>NC_090813.1:2311578-3552292 GCF_000390325.3 Nicotiana tomentosiformis
GGATAAGTTAAGACAAAAGATATAATCCAAGAGAGATTACGCAGAATATAGATATGAGAATGGACTAATGTGTAGTTAGTAGTTGATTCAGAAAGAGCCTAGCCATGGCTAAACAAGAGGATATAGATAAATCAACAGATTGTGCAAGATAAACATAGTGAAACCCAACATAGGGAATTCAGTCTCGTAAATATGATGACATCGTAATCCTTGAGAAATATTCAGATAGGAGTTGGTGTTGTAAAGTCAAAAATTTCAGTTCAGAATCAACATTAAGAGCACAAGGGCGTGGAGGTAAGTAATTAAGGATAATTATAGGTGAGTAAGAACGTCAAAAAAAATATTCTTTCGGGTATACAATGTAATAAGCTCGCAGCTTTACAAGAGTCAAAGGGTCTCTCTTAATTACTACAAAGAAAGACTAGCTGAGGGAATAAGGAAGAAGGCTTCAACTTAAGCATAGTGACCATAAGGAAGAAATGGTCTTGTAACAACAGTCTCACAACAACATTGTATGCACTCTATAAGAAAGTGGCACTTATCGGGGCTAATGAACGGGAAGAAAAAAAGAGTCAAAAGATGATATTTGAGATCATATGAGTTACAGGAAATTCCAGTATTTGTGGGCAATGAGATAAGCCATGTATTCATGCAACAAGTGGCAGAACGACCATGAAAAGTAATCGCTTGTGTTTAAAGACAACTAAGAAAGCACAAGAAGAATTATCTAACCCACGATTTAGAGTTAGTCACGGTGATTCATGCACTAAAGATGTGGAAGCACTATTTGTATGGCATTTATGTTGATATATATACAGATTATAAGATCCTTCACTATATCTTCAATCAAAAGGAATTGAATTTACGCCAAAGGCGATGGTTGGAGATACTAAAAGACTATGATGTTGATATTTTAAACCATCCAGGAAAGATGAGTGTAGTAGCCGACGCCCTCAACCGTAGATCTATGGGTAGCCTGTCATATTTACAACCATAGAAGTGTGGGATAGCCCATGAGATTTATCAGCTAGCTAGTCTTGGAATTCGATTACTGGACTCAGGTGATACCGGAGTTACTATTCAGGACACGACAACATCCTCTTTATTAATGAAGTGAAGGAACGACAGTATGAGGATCATGTGCTAGCTCATTACATAGATACATCCCCTCAAAAAGAGAACACACCATTTGAGATTACATGAGCTGGAGTCCTCAGATATCGAGGTCGATTATGTCTTCTAATGTGGTAGGGGTGCGTCAGCAGATTATGGGAGAAGCTCACCATTCTTGTTATTCTATTCATGCAGGAGCGACGAAGATGTATCATAATATCATGGGAATATACTGGTGGGACGGAATGAAGAAGGATATAGCAGAGTTTGTTGATCAGTGCCCTAATTATCAGCATGTTAAAATTGAGCATCAGAAACCCGATGGAGTATTATAGGCTATAGAGATTCCGACTTGGAAATGGGAAGTGATTAATATGGATTTCATCATAGGCTTACCTCTTACCCAACGTAAGTTTGATTCTATATGGGTTATTGTCGATAGACTTACAAAAGCAACCCATTTTCTGTATGTCAGGACTACTTATTCAGTAGAGGATTATGCAAGGCTTTACATTAGGGAGATAGCACGACTTCATGGTGTCCCTATATCTATTATCTCAGATAGAGGTGTTTAGTTTACAGTTAATTTCTGGCGGTCTATCCAAAAAGGATTGGGGACCCAGGTAAGTCTTAGTACAATATTTCATCCCCAGATAGACAGTCAGGCTGAACTTACTATTCAGACACTGGAGGATATGCTACGGGCTTGTGTGATGGACTTCACGGGTAGCTGTGATGATCATCTTCCACTTATTAAGTTTGCATATAATAATAGTTGTCATTCCAGCATTCAGATGGCTCCATACAAAACTCTTTACATACGGAAGTGTAGGTCACCTATCGGATGGTTCGAGGTTGGGGAAACTAAGTTAGTAGGACGAGAGTTGGTACACCATGTAGTTGAGAAGATTAAGCTTATATGGGAAAGGCTATTAGCAACTCAAAGTCATCACAAGTCCTATGTAGATAATCGACAACGAGACTTGGAGTTTCAGGTAGATGACTGGATATTCCTAAAGGTATCACCGATGAAAGGCGTTATGAAATTCGGTAAGAAAGAAAAGCTTATCCCTCGGTACATTGGACCTTATAAGATTATACACAGAGTAGGCCAAGTAGCATATGTGTTAGACTTGCCTTCCAAGTTGGAGTCCGTACATCCAGTATTTCATGTGTCTATGATTCGTAGGTGTATTGAAGATACCTCTAAAGTCATTCCGGTTGACGATGTTCAGGTTACAGAGCAACTATTAAATGGAGAAGTTCATATTGCTATACTAGATAAACATGTTCGGAGATTAAGAACTAAGGATGTAGCTTCGGTTAAAGTACTTTGGATTGACAATAATGTGGAGGATATGACTTGGGAAGCTGAAGAAGAAATGAAGACTAGGTATACTCACTTTTTTCCACTTCCGGAGGAGGATCAGACTGAAACATCACAACCTTTAGGTACGTATATGGTACTTGATTCTTATGTTAGTTATTGTTATTGGTCGTGTGAGGCCATTGGTGTTATTGATAGTTGTGGTCCTGTGTGGCTTTGTATTGTTGGGTTTACTGTGTGACAGGTTGGTAGTAGTACCGTTATAGAGGAGACTCTACCAAAATTTTAATAGATTTCTGGGAGTTTAACATTCGAGGGCGAATGTTTCTAAGGGGGAAGATTGTAACAATATGTGCATCTCAAGGTGACGTAATGAATATGAGACTTGTTAATCATGATTTAAATAATTTTAAAGTCATAATATATCTATATATGATGTTTGGATAAAAAATATGAAGTTTGGGAAAATCGGATTAAAGTTGCGAAAAAACCGACTAAGGATTTGCCTTGTAATAAAGCTTTTTGAGAAATACATTCTGTGTGGTATATGAGGTCTTTTTGGGACATATTATATACCAAATTGAAGGTCTTGGAATTTAGTTTCCAACGTTCTTAACCGTTCATTCATACAACACCCAGATAAAAAGTTATAAGCATTGGAAGAAGGGCCAATCATAGCGTGCCAAGTAGCACCTTTTTGACTTTTTAAAAAAATGGGATATTTACATCCCATCTCGTCTCTTTCTCCATTTTTCCATAGAAAACACCCAAATAACACCCCTAACTTTACTCTTAAGCTCTCTGCAAGAGCTTCAAACAAGATTATCATCCCGGGCATAGAATTAAGAAGCGTTAACATTAAAACGATCTCTATGACGTAAGTATCGCTATATCGCCTCTCTTTTTCTTTGTAGTTTGAGTTTTGGAAGGTACTTCATAGTTAAGAAAATGTGTAATTTCTGTATTTAAGTGCTTAAATATCAAGGAATATTGATAAATTCGTTTCCTAATAGTTATAACTCATGGGACGGTGATCAGAAGTCGTGAGTTCGAGTTATTTGGCTTGTAGTGGACTGTTTTGTGGGTTGTTTCGTGTTGCCTTTGGGCTGTATATTTTTCTACTGTTTAATGGATTTTTGGAGGACAAATGGTGTGGATAAACACCACATAATGACGGAATGGTAGGCTGGTCGTTCGTCATTACATTTCTTTTTAGTTGTTTGACACTACTTTGGTTGTCGTTTTATGTATGAAGTGATTAGGGTGTGTGGGATGTTTTGTGGTATATTGTGCTGGAGATAAGGTTTGAAAATTATGCTTACATGTTGTTATTGTTGTGTTCTTGTTGTTGTTGGTATATGGTATTGGAGGAGGGCCTAGTTACAGGGGAGATGCTGCCCAAATTTACGTGAACGAGCTATTAGTTTAAGTTGCGCACTTAGCCTTTAATCAACACTAATTTTGAATCTCTTTATGATGTGGTAGGTTGGGTTGAGTTGTTTGAAGAATTTATGGGAAGGTATTAAGGACTCACCGGAGTTAAGGTATGTCAAGGCTATCCTTCATTTCCCTTTGGCATGATCCGTACGATACAAACGAAACGAGCGAATACACAATTTTCATTAATGACTCTATTCATAGAAATACTAGGTATGTCTATATTCTTGATTCCCCACGTGTCTTATTATTCTATCGTCTGTTCATGGGTCTAAAAAAAATACGCAAGTTGATAAAGTTTATTTCATGATATTAATCAAAGGCATAATGATCTTATGACATTTTGAGAAATCTTATTAACGTACTTCTTATGTATTTCATTCATGTATACATGTACATTGACCCATGACCAGATGGAGTTATATACGCATATATTATATGTATATGGGATATGGAAAAAGGTTATGGCGTTATATACGCACCACCACCTGATCAACTGGTATACGTTGATGATTTTGCCCACAATGGCTGAGATTATATGATGGGATGCCCTCAGAGGTTTGATGATGTTATGTACGAATATACCTATGCATGGTATGGCATTTATACGCACATGCATGACATTATAAATTTTCATGATTCACACAGCTATTCAGAATTACTATATGTTTCTTTCATGTCTTTTATATACTACTGTCATGCCTTACATACTTGGTACTTTATTTGTACTGACGTCCCTTTTTCCTGGGGACTCTGTGTTTCATGCCCGCAGGTCCCGATAGACAGGCTGAGAGTTCTCCTAGTAGGCTATCAGCTCAGCAGAAGGTGTTTGTGACACTTGCTCCGGAGTTGCCTATTTGGTTAGTATGATTTGAATATGTATTGATTGGTATGGCGGGGCTCTGTCCCGACCTTTATAATATTTATGTACTCTTAGAGGCTTGTAGATAGATGTCATGTATACAGATACTGGTATGGCCTTATAGGCATGTACGTCATATGTATAAGTCAGTATATCAAGTTGGGTCACCCTATATTGAGTATTTCCTTATGTTTTATTCTACTTATCTCACGACAGCCTCTCCGGATCATTTACCTATGATAGTATGATACGAAATATACGTTACGTTGGTACTTGGTTGAGTAAGCTACCGGGTGCCCGTCGCGGCCCATCGGTTTGGGTCGTGACACCTAACTATATTACTCGTTGGTGGCTTCAACACGATGCCAAGCCCAGACCCCTTTGCGTTCGAGGCGTCATCCGTAAAGAGGGTCCAGATTCCGAAAGAGGTCCCCGAGTTCAACAACAACTCATTCTCGACCTCAGGAATTAGGACCAAAATTTGAGATTTGATGGCGGTTCAGGGTCGATATTCGATATCGTATCCGCTAATCTCCACGACCCATTTGGCCAATCGTCCCTAGAGCTCGGGTTTATGCATTATGTTTCTCAATGGGTAAGTAGTCACAACACATATGGGATGGCATTGAAAATATGGTTTTATCTACTCATAGGCGCTTAGCAAAGCGAGCGCTAATATTTCTAGGTGAGGATACCTAGTTTTGGCATCGCCTAGAGTTCTACTAACATAATAGATAGGAAACTGCTTACCTTCCACTTTCCGGACCAGGACTCCACTTACCTCTATCTCGTATACCGCTAAGTACACGTACAACTGTTCGTCTACCTTTGGAGTATGAAGCAAAGTTGGTCTCGAGAGGTACCGCTTGAGTCCCTCCAAGGCTTGTTGGCATTGTGGCGTCTATGAGAAGTTATTCTTATTCTTCAATAGTGAGAAGAGCCGGTGGATCTTGTCGTATAACCTCAAGATGAATTGACCCAAAGCGGTTATGTGCCCGGTTAACCTTTGAACGACTTTGACATTATCCACAATGGTGATGTCCTCAATGGCCTTGATTTTATCGGGATTAATCTCGATTCCCTAGTTGGACACCATGAATTCGAGGAATTTCCCAGGACCCAACTCCGAATGCGCATTTCTTCGGATTCAGCCTCATGTTGTATTTCTTCAATATATTAAAGGTTTCCTACAAAAGTTTCAAATGGTCCTCTACTCGCAAGGACTTAACCAATATATCGCCAATGTAATCCTCCATTGATTTTCCTATTTGCTTTTCGAACATCCAATTTACTAGGCGTTGGTAAGTGGCATCGGCATTTTTAATCCGAACGACATTATGTTATAACAGTAGGTACTATATTTAATGATGAAGGACGTTTTTCCTAGTCGTCCGGGTCCATCTGAATTTGATTGTACCCGTAATAGGCGTCAAGAAAATTGAGGATCTTGTGACCGGATGTTGCATCGATCATGCGATCGATGTTTGACAAAGAAAAAAAGTCCTTGGGGCATGCCTTGTTTAAGTCTTTATAGTCTACATACATTCTTAATTTATTCCCCCTTTTGGGGACTACTACTACGTTTGCTACCAATCCGGGTACTTAACCTCCTAGATGGACCCTATTTTAAGGAGTTTATATACATTGTCCTTGATGAATGCATGATTGACTTCGGGCTGAAGCCTCATTTTCTGCTTGACTGGATGAAACTTCGGATCTAGGCTCAGCTTGTGAGTAGTTACCTCTAGCGGAATCCATGTCACATCGAGGTGGGACCAAGCAAAACAATCTATGTTAGTTATAAAGAATTGAATGAGTTTTTCCATTAGCTCGAGACTTAACCCTGTTCCCAGGTATACCTTACAATCGGGCAGGCGCTCGATCAATATGACTTGTTCCAGTTCTTCGAACATTGATTTGGTGGCATCGGAATCATCAGGGGCTATGAAAGACCTGGGAACTCTGTAGTCATTGTCCTCACTCGTCCTCTGCTTCTCCGATTCGATCGAGGCTGGTGTCGGTAATTGCTATTTGGTTTTCTCTTTGGCCCCCAGACTTAGACCATTCGATGTCGAAAGTGCGGACATCGGGATCACCTCATCGACCGCGAACATCTCCTTTGCGGCCAATTATTCTCCATAAACTATCTAAATCCCTCATAACATTGGGAATTTTAGCACATGGTGCAGCGTCGAGGGTACTGCCCTCATGTTATGAATCCACAGTCTCCCGAGCAAAGCATTGTACCTCATGTCTCCTTCGATCACGTAGAACTTTGTTTCCTGGATGGTTCCGGCAGTGTTCACCGGTAATGTTATTTCCCCTTTAGTGGTCTCACATGCCATATTGAATCCGTTCAGAACTCTGACTGAATGCACGATTTGGTCTAGTAGACCTAGTTATTCCACGACCCTCGATCTAATGATATTGGCCGAGATACCTGGATCAATTAACACACGCTTAACTCGAGATTTATTTATGAGTACATATATTACTAGTGCATGATTGTGGGGCTGCACGATGCCTTCAACGTCCTCGTCGTTAAAAGACAAGGTTCCTTCTGGTATGTAATCTCGAGTTCGTTTTTCCCTTGTGATGGATACTTTGGTGCGCTTTAACATCGGCCCCTAGGGAACGTCGACCCCACTGATGATCATGTTAATGACGTACTGAGGCTCTTCCTGCTCGATCTGCTTACTAGAATCTCTATTCCTGAAATGGTTTTTGGCTCGATCACTCAGGAACTCCCGAAGATGTCCGTTGTTGAATAACCGGGCTACTTCCTCTCTCAATTGTCGTCAATCCTTTATTATGCGGCCTTGAGTGCCATGATATTTACATGTTAAGTTGGGATCCTTTTGTACCGGATCAGACTGTATAGGTCGAGGCTACTTAGTGTCTTTGATGCGTCTGATGGTAGACACGATAGCAGCAACATCGACGTTGAAGTTGTACTTCGATAACCTCGGCTTCCTTAGGCCCGATGGGCTTATCAAAACCGTTTTTGCTCATGAGTCCCCAGTTATTTTGACCTCGATCACTTCTTCTTTCACTTCTCACAGGGTTCCGTCCAGACCCGTTACCCCTTCGATCACCGTTGTACGGTTGATACCGATCTCTACTTGACCTTGGTTTATGATCAATGTCTCTATTTGATATGTCACTAGCTCGGATTGGATAAACAGACCCGGAAGGGGTCTCAAGCTGATAGTCTTCGACCCTAATTTTTGATTGGTACCGGTTGTGCACATCGGCCTAAGTTACATCCGGATATTCTACTGGATTTTGCTTCAACTACTGCAAAACCAATGAGCTTCGGGTATTGAGTCTTTGGGTAAAGGCCTAAACGACCCAATCATCTGCCACAAGCGGCAGGTGTGTCTGTTCCATTTGAAACCTTGACATGAACTCCCTGAGCATCTCGTTATCTCTTTGCTTTACCTTGAAAAGTTTCGACTTCCTGATCTTGTCCTTGATGGCTCCGGCGTGCGCTTTTACAAAACATCTGCAAGCATAGCAAATGAGTCAATAGAATTGCGGGGCAAGTTGTAATACCATATCATAGCTCTTTTTGACAAGGTCTCTCCGAACTTTTTCAGCAGGACAAATTTGATCTCATCATCTTCCAAGTCGTTCCCCTTGATGGCGCACGTGTACGAGGTCACATGTTCATTTGGATCAGTTGTTCAGTTGTACATAGGAATTTCAGGCATGCAAAACTTCTTCGGGATCGGCTTCGGAGCTGCGCTCGGAGGAACAGGTTTTTGAAAAAACTTTTTGGAGTCTAGGCCTTTCAATATCGGTGGTGCTTCAGGATTTGGTCGATCCTGGATTGTAGGTCTCCACCTTCTTGTCGTTGGCTTCGATCTTCTTTTCTCCCGTTTCTATCCATTTTGTCAATTCCTCGAGCATCTTTATTATCTCAGGGTTGGTCCCGGGTTCAGCTTCATTTGGCCTATCTGTGGCTGGTTCATTTCTGCGAGTGTTTTTCCGGGACGGTTCGGGCTCAACTCTACTAGGAGCGTGACTTTGGTTCTGCAATTGGGCTATCGCTGCCTGCTTAGCCTGCAATATTTCGAAAATCACTCGTAAATTGATCCCATCCCCTTTACCATCACGAGTATTTTGGGCTACCGATCGGACTCCCCCGCAGACGTTGTTCTCAGGATCGGTAGGCAAATTCATGTTAATGGCCACATGTGAATTGGTGTCGATCGGGTCCGCGGCCGGAATTCCATAGGGATCAGCATGGGGCACCTCGTTATCGGGCACCATGTTGTTGTTCTCGCCATGGTGGCCAGACTCAACATCTGTGTTTATAGGGACAAATTGGGAGTTCAACATTTTAAACTTATACATGAAATCAAAGACACTTCAAAGAACAAGTGTGAAATGGGGTGTGTTGTAGAAATTTGTATCAAATTGCCACTATTATCCTTAGCCCCACGGTGGGCGCCAAAGTGTTTACCCTCAAAATGGGATAACAATTAAATTTGTAAGTGGTTTTAAGGATATGCAGATTAATTTGATACAAAACGATAAATTGAGTTAGAATGCACGAGTAAAGATACTGTAAATTCAAACCACGCGAGGAGGATGATTCCAGCCTCAATGAAGCATTCACCCTCGATCTGGACTCACAGTGGACAACTTTGATGAACGAGAGAAAAGACTTACAATAACCGTGAAAATAGTAGTATATTGCTTTGTAATGCGTGTTACTATATCTCATGAATTATCAGACCCTCTTTTATATAGTAGGGAATCCTACTCTAAGTACAACTCTATAAAAGGTAAAAATCTTTTGTTTAACTGATTGTCGGCTCTTCATCGATACGTGCCGAGATCCACGCCGTGATATTCAGTCGGTCGCGGATATTACGACCTTCTATCGGTCGTGTTCGATTACCCGAAGTCTTTCAGGATTTGGATCTATCTCGACTCATGACCCCTATATTTTTTAGGGCAGACAACGTGCCCCCGGTTTCTGACCCGATGAGACCTTTACTTCGATCTCGATCCTTCGCAATCATTTTTGAGCCCGCTCTACCCTAATGGAGGCCAGAGTGTATCGTGAGCCCGGTTTTTACCCGTATACACAAACATATGATTAATGCACAATAGTATCATACTTTTCCTGAAATATGATTAAGATACATAAATTAATTACGTTTACAACAACACGTGTTGTAATTAAAACATATGAAACTAATTAATGTATGGCTCACCTCATCAGTATAACCCCATACCTCTCTTAACAGATCCCTTAATGTCATACGATTTGTAAATATGTTACTTTCAAGTGGTATCCCAAGCTTGCATGTTTTGGTTCAAGATTGATTTTGATATTAGATCTGACAAAATTGTTTAAATAATTTAAACATATTCCAATATTAAAGAGAATAAATGGTAAATACGTCCAATAAAAAAAAAAATCTATATTAGAATGAACCTTGTAGTCATCATTTGGATATCCGATATTTCTGGATTTGTTTATATCTTTGTAGCGTTAGTACTTGATAAGCATATATTGCCTGAAACGCTATATGATATAGTCAGTTAAAAAAAAGCAAGCGATATATATAAAACAATCACGTATATATTTCATACATATCGCTTATATATTTCATTGCACCTATATAATTTTTTATAGTAACTGATGTGATGATAATGATTAATGATTCGTTGCCTTGTGAATAGACAAATATTTTAAGATGCTCCGCAATATAATATTTACAGCATCACTCTAATACTCGCTTTCTTGCATCCGTATGAACAAAAAAAATTAAGACGTTTAAACATGACAATACAAAATAATATCTATTATATATATATTAAAGGAATAAAGTTACTATATATATTTGACATTTTGGTTAAGTCAAATGGCAAGCTAATAAATGCTAATAGTATATGGTAACTTTATTCTATATTTGACTATGTTAATCAAATAGAAATACAAGTGTGTATATATATATAAACTGAATTTGAATTAAAGGATAATTTTGAATTTATAGATAAAGTTTTTAAATTTGAATTAAAATAAAAAAGAAATTTATCTTTTGTTATCATGTTATCATAGGTAATTCGGTTAATGATTATATGCAATTAGGAACTTTTGTAATCTTTTCTAATTATTTAAATACTACTTCGCCCCTAGCAAAAAAAAAAAACTACTCCATATAACTATAGAATCCTTTCACATTTAAAACCCTATAATTATAGTTATTTAAAATACTATATCTATATTTGAATAAAGCAATTTTTTTTTAAAATAAATGTAATTTATAGGGTACACGTCTATGTTATCCATATAACAAAAAAGAGTCTAAAAATCGAATAAAAGTTTACTTACATATATAATGAAGTAAACCTACACGATGGAGAAAGAAACAACACAAAAATCAGTCAATATTCAAAAAAAGTTATTTTTTTCCCTTTTGAAAAATGTTTGTTTGAAGAGTCAATTTGTATAAATCGACATCAAACAAATAACAAAACTTTGGCTATACAATTACTATCATTAATTTCAATTTAGCACCTTTTAGGAATTGAAGGGTATAAGCTAAAACCTCTTCATTTAGATGCCGTCAAGCCAACAATGCAAGGGTATAATATTTTTTTCATTAAAGAATATTAGTTTTGAATCATTAGATTATGGAAAAGTTTTTTTTTTTATCGAATTCAACAAGAGGGATATTACTTTCTAATTGATAGTTTCTATAGCGATAAGAAAAAGTATATTTAAAAAAAAAAAATAGTATGACGTGATTTCTTTTTAAAATGTAAACAAATTATTTCGAAATGTGATTATTTTTTAAAATATAATGTAATTTTAAAAATAAAAAGATAATATATTTTTGAATTTTAGTAGAGATTTTTTAAAATTATTATAATAGAAGTCATATCATGGATAAAATCAAGAAATCGAAATCTTATGTAATATTTACATAAATATCGGTCAGATTTATTGTTTGCTTTTTATAGCTAATATACATAGATGATATACCGGCAACACACGATTATACACATATTATATATGAATTATATATAAAATTACTCATCCTTAATTTTTTTTTTAATTTAAGTGGTTGTGAGAGCACCTATTTAGGTTGATTAGATAAAGCCAAAAGAAAAAATATGAAAGAATTTCAACCAAAGACTAAAAATATAAATAAAATTCTTATTGAGACAATTTCAATTAAAACTCATCCTTTTATAGTGAAATAAATTAACTTTTTGTAATAAAAGAAAGAAAGACATAAAAAATAATATAAAAGAAAATAAATATAGAAAAAATGTATGAAAAATCTAAAAACCAGAAATAAGAGATGACAACGAATTTCTTCTTTTGTTTCATCTTTGTTGAGTATAAAACAAATTGGAAGTTGATCTCATTGATTTCAAATATTTTTTTCAACTCAAATACATAGATTATAAGATAAGGATATCGTAGAATATTTTTCTTAAATTACATTATGTGTCGTTTTAAAAATATTACTATTACTAACAAACATATATGATATTCGAATTTGGATTTAAATGCAATTTGCGTAGTTTGCATTGAGGTTAAGCTAAGTATGGTGTCGACAAAAATTATTTGGCAATTTTAAGACAATATATGTAATGTTATATAATGACAATTAACTAATTTAACATTTAATGATTTAAAAAACAAAAAATCGGTATATATAGGGTATTCAAAATTCAAAATATGTGGCTAAAGATAAACTCAAAATGGAGTCATACTGAAATGAAGTTTCACCGGCTAAAGAATTATTTAAATTTTTAGATAGCCAATTAAAATAAATTTTAAATTAAGGATACTATCCTTACTTGCATCACTATAAAGATAATCATTATTAAAATATATATAAAGTTTTAGAAATTGGAATTTCAAAATAGAAATAATTTTTGAAAGATAACAACATGGAATGCAAGAGTTCAAGTCGTAGTAAAAGAGTCAAGTCGTAACTAAAGAATTGTTTATATTGTGTCAACCTTTGTGCTTTGCCATAAATACGAGTTATTATTCGCTTTGTGGCAATTTTTAGGTTCAAATGACACCAATGAGAATGGTTCAGAAATAAAATTATCACTACGAGATTTGAGAAAATGTTAGTCTTTTTTCATGTATTGTTTCTTAATTAATATTTAAGGGTTATCAATAATTATCTTGAAGGTTTAAATTTTAAGGTTATTTACATATAATTCAAATAACTCAGATATTTAACATTATTAATATCAAATATGAAAATGGAGTCATACTAGGAAAAATAATTCATTTGCTAATATATATTTTTTAAATTTTTAGATAACCGACTAAAATGAGTTTTGAAATAAGGATAATATTTTCACTTATATTATTATAAAATTAATTATTATTGAAAAATAAATTTTAGAAACTGAAATTTTAAAATAGAAATATTTTTAGAAAGATATCAACACACCAAATAAGAGTTCAAATAGTAGTAAAAGAGTTAAGTAATATCCAAAGAGTCCTTCATAGTCACAACATTTGATTGTGTTTGCCATAAATATGAGTTATTATTTTGCTTCCTAGCTATTTTTAGGATCCAATGACACCGACGAGAATTGTACCAAAAAGAAAAAATAGAATTATAACTAGGAGATTTGAGAAATGATTAATCTTTTTCATGTAGCGTTGCCTAATTAATATCTAATGCTTATCTATGTCTATCGAGAATATTTAAATTTTAAGATTATTTACATATAATCTAAATAACTCAAATATTTGACATGATTAGTGTCCGTGCATCCGCGCGGGTGCTAATACTAGTTAATAAACTAACTCCGATAATAGAATCTCCTTATCTCTCTTGCTCTTGTTACCATATAACCTATATTCAGCCAACGAACGTCACACATCCTATAACATCTACGTTAGAAAACATAACAAAAAACTTAGAAAATAAATTTAAATTTTTTAATAAGGCACAATGATTTTTAAACCTGTAAGTAGTCAGCTATCACTAATTCGGGTCTCAGTAGTTAGGACTTAGGACGTCAATAAATTGAAAATCATGGATTTTGGGACTTCACAAAATTTTATCATTTTTTTTAATGTAGTAAATATCAAGAAATATATCATGTGATTCGCCATAAACCGGCATATAAGTTTCAGTATTAGGAGCCACCTTAAAACCCACAATTACGTATGCACAATATTCCTGGATCTTATCCTACTGCCTCATAATTTTATTCTTGCGAATGGTTTCAGGTGGTGTGTATATGGACCGAGTTGGTTTGGTTTTCAACTATATCAATTTGGACTGGTTCGGTTTTATCGAATTTTCGGATTTTTTTGTTACATGAATATTATTTCAATCTTACTTTGTTAAAGTTAATATAGTTTTGATAAGTGAATATATGTTTAGTAAATATTGAAAAAATTGACAAACATATGATCTATTAAAATATTCTAATGGGAAAATTCTTTTAGTAACACATGATAGTTATTTTCTTAGTCGTCTAACAATAATTTTTCGTTAATGTACGCTTTCAAAGTTAACACATGATAAGATCCCAAATATTTCTATATTTTTTAAAGAAAATTCAATATAAAGTCTTAAAAATATATATATAAATTAAATATTTATATGTCGGTTTGGGGTTGCTCTAGTAGTGAGCATCCTCCACTTTCAACCAAGAGGTTGTGAGTTCGAGTCACACCAAGAGCAAGGTGGGGAGTTCTTGGAGGGTCTATCAGAAACAACCTCTCTAACCCAGGGTAAGGTTAAGGTCTGCGTACACACTACCATCCCCAGACCCAGACTCCACTAGTGGGATTGTACTGAGTTGTTGTTGGTTCGGATTTTTTTACTCAATACCAAACCTAGTCGAATTTTTTAATCGATTTGGTTTGATTTTTTCGGTTTGGTGCGATTTTTCGGTTCGAGACTTTCATGTATCAAAATCTTTGGTTGGAATAAAAAATAACAATAAATTCGCATAAAAGTTTCCCACAACTAAAATATAATAGGATAATATAATGCTTGAGACAAATAGAGATTCATGACACGAAAGAACCAATAAAGAATCAAAATAAAACTGAAACACGTACATCCTGATCAATAAGAATCATGTCGAGGCTAATAAATGTTCTTCAAATTGACCAAACGCCAAATACGACATATACTGGCTCTTATGGATCAATCTTCCATAGAAGGATTGAGGTTATCAAGCGATGCCGCAACTGTTTCCTCAAGAGGTCGTTTAGAAAAAATAATTAGTCGTAACTATTTAAATTCTACCAAAATAAATTCACATGGATAGTTTACTAATATTGTCCCTTTATATAGCCGATGCAAAGGAGACGTCAAAAGGATAATAATTCTATGTATCTAGCTTAGCGATGCATAGTGGTGACCACCGGGGGCGGCCCAAACTCATCGGATGCCTAAAACAAAATTTTAATAAGAGACCTTAATATATATATATATAAAATTAACATCGTTTTTAAAAAAAATTAGACAAGTGTTTATGTAGAATTAAAAAAAAATAAGAACTTAGTTTTATAAAATACAAAAAATTAAATAAATTTAACGTTGATTGCATCACAACTGAAATGGGAAAACCCTGAAAACATAAGTGACTCCTTTTTTTTAGTAAGTCCCTTTCTATATTTGGTAACAATTCAACTTTCGATTTTTATTTTTACCATTAATGAGATGATTTCTAGCCCAAAAACTTCTATGATTTATTTAAGACTACAAGTTTCAAAAGCCTTCCTTTATTTCATAAAATCCATGTCCAGTCAAACACTTTCATATAAATTGGGACGGAGAGAGTATAATTTATGTAAGAAAAATAAATAATAAGTTAGATTATTAGATATAGTTACGTGACCAATTAATGAATAGAAAAATATAATTAAGGAAAAAAGTAAAATAAGATTGACAGAAAACTATTTTAGTTATATTAATTAGAGAAAGAAATCGAGTTATTAAAAATTAATATGACAATAAAGAAATAAATTTATCAATAATAAAAGATAATTATATAAATAATATACTACTATATATAGAGAATACTAATAATTTTGGGGCTCTTAGATTTTTGGGGCCTAAAGCAAGTGTTTCACTTGCTTTAGGGTTGGGCCGCCCCTGGTGACCACTCTACACTTTCAACCAAGAGGTTATGAGTTCGAGTCATCCCAAGAAGAGCAAGGTAGAGAGTTCTTGGAGGGAGGACGCCGATGGTCTATCGGAAACAGCCTTTCTACCCCAGGATAAGGGTAAGATCTGCGTACACATTATACTCTCCAGATCCCACTAGTTATATTATACTGGATTATTGTTGTTGTTGTTGTAGCTCAGCGATGCAAAGTACTTAAAGAATACAGGGAACTCAAAAAATTACTACACTATTAAAGATGAAAAGCTTTATAAGACAAGAATAATGCAAGCTTAACAATCATGAATGCATCTGAACAATCAGAGGCAGAGCTAAAATTTGAAGCTTGTGAGTTCGGGATTGTAATCTTTTTAAGTTATTGGGTTCTAAATTGATAGTTTATATGTATTCAATGAATTTCTTAAGACAAATATAGAGTATGAACAAAAGCTACTGAGTTCGGCCGAACCCGCATTCCACACTCTAGCTCCGCCCCCGTGAACAATGTTACTAGCATTCAAAGTATTGTGTTCACTAAATGCTAAATGAGCAAGCAATCAACATGCTAAATTGAAACTACAATGAAAAAATAATTTAGGATTCGTCCAAAATCGATTATCTGCTTTCTGAAGTGGGTAAGGGTGGATAAAGAGAGGAGAAAAGAGTAAAGAAAAAAATTAATATTCTAAAAGAGGAGGATTAAATTTTCAGAAAAGCCAAAACTACCCACCCTTTAATTATGCTAATTGATATAATCAGATATGAATTAGGGTTTAAGATTCACTTGTTAAAAAATAAAGGTAAAAATGATCCAAAATTTAGACGACCATGGTTTAATTGGTAGTTTGGTACCAAGATTTAAGGGAAGATAGGGCAGCGCAATGCACTAAGTATTTGCTGTGTGCGAGGTCGGAGAAGATCGAATTACAAGGATTTATTGTAATTAATTTTACCTATATTTCTGTAAGAACACGTGTAACATAACAACAACTTTACTGTAACGCCTAATTTCCTAGTTTAGGGTTTATTTTGGCCCTTTTTGTGTTTATTTATGATCACCAATTCACCATCGCGTCTGTTAGTCCCCAGTCTATTCTGCCCTTCATATATCGTTTTACTACTTTTTCTATAACTTGGTTTATCTGTAATTTTATTTAAATCTGGACCTAAACTTTATCAGTTCTAGGCTTTCTGAACAATTCCGCCGCCTCCAATCATACACCTCTTTGTTCCTTATTTCTGCTCCGCGGGTACGTTAATCTGAGGCTGTTGCTCTTATTGCGATCTCACGTGTGATCTCTGCGCTGCATTATTTTTCTTGCTGAAGGAAGAAAAAAAAAGGACAGAAAGATTCAAAATTTTCTGTTGTAAGTCCGCTGATGCTCTCTGGCTCTCTCTTTCTGCCCCTTTCTCTTTGATTTTTTTAAATATTCTTAGATTCTACTGTTTTTTTTTCGATCCAAAATCAAGATGGATCGAGTAAGGGTTTTGGGCTTACAGCTTGTTTGGATGGTTGTTAATCATTGTATTGTATTGCTATCCAAAAATAATATTTGTTTTGATTGTTTTATTAAAATTGATTGTATTATATTTTTAAATCTATTATTCCGTAACAATGAAAAGTTTCATTTTTTTAAACAATACATGTGGTGAAGTGAGATTGTTTCCTATTTTTCTTTCCAATTATACCATAACTTATTACTCCATTATTCTATTTTACCCTTTGCTTTTTTTTCTTTTTTTTTTTAAATTTTAACTCCAAATCTCCCGCCTATAACCTATTGTTTCTTCTTTCCTTTTTTTTCCAGAACTTATGTGACATCCAACTCCAACTTAAAATTGCTAATTTTGTTAGAATTTGCATGAATTTAATTGTTCAGTCTATTTACAAGACATATTTGGTGATAAATTAGTAGAGAAAAGGGTTTTCTAAAATTATTTTTATGCGTAATTCTTGATAAATTTAATATTTAAATAATTGAGGGTATTTTAGTAAACTTATCAAGTTACAGTACAGTGCGATACAGTCAAACCAAACAACAAAATGTTATTTAACAACAACAAACAATACAATCTATCCAAACGTTGTGTTTATTAAACGATACAATACAATACAATATAAAACTATGTGTAACAACCATCCAAACAAGCTGTTAGGGCTCG
Organism: Nicotiana tomentosiformis; assembly: GCF_000390325.3. Classification (NCBI taxonomy): domain Eukaryota; kingdom Viridiplantae; phylum Streptophyta; class Magnoliopsida; order Solanales; family Solanaceae; genus Nicotiana; species Nicotiana tomentosiformis. The sequence goes on from NC_090813.1 coordinate 2,329,614, forward strand.
TAGGAAGTAGGACAAATTATAGATTTATGGCTATTGGAAAGCCTGACGGTTTAGAGGGTGGTCCTTAAAACGTTTTACTGAGACTCAGCTATACTAAAATATAAAGAAATTGGTTCCTGGACAAGGTTCAGTCCAAATTAGGACTAGTGTTTTAAGTGGATTCAGTTATTCAGTACGTGTCCTACATGTGCTGGTAGGAGGTGACATGTACCCGATGGAATAATTAAGGTGCACACAAGCTAACTTGAACACCACTATCATAAAAAAGAGAGGATTAGTGCTGATCTATACGCCTACCCCTAACTTATCTCGGAATGATATTGAGAGCTGCATATCAGGCTTTCAGAGTAGTGGCAAGAAGATAAAGTCCTATCTGACACTAAGAGTTTTTTGACATCTTTCTTGCACCTTCTAGGTTTTGAAATATAAGAATACTGTGCTTCTATGAGATTAAGATATTCATATGGCTTGAAATTGTTGTAATATTTTCTTACTTGGGAATGCTCAACCTTTTTTTGCATGTGTAGGGTTTCTGCAGTTGGAATGAGTAATTGAAGTTACCTATATTCTTTTGGAATTTTGTCCGAATTTGGAAGTTGGAATTTTCTTTTCTTATGAAGTCCAGTCATTTTAACTGCAATCAAGTCATTTTGACATTATATCAGTGTATCCTTTTTGCTACAAGAACATTGATTTTAGATTTATCAGTGTTGTCAAAGGCAAAAAGCTCTAAAAAATGCTCTAGGTCTGTTGGGGCTTTAAGCGCAAAGCGCACTTAAAGTGTGGGCTTTAGTAAAAAAAAAAGGCGCAATGAAGGGGAAATATATATAGAACAAAGTAACAAATTCATTCAAAATATTTTCCTTTACAGCTAATACACTTATTTTATTTTCCGATTATGTTTGTTGTTTAGTGCTGCTTGATTTACGACAAAACTCATGGGCAATGAGGTGCATGTCTTAGTGCCTTGCCTTAGACTGAAGTGCAACTTAAGCGTGTCGAAGCACCCTCCCTGAGCTTTTCTGAGTTTCAAGGCTTAAGCGCGCCTTAAATGACCCTTTGACAACACTGAGATTTATGAGATGAGTACTATTTAAGCTATAAGAGTTGTTTAATATAACTGATGGTATTGATGTGGCTCCCAAAACAAAAAACCAAAGAAAAAGCAATGTGTATTTCCTGACAATAGCATCACGGTTATATGAAGATATGAATCTAATTCGTTCATGTATTGTTAAGAAATAAAAAATAATTGGTTAGTATTATAGCAAGTGTACTCAAAGGGTGGGAAAAAAAGCTATTATTGCCTTTAAGCTTTTAGAAATTTGAATTTCTGCATTTGAAATTATTGAGCAAATATAGTAGATAATCAAGAAAGGTCATGGAATTTCTTCTCTATCATTTTCTATCATTCTTAAGGCACCATAATAAATCATTTAATGTACTGCATATGCCCCTGAAATGTGATCAATCTTGTGATTTACATGTAACTAAAGTGATGAATGAATGATGCTAACGAAACAAAAGGATGCATGTATCAGTTGAATGGGCACCTTGCGACCCATCAATTAACATAATGTGGTAACTAATAAAATGTTAATTTTCTGAATTATCATATAAAGGCACATTTTTATTTGAGTCAAAATCCTTCTTTATATTTAACATGTATTTTTTTTGCCTCTGCAATGAGTAAATAAATTTTCTCATTGTCCGATTATCCAGGAGTGGCTCATTTCCAGGTGAAAAAAGAGTGAAGTCCCTTTACATTTTTTGTTTTCTTTTCTAATCTTTTTGTTTTTTTGCTTTTGATAATTAGATTTTTAACTTTCATTTAGCTGTTTTTTTATTACTTTCTGGAATTGATCAAGTGATTCTTCTGCAATCTATATTTTGCTTAATCATTTTTGGGTATCTTGTGATTGTTCAAGTCGCAAATCCCATATCTCTTTTCTGACTCTGGAAGACATCTATTTTACCTATCTTGATCTTATTGATGCTTTGCAAAATAAACTTTTACAACTTTATAAATTCTTTTTCATCCTCCTTTTTTATAAAAACCACCAGTACTCTTTCTAGGAAGTATTTTCGGGGCCAAATGAAGAATGAATTAGCTAGGATCCATGGTATTCAGACTCAAGTCATGACTCGAATAACTCTTTTGATATTGATGAAATCTCTTCCCTCTATCTTCTTGTTTTAGTTGATTTTGATTCTTTGTTGATCTTATATATCTTTGGTAGTTTTGTAGTTGGTTTTATCCATTGACCTTTTTAATGATAGTTGTTCTGTTTCTCTGTGTAAAGCAGTCTAGGCGTTTCAAGTCTGGACGTTTGAACATGGCAGCTCTAAAGGACCTGCTTCCACCAGCAAAATCTACTAGCAGTACACACTATGATCATACAAATGACCCGTGGTTCAAGAACAGATATACTGCAAGTGAGGCAGAGAAGACAGCAGTCATCAAGGCAAATCCTGTTCCTCCTTATCTGAAAAGAGCTGGCTTTAGGCCATCTAAGCTCGAGGATTTTGGGGATGGAGGTGCATTCCCCGAAATTCACTATGCTCAGTATCCACTGGATATGGGCAGAAAGAAGGATTGGAAACCTGGGGGGAAGACCTTGCCTGTTACGGTGGATGAGCATGGTGATGTGAGGTATGATGCGATTGTGAGGCAGAATGAAAATTCAAAAAAAATTGTTTATTCTCAGCATAAGGATCTTATCCCGAAGTTTGTGAAGGATGAGGATGACGAAGACATGGATGTGGAAGAGAAGCAGAAAATAATTGAGGAGACCACCCAGGAGACCAAGGCTGCTCTTGAGAAGATTGTAAATGTTCGGTTGAGTGCTGCACAGCCCAAAAATGTTCCTACGCAATCTCAAGACTCCAAGTTTATTAAGTACAAGCCCTCCCAGCAGTCGGCAGCATTTAACTCAGGTGCAAAAGAGAGGATTATTAGGATGGTGGAGATGCCTGTGGACCCTATGGAGCCACCAAAATTCAAACACAAAAGGGTTCCAAAGGCCTCTGGTTCTCCACCTGTGCCAGTAATGCATTCTCCACCTCGTCCTGTTACAGTGAAGGACCAGCAGGATTGGAAGATACCTCCGTGTATATCAAACTGGAAGAACCCCAAAGGTTATACAATTCCTCTTGATAAGCGTCTGGCTGCTGATGGTAGGGGACTTCAGGAGGTGCAGATCAATGACAACTTTGCAAAACTATCAGAGGCTCTATATGTAGCAGAGCAGAAGGCCAGAGAAGCCGTTGCAATGAGGTCAAAAGTCCAGAAAGAGATGATGATGAAAGAGAAGGAAAAGAAGGAGATGGAACTTCGTGAGTTGGCCCGCAAGGCAAGATCTGAGAGAACTGGTGTGGCACCTCCAGCAGCTGAGAGGGGAACCATGAATGATGATGATATGAGTGTGGATTATGAGCGTGCAAGAGATTTTCCTAAAGAGTCAAGGGAAGATAGGGAGGAGCGATTACGGAGGGAGAAGATACGGGAGGAGCGGCGTCGAGAGAGGGAGAGGGAGAGAAGGTTGGAGGCCAAAGATGCTGCAATGGGTAAGAAGAGCAAGATTACCAGAGACAGAGACCGTGATGTCAGTGAAAAAGTGGCTCTGGGGATGGCCTCTACTGGCACATCAAGAGGGGAGGTTATGTACGATCAGAGATTATTCAACCAAGAGAAAGGGATGGATTCTGGATTTGCCACTGATGACGCTTACAACGTCTATGATAAGGGCCTGTTTACTGCTCAGCCTACACTTTCTACTCTATACAGACCGAAGAAGGATGCTGATTCTGAAATGTACGGAGGTGCAGATGAGCAGCTGGAGAAGATAATGAAAACAGAACGCTTTAAACCTGACAAGGCATTTGCAGGAACATCGGAGAGAGCTGCTCCAAGAGATGGACCTGTACAATTCGAGGAGGAGGTTGAGGAAGCTGATCCATTTGGTTTGGATCAGTTCTTGACAGAGGTTAAGAAGGGTAAGAAAGCAATGGCGAGTGTTGGTAGTGGAGGAACTATGAAGGCTAGTGCTGGTACCACACGAGATGGCTATGAAACATCTAGCAGAACTCGTATTGCTTTTGACAAGGGGCGTTAAAGTACCTTCAGGTAGCAGGAAGTACTGGCTGTGGACCATTGCTGACTGCATCTACTATGCATAGTGTGCGATAATCTGCTGGTGTTTCATTCTGTACTATTTGCCAAGTAATTGCTCTTTGCATGACAAAAATAGTAACTGCTCTGTCTTCATGCTCTTGTAACACATCTTCTTTGTTACTCGTTACTGTTTGGCTTTAATTTATTCAGAATAATTCCTGTCTATCTTTTCTGAGTTTGCAACACTTCTTTATTGTTTGCTTTGACACTTAAAATTTTCATCGCTCAACTAAATGAAGCGCCTTTGACCAGTTAGATGATGCTTTAACTGTAGGTGAAATGAAACGTGAAAACATGGAGGAAATGGGTTTCATTTCCAATTTAGAGAAATTCGTGGTCCAACAACGATCAAATAAATATATTCAGAGATGTAAAATCAGTTAGCAGAGATGTCGGAATGATGGAGGAGCTGGAGCTCATGCCATAACACGTTTTACAATATCTCATTGTTTCTTAGAATTGGGATCAACTGTGCAGAGTATCCACATCAAAACTGTTACGTGGCGCCTTCCTGATGTTCTTCGGAAGGGCGACGTAAGGCTAAGCAACCGATGTCAGTGCGGTTGCTATGCGCCAACTGAGGTCCTCGCCGTACGCTAGACTAGATTGTGAGTGCCGTACGGGAAAACCAATGTCGTGTTCAATTGAGCAGCGGAAAATGAGCAACTGATGATGAAAGCTGATGATTGTATTGATAATGATGATGAAAGCTATTACAAGATGCTATGCGGTGTCGGGGGGGAGAGACACCAGCACAGAGAATTGTTTGAATGCTTGAATGCTTTGGTCCCCCTTAATAATGCTTAAAAAAAAAAAACCAAAGTTACATGAGTTGACCTAAGAAAGCTGTTGAAGCACACTGAAAATGAATGAAGTAAAACTACTCTATAATTACAATGAAAAGGACTTAGTCTTCTATGGAAGCAAGTCCGATGGCAGCAACTTTGTCTTGAGCAGCAGGGTCTGCGCGCGCATTGCTGTGGGCGCGCGCGACACTATTTGGATCTGCCAGCGGCTGGGCGCTGGTGCTTGGCATTGGGTCTGCGCGCAGGGCATAGTCTGGGTGTGCGGCGCTGATGGCAACATGATGATTTGTGCGCGCGGCATTGTCGGTACGCGCGACACTGATGGCATTGGCCAGCCGCTGGGCGCTGGCATTGATTATCGGTGGGGCGACAGAGGCGCATGCTCGCTTGTCACTTGGCGCTGCCGAGACCACGGGGCCGACCGTGGCGCTAGGCGTTGGGAGGCTTGCCGGGATGCCACGGGGCGCGTCCAAGGGGTCATGGGTCGATGATGGAAAGCAGCCCATGACATTCTCCCCCACCTGAGTTGGCGACGTCCTCGGAGCCTTACCTGCAGGATGATGATGATTGGTCAGGCTCTTGACGGCTGGGAGGTCTGTTCCCCTCGGTGCTGTGAGATGTCTTTCTGAGTGATCTTCCATGCATTTCTGAACTGGCTCGAGGCGGATGACATGGAAGACTGGATGGATTTTCCACCAGGATGGTGTGTTCAGCTGGTATGAGGATTTCCCGATGCGCCTTTCAATGGAGAAAGGCCCGATGAGGTTTGGCAATAGGCGAGGATCTTGGGTCCTCTTTGCAAATAAGTTCCGCCTCGGGGTTCTTACCATCACTTTGTCCCCTGCTTGATGTTGGGCAAAGTGAAGGTTTCGTTCGGCATGCCTCGTTGCCCTGTCTTGGGCCCTGACAAGATAGCTCCGCACTATCTTCAAAGTATGTTCCCATTCTGTGGAGAAACTGGCAGCTCGATGAGATGATGGTATGGTTGGTGCATTCACATTATGTGGGAGAAGCGGTTGCTGTCCGGTAACAATTTCAAAAGCGCTTTTGTTTGTATGGGCGCACTTTTGGGAATTGAAACACAGCTGAGCAGCATCCAGAAGCTTCACCCAATGAGTTTGTGGCCCGGTAGCAAATTGGCGGAGATATTCCTCCAGCATGTCATTGAACCGGTCTGTTTGATCATGTGTTTGCTGCTGATGATGATGGTTTGAGTTGTAACTCAATTTGGATCCGAGGCAACTGAAGAGTTGGGTCCAAAACTTGCTAGTGAAGCGTGGGTCGCAGTCACTGATGATGTTGTTGGGTATACCCCAATGTTTGACAACATGGGAGAAGAAGAGTCGAGCTGTTGCTTCTGCCGACTGGGGCTGCGATGAAGGTAGCATATTTGGAAAACAAGTCTACTACCACCATGATGGTTGCATGATTTCCGACCTTGGGTAACCCTGTGATGAAATTCAGGGAAATGCTTTCCCAAGGTCTCTGTGGGACTGGTAGCGGCTCCAAGAGTCCCGCTTTTGCTGGGTGATCCGACTTGGCCTTTGGGAATGCTTGGCCAGTCTTCACACAATGAGGGGCGCCATGAGCTGTTGGGCCCCGATGATGTGATGCCTGTTTGATGATGTTGAGGGCAGCCGGAACTGTGGGTTTAGGTCTGTTGGTTCCCTCCTTAAACTGCATGGCCGTGATGTTTCCAGCGGCCATCTTCTTGGATATGCATGGTATGGTGTGGGGTTTGGCCCCTTTGTCTCCCATCATTAGGAGCATGTTGGCATATGGTACCGGGATGGTGTTGGTCTGCCTGAGGAATTCCAATCCCACTATCAGTTCGAAGTCATCGATGATAGCTATGCGTAGGTCGAATATTCCCTTATATGGGCCAAGCTGGATTGGCGCTTCTTTGGCTATTCCACTCACTTACTGAGATGGAGAGTTGATAGCCTTGACACGACCCTTGCATTTTTGCACTGCTAGACCGAGGCGTTGCACCTGAGTTGAGGCCACGTAGTTGTGGCTAGCACCCGTGTCTATCAATGCCCGAATAGGTCTGCCATTTACTTTCATGTCAACGAACATTAAGGTCCTCTTTTGTGATGTGGGAGGCCTTTCGTCCGCCTTTCCTTTCCCTTTCTTGTCGATTGGGAATGCCTTCTTCTTGGGGTTGCCAGTACTGGTTCCCGCCAAGGTATCATGAATGGAGCCGACAAATGCGTTGAAGGCACCTACTTGATCGGTGCCGTATGGGTCGTCGGTGTCTGTATCGTCATTGTCAATAGTTTGTTGAGCATTGACTTGTATGTTGGGGCATTGATTGTTCCAATGTTCCCCGTCGCAATGACGGCATTCTGATGGGGGGTTTCTCCCCTGATGGTTGTTGACTGATGCAGTAGTGTTATTGCTTGAGGTAGGAGTCTTGGATTTGGATGCACCTCGATCTCCTCCGTTTCTGTTGGGGCCACCGTTGCTAGGTTGGCTCCCGTTGTATCCCCCTCGGACAGGCGGCTGGGGCCTATCCTTCTGAGTTTCCAACTGATAATCCCCAAGGCACTCAACAGCTTGAATGGCCTTGGGTAGGGTATCTACCCGCTGTCTTTGCAGTTCCATACGAGCATGAGGTTTCAAACCTTCTATGAATGCGAACAGTTTGTCTTTGTCCCCCATATCCCGTATGTTTAGCATGAGTGCGGAAAATTCACGCACGTAGTCCCGCACCGACCTGGTGTGGCGGAGTTCACGCAACTTTCTTCGTGCATTGTATTCCACATTTTCGGGGAAGAACTGCAGGCGTATGGCGGCCTTCAGTTCTGCCCATGTCTGGAGAGTATCTTCACCGGCCCTGATGGCTTCGTATTTGACTCGCCACCAGAGTTTTGCATCGCCTTGAAGATACATGGCAGCAGTTGCTACCTTTTTGGATTCTTCCAAATGTCCAACGGCATCGAAGTATTGTTCGATGTCAAAGATGAAGTTTTCCACTTCTTTAGCATCCCGGGCTCCGTTGTATGGCTTGGGCTCCGGAATTTTGAGCTTTTGTGGAATGGGGCCAATGTTCATGGCACCCCTGATGTGATTTTCGCCCCCTTTGAGCAGGCTTTGTAGTGCAGCATTGACAACATTGAGCTGGCCTGTCAAGTTGTCTATGGTTTGCTGCATGACTGTCAGTCTGTCTGCCTCTAGTTCCCGATGGGCTAAATCCTCGGCACGCTCCTGTTGGAGGTCCTCGAATTTGCCATGAATGTTGGTTGCCTCGACGGCAGCCGTTTCCCGGTCTTCCTCAGAGTCTTGACTGATGTTTGCAATGTCATTTTCGGCCTGCCGCATTTTGCGGTCCAGGTCGTCCAACCTTTGCACTAGGCTGGTTTTTAGACCAGGCAACGTATCCACGATGGGCCGTAATGCGTCAACCGTCTCTTCTAGGGACGTGAGTCGATCCCCATGATTCACCATGGTCAGAAATGGTGATGATGATGCCAATGAGTTCCCTCATCCGATGTCGAGCCTAGGCTTTGATACCAACTGTTACGCGGCGCCTTCCTGATGTTCTTCGGAAGGGCGACGTAAGGCTAAGCAACCGATGTCAGTGCGGTTGCTATGCGCCAACTGAGGTCCTCGCCGTACGCTAGACTAGATTGTGAGTGCCGTACGGGAAAACCAATGTCGTGTTCAATTGAGCAGCGGAAAATGAACAACTGATGATGAAAGCTGATGATTGTATTGATGATGATGATGAAAGCTATTACAAGATGCTATGCGGTGTCGGGGGAGGAAGGGGGGGAGACACCAGTACAGAGAATTGTTTGAATGCTTGAATGTTTGAATGCTTTGGTCCCCCTTAATAATGCTTAAAAAAATAAACCAAAGTTACATGAGTTGACCTAAGAAAGCTGTTGAAGCACACTGAAAATGAATGAAGTAAAACTACTCTATAATTACAATGAAAATGACTTAGTCTTCTATGGAAGCAAGTCCGATGGCAGCAACTTTGTCTTGAGCAGCAGGGTCTGCGCGCGCATTGCTGTGGGCGCGTGCGGCACTATTTGGATCTGCCAGCGGCTGGGCGCTGGTGCTTGGCATTGGGTCTGCGCGCAGGGCACAGTCTGGGTGTGCGGCGTTGATGGCAACATGATGATTTGTGCGCGCGGCATTGTCGGTGCGCGCGACACTGATGGCATTGGCCAGCCGCTGGGCGCTGGCATTGATTATCGGTGGGGCGACAGAGGCGCATGCTCACTTGTCACTTGGCGCTGCCGAGACCACGGGGCCGACCGTGGCGCTAGGCGTTGGGAGGCTTGCCGGGACGCCACGGGGCACGTCCAAGGGGTCATGGGTCGATGATGGAAAGCAGCCCATGATGGAGGAGCTGGAGCTCATGCCATAACACGTTTTACAATATCTCATTGTGTCTTAGAATTGGGATCAACTGTGCAGAGTATCCACATCAAAACACATGTGCAAACACTTCCGAATCAATTGCTGAATATTTGGAGTCCGAAACCAACGTAAAATTGGGCTTCAAGAACCAAACTCATGTAAAGAAAAGTATCTATAGCGCATGGTATGCATGTGGTATACCATTTTGGTCTGATGAATCAAGCTAACGGGTATTATCAGGCCTAAAGAGGTATAGCGCATGTATATCATGTGCCATAGGTCCCCATTTTAAAATCCACTTTCTTCCCCCACATAACAGAAACAACGCTCCCCCCCCCCCCAAAAAAAAAAAAAAATTCTGCCATTAGCGGCGGATCCAAGGTCCCACCACGTAAATTTAATCAATTTTTTTTAACGAAAAAATACAAGATTCAAGGTATATTCGAGGCGTAGAACACGAATCTTGCTTGCATTTCGAAAAAGGGAGTCGTTTGTCCACATTGAACAATGAGGAAAAATCTTCAAATTTAGCTATTTTCCCTAATATTTTTCTTATAATAACTAAAAAATTTATATATAGTATTAACATTAAACTATGTATTCTTGTAATTTCCTGTTTTTATTCATTTTTATAGTAATTTTTGAAAATTAGATTTTCGGGAAAATTCTAGAATTTTTGTGTTTGTGTTTGTGTGAGGGTTGATTCTTTTGTTGCCTATGATGCCTATGCTAATATCATTTGAGTTGTGGTTAGCGACGAACGTGGCTATTTAGTTGTATTAAGGCGTATAAGGCCCAAGGCAAAATTTATGAAATAGCAATGATGCGTAGAATCGTGTGGGACTTGGTGTATTGTATTCTTGTGGCTTGCTAACTGGCTAAAATTTCTAGGTAGGCCTAGAAACAAAGAAAACGTGATCTTTAAGTGGAGGAGAATGTGGCATACCACATATTTTTAAATAGTTAAGACTTCATTGGAAAGTCATTAAGCACTAAACATATCATTTGCATGCTAATAATAGTTAAGGTTATCAAATAAATTTGTTTAGGTATGTGAAATTGTGTTGACATAATTTGGAGGGTTATAATGATGTTTAGAAGTCGGGGGAAGGAATTTGGAACAAGTTGAAATTGTTAAAAGAAAAAAGACGCTCAAAGTTGCACATGACTTAACTTCAAACTATCATAACTCTCTCTATATAATCTATTGTACTGTGTTTAGAAATTAAATTAAAGATCTTTGAGTCTAGTTTTTAAAGGTTCAAATCATTCGCCATTTGAAATTTTATACACAAAATTACGGCTAATTTAGTGAGAATTGTCCATTCTATGCATCCGACTGTGCGGCGATGCAGCCGAGAGCGCACCTAAGGAAGTCTATCCTAAACCCTAATATCGACCTTTCAAGAGTTGCCCATCCACATAAGCTCTTCTCCGTTTCTAAGGCGACTTTTATAAAATCAATGACCTAAAGCAAAGTTTAATAAGAGGTCTTATACTTTTCTTTAATTGGAATTCACATATAATATTTTTAAATAACATAAAGCCTTTAACTTTACATAATATTGTTATTTATATTATAGAGGTTAATTTAAATAACTAAGATGCTAGACGTGTATTTAAAATATATTACCTTTGATATTATTGTAAAACACTGTATTTACTAATATGAAGATTCAAGTGGTTTAATTCAAATACTCTAAAATATTTTATTGTTTAAGAGCAAACACTCTTTCTTGTTTTCTTTCTTTTTACAGGATTTTTGTACTTTTTAATTTTTTCTGTAAACTTTAATATTGTCTAAATTTAAATAAAATTATAAAATCCACTATAAATTTTGTGGGACCTCAAAATTTCGAGTGCCTAAATCAAGGCTTTACTAGCCTCCCTTTTTACTCACCTATCCATCCGTAACGTTCGTCAAATTTTATATAGTCTAAATTAAGACAACCATGACAAAGAATATTGTGAATGTGTCATCCAATTACCAAATGTGAATAAAGCTGATTGAACATAATATTCACGGGACAATGCTTTTAACGGAACTAGTAGCCTAAAACCAAAATATATTAAAAGATACTTAAACTTCTTTCATAAAATTTATATAATAATGAGATATAAAAAAAAGCATACATGACTTTGATCCAGTGGTAGGAGCACATCATGGTATTAAACTCTCCGGTACACAAAAATGTAATAAAAATCGAGTTTTGAACTTTGTGTCACTTGTCTTAGAATTTTCTTAATTAAAAAAGATATACACACAAGTACTTACTTATGATGTATGGAATATGGATCATTCTTGAATTTAGAGTTGAAATTTAAAAATAAATTATACATAGAAGAATAAAAATAGAATTGATGAGAAAGTAAATATATTATTTAATTTAATGATAATTCTTTTTATCTTTATTAACTCATTCAATACTACTTTTTTCATTTTTTTTTAAAAATTGAAAAATAAAATCTTTTATTCATATATATATAGAGGGGGGGGGGGGGGGGAGAGTACTTAAAGGCAAGGGCTTCACTCTGCCTTACCCTAGAGCCGCCCTTGTCTCCAAGTACTCCCTCCTTCCCTCAACGCTTTTTACTAGGGTTCTTTCTCATGCTCTTTTTGCCTTTATTTTTCTCCTAATTTTCTCAAATATGCTTGTGTTTACAAAATATTAGAGCTGTTTTTTGCATATAAATTATCATTCATTCGTTTTTGTCAATTCGAAATGTCTTTGCTGTTTATTTGATCTTGTTTTGACATGATTTTCCTTTTCCGTTTTTTCAATTTCTGAATAATTGAACTGTAAAATCACTTGGGTCAATTCTTTTTGTTGGAAAAATCTTAGCTTTAGAATATACAACAATTTAACTGTTGCCTGTCAAATTGTGTGACTGACTTTGTGGTAAAGATTTTTCAGGTCAGTTATAAAAGGAGGGTACAATGAGGTTGGAGAAATGCTGGTTTTGCTCCTCAACTGTATATCCAGGCCATGGTATTCAATATGTTCGAAACGACGCTAAGGTAACAATTGTTTTTCTTCTTTTTCTTTTGCTATTTTCTCCCTTGTATATCATGGTTATGCTGAATGTTGCGTCCTTTGTTACCTCAAATTTGCTGGACTAACTAGTTGTTTAGTTGTAGGAGTTTAATACTTTGGTTTACTCATATAATCAGTAGTAAGAGGGGTCTACTGCTTCGATATATTAGAATCATTAGTTGTAAGAGGAGTCTACTACTTTCTTTATGGCTCTTTAAAGCCTCATGGTTAGTAAAATTTTGAGAGAAATATATTCAACCAAATTTTTTATTCTTGTTGCTGGGTCTTTTCAAAAAAAAAAAAGAACTAACAGGTTAAGATATGAAGGATTAGTGATTGCCATTTGTTGTATTGCAATTATAGTGTCGTTGTCCCAGTTGACCCGAGTCAATGTTTTTCACAGCGGCAATTAGGACAGTAGATTTGAGTTGTGAGCACAAACATTTGCTTATTTGAGGATTTTGAGCAAGTGATATTAGTAGTTTGTAATTCGAACTCTGATTAAGCAAAGACTAGTATTGAGTCGATGTGTTTTTCAGTGGGGAGATTAGGTGAGTAGCTTTTGCGTGTAGATCCTTGGGAAACATGCTCATTTTAGGATTTCGAGCAGGAGATGTTAGCAATTTGTATTCACACCCAAGGGCGTGACGTAGTAGTCAATAAAGTGTGTGCAAACCTTGGAGATAGTAGAGACAAAAACCACCGGATGATTTCTTCCCATCTGCCTAAGTTTTGGTGGGCATAGACCATAGTTACTTGGTACCTGAATTGGTGTGAGGTAGCACATACCGGGTGGAGCAGTTAAGCTACACACAAGCTGGCCCAGGCACCAGTGTCTTAAAAAAAGTTTGTAATCTAAATAAGCAAAGGATTAGTATTGAGTTGATCACTTGATTGAAGGTGATAAGTTTCACCTTTTTGAGACTTCAGAATTGACTGCTTGGTATTTGCAGTAGTGGTACAATTTTCCCGAATTCAGAAGGCTATAACTGGGTGAAAGTTGTCCTTCTCAAAATTTACATGGATAAACTACTCAGCTAGTACAAGAAGCATGTTGGTTGTCAGGTGTAAAAATTGAGAATTATTTGTACATGTGCTTTTTCTGACATTTTTTATATAAAAAATTGTGTGCTTTGTGACATTTGACAATACTGGAAAACTGGTGCATAAAGGCCGGAGTACGTTGTAGTGCATTTCTGTGATCTGTAATATTTTCTTTGTCTTTATCATGGTTGGTCCACCATAGTATGATGATGCACCTTCAGACAAAGCAATAAAAAGTAGTGGCTGGTTTTTCAGGAGATAAACCATCTCTTTGGCCTTTGCGCTCTATTTTTCTCCATGTCCTTTTGTTTTGTTGGTTTTTCTTGCTTTCCTATTGCTCTGCTAATGTTTGATAGTGATGGCATCTAGCTTTAGTGACACGAAACAGGTAGATTCTCACTTTTTGCTGTTTGATCAAGTAAATGAAAAGTTGTTTTCTGTTTGCAGATATTTCGGTTCTGTAGATCGAAGTGTCACAAGAACTTTAAGATGAAGAGGAATCCACGAAAAGTTAAGTGGACTAAAGCATATAGACGGCTGCATGGAAAGGACATGACTCAGGTGAGTAGTATTCCTCCTTTTCATTCTTCTTTTCCTGTTGCATTTGCTCCATCCACTCCACTGATTTGCTTATTCTTCTTCAATTATGAATTCTGTTGTTGCTGCATGTTGCTATTTGAAGGACTCAACATTTGAATTTGAGAGGAAGCGCAATAGGCCGGAGAGATATGACAGGAATGTCACTGAGAACACTCTGAAGGCCATTCGCAAAATTGATAAAATCAGAGTTGTCAGGGATGAAAGGCACCACAAAAACAGGTCCCTTTTATACTGCTCCACTAATTCGCATCATGTAGTTTTATTTTCTTTTTTTATATACTAACATTAGTTGGAAAATTGGACAGGATGAAAGGAAAGAAAACCAAGGAGCAGAGAGAGGCAACAAAGGAGCTCGAGCAGAGCATTCATATGGTTAAAGCTCCTGCTGCGCTTGCGAACGACCCATCTCTCACCTTGCCTATCAAGGTCAAGGTTTCACAGCAGAAATCCGAGGAAAATCGTATGGAGGAGTAAACATTTCCTTTATTCTCAAAACTGAAATGCAAAATCATAACTTTCCTGCAGTGGTCAATTTTGTCGGCGTGCGTAACAATATGTATAGCCTTTTTGATGACTTGTTAATGGTCATTACTTTGAGAAAATACACTTATCTTTCGTGCTCACCAGTGATGACTCTTTTTTTGAAGAAATTATCAGAATACTTCATCCTGTAGAAGAAATGTTTGCTAGTTGGGTATATCTTGTGTTTTTGATTATGAATTATTTGTTGGATCTTTTTTCTTTTCTTCTGAAGAGACACAGTGCGCTTTGACTTGGATTGTGGAGAAGTAGATAAATTGGAAAAGATCGACAGGTTGATGCTTAAGAAGCCACCTGCTTATTGTTTGCTGCAAAAACCATGATATAAAATTTGCACAGTTTAGATTAGCTCTTTGAGAATACTGGCTATTTATTGTTTGTCAACCGTATTAGGCAATAGTGTATAACCATTTTCTACGATTCTTATCCATATTCGATTCGTTTTTAAAAAGTTTATTATTCAATTTATTTTTAACGGATAATATGAGTGGATAACTGTATTTTTTAAATCATTTTGCCACCTGTACTCACAATTTACCTTTTCGGAGGTGAAAGCGTAGGTTGTACCGCCGATATTGGCGACAACTAAACTTATTGGATACATGATTCTCCAAAAAAAAGTATGTGTTATTCCCAAGATTGACACTAATTCCTTTTTAGTTGGGTAAGAATAGAATGATACATCTTTAAATTTGAAAACAAGTTTAATTGACAAGCTTTTACATAGATGCCACAAAATATTTAAAATCACAAATTTTAAAAGTCAACAATGACATAAATGAGTGTATTTTTGTATATCCCATGGCAACGACCTACATTGTATTATACCGGAAAAAAGAAGAAGAAAAAAGGAGACAAGAACAACGTTTCAGATTTTAGTTTCGTGTATATGTAGAACTTTTCTCATCATAATTCTAATAACAATGACACTTGGCTTTTTATAGTTATGCCACTTGGCTTAGTGAGATTGCTTTTTCTTCTTTTAATCAAAATATAATTATAGATAAATGTTGAAAATAACGAGGTCAACGGAGATTCTCCTTGACGCATTTCAACAATAAAATTTCTAACATCAGACAACAATACAGTTGTTGATTCTCACTGCCAAATCTTCTATATCTATATATTATTAAAATGAGAAGAAAAAAAATACCATATTAAGCCAAGTGACATTGCCACAATTAGCCAAGTGATACTCATTTAGCACTCATATTGAAAAATTTACTAAAGTTGTTTGGCTTAAAATCTCCTCTTATTTTAACTGCATTTTTTGCGGATTCTTCGTTCTTCCTCTAAATAAACTAGTTTTTTCCTTTTTTTGTTTAATTTTAAGCGCAATAGGGATTATCAAAATACTTCTTCATATGCTGAAGAAATGAAAAAAGGGTACTTGAGAATGACTTCAAAGTCCATGGCAGAAAAATATAGTGACGGTACAGACATGGATTTCTACGTACTAACTACTAAGATTTGTATTCTCTCAAAAAGTACAACTTTAGAGAAGATTGTATCCAATAAAAATAAAGGATAAAAAAAGATAATATAAAACTAGAAGAAGTCTATCACATAAAATGCTAGACACAAATTTTAAAAAGTTGGTTAACCAAGCTCATTGGTTCGAATGACTTCATTACAACACTCCGAACTTGGTAAAGAAAAAACACAACACTTGAGCAAAACTCTGCAGCATAAATGTCAGATCATTGACTCTACATAGCAATTATTTAGGGCAAGGAGCTTAGAACTAAATAAAGGACTGCAAAATGGCCACATACCTCTGATAAATTACTCTTTTCAATATATGTGTTACTCTTTATTGTATGTTCATCTTCCTGATTGATTTATTGAGGAAATAATCTTAAATCCCAACTTTATAAACACGTAAATAGAGAAAGCAAGTCTTTGACTTAATAGACCAAATTAAAGTTTAGCTACTTCCTCCGTCCCAATTTATACGAGGATTGACCTATTCAGGAGTCAAACAACTCTTTCTTTGACTACAATTTTTTCTAATTCCTTTCATATATATTATGCAGACTTATAGTACTTTTTATATAGTTTTCAAATATATAATTTTATTAAAAATACTCAGAAGAATCTATATTTAAAATTGAGTTAAAGGAAGAGTTATTTGACTCCCCAAATAGGCCAACCCTCAGATAAATTGGAATGGAGAGAGTACATCTTATGTGATATGGATGGTGAACTAAGGTACGATGCTATATCTTCTGCCTCGCTTCTTTGTTGGTATATGTGTGTATGTACATTCGAATAGTCAAGTATAGAGTGCAGTAAGATGATTAGCTCGAAAAGATGCAAGTTTTATATTCCCTTTTTACACATTAGCATTCTGCTCGGATAATCACAGTTTTACCCATTAATCGGATGCTCCAAACTTTACTATCATTCTATGACAACAGAAAAATCATATGGGCAAATTTTATGTGTATGTTTTGTGTGTGCGTCTAATCAAGTTTATCATGTAGTTTGTAACTTTATCGAGACGTTGAAGAATATGCTAAAGATATATGATCAAAACTCGCGCGAGTTTGCCATGACATATGTGGCTGAAAGTTGATGGGAAGACATAGAAACATCAAAAGTATAAACATTGTAAAATCTTAAGAAAAACAAATTGTTCAAAGCTTTCCTTTTGGAAATTTCTAAGTAATTTTAGTTTATTTATAATTGATTAGGATACCAACGCCATATATGAGTGGAGTTGCTATGAGGCATAATTTTTTAAGCATGATTAAAACTATAATGAGTGTCAGATGTTTGATCCACAAATATTAATAAAGCGTTCTCAATGTCTTCTTTCCTTAGATATTATTAACAAGCAGAATGGAGATCTTAAAAGTAAAAAGCGGGCTATTATCAAACTTTACTGTTATATATAAACTAATGCATCCATATTAGAACTATTATTATACTTTAAATAAAGTTCTTCCGTTACAGTTGTGTTAAGCTAATTGTGCTTTATTGAGATGAACGCAATTATACTATGGAATTCAATTTTTGTTTTCTTTACTACAACATCCGTGAATTATGCAGGTACTTATAACAACAAATAACAATATACTCAGTATAATTCCATATTATGAGAT
Organism: Nicotiana tomentosiformis; assembly: GCF_000390325.3. Taxonomy (NCBI): domain Eukaryota; kingdom Viridiplantae; phylum Streptophyta; class Magnoliopsida; order Solanales; family Solanaceae; genus Nicotiana; species Nicotiana tomentosiformis. The sequence goes on from NC_090813.1 coordinate 2,347,294, forward strand.
CTGGGAAGAATAAAGTGTATGCAACTGTTTTCTAAAGACCCTCAACAAATACTTATTATATATTATATAAAAGCAAAAACTTTAGATTTGTCATTGTACCAACTGTCTTTATTAGATACGTCCATAAAATTTATATTTAACTTAAAATAAGGCAATAATTTTTTATGATTTTTTTCTCTACAAATCTCCAATAATAAAGTTGGAGTTTAATAGGCAAAAAAGTCGCTCAAAACCGGTTCATTTTTTGCTACGCTCCAAAATTGCTCTTGAAACCCAAAATAACTACTTGAATTAAAAGAGCCCCTAACCTAAAACCAAAGCTCACACTTTGCAATGAACAATGGATTTGAAGATTTGGATCAAAGGAACATGGATCTGTGCCGATTTTAGGGATAATTGGAGCTATTATTGAAATTTTTGTAATTTCAATTCCTGTTTGTTACTCTTCTATCTCTCTTTCTGCTTTTTTCTCTTTGCTTATTCTCAATTTATATTTTTGTATTTGAAAATTTCTTCTTCCTTTTTCTTGGCAAGAGGTTTAAATAAATATTTGAATGGACTATAATGGATGTGAAAGAACAATCAACAATGTCGCTAAGAATGTCAAAGGGTTTGTACAATTGTTATTCTTCTTCAAAACAGAAGCTTTCTTCTTCAATCAGTCGAGCGGCCTTCTAAATTCTTTTTCTCCATTTTCTTTGTATTTTTCAAGATTGTTCAAATACAACTTCAAATAATTTGGCCTTTTCCCCATCCTCTATTTAATAGAGTCTTTACACACTCAATTTAGTTAAGTTTTAATCGATTGATTCTGATATCTTATCATTTTATCTTCATGTTCAAGTACAGTCAATATTTATGAAAACTGAATTGCTTAGATTTTTTTTTTAAATTCCAAGGTCTTAAACTGACTATGTTAAAATGCAGTGATTGAAACATAGAATGGGTCAAACTCTGTTTACTCGCAAAGGTAAAGCAGAATGCTGCGATTTGAACCTCACAGAACAATGCAGAGTTTTTTTCATTCTACTCGATTTCAGCTTATAGTTTGAGGACGAGGATAGTTAACCATTAATTGTAATTTTTTTGGATGTTGAAGAAAGTACAAAGCAAGGAGATGCAAAGCAATGGGAGTAGTGAAGGATCAGGTAATTTAGTGCCCACTATTTCTAGAGAAAATATGTTTAAGGGCTATTGCCCAACCTGTTGAAAATTTTATTTATTTCGGGAAAGTTCTCTTTATGATAAGATGTCTATACAATAGGAGTCAAAAATCTTATTAAATTCGTCAACCCTTTTAACTTTATTGATTAAGGTGGTAATTTCGTACAACAACCTTTCTTACATGAAAGTAAAAGATGACTATCTATTATAGTTTGACTGGAAATTTGTGATTATATTGGATGTATAGGAAAAAGAATTGTGTGTTGGTAGCCTATACTTTAATTTAAAAGGTATTCAGACTTCACAAATTATTATGCATACATGTTTGTTGCCACTGTGCCACATGAATTCAAAACTTCAATTATGACTTTCTTCCCAGTTGATTGCTTATGGACAATGTTCAGCAATAAGTAAAATATGATTTTTCCTGCTGTGCTTGCAAATTTGGAGAATAAGGAAAAGGAGGACTTAGAGTGAAACCATGTCGTACTATAGGTTATGTCAGTCATACATTTGCGTGCTTTAATGTATGATACTATAGATACTAATCCCAATCTTTAATGGGAAAACAAAGTGAACAAACAAGCAGTATACTTCACACCTCATTTGATTCAAATGTTTATCAAAGAGCTGACTGCATTCTTTTTCTATTTATTGATTGCAGATCTTAATATTTTTAGCCTTTTCGTAATTGCATAAAACTAGATAATGACATAAGAAACAAGGACGCACATTTCTTTTTCAGGCGAGTTTCTGTTGTTATACACGATCTTCCTTACTTCAATATTTGAATTATGGTTGGATATGCAAAGATCTAATTATCACTCACTCTTTGGTTAGTTTTGTTCATTTTCTTACTAGAAAGCATCTCCCGTGCCCTTCCTTTGGCATTGCTGTATGGTCTAAACTATCTGTCCTTAACCCAATTCATCGACTGCTTTCACTAGCAATATAAGCTTTTACACAGTACATCTTGCAGTTGTCTTCAATGTTCTGTTGTTTTCCTCCTTGAACTTATGTCGTTCATGTTCGCTGACTTCTTTGAATGAAAATCCTGAATTGCTCATGAAAACAGGAAGTCAAAATTGGGTATTGTAAAATCTTCACTTAAATTTTCTGTTTCTGAGGCTCTTTGGGCTGTTAACAGTTAAAGAATTTGCTGGTTTGACATCCTTAATCAGGCTTTGAATAGTATAGGTTAAGGTGAATTAGACAATTCTAATTGTTGTTGTTGTTGTTGTTGTTAATTGGAAAAGAATATTAGATTCTTGATGCGATACTGACCTGCAAAGAATTAAAAGCTCTTCTTCTTTGATATTTTCTTCAACTAAGTTTTCTGCTATGCGGGGAGGAAGCATAATTCCTATTTTTACTTTAATTGTCTACTATGACTTAGGACATTCGTTCCATTTGACAGAAGTTCTCTGTCAACACCTTTCTTACAACAATAGAACTATTGTAACGAACCGATCGGTCGTTTTGAGTATTATAATCCCGTTCTCCCATTTACTGCTTAATTTATGCCTTATAGTTATTTTATGATTTACCGGGTTAGTTGGTTCGGGTCAGGAATGAATTCAGAATGAAATGAGACACTTAGTCTCATAATTAAAAATTTAAGTTAGAAAAGTTAACCGGATGTGGACCTATGTGTAAAAGACCTCAGATTTGAATTCTGATAATTTCAACAGCTCCGTATGGTGATTTTGGACTTAGGAGCGTGTCCGAAAAATTATTTGGAGGTCCACAGTGGAATTAGGCTTGAAATGCCGAAAGTTTAATTTTTGAGAAGTTTGACCGGGGGTTGACTTTTTGATATCGGGGTCGGAATCTGATTATGAAAATTTGAATACCTCCATTATGTCATTTATGACTGTGTGCAAAATTTGAGGTCAATCGGACGTGATTTGATAGGTTCCGAAGTCATTTGTAGAAATTAGAAATTTCAAAGTTATTAGGTTTGAATTGGGGTGTAATTCATGGTTTTAGCGTTGTTTGAGGTGATTTGAGGTTTCGACTAAGTTCGTATGATATTTTAGGACTTGGTGGTATATTTGGTTGAGGTCCCGAGGGGCTCGGTTGAGTTTTGGATGGTTAGCGGATCAAGAATTTGAACTTGAACAACTGCTGGAATTTTCTGATATCTGATGGTGTTTTCCTTTTACGCGATTGCGTGAATGTGTCGATCGCGTAGGCTTAGTTGGTCAATGGAGGTTTTTGTTCTACGCGATCGCGTAGGGTTAATTTGAGGCAGTGATATTTTGTGCATCGTGATCGCGTGAAGTGGGACGCGATCGCGTAGCTATGTGAGTTTGTTATTCGTGAACGCGTGAAGAAAGCCGTGTTCGCTTAGAGGAAATGAGGCAGAAATGGAAATCACGCGTTTGTGCTTCACGATCGTGTAGGTCTGTGATGTTGTGCATCGCGATTGCGTGGGAAAGTCTGCGATCGCGTAGAGTTAAACCTGGGATGTGGAAAACTCTTCTTCGCGATCGCGTGGAGATGTTCGCGATCGCGTAGAGCAAATGTCTGGGCAAGGAGTTTAAGTTCTGAAAATGAGACCCATTTTCATTTTTTGACGGATTGGAGCTCGGGAAGAGGCGATTTTCGAGAGTTTTTCAAGAAAAACAACGGGGTAAGTGTTCTTAACTCAAATTTGATCAAATTACCCGAATCCATAGTTGTTTTTATCATTTAATTGGTGAATTAAGTTGGAAAAATTTGAAAACTCTCTTGGTTTAAATAACTTTTGTCGAGTTACGAGACGTGAGCTAAATTTGGGATTTTTATGGAAAATTAGCATTTTATTATGGAATTAATTCCAATGAATTTATTGACTGAAACGAATTATTTATGACTAGATTCGAGGCGTTTGGAGGCCAATTCACGAGGAAAGGACATTGCAGAATAAGAATTTCACGGCTAGAGGTAAGCAACCGTTTTAAATCTGGTCCTGAGGGTATGAAACCACAGATTATTTTATTATGTGAGTATTTTGGAGGTGACGCACATGCTCGGTGACGGGCGTGCACCATGGGAATTGGAACTTGGTCCATTCCGTGAAACTGAAAAGATGAATAAGCTTGTCCTTAGCTATGTGCCCTTTTTGTGCTATAAAAATTTGACAGTGAAGCATGCTTAGGCTATGTGATGGTGCTGTAAAGACCACAAAGGTCTTGTCCATGTTGAATTATCTGGTAAATTGTTGTTTTGTATTCAGTCACAATTTACTTGTTTATTTTATCTTAGTCTCTATTGTTCATTATTGATGCATCATATTATTGTTATTTGGGCTGAGTATCATGACTATTGAGAGCCCGAGAGGCTGGAGAGATTTATGACTGAGTGAGGCCGATGGCCTAATTGTGAGTTATTATACTATAGCACGTGAGTTGTCCGTGCAACACGTGATTTGTCCGTGCGGATCCAGATATTTATACTATGGCACGTGAGTTGTCCGTGCAGATTATAGTGCTTGGGCTGTAGGAACCCCTCCAGAGTCTGTATACCCCAGTGAGTGCGGGTACCCATTGAGTGTGAGTGCTGAGGACTGAGAGCCGAGTGATTGAGTTGTTGTGATGAGTGGAGTGATTGTTGCCCTGAGAGGCTGTACTTGCTTTTCATTTATTGTTGCACTTAGTTATTATTTGTTATTGTTGTGAAAGTCTCTGAAAGATTTTATATCCAGATTACATGAACATGAATTGTATAAATTGATTTGACTTAAACTGCTGGATTTGAAAGCATGTCTATCCTCTGTTGGAATTACTGAAAATGAACTATAAATGTGTAGCTCGTCACTATCTTCAATTCCTTATTTATTATTGTTACTTGCTGAGTTGGTTGTACTCATACTACACCCTGCACTTCGTGTGCAGATCCAGGTCCTTCTGAACATAACAAGTGTTGATTTTCTCGCACAGTTGATTTTTCGTAGATTCAGAGGTAGCTGCCGTATTTTGCAGACCTTGTATCTCCTTCCCTATCTCCTTGTTTACTGTATTTGGTCTTAGAATATTATAGACCGTTTTCTTTTGGCTTGTATCCATATTAGATGCTCATGTACTCAGTGACACCAGGTTTGGGAGCGTTGTATCGGAATTTGCTAGATTTTTGATATTGTATTAAACATTATGTTTTCAAACTTAAAGAAAATCGTGGGTTATTGATGTTGTCGGCTTGCCTAGTACTGAAAGAGGCGCCATCACAACAGGTTATGATTTTGGATCGTGACATCTATTATCGTAGTAGTATTAAATTACTATTTCAGATCCTATACATTAACATGCGTGTTCAATTTTCTATGCGCCTGCGGCTTGTTTGTTAAGTAGGTGTCGTCTTTTGACAATATGACATATGTCCAGAGAAGAGGCCTCTCCAAAAAACTGGAAAAGGTCAATCATTTGAAGAGCAGGGACAGTAAGGAGGAGAATAGTTCTTAGCATTTTGCACCCTAAGGGTGGTTTGCTTAAGATTTCTATTGTGTGACATAAGAAACAAGGATGCACATTTCTTTTTCAGGCAAGTGTCTGTTGTTATATACGATCTTTCTTACTTCAATATTTGAATTTTCTAAATATCTTTTAGCCTTTCGACCTTTCTATATTTTGGACGGTAAACTGAAAGCTACATCTTTATGTACACTTTACAATCTTTCTACTGTTTTCATCAATTTAGAAAGGATGAAAGAGAAAGAATTGAAAAAATAAAAAATACGTTTCTATTTATCTTGCTAAAAAAGAATTCCTGAATCCGTTGAAACCTTAAAGATAATCACTTTCATAAAGAGAGCTTGCAACTATCTTACATATGTATAATTTTGTTGCCAGCCTCGATCTCTCTAGAGAAGAAAAAAGAAGAGGAGCTGCATGTTGAAAAATAATACTCTGCTAAGACAAAGTAATAATGAAAATTCATTTTAGAAAATTGTTCCAAACTTGAGAAGTTTAAGAGAGGACTGGGATTTGATTTTACATTTGCCAACTGCATTAATAAAATTTGGTTTTTTGGTGATAATGTTGTTAATTGTACAGTTATTCATGACATGCCTCAATATATTAATTGTTCAATCAATAACAACGGGGTAACATTATTCATCACTTTGGTATATGCCAACTGTAAGGCTCATCTCAAGGAATTACTGTGGGATGATATCCTATCTTTTTCTAATGATATGCCTTCACCATGGATGGTCGCTGGCGACTTTAATTCTATCGTGGAGCCTGAGGAGAAGAAGGGGGGTAGAATTCATAGTATGTCTAAAAGCCTTCCTTTCATTAATTGTATAGTAGGTAGTGGTTTGATGGACTTTGGCTACTGTGGTAACCCCTTCACCTGGTGTAATGGGTGGGCATATAGTAAGAGGATATGGGCAAGATTGGATAGGGCATTAGTAAACTCTGAATGGTTGCAAAACTTTCCTGATACTTCGGTTGTTCATTTGGTCAGAAATGGCTCTGATCATGCCCCATTGCTTATTTCTACGGCTAACAATCAATGGGAGCCTAAGAAATATTTCAGATTCTTAGATTTTTGGACGGAACAAGAGGACTTCTTAAAAGTCGTTGAACAAGCTTGGCAGATACATGCCGAATGAGGTCCTATGTGGAAATTTCATCTCAAGCTTAAAAATGTTTGTAAGAGTCTCTCCTCCTGGTCTAGGAACACTATTGGGAATATTGTTGACAAAATCAAGGAACTACAAAATAGACTTGCAGAGCATGAGGATAGATGTTTGAATGATAACTCAGAGTGTAATAGGATGGAGTACAACAATGTGTACTCAACTTATTAGGCACATTAAAAATGAAGAATCTTTTTGAAGGCAAAAAGCTGGATTGAAGTGGTATTCGGAGGGGGATAATAACACAAGGTTCTTTGGTTATGTTATCAACTCCAGAAGGAAAAAGCTACACTTAACAAGAATTAAAAAACAGGATGGCACATGGATTGAAAATAAGGATGACATAGTTATTGAAGGTGTTGCCTTTTTTGAACAACAATTTGTATAAGGGACTACATGTAGAGATTTTTCTATGCTCAGGAGGCTTCCCAGAGTGATAGGTGAAGATGACAACCTGACATTGGAGGCCATTCCAACTATGAATGAAGTGAAACAAATGGTCTTCTCTATGAGTAGTAGTAGTTCACCTGGTCCGGATGGATTATCTGGGAAATTTTTTCATCACTGCTGGGATATTATTGCTAAGGATCTTTATGATGTTATACTGGATTTCTTTTTTGGTAGTGAACTTCCAAGATCTTTCACTTACACATGTCTAGTCCTTATCCCTAAAATAGACAACCCCAACAATACACTGATTTTAGGCCCATTAGCTTAAGCAACTTCACTTCCAAAATCATATCCAAGCTGCTGAATACTAGACTATCCCCTTTGATGAATAAGATCATCTCCCCTAACCAAACGAGCTTCATAAAAGGGAGATCGATCTCTAACAATGCAATGCTCACACAGGAATTGGTTCACAATTTAAAAAGGCCAAATATCAACGGGAATGTAGTATTCACACTGGACATGGCCAAAGCTTTTGATAGGGTTGCTTGGGACTACCTTTGCCAGACTTTGAGACAATTGAGATTCTCTGAATTTTGGATTGACATGGTTGCCAGGTTGGTCTCTAACAACTGGTATTCCATTAATATTAATGGAGTTAGGCATGGATTTTCCAAATCCTCAAGAGGTCTCAAACAAGGTGACCCACTATCTCCCTCACTATTTGTTATTGGAGCTGAGCTATTATCTAATATGATGGAGTAATTGAAGAATGAGAATTTCATCCCCTTTTCCGTGGACCATGGCAGTCCTTTGATCACTCATCTTACATATGCCGATGACACTATACTCTTTTTCTATGGGGACCTCCTATCCATTTCCATGATGATAAGGAAGCTAGAAATTTTTGAGCAAGTCTTAGGCCAAATGGTGAATAAAAGAAAATCTTCTTTTCTGGTATCTCCCTTTACTCCTATTTCTATCATAGAGGATATCAAATGTATTACTGGTTTTTCTTATTCCCCTTTCCCTTTTACTTATCTGGGGTGCCCTATTTACTATGGAAGATTTCTTTTTTGTTATTTTGGAAATATGGTGGCCAAAATAGCAAATAGAACTCAGGGGTAGAAAGGAAAACTTCTTTCTGTTGGGGGTGGAGCGGTCCTTATCAGGTCTGTACTGCATTCACTATCATTGCATATCATATCTGTTGTGCATCCACCAAAAACTACCCTTGGACATATTGAAAAATCTTTTGCTAATTGTTTTTGGGGATCTTTAGAAAGTAAGAGAACTTATCACTGGTTTTCATGGAAGAATTTATGTTACCATAAGGTAGAGGGAGGGGTAGGATTTAGGTCATTGCATGACATGTGCATTTCATTTGCTGCTAAAGCTTGGTGGAATTTTAGAACTCATAACTCCCTTCTCACTCTCTTTTTGGAAGCCAAGTACTGTAAAAGAAGTCATCCAGTTTCTAAAAATAAGAACTATTCTCAATCTCACTCTTGGAGAAGGCTAATGGATATCAGAAAAGATTGTAAAAAATATATTTTATGGAAAGTGGGGAATGGCAACATCTCCTTTTGGTGAGACAACTGGACAAACAAAGGTGCATTAGCCAAAGTAATTGGACAAGGCAACAAATCTAAGAATATTAGAGTGTCCGATTTTATCTCAAGCAATCGATGGAATCTGAAAAAGCTCCATGATGCTCTTCCTCCTAATTTGGTATCTCATATCGAGTCTATCAGTATTACTTCGGGAGAGAAAGATCAACCTATTTGGCTTGTGAATCACAATGGATCCTTTTCAATCAAATCAGCCCGGAAGGCTCGTAGAAAATCTAAAGGTTCCTTACTCACCCTCTCTAAGATTTGGCATAGTAAGTTACCATTCAAAGTCTCTTTTCATACATTGCGGTTATTGAATGGTAAATTAGCCACATATGATTCTTTGGTTAAATTTGGTGTGCATGGCCCTTCAAAAAGCTATTGTTGTCCTAATGATACCTCTAAGTCTATTAAGCATCTATTTTGTGAAAGTGTGGTTGCTGGAAAAGTTTGGAAATATTTTCAAGATGCATGTGGCTTGAGAATGCAATCTACAGGTGGCACAAGAGCTAAATTTATTAGATGGTGGATTGTCCAACCTCAAAATAAAGTTCATGAGTTGATATTGCAATGTCTTCCATCTGTTATATGTTGGAAAATTTGGAAGTATCGATGTACTTTTAAATATGAGGGAGTTAGAAATACTACTAGCAGTATCATTGCAAAAATTACATAACTGATGCGACTGCTTCTTTCGGCCCAATTCCCTTCTTTATCCTTCACCTTTCCCTTTCCAAGAATTACCCAAATGGTCGATAGGATTAAGCCCAAGCTGAGCATCATTCCAGTGATATGGAATAATCCTGCTTTCGGTGAGTTCAAATTAAATGTAGATGGGTGCAGCAAAGGAAATCATGGGAGCGGAGGGGGTGGTGGGATTTTAAGAGATCACCTTCGACATATGGTCATGGATTTCACTGTGTATCTTGGGTGTTGCTCCAATAACTCACCTGAGGTGCAGGCTATTAAAACTGGAATGAGGTGGTGTTTAGACCACGACTTTAATAGAATAACTATTGAATCAGTCTCTTTACTTGTTCTTCAAATGATAAAGGGAGAAATCTCCACAGCATGGCAAATCAGAGAAGAAGTTAAAGAGATTCAAGCAATGAACATAGATGGACAGTTTTAATTCACTCACACCTTCATGTAAGGTAACATTCCAGGTGATCTTCTAGCAAATTTAGCGGAAAGAGATAGAAAAAATCAGTTCTTCATTGGGGCTATAAATATGCCAAGGCAGATTACATCCTCACTGAAAAATGATGAGTTAAGAAGACCAAGTTTTAGAATTAAGGTGAAGAAGAGCACCTTCATCTTTGATCCAGGTTGAATGTGATATTTGTGTTAAGTTTCATACTTAGCAATTTTTGGGACCTTAATTGTTTCAGGAGTAACCCTCCTCCTTTTCTTTCTGTTTTCTTAGGGATAAGACAATTGTAAAGTTGGATTTGTCCAATTAGCTCTATTTTGATGAGGTCAGGTATATGCCTCTATGTTCCTTTTGACTTATCTTCAATATAATCTCCTATGGAGAACCTTTGGCCAAAAAAAAAAAAAAAAAAACAATTGTTCATTGCGTTGCAAATTTCATATTTTCTCGCAGACGCCTTTTTTTTGTCCTCCATGTCTTTGTTACATTCAGGGATTTGAACCAGTGTGAAGAATATGAATTCCTAAAGATAAGGGGGATGGATACATGGTGCCTTTCGAGTTTGAGAATTTTACTGCGGTGTACCAATCCTTGACTCTTTTCATATATCTAAGCTTTAATAGACATAGCTAACTTACATATGCAATAACGAAAGGATAGGTTGTCACAGTTGCGGTGCTAAACACTTCTCTATGGAGTTGCTGACTAAGTGCTAATTCATGTGTTCCAAACGAAAAGAAGGATATGCAATATAGCTTTCCAGAAAGAAAGAAATATCTTAACTTCATGTTCATCCCAGAAATTAGATGTTTGAGTGTTTAAGAAATCAACAATAAAGCTTTTACAGTTTTAAACATCTTTTTAGTTAGTTTGAAGCGAATATAAGCTAAACAACAAGAGATGACTCTTCCTGGAGAATTATATATGATATTAGATGGGTTCAAATATATGTCCTCAACCTAAAAAGATAATTTAAATACTAAAACATTAATTTTGATGTGATATTATAAATAAGATATAAATACCAATCTACTATAGTTAGTTCCTTTTAATATTGACCGCGCATCGCACGGGTACTAATACTAGTATACATAAGAAAAGAACAGCATATTACCTTACAAAGAGAAAAGGTTAGAACAGCTTACCGTCGTGCTTTTAGCTTTTATAAACTGGAAATAGTAATGAATCAACAGTGGTTTACTGGCATTGCCCACAAAGTATTTTAAGGTTAATATGGCATACAATGAATAATTTTATCATTGCTCATATTGATAATTATACAAGCACCTACACAATTGCATATTCCTCTTGCATAAAACTTGGATTCTCTTTACACCACAATTTCTCAGTGTTCCAAAATTTTCCTATATAAGTTACAAAATTAGTGTGACATTTTGAAAATCAGCACGAACACATGCTTCTCTGCTGTCTAGCATGTTGCATGTCAATCTCCTAACTGCTGTATTTCAATCGCTGAATTGTGCCTACAAGAGAAATTGGTTATAGTGATGGGAACGTTACTTCCAGCAGAACCTAACTACTGTTTGTCGCGCTTGTATGTCAAAACTGCATGAGAATCAGACAATTTCAACCTCAAGGAAATCTCTGAATTTCAACCAATGGATAGACGCAAGACCATGCCATGAACATCTCTTCTCCAGCACTGATCGAGGACTCTTCGCCTTGTCAAGATATTCAGATCTACATGACTGCTGGTTTAATTAAGCAAGAGTGCTCTCAACATATTCCATTGCTTTTCTTTTCACAGCCTCCATTCGATCGTCATCACCAAGCGTCTTCTCATACTCGAGATACTTCTTAAAAAGGAACTGCACTCCAGACATCAAAAGCCATTAGAAAACCATAGAATCGCTACCATCTTAAAACAATTAAGAAAAAACAAATCGCAAGAAACATCATAAAGAATATTCCATGGTTTTTAAAAATATATAACACCTTCATCTTTTTGGGTGGAAGGCTAAGAGTAATTGCCCTTTCAAATAAAGCACGGATCACTTCCGCATCTCCTAGTCGAATCTCCTGTTCATTTGATTTAATTTGAGTCATGTACAGTAAAAAAAGATTTTCTTTATATATACAAATATGTCTATGTATTTGTATCAAAGTTCAGTTTAAGACGGTACTTGATCAAGATAAACACTCCACAAGTCAGTTCTCTTGGGATACTCGCGAAGCATTTTCTCAAACAAGGAGCGACCCCTGTCAGGAACCCCACACTTGAACTCTAGAATAGCTGTCTGTGAAATAAACTTAATATGCTTGTGCGGAGGAAGACTTAGTAAAGCACGATTCACCACTGACTGGACCCCATCTTGGCTTTGTTTCAATAGCCACTGAACCCGCCTGAGCCAAACCTAAATGCAAAGAGAACAAATAGAGTTGGCAATAGTTAAATAGGATCAACCAAAATATTTCCAAAACCACTTTTAGTTGTCAGTACCTTGCACGAATGCTTGAACTTCTTAACCATCTTGTTAAGCAGTTCATCTGAGAGTGTGTGTTGCTCAGTCCTCTCATACATTCCTAACAAGGCCAGATGCACCTTTTTGGGATCACAATACTGCAATGCTCTTTGGAATACTTTTGCAACAGCTTCCTGGATCGAAATCAAGAATAAGGGCTTCAGAGGAAAATATAGGAGGAACTCTCATTGCAAAATGAAATATAACAAGCATAAAAAATGGATCAATATCTTTGTTTTGTCATACCTGTGAGGGATTTCCATACTCATTTTCTAAATTAAAGTAGGCAACCCAAACATTCAGCTTCTCCGACTCTTCTCGAACATTTATTGTCCTCAAAGCCCTTGAGAAAAGAATCAAGACACAATTAACAGGTTATATATAGATAATTTTCCATCACATTTTACACCTCACAGTACCTAAGAACACTAATGCACGAAAAAGAACAAATATCATGGCAATTTCACTTCAGTGGCCAAGTATGAGCTGTGCATATGACTTTGCACCTCATGTGGTTCTCTTAAATTGTTTCATGCAAAAGACTCCCCCTTTTGGAGCAGAAACATTATACTTAAAAGCCATATGTATATCACAAAAAAATCTCTTCCGAGTCCATTAAATCTGATGGTACAACCTGCCCAAGATAGTTTTTCCAAAAATGTGTTCTTAAGAATCCAGAAATCCATATACTTATCCTTAAATAATCTTTTCATGCTTGCAATTTGACAAGGTATACATGACATTATAATCTTATAACCTCGTCAACATATTGACTGTTCTATCACATTGGAGCACAAGAAGTAGACATAGTTTAGAAGAGTGACAAGAAATAATGGCTAACTGAGAGCTTAAATACCAATATGACGAGAGGCTTGTTTATTAACTCTTCATTTGGCAGAAAGGAAATTCACTGTTTGTTCTAGATGAAGAAGATATAACTTGAAAGATTTACCGTTCAGCAATTGAGCGTGCCTTCTCAACATCAGCCAAAGACAGCACAAATGCCATGTATTTTATCCAGACAAAGCTGCTATTTGGGGAACTTCTAACTAATTTCTCAAACTCATCTTCATCTCTGGGAATATCTTTTTCTAGTAATCTTTCCTCAGCAGCTCTAATTTCTTGTTCCCTGCATTAAAAAGATTGTATCACATGAAGACAGTAAAGATACAGACAACTTTGCTTTCTATGAATTTGTAAACCTGAAGAGAAGATTAATGATCAAACAGTACCTCAATCTTTTAGCTTTCTTTGCTGCTAGTTTCTTGTTCTTTTCATCTGAAGTACCTAAATTGCTAGCATCACCTGAGTCTTGATTAACTACATCGCCCACATCCAATTTTTCTATATCATCAAGTGGGACCTCCAATGGGGGTATTGATGCCCGAGATTCAACTTCAGCAAGGAACGGGTCCATCCCATCTACAGATTCTTCGTCAAGATTATCCCGTTCTTGGGAGCTCCTCTCAGGTGAAGGAGTTGACTCGATACCTCTGGAAAGAGCATTTCCTTCCACTGCACAACCAGAACTGTGCCTTATATTTGTTTCACCACTTGTAGCATCATTAAAATATGAATTCTTCATCCCAAGTGATATTCTCTGTCTTTCCTTATCCACCTAACAAAAGGTTGAAAAAAATGAGTTTGAGTGAAACAGACCCAGATGGAAGAAATAACACACAAGCTACAGCCTAAGTCATCACTCGTGTTATTCTGGAAGCTATATTAGCACTTGAAGTGCTTCAGATGGTATGATGATTAAAGAACTTGAGATGCGCATATTAAGTGAATTCGCTTATATAACGTGGGGTAACATTCTTATTATTGTCTGAACCAGGAAACCAAAAACCAAGAAAAGAAAACAGAGAAGAAAAAGAAACAAAGCAAGGCATATAAGCAAAAAACTTTTCCATTACTCTCCCTTTTCCTTTTAGTTTTGATAAAGTTTCCACCTAGTCCAAAGTATTTGTCTACTCTGTGGAACTGCATTGTCATACAGAACAAGCATTTACCTTCAAAATCTTTGCCGTCGCTCTATCTCCAGCTTTGTATCTAGAGTCAATATTGTTGACATGATCGTCAGAGATCTCTGAAACATGGCACAATCCAACCTAGAAAATGAAGCTGAATCATCAGCACACAAGTAAAACACAAGCTTTCTGCTAAGAAACATAGCTCATCAATATTGTAAACTGATGAGAAAAACATATTCATGATGAACACCAGAACTTTCTTAAAGAATAGAGAACTTGTTTATAGCTGATGAAAATACAAGACAAGAAAAAAGATACACTTATCAGTAAAGAGTCAAGAAGTTGCTTTACAACTGATGAAATTACAATACGTAAAAAGATATAGACTGAATTTCCTGTGAGTTAAAGCATGTGCAAAAGTACTAATGTGGTAACTTGAGTCGTAACTTACTACCCAAAGGCAAGTCATAACTGTTGGAAGTGACAAGTTACATACCATGTTTGTGTGATCAACTAGGATAAACAAGCCATACGGTTCAACTCGCTTAACTCTGCCAGTTATGACATCCCCAACAGTCAAATTACTTAGAGCATCTTTATCAGACTTGGAAGCACCGCCTGCACTTGATGTCCTTAGAGTGACTTCAACTCGCTTAGACAATGGCTCCACTGACACCACCCTACAATAAAGGAACTTAGTATACGACAACATGAGGATTGAGTCATAAATAGTTTATCCATACTGACAAAACTTACTTGCCAACGACAAGTTTCCCAACAGGGAATTCTTTCTCCGGGTTTTCAACATAGCCATCATACAAGTTTGAGAGAAGAACTTTTGCATCAACTTTGCGCGAAAGCATTACGAAACATCCTTTCGGTGTAACATTTTTCACATATGCCTAAAAGTATGAAAATGGGAAAAGAAGAGAGGAACCTCCACATTAATTAACTCGCAAAAAAGGAAATCCATCATCATTGCAGATGACAGTAACATCGATAAACTGATACGCTAAAATGATTTTAGTAATGAGTTCATCAGTACAATCAGGTCATATCCTATGTGTTATCTTTTTATTCTTTTACAACTGAGAAGCCAGTTCATATCCTATATGTTGAACGATTTTAATGGAAAACGATGAATAGACAACAAATTTTGTCCTGTGCATATATAAGAATGAGTTTGTTATGACCTCAGCACATATCCATTTATTATACATATAGAATACAAGAGGCATCTGCTAGCAGTCGCACAAAAAGTTCAGACTTGAGACCGTGTGAAAGAAGTTTCATATGAAGGATGCATAAACCTTTCAGCAGAAAAGTAGAAAGGAAAAAGAAACAAGAAAAACCATATATGCGATGCAATAGAATCAGTTACTTCAAGATTTTGAAATTAGTGGGCAGGAAAAAGAAAACGTATCTGAAGGGAGTGTCATTAGCATCAATTATAAAAATGTAGTACACTTTCCAATCTTCCCAGATATATAACATATCTTTTAAGACGCCAGCCACAGTAAGCAGAAGAGATTAATCAATCAGCAAAGTGGCACTTGAGAAATTTTGCATTGGTACTATAAGTGACAGCAGAAAGGAGAAGGTTAACTTCAGACAAGTATGGGGATGAAAAAGGGACTTGGGGTACAAGGGGCTAAACAGTTCATAAGGGACAGCTCAATGGAAATATGTAATGAATTTTGGGTGATCCAGAACACGTAAGCTGAAATTGGGAAGACATTCTTTCAGCAACCCTTGGTTTGAGGTCAGTTCATTGAGGAGAGACTTGACGTTTAAAAAATAACTAAAAGGTTTTGTT
Source organism: Nicotiana tomentosiformis (assembly GCF_000390325.3). Classification (NCBI taxonomy): domain Eukaryota; kingdom Viridiplantae; phylum Streptophyta; class Magnoliopsida; order Solanales; family Solanaceae; genus Nicotiana; species Nicotiana tomentosiformis. Next base: position 2,363,509 of record NC_090813.1, read on the forward strand.
TTGTATTTTAGGGGGAGGGCATTAGCTGTTAAATGTTAGCTTCTTTTCGCTATGATGCAGTTTTGTCCCTAAATGTGAAATCTGATGTTTAATATGTAGGGTGTCGGTTGGTTTATGCCACTTACAGTGAAGGATTTTATAGAAAGCTGAAACTTCGAGAAAAGCAGATGTTGGATGAATAGCAAAGGAAATTATCCTCCTTGTGGGATTTTGGGCTACTTTTAGATAATTGGGTAGGACTGATTATGGTCAGGAAGGAGCAAGTGATTACCTAGTAGTGATGTCGATGAGATATTAGGCAGATCACTTCATTTGGTCCAAGGGAGGAAGAGAATCATATGATTTCTCCAACCACTGGAAGAATACGTCCCTTGGACCTCAGGGAAAGACAAGGTATTTTACCTCAGCCTTTCTTAAGAGAGGGATTGAACCTAATTTGAAGGGTTTTAAAGCCTTCCCAACTAGATGATAAAGATGGCTTTCCTCCCTCTTTAAGTACCCCCAATCTTCTGATTTTCAATCTAGACAAGAGTTACATAAGATTCAATACCAGATGATCATAAAAATTAACTTAGAGACATCTATCAGAGTGTCATTGTCAATGTTGCACATTATCTTTTGCGTGAAGGGGGAATGAAAACAAGACGCAAGCAGAGGCGGATAATATAGGTTTGAAAAGGTCAAGAAAACTACAGAAAGAGCATTGATTGCATATTAATGCAGTTTGCAAAGGGAAAAAAAATACATCTAAATCACGTGGTACCTGCACCGCCATATTTGGACGAAGATCCTCTATCTTCTCCACCAATCCAGGAAAATTCCTGAATAAAAGTGAACAAAGAAAAGAAAAATAAATCAATCAAAAATAAAAAAGAGCAAAGAAATGATATGGGTGCCAACCCCCTATATATCAACATTATTAGATAAGCTCAAGGAGGAAAGGAAGCAGAGGGGGAAATACGGGTCTCTGAATACTTCTTTTGGTATAAGTAATAAACTTCTCATCCAATTGTTTAGTGTAGTTGGAAAGACATCTAAATTGTTTCTTTTGATTCTAGAAGGACTGGAAAAACTAATTAATGTGGAGGCTCCACTTCAGTTGCCCTTGTCTTTTATTTCCTAAGCCAAACCAGGGAAATACCCCCCCCCCCCCCCCCCCCAATTACTACATACAGAGTGAGATTCCAAAGTAATACAACTTCATCAATTTTGTAACCTGTTTACCTAATATATTAAGAGACCACCATAACCGTACAAGTCATCTTACTCATCTAAAATTAACTCCCTTAGGTCTGCAGCGAGGAGGATCGTGAAACATAAAGAAGTCCAATGCACTTCAGATAACATAAGTCACCAGGAGCAAGTGCATAGCACACACATTGGCCTTAGAATTCATTAAAGAGAACTCTATTGTGCTGCTAATCATGTAACATTGACTACCTCAGGTCTGCAAGCAGGATCATGAACACATAAAAAGATCCAGTGCACTTTGGATAACAGAAGTCATCACTGGGATCAAGTACATAGCACACATCAGAGTGAGAGTTCATTGAAGAGTGCTCTCTAGAAACCACCTAAAAGGCTTAGGCAACAGCAATTTTTTATCGGTTATAAGCACCAACATATTCCATTAATAGAAATTTTGAAGCATGTTTTAAATTTGCAGCATGATAATAAACCTAATACCTATGAAGATTATAAATGCATTTAGTATCATGAAGCTCATGTTGTTGACCTTGAAGAAATAATGCAAAACATTGCCTTAAGAGTAGTCCTTAATACGATTCAAGTAAGGAATTTGGAACTTACACAGTGTCATTGTTTACAGCAAGCTTCTGCTCCTGGGTTCTGTGTGAAAGAGACTGCAGCGAAAGGTCAATATGAACAGTGCCCTTGCCTGAATGAGTAGTCTCCAGAACTTTGCACTTTACAAATTGTCCTTCATGATATCCAGACAGCGGATCAGCAACCCCTGGATCTGTCAGTTCAGTGAAATGAACCTTACCATATAGGTGAGGATCAATCTGAACAAGCAATCCACCAACACCTGGAAGGATTTTGGAAATCCTGCCACCCAAAACACTGCCTTCACGAATATGAAATGCCATATTTTCACTTGAATGATCCGTGGGGCCATCTTTTTGACGGGCAGATCTTTCCAGGTCAACCAACAGTGGTCGTGAAATCAAGCGCACCAACTTCTTCTCCTTATTAGCACTTAAAACATAACCGGAAAAAGACCTGCCGATAGAGAACCTTTTCTGAAATTCATCTAGCTCATTAGGCTCACTTGAGCTATCTAAGACGTGGAGCTGGGCCTTAACATCTCGAGATATCGTTAGCCAAGCCCATTCATTGTCAACTTTGTACACAAAGCCAGTAACGAGTTGGCCGGTTGAATAATTGAATTCTTCAACGGGCTCAATTTCACCAGATCCTGGAGATGCAAGTAGAACAACGATAGTCAAAAGGAATACCTTAAAAAAAAGTAGACTTGCCTCACTTGAACATGAAATCAGTCATGTCTATTAAAGAATGTCAATCTGACCATCTTAGAACAACCCCTGGTTCATAAGATTTATTTTAGTTTGTATTTCTTTGAACGGGATAAAAATAAGCTTTTCTGCATCTACCCTGACCATTGAAAGCCAATTTTTTTTTGTTTGAGAAAGGTAACCAAAGAAAGCCAAGATTTTTAAATCTTAGCAAGTCAACATTTGTAGCCATAAACTCATGTAAACAATGAATGTGATTTATTGAATAAAAGTTAAGAGCTCTCAGCATCATGCATATATGCGCCAACCACAAATATATAAGAAAGGGAACAATAGCCCAGTCAAAGAATGGCCCGACATATCCTGTATATAGCAAAGGATAAAATCACGAGACTTTTTGGTGTCAGTAACATAAGAATAAGCAACACGCGCAAAGACACAAGGATTGGGTAAAATATAGGTCCTACTACACATATTGGGCTTGTGGAGCTTACAAAGTAACAAAAATAAGTTAACAAACCTTCTAGTAATATGTCACATAATACAGATTTCAGTATATTTTTTTGATAAGGTACCATCTGGAGTTTAACAGTCAAAAGGTAAAGTTTGACAATCTATGGACAGAGGCGGAGCCAGAATCTGAAGTTTCTGGGTTCAGGATTTTAGCCCTTTTAAGTTATTGTGTTATGAATTAATAATCTGAACATATTAAATGAATTTCTTAAGACAAATATAGAGTTTGGACCAAAGTTACTGGGTTCGGCCGAACCGCTCCTCGGTCTCTAGCTTCGCCCATGTCTATGGATTTGATCTAACAAGAAGAATGCAAATATGTCCAAATTGGATGAGGTAGAAGACAAGCATAAGTGGATGAAATTCATATGAAGTCATAGTCAGTATAAAAAAAAGGTCTCATGCCATACGTGGCCATGTTATCATTTCACCTGCAAGTGTGGATGGTTTAATGGATAGCTCCCACTGATAGCCTCTCTTAATACTTTCTGACATATTGGACTTTGAAATAATCCTTGCAGTAAGAGTCTGCCCAAATCTGAAGTTACTAAATGGAGCTTCAGCATGATTGTCATCTGATGCCTATTCATCAAGTCATCAAGAAATTAAAAACCACAAGTTTAGAAACACTGAAAATCAAATTATGTTTTTTTTCTTTTCCTACTATTCTTTTATTCTTTCCTTTTCTTTCGAGAAGGGTAAGATCTCTATTAAGGGGTCTTTGGTTCAAACACGAGTTATGCAGAGATTAATTATGCAGGGATTAGTTATACATGGACTAGTTATCAGAGTTTAATTACACAAGAATTAGTAATGCGGGGATTAGTTATACGGAAATTACCTTATGTAAGGATTAGTAATATAGAAATGTACTGTCAGTATTATTAATTATTTGTCTAGTTTATTCTATTAACATTGTTAGCATATTATAAATATGTTTTTTAAACCAAAAAAAAAAGTTTGAATAGAGGGTATTCTTGTCATTTTGTGTTTTAATCCAAGTATTACTAATACATTTATTAGTTATTCCATCTTCTACCCTGCATAAAATAATACATAGATTCCCCTCATAACTTATACATGTATTAGTTATGGAAAAGAAAAACATAAACCAAACATTGTATTAGCAATGCTATGTTTAATGTGGAAAAGAGAAAAAACCAACCAAACATTGTATAACTTATGCTAGATTTTATGTGGAGATTATTTTTCCTCATTTTTGTAACCGGCAACCAAAAGACCCCTTATGTAATCAGTTGAGAACAAGTCATCAAGTAGTGGCTCACCTCTGTTATGTGGACCCTCCCATGGAAACCGGACCCAAATTTGAGTCTCAATTCAAGTGGCCTTATTTCAGTAATCTGCAGTTAATCGAAAAGACAAGATATAATCCCTAGCTAATTTATGATCTCAATCTTGCATGCAGTAAGAGTAACTACTACCAGGGACGATATCCATACCTCCGCCTGAACCAGCGATCCAGCATTATAACTAGATTTCTTTTTAGCCCTCTTGGAACTCGACGTTTCAATAGCTTCACTAATAGATTTAAGCAGCAGCAGCAATCTCCCACTTGTTGAAGGAGAGGGAGTGGCCATAACAGTGGCAATGACACTACATTAAAAGAAAAATGAATTACAATCTAGGAAAAAATAAATAAAAATATTACTAACTAGAAACCACAATAGCATGCATTAAATACATATGAATTACTTTAGCTATCCATAGAATAGAAAGCAAAATAGCATGAAGCCGGAGACATGAGTACATTATTGAAGCAAGAACAGTACGTTCTTCCACAGCCTTATGGAGAGGAAATTCTTAGCAACAACTTGTAGCTGTAGAGAATTTCCCCCCCTTTCACCCAACTAGTTTCCACATAAGTCATTCTAATTTTATTGTCCCGTGATTAAATTAATAATTCTTGAGCCTTGACTTAACAACCGAAATCCCCTAATATTAAAATACTACATAGAAAGAGGTGTACGCTCCTGACGTTCCTATATCACAAGTGATTCAGATTCCATGGTAGCTTTCTCTTATATATTCTTCCATTCACATATCAGCTAGCCATAGTATATGCGCACATATCATACTAGGATGAAAGGGCAGCCCGGTGCACAAAGCATCTCACATTCACGCAGGATTCGGGGAAGGGCCGCACCCCAAGATGGTAACTCCTATATCTAAATTCCCTCGACTTTATCAAGATGGCACATTTCCCTTGAACCATACTAGAAGATTCTTCAACATACATTTTTCCTTTGATCATACTACCTCATTCACCCATTTGCTATTCAAAAAGCATAAACTACAACCACGTCGATGCAAGTTTTACTCTCTGAACTTCCTGATTTTCTCTTACTTCCTTCCCAAGTCTAGTGATACTACCTCTTGGAAGATGTCAAATCACAGCATTTAGACCATGATTTAATGCACATCTCATTTGCTTTTCCTTTAGAATTCGTAAACATCAATTTCATTGTCAACTCGAGTACATTATATTCCAAACATCAGCAAAACCACTAAATGGTAAAAACCAATAAATGAAATGACAATCTGTTTTAGCTGCAGCTAGACATCATAAAGTAACTGACAATGAAAACACAATTAAAAAAATACAATGGAAATTATCCGGATTGTTACCTCTCTCCATTGGCAAATGATTTAGGGGGTAGATTTTGAGTGTTGTAATCAGCTCGTGATGCATATCCAAGAGTGTTATTATATGATGGTAGTGAAACCACCTGGTTAACAGAAATGGTTAAGCATGCCTAAACAGTATGGATAGAGTCAAAAAAATTACAACAAAAAACTGAAAAGACTTGCCAAGTAATTTTCTTTAACAATCTCCACAACTGCATTTACAGTTTGATTTACTTCCAATTCCCCAAGTGCTTCCCTCTTGCGTTTCTGTTTATGAAGGGAAAGTAATCAGATACATGAAAGAGAAAAAGAAATGTAGTGCAACCTGTGAGAAGGCACGGGAGAAAATATGTTATTGATATTGGATCATAAATACAATACAAGAAGTCTCTATTTATAGCTATACACTACAAGAAGATATTACTCCTCTTCTAATATGGGACAAGACTACACTATACATATCTGTAAACTAACACTCCCCCTCAAGCCGGTGCATACACATCATATGTACCGAGCTTGTTACACATGTAACTAATACGACAACCAGTAAGAGCCTTAGTGAAAATATCTGCTAGTTGATCATTCGACTTTACAAACTTTGTAACAATATCTCCCGAAAGTATTTTTTCTCTGACAAAGTGACGGTCGATCTCAATGTGTTTAGTCCTCTCATGGAACACCGGATTTGACGCAATACGAAGAGCAGCTTGGTTATCACACACTAGTTCCATCTTGTTGATTTCTCCGAACTTTAACTTCTTGAGCAACTGCTTGACCCAAACTAACTCACACGTCGCCGTAGCCATGGCCCGATATTCGGCTTCGGCGCTAGATCGAGCAACTACATTCTGTTTCTTGCTCTTCCACGAGACCAAATTATCTCCTACTAGAACACAATATTCAGACATAGAACGTCTATCAAAAGGTGATCCTGCCCAATCAGCATCTGTGTACCCAACAATCTGCTCGTGGCCTTGATCCTCGAATAATAATCATTTGCCTGGAGCTGACTTTATATACCGAAGAATGCGAACTGCAGCCCAGTGACTATCACAAGGAGAATCCATAAACTGACTTACAACACTCACCGGAAAAGAAATGTCAGGTCTAGTCATTGTGAGGTAATTCAATTTGCCAACCAACCTCCTATATCTCGTAGGGTCTCTAAGAGGCTCCCCCTATCCAGGCAGAAGCTTAGCATTCAGATCCATAGGAGAGTCAATAGGTCTACAACACATTATTCCAGTCTCCTAAAAAATATCTAAGGCATACTTCCGCTGTGAAATAACAATACCTGAGCTAGACAGAGCGACCTCAATACCTAAAAAATATTTCAATCTGCCCAGATCCTTAGTCTGGATGTGCTGAAAGAGATGTTGCTTCAGATTAGTAATACCATCCTGATCATTACCAGTAATAACCATATCATCAACATAAATCACTAGATAAATACACAGATTAGGAGCAGAATGTCGATAAAACACAGAGTGATCAGCCTCACTACGAGTCATGCCGAACTCCGGAATAATTGTGCTGAACTTACCAAACCAAGCTCGAAGGGACTGTTTCAAACCATATAGTGACCTGCGCAATCTGCACACACAACCATTAAACTCCCCCGGAGCAACAAAACCAGGTGGTTGCTAATATAAACTTCTTCCTCAAAATCACCGTGGAGAAAAGCATTCTTAATGTCTAACTGATAAAGAGGCCAATGACGTACAACAACCATGAACAAAAAGAGACGAACAAATGCTACTTTAGCCACGAGAGAAAGTATCACTATAATCAAGCCCAAAAATTTGAGTATATCCTTTTGCAACAAGACGAGCCTTAAGACGATCAACCTGGCCATCCGGGCCGACTTTGACTGCATAAACCCAACGACAACCAACAGTAGACTTACCTGCAGGAAGACGAACAAGCTCCCAAGTGTCACTCGCATGTAAAGCAGACATCTCGTCAATCATAACATGTCGCCATCCTGGATGAGATAGCGCCTCACTTGTAGACTTAGGGATAGAAACAATGGGCAAAGAAGATATAAAAGCATAATGAGGTGACGACAGACGATGATAACTTAAACCGACATAGTGGGGATTAGAATTAAGTGTGGATCGTACACCTTTGCGGAGTGCAATTGGTTGACTAAGAGGAGACAAGTCCGCAGTAGGTGCAGAATCTGATGTGGGGCGTGAATCACCTAGGCCCGATGCTGGATGTGGACGGCGATGATAAGTTAAGAGTGGTGGAGCTGCAGAAGGTTGAACTGGATTAAGTGGAGGAACTAGAGCCATAGGTGGTGGAGCTACAACCGGAGCTGTAGGTGGTGGAATTGGAGCAATAGGTGGTGGAGCTACAACCGAAGCTGTAGGTGGTGGAACTGGAGCTATAGGTGGTGGAGCTACAACTAGAGTTGTAGGTGGTGGAGCTGGAGTGACTGAATATCTAAGTGATGACCTGAACCAGTGAAGTATGATTGGGTTTCAAAGAAGGTAACATCAACGGATATAGGGTACCGCTGGAGGTCAGGAGAGTAGCATCGATACCCCTTTTGTGTTCTCGAGAAACCAAGAAATACACACTTAAGAGCACGAGGAGCTAACTTATCTATTCCTGGAGTAAGGTTATGGACAAAACAAGTACTTCCAAAGATACGGGGTGGAAGAAAGAACAAAGGTAAGTGGGGAAACATGACAGAGAATGGAACTTGGTTCTGGATAGCTGAAGATGTCAAACATCCGACTAGGACCCCAAACATCTGAATGGACTAAAGTAAAATGTGACTCTGCTCGATTATCAAAACGCCAAGGGAAATGGGAGCGGGTATGCTTACCGAGCTGACATGACTCACACTCTAGAGCTGACAAGTCAGATAAACCAGATATCATTTTCTGAAATTTTGACAAACTGGGATGTCCCAACCGTTTATGTAATAAATCTGGTGAATCAGTAACAAGACAAGTTGTAGAAGAAAGACAAGATGTGAGTCCATGTGATTTAGCAAGGATAAGGTAATAAAGTCTGTTTGATTCATGCCCGGTACCAATGATCCGCCCCGTACTGCGTTCCTGTATAAAAACATGGTCATCAAGAAATAAAACAGCGCATTTAAGTGATTTGACTAAGCGACTAACAACTATGAGATTAAAAGGACTATTGGGAACATAAAGGACTGAATCTAAAGGTAAGGAAGGAAGTGGGCTTGCTTGATCTATTGCAGTTGCCATGGTTTGAGACCCATTGGCCATTGTGACTTTTGGAAGAGATTGAGAATACGAAATAGTAGTGAAAAGAGATTTGTTACCAGAAATATGATCTGATGCACATGAATCAATGACCCAAGACTTAGAGGACGAAGATTGGGAGAAACAAGTCACGCTATTACCTGTTTGAACAACAGAAGCTATCTCAGAAGATGTCTGCTTACATGCTTTATACTGAAGGAACTCAATATACTCTGCTAAAGAAACCATCCGACTATTCAAAGCATCGGTTCCCATGTCGCTACAATTTGTAGTAGTAGGGTTAACTTGAAATAGTGAAAATAAGTAACTCTTGTGAGAAACCTGAAGAAATAGCTTGAAAAACACTGTTTACAGCAGGAAACAGAACATTGTTCTGTGCCGGAAACACTGTTGTCGGAATTTGTTGTAACCAGGATGGATAGAATCGGAATTCCTTTGCGAGCAAGTTGTCCTGAAGAAATGTTTTAAAAAAAAATAGCCATGAAAGGTCACTGTTCACGCCGGAAAATATATTAAAGTGGTCGGAATTTGATTTGAATTAGATGGGTAGGCTCGAAATTTTGAGAAGAGCACACTGTCCTGAAGAAGCTTCGCGAAAAAATGGCCGGAACCCTCGCCGGAAAAGTTGTTGCCGGCGCGTGGAGGAGCGTGGTGGCTTTTCTGCCAGATAAAATTTCAGGGGTTGGGCGTCGGAGGGTGATCTACCTCGTGGTGGTGTTGGTTTAGCAAAACACCGACAGAAAGTGACTTTCACTTAGACAAGCCTTAGGTCACCGGAAAAATTGCAGGATGACTAAGTTCTTTCTTCCCGATTAACGATGGAATGACGCACATCAATCTTTTCTCACTAATGCTCTGATACCATGCGAAAAGGCATGGGAGAAAATATGTTATTGATATAGGATCATAAATACAATACAATACAAGAGGTCCCTATTTATAGCTATACACTACAAGGAGATATTACTCCTCTTCCAACGTGGGACAAGACTACACTATACATATCTGTAAACTAACACAACCAATATAGATGCAAGATAAAAAGATTGCATACACAAAATTAATAGTTTTTCTTCTAAGTAGTAGTATGAGAGCAGCCCCCGAAGGCTTTGGACAAGTGGTAACCGGTAAAACTTGTGATGTGTGGGTTAGCCGCACATCGCGGTTCAAACGGTGTTGCAGACAAAAGCCTGGTATTTAAGTAGAAAAGGGTAGAGGGGCAAATCCATTATAAACTGAGTTTCGAACCGTCCGCCACTAGCCCTTGGTATTTCTCCGTTATCAAAAAAATTAGTATGAAAGCAAGAAGCTATTATTTTTCTTTAAAATATCCTTAATGAGGCAAACAAAACTGAGAGAATGAACATTACAGCACAACAATGAAATAGCAATTTCAAGAATGACCTTCTGGGCTTGATTATTAGTGGTCTCTTTCTTTGATTTATTCACAAAAGCTGGCTTCAAAGACAGATCCACTAGGCGTTCTATCTTGGAAACATCAAGTACCGTGGTTCGAATACTTGAGCCAGTTTCCACAGAGATTCCACCTACTGCAAAGAATCTCATATACTTAGTATTGGTTCTCAGGGCAACAAATAATAACCGGTTATTCAATGTTTCACAGGGACTTACACTGATAGTGGGAGATAAAACCAAAAACATCATCATATTTCTGAAAGCTTACTACAACACCAAATTCCTTTATTTCATGAACTTTTCCCTTCACAGTGCTACCAAGATTGAATTCTTCCACCCATCTTAAGTCAGAACTTCCAGAGTCCACCGACTGCAGCTTTGCAATCTGATAGCAGTGAAAGATGAATAAAGATCCAATCAAAATGATATAGATGTTAAGAGAAAAGAGTGTCCCTACATCCCCTTTAATATAACAAGGTCTGATTGAGCACAGAGATCCAATAGTTGGTATCTCATATTTGTACTACAAAAGAAAACATTACCTGATTCTTTAAGCATGAATTGCTCAACGAATTTGAATACTTGAAACTTGTAAATTGGCATAGATTACTTATAATTACGAGTAGAAGTGTATCTTTGTGATACCCAAGAAATACAAACATTCCTACTGACAGGGAACAATGATGAGACTAGAGACTCCAATGCATGACCTTAGCACACAGGATTTTTTTATTTTAATCTTGACTCAGTTTGCACATTCTTCTCTGTAAGCAGGAGATAATACACATACAAGCCCCACCTATTCTAGACCCAAGGCTGGAATTCATGCTCTTGAAAGTTGTAAAGGTTAATAAATGAGAAAACAGAGGAGCTAAGACCGCAACAGACTTGATCATTCAAGTCAAAAGCTACAAAGCAGAAGATTTATGGTACTTCCAGAAGTTTCAAGTCAAAACAGCCAAATCATAAGAGCACGTGATATTTTTCTTTCCATTCCAAATGGACACAACCAAGAATAAGAAGAGAAGATAAATCAAACGGGAAAAGTCTCGACTAAGGACAGAAAATCTGCCTGCACAAGGCCTATACAGTAATAAAGGAGCATTTCCATGTACACAGACCTATACTGAAGAAGATTTTCCTACAGATTTCCAAAATGTTTCTTTGTTCTGATAGTTCTTTTTTTACTTTTCTTCTTCTGACAATTGTTCTGATAGTTCATTTTCCTACCAAGTGATTACATGTGTAAAGAGACATAGAATAATCGATGTGTCTGACAAGCAAACAGGGATTTTTTGCCAGTCGTGATCAGAAGAGTTGTTCGGCAATATGGAATTCATTGTCAGTAATTACCTTCTCCTCCACAAGGAAGTATTCTTGAATAAAGGATGCATCAGTTGAAGAGCAGGACGACTGCTTCAAAGAAACTGTAATTCGATTTGTTTCACTGCTAACCTGAATGAGAGAGAGAAGGGAAGAACCTAAATTTCAATGGGAATCGCAAAAACATAACATACCAAAGCTTCATTTTACCAAACGGTTGACCTACATCAACTACGTTAGAGCGGACAGACTGTCCAATCTGGTAAACTTCAGAAAGACTAGATCTTCTGTCATCAGTAGCCTTCACGAAAAACGATGATGAATCAGCGATTTTTATTGATCATATAATGCACTTCATCCAAATAAAATAGACAATTATGAAGGTAGTAGATTTACTGCAAGAAGTATATACCCTGTTTCTTGGAGAAAAACCAGTCAAACGCCCGAGGTAGCGAATGAAGACACCACTTTCAATTATATTACAAATATACCCCTGGATAAAAAGATACATGCTGTGGTTATCGAGAAGTGGAATTACCAGAAAGTAATAACATCATAGTTAATAAATTAACTTCAACTACTAGTGCTTTGGGGGTTTCAAAAGATCCTTTTAACTTTATTTGTTGTGACCTCTTCAGTCATGAACAATCACAATTTGCAAGAACCACGCCCACCCATAAGAGGAGTAAAACAAAGAAAAAAATATGCCTCAGTTCCTTGCCATTTGGATTATAAACAGTTACCTAACTCACCTAGAAGGGAGGGATGAAAGAAACTCAGAAACTAGGAAGTAAGTTTCTTACATGCAGCACAGAGTTAAGATGGACTTGACTAACATCCAGCGGAAGCTGCTGAGCTGAGGTCGCAAGAGAATGTTTTGCAGAGAGTATTAAATTGCTGCCCTCAACATCTACAAACATCAAAGATCCAGACAAATATCTAGTCAGTGCACGTGTTTAAATACTCTCTCTCTCTCTCTCTCTCATGCAGCCCGAAAAACTAAAAGAATATAGAAAAACCACAGGTTAGTCTATCAGTCGCAGTTGGTTAATCTACAGAAGAATCACATAAGAACAAGAACAAATAACAAGTCCAGAGGATACAAAGTCGACTGCAGCATTAATATAAGGTATTATAATGGATATCTCCAACATCTACAGCAGTCTTGGTTAAATTAGTATTCAATACTTTGACTTTGTAGCATGCAACTAGAAAACCTAGAGCTAGAAAGCTTTGCACCCTCTTTTGTTTTTTCAGTTTCATACTGCACCATTGATAAGTTTTCCTTAACATAATGAATTTCATTAATTTCTCAATGACATGCCTTATCTAGATTAACAAGACACCATCTTTTTGCTATTATTATTCAGGAACACTACAACTTTGGCCTCTTGTCAGAAAAACTATAAGCTATATGTCTATCCAACAAATAAAAGACAAAATTACTGGACAAGTGAGCAGTGAGCTATGAAACAAATGGTGGGAAATGAGCAGAAATTAACTGTAGAGATAACTGAATACAGCTGGATGTAGGATAGAAAAAGTACCAAGAACCAAAAGCTGATCAAACTCATACCCAGGCCTCAAGGCAGACTTCATCAACTCAGCATGGCCTTGCAAAGTGGCAAAAACAAGAATATTAAACGCCTAATTGATGCATATAGTGCACAAGGACATAAAAAAGGGCAAACTGTAAAAGCAATTGAGGGAGGAAAAAGGATTCAATTGCATAACATTCACCAGTGTGATCAGCCAAGTGTTGAGGAGAGATTGTGCCCTTAAAATGACCCTGAGCAGTAACATCTATGACAACTGCATCGGCAGTTACTCGCTCAACCACTCCAGAAACAACCTTTCCTGGTTTGACCAGTTCATTGCTAGATACCCTAGCATTAGCATTCAAATAAATGGAAGAATCATTTATTTAATAAAAAAAATGCAATCCAGAAAATGCAACCTCAAAAATAAAGCCGTATGAGTACAGGGCAAAGAGACATGCATATTTGATCAATATGGCAATAAAGTGGTTTCGTGAAGAAAATCTTGAAAGTCACATAAATGTTTCAGTCTAAAGATGTCAATGATTCAAGAGACACCAACACTCTAACAAACCACCATGAAGAAAGTAAAAAAGCTGCAAAAAATATTAATTTCAATACATCCATGTATTGAAGATCCACAAAATTTACATCCAATAACAATAGCAACATACTGTCACATAAAGTCCATTTATTAAAGAAGATTGCTGACATCCTTGCAACACATTTGAAGGAACACTTTTCAGGCACGATATCATTACTGGAATACAAGAACTCCATATATTTAAGCATATGAAAAGTTGATCCCCTCATTATGAAAAATATTCAGCTGTTTCTTCAATCGCTTGAGAGTGATCATCAATAGAAATGAAAAAGGATTCCTACATAACTTGTTCTTCTAACGGAAGCTCATTAGAGGAATAAGAAAAAATATTTAGACTGGAGTTACGGTTTTATAAAAATAGTTTCAAGAGCATGTTAGAAATGAATTCTTTTTACATTATTAAAGCAACTTCTAACGAAGACAAAAAAGAAACAAACCTTGAGGGTGTTGTTGTCAAACTGAGGTTAATACGCCGTGAAGCCGGATTAGAACTGGTAACTCTACATTTCACCACTTGTTCAACGTGATACATGGAACTTATCTCACAGCACGGATCTAGTCCAAGTTCAGATCTGGATATAAATGGAAGCATCAGTTCCAATAAGACGCTGCAGAATATAAATTGACATACAGAGCCAAATATACTGACAAATCTCAGATCATATGTAGCCTTTACCCTGATCTTAAAATCATTTTTTGATCATCCAATTCATTTTAATTTACATTAAGTCTTATTTCAATCTGTCAGAACGCAAAGAAGAATAATAATAAAATTTTCCTTCAATGAAAAAGTTAACATCCGCAAAAGATAGTCTAAGAGCACATATTTGAAGAAATTATGAAAACACGAGCAGCGCTGATGCAAAGGCAATTTGCAACACTTCACTACTTCAGTAAACTTCTATTGCACTCTTCCTGATACTCTAAATGTTTTATCGGATAATAGCAATTCAGTAATCTCATACAAATAATAACATATTAGATTATAGCTAATCCACACAAGTATATTCAACTTTCCATTACAAAGCAATTATGTAATCTCATACAGATAATAACAGAGTTCAATTCTGAAAAGAGATTCTTAAAGCTAATCTAGAATATATTCTACTTGCCATTATATCAGTCCACATCCATAGAATTGGTAAAGCAAACTCATAACTCAGAAGAGAAAGAAGAAGTCTGGAAAATATAGGTAATACACATTTAATCCTCTCAGAGATGTAAAAATGATTAACTGATGAAGGAACAGAATGAAATAAAAGTACTAACGTTTACAGAAACATAATCAGATCAGAAGTGAAAAGAAAAGCCTAAAGTCAATGTGATACCACACATTATAAAATAACAAAAATACAGATATACAGATAGGTATTGGCATTTAGTTTGGAGGGTGAATTGCAAGGGAGTAACCTAGGGGCAAATCCTTGTACTCCATTGTAAAAGCGGACAAAGCAACCGTGGTTTTCAATCTTCGTTATCCATCCGTGTATTATTAGTCCTTCAGTAGCATCAGCATAAGAGCCAAGAATTTCAAGTTTTGATTTAACCTACAAAAGACACCAAGAACAAATTGTTAACAACGGCCAAATGATGAGCGAGTGACAAATAGTTAATTTTCTTAAATGCCAATTTATTACAAGGTTGCAACAATATAATGGATAAGAAGCAAGTGATAGAACAGATGAACAGTTAAATGGATTTTGCAGCGCAGGAGGCAAATGGATGGTTTTTCCCAGATAGGTATTAAGTGCGGACTCAAAATGAGCTTCACGGAATGGTTCAACACAACGTAATGCTTTTTTTTGTCTAACTGCAACTAACCCCACTTCAACATGTCTCACCCAATGCCCATATTCACTGATGTCATCTTTCAAAAAGCTAAAACCATATCAAAAATCCAGAAGAACAATGAGATTATAAAACATGATAGTCATCTTTCTTCTACTCTTCGGGCACTGAGCACCCCAGTCGGAGCTGAGAAACCTCTCAAGAAGCCGCCGCCCGCCGCACGATCCATCATTTTGCTCAGAGCATCCATCAATAGAATGAATAACATGGGGGATAGCGGGTCACCTTGCCTGAGACCCCTGGAGCTGCCAAAGAAACCACACGGGCTACCATTAACCAGGACAGAGAATCTGACTGAGGCAATGCAGAACTTTATCCATCCCTTCCATCTTTCCCCAAAACCCATCCGCATCATAATGAAGTCCAGGAACTCCCAATTGACATGGTCGAAAGCCTTCTCAAGATCTAACTTGCATAGTAAGCCGGGTTCTCTATTTTTCCTTCTGGAGTCTACAAGTTCATTTGCCACCAAGGCAGCATCCAGGATCTGCCTACCTTCCACAAACGCATTCTGGGAGGACGAAACAGTCATGTCAAGAACCTTCTTAAATCTGTTGGAAAGCACTTTAGAAATAATCTTGTAAATGCTCCCCACGAGACTAATAGGCATGTAGTCTCTGATACAAGATGCACCTTCTTTCTTAGGCACAATAGTAATAAAGGATGCATTTCTCTCGAAAACACCATTCGCATGGAAGTATTCAATGGCTTCCATCAACTCTCCCTTGATGGTGTCCCAAAAGATCTGAAAGAAAGCCAAGGAGAAACCATCAGGCCCGGGGGCCTTATCACCAGCATAAGACGACACAGCCTCGTGCACCTCCTTCTCCTCGAAAACCCTTTCTAACCACTCGTTGTCTCCCTCCCCTATATGGTTGAACTCTATTCCCCCCAAAGTCGGCCTCCAACTAACTTCTTCTTTATATAAGTTCTCATAAAATCCCACTATCGCCCCTTTTACTTCCTCATCTCCCTCAATCCTCACCCCATCCACAACTAAGGACTTTATGAAGTTTCTCCTTCGATTTGCGACCGCCACCCTATGAAAAAACTTGGTATTCGAATTCCCCTCCTTTAGCCAGAGCGCCCTCGATTTTTGCCGCCAACTAGTCTCCTGAGCTATTGCTAACTCGACTATTTCACTCTTAACCTCCCCCAATCTCTCTTTCTCAGATTCGTCTAACTCCCTCGCCCCTTCCCCTCTTTCTAAATCCCCCAATTCATGCATAAGCTCCCTCATTTTAACCTCTACCCTCCCAAAAACCTCCTTATTCCACCTAATAATATCTCCCTTGAGCAATTTGAGTTTCTTCGAAAGCCGGTATGAAGGTGTCCCTGATACCCCATAGTTTGTACACCATTCTTTCACCTTGTCACCGAATCCTGGCACCTTCAACCACATGTTTTCGAATCGGAAGGGAGCACGCACCCCCTCCCTCTGCATCCATCTAGCAAAATAGGCAAATGATCTGAAGTCAACCTAGGTAAAGGAATCTGCAACGCATTCGGCCCCAGCTCATCCCATGAGGGAGATGTCAGGAATCTATCAATTCTAGACCTTGAGTTGGAATCCTCCGCCCTGGCCCAAGTAAACCTTTCCCCTGACAGAGGAAGGTCAATGAGAAAGTGATCATTGATGAAGTCAGAAAACTCCTCCATGGCCCTCGAAATCACACTACACCCTAATCTTTCCTCCGGAATCTAATAGTGTTAAAGTCTCCCCCTAGAACCTATGGAATATCCCATTCCCCCATAATATTGGCCAGTTCCTCCCAGAAAGACACTTTGGACCCTTCCCCTACCGGCCCGTACACTCCCCCAAATCCCCACTCCACCCCACTCACTCTATCTTTGACGAGAGCTGCCAAAGAAAAAACTCCCTTCCTAATCTACTTAACCTCCAAGCTTATTTCATCCCACATAAGTAGAATGTCCCCAGCACTTCCCGTTGCTGTGACTCAGTCATATTTCACCCAACTACCTCCTCAGACACTTCTCACGATCGCATCCGACTTCCATTTTGGTCTCCTGAAAACAAACTAGATTGGTTCCCCACTCCCTAACTCCCACTTTGATGATAGCCCTTTTGTTTGGGTCATTCATCACCCTCACATTCCATGAAAGGATCTTAACTTCCATAAGCGACAATAGCCCCAATTTCCCCACCCCACCCTAGCCGAGGTCCCTTTCTCTCTGTCACACACTCGCCTCCTTCTCTGATACACCACTACATCTCCTAAGTTATTTTACTTAACAACTTTACCCAAGTCTCTCCCTGCACCATCGTAAAGAGATTGTTGCTCAATCTCCCTCAACAGTTCTAACACCCTATCTTCCTTCCCTTCAACAGAAACACCTAGAAACTTCCCTAAGTTTAATAGTTTATCCTCCATCCAGAAAGACATATCCCATCGTCCAATCCATGACGAAATTGGGCAGGCGTCTTCTATATGTACCCTTTCCTTGCTACTACCAGAGGAATACAAGACCATAGCATTGCTAGCACTAGGAGTTTTAACCTCCGAAAGGGTCTCACCATTTCCTTGAGGGGCAGCAACCTCTGAAATTAATACCTCGTTGCTATAGGAATGTCCAGAACCATCAGTAGGGTAGCATGAAGGAAGAGAACATGGAACCCTTGGCGGCATATTAACTGAAAGTACTGGTCCGACACTAACATCAATTGGGGCATGCTCAACAATCTCCCTAGAAGAAGAAGTAACTTTATGTGTGACCTCAGCACAACTAAGCCCAGGAGCAGGTGAGGGGTTGATGGAACTGGGTCCATCAGAGGCGGGGGGCTGTGGATTAACAGCACCATCTTTAGCCAGTTCTGCCCCTGCAGCAGCGGCCATCGTAGAGGGACACAGGTCACTAGAGCTCGGTGAAGGAGTGCCACTGTGTGAAGCACTATGGCCAGAATGAGGAGGAACGATTATTCCCATATGCTTAGTTGCCTTATCATGCGCGGTTTGAAATAATCTGGGCCCATTAGGATCAATTCTAATGGAATTGGGGAAAATTGTTGGGCCCATGTGAGGAAGCCCAGGCCTATATTTGCTGAAAACTTGCCCGGCCCTATGATAATTAGAGGAGGATCGGCCCATTCTATCTTTCCAGCCCGCATCACTAACCCATTCACGTCTTCCCCTCCTGTTAAAATTTTGTCTTCCTCCCCCAGTTGCAAACCTCCCGTCTTTTCTCGATCTAACGTCTGATTCCGGCTTAATCCAGTGATCCGGTGAGCCCTCCCTTCCCCTCAGAGACTGATTTCCCCTCACCTCCCTTCTATTTGACCTTTCATTTTCTTCCGCCACTATCACAGGCATAAAGATAGGGCGAAATTCAGGGCTCAACCAAACCTTATAACTCAAGTAGCCATCTTCCACCATAGTGGAGACAGGGATTCTGCCCCCTTTCCTTACCACAATCGTCACTCGCGAAAGATCATGTAAACTGCAAGTGACATCAATAAAACCCCCGCAGATTTCCCCTATCGTCTTGAATAGGTCAAGACACCAAAGATGCACCGGAATACCCACCATGTTGACCACCAATGTTTTGCCAGTGAAGCAAGGGTCAAGACACCCATCATGCTCCACCCATCTTTCTAGATTTAAGAAGTTCCCATCGAACCACCTGTTTCCTCTTACAAGAATTTCTGAAGCTTGAGACTTGTCAACAAAACGAAAGAGATATTGAGTGTCTCCCAGTTGTGATATTTTCAGCCCGTCCTTGACATTTCATGCCTTTGCTGCCCAGTTCCTAACAGCCTCTGGAGAACCAACCCATTTGGAGAAAGACCCAATGAGACTAGATTCCAAGAAACCCTTGCGCCTGAGAGTGTGCTCCTCGGACAGCGAGAAGTGTGGCTCCTGCCCTACGTCGAGCTTTCAATAGCATCTTCCCCATATTCTCCAAGAGACAACTTTGATAAAAGACATGTTTTCCAGTTTTCTAGAATCTAGAGAGAAGAAAGTCTGTACAATCCACCATATTCTAAATGCGGTTGTCCCGAAAAAACTGACCGAAAAAAGCCTTTATAGTTGGAATAACAGTAATCACAGTGGGTGAAAACAGTATATAGGAAAGGAGGAAGGTTTTCTCGTACTGAACAAAGGAATCAATCGCCAGAATTTGGGGTTTAATGGCCGGAAAAAGAAAATGTCGTCGGAATTTGGTGAAACTGGCACGGGAAGGCTCGGAAAAACCTCGAGAAGAGGCTATCTGAAGAAAAAAAATTAAAAAGTCGCCGGAAAAAGCCACACACCGGCACGTGGCTGAGATGTCGCCGGAAAACAGGCAATTTGGCGACGCGTGAGGGCGCGTGAGGGCTCGGTTGCTGGAGAACTTTACTGGGATTTGGACGCGGGAAGCTTGGCTCTTGATGGGTGTGGTGGAATCTTAGGAAGAAGAGAGGGATGAGTCTCGGCCATAGAATGCTCAGTTGCACTGTTGCTTTCTAGGTCTGCCTTCTTATTTCTTTCTTAAGGTGTTAAAATCAGTTATCTAGTCCGGTGAACGTTTCTTGGTATAAGAAACAATTAAAGCAATGGTCACATTACAACAAACTTTGGAAGGAAAAACATCCATATTAATGCAAAAAAATTACTTGAAACTCTCTTCTCAAGCATTACTTCGTCGCAACAAAAGCTCTAGTTAGCTATGCAACCGAGGTCACTGCCTACGTGGAGAAACACAGGATGAAGAAAATGACTGGAATTAAGAGTAAGCAGCTATTTCTGTGGGTGCTAATAGTTGAGATGAGCATTGAGGATCCTTCTCAGAATAAAGTTTACTTCAAGACTTCTGTAGGAATTGGAAAGTCTTTTCCCCTCACTGCTTTCGTGACTGAAGAAGAAAAGCAGAAGTATCTGGAGAAAGCTAACGAGTAGAACGATTATCTATATGATTGCCCTTTTTGCTCTTTTTTCCTTTTCTGGAATCAGGGCATTGATGCTATTGGTTTTATCTGATTTTCATATGCTTGCTAAAAGGGCCGAGAGTCTCCCGGAAACAGCCTCTCTACCCCTCTGGGGTAGGGGTAAAGTCTGTGTACACTCTACCCTCCCCAGACTCCACTGGTGGGATTTTAATGGGTTGGTATTGTTGTTGTCTACATTCTCAAGCAGTTCTATTTTTCTCTTTCAACTTTTATAGTATTTCTGACAAAGTTAACTGCAACTTAATTGCAATTTGAGAGAAGAAATTGAGATGCAAAATGCAACCATCTTAGACATCCAGATGGAAAACTGCAATGTATAGAATCTAAGATGGAAAAAAGAAAAAACAAATTACTAAAACATTATGCAGTATGCAAGACAAAATTAAAGGAACAGACTTTGATTGCTTTATTAAAATAAACTTAATAAGGCAATTTGAAAAACCAATGTTCTTCTTACCCAACATATATGTTTCAGTTTTCTTCTACTCCTCATTAGCGAGAGGAGAATTAGTGATAGCTACACATGCATGAGCGAGCTACTACTACAACAACAACAAACCCAATGGATTCTTGGAGTCTGGGGAGGGTAGTGTGTACGCAAGCCTTACCAGTTACCCCTACCTTGGGAAGGCGGAGAGGTTGTTTCCGATAGATCATCGGCTAAAAAGAAGATGATAAAGATAAAAAGAAGCAGTGGCAACAAGTAGTAACAACAGTGAGATATTAAGAAAACCGAAGTGAAAGATAGCACTCAACAATATGTAGTAATAGCAATCTAAGAATAAGAAGGATACCATACTAGCACTAATGCTACCGGTATGAGAAAGAAAAAGTAAAGCGCTTGACTACATACTAGTCTTCTACCCTAATCCTCGACCTCCACACCCTCCTATCAAGGGTCATGTCCTCAGTAAGCTCTAGTTACGCCAAGTCCTACCTAATCACCTCTCCCAATACTTCTTTGGCCTACCTCTACCTCTCCTCCTACCTACCAAGGTCAACCTCTCACACCTCCTAACTGGGGCATCTGTGCTTCTCCTCTTCACATGAGAGAGGTACTACTCATAGGCAAATAATATGCTAGAACAAGGACTGACTATAACGCAAAGTGTCGGGTACCAAACCCAATTATGCTAGTGCTAGTTACTCAATAAATAGGTTCCAAGCTAGATAGAGGAAAAAGTTAATAGGTTGTGAATTGTGGTTAGGCTCAGCCCATGCCAACCAATGAGAAGTGGGTCTTAATGCACCCTTGATAAATTGAAATGGGACTCATTTTATCTTCTTTTTTTTATGAAGGTATTTCACTAGAGAGGTGTCAAGTAGATGCATAGTTACAGAAGCAGAAGACAAAAATACATAAAAATAAGAGTATGTAAGACCCTTTACAATGTGTCAATCTATAACTATGGTGCTAACAAAGTCCAAAAATTGTTTAGTGCTAATCACAGGTGTTAACGTAACCCAGCTAAAAAGGGTAAGCAAACAATTAGCTTTGAGAGTGTGATTTGGAGTTGAGATTCCATCAAAACATCTTCGGTTCCTTTCATTCCACAAACGACAAAAAATTACTGCATGATGGGACTCATTTTATCTTTTGCCAAGCTCATTTCTTTGATGGTTATAGGCACTGTAAATGGGTTAGTTTCTCTTTTCTGCTTGTATTATGATACTGTTACATATGTGCAAACAAAGAATTTCTTGAAAGTTTACTCTCTTGTAGATAATCTTTTTTGAGAGGGCTAGTACCTGAATACCATGTTAGAGAGGATAGGATCAGCTATGAAACAAGTAGAAAAAGATTTGGGAAGTAGTCATGCCAAAGCTTTGTTTACGTTTAGCATAACGACGCAAAGACCTTTTGGACGCTGCATCATGAACAGCACCGTACTAACACTATATGGATAAGAGGCTCATGCTCAGAAACATATCCGTAGACAAAAAAAGATGCAATATAGATAAAAGACTTGAGATAAGAAACTCATCAGTAGGTGAAACAAGATAAAAGAAAAAAACACTGTCAAACTGGAGAATAATAAGTTCAAGTACTCTCGACAAGCAAGTTGATTCAAAGAGCCATACTAGTGTTTTCTTGTGTGTAACAGTAATCCTCTTTGACTTGCAACCAAGAATACGAAAGACTAATTCTGCTCCGACCTGCAAAAGATATCAACAACTCTCTACAGGTCAAAACCAATGAGATGAAATAAAAAAACACCAGCACATTAATCTGGAATACCTGGAATTTTTTCCTGGGTTTTATGATTTCAAATTCTGACATATGACGAAGAGGGCAAAGTGCTTTCACACCACTAGAAAATTGAACTATGGCACCGAAGCTGTCTACTGCAATGACTTTAGCTTTTACCACCATCCCAGGTTTGACATCTGAGTGAGTGAAAACTGATCCCTCAAATGCACTGGTCTGTTCATAAATAAAGGAAAGTGTTGGGATTGCAGAGAAAAGTTAATTAAGGAGAGCATATGCTTAGACCTGCTCCGCGATTCTAATAACAAGAAACCGAAAGAAAATGCAACATCTATCCATATCCCTACTCCAAATCCCCCCCCCCTCTAATTAAAAAGGGAAAAGAATAGTAACGGAACTCTTCAGTTCTACCCAACAAAATTGAGAATAAGTATAGGTGTTTTTTAATCAGCATTCACATAGCAAGAATGCAAAAGGCATTTCAAGAACAAACAGAAAAGAGAGGCAAAGAACAGAGAGAAATCAAGAGGAAGGTAATGTTCAATGCGCGTCGTGCCCAGTTCCTAGAGCAAGAACCAAAAGAATGTCTTGAGAGAGTTCTTCAACTAAGGTATCCACATACAAGTATACCAGAATTTACTCTATCACATTTTGCACTGGACCAACACCAGTTCAACATCTAAAATTGACTTGAACCAAAAGAATAATTTCCAACAGTAAACAAGTATGACCTTTAAAACCCCAGTAGCAAGTCCTTCCAGATGCCTAAACCCAAGAACCCTAACGCGGACAACTTTCCCTTCCTTGAAGCTTTTCTCCAGCTTCTTCACTTCCTTATCAGCAACGTCAGATACCTGCAAAACTTGCCAATTTTTTACTGAAACTGAAAGTTGAGTTCAAAGGCATAAATATTAAGGCCCAAAAACAATGGAATCCAAGAATATCCTTACATTGACATATGCCGGAGTTGGAACTGGGGAAGAGGGAATTTCCAGCAAAAGGCCCAAACCCCTATCAATCCTGATCACTTTTGATTGATCAAAAATATCCCCAGCCTTGATAAGCTGCACAACAGAAAAATCAGTTTAATTTAACGATATTAAATGATTAATATAAACATGGAGTTGATACAGGGAAAGCAAGGATGCATGCATACTTAGTTCGCGACACAGTAGAAGCACTGTAGCCGAAATTGAGTGTTTTCAATAGGACTAACTAAATAGATAGATAAAGTTTGCTACCATAAAAACTTGCATGTCATCAGCTCATAAATTAAAATAACAGAAAACCGTGTTTTACTGAGAATTCCTCTAATTTGTAGATATTAGAAGGTTACTTGCTGGTTTTGAACTGTGCTTCACTGTATGCGGGTGGCAACCTCATAGTTTCCATCTTAAACACCAAAAGTAAAATTGTACTTTGCTTCATCAAGGAAGAACCTTGAAAAGTGCACAGCTCAGTGCTTACGACATACGACAAGAGTAGATATACTTCCTCTTTATTTGACAGGTAGGGCTATAAGCAGCCAATAGAAGCAGCATTCCATCAGCTTTCCCATTTAAGCATTTTGAAGGGCAAGACCAGGTATGCAATATGTATGTGCTGGATCAAACCAAAAGTGTACTGAAAGCAAGTATAGAAAAATGAGGCCCAACAATTAGAGGTAAGACTGACATCTCTGAAGGAAATGGAACAGACCCAACCACAACTATCTTACAAATAACATTTGAATCGGGCCTATAACATCCACAGTAGAGAATCAAACGCCTTAGCAAGATTCATCCATAGAACAAGCGATGATTTCTCCTGCAACCATCCTGAAAGATGCAAAAGGTCCAGAGGTCTGTGTCTTCATTATAGCCCTAATGTCCTCAAAGTAATCTAATCTTTAAGATTGACTAAACAATCTTTTCTCTCCAACAGCTCTATCTTAGGGCCATATTCTCTTCCTATAATCCAAAATCTTATTTGTCCTCATTCCAAGTTTCATCTAAGCAAAGGCACTTCTATGATCAAAGAAGTGAAAGCCATGTACAATAAAATGAACAGCTTTATTAGAAAATTCTCCATATGCAAACAATAAACCTGCAACTTGCAATATTTTAGAACTGATAGAGAAGGATACTTAGGATCTTATGAACTTACTGCAGGAGGAGCCTTGTTGTGAACCAGGTGAGAATTCAATGTCAAACCAACAGCTCTAGTTGAGGGATCAATAAATAGTATCCGAGCATTAACCTACACCAAGTAAATAAAGTGCTAGTTGAAATTAAAGAAGAGAGAATTATCTAACTGGAAAAAAGTAAAAGATAGCAAGAAAACTCAATACACAAAAGTCCCTAAATATTCAAATACACTATCCAGGATAAACGTATTTGGCAACTCATTAATTTTCTTTTTAGAGAAAGAAAGAACAATATTAGTTAAAGGGAAGAAGAGCACAAAGAGGGATGGGCGTCTATCATTATAGAGCTTAAACATAAAGTTCTACAATCTCGCTGAAGATCGGTCAAGTGTATATCATGAAAGGCTGATTGCCATCAGCGTCACACCATATGGAGGACCAGAAAACCCCTGTATCCTGTATAGTGTTGTAGAAGATCTGACCAAATAACCACAGTACACAGTGAACATCTCGATTATCTTGCCATTTTTTTATGTGACTAAAACCTCAATATCAACCGTTAAAACTCACTAATTGTAATCAAGAACAAATATGGGCTGCAACACAATGGTTGGGATGCTAAAATACGAGTTAACACCATTGTTTAAGCCCCTGACATTAATTTCAGGTATATGCTTCGTTCTTTTTTTGATAACCGAGAAAACACCACGAGCCAATGGTGCACGGTTCGAAACTTGGTGGATAATGAGCCCACCCTTCTACCCTTCTCCACTTTAACACTATGCTCTTTTTCTGTCCGAACCTCTGATGTGCACCTAACCAACACATCACGAGTTGCATTTCCACTAGACCAAATCACTGGGGGCAGGTATATGCTTCCTTCTTTTCTCTTGTTCATGATAAAATGATTTTGCACTCAATTCTGGGAGGATAATTGGATGGGAATTACTCCTTTATCTACTAAATTCCCTCATTAGGTAACTTTTATTCTTCAGAGGGAGGCAATTTTGTGTGGAGGTTCCATATTTTTGCGTTTTAGATGATAAAGAGGTAGGCAATCTAATTGTTTTACTTAAAACACCATCTGATTTCAACATTCCCTTGATCTGATACAAGGGTGTAGGAGGTGGATACATGAGGAATTTGCTGAAGTAAAAACCATTACTTAGTGCAATCCCAAACCTACTCTCCTTTTTCTTTGGAATCTAAACTGAAAATCTAATACTCCTCTAAAATGAAGGCATCTGCATGATTCTTGTTTTTAAATAGACTGAACAACAACAACAACGACCCAGTAAAATCCCACAAAGTGGGGTCTGGGGAGGGTAGTGTGTACGCAGACCTTACCCCTACCCGATGGGGCAGAGAGGCCGTTTCCGATAGACCCTCGGCTCATGAAGACGGGAATAAAACAAGAAGAGACAATTCATCAGTAACGTCGGCATAACCATAGAAATAGTAACAGAATGCATAAAAACGAAAAAATAGATGACATGCAATAACAGTAACCAGTAATTAAGGCCATAATCACCTTTCCTACATCGTAAGTTTGCCTACAACTTGTGGAAGAGGCTATTCTGAATAACTGGTGAAAGTTTCTAGCTCCAGCATCAATTTACAATTTCCAACCTAAATTTGTGGCCTCGTGGTGTATTTGGCTTGAGAGAACTGCTAGGATTTTCATGACAAATATCTACCACAGTATTTGGTCTGGGATAAAGTGATTACCTTACCCCCTCTGTGGATAGAGGGCAATGGTTAATGTAAACTTAACTGATATACAACACACTGGGTAACCCGGTCTTCTTAAATTCTAGAATAACTCATGTTTGCCACTTCTAGTTTGAGAGGACTTCAGGTCCTCTATATTGAACCCATAAAATCTTCTTTACTTTATAAAGGAAAAGAACTCGGTGTTCGATAATGGAGCAGCAAAAGTATCCCCAAACAATCTAAACCATACAAAAGCACAAATGGAAAAACAAATGAGAATGACTCTTCCTTCTAAAAAAACAAATGAAAATGACTTTCACTGCTCTTACTACACATTGTGCTACAATCACAGCTTATGAATATGTAAAGTCTTTTTAATGGTGGCAAATCACTGATGTTAAGCCTCTCAGGTAGCAAGCACCAAGTAAATACCTTGATTTGCATAGCCATGCAAGAACACATGAGAATGACTTTGCAATGCTCTTCCTACACATTATGCAACAATCTTCCTACACATTATGCAACAATGACAGCTTATGGATTTGTAAGGTCATCTTGACATTAGCAAAATTGCAAACCGCAGGTATTAAGAACCT
Source organism: Nicotiana tomentosiformis (assembly GCF_000390325.3). Taxonomy (NCBI): domain Eukaryota; kingdom Viridiplantae; phylum Streptophyta; class Magnoliopsida; order Solanales; family Solanaceae; genus Nicotiana; species Nicotiana tomentosiformis. The sequence continues at coordinate 2,390,728 of NC_090813.1, forward strand.
CATGTGCTAGGAACCAAGTAAATGCCTTGATTTTCAATGGTTATTTAGTTTGTATTTTAGAAAGGACAAGCTCATTCTTTTAAAAGGAAGAGAATATATTGGTGTAGCAAGTCTTTCATTCATGATCCGCAATGATTACTTAGACCAACTTGCATAAATTTATATGACATGCTCATTTGAAGCATTCTTCCAAAATCCTTTCCAACTTCGCTCCTTTTTTTTGTTTGATAAAGTAAGTGATTTCAATAGATGGCATCAAGAAGATGCAAGAAGTACATGATTTGGCATTTGAGCTTACAAAAAATATTCCGGCTCCTATACATAATTGGCTAAGCCAGAGCTAAGGAACTAATGAAATCCAAAAGATGATCAATAGTGTTGATAGGGTACAGTCTAGACCAACAAAACAAATTGGCAATACACATAGCCTTTAAAGAACCAACTTCGCTCCTTAAAACAGACGAGTGAGAAGTTATTACCTTTTTATTTTGAGGATAATCAATCTTCCAACTGGAAGAGGGGAAAGTTTGCTGCAGATTGAACATATCAGCCTGTAGCAGCACAAAGTAAAAATGAATAGATGGAAACAATGAAACTAGAGATGCAAAACTCTGGTGAACAGGACTGAAATACAGTAAACTTACTGTTCCTGTAAAGTAAGTGAGGAATGATAACATAATTCCATTTTCAAGTATTGAACGCACACTAGCATTAACCATCATGCCTGGAACGAGAAGATCAATTGAGATACCCTTAAGATCCTTGGTCTGTACAGAAGTAAAAAATGTGTATGTTATACATGAATGCAACTTGAGGCAAAAAGGACAAGACAATGAAAAGGAACACAGTGCAAAAGTTAACAGCAATCCATTCAGTAGAATAAACTCAAAAAACATACCACACATTTTGAGACCACATCAGGATCCGAACTCAAATAAACTACTTTACGTGTTCTATCAATACTTTTAACAACCCCTTGTACCAGCTGCCCGCTTCTAATCTTAACTTCCACATTTGCTGTAAAAAGGATATAAGCAGATAAGAAATTAGGTTCAATATCAAAAAGCAGATAAGGAGTTTGGTATAATATAAAACAGTGCCTTTCACGAAAAATTGATAATAATGCCTCAGGAACAAGCCAGCAGCAAGAAATCTTTTATAAGGCGAACAATGAATAAATTAAATTTATCATGCAGAACACATTCTATTTGTGTTTCCAATATGACCTAATGATATTGAAAAATAAGAAAATATGCAAAATAAAGTTAACTGAGATTCAGACAGCAATTTCTCTAGTAGCAAACTCGTGCCAAAGAAGTTTTTCTCACGAACAGACTGATGTACCAATTTGGTATCTGAAAGAGAAAAAGGAATACTGCACTGGAAGAACTCGGAAAAAGAGAAGTAATCAAAAGTAATATCAAGGAAATGCAGCAAGATTATTGCTGAAAATGGTCCAGCACTTTCAGCAGATTACAATACTTTCTTATCTTCAAAACTGAATACCTATACCACCTGCTTTATGTCGTCGACCTGACCCACTAGAATAACTTCAGACTTCTTAAGATTTCTCCTCAGACTTGAAACTTGCTTGAAATCACAAAAGAGTACCTTTCAGGTGATGTAGTTTATCCTACTTAGCATCACATAGCACAAGTGTATCGTTTGCATAAGAAAGATAATAAACTTGTATACTATTTCACCTTCCAATGTAAGCTGAGAAACCTATCACACAGCACAATTTCTGATTCCATACATCATCTTGCTGAACATTTACAAGCTCAGTATGAATAACATTGAAGATAACGGGTCCCCTTGTCATAACACGTGAACATTCGAAAAATAAGGCATAAAGAAGCCCTTCAAAGGTTGAAATTCACTACACTAACATGGGAAACACATTACCCTTCATAAGGTGGACGTAAGGTCTGCGTACACATTACCCTCCCTAGACCCCACTTGTGGGACTCCACTGGGTTTTTTTTTTATAGGTAACTGAGAGAATTTTATTGATGTAAAGAGGGGGCCAACTTTAAGAAAAAGTTGGATAGGAGTACATCTAAAAGATAACTTTACAGAGAGGATAAAGAACTAAGAAACTCAGCCAACGCCTCCGGCTCAAACATTTGACGAGGATTCCACTGGGTTTGTTGTTGTAATATGGCAAACAACTTGGGATTGCCAAAAGAGGATACATGCATATCTCAGAATGAAAGGAAACATTGATCAAAATATGACATCCTCAAAATACAAATACATCAAATTTATTTTAGTTATAGGAAAAGGGAAATAGTGCCTGAAACTGAAAGACGAAAGTTGACTTTTCTGCATTTGAGGTTGGTGAGCAAGATAGTAGGGGAACAAACATTTTTCCCGGAGAAAAAGCATTCTGTTGAATAGCATGAATCATCTCACTAAAAGTTTAAACTCTCAAAGATGACACTTTTATTTGTTTAATTGTGAAACGTGCACCTGGATCTAATATTTTTCTTGGAAAAGCACATGAAAATATTCACTGATTAATAAGGCTCGTATAAAGACATTTCTCTGCCCTAATCCCTTGTTAAATTGTGTGAACTTCTCTAAATAAAAATTAACTCTTAAAAAAGGAGGCGCTTATTAATTTTTTTTAGGTTTGCATTGTCAATCATCTATATTAAGTTCTTTCCGCAGGATATTAGAAGGAAGTTGGGTTCTCCCTACACTCAACTTTCTTTTTCCCTTCAAGCAAATACATGAAAGAAAATGTATATCCTTTTGCTTTTTGCACCATTATCAGGATCACAATTTCAAGAAACAGCAGCCAAGCACCAGATAAACACGGCACAAAAGAGCCACAAAAATAAACTTAGCCCTTCCTAGCTTTATGTGGTTTAATAAATCAAGGTAGTTGAGGGATCTACATATAGATATATAGATCCAATTGTTTTCTATATGAAGCTTCTAGGTACAGCTACTATTGTTGTTAAATCAGACGAAGAATCAAAAGGGAGTACTTGAGCAGACATGAAGCTTACCTGATTGATTATCTTTCGGCATAAATCCGGAGAAGGAAGGCAGCCCGAAATGAAGTATATAGCCATGGTCTTCCATGCTTTTCACATATGCACTAAGAATCTGTACATAGCATAAGATAAGCCGCATGTTCAGTAAAAATACACAATATCAGGTAAAGGAATGTGAATATATCATTTAAGGGAAAAAAAGTTAGCAATATACTCCCAGAAAAGATGGAAAAATCACTTATAATAAGAGAAAGGCTTCTCGTTCTTCTACAAAGTGACATCCCAATATACAAAAAAAGTGTAAGCGGGTAAAAAATGCTCTCAGGCACATCTAACAAGGCTAGAAAAGATCACTTCTTTTCCGGCAGTATCTAATCAGTTCCGCCGTCCTTTTCAGAGTTTTACTATTAATCATTCATCAGTGATTAATCTTAAAACTTCTTTTATTTCATTATGGGGGAAAATAGGATTTATTTTGCAGCAGGTTTTAAATCTTATGATATTACACGACTCAAGTCAAGGGCAGAAACATGGTTCGATTGGGTGGAAATGAGCCATAATCTGATGCATAGAACAACTTTCAACTGGAAAACAATGGAGTGGCTATGCTTTGTTCTTCAGGAGGCTTCAAGAGATGTTGGCACACATGTAAGGAAATGGAAATTAAAGGAGCAGTACTCGATCTTTTTCAGTTCCAGGAAGAACAACAAGTTTGGAAGATTTATTAGCATTGTATCAATCCAAGGTGACAAAAGATCAGTAACTATTATTCCTGAAGTAACATTTCATGTGGGATCGAATGATATTGCATTAAAGATTAGAAGATTCATCAATGCAGACAGAGGACCATTTATTACAAGTGGCCCCCGAAAGGTAGATTCCAAATTTTCTTATACACAATATGTCAAAACCAGTAAATGGCAGACGAAGGAGTCTAATGAAGCACGCATTAGTAGAGAATCATGTTCTGATGTAAATTCTCTACGTCTTTGGTATACTTTGTGTACACGGGAGTTCTCTCCCTTTTGATTAATACAATTTACCTTATCAAAAAAAAATGAAGCATGCATTACAAAAGGCCCCAAAAATAGAATTTTGATTTCTGGTGGTGTTCTAAATGCTGATGAAGGTCTGTTGGGTAGATGTGTTGTTGGTAGCTTCGAGGAAGGCCTTGTAGAGAAACCAACTATTGCTGATATCCGGAGGTGGTCGGTGAGCTCCTGGAAAAGTGTTTTTGGAATTGATGGATATGAGATCGGTGGATCAAGGTTCTTGTTCCAGTTCCCTAACAAACACATGGCGGAACACATTCTTCAAGGGGAATGGAGGTGGAAACGGGCAAAAATTTCTCTGGAATGGTGGTCTCCAACCTCTGGGTGCTGCTCCTCCTTGCAAACAAGAGGTTCGACATGGATTAAAGCCATGGGTCTTCCATTGCACTTTTGGACTGAGAAAATTTTCAAAGCTATCGGTGACCACTGTGGAGGTTGGATGGAAACAGAGGAAGAAACATCTCTGAAAAATCATCTTAAATGGGCAAGAATCAAAATCAAAGGTGATGGTATTAGTGCTCCGACGGAGATAAAAATAGCAGATAAAGGCTTTGAGTTTACCATTCCAATTTGGTGTGAATCTACGACCAAGGTGGTTGTAGAAAAAGAAGAAGAAATGGGGGTGGCTTTTAACCAACAGGCAATACAGCCCTACTCTGTCGAAGAAAACAGTTGTAATATAGGAAGGGATGGGCATGTGGGTACATAAAAACAGTGCCCAATTCAAATTACAAAAGTGACCTAGGGAATGGAGTAAGTGGCTATGATAATAGGGCCACAGATCTGATGGTTTCGGGGCTTGCACCGGCCCAACATATCAGAGGGAATAAAAAAGAAAAGGAACAGGGAAACTTATTGGGCTCATTTTTATTTAATGAGGCCCAATTGTCATCATCAGTCCAAAATATTTTACCACCCTCACATAAAGTGCAAGGAAACTCTGCGGGCTCGTTTTTATTTAACGAGGCCCAATTGCTATCATCAGTCCAAAACATTATGTCCTCAAATAATTTGGACCCATTATTTGTGGGCAAATACTTTTGGTCCTTCACGAAGCTCTACAATAGATGTGAACAAAGGAGGAATCTCTCCTTCCCAATTTTAAGCTACAAAGCAGATTGTAATCCACGAAGACGCTGAAGACTATGAAGATGCCATGACCAACATTGACGGTGAGGGTACACAATTTGACACTGGCGGAGATAGAGATGACATGCAGATAATCGATCCCATGGAGACTTGCTTCGAGAACAATCGTATTAGCGCCTTCGCAGCCTGCCTTTCCATTCTTCGAGTGCAGTTCCTTCTTGAGCCTTTTCTTTTTTACTCCTACCGAAGCAAGCCTCTCGAGTGCTGAACTTTGGTCAGTTGAAGAAGCACAACCTCTTGAAATTCAAGAGCAAGAATAGGAGATAGATGGGGAGATGGATGCATCTTTATGGGTCCATCAAAATGTAATGAAACTAAGCAAGCAATTTGGAATTAACTTCCAAGGATGTGAAAAGGACGCTCTGGCACTATTCACGACAGATGCAGGCAATTTAAAAGACAAGAAGAGAACACCATTCCAATGGAAACACCCAAGAGAAAAGACAATAATGAATTGAAAGGTCTGGTCATTAATATGAAATTTAAAAGCACTGATGCTAGGAATAGGGGGAAAGAAATTCCAATTGTGGATCAATGAATATCAAGATTATATCTTGGAATGTGACGGGATTGAATCGTAGAGCTAAGATGGGGGTGGTTGGCAGCTTGATCACCGAATGGAAAGCTGATGTTTATTGCTTTCAGGACAGAGGGAGATATAGAGGAGATGGTTAAACAATTATGGGGTAACAGGGGAATGAAGTATGAGCAATTGGAGGACAGTGGTACTAGAGGGCGTATTATAATGTTGTGGGACAGTAAAGTTTGGAAGTAGGAGGTGATAGCTACCGGGTCTTACTCTTTGACATGTAGGTTTGAGTCATTACCCCAAGATTTCAACTGGCACATGACTGGAGTTTATGCTCCAAATTATGTTAACGAAAGACAAGAAGTGTGGTGGGAGATTGGGGCTGCTAGGGGTCTATTTATTGGAACTTGGGTGATTGCTGTGGATTTCAATATAATAATATTTCCTTCTGAAAAAGGAATTGCACTGGAGTTACTAGAACAATGACAGAATTTTCAGATTTCATTTAAGACATGGAGTTGGTTGATCTTCAGTAGGAGGAGCAGACAGGAGTGACAGATTCCTCATATCAGTGGAATGGAATGATTGCTTCAGAAACATCAAGCAGGAAATTCTCCCCAGAGTGTGTTCAGATCATACCCCTTTAATTTTACAATGTGGTAACTAGGAGCAAACAAAATCCTACTTCAAGTTTGAGAATTGGTGGCTGGAAACTGAAGGGTTCAAAATGATAGAGTTCAAAATTGGTGGACATCACTTGAAATAGAAGGAAGACCAGATTATATTCTTGCTTGTAAACTCAAAGCTCTCAAAGGAAAACTAAAAGAGTAGTAATAGTAATTTTGGTAATCTAGAGAGGGAGAAAAATCATATTCTTAATAAAATCATTGTACGGGATATTATTCAGCAACAAAGGAACCTTAATCAAGAGGAGAAGGCCAGGAAAGCAAGACTCTTCATGGAATTTGAAGAATATGCCAGAAGGGAAGAAATTGCATAGAGGCAAAGATCTAGAGCACTTTGGCTCAAACAGGGAGATAAGAATACCAAGTTCTTTCAAAGAGTTGCAAATGCACACAAGAGAAGCAATAACATTGATAAGTTGGTAGTGGAAGGGAGACCATTGAGGAACCAGAAGCCATTAAAAAAAATAGTTGACTTTTATCTGAAATTGTACTCTGAAACTGAGGTCCGGAGACCTACCTGCAGTATGACTAATTGCCCCACTATTTCTGTAGAAGAACAACAAGCGATGCAAAGCCTTTTTTAAGAGGAAGAGGTCCTACGATGCCTTAAATTATGTGCAGCAGACAAAGCCCTTGGGCCAGATGGATACACTATGGGTTTTTTCATCAAATGCTGGGAGGTGATCAAGTCTGACATTATGGCAACTGCTCAAAATTTTCATTCGCGTGAAATTTTTGAGAAAAGTTTTAATGCCACGTACGTGACTCTGATTCCTAAAAAGACTGGAGCATAGGAGCTAAGAGATTTCAGGTCTATTAGCTTAATAGGAAGCATATAAAAGTTGATCTCTAAAATTCTCACGAAAAGGCTCAAGAAAGTGATGCACAAACTAGTTGATTAACACCAAATGGCTTTCATAAAAGGAAGACAAATTACGAATGTTGTATTGATTGCTAATGAATGCATACATTCCAGGATTAAGGAAAAAGATCTAGGAAAGATGTGCAAGCTAGACATTGAGAAAGCATATGACCATGTCAATTGGGATTTCCTCCTAGGAATTCTGCATAAGATGGGTTTTTGGAAAAAAGTGGATCAGTTGGATGAAATTTTGTATAAGTACGGTTAGATTCTCTATTTTGATCAATGGTTCCCCATAAGGTTTCTTCCCCTCACAAAGGGGTCTGAGACAAGTTGATCCCTTGTCACCATTTCTCTTCATAATAGCAATGGAAGGGTTGAACAACATGTTGAAGACTGCACATAACAATGGGTGGATTAAGGGCTTCAATATTGCAAGTAGTCAAGTTGAGAGATTGGAAATTACTCACCTTCAATATGTGGATGAGAGGAAAGTCAAGTAAAATATATTAGGATTCTCCTTATCCTCTTTGAAGCTATTTCTGGACTTCATATTAATTGGAGGAAAAGTCAGATTTATCTTGTTAATGAGGTGCCTAACATACAGATCCTGACAATCTGGGAGGGGAAGTTGCTTCTTCTCCTACTATTTATTTGGGGATGCCATTGGGAGCAAAAAGCAAATTCAAAGAAATATGGAATGGAGTTCTGAAAAGATGTGAGAAAAAGTTAGCCAGATGGAAAGCACAATACATTTCTTTGGGAGGTAGACTAGTTCTTATTAAATTTGTGTTAGACGCTCTCCCAACCTACATGATGTCCCTATTCTTTTTACCTGCAAGTGTAGAAAGGAGAATGGAAGTCATGAGAAGGAATTTCCGATGGCATGGAAATAAAGAGAAGAAAGGATTTCACTTAGTTAAATGGAAAAGGTTGACCATTAGTAAACAAGAAGGGGGTTTGGGAATCAGAAATCTGAGAAGGCAAAACAAATGTCTATTAATGAAGCTGTTGTGGAGGTTTACAAGGGAAGAGCAAACACTATGGGAAAGGGTGATAAGAGCGAAGTATGGAAAAGAAGGCTTCTGGATGACTAGGAAAGTGAAGAATCCTTAGGGAACGAGTTTATGGAGATCAATTAGGAACTTGTGGCCAAGTCTTTCATCCAAACTGAATTTTAATTTGAGGGATGGAAGGAAAATATTATTCTGGGAGGATAACTGGCTGGAATAGGATGCTTGAAGGTTTTATTCCCTGACATTTTTACATTGAATCAACAACAAAGAGCTACAGTAAAGGATGTACGGGGGATTCGGGGATGGAACTTAACATTCAGAAGACTATTTCAAGATTGGGAACTGCCTAGAATTGCAGAATTCTATAACACCTTGGATCAAGGTAGAGGATTGCAAGAGGGGAAGACACTCTTTCAAGGAAGAAGCACATCAGTGGAAGTTATACAGTAAGTTCAGCCTATAAAGATTTGAATCAGGTGTCTCAAAACAGTTTATGGTCTTCGAAACACATATGGAAAGTTAAAATACCATACAAAGTGGCATGTTTTACTTGGTTGGTGGCTAAATAAGTAGTACTTACTCAGGAAAATCTTAGGAAAAGAGGATTGCCAATTTATTCTAGATGTTATTTATGTGGACAAGATGCAGAGACAATTGGCCATTTATTTCTACATTGTAGAGTGACCAGACAGTTGTGAGAATTGTTCATCAATCTACGGGGCATTAGGTTGACAATGCCAAGAAGAACCTTTGAACTTTTGGAAAGTTGGAATATAGGGGGAATTCTACCTCTAACAAAGACAGATGGAAAATTATCCCAGCAGCTATTTGGTGGACAGTGTGGAAGGAGAGGAATGCAAGATGCTTTGAAGATACAAGCAGCCCTACGCAGAAGATTAAGATGAATTGCCTTCTTTTTTTAGTTATTGGTGTAAATTAGAATATATTGATGACCATGATTCAATCATAGAAGTCTTAGGCTCCTTGTGAGAAGAACAAGGATGTTACGCTTTTGGTTTTTGCCTAAGTTCTCCATGTTGTACATTTTGGCTCCCAGAACAATTTTTGTGTTGATGATTTAATTAGTATAATAGATATGTTACCTTTTCAAAAAAAACAATTAATAGATCAGTTCCAAAAGGTGATCAGAAACCAAAATTTAGATAATGTACGTATTTCTTATAGTAGAGCCTAGAGGGAAAGGAACAAAGTTAGGGAACTACAAAGAAAGGAAGCACAGGGCATGCGCAAGAGCTGAGAACATCCGCTCAGACTTGCTTGCTTCAGCACACATAAGATTCCTTTGTGTATAGATTATTTGGTTCAGTCACCTAAAATACCTTAGCTACCTTAAAAAGACCAGGATCAAAATTAACTCGCCCTATTAAGGAAAGGGGGCAGCATCTTTCTCATCATTTTACATTGTTAATTGGTTTGCACAAGTTTAAGCTCGTGACTTATTAGGCTTTCTTTCCTACTATTGTGTGTTCCTTTTCTCCTTGCTTCTGCTTAATGTCTCCAATTTTCAGTCCCAAAACTCAGGAAAAGCATTGAAGTCTTGCCCTTTAGATCTTGTATTTTAGCTTTCCCAAACACCTTTTTTCGGTCCCGTGTATTTTGTCTCTTCATCGTAATCAAAATCTAAATCATAATATCATTTCCTGATGATGAAAAGTCACACCATTTCGTGAAACAACCTTCACCGTGAATGATTTGATATGATAATTTCCTCTATCCATTTATTGTCGCTTCACCTTTTTGGTGTGCACAAATTGCTTTATCATTACTTTTTACTAAAGTTTCAACCATTGTCCAAATTATAGAGCAACTAAGTTAACATTCAAAAACCTACATCTCTATAACTTTCAACATCACTCCTATTTTTATAACTGTAATGACCAGGCCAGCTTGCGCGCACCTCGAATAATTCTACATGTACTTGCTACCTACCTTCCACCAGTAAAGATATGAGTAACTTTGTCCACTAAGTCTTGGATAGACCGGAAGAAATCACCTAGTGTTTTTACCTTCAGTTTACATTCAAGAACCTCATTGACACATTAAACAAATAAAGGATTGGGGCCAATAACATTCCACCAAAAAGTGAAATAAGAGCAACTTGGTGCAAAAGCAGCATGCGCTTAAGGAGGGTCCTGGAAGGGCCGCACCTAAGGAGATATTATATAGGCAGCCTATCCTGACGCAAGCGTCAGTGGCTGATTCCACGGCTCGAACCCGTAACCTATAAGCCACACTGGGAAAACTTTACCCCTTCTACCCAAAGTAAACTTGGTTAAATTGCATAGTCGACTATTCACATTCAATTGTTTTATGCAATCATATCTATCCCTCTAGTTGCTAACTCAAGAGACTGCATGAGATTTTTCCCAGTTGCTTGACTTTATTTGTCAGGTTTGTAGTCCAGAATTACTTCTCTTTTGATCAAATTGTATGACAATGAGCCCATCAGTTCATGACCTGTAACTTCCCAGGTTTTACAGAAGTCTTGATTCAAAACTTGAAATCAATCGAAACTTCGGCACATCGGACCTTCTGTTGAAAACAACTTTGTTTCTACCTTTCTAAATTTACTCTGATTAGGTTTTGTCTGTTGCTCTATTGCATGCTCCATTTTCTGTTTTCTGGTTCGCATTGCGAAAATACTTGGGATTCAAAAGATAGCTTGTTTACTTACGACATCACCTTTCAAGTATTCCCCCATCATCTGGTTGCTAATTGAAGAGATTCCACAAGATTTTTCCCAATTGCTTGACTTTATTTATAAGGTCTGTAGTCCAGGATTACTTCTCTTTTGATCAAATCGTACTATTTGGGCCGACCAGTTCATAGCCTGTAACTTCCCAGGTTCTTTTACGGCTATAATTCTTGATCCAAAACTTGAAATGAATCAAAACTGTGGCACGTCGTACTTTCTGTTGAAACAACTTTGTTTCTACCTTTTAATAAAATTAGGTTGTCTGCTGCTAACTATTGCCTGCACCATTTTCTGTTTTCTGGTTCAACTGCGAAAATACTTGGGATTCGCACTGAAAGCTTGTTTCCTTCTGGCATCCCCTTTCAAATATCCCTCAATAATCCGCCTAAGACAACTTTTTACCTGCATACTCTACTTCAACTACACGGAAAAGTTTTGTAAGAACTTTACTCTCCCCCATCATAACACCTCTTGCATTCATAACGTCCCATTTCCATAACAGCTTCTTCCAATTCTCAACTCCCCCCAAATACTCTAACACCCATTAGATTTCCTTTTCTTGTGAAAGAATGTCAAGACATAGCACCACACACATCCTCACAGAGGATTAGAGAAACCTATCTAGCATGTAAAACTCCTTTAATTCAGACGTCTATCAACTGTTCATTCTTTTAATCAAATTATGTTCATTCCTAACAATTCACCCTTGATATCATTGCTCGACCCTCTGAATCAATAGCAAATCTGTTTTAGGAAGAGAACTTTTAAAGTAAAGCAGCATGTCTATCTTGACTTCAGTTTGGTACATGGTGTTTGAAAACTATATTGTGTTAACCATTGAAAGTGACAATAGTATTCACCAAAATATGTAATAGTGGAGATGCAGTTTAGAAGATAAGGGTTTAGGATAGGTAGAAAACATTATATATGGACCGTCAATTAGACCCCATAGAAGGATAAAACTGGAATGTATGCTGTATGCACCATCAATCTTGCTAGAGAATGGCATGATAGATGAAGATATAGCACATAACATCATAATAGGACACAAAAGAGTGTGACAGGCTTGCTATGCAATAGGAAATAACCAAAATGAAAGAAGATTCTATAGAATTGTGGTGACAACACAATAGTTTACGGGAGTGAATGTTGCCCTTTAGCATATCCAAAGATGAGGGTCCACGAAATGTGATTATATATGCACCATCGATCTTGCTAGAGAATGACATGATAGATGAAGATATAGCACATAACATTATAATAGGATGGCTAACACGAAAGAGTGTGATAGGCTTGCTATGCAATAGGAAATAACCAAAATAAAAGAAAATTCTAATAGAATTGTGGTGACACCACTCTATATGGGAGCGAATGTTGACCCTTAGCATATCCAAAAGATCAGGATCCATGAAATATGAATGTCAAAATGGATGTGTGATCATACAATCTTGGACAAGATTAGAAATGTTCACATCCAACAAGAGGTACAAGTACCACACAAAGGATATAGGATAAAATAAGATAAAGTCCCCTTTGGTGGTTAGCCCATGTCCTACATACACCTCCACATGCACCTGTCTTTAGGTGCGACATTATGAAGATTGAAGGTGTTATAATGAGATGAGGAAGATCCAAAATCATATGGACAAAAATTGTCTCACACCTATCATTTATTGGCATCAATGCGTACTTAGCCAAGTACAAAACACAATGGAAGCAACGGATCCATAAAACTACTATCAATTAATTGGAATTTTTTTTATAACCGTGGTATCCGGACCAGCTTGTGCACACCTCGACTAATTCCAATGGATACCTGCCACCTCCCACCAGCAACAGGTACCATGTGACTCTATCCACCAAGGCTTAGACAGATTGGAAAGAAATTCACCTAGTGGTTTGCCTCCATTGGGATTTGAACCTGAGACCTCATGGTTCTCACCCACTTCATTGACCACTAGGCCACACCCTTGGGTGCTACTATCAATTAGTTGGAATTAAGGTTTACTTATCATTGTTTGGTTATTTAAAAAAGGTTTACTTATTGTTGTTACACATACAATAGGTCCAATGTCACCATGAGTATTTATGGTTTCGAATAAACTTGTATACCAATGTAGAGTTCAGAGTGAGATCTAAAGAAGCTCTAACATTAGAGAGCCCAAAATTCGCCTTAGAACACAAATTATTTACGAGCAAAGAAAATTCTGAATTTGTTTGGCCCAAATAAAGCGGAATAGATACAGAGGATTCATATTACCAAATCTTTTTGTAATTCAGACTTACTTGATTGATTGATAAGTGTACGTTCACTTGGATTTCTGAGTTATCTTTTCAATAAGGTGGATTTATGAGTTATCCTACTGTAAATATATTTCTTATTGTTCTAACCAGTAACAGAATCTGAAATATTCCTTAAGGTGGATTTATGCCTCAAAATCTGAAATGCAAATCAGACTGCCGTATAATTTCTAATTTTCCCTTTTTTGTTTTTGGTAAGTACTTTCTAGCTTTCTCCTTGACAAAGCAAAAGGCAGGACAATGACAATATTCTCTTGGGGAAATAATGAAGCCGTCATTTTTATTTTTATTTTTTGACCAAAAGATAAATATTAAAACATCATCTTGTAACAACATCCTTACTAGGCTACAGCACGATAAAAATTAAATCAAAATGGTGGTAACTAAAAGATAATTAACATACCATTCCTTCTTGAATAACGTCAAGAGTTAAACTCTTGTGCAATAAAGCGAGACGCAAAGAAAGCCAAATTTTTCTCTTCCCCGCTTCTTTCTTATCGTCATCCAAATGCAAGACGATGCAAGAAACAAGCTGACCGACGTGATATACAATAGAAAGAAGATTGGTGTTCATCTCCGACTGTGAAGGAAAATTTGAGCCATTAGAAGAATAAAATAACACAACAATCACTAAGAACAGGCAATATCTTCAACAATTACTTTTATTAGAGGAGAGATGATAAACTATATAGAGATTTAAGGAACCTAGCATTGAATTTACCTTTATTAGAATTCTTTGACTCTAGCTATACTTCCATTAAACAAGTATTTTCCCAATATTTTGATAAAGTAATAAACATTATTAATAGAAAGGGAAAACTTCTCATATAAGATGTATATAAAATAAAGTGTTCTCTACATACAATATTTCAGCAATTATTTGTTTGTGTAATTGTGTGTGTTACCTCAAAAATTAAACAACTAAATGAACAAATTGTGCCAATAATAAGATCTCTTTGGTGAAAAGAAAAACCTAGAAGGATTATATCTTTAATAAGTCAAAAAGGTTTCAGACAGAGACTAAATCTAATTTATGCCCTGCTAAAGAGAAGTCATACTTGGATGATATATCATCATCTTATGATAGGAAAGAACAACCATTTTTTTCCTCCAGCATAGCGAAGTAAATCATAAACATAAAAATAATCCCCTCAAATCCAAGTATGTGGTGTACATCTGTAAAAGCTTCCACTTCAAAGGTTGACATTGCTTTTCTTAACTAATGGGGTTACATATGAAAATCTCCCCTCATTATTCGATTTGTGGTATATGCCTCTAAGATTTTACTAACAAATTCTTCTAGGTCATGGAAAGTAAAAAGAGTTGAGCTTTTCTTATGAGGAAAAAGAGTTGAGCTTTTTCTCCAAAACATCAAATTGTGTACCCAAAAATTACCTCATGGATGTAAAATACTTCGAATAATTTACAGCTCATTGTTTAACCATCTTTGACCTTAAACAAGATAACCGTTCTATTCTAAAAATGTTTTGCATAGTAATATCCAGGAACTCAAGTTCAAGTAAAAAGATCATTTTAACCTTGCCCAGTTGGTTTTCATATAAATGTTAACTACTCCATACCTCTCATAATGGTTCTCAGGATATTGGCTAAAGATTAAAAAGATATGAATCCATTAAAAGACTGACCAAAGCTCTCGTGAATACAACATATTTCAGATATGCTATAGCTCAATGTTTATCCGTATTTGAGTAAACAAGAAGACCTTTCTCTAATGGAGATGCTTTGCATAGTATTATCTGGGAACTTAATTCAAGTAATAAGATCATTTTAACTTTGACATGTTAAATTACGTGAAATAGTAATCACCCCACAACTTCTCAAGATGCTTCTCAAGAAATTGACTATGAACTCAAAGGATATGAATCCATTGAAAGACTGACCAAATGTCTCATTAAGGACTTAAGGGAGTGGTACATCAGAATTTTCTTGAGATGCAATAAACATATATCGTCTTCAGTAAGCCTCGAGAGACCATGAAACATAAGGAATCAAAAACATTTCCTATTAATTTAACCAAAAAGTAGGGTGGGAAAAAACCTAAACCAATTAATGATTTTATACCTTCTAGTGCATTTCTTCAATAAAAACAAATATGCCTCAATGCCAAGCAAGTTCGCTAAGTGAACTAACCATGCCGCTCCATTTAAATCAACACTAATTCAATAGTTGAAGATTCAAATATCCTACCACTAGAAACTCTCTAGTGAGCCTCGAGAGACCATGAAACATAAGGAATCAAAAACATTTCTTATTAATTTAACCAAAAAGTAGGGTGGGAGAAAACTTAAACCAATTAATGATTTTATACCTTCTAGTGCATTTCTTCAATAAAAACAAATATGCCTCAATGCCAAGCAAGTTCGCTAAGTGAACTAACCATGCTGCTCCATTTAAATCAACACTAATTCAATAATTGAAGATTCAAATATCCTACCACTAGAAACTCTCTATGTATTCTGTTGGCATACTAATCTCTAACAAGACTAGAAGGCTCCTCGTTAACTAAACCTTAACCATAGCTAATTGATACCTCCTATGTGAATCTTTTCTTTCACTTTGCCCTATTTTGTGCTAACTCTGCATGGGTTCTAAGAAATTTGTAGGTGTTTGAGACAACTTCTTTACATGAGATTTTAGGCCTACCGTCCTTTTAACACCTCCAATCACCACGGATTCACACCTATACACCGCCACGTCTAGAGGACGATATAGGACATGACTAAACCATCTCGTGATCTCTCATTTTTATCCTCTATGCAGACTACTTGTTTCTGGTGCATTTCTTCAAATGAGACAATATTCCCAAACCATGAGATGATGTTTCAACACTAATTTGGCTTTGTTGACCAAAATGCAACCACGAACTCACAGTAATTTTTGCTAGAAAGAATGATATTAATGCTCCTGCCGAGTAATTGGCATAACTTTACACCACTGGTCCTCGAAGATTTCTCAATTGCAAAAAAGGGTGCAAAGAAATGTGAAATGACACGGGGAAGCCTTCTGGAGAAAAAAAAAAGACAATTTGGGAAATAAAATTTCAAAAAAATATAAGCTGAGGATAAAACAAAAATAAAAAGTCATCAAGGATAAACTAAAATCCTCAAATGCAAATGTGAGAAAGCTAAAGAGTCTGTCAAGCAGGAAAGAACATTTTGGGTATGCAGATTTTTTTATTAACTAGGACTTAATATCATGTATGTTCTTAAGTTTATCCACTCCTGAATATTTGAGTTCGCCTATTTTCTTCCTTGTTTTTCGTTGACAGTAGAGGAAAAAGAAGCATTTTGAATTCTTATTTGGAATTTCAATGTTACACACATGCACAATAATCACATAGACTCGGGATTTTTAAATTTATGTTGAAACTATGTCCATAAGTATAATTCTGAGCCAGGGATGTGAATAAAAGTCAAAATAATGGAACCGCTGCAAAGATAAATAAAAAAATCAGCACTATTCAAATGGGGCTTAAAAAAACATTATTTACTTAGAAAGAATTCAAGTAATATAAAGAGCCTTAATTGGATATGTCTAATTCAGTAGCAATTGAATTTTAAGGGCATTTAGTCAATAAGTTTAAACTAGTGTGGGAACATCACTTTTTGGTTGGTTACAGTACCACACCTTCTTGTATCCTCCCATTTAATAGATAAATTGAAGAAATTGATACACCACACACTACATAATAGTTTAAATTCCTTCCAGCTTGCCTAACAATGAAAACTCCTGCCTAGAATAAGCTCTGGACCAAAAGTTATTCTTCTTAAATTTTCATTAATAAAGGGACTTCAGGAACAGAACCTATACTTAGGATTCAGAAAATAAGTTGTCAGAAGATTCAGTACCAGTTTTGCTCCATCCTCCACAAAAGGAGGAACTGCTTCAGATGCTCGAACCAACCCCCGCAAGCCTCCCGGGAGACTGACAACGATATCTTTCTCATTTACTTCAGAAACCACTCCCCAGAGCTTCATTCCAGGAGATATATTCTGAATGCATAAGAAAGCAAAGCAGTTATATGCTTACTGCCAGTTCGCATAACTGTTAGGACAACCACACAGCATAAAACTTGGAACACAGGTAGACATGATGAATTATATATGTAGTCACTAAAAATGAACTTGTAAACTGCTCAGTGTTGTCACAGGCTCATTTAAAGCGCGCTTAAACACTGAAGCTAGGAGAAGCTCGGGGATGGCGCTACGCCTCGCGTAAGTTACACTTCAGCCTAAGGCAAGGCACCAAGACATGCACATCATTGCCCATGAGTTTTGTCGTAAATCAAGCAACAATAAACAACACACATAATCGGAAAAAAAGGGTGCTAGCTGTAAAAGAAAACATTATGAATGAATTTGTTACTTTGTTCTTGAATGATATATATATATATATATATATATCCTCTCCATTGCGTCTTTTTTTAACTAAAGCCCACACTTTAAATGCGCTTTGCACTTAAAGCCCCAACAGACCTAGATAGAGCTTTTCGCCTTTGACAACACTGAAACTGCCTAAACAACAAAATGGTTCTAAAGTCCACGACGTCGTATAAGGCACATGTAATTGTGAAAGCAAAACGTTTCACAAACATTTTTCTATCAAGTAAATAAATTTTCATTGACGAAAAGGCCCCAAAAAAAAGAAGCGGTCGTATATAAAAATAGGGAAAAATGCTTCCAGAAGCGATTGAAACCACGATCCCAAGGTTTTCACAGACATGTGAGCAAGTTGTTAAGTACACTCTTTTTTAGAGAGAGAGAGAGAGAGACTGATTTCAAGCTAAAGTAAGTAAATTTTATTAATGAAAGTACGAAGAAGGTACTGCACACCACAAAATTACAGGAACGGTATGGTTCCCTATCTCCGCTCCGCTAGAAAGCTACTATATTAACGGAGCATGTTTGACTTTATGAAGAGATACACCCCTCCACATACAAGCATGGTTAAATGAAATGCCCTACATCTACTGCACTCAGATATGTAGGGACGGGAGTGATATGTGGAACATGACACCAAACTGCATTAGAGAAACTGCTAGAGAGGTGCTAGGGTTTATTATCCAAAGAAATGGGGAGATTGATGGGAATGTTACACATTGCATCAGAGCAGGGTGGGTGAAATGAAAACTCGCATCATATGTGTTATGTGATAAGAACGTGCACCTAAACTTAAAGGTAATTTCTACAAAGTGGTTGTTAGACCGACTATGCTGCATGGGACAGAGTGTTGGCCAGTCAAGAACTCCCATGTCTAGAAGATGAGAGTAGCAGAAATGAGGATGTTGAGATGGATATGCGGGCATACCAAAATGGATAAGATTAAGAATAAAGAAATTCGGGCCTTGGTAGGAGTGGCTCCGATGGAGGACAAGATCCGAGAAGCGAGGCTTAAATGGTTTGGGCATGTGAAAAGGAGAAGCGCAGATGCCCATTGAAGAGGTGCGAGAGGTTGGACCGGGTGGGTTTGAAGAGAGGCAGGGGCAGGCCAAAGAACTAGTGGGGAGAGATGATTAGGCAAGATATGGCATTGATTCAGCTTATCGAGGACATGACCCTTGATAAGGAAAATGTGGAGGTCGAGAATCAAGGTAGAAGTCTAGTAGGTAGTGGAGAGTGTTTCTTTTATATACCAGTAGTACTAGTGTTAGTCTGGTGTTATATTATTGTTAGATTTCCAGTTTTACGTGTTGTCCTCTTTGCTTCGTTTTCTTGTTACCTTGTTGTTGTTAATGCTTGTGCTACTGCTTTATTTTCATCTTGCCTTGAGCCAAGAGTCTATTGGAAATAGACCCTCTACCTTCCAGGTAGGAAGGTTTGCGTACACACTACCCTCCCCAAACCCCACTTGTGGGATTATACTGGATTTGTTGTTGTTGTTTCTACTGCACTCGTATCTAAATCTATAAACACAAACGATAAAAGCAAGTGCCTGAGTACTAGCCAGAAAATGAAGACATTAGAAAGAAAAAAAAAAGGAAAAAAGCCCGAGAGAAAAGTCAAAACGCATTGAACAAGGTTAAAATGGAGGTAAGTAATGCATAAGGTGCTAACTATCAAAAAGAAAAAATCATATGGTGTGCAAGAAAATCAGCAACAATTTTTCTTTTTGATAATCGTGGTGTCCAGGCCAACTTGCGCGCACCTCAACTAATTCCACGGGTACCTGCTACCTCACACCAGTACAGGTATCGAGTAACTCGAGAAAATCTACGACAATTGAGTTAATTTCCTTTTTTGTTCCCTTTTTTTTGGACAATAGGTGGTAATAAGTGTTGGCAGTTCCGTTGTCATTTTATAAATACGGAAATACCCAAAGACTCAACTGCACTAACCAATTCAAGAACTTTTACAATGGTATTATCAGCAAAGCACATATATTTCAAAAAATGACTTCTAAATCAGATTCAAATGGATGAAACAACTCTACCTTAATCATAATATTATGACAACTTTTTTTATAAGGAAAACATTGTGATATCTTAGCATGTACCCTGTTGTTTTACCGTTTTACGTTTGAAAAGTTATCTTTCCGTCCTATTATGCAAGCAGTTACTCGATTTTCACTTCCACAACCTTAATATCATACTTCATGCACTTGAATTTTCAACAGACATATCCAATTACCAAGTCCAAATATACCTTAAAGGTCTCATTAACATTTATACTCTTTTGACATATTTCAACAGGATGGCCAGTGACAAAATCATTCTTAGAAAGGGATACAAAATACAGAGAAACTACTTATAATTGTAAATTTCCCTAATGTTCAAGCAACACATATAGCAAACGTCTATGATCAGTCTGAATCCTCTACAATTCCAGGAAAATTTAGTTAAGAAATTCCAGGCAGGCCATACCTTTAAAGTGACCCTGTTAGCAAACCTCGGCAATTTCCCATTGATGCCACCGCCAAAAAGCGAACCTAAGTCATCTTCTGTTGATTGATTACTCCGTTGCACCGTGTTTTGCTTCTTCCCCTTCTTCTTCAACAATCTCTCTTCAGCCTCAAACTCTGCATCCACCTCAGCTCGAACTTCATCCAATTCCTCTCTACTCAAAGAACTTCCCCCACCTACAAAATTCATACGGACAAACCGGTCCATATGTTCGAGAAACCAAATTAAATATATCATACATTTTTTCGTTCAACAAACCAATACGACCAAGAAAATTAAATAAACTAGCTCTTTCCAAAGAAAAAATCTTTAGACAAATTAATTAATGTCACTAGACATGCACAGCTAGGGAAATGCCCACTACATTTTTTTTCTCACAAGCAGTTATATGATCGAGAAACTCAAACAAACTTTCATAAAAGCTTATGTGTTGACCAGACCCAATAGCAATATTCCAATAGAAATACCCACAATATTCATGACCCATTTTTTCATTAAATGCAATGAATACACAAATAGTAAACTGAACAAATTTGCTTCCTTCTACAAAAAAAATGGTGATTGGGCAGAAGAAGTACCTCTAGGGAAGTCAGGAACGTCGTCTTCAAGCTGAAGGGGCATGGTTGAAACATCGCCTTTGCCTTTGGCCTTGAATGGTTTTTTAGATGGATTTTGAACATTCCTAGAAACGGGTTTAGAAAACTTTTTGCTTTGGGATTTCTTTGAAGGAGGTGCCATTTTTCTAGTACGCTTTTTCCTCAATTCAGAGAAATAATATCAAGTTGTCCGAGAAAAGAAGAGAAGCAGAGACTGACGGAGGGTTTAGAAGGGTTTAAATTTGCCGCTGGGTCATGTGGGCTGGTAGAGATTGTTGTTTGCTATGTATTGGGCTTTTTTCAATTTGCTGTGAAGTGCATAAATAAAGGGAATCTTTACAAAAATATCTCAATTAAGTCTAATCATACATTTACCAAAATTAACCAAACACATATAAAAATTAAAAACCTAAATAAATAAGATTCTTTCTCTTCAAGAATCACACACAAAAATCTCATTCCATATTTTTTAGCGTGATCGACAACATTAGATGCAAGACGAAAAGGAAATTTCATGGATGAGATAGCAAACAAGGTGATGAAATACAACAAAATATAAATACAAGATTTCAAAAATCTAAGCAAAAAATGACCTTTTTCAATGTTTATGATTGAAATTCATTGAAAATATGTAGATTAGTCAATATACAATTTTTGAGGAAGATTGGAGGTGATTTGGACTGATTTGGTATTAAAATTTGTAGTTTAAATCGAATTCAAAAACTTCTTCTACGACACATGTATCACACATACAAGTTTACATGGATATACATGTGATACATATTTGATGTAAATATAGTATATATGTGATACACAAATGATACACAGTGCGATACGCATATCATTTTTTCATGTTACATCTTCTATTTCGAAATTTCAGTTCAAATCACCTCAAAACTCTGTCAAATCATCCCAAAACTTATATTCAAACTCCTTAAGATGTATCCAATATATTCTAATAACACTCACTCGAAAAAAACAAAAAATTAACCTTTTTGCTGCAAATAGCTAATTGGCTAATATTGGTAATATTTTATGAATTGACCAATTTTTGTAATAAACTACTTATAAGTGGACATATGTCGCGTCCTTAGTCTTTGACTAAGTACACGTGCGTCACTTGACAACTCGCTCACGATTTTGCACAACTTGCTCACGTTCTTGCTATGCCAAGTCAACCTTACTACTCTAAAGATCGATAAGCGAATGTTAGAACACAAGAGAATTTCCAAAGGAACCTTTTATATTAGAGAGAACTTGATTGTTTTGCTTAATGAGCTACAAATTAATAACCACTATTTATATACTAGTTTCATAGAGGCTAGTGAGTAAATAATTATTATTACACAAGGCCCTTATTATTACAAGTAAGTTTATTCTCTAGAATATTCTAAATAGCTAGAATCTTCAATGGCTTTCCTAGCAATTTCATAGGGCTCTAAGGTCTTTCATGAGAAATCTCCATATTTCTCTAGAACCTTCCCACATGTGCTAGTCCATTTCATATGTAAGCTTGCATATGGCAAAAATATATGACAAATGGCACCTACGTGGCATGATGATGTGGTGGGTCATGACACTCTCCCCCACCCAATTTTGTGTCACCCTCGGCACAAAGCATCGACACATACGCGCGCACCTTACCTTGGCATCGCTGAGATCTTTGTCCATTAGCCATGATGCCCTATGGGGCAGTTCGCCTTCCCATATCACAAAGTACTCGTCGTCTTTCTTTTTGCCCCATTTGTACTTTGGACGGCTAGCAATGATGGCCTCGATCCTCCGCCCATTGGATGCCTCTCCTTGCTCTTGGCCCGAATCTCCCCATGACCCAACCAAATCTAGCAGCTTCTCAAGCATCGGGTCCATGCTTTCACTCCCTATTTGACTGCCCTCTGTGATCCCAGCCTTGCTAGCAAACTTGTCCCCTCTGCTTGGTGCATCGTCTAGGTTGGATAGCATGACATCACTTTGTAACTTGCCATCCTCTTCAACTATGTCCGCCCAACTTTTCTTGCTACCACCATGATCCATTTGCATGGGGCCAAGATAGGATTTGGAATCCTCTAGTTTCGGCTTAAATTCCGAGCGCATCCGCCAATGCAGGCGGTCCCTCCTGTGCCTAAACAAAGTTTTCGATCATTGCTGCAAGCTTCCCCTATTCTGGGCATTCACTTGTGCGATGTGATCCTTTACAGAAGTAGCACTATCCCTTAGGCACGTACTCGCTACTTTTTTTGGCCCCTTGTCGTTGCTCTTGGACCCTTGTCCGTTATGGGGTGGCCTCTTGTCATTGCCCGTGTATACCTTGGTTATTCCTTTCTTGTTGTCCTTGTCATGATCTCCCCCACCTCTCTCGGCGTTGCCTTCTTTGGACTTGGCAGGATCTATCTTGAAATCAATGAGCGACTCGGCTACCGCTATGACCTCGTCCAAGTTAGCTACTTCATGTCGTTTTAACTCTTGCTTTGCCCAAATTTGAAACTCATCCATGAAATATATGAGCACATTTCACTTCCAACCAAGAGGTTGTGAGTTCAAGTCACCCCAAGAGCAAGGTGGGGAGCTCTTGGAGGGAAGGAGCCGAGGGTCTATCGAAAATAGCCTCTCTACCTTACCTTAAGGTAGGGGTAAGGTCTACGTACACACTACCCTCCCCAAACCCCACTAGTGGGATTATACTGGGTTATTATTGTTGTTGTTATCCATGAAATATAAGAGGGAATCTTTCTCGTACAACGACGAGATTTGCAGTATTAAGGTAGTGAACTCGTGCACATACTCCCGAATTGTGGCCGTCTTTCGGAGCTCCCTTAGCTTCCACCTAGCCTCATACACCACATTCACCGGGTAATATTGCTTCTTCAACTCCTTCTTGAACTGCTCCCGCGTCTCAATCTTGCATAGCCCCTTCTCCATGTCAGCATACTTTTGACGTCACCATAACGCGGCAACCTCGGTCATGTACATTGAGGCATTGCATACCTTAACAACTTCGTCATCCTCCCTGACTACCTCAAAGTACTTATCCAACCTCCAAAGTAAGTCTGCCACCTCGCGTGCGTCCCGTGCACCGCCATACTGCTTTCGCTTAGGGACCTTCACATTTTCCCCTTTTGCAAGTACCACACACTTGGTAATCCCGATCATGGTTCCCTACAAAGCTTCCTTCTAGCAATATCTTATATTTTTTCTAACATTCTTTTAGTCATAACCTTTGCTCTGATACCACGTTGTCACGTCCTTGGTCTTTGACTAAGTACACGTGCGACACTTGACAACTCACTCACGATTTTGCACAACTTGCTCACGTTCTTGCTATGCCAAGTCAACCTTACTACACTAAAGATTGCTAAGGGAATGTTAGAACACAAGAGAATTTCCAAAGGAACCTTTTATATTAGAGAGAACTTGATTGTTTTGCTTAATTAGTTACAAATAAATAACCCCCCTTTATATACTAGTTTCATAGGGGCTAGTAAGTAAAAATTAATTATTACACAAGGCTCTTATTATTTACAAGTAAGTCACTTCTCTAGAATATTCCATATAGCTAGAATCTTCAAGGACTTTCCTAGAAATTTCATAGGGTTATAAGGTATTTCATGAGAAATCTCCATATTTCTCTAGAACCTTCCCACATGTGCTAATCCATTTCATATGTAAGTTTTCATATGGCAAAAATATATGTCAAGTGGCACATACGTGGTATGATGATGTGGTGGGTCATGACACTTAGCTTGTAGTTTCCTATAAATAAATAATGGAGTACACAAATAGCCCTCAAAGCGGATGGTCTTGAATTTTGGGGGAAGTGGACAAATACTCGATTAGGGCCACTATTTAAGTAGCACCCTAAGTTGAATATTTTGTACAAATTTACCCACTTCATAGTACAACTCAAAATTCGCATGTGATCACTTCAGAATTCGTATCTAAAGTTACAAATTAAGATTAAGAAACAAATCTAAAGTTATTCTATCATTTCTAAGTGCAACTTTAAAATCGTATCTGAAATTATCGTTTCACTTTAAAGTGCAGCTTCATTATCGTGATATGAAGTTTTTATCACTTCAATGTGCAACTTCAAAATTGGAATCTAAAGTTCTTATCACTTCAAAGGTGAGATCAGAAGATTATGGGCAGTATTTGATTTTCCAAGGTGACAACTGAATTGGTAAGATTCAGCTTGGAGAATTTAAACTCGGACATCATTGCCGGCTCCGTCGAGATTGAATTTGATATCTGAATTGCGAAGTTAAAATAGTGACTCAACTCTATTTGATTACCTGAAGAAGAAGCTAAACACCATTGTTGAACACTTATATTTAGCTGAAAATTTTCATATCTGAAAAGTAGGAGCGGAATCTAGTGTGGCGTAGAAGAATCTGAATCTGAAGTACTCACTAGATTGGGTACTAGGTAAACTTTTTAGAAAAAGTGAGTACGAGTTAAATGGTGACGATCAAATAGGGTGTCCCGTGAAATTTTTACTTGAATTTTTGTCCCACTTGCCACTTGGATAGAATTACAAGTTTAACAAATATTGTCCCTCGCTTGCCATGTCGGCAACACTTTTAACTTTTGACCTTGAAGTTTTGTCTATGGGGCAAACAGGGGGTCAAAAATTAAAGAGCACCCAAAAAGTGTCATATTTCCTGTGATTTTTTTTATAAATACCCGAGGGACCGCTGTTCAAGCAATAGGCTAAGTTTAATATTTTTTATAGATTAACTCATTATAAATACCCGAGGGACCGCTGTTCAAGCAATAGGCTAAGTTTAATATTTTTTATAGATTAACTCACTTTGGACATAACTTTAGACATGTGTAACTAGAGTGGTAAAATTTACGTCTGATGTTGGGAGGTCACATACATGAATGAACTTTAGTCAATTATGACTGAACTCTTTGAGAAGATAATTGTCGTGTTCTTCCAAAATTGAAGTGTAGGCAACGTACCAATGAAATTTGATATTAACATATATGTATTTACATTTAGTGATACATTTGGTGCCATAATTATCTTTGTGGTATCAGTCAAGAATTTAGTTACGTCGTTAATGTTTACCTACTATTCAACTTCTTTGTAATACTATCTGGATTTTCAAAGTAGTGCACTATCTAGGAAAGTTTTTGCCTTTGACCCTCGTAATCTACCTTTTATTCTTTATTGGATACTTTATATTGTGCGGATGTTACATCATGTGCGTCTTAAGGTGACGTATAATGAATATGAGACTTGTAATTTTGATTTAAATGAGTGTAGAGTCATAATATGACTATATATGATATTTGAATATAAAATATAAAGTTTGGGGAAAATCGGATTTAAGTTGCGAAAAAACCGACTAAGGATTTGCCTTGTAACGAAACTTTTTGAGCAATACATTCCGTGTGTTATATGAGGTCTTTTTGGGACAAATTATATACCAAATTGAAGGTCTTGTGTTGTTGTCTCGCCTATAGTAGGCTTGAGGAAGTAGTAAAATAAAGGGAAATATTGCACGTTTTGTTACATATTAAGTTGCTTTCGTTATATAAATGAGAGAGTCATTTGTAGCTTGACAATAACTTCATTGTCGTTATTGTAGATTAAGGTGCAGTGAGATGAGTTTAACATTGTTATTGGACAGATTTCTATAAATTATGTTAAGGCTATCCCTCCTTTCCTTTTGGCATGACCCATATGATACAACGAAACGAACAAACACGCAACGTTCACAAATGACTCTGTTCTTAGAAGTACTAGGGTTGCCTATGTTCTTGATTCCTCATATGTCCTATTATTATATCGTTTGTTCATGGGTCTCAGAAAATACGTAAGTTGATAAAGTTTATTTCGTGACATTAACCGAAGGCATATTGATTTTGTGACATCCCGAGTGGTCTTATTGACTTACTTCTTATGCATTGCATTCATTTATACATGTATATTGACCTATGCCTAGATGGAGTTATATACGCATATATTATATGTATATGGGGTATGGGGAGAGGTTATGGCATTATATATGCACCACTATCTAATCACTAGCATACGTTGAGGATTTCACCCACTAAGACCGAGATGATATGATGGGATGCCCTCAGAGGCTTGATGATATTACGTACGCATATACTTATGTATAATATGACATTTATACGCATATGCATGACATTATAAGTTTTTCATGATTCACATAACTATTCAGACTTACAGGTTGAGTCATTTACTCCATGTTTCTTTCATGTCTTTTATATACTGATTTTTATACCTCACATATTCGGTACATTATTAGTATTGACGCCCATATTTCCTGGGAGCTTGCGTTTCATGGCCATAGGTGTAGGTAGACAGGCTGACGGTCCCCCTTATTAGGATCCTTGCTCAGTGAGAGTTTGTGTGCTATATTTGATCCGGAGTTGTTATTGGGTTTTGGTACTATATTTTTGTATACATATATGGGTATGACAGTGTCTAGTATTGTCCTTTATATAGTTGTACATTCTATTAGAAGTTTGTAAACAGTCATGTATAGTTGGATAATATGTGGTATTGTCGGCTTTTATTTTGATATATAGTTGTCCATAACAGCCTTGTCGGCTCGCCTAACCATATTCCGTATATATATATATATATATATATATATATATATATATGTGTGTGTGTGTGTGTCTGTGTCTGTGTCTGTGTGTGTCTGTGTATGTCTTTTGGGCATATTTCCTCACGTATGTTATTCACATGATTCATCATTTTATTAGCACATGTTATGCATGACCTACCCCTATTTCATGTTTATTCTTAGACGTATGCTTAGGGGTGTTCGACAGGTAGGACTCGGGCACTCGTCATCGCCCATCGGTTTGGGTCGTGACAACGAAGATGGGAACAAACAAATCTTGGCTTCTTAAGGAAAGAATAGACCTCAAAAGTTTAATAATATTTTTTGCCTGCAGATATGCATGACTGAAATGCACTCATTTTTACCTGTAGAGATATATAACCGAAGTGCCTAAAAAGGTATTGGCGAAGAAGTAATGGAGGATTTTATATAGATTGAAAAGAGGGCTAAGTTAGCTAACGTATGGGTTGGGATTTGCCTCGCCCTAGTACACCAAAAAGAAAGAAAAAGAATTGGCCGCACTTGAGTTATTGTTGTCTACACTATATCCATACATGACTGAAGTGCATGCAAATTTTTACAGTCATGTGTGTTTGAAGTCATGCAATTATGTCTAATATTTAGCTGAATATTTTTTTGCCTAGAACAAAAAACTTGTTCTTCGAATTTCAACAATTCAACACATGATTTAACGCTCTAATCTACTCCAAGTGAACTCAAATTTGAAATATAAATTCTAAATATTATAAAGAACAAACTCAATCATCAATTTATCAAAATAACAACAAATCTAACAAACTCATCTTATAACAATGGCGATTTGATAATATTTTTTTAATCTTTTTCAATAATACCTATTTGATTTAAAATTCACTTTTTATGTTCAAAATGCAAGAATCATATTGTACAACAACTCGGAAGCAAAATGAAAGAAGAAAATAAGAAGAAGATGAATGACGACGACGTCGATGACAATGAAGAAGAAGAGGAAGAATAAGAGAATAAGCAGCTTTGTATGAAGGTACCTAATTATCACGATCCAAATCTCACAGAGATTGCGATAGCGCCTAACCCGATCCGCTAGGCAAGCCAACCAACAAAAATACAACTCAAACTAAAGATCATCAAATAAATAATAAAACTAGAACACGAAATTTAATACAAGTTATCCCAAGAACTTGTTTTACAAGTCATGTGCAACTAATATTAGTATTACGACGTTGATATGAAGAAGATACATCATTTGTTTGATTGTACATAAACTTAAATATAAGTTCTAAACTGCCATGAACAAAATGACAGCTAATAACTTGAACGTTCAATATCTTTAATGCTTGCCCTAGAACTTCGCAATAACTTAGCTCCAAAATCTACACACAAGATACAGAAGTATAGTATCAGTATAATCGATCTCATATATTCAGTAAGTATCAAGACTAACATCAACAAAGTAGTGGCGAGGTTTAGTCTAAATATACTCACTTTATGTAACTCGTGCGGTTCATAACCATAAATAATAACAGAGAAATAGCCAAGAACAACCAATGATCAACATATATCAATAATAAGATGCACAATTAAAGATATAGATAATAAGCATTTTTTTCAGATAACCAAATAAAAAGCATATACAAATGGACCAAATTCGCATGTACAGGAGATATTCACCAAATAACACTAATTCGAATTTAGATGAGTCTAGAGTGTACTTTGCACGATAAAGACTCAATTTCAATCAATCTCCAGATAGCATGTATAAGAAAACCTTTTTACATGAGTCTAGAATATCTAAGCATAATAAAGACTCAAACTTTACATAAACTAACACCCTCCAGTGTCTAAAAAAATGTTAACTAGTCTCATAAATGTATAAAATGCATCAAATAGCATACATAGATGATATGCATGGATATAGCATGTAAAAATACATGAATAGACATAAAGGATTCACTTAAATTAAATTAAACTTCCATTTTTATTCTTGTCACGACCTAATTTGCCATCATAGGTCATGATAGCACACAATGCTACCGTCAGGCAAACCAACAATAAATTATCACAATAATCGACCACTCATAACACTTTTTAAACCAAACGATGAAAATAAATTTGGGAACCATGATAAAGTACTATCAACCTTACCAAGATACGAAATATGAACAAACTACTAAGCTGAATGATATAACAACAAATACAATCATGAACATCTCCTAAAATTCCCAAAACTCGGTATCACAAGTGCATAATCATCTATAAGAAAATACAAAATTACTATAACTATTATCCGAATGAAAAGTAAATAGAATACAATAGATATAAATGAAGGAAACTTTGTGTGTTGTGGCCCGAAACAAAGAATGCGGCTCACAACTAAGTCTCCCAATAAGTGTGTCTACGCGTGGATGACCACCAGAAGTACATGTATCAGTACCTGTACAATTAGTGCAGAAGTGTAGTATGAGTACATAAATCAATGTGTACCCAGTAAGTATCTAATTTAACTTCGAAAATGCAGTAGCGAGAGATCAGCATCGACACTTACTAGTGGTCCTGTAATATATATACATAAAAGTAGACAGGTATGAAACATAGCAAATAGCAACGAAATAAATAAATGTGTATAACATGAATCTCAATAAAAGGTGTCCAAAGAATTTCAGAAATTGCTTCGGTAAAACCACATACTAAGCTCTCCTTCATCATGCTCTTGGTGCATGTTAATTAACGTACGCTGCCTGTGTCAGCCATGGCGAAAGGGAGAGGTAGAGGACGCGACATGCCTAAGATGCAACCCCTGGCTAACTTTGTAAGCTCGATGGTAACACGTAACCAACCACTGATGGAGAAATTGACGTAAGAGATAACTACACCAACCTCAATCCCCATTGTAGATCCAGCTAATATTGGAGGAATTCCCTACTGTTATGCCACTATGGGTAAAGTTTCCTAAATTACCTATGTCGTGCTGGGGAGCTGGCTCTTTAAGCATGATTGCTAGTGTAATTGGGACCCTTGTATTTGACGATGAGTGCGCTACTAAGCAGACTCGAGTATCTTATGCTCGAATGCTTATTGAAGTTGATATAACCAAAGAACTGCCCACTTAAATCATGGTTATGGACCCTTATGGAAAGAAGTTTCAACAATCTATAACCTATGACTGGAAACCTGCTTATTGTGATAAATGTTTGGTTGTTGGACATAAATGCACTACCTAGGCACACCTTGTTATACAACAACCAAATCATATAAGGAGGGAAATGGTAAAAAGGCTGTTACACAATAATAGAGAACCAAAGGGCCCATACATGTTATAATTGAACCTCAGAATACAAAACAAATTGCACCTGTTGAACAAGAACTATAGGGTAATAACGTGGGAGCTGCAGGCCAACATGAGTAACAAGGTTAGCTTATCCTAGGGGGACTAAAGAGCTATCTCAACACTAACACAACCTTACATGTAGCTGCAAAGGAGAAATAGGATGACATGGGCAAAGCAATGCAGAATATCACTAAACTTAACTTCACCAGCTTCCCAACTTTGACCCTATCCTAATGAAGAATAGATTTGAAGTTGTATCAACAAGTAGATATGAGGATCAAATACCACCCGGGGATAGAGGTGGAAATACCATGCAACTATGATGAATTGGTTGTTCTAGAACATTAGGGGTGTAAATAAAAGGTATAAACAAAAGGAGGTAATAGAGTATATTAGAGTAAATAAAATTAAGTTGTTAGGACTCATAGAAGTTAAAGTGAAGGAGCATAATGCCCAGAGGATGCAAAAGCTATTGCACCTGGTTGGAATGTGCTAACAAACTACCAAGATACAATCGATAATTCTGGATACTATGGGAATCCACTAACCTATTGGTTAGTGGAATTAACTATGATGCTCAAATGATACACTGTTAGGTAAAAAGTAGAAGAAGTGATATTGACTTCTTACTCACAGTAGTGTATGGATACAATAGGATTGAACAAAGAAGAATCATCTGGGATACTCCACAACAACTCTCATTAAGTATAACAGTCCCTTGGATGATAACTGGCGATTGTAATGTAATGTTATACCCCAATGTCAGGTTATCTGGTAACCCAGTAAGCTACTCAGAAATTCAAGACTTTACTGCCTGCCTTCAGAACACTACATTAATAGAACTACCTTGGAAAGGTGATTACTATACATGATTTAACAAGCAACATATATCTGATAGGGTTAGAAGTATGTTAGATAGAGTGTTTGGCAATTATGAATGGATGATGTCTTGGGGTCATATAGAAACAAACTATGAATTGCCTTAAATATCTAATCATGCTCCTAACTTTGACATCTTCCACATGGAAAATGTAAAGTGCCTTTCAGATTATTTAACATATGGACAGAATATGATGACTTCTCTCAATTAGTTACTAGCATATGGAGTTCACATAGTCCACAGGGTAGTTTGAAATCAGTTTGGCCAAGATTGAAAGATTTGAATCTTGCTTTGAAATCTCTGAATTCTAAGGAATTCAGGGGCATAACTCATAAAATTGAGAAGGCTAGAATTGAGCTAAGTGACATACAAGGAAAATTTTCACAAGATTGCACTGATACTTTACTTAATATGGAGAAAAAAGTCATACTAAACCTTGAGAAGTGGTCTTTAATTGAAGAAAGTGTCCTTCAACAGAAAGCTATAGCAAAGTGGATACAGCTGGGGGATTCAAACTCTAAGTACTTCACCGCAATGATGAAGGATAGAAGTCAAGAGAAGCAAATCATAAAAACTACAACTTTGCTAGGAGACAAGCCAACTGACCTTGATGCTATCAAAAGAGAGATTGTTGATTTCTACAAAAGTTTAATGGGAACAGCTGCAACTACTTTGCCTGCCATCAACAAAACATACATGAAGCATGGGCCTACACTATCTCACCAACAAAGGGTTGATCTATACACAGAAGTAACCAATCAAGTGATCGTTGGGAGCCTTAAAGCAATTGGTGATGATAAAGCTCCAGGCATTAATGGCTTTAATGCAGTTTTCTTCAAGAAAGTCTGAGACATTATCAATATACAGATCATAGATGTTGTGAAAGAGTTCTTCACAATTGGGAAGCTCTATAAGGCCATAAACTGCACTACTATTACATTGGTGCCAAAAGTTAATAAACCTACTACAATCAAAGAGTACATGTCAATATCATGTTGTTCAATCCTCTACAAGATAATCTCTAAACTCTTGGCCTCCAGATTACAGAAAGTCATGCCTTACATCATTTGTGAGGCTCAAGCAAGCTTCATTTCTGGTAGAAATATTGCTGATAATGTCATTCTAGCTCATGAGCTAGTTAAATCCTACACAAATGCTCATATTTCTCCTAGATGTATGATAAAGATTGATCTTCAGAAAGATTATGACTCAGTGGAATGGATCTTCTTACAATAGGTTATGAAGGAGATTAGATTTACTGACAGGTTTATCAAATGAATAATGGAATGTATTAAGACTGTCAACTATATTATTCTTGTGAGCGGAGAAACCATAGAACCATTTAATGCTGCCAAGGGTCTTCGATAAGGAGATCATATTTCCCCTTTTCTCTTTGCTATAGTGATGGAATACCTGAGTAGATCACTGCATGGACTTAAGAAGGAGCCTGACTTCCAATATCATCCCAGATGTAGGAAGCTTGGTATCACTCATATGAGTTTTGCTGATGACCTTCTGTTATTTTCTAAGGGTAATCTATCTTTTGTGGCTACACTTTACAAATGCTTTACTCGATTCTCTCAGGCATCATGCTTACATGCTAATCTAGGAAAAAGTTCAGTATATTTTGGTGGTGTAAAACAAGCTGTGAAGGACCGGATATTGGCACACCTAGGATTTACAAGTAGACCCTTACCCTTTAAGTACCTAGACATCCCTTTGTCTACAAAGAAAATAACTCTTATAGAGTGGCAACCATTGATTGAAAAGATCACAACCAAGATTTCTTCCTCGACAACTAAAAAGTTATCTTATGCTGGTCGTGTACAGCTGGTCCAATTTGTAATATTTTGTATACAAGCATACTGGGCTCAATTGTTTATCTTACCTGCTATAGTGCTGAAAATGATAGAGGAATTTTGTTGAAGTTATATCTGGTTTGGAACTAATACAATAACCAAAAAGTCCTTAGTAGCATGGGAAAAAATTTATACTCCCAAGTGAGTTGGTGGACTTAACCTCATCAACCTTTCTCTGTGGAACAAAGTAGCTGTTGCCAAATCTTGCTGGGACTTAGCACATAAACAGGATAAGCTATGGATAAGGTGTATCAACGCATATTACATCAAACACCAACAACTCCATCATATGTCTATACCTCAGCAAGCTAGTTGGATGGTGAGACAAATAATAGGATCCAGAGCAACTCTGCTGTAGACAGAAAATATACATGACAAGAGGAAAAGTATCATTAGATAAATATACCTGCAACTCTTAGGTGAATTACCAAGAGTAAACTGGAAATGTCTGATTTTTCATAATACTGCTAGGCCAAAGGCAGTCTTCACTATGTGGTTGTTGCTACATGGAAGATTACCAACTAAAGATAGACTAGCCAGCTCGGGAATAACTGTTACCTCTCAATGTGTTAAGTGTTAAGATCAGGATAAATCAAGGGAGCACCTCTTTGTCACATGGCCATAAATTATTGAACTGTGGAAGAAAGTAATGTCTTGGGTCCAAAGATCACAAATTTCTCCCACTTGCTGGGATCAACATCTTCAGTGGATCATCAAACAAGGAAAAGGGAAGTCCAGAAGGCTGGCATCTTCAAAATTATCTATGTTGAGGTTTTCGCATGCAATATGGATAGAGAGAAATATGCATATATTTGAGCAAAGGTATCGAGGGAATGATGTACTGGTGCGGGAGATTACACACTTATGCAATGCTAGAGTAGTTGCTCGATCTAGGAGTTACATACAACAGTTTTGGTTAGGAACAAAGTAGATTGAATAGTTTGTTTTGTAAATAGGTACATATTGTTTTTGTCTTTAAGTTTTGAGATAACAAGCTGAGTTAGCATGGTTATGGTTTTCTACAGTCCTTCTTTGGTGATTAATACAAAAGAAATTTAATTACCAAAAAAAATCTCAATAGAAGAATAAATACGAAATTGTCAAATACCGAATAGTGCCTCGAATGGAATATATATGACTGATATCTTGTGCAAATATCAAATTCGGCTAGGATACTCATATGTGCAATGACTCCCTATCGAAATATTATGTACGATTTTGCTGAGGCGAACAACCCAATTCGGTAAGAGTGGTGTTACATGATACTTCTGAGGTCGTATAGCCCGATCCCATAAGTGTGTCTTGTAATACTACCGAGGCGAACGACCGATTCTATAAGAATAGTGAAACTTTTAATGTTTCACTAGCCCAACTTGCAAATATACATGTGAGTTTAAGTAATTATGAAACTACCTATCAAATAAGCACAACATGAGGATATGAACATAAGAAAAAACATAACTCTACTGATAGTCAAGTATCCCGCCAAATCTTAATGCAACAATTGAACTATGTAAATTCTAGTCTCAAGCTCAATCATGATTTCAAGTATTTAAACAGGCAATATTAATTCAGTTAGTACATTTAAAGTATGATATAAGTTTAGGTCTGCCCGAACATATTGAGAACCTAGCATATGCACGGACGCTCGTCACCTCGTATATACGTAGCTCCCATAATACGTAGCACATAACAAATAGAATATCTACGAGGATAAATTCCCTCATATAAGATTAGACAAGAGACTTACCTTGCTCCAATCCAATAGCCACGCAATCCAATACCACAAAGAAGAACGAAGTATAAAACGAGTAAAGGCATGCGATAAGTAACACAAGTAATAAGTAAAGTCACACAACATGTAAAGGCAAATAGCGGGTAAAAACATGTAGCAAGTAAGAGCACGTAGTATGTATAGGCATAAATCAAGCAAAAATATTTAATGAGTAAAATCATGAAATAAGCAAAGGCATTTAGCAAATAATCGCAAAAAATAAGTAAAGACATGAATAAATTAGTCCCACCCACTTGCTTTTAGCCTATAAAAATTCATATGCACTCTTCACCTTGCATATACACGGTCCTCATTTAGAACATATAGCAATTAGACCAATTGCTACACCTCATATTTTGGTACGCATAAGTATGTCACAAGTCAATTAGTGTAAGCTATGAGATCCACTTTGAAAGTATATAAAGTAAGTTAATCATGTTACCTTGGAGGTTACAAATATTTAAGATCATGATCATCAAGTACCAATAGGGTTGGAAGGTTTAGAAGCTAAACGAATCAAGGAAATTAAGTTTCATCGAAAGTCGAAAAGTTGAGAATGTTATAACGTGTACTTTTAGGGTGAGACTCGAGTGCTTAACATGATAAGAATATGATATTATGAGGCATTTTAGTCATATGATAGTCGCGTATTAAGTTTTGAATTCAAGCGAGTTATAAAACAAAAGTCGACGTAAGGCAGCACAAGTTACGTTCATAAATTTTACTGAAATTTGGGTTTAATATAAATGAGCCTTTCTCCCAATATACTTGGAGTTACGAGGTGATCCACCCACTAAATTAAAGATCTATGAGTCTAGTTTTCAACGCATTAAAGCGTTTGTCCATGAATCATAGAAGTAAAGATATTCGTATTTTCGCGAGACTGCGTAGACTGGTAGGTGACAAGTAGGTGTGCTGTAAGCCCCCATAAAATTTAGTAAAGGAATTTAAGGTTTCGTGGTGCCGAGGGTAGGCTTAATTCTTCGCGGCGAATTGCTCGCCGCAGCTCGGACTTTTTGGGTTGAACAATGCGTTGGGAAGTTGAAGAAAATCTTCAGAAGCGCAGGGTATTTCTGCGGTTCATTATGTGGTCGCATAATTGATAAGCGGACCGCAGATTTATCGCGAATTGAAGCAGGGAGATTGTTGAATATGAAGGTCATTTCTGCGGTCCATTATGCGATCACATATGCACTTCGCGGACAGTATTTCAGTCGCAGACTTGGAATGAGGAAATCTTGAAAATGATTATGTGGTCTAGTCTATAGTCGCAGAACAAGTATGCGGACCGCAGAACAGGTCTGCGGACTGCAGAACTGTCGCAAACTGGGTCAGGAGAGTCCAGTTTTTGGGCATCATTTTCGCGACCATTATGCGGGTTGCATATCAATTATGCAGCACGGTCTGCGATCGCATACCTAGTTTCGGCAATTTTAAGTTTTGGGAATTTTACCCGATCCCATTTTTATAAAAAGGCTTTGGGGGTCATTTTTAAGGGATTCATCTGATACTTTTTTTTAGAGAGGTGAGAGTATCTTAGAGAGAGATAGAGAAGACCTAGCCATTTTTTATCAATTCTTGCTCAAGGCTTGAAGATTTCACAAGGATCTTGCTAGGGCTTCAAAGAGGTAAGAATTTTATTCCCCAAATCTTCAATTTTGAGTTTGGGATAAAATATGTGGGATTGGAAGTATGATTCTTCGGTGTGAGAATATTATGTATACATGCATGTACCAATAAGGTTTGTGGGAAGATTGTTGAGCTCAAATAAGTAAAGATTGGGTTGTGGAATGAAGGAAATCTTGTAGAAGAACCTTGTAGCCAAATTTACACACCTAGTGTTTGACGAAATGCTCAAATAAGTTGAAACCATGAATATCTTCCTAATTTGTGTTCAATTGTTTTTATGTTTCAAAATAAATTGGGATTGCTAAGATTTTCGGAACGTTGTAGTAATTTAAGGAAAGCTCAAATCGAGGTATGTTAGCTAAACTCCTTTCTTAGTATTGAATCACATAGTATTCATGTAATTTATGTAAGTCCCGAGTTGTTCATTATAAAATTGGCTATTTCGAATAAGCTTGTGCTGAAAGATATATGCTCAATATGTATCCCAAATGCTTTTATCATGTTATGTTATCATTTGAGAATGTGTTCAAAGTATGAGTTGTGCATTAAAAATGTTTCGACTTCAAGTCAAGTTCAAACGAAGACTATTATGCCAAATTTTGTGAAAAATCTCTATGTGCCTAAGACTCTTAATTGCTCACATGTGTACTAAAAACCTTGATTTGAAACGCCTTTGTTGTTGTTGTTGTTGATGATGATGATGATGTTTGAAAATGAAAAAGGTGAGCATGAATTACTAAATACGGCCGACGTGCCAATAATGATTTTATAATTATGACCACTAGAAAAGGATGATGTCGATCCACACATCATTGTGGTGAGACGGCCTAGTCGATCGGGTCGTGATCGGACGTCATGCCGCATACATGGTAGTGATTGTTCTAGAAATTATAATTGAAATTGTGATCTTGGTTGAGTTCTTGGATGAGACGGCCTAGCCGATCGGGTCATGATCGGACTCCGTGCTAAAAGTACGGTGGTATTGGTATTGTGAACGGTGGAATATTGGTAATAAAGATCTCCCAACTTAAGATATGGAAATTTATTTGAACACTGTATTGATCCTAATTTGAGGTTTGATGTTGTTTGTGGCTTTCACTGATATTATGATTGTTCTTGCTTGTATTATTTATCATTCTATTGAGAGGGTATTTTGTCATTCATACTAGTATTATTCCATATTTACTAACGTCCCTTTTGCCTGGGGCGCTGCATCTTCAATGGGTACATGAGGTTCCACAATATGAGATATTGATAAGTGTTAGTGGTACATCCTCTTCCCAGCTGATTTGGTGAACCCCACTTCATTTCGGAGTGATGTATCTTTTGTTCCTTGTGTATTAAGTTTGATGTATAGTCGGGGCCTTGTTGCCGACACTATCATAGAACTCTTTTTGTATCTATTAGAGGATCCTTAGACATAGTGTGGATTGTATATTAGAGTTGGGGAATTCAAACGAGTTATGTTGTGTTTGAATTACTTGTTCCACTTCAAACTATGAAAATGTGTGAAATTTGAGACTTTAAAATGAAGTAACTCATGGTAATGAATTGGTATTGTAGACATGATCTCCTTATTATCTAATTAACGAAAATATTTATTCTCTTTATTTATAAGTGAGTTTGGGTAGAAAGTATCTAACATGCTTGCTTGACCGGGTTCACTCGGTTGAGCGCCGGTCGCACTCCCCGAGTTGGGGGCGTGACATGTGTCACCTACTTGCTTAAATGAAGGGACCAAATAAATCCCCCCCCCCCCAAATAGGAGGCCAAGGGGACTTTTAAGGGTTGGATTAACTCATTTATTTCATTTATTTTTCATACCAAGAACATCATATTGAACACCTGCAACTCCTCCCCC
Organism: Nicotiana tomentosiformis; assembly: GCF_000390325.3. Lineage (NCBI taxonomy): Eukaryota > Viridiplantae > Streptophyta > Magnoliopsida > Solanales > Solanaceae > Nicotiana > Nicotiana tomentosiformis. The sequence goes on from NC_090813.1 coordinate 2,429,492, forward strand.
CAAAATCCCACACAAACCCTAGGTGATTTCGGGTGATACAAAGTGATTCTAGTGCCGAAATATCCTGACAACTTGCTAGTTGCCCTTTCTCCTTCTTGTAGCTGCGTTGGGGTACTGGTTTGGATGACGAGGGACTAGGTTTATTGGGTTCTACTATGTCCAAGGTAAGTTTATGTTTCTATTTCTCTTATCTAAGCTTCTACGAGTTGTAGCTCGATCGTAAAGACTATAACTAGCCAGTTTCAAAAACACAGTATGTTGTTTGTTGTTGCGTCATTGTTGGATGGTTGTGAACTTATTTTTAAGTTAAATTTATGGCTAGTTTATATGGTAAGAGTCTTAATAATGTATTGTTGGTTTGGTTGCTCGATTTGAAAGAAAAGACAAGTCGAAAACGTATTTTAGTAATCTGAAAATTAGTTTTGAGTTGATGAACTTGTGGGACTGTTATGATGTCGTTTTAAAATTGTATCGTAGCTGAATTAGTAGGGGTGATTGAATATTCAGCGGTTAATGTCGTTAATAATTATGGAAGGAAGAAAGAGTTTAAAACTATGGTGATTTAATCACAAACCGAGCTTGCCGCTCGTTGTACTATTGTTTGAATTGTTGGAACTATTCTTACGTTGTTGATGGTTGAATGGATAGGATTGGTTGTTTATATTTGTTGATGTTGTTTTTGTTGTCGTTATTTTTTATTCGGAGAAATGAGGAAATAAATCCATTTTTTTGTATACAATCAAATTAAATCCATTTTTTTGTATGGCTAGCCTATTTATCTATTTCACCTAATGATGGAATAATGCAACTAAAAAATACAAATTATGATTTTATGTATTTAACTAATGCATCTAACGATGAAATTAAATCCTAAAAATGCAACTAAAGTGTAAGAATGCAATAAAACAAAAGATAAAAAATATTCTTGACATTTTGTGATTTAAGATATTCCTAATTAGGCTAAAAATGCAACTAAATGTGATAAACTTCAGACGACAAATAGAGAAAAATTCTTTAAAATCCTACAAAAATCTAAACCAAGTAGAAAACTATTTTTGGGGGCTTTTTTAGGAGTAATTTTTATGTAGGGCAAAAATTACGTGCTCACAACCAAAACTCGTAGTGTATAATTGTAAGTGGGTAAACGTTGTATCAACAAACTATCATACTCAAAACATGAATACAGACGGGCCATCAAGGCCTCTAACATACTGTACATAATGGACATGTGTCTACAAAGCCTTTAAGAGTATTTGGCATCGAAAGATGGTCAAGACATGGCTTCATCATGCCTATAAGTTTTTAGCAAAACTCCAACACGATGACTTGTAGACCAGCTGCACTCCGAATGAAGTAGAGTCTTACCGATCATTCATTTAATGTTAACCTCGTCTATTGTGAGGGCTCGTCAAATTGATTACACACACCTGCAGGTATGAATGTAGCGTCCACAACAAAGGGACTTCAGTACGAATATTGTACCGAGTACGTAAGGCAGAACTGAAACATAACAATAAGCCAACATCAAAGAGAGAGATATAAGAATCAACTTGAACCTTTGAAGTGCCACTGAGGGCCATGATATGCATAATAATTATACTTATATATTTAATGCCTCTCTTTGGGTCCATATTGTAACATGACTGACGGACCGACCGACCGTAGCTCGATGGCAAATACGTGTCTTCCCAACCGGTGATAAGTAACTATACATAAATGCCAACCTGGTGGTAACTGCCCGACCGATCGTTGCTCTGTGGTAAATGGGTAAGTGCCCAATCGGCCGTAGCTCGGTGATAAATGAATGACTGCCCGACCGGCCTTAGCTCGATGGTAAATGCGTGAAGAGCCTTTTAGCATCATTATGGCATCTTTATCGTATGCCTCAACAGGGATTTATAAACATACTTAGACGTGTTTTGAATTACATTTCACAAGAATGAATAACGTAAACATCCTTAACTACCAAGAGTAGAACCATTTATGGAATAACATTATGTGTACGTTTCGTTACCTAAATCATGCCAAAAGAAGGAATGACTAGCCTTAACATACCTTTGTTAACAACGACTCAATATAAACTGCCCATAGTACTTAAACAAACATCAAGGTATTAGAACTATGGTTAATACCATGGAAGAAATTAAAACACATTTCTAAGCTAGTAGCTCTTTTACGGAGAATTGGGAAGCACTTCCCCTATATTTCCTCGCTTCTCCGAATAAAAAATAACAACAACAAAAACAACATCAACAAATATAAACAACCAATCCTATCCATTCAACCATCAACAATGTAAGAATAGTTCCAACAATTCAAACAATAGTACAAAGAGCGGCAAGCTCGGTTTGTGATTAAATCACCATAGTTTTAAACTCTTTCTTCCTTCCATAATTATTAACGACATTAACCTCTGAATATTCAATCACCCCTACTAATTCAGCTACGATACAACTTTAAAACGACATCATAACAGTCCCACAAGTTCATCAACTCAAAAACTGATTTTCAGATTCCTAAAATACGTTTTCGACTTGTCTTTTCTTTCAAATCGAGCAACCAAACCAACAATACATTATTAAGACTCTTACCATATAAACTAGCCATGAATTTAACTTAAAAATAAGTTCACAACCATCCAACAATGACGCAACAACAAACAACATACTACGTTTTTGAAACTCGCGAGTTCTAGTGTTTACGATCGAGCTACAGCTCGTAGAAGCTTAGATAAGAGAAAGAGAAACATAAACTTACCTTGGACATAGTAGAACCCAATAAACCTAGTCCCTCGTCATCCAAACCAGTACCCCAACGCAGCTACAAGAAGGAGAAAGGGCAACTAGCAAGTTGTCAGGATATTTCGGCACTAGAATCACTTTGTATCACCCGAAAACACCTAGGGTTTGTGTGGGATTTTGGGGGAAGGAGTTGCAGGTGTTCAACCTGATGTTCTCGGTCTGAAAAATAAATGAAATAAACGATTTAATCCAACCCCTAAAAGTCCTCTTGGCCTCCTCTTTGGGGGGATTTATTTGGTCCCTTCATTTAAGCAAGTAGGTGGCACATGTCACGCCCCCAACTCGGGGAGCGCGACCGGTGCTCAACCGAGTAAAACCGGTTAAGCAAGCCTGTTAGATACTTTCTACCCAAACTCACTTATGAATAAAGAAATTGCATATTTTTGTTAATTATATAATAAGGAGATTATGTATACAATACCAATTCATTACCATAAGTTACTTCATTTTAAAGTCTCAAATTTCATACATTTTCATAGTCTAAAGTGGAACAAGTAATTCAAACACAACATAACTTGTTTGACTTCCCCAGCTCTAATATACAATCCACACTATGTCTAAGGAGCCTCTAATAGATACAAAAGAATTCTAAGATAGTATCGGCAACAAGGCCCCGACTATACCTGAAACTGAATACACAAGAAACAAAAGATACATCACCCCAAAATGAAGTGGGGCTTACCAAATCAGCTGGGAAGAGGGTGTACCGCTATCACTGATCAATATCTCCTATTGTGGAATCTCATGTATCCATTGAAGATGCAACACCCCGGGCAAAAGGGATGTTAGTTCATATACAATAGTACTAGTATGAATGACAAAATACCCTCTCAATAGAATGATAAATAATACAAGAAAGAACAATCATAATATCAGTGGAAGCCACAAACAACATCAAACCTCAAATTAGGATCAATACAGTGTTCAAATAAATTTCCATATCTTAAGTTGGGAGATCTTTAGTACCAATATGCCACTATTCACAATACCAATACCACCGTACTTTTATCACGGAGTCTGATCATGACCCGATCGGCTAGGCCGTCTCATCCAAGACATCAACCACAATCACAATTTCAATTACAATTTCCAGCACAATCACCACCATGTGTGCGGCATGGCATCCGATCGCGACCCGATCGGCTAGGAAGTCTCATCACAATGATGTGTGGATTGACATCTTCCCTTTCTACCAGTCATCTCGTTTCATACTTATTTCACATCTTTTCATTTCATTGGCACTAGTGGCCATAATTATAAAATCATTCTTGGCACGTCGGCCGTATTTAGTAATTCATGCTCACCTTTTTCACTTTCAAACATCATCATCATCAACAACAACAAGGTGTTTCAAATCAAGTTTATAGTACACATGTGAGCAATTAAGAGTCTTAGGCACATAAAGATTTTTCATAAAATTTGGCATAATAGTCTTCGTTTGATCTTGACTTGAAGTCGAAACATTTTTAATGCACAACCCATACTTTGAACACAATCTCAAATGATAACATAACATGATAAAAGCATTTGGGATACATATTAAACATATATCTTTCAACACAAGCTTATTCGGAATAGCCAATTTTATAATGAACAACTCGGGACTTACATAAATTACATGAATACTATGCGATTCAATTCTAAAAAAAGAGTTTAGCCAACATACCTCGATTTGAGCTTTCCTTAAATTACTACAACGTTCCGAAAATCTTAGCAATCCCAATCTATTTTGAGACATAAAAAAAATTGAACGCAAATTAGGAAGATATTCATGGTTTCAACTCATTTGAGCATTTTATCAAATACTAGGTGTGTAAATTTGGCTACAAGATTCTTTTACAATATTTCCTTCATTCCACAACTCAATCTTTACTTATTTGAGCTCAATAATCTTTCCACAAACCTTATTGGTACATGCATGTATACATAATATTCTCACACCCAAGAATCATACTTCCAATCACCCATATTTTATCCAAACTCGAAATTGAAGAATTGGGGAAATAAATTCTTACCTCTTTGAAGCCCTAGCAAGATCCTTGTGAAATCTTCAAGCCTTGAGCAAGAATTGATGAACAAATGGCTAGGTCTTCTCTTTCTCTTTCTAAGATACTCTCACCTCTCTAAAAATATATATCAGATGAAGCCCTTAAAAATGACCCCAAAGACTTTTTTTATAAAAGTGGGATAGGGTAAAATTTCCAAAACTTAAACTTGTCGAAACTAGGTATGTGATCGCAAACCATGCCTTATAATCGATATGCAACCCGCATAATGGTCGCGAAAATGATGCCAAAAAACTGGACTCTCCTGACCAAGTTTGCGACAGTTCTGCAACCCGCAGACCTGTTTTGCGGTCCGCATACTTGTTCTGCGACCGTAGACTGGACCGCATAATCATATTCCAGATTTCCTCATACCAAGTCTGTGACTGAAATGCGGTTCACGAAGTGCATATGTGATCGCATAATGGACGGCAGAAATGACTTTATATTCAACAATCTCCCTGCTTCAATTCGCGACAAATTTGCGGTCCGCGTATCAGTTCTGCGACCACAAAATGAACCGCAGAAATACCCTACGCTTCTGAAGATTTTCTTCAACTCCCCAACGTATTGTTCAATCCAAAAAGTCTGAGCCGCGTAAGCCTACCCCCGCGCAATCCTCAAACATGTAAGCCTACCCCCGGCACCGTAAAACCTTAAATTCCTTTACAAAATTTTATGGGGCCATACAACACACCTACTTGTCACCTACCAGTCTACGCAGTCTCGCGAAAATGCGAATATCTTTACTTCTACGATTCATGGACAAACGCTTTAATGCGTTAAAAACTAGACTCATAGACCTTTAATTTAGCGGGTGGATCACCCCGTAACTCCAAGTATATTGGGAGAAAGGCTCATTTATATTAAACCCAAATTTCAGTAAAATTTATGAACGTAACTTGTGATGTCTTTCGTCGACTTTTGTTTCATAACTCGCTTGAATTCAAAACTTAATAGGCGACTATCATACGACTAAAATACCTCATAATATCACCTTCTCATTATGTTAAGCACCCGAGTCTCACCCTAAAAGTACACGTTATAACATTCCCAACTTTTCGACTTTCGACGAAACTTATTTTCCTTGATTCGTTTAGATTCTAAACCTTCCAACCATATTGGTACTTGATGATCATGATCTTAAATATTTATAACCCCCAAGGTAACATGATTAACTTACTTTATATACTTTCAAAGTAGATCTCATAGCTTACACTAATTGACTTATGACATACTTATACGTACCAAAATATGAGGTGTAACAATTGGTCTAATTGCTATATGTTCTAAATGAGGACCGTGTATATGCAAGGTGAATAGTGCATATGCATTTTCATAGGCTAAAAGCATGTGGGTGGGACTAATTTATTCATGTCTTTACTTATTTTTTGCGATTATTTGCTAAATGCCTTTGCTTATTTCATGATTTTACTCATTAAATATTTTTGCTTGATTTATGCCTATACCTACTACGTGCTCTTACTTGCTACATGTTTTTACCTACTATTTGCCTTTACATGCTGTGTGACTTTACTTATTACTTGTGTTACTTGTCGCATGCCATTACTCGTTTCATACTTCGTTCTTCTTTGTGGTATTAGATTGTGTGGCTATTGGATCGTTTGCATGTTAATAACCTTGTTTGGATCCTTATTACGTTACATGAGAAAGATTAGCTCTAAAACCTGAGGTTTGACATTTCTTCGTTCTAGTCCATCTTTTTCTTAGTGAGTTATATTATTTCATTCTCCTCGATATTTAATATGGATTTTGCTATATTTTGATGTGTTGTTGAATGATTCGTGTAAATTGATATGTTGGATTGGGTTGTCGATGTAATAATGTTACGATAAGGATCGTTGCTCGCTGCAATAATATTTGGTGTATCAGATCGGGTTGTACACCACAATGTATATTTTTATATATATTTTGGTGGTGTTGTGATTTAATTCTCTATGTGAGTTGTAGTTATGTACTTCACGAATGTTGTTCTCCCTTGTTGTTGAGCTGCTGAAAAAGAGTTTGGTTGAGTATTTTAAAGACATTATGTGAGTTGAAGTTATGTGGTCCCGCGATGACGGAGAATAAAATTTGGAGGGGCATCTATTGTTCTTTGTGAACGTAAAGCAGGTCCCGCGAATGTGATGGAGGACATGGCTCCTCTCTTCGAATGCGATGGTCTCTCCGCGAACACGAATAAGGAATAGGAAAGGGGCCGGCATGACTTGATCGCATTTCTAAATAATTAAAGGTGGCTAAACAATTAAATTATAAATATGGCATGCACTCCTCACATGAAATATTTCAGGAAGTGGTGGGTGTTGATGCAATTTTAATAGTGAAACAGTAGCATTGTTGTGAGAATCACTATCAAATGACATACACAACTTTTTCTTCAAGATTGTAAAATATAGCAACTTCATGTATAGTATTACTTATAAGTGCACCAGTATGACTTTGATCTTCATCATATTTTAAAGCAATAATACGTTTTTGCATACAAAAATTATCATCTATCCAATGTCATGTAAAAGTCAAATATTCATTTTCATTAACATCACGATAATATAGTAAGAGAAACTCTACAAGGAAGAATAACGAACAAATAACGGATATATGTATGATATTGTCCAAAAAGCCTAAAGATATCGGCTCTACAAGTACTTCTAGGAATACCTTTAATCAAATGGTTATAAATTCTTTGAATATATGTAACAAGATATGGAGAAGCAACAAAGCTAAAAGGTAAACAGCCTAAAACAATCATTTTAGCTAATTCTTCTCGATCTTTCAATGTATCGTATTTACCCATTAAACCGCCAGTACTCGGGTTAAGTTTTTGTTGGCAAGATTCTTCATCAACAGCCCATGCAATTTCAAAAAATTGCCAACACTTAACTTCCTAATCTTCGATTCTTCTTAATAGGGAGGGGAGGCCTACCTTTATTACCACGACCGCTACCCCTAGTATTTTAACTAGCAGTACTATATGTAGGTGGCGGTGTTTCAAGATTATGAGATGACTGAATATCATCTAAATTATCATCTATACCATAATCTTCTTGAAGTTGTTCATAATCTACATTTAAATTTTCAGGTGAACTTTCAGAAATGTGTTTAAAGCTACTAGAATAACCAGTATCACCTTTTGATCTTTTAGTATTTTTACTCTTACTAGTACCACCCCTACTAGTACACGCTTTTTTGGCTGCTCTAAAGATATCCATTATGTAAATTAAATTGAAAAAAATAAATTAATAATTCTAAATAATAAAATAAAAATAAACACCAAAGAAGAGAAAGAGACAGAACGAGTGTACCGGGAGTCTGGATACCGCACTAAATTTGATATCACACTTCAATTGATAATTGTGATTTTGTAGTGGCTACCATAAATAATTGATACTTGAAATAATAATTAATTGCGAACTTGAGAGCAATAAGCAATTCAAATGGACATTGCAAGTGGCCTTTTTTTCCGCCGTCACTGTAGCAGTGAAATCCTAAACAAAAAATTCTCTCTTTAAAATTTCCGCTGTCACTGTAGTAGTGAACAATGCCAAACTGTCCCATGAACAGTGACTTCATCACTATTCATCGTGGACAAGCTGGAGCTTTAGGCTTCAATGGCCACAATGGCCGGTGACCAGCAGGATTTTCCGGCTGGTCTGCCCCCCAGCTTTGCACAACAACATAAAACAACTAACGCCAACCCAACTCCTCTAGATTACTCTAAGATTTTGAAACCAAATTCTTTAAATCCTCCAGCGATGGCTACTGCTGCAGCTTCAATTCAACCCATTCCACTGCGACGAGCAGTGTATTTGAATGGCCAACCAGTGGTTAAATTCACAGAGCCAGAAGTAGATAGAATGAACGTGATTGAAGGCCTCCAATATGCTGTCGTTGGCAAGCTTCATATGGTTCTCCGGAGATTCACGAGCTTCGCTGAATAATTCCAACTCAATATGGTATCAAAGGTGAGTGTAATATCGGATTCCTTAGAGATCGTCATGTGTTAATTAGATTAACTCTATGGCAAGATTTCCTCGATCTCACATCGAAGAGTACGTACTACATCAAAGACAAAGATGGGTATGAATACCAATTGCGTACTCTTATCTACGATGCAAAATTTAAGGCAGGTGAAGAAACTCCAATGGCGATGGCGTGGATTTCTTTTCCTGAATGCTGTCTACCTTTTTTGTAAAGGAAACTCTGTTTTCTTTGGCTACAACTGTGGGAAGGCTAGTGTGTCTTGACGCAGCAACTACAAACAAAACTAGGCCGAGTTGCGCAAGAGTAAAAGTTCTTGTCGATTTGTTGGCCGAACTACCTAAAAAGGTGCGATTGGATATTGATGATGAAGCTTCTGGTGGTGTTCGAATAGAATGGGTCAAAATTCAGTATGACATGCTACCAAAATATTGTAAGGAGTGTAAACTACAAGGACATGATGAAATTGAATGTTGGCGTTTGCACCCCGAGCTTATTAAGAATCGAAGCAGCAAGAAAAGGAATGATCTTGCTGAGTTGAACAACTAGAATTCTGCTGCTGATGAACAAGGAAAAACCAAAAATCACATTACCCCTTTAATGATTCTCACGAGTGGAAAAGTAGTCGGGAACGTAGGTGCACAGTGGAAGGAAGTTCGGAATAATCGGGGAACCAACAAAAATAACAAAACCCAGGTACAAGGGCAAACTGGAAATGCAATCGTGCCAGTGAGGGTTGGTGTACAGCAGGTGCACAATAACTTTGTACTGATGGAGGTCGAAGAAGATCAAACAAACAAGGTTCAAACAAGGAATAAATTTGCAGTATTAGAGGAGGAACAAAGTGATATAAACGAGAACAACCAACTGGTTTTGGTGGGGGAAAAACTAGTCTTCAGTTCTAAAGATGGTCCTACTCCTTCTGGGATTCAGTCCACAATCGACTGGGTTCATAGAAGGTTTGGGACTATCAAAGAGGAGCTAAACAACTCAATGTGACCACAAACCAATCTTGTCATGCGACTCCATCTCAAACTTTTAAAGATTCTGGGCAGATGGAGCATCTTGATGAGGTAAACTCTACAAAGGTCGTATGGAGCGATGCAATTGAGGTTAAGAATGATCAGCTGGGCAAAACAAATACAATAGAAGACAAGGTGAAGAAGGACAACAATTCAAGCTCACCTGTCGATAGGCTGGCGACGCCAGGGCTAAAGCCAGGCTCCCCAGACGTTAGACGGGCGATGCCAGGCCTAAAGCCAGGTTCACCTGATGAGGAAGCTACAGTAAACCCCAACCTTAGAGCCACTGGAGATATTTTGGCCTATGTAGATGGTGTTCCGGCGTATGTCTATGAGCTACAATTAAAAGAGTATGAACAGGCTGATGAGCGGGCAATTGTTCCAAGAGCATCCGAGGAAATAGAGAAAGTGCCTATGGAATTTGGCACTGATCAAACCATGCAACTACATCTTAATATTCTAACTAAGACTTCTCTACAACAGTTACATGAGTTAGTTACACACAATGTGACACCAATTGATGAAGACTTATTGAGACAAAATCCAATGGTGGATGAAGGAGATGATGAATCAACTGCAGAAAACTTCAAACAAGTGGCTAGGGAAGGGGATTTATCACCCACAACTAGTGCTAAAGGAGTTAAAAAAAACTAAGAAGAATCAAAGTAAAGATCCCCCACAACCTTCAAGAATAATGCCTATGAGGGTAGCTTCTCTATCTAGATGATGATCAAAACATTAATATGGAACATAAGGTCTGTGAATACACAACAGGCCTTTCCTAGGGTGATCAATATGAATAGGGAGCATAATTTTTGTGTAGTTGCATTGATGGAGCCTTTTCAAAAGAAGGGACTCATTGATTGATATAAAAGGAGGTTGAATATGGAGACTGCTTATACAAATATTAATGGGCAAATATGGTTGTTCTTTGATGCAGTGGTGGAATGGGAATTAGTGGAGGATACTGAGCAACATGTGACTGTGAGAGTGTTTCACCATGACCTGGGGCAACACATGATGATGATATTTGTTTATGCAAAATGTTCAGCAATGGAGAGATTGGATTTATGGGATCACTTGTATTATTTAGCAAGTGATATGGAATTACCATGGTTGGTAGGAGGGGATTTCAATGTGATATTGCATGAAGATGAGAAAATAGGGGGACTTCCAGTACACCCTCCTGAATATGAGGATTTTGCATTTTGTGTAAACTCTTGTGGTTTGTTTGAGCAAGGGTACAAAGGAAGTCCATTCAAATGGTGGAATGGGAGATCCAATGCTGAGTGTATATTCAAGAGATTGGATAGGATTTTGTGAATTTGCCATTTCAGAACATGTTGCCAACTATTGAAGTTGAGCATCTAATCAGAAATGGATCAAATCATGCACCATTGCTAATGACATGTGGGGTGCAGACAAACAATTGTTTCAAGCCTTTCAGATTCTTGAACTTTTGGACAAAGCATGCTACATTTATGGATGTGGTGAGGCAGAATTGGGAAGCTGATTTCATAGGGGATCAGTTTTTGATGTTCAAGCAGAATATCAAGAGGGTGAAGGCAGCACTCTCAAAATGGAATAGGGAAATATTTGGTGATATCTTCAAGCAATTGGCTATTTTGGAGGACATTGTTAGGGTGAAAGAGATGTTGTTTGAAGAAGAGCCTACAACTGAGAATATGATTGTGCTTTAAAAGGCTCAATCTGAATTGAAGAAATACTTGAATATTGAGGAGCAATATTGGAAGCAAAGAGCTGGGATGACTTGGTTTGCTGAAGGAGATAGGAATACAAGTTTCTTTCATAACCATGTCAATGGCAAAAGAAAGAAATTGCAACTGAAGAGGATCAAAAGTGGCAGTGGGGTATGGATTGAAGACCAGGAGAAATTGGCTACAACTGCAGTTGACTTCTATCAAAAACAGTTCACAAATGAAGGTGATGCTTTTGAATTTCACTTGCGAAATAATGTACCTTCAATGGTCACTATGGATCAGAATTTGGAACTTAGCAGATTGCCAACAATTGAAAAGGTAAGGGCATAATTTTTTTAGCTTAGTGGGGAGAGTGCTAGTGGCCCTGATGGATTCACTGGCTTGTTTTATCAAACATGCTGGGATGTTATTGGTGCTGATATACACAACATGGTGCTACACTTCTACGGAGGAGCTGCATTGCCTAAATCCATCACTCATACCAATCTAGTGTTGCTGCCCAAGAAACATAGAGTTGAGACCTTCTCTGACTTAAGACCTATTAGTTTGAGCAACTTTATTAACAAGGTTTGTCTAGGGTGTTACATGAAAGATTGGAAATTTTTTTGCCATCTCTAATAGCTCCTAATAAATCCGGATTTGTAAAGGGTAAGAGTATATTTGAGAACATCTTATTGACTCAAAAAATTGTCACTGACACAAGGTTAAGGGGAAAGCCAGCTAATGTGGTAATCAAGATTGATATGGCTAAGGCCTATGATAGGGTCTCATGGAAGTACTTATTGCATATGCTAAGGAAGATGAGATTTTCTGAACACTTCATCAACATGGTGTGGAACTTGATGTCAAATAACTGGTATTCAGTATTGGTGAATGGGCAGTCCTCAGGGTTCTTTAAGTCGACAAGGGGTGTGAAACAAGGGGATCCCCTATCTCCAGCATTGTTCATTCTGTCAGCTGAGGTACTTTCCAGGTCTTTGAATAAGATTTTTGAAGACAAGTCATTTGTGGGATTTGGAATGCCTAAGTGGTCTGATTCTTTAAACCACTTGGCATATGCTGATGATACGATAATCTTTACATCAGCTCATCCTCCCTCTTTGAGCAAGATTATGGCAGTGTTGGGGGAACTATGAGAAGATATCAAGTAAGATGATCAACAAAGCTAAGAGTTCATACTACATGTATTCAAAGGTTGCTAATGGATTGTTTCAGGCAATTGGAGCTATTATAGGATTTGCAAGAGGTAAATTCCCCTTCACATATCTAGGGTGTCCTATTTTTTACACTAGAACGAGGAAGGACTATTATGAGGATCTTATCAAGAAGGTGAAGGCTAAATTGCATTCATGGAAAGGAAAACTACTGTCATTTGGAGGAAAGGCAACACTCATCTCTAGTGTGTTGCAAAGTATGCCAGTTCACATGTTATCAGTCCTTGATCCACCAAACAGCATCCTGGGGCATCTACATAAGACTTTTGCTAGTTCTTTTGGAGCACAAAGGAAGAAGGGAGAAGCAGACACTGGGCTTCATGGCAAAATCTTTGCCTTCCTAAAGAGGAAGGGGGGCTAGGTTTTAGGTCCTTAAATGATATCTCAAGGGCACTGTTTGCTAAACTATGGTGGAGGTTTAGGACCACAAAATCTTTGTGGTCTAATTTCATGTGGAATAAGTATTGCAAGAAGGAGCCACCAACTGTGGTGTATTTTAGGGGAGGGTCTCATGTTTGGAGACAAATACTGAATGCTAGGGAAGAAGTAGAATATGAGATCGTATGGGAATTGAAGAGTGTAACAACTAATATTTGGCATAAAAATTGGACTGGATTGGGTGCACTATATCATGTATTACCTGAAGACTTTCCAATCAATGAAGGTCTTTAGGAGGTGGCAGAACTGCGGCAAGGGGAAACATGGGATGATCAGCTGCTAGATCAAACTTTCAATGAGGAAATTGCAGAACATATAAGGCTAAATGTGCACTATGAAGGCAGTTAGGGTTATTGGGATAAGCCATACTGGATGCCAACTCCTTCAGGCAAGTTCAGTGTTAGCAGTGCTTGGCAAATATTAAGGCATAGGGCAGATCCTAATCAGGAATTCAAGTTAATGTGGATTAAAGGTTTGCCATTCAAGATATCCTTCTTCTTGTGGAGATTGTTGAGGCATAAAATAGCCACCGATGACATGTGGAGGAGGTAAGGGCAAATGGTGATGTCTAGGTATTGGTGTTGTCAGCAGCCCCAAGAGGAATCCATTGAGCATATATTTGTCACAAGTCCTACTGCCTCTAAGGTATGGAACTTGTTCATGGGGCTGCTGGAATTTCTGTGCAATTGATTCAATTGAAGCAGATTATAAGACATTGGTGGAATGCTCAGTGTTATCCGAAATTAAAGCCACTATTTCAAGCAGTACCAACTATCATCACTTGGGAGCTGTGGAAGAGAAGAAATGTAGGTAAACATGGTGGTTCAATGTCCACAAATAGGGTGATTCATGAGATAAATAGGACATTGCATCAACTGGCAAGAGTGAGGTATGCTTGGATCCCTAATATTCTATTGTTATGGCCAGACATGATTCAATACTTTGAAGGATATAAACCTATATTGATCACTACAAGAGTAACATGGCAACTTCCTTGTCATGGTTGGTACAAATGTAATACTGATGGAGCTTCAAGGGGCAATCCTTGACCTAGATCCCTAGGATTTTGTGTGAGGGATGATGAATGTGATGTGGTGTATGCTAGGGCAGTAGACCTGGGAGTGACAACTAATGTGGTGGCTGAAGATAAGGCTATTCTTCAAGGGTTGAAATATTGTGTGGAGCATGATTTTCACCTTCTCATACTCGAGACTGATTCATTGGTGATGAAGAAGGCGATAGAAGGGGAATGAGATCCTCCTTGGGTAATTGCAAAGGATATGAAGAAAATTATAGAGGTGAAGGACAACTTCAATGTGATCTTTCAACATGTGTTCAGAGAAGGCAACTCAGTGGCGGATTTTATAGCTAACATTGTGTTCTCTTTTGCATGTACATCTGAGTTTCATTCATTCTCTGAACTGCCTAGTGCAGGGAGGAGGTTGATCAATCTAGACAAATCTCAATCACCTAACCTTAGGATTAGGATAGCAAAGAGAAGAACCCTAGACTGATGGCTTCACAAGATTGGACTCTGCACAAACTGATATGTCCAAATGCTAAGGAAAATGTTGAACCCATCATATGGTATTTTTGGAGATTGTTGAATCATTTCTCAGTGGTATTAGCATGCTTTTAAGCTCAATCTGAGGATGGTTTAGCAATGTTTTGAATGATGTCTATATTAAAGGTTCTCGTAGAGAAGGATCTGAGCTTACAAGATCACAAAAAGGCACATTCTCAAAGGCTGGTATTTGCCTTGCAAAGTTTGCCATCTCATGCCTGGCTTTTGCCTTGTAAAGCCATCCTAAAGCCATCTCATGCCTGGCTTTTGCCTTGTAAAGCTTGCCTAAAGCCAGCTCATGCCTGGCCTTTGGCCTGCAAAGCCCGCCTAAAGTCAGCTCAAGCCTGGCTTTTGCCTTGCAAAGCCTGCCTAAAACCAGTATGTCTGGCCTTTGCCTTGTAAAGCCTGCCTAAAGCCAACTCAAGCTTGGCTTTTGTCTTGCAAAGCCTGCCTAAAGCCAGGCTCCTCTTCTACACATTAATCTTGATGAGTGAGCACATGATTAATACTTGAACAAAATCAGTCCACTGCATATGGAGATCATATAGTAGCGACATTTGGAGGACGATGCAGACTTCAACTCTGCGGTGGAGATGTTTGGAATTCATTTTAGCCTATGGACAATATACCTTGGCGCCTGGTGAGAGCTTGATAGGTGCTGCTTGGTATTTGCCAATGACAATTCGATTCACATACACTAATAGGAGAAGGAAGCATTCAACTTATCATATTGTAATAGTTAGTTCATTAGATTTTAGCTTTTCTATCTTTTTTAATAACTAGTAGCTTCGTGCAACTTCTATTTTGGTTTGGACATCTTGTAAGCATTGGACCCATTTTGGGATTTTATTTATATATTAGCCATTAGGCAAAAAAAAATTAAAAAAAATTAAGCAATTCAATAATCAAGAGGGAATTGAGAGAGAATCAGAGTAGAAGAAGAGCGCAAGTTGTGAGAAAAAATGAAAATGATGGAGGCTATTTATAGTTTTTAAAAGGTTAAAAATATAATTTATCAATTATTAGGGGTGGGGGCTATTTATTAATAGGTAGGCCAAAATAACTAAAATTGCAAAAAATGGTCGTTGCCCAACGGTCATTTTTGAATTTGACAATTGGCAAAGGTCAAACAAAAAAGAATTACCCAACACTAACCCTACTGGACCGGGCTGGAACCCGATAAAAACCCGTGAACGAGTTACCAGGCTAGCCGGGTTCCGGTGTACCAGAAGCCAAAAATGGCCTGACCCCGTCCAGCACAACCCCCTACCTTGCCAACCCGTCCGACCCACATGAAGAGAGAGTTTGTACCTTATTGTCCAAGAAAAAAGTACCCCAAGATTCCTTGTAGAAGGTAGACAACTACGTTTTCCTTAATTGGGGGTGAAATTTAAATAAAAGTACTCCAAGTAATTAAGAGTAAGCTTAATTCTCAAAAACAAAATTCTTTAATCGGTTGAGCCTTTACCTTTCTATATATGGAATTTTTGAAAATTCTTTTGTTGTCTTCTCTATGTATATTAACCTCATTGACAGAATAAAGACGGTATACACTCATGCTTTATCTCCCACAAAGAGTTGTTTTTAGTTTTCCTAAGAGTAAAAGAAAAACGATAGACAACATCTCAAAGAACGTCGCCAATTTTTTAAAGTGTTTAACAACCAAGTACTTACTAGGATATTGTTTTGTTACTTACTCTAGTGTAAGCAAGAGTTTGGGATTAAATAATTCATGATAGCTATTTTACCACACTGTTCTTATAAACTAGTAGAAGCTGAAGCTCCAACTATTTTACATTGCACAGAGTCCTTGCACCTATTTCATCGACTCACCACTGAAACAACATTGTTCTCATAAACTATAAACAAAGAATTAACCAAACATTGAGGCTCCATCATATCAATTGTGCTTCAATGTAGTGATCACAATAACTTAGTGTGTGTTTTTGGCTCCAGACACAAATCTTGTGAAACCGCTGTGTAGGTAAAACCTGACAGCCTGCCCATATTTTGACCTTCTCCAGTCTTGGAAGGACTCCCTACTTTCCTTGCTTCCCTCAGCAACATCTTCATTAGCTTGACTGACTCCTTTAATGTTACCAGGGCACAAGCTATCTAGTAACCAAAATGATGTTTGCAGCAATTACAGCCAAAAGCAAAAGATATTAAGATACAATAAACTCTATAAGCACAACTTTGCCGAAGTCGCTGTCCAAAATATAATCTCATCGTACTGCATTCATTACAAACAAGAGATGAGTTGCATATAGATACCATGGATTAAGGAATAATTACTTTGGTACAGTATTGAGGTTATTTAAGATATACGCGGAAAAAAACAATAATTAAAGCAAACTAAGCAATTCACCGTGTGCTTATATACCTGACTTAGAATGTTGAGCTGAGGGCTTAAATTACCTTTGTTGCAACTATTCTCTCTAGCTTGTTTTTGCTTTAGCAGGATCACGACCGAACTGAATGACGATAGGTTTGCCTTTAAAGACATACCCATTCACCAGATTCTGCAGTCATTCACTTCTTTGTATTAAATTTTTACAAGCATCATCAGGTGTAGTATACACCTTCACATAATTCTAGATAGTTGGATGTGATATAAATTAAAGTATATGACTGAAATGATTTCCTTCAATCCATATGACACATTTTTAGGCAACTTCAGGAAACTAACCATATACATGAATAATCTCGCGTTAAACAACCATTGGAAATTTGACACAAGTTCACGATTAAATTCAGAAGGTTTCTCACCTTCTGAATAAATCTATGATTTTGCTAGAATTAGGTTGAGAACTGTTGAGGTAGGCACTTGCACCATTAAGGTACACCAAGAACAAATTACTATTGTGCCAGGAACAAATTACCAAGAACAAAATAGCTTTGATTCGGAGTAGTATTTTAATAATGGAAGCATGATTCTTCTTTATTTTATAATTAAGATTAGATTGAGAATTACTATTGTGCCATTGTAGATAAATACCTCCAACTTTATCAGGTTCTTTCAAATTTCATGAACAAATATTTTTCTTCCAGTGGAAGGATAACCTATACAAGCAGTCATTCCAAAATCAGGCTCGTAACAGTAACTTTAAGAAATACATCAAATGAAAATTTTACTACGTATAGACCATCAAAGGAAATGAAATGAAGACAAGAAGCAAATTTAAATAACATACTAAAGCATCTTGAGCAAGTTCAACCGAGGGAAATGTAACAAAAGCTTGTCCACGCATTCTCCCTTCCTGGAAATGAAATCAGATAATCGGCAGCATTTAAGTCATGAATAAACAGCAAATTAGCAATGGAAAGGGAGTACTGATTACTATCTCACCCTTCTACATGAGAATACAATTTTTATGCCACAGAACAAGAAGAAAGTGAAACTTATGGTTAAATAGAGAAGTAGATTACCAATTGATTTTCACATCAAGTTTATGAAATTGGCCCTAAATTAGCTTTAGATATAATGAGCTTTTGCTGGGTCAGATAATGTTTAACCAGTCCCCTGACATCATACCCTACACCAAGCAGGGAGTTCGTGCTAATTGTACAAAGTGCATCACACCATTTAAGTCATCAATTCAGTTAAATCTTCCTCAATTGTTCCAGAAGAAATATAGAGACCAGGGTTTGGTTCATTAAGAGTGTCATGATTTTTGTTATCAAGAAGCAACTAAGGAAAAAGGAGAAACATTAAACGGAAGAAAATGTGATGAGAATATCAATAACACAACCTTTCAAGCCTTGTAACGAAGATAGTCAGTGATATCATTAACCGCGCTAGCCTCGGTATGGAAGTCATACTTGAACGTACTGCTCATTACTTCCCTCTAGACCTAGCAGCTATCAAAGCTCCATCTACGAATGGAAATTTTTCCAGATGCTTCACACGAAGAGAGGTCATTCTCTCCTTCGTATAGATAGAAGAACATTATAAACTTTCTTTCAACCTTCCTTTGACTGGGTTTATCACTCTCTTTCACCAAACTATTTATCATTCTAACTCAAACTCCTGAGCTTAGAGTCTCAATTTATTGTCAGCCAATGCCAATAGAGCCTAATGGGTGGCATTATGTAGTTGACTGGCACTGTAACCAGCTTGCCAGATTGACAATTTTCTTTATGTAACAGAAGACTTTACAATTTTAAGAAGCACACATATTCTCAATGGGCCCATGTATATCACATATCAACCAAACCAACAGAGGAGCCATGTGTCACAAAAGTGGAGCCAAGACCTCACATCTGATGATCACATAGGGTGATTCAGATAGTGTTACTTATATTTTTCCAGCATATACTCCCAAAAGAATTTGAGATGTATCAAATAGTGGATATATAAAGCTTCAAGTTTTCACAGTATTATTAAAGGTAGAGAAATACAGATGAACCTCACCTGCATTAACTTCACTGCCAGTCTGGATTTAGCTTCATCGATGCTTCCAAATAAAGATCCTGCAAAAATTATAGCTGAGAAGAAATATAATGATTCTAGTGCAAAAACAGGAGTTTCTAGTAAGTAGCATATATCCATTGAAGTAACTTCCTGTTATCCATTTTTTTGAAGGGGAAAAAAAAAAGTTGTCGATGTATTGAACTACAAGGAACTCTGAGGAAAAAGTCAGAAAAACCTGTTTTAACTTGTTAATGGATATGTACATTAATGCTTACCAAATATGAAGTAAAAATCATCAACAACCACTTCTTTTGCTAAGTTCTTCAAGTACAAGATAGGAGAAGGATTACCAGCACAATAATTCTGCATAAAGGAAAGCCCATGAGTTAAATATCCATCAGCGCTTTGCTGGGGATGTCCAAGAACCAACTTAATGCTTGGCTTTGCTCATTAAAAAAAAACTTTTGATTTACTGATTACGAAAAATGAATTAGTATAGCACAATTTATAGACTGGAAAGATACAATCTTAATGAATTCCTAATAGCAACGACTTGTCAGCTTAAGTAATCTAAACCGAAACCCTACTTATCAACAAGAAAGTGAATTCTTCTCACAAAGGAGGCTAAGCAGTTAAAAAACTACTAGAAATAGTCTGCTGTATTTAGGATGAACAATCTCATAACCTCATAAACAATTTTTCAGCAACCAGTTTAGTTCTATTCTTTTTCCTGCCATTTCCCCAAAATCAAGAACGTTTTATGGAGATGATTAGCCATCTATAGAAGTAAAGATAAACTTTATGGACATCATTTTTGGTTTCCACATACATAACTTCAAGCAATTCAAAGTAATTAGCCAAGAGCCTCTACACTTAAGAATCTTAAAAAACAAAATTAAATAGGAAAGCAGGTGTTTGCTCAGAACACTCGGATCCCTAATTTACATATTTCCCCAGTGACCTAGTTAGTATTTAGAAGTTAAACAGATAGGACTCTTTTTCCATGATTTTTAGTATTTTATTTCTGTCATACCTAATTTTCAAAAGTGGTAGTTCGTACCCCATCTTCATGCAAATTCCACACTTCTATCTTAAATTAATCTATTCATTGGTCTGAACAGACCAACATTCATCAAGTCAATCATCATCAATAAGACTAGGTGGGAAATGATACCCCTAGAGGCATACTTAAGAAAATTAAAAAATAACTACTCCCTCTGTCCCATATTATGTGACATAGTTTGACGGGGTAATGACGTTAAGAAAGACTTTTGAACCTTGTGGTCAAAAGCAAGCCATAGACATATGTGTGGCGGTAGATCATCTCAAAACGTATAAATGGGAAGTTAAATTATTTCTAAATATATTAAGGCATCATTCTTTTTAAACAAACTAAAAAGGAAAGTGTGCTACGTAAATGTAACAGAGAGAGTATAATGTATTAGAATTATTAATGAGATAGAATAGGATGGTATTATTTTAGTGTGCCCTATGCCTGTTGCCCCTCTAATGATGCAGTCCAAGAAGAACTGCTGAAGAAACTATGTAATGAAAGCATAATTTAAGAAGAATGGTTGATTCTTGAATACAAACAAAAAGGGAGTTACACTCTGATTTAGTGTCTGATTACTTTATCATAGTTGTTGGTTTCTGAAAACTTCTGCTGCAAGGTGTTATATGATTCACAGTTCACATACTATACCTCATTAAATAAAAAAATAAAAAGATTCACAGTCCACATAACTCACAAAATCCTTTAGAAGAGCCTGATTTGATAAACCTCGTTTAATTTTCCCTTAGGTGCCAATTATGTTTTGGTGACTTGAATTTACTGAAATAAACAACCAGAAGAATTCATTTCCTAGTTGTTGGTTTATTAATCCTTCATGGCAAAAAAGAAATCCTTCATGGGGTAGGATTGGATAGATTCTTAACTGAGAAATCCCTGAAGGCCAGTGGTGCATGGTTGGAAAGTCGGTGATAATGGGCCCGGCTGTTACGCTCAACTTAATAACCCAGCTATTGTTTGTGGCAGGTTTGAACCTGTGACATGCGCTTAATCCACACATCACGTGATGTGCTCTTACCACGAGGCAAAGTCCCTGAGGCAATTAGATTTTTTGATGAAAAAAGGTACTCCCTCCGTTTCAATTTATGTGAACATATTTGACTGGACACGAAATTTAAGAAAAGAAGGAAGACTTTTGGAACTTGAGATCTTAAACATACACATTTGAGTGGTTAGAAGACTTTTGAAATTTTATGGTCTTAGACATGCCATAACATTGCTATAAAAGGTTCTCATTAAGATAAAACGGAAAGTTCAAATAAAATTGTTTCCAAATTTAAAAAGGAGTCATTCTTTTTTAAACGGACTTAAGAGGAAATATGTTTACATAAATTAAAATGGAGGGAGTAATAGATTTCATTAAAGGGTACCAAGAACTACCATAGAAAAGTAAAATCTAGGAAGTTTTGTTGTATATGTTGAAGGAATGCAAAAGATTTAACATAGAGTTCATATCCGATAAGGGTACCAAGAACTACCATAGAAAAGTAAAATCTAGGAAGTTTTGTTGTATATGTTGAAGGAATGCAAAAGATCTAACATAGAGTTCATATCCGATACAATGTTTTTCCTACACCATAAGTATAGACTCTTCAAACATCTAGATTTAACATTAACTACGTTTTCTCTCCTATTATTAAAACATCTGTTATTCCTTGTTATTTCTCTCCTGCCAGATATTGCAGAAAAAGTTGCAGTGGGACTTTCCTCCAGAAAGTCTTCATTGTAAAATTGCTCCAAAGTCTTAAAGATATCCTCTCTCAAGATGTGCCAACAGTTTTGAAAGAAAGCCATATTGAAATCATCGGGCCCAGGCGCTTTGTCACCATTCTTGATCACAGCATCAAGTTCAAATAAAATTGTTTCCAAATTTAAAAAGGAGTCATTCTTTTTTAAACGGACTTAAGAGGAAATATGTTTACATAAATTGAAATGGAAGGAGTAATAGATTTCATTAAAGGGTACCAAGAACTACCATAGAAAAGTAAAATCTAGGAAGTTTTGTTGTATATGTTGAAGGAATGCAAAAGATTTAACATAGAGTTCATATCCGATAAGGGTACCAAGAACTACCATAGAAAAGTAAAATCTAGGAAGTTTTGTTGTATATGTTGAAGGAATGCAAAAGATCTAACATAGAGTTCATATCCGATACAATGTTTTTCCTACACCATAAGTATAGACTCTTCAAACATCTAGATTTAACATTAACTACGTTTTCTCTCCTATTATTAAAACATCTGTTATTCCTTGTTATTTCTCTCCTGCCAGATATTGCAGAAAAAGTTGCAGTGGGACTTTCCTCCAGAAAGTCTTCATTGTAAAATTGCTCCAAAGTCTTAAAGATATCCTCTCTCAAGATGTGCCAACAGTTTTGAAAGAAAGCCATATTGAAATCATCGGGCCCAGGCGCTTTGTCACCATTCTTGATCACAGCATCAAGTTCAAATAAAATTGTTTCCAAATTTAAAAAGGAGTCATTCTTTTTTAAACGGACTTAAGAGGAAATATGTTTACATAAATTGAAATGGAGGGAGTAATAGATTTCATTAAAGGGTACCAAGAACTACCATAGAAAAGTAAAATCTAGAAAGTTTTGTTGTATATGTTGAAGGAATGCAAAAGATTTAACATAGAGTTCATATCCGATAAGGGTACCAAGAACTACCATAGAAAAGTAAAATCTAGGAAGTTTTGTTGTATATGTTGAAGGAATGCAAAAGATCTAACATAGAGTTCATATCCGATACAATGTTTTTCCTACACCATAAGTATAGACTCTTCAAACATCTAGATTTAACATTAACTACGTTTTCTCTCCTATTATTAAAACATCTGTTATTCCTTGTTATTTCTCTCCTGCCAGATATTGCAGAAAAAGTTGCAGTGGGACTTTCCTCCAGAAAGTCTTCATTGTAAAATTGCTCCAAAGTCTTAAAGATATCCTCTCTCAAGATGTGCCAACAGTTTTGAAAGAAAGCCATATTGAAATCATCGGGCCCAGGCGCTTTGTCACCATTCTTGATCACAGCATCAAGTTCAAATAAAATTGTTTCCAAATTTAAAAAGGAGTCATTCTTTTTTAAACGGACTTAAGAGGAAATATGTTTACATAAATTGAAATGGAGGGAGTAATAGATTTCATTAAAGGGTACCAAGAACTACCATAGAAAAGTAAAATCTAGGAAGTTTTGTTGTATATGTTGAAGGAATGCAAAAGATTTAACATAGAGTTCATATCCGATAAGGGTACCAAGAACTACCATAGAAAAGTAAAATCTAGGAAGTTTTGTTGTATATGTTGAAGGAATGCAAAAGATCTAACATAGAGTTCATATCCGATACAATGTTTTTCCTACACCATAAGTATAGACTCTTCAAACATCTAGATTTAACATTAACTACGTTTTCTCTCCTATTATTAAAACATCTGTTATTCCTTGTTATTTCTCTCCTGCCAGATATTGCAGAAAAAGTTGCAGTGGGACTTTCCTCCAGAAAGTCTTCATTGTAAAATTGCTCCAAAGTCTTAAAGATATCCTCTCTCAAGATGTGCCAACAGTTTTGAAAGAAAGCCATATTGAAATCATCGGGCCCAGGCGCTTTGTCACCATTCTTGATCACAGCATCAAGTTCTTCAAAGGTGAATGCCCTTTGCAGCCATTTACTATCTTCTATGGATTAGGTTCCAAGGATTGTCCTATCCCTAAAGGAACTAAGTCATTCCATTACAAGACCTTGCCCTAGATCCACTTCATTTAGCTCTTAATAAATTAACTAATGAATACCATAAGAAACATGAACAACCAAGTAACAGGACCGCAACTAAAACTTAAAAGTAAATCCAATCTGCACACAAGCGGTTCATGGGCAAAAGTAAAATGCCCAAACTTCCAATACCTTAAACATAGGAAGCGACAGAATCTCTTCTGGGGGCAATCTTCCACTTTTTAATTCTTCAAGGGTCGCAAAAGGTTTATTATCATTCTCTTTATCTTCCACTGGCAATGATATTTCCCTCATGTCACCCTTCTCTTCATTCTGTACCTGCTTAGGTGCTACTTTAATCTGCAAGCACAGAGATCAACAACATAGTATCACAAACTTCAATGAAGAACAAAGGGGGAAGGAGGCTTTTGGAGATGCAAGGCTATCACCTGAATTATTGGGTTCTTTTTCTTAACTACTGGCATCTCTTTAGGAACCAAGGCAGCAGCTCTCAATCCAACAGCTTCATGAGCAACATCCTTGTCAACTGCAGGGCCTAAGATAGCCTCACGTCTGGTACGCTTTTGTTTAGGCCCGCCAACATTACTCTAATAGCAAAAGGAAATAGTTTAGGGTGAAAAATTAAAACACAAGGAACAAAGACAGAAACTTTAAGCCTGAGATACACTGCATAGACCATTAAAATTTAAGTCGGCTCCCCAGTATCGTTGAGCTTTTATACATTATATTTAAAGTCCCAGTTAACTGCATTTATCAAATTCAATTCAAGAGTAAACGGATGCCAAACAGCATAGGAAATATCACCTCATCTGAAGACTCCATTTCTGATTCACTACTTGATAAATTTTCCATCCTACTCTCAGAAACTGTTGGAGGAGGGGGTGGAGGTGGAACAGATAGGGAAGTTGGTAGAGGTGGAGTTGGCAGAGCCATCCGAAATGGAGCTGGAATATTCATCTTGTTCATCAAGTGTAAGACCTATAACATGCCACAATATAGGTATAAAAAGATGTTAGATAGACAAGTAGACAACACACACGAATAGCAAGGAAACGAGAAATATGAATTTGAGAAGCAGAATGGAAATAGTATAGATAACCTGTGTGTAGAACCGAGGAACAGCAATGAGAGCATTCACAATATTTGTAAGTATATGCCCATCAGGTGGGGGGTAAACATATCTGAATCACAAGCAGGATAGTCAGGATTATGAAGAATAAGCAGAAGCTGGTACTGTTTAAGAGTACATATGAAACTATATAAAGAACTATCAAGTGCTAGATCAAGCAGAATGACTGTCTAAATCCTCTTAATACTTTAGCTTCTTCTTCTCTTCTAGTTTTCTATGCATATACCAAACAGAACAAGAATAAAGTCTATAATTTACAAGTCAAACAAAGCTGGCATGCCTACAGACATGAGAAATATCTGGCATACAGGGATGATGCTAATCAGCTGTGATGTAAAAGAAAATCATGAGAAATGTTGTAATGTTTAGGTCAGGGGATGTTCAGGACAAAGAGAATGAGGAGCTACTTCTAGCCACTTATCCACCAAATCTGGATAGAAATTTAAAAAGATGGTTAAAAAAATCATGAAGTAGCTGAAAACATACTCGAGGTGAGGAGGAAATGGATAATCCACCCCAAGTCTTTCAGCAATGGGTTCGCTGCCAGGATAAGGACCTCTTCTAGATCCTACACCAAATTCTTTAGCAGTAGCATCGTTGATCAAAGAGACAGAGTCTTCTACAATCCGAGGTTCACTTTGTCGATATTTATCTCTCTCTATGCTTTTATTAGCTCGTTCAACTGCTAATGTTTTGCCAAGAAATCGTACCCTAACAACCACAAAACTTGGCAATCAGTCTTGCTTAATCTCCAAAGATAAATATAAATAAAGAGGAGCTCATTTGAATATATTTTATCTAAGATGATCACAAACAGGATACTCCGAAGATTCCAAAAGAAACAATACCCATTCAAATGCTGTTGCGCTTGATGTGCCAGACTTTCATCCTTGAAATCCACAAACACACAATTCATCACTCTGTCCAGGAAACATAAGATCCAGATTCAAACCTATTTATGTTTAAATCATAAAATATGTGATACTAGAGCTCAAGAATCGAGTAGCATTCATTTAACTTTTTTAACAGGTAAATAAGAACTTTTAATAAGCAGTCAAGCACAAAGTTAGTGCTTAAACATCATAAAGAGGGTGTTTGGATTGGCTTATTTTAAGTGCTTATTAGCTTTTAAGCACTTTTCTAGTTTTTTGTGATGTTTGTGATGGTAGGCTACAAAACCCATATTTTAGTCATAGTTTGCACTCTAATTACTAAATTTTACTTGGGGTTGAGCTTAAATAATGGTGATTTGCGCTTATTACGTGTTTTATGCCTTGCAGAAAATGATTCCGAGCTATTAAGATAATTTGGAGCTAATTTGAACAAGTTAAAGCTTTGAAGTCTAAGTAAAAGCCCAAGAAATAAAGTCGGGATCACGTTCGGGGGTCGAGGACCAAGTCTGGATGTCAAAAAGTGAGAAAACAAAAATCACTCTAAGATAATTGCACTACCGCGTCGCGCCATGCGTAGCGGGGCGCTAGTGCAAAATTCCTACAGAGTGTATTCTCCACATGCGCACCGCGTGGGGCGGCGCGCCATGCACCGCGCATGTGCAAATTTTAGAGAGTATTTCTCCTACTTCGGCTTGAAAAGGATAGTTTCGTCCGGGCCCGTTCCTACATGATATAAATATACCAAAAACACGATTTTTAGAGGACTTTTGACCTTGGAAACTTTGGGAGAGCATTGGAGGCTATAAGACACAGAATTTCATCATCTTTCCATCAATTCAATACGGGAGTTTGGATTGTAACGCTAGATTGATACTTTCTTACTCTTTAATTATAATTGTGATCACTTCTTCCATGATTATGGAATAGTTTACCGTAGGGTTTGACGGATATGGTATTTTGATATTATTTGTGGATTTTAACTCTAGTTCTTTGCTTGAATTTGTTTATGGAGCTTTGAATTGTTGCAACTTTATTCACGAGGAATATTTTGGCGATTATCTTTGCATTATTTTGTTTGATTTAATTCACTGATTCTCTTAAGTAATCGAAAGAGCTTGTGAATTGTTAATTAAATCAAGTTAGGAGAATATTCGAGAGACGTTTTCCTGAAGACTAATCCATTGACGCATGCTTGCATATTTTCACAGTGCTTATATTAGTTCACCTCGTAGAGTTAAGATTTAATTGAGAGAGGAGTCTTGACTACACGTTTGAACTAATCATCGAGTGAATTCGTGAGAATCATTAGAACAATAGAGTGAATTAAACTAGAGTTAAATCCCAAATAGCCATCTTGCACCTATCATGTCATGACACTTGTTCCTCACATTGATAAGAAATCAACTCTGTTAATCTCTAATTCTCTGCAGCCAATTGTCAATTGCTTTATTTTAGTAGTTAATCATAGTTCGTAACCAATCCAAATCAATTTTTGATCATCATGAATAGCAACTAAATCAGAAATTACAAGAACATTGTTTAAATCTCATCCCTATGGAGACGATAATTTAACTATACTATCTTTGGCTAGCGAGCAATAACTTTGTGCTGTGTTTTGAGCTCGTCGGTTTGGCAATGATAAAAAGTGCTTAAAAGCACATACTTTTATGAAAAGTACAAAAATAAGCCAAAAGCAAAAGTTGGGTATCATTTTTCAAAAAAGAAAAAGCCAAAACTTGGGTATTACCAACTTATGGCTTTTAGCTTATAAGTTGCTTTTTAAAAGCTAATCCAAACACCCTCAAGGTCAGGAACCCCCTATACATTAGCATTAACTTCATATCTAAGATGGCATATGGCTTTTAGCTTATAAGCTGCTTTTTAAAAGCTAATCCAAACACCCTCAAGGTCAGGACCCCCTATACATTAGCATTAACTTCATATCTAAAATGGCTAAAGAGGATTTTTGAAGAATTAGGCGTTACCTAAAGAATTTTGAGCGTCAATTAATGCTAATCAAGGAATTTTGCCCATGACTTGCACAGAAACTGCTGAGGATAATCCTGAGCGCTTGGGTTTTTTCTTTTTCTTGGGGGGGGGGGGGGGGATTAGAGCATAAGCTTTACGAGACGAGCCTTCCATATATGCCTCAGGTTTGTTTCGCGAACGCTTTGCAGTGAGGCGAGTTCCTAAAAAAGTCTTTTTAAGGACTAATCACAAGCACATTGATATATACAGAAATGTATGTCTGGATCAGACACTCAAGATCTTGCGAGTCGGGACAAAGTTTATTTTATGGGGGCGGCAAGACCTTTACCCTACGGCACTGGAAATTTCAACCAGAGACGTAGTATCAAGATCAAAAAGAGCAGGGCCTGTGCACATAAAGAATTTATTGAACAGGTAGCACACCCAAATATAGATTCCGCTCAAGAGATATATACATGATAAAATAATTCGCAGCTCCCACAGCAATGTACAGAGATGCAGAAAATCTACTGTTTGGTTATCCTTCAGCAGGGAAAAGCAAAATATGCTAGTCTAAGCTTTTAAGATGTAGAATTAACCATATACAGTTTGACACTGTTACATATCTGTTATATCCGCTTAAAGGTCATTACTACCTAATGTCTAGCAACATCAATCCCGAGTATAATTTGTGCATTGGTAAACTCAAGACATAAAATTGGAAAATTCATGCAAACTAATGGATTGCGAAATCAGGTAAGCTAACTATTTTTTTTTTTTTTGATAACCGTGGTGTCTGCACCAATTTGCGCGCACCTCGACTAATTCCACGGGATACCTGCCACCAGCAACAGGTACCAGGTAATTCTACCACCAAGGCTTGGACAGATGGGAAGAAATAACCTAATATTTTTTATCTCTGCTGGGGTTTGAACCTGAGACCTCATGGTTCTCAGCCCACTTCATTGACCACTAGGCAACACCCTTGGGTGCGTAAGCTAACTATTCTTTGATAAGTAATATTAAAGGCGAGTATCTCAACAATTTGAGTATAAGATGACAACTAGTTGATTCGCTATAAATAAAAAAGAAGTTGACAAGCACAAAGAAAAGGGATCAGAAACACATCATAGCTTCCGGAAGCATCACAATCTTATTAAATCATCTAAAATCTACTTTTTAGAAAGGCAATACAAGTTAGAAAATATTAGTATAGAAGAGGTTCCTTGAAACCAGTTGTCCAAAACAATATGTTGCTGTGAGAACATACTTTTTCTAGTTGTATTAACTTTAGAAGTCACAACGAAAGTCAATTCTTTATCGAGCCTAGTCCCGCTAATTCATATCCTCACACAAAAGAACAGTTTGCCATCATTTTGGATTGGGGAGAGTAATAGGAAACTTGATTAGGAAAAAGCAACTTTCACCGATGAAAAGAGGCCTTAGTCTAGTGGTTAATGTTGAAGTGCTTAAGACTACAAGCCTCAAGCTTAAAACCCATCTAGGTGTGAATATGCATCCAACTCATATTATGCTCTTTCTACTAGTTTGTTCTAGAAGCAGGGACGGATGCACATGGGTGGAGGCGGTGTCGCTGGAAAAAATATTAAATGTTTATACTAATATTCTGAAAAATGAAGCAAGATATAACAATGACACCGCTTCCTGCTAGAGAGTACTTCTTGGTCTGCTAGTCAAGCTCGTATTTGGGCTTGTAAAGGTGTAGATTCGAAACTGGACCTAGACATTCTATTTTTTGAAGATATTTGAGCGAACATTTTTGTTAAAATTTGAGGCTAAGGAGAATTGAAGCTACACCTCCCTTTGCAGTAATATTCAACTAAACTATTGGGAGAAGGCTTTCAACTTGTGAAAAAATGATATTAAATAATACTTATTTATTTTTCTTATTTATGTAGATACGACACAGCTTACAAAAAGTTCTACGTATGCCCCTGTCTATAAGGAGCCGATTTCCTCCGATCAATAGTGCGAAAATACAGTAGACATATTCCCGTTGATTTTTAAATAATACAAATTACACCAAACAAATGAGCACATAAACAGTTTTAAGAACATAAGAAAGCCAACCTTCTATACTGGGTATTAAAAAGAAAAGTAGCAGTGAAATTGATAATTAAGGAATCATTCTTTGGAATACCTGCCAGTAGTACAAGGACGAATAGAAGATGCGCCGTAATTGGAGAGCAATCTAGAAAGGGTTTCATGAGGAACTGCTTCTGGAAGATGCCGAATCAACAGGGTACACTCTTTAGCTTCCTCCCTCGGCCAATGATGAAGATGAATCCCAGTCGTGTAAGCATCCATTACAGTTCCTTGTACTCACTGAAGTTCTATGCTCAACAAAAATGACAGTCAAATTTTGGTTGACAAATCACAAAACTTCAAAATGCATTGAGGCAGGCAAGGGATTTAATTGGCAATGGGGCAGTGCGTGTACTGCGCGGGCGGGTCGAAATCAAAGCCCATGTTAAGATCCACTTTTTTAGTTAGACTATTTTGATTACATTATAAATTAACCAAAACTCACAGGAAATAATAGAAAAGGGACCAAAATACAAAAAAAAAAATCTTCTTCAAGCCACTTTTGCATAATGTGCAACAACTGATGTGCTGCTGGTGTATTGTGCATCGCAAACGCAAGCTAGTCTCGCATTCGCGAAAGATAAATTGGGGAAGGGCTGTTTTCTTCTACGTGAACGCGATGGATGGCTCACATACGCGACGGATGGAGGAATTGGCCTTCGCGAAACCGGTTGTTCTCACGTAAACGCGTAGGCCTGGGCTTGTTGGGAAAGCTGTGAGATTTTCTTCATCGCAAACGCGACCAATCGATCGTGAACACTGAAGATTAGGGGCGATGCCTTCGCAAACGCGATGGCCAGTGTCTTCGCGAATGCGACAGGTGATTCGTGAATGCGAAGAACACCTAACGCTCACGTATTTAAAGGGCTGAAATTTGAGATTTAACCATTTTCACTATTTTCGAGACCTAGATCACAGATTGAGAGATTTGCATCCCAACTTTGATTCGGGTGGTTTGGTGGCTTGTTCTAAGAGGGAAATTGTGTTGGATTATTAACTTGGTTTAAGGAAAGAGGTAAGTATCGTGGTTAACCTTTACTTGAGTAATTTAGGTGTGATTGGTGTCATGCCCCAACCTGGGGAGGCGTGGCCGACACCCGGTGTCGTACTTGCCCGAGTGAACCACTCTATAACGCATGATCGTTCGACAAAAACTAGAACATACATAGGCCGACTTGGCTCAACTCATTCTCTCTATAACTATCATGGGCTAACATGGCCACTGCCACACCTCCTTTTTCGAAATGGAAGGTTTGACTCTATTATTATTGGTCTGCAAAAAACAAAGTCCGGGTAAGGAATTCCGTTGACCGGGGAGAAGGTGTAAGGCATTCCCCGAGTCCCGTGGTTCTAGCACGATCGCTTTATTGACTACAATTGGCTTATATTATTTTTTGAGCAAACTGTGTTTTAATGGATTTTCATGTTTTACCTATCCGCTTTTAATTATCGCATTTTATGGATTTATCTTTGAAACGGGTCACATGTGCGTGACTTTGTTTTATTTGGGGCGTTAAAATCATGTCACGCGTACGTGTACACAATTAATCGCACTTTATTAATTATCAAGATTGTTTGGTCAAAGTCGCGCGAACGCGTACTTTGATTTATTTTTGGGAGTCATAGTCATGTCACGCGAACGTGTACACAATTACGACAGACGATTAAGTGCGCGCCTAAAGCATTGCTCCTAGCGAATAATATAACAAAACAAATAAATAAATAAATAAATAAATAAATAAAAGAAATAAAAGAAAATTTCTAAATCATGCTCAAATTCTTTTGACTTTTCATTTTCATGTGTTTGGACCGAGCCCAATTCCTAAAGCATGCCAGAAATATTTGATTACTAATGGGCTAAGTCTTTCCCAACTCCCACAACCCAACAAGCAATTCACATTCTACATACAAATGACGAAAATACAGGATAAATCTAGATAAGCACACATTCAATCACTTAAAGAAAACAGGTACTGAGAAAGGTAAAAGATCAAAGCTATCGGAAGAGCCGTTAAAGATACTACCCCACACGATCAATTTATGCTTTCAATTGCGTTCCATCCCTAGAGCTAAAATTATGACCGAGTTATTTACCTACTTTCTAACACACACTTCTTTTCCTAAATTGCTCCTCCTCGCTCAATTCAGCACTAGCACGAACAGAGAATTCAAGACCCTATTCACATGAATATTATGTTAGTTCATTCATTCTAAAAGAAACACATGTCTGTGCTAGAATTCAACCGAAGAAATAGTTCTTCAAATGCATATAACTTGGAAATGACAGAGAATTTAAAAAAGAGCTAACAAAAATCTTCTTTGATCAATCACAATGGAAAGAACACTCAATAACTAAAGTGAAGTAGAAACCACATGCTGGGAATTTCATTTGGGTACTCAACTCATTCAAATCAGTACATTATTTTAAAGCTAAAAGAAGAAAAACTTGAAATATGACCTTAGCTCAAATATTGTTAAATTCTTCCAAGTGCTTGATTAATTAAACCCAAACAGTAGTGCATAAATCTTAAAACAGTAAAAATTCTACTATATTCATCTCTTAAGATCCAAGCTAAAACAATATTAAAAATACAAAAGAAATAATAGCCAAAATCCGAAAATTACTATCTAGGGAATAAAGCCACTTCCAAATTCAAAGTTAATGCGTTGTCAGAAGATTCACTATGTGAGCATTTCACTAAGTGAGATTGAGCAACAAATAAGAAAACATAACTCTGATTTTTTTTATTTCGGATGAACAAGTTTGTAGATATCAACTTTTTTACTTAAACAACTTATACTCCCCAGATCTTACCCATCGTTAACAGCTTTTCCAAAGCTTATATAAAAATAAGATTAATATAGAGATGATAGTCATAGAGATGAACCTGTTAGGCCAAAATTTCCTTAATAGCAGTTGCAGAACCAACGGATACACTGTTTTCGACTCCAAAATACCGACGAGAATCGACAATTGAATTCGGACAGAACCGCGAACCAGTAACAACACTCGAACGGCGCCGGAAAACTTGAAGAGATCTTTTTATCCAGAAAATTTTGAGAAAACGTGGTTTTGGAAATGGGGCAGAGGCGTTTTTGGGGTTGAATTTCTGCTAGGTTTGAGCTGGGATTTTTTGATCATTTATGGAGGAAGAAAAGTTGTGCTCTGTGCGTCGAGTCCAGAAGAAGAAAGGCGCAGCCACTCCCTCTTTTTCTTCGTCTATGTGTCGCTCCTCCTTCAAGAAATTTGGGTTTAAATTTGGGCTAAGAATACTAAAATAATATAAAATATAAAAATTACTCTTAATTAATAAAAAAATAAAATTAAATATTAAAAGTAAAACTATTTTTTGTATTTTAAGATGTTATAATAAAGTAAAAAGTAGAGAAAATAGGCTAAAGTTGTAGTAAAATTAAAATAATATAAACATAAATATACTAATTGACATTAAACTAAAAATGAAAAAACTAAATTTAAGTCAAATAAATATTTTAAAACTAAAAATAGCTATAAAAAAAATGTCACGTCCAAAAATTACGTGCTTACAACTTGGATTCATCTTCATCATTGGGGCCGAGAGAGGAAGCTAAAGAGTGTACCCTATTGATTCGGCATCTTCCAGAAGCAATTCCTCATGAAATTCTTTCTAGATTGCTCTACAATTACAGCGGATCTTCTATTCGTCCTTGTACTAGTGGCACGTATTTCAAAGAATGATTCCTTAATTATCAATTTCACTGCTACTTTTTTTTTTTAATACCCAGTATAGAAGGTTGGCTTTCTTATGTTCTTAAAACTGTTTATGTGCTCATTTGTTTGGTGTAATTTGTATTATTTAAAAATCAACGGGAATATGTCTACTGTATTTTCGCACTATTGACCGGAGGAAATCGGCTCCTTATAGACAGGGGTATACGTATAACTTTTTGTAAGCTGTGTCGTATCTACATAAATAAGAAAAATAAATAAGTATTATTTAATATCATTTTTTCACAAGTTGAAAGTCTTCTCCCAATTGTTTAGTTGAATATTACTGCAAAGGGAGGTGTAGGTTCAATTATCCTTAGCCTCAATTTTTAACAAAAATGTTCGCTGAAAGATCTTCAAAAAATAGAATGTCTAAGTCTAGATTCGAACATACGACCTTTACAAGCCCAAATACGAGCTTGACCAGCAGACCAAGAAGTACTCTCTAGCAGGAAGCAGTGTCATTGCTATATCTTGCTTCATTTTTCAGAATATTAGTATAAACATTTAATATTTTTTACAGCGACACCGCCTTCACCCATGTGCATCCGCCCCTGCTTCTAGAACAAACTAGTAGAAAGAGCATAATATGAGTTGGATGCATATTCACACCTAGATGGGTTTTAAGCTTGAGGCTTGTAGTTTTAAGCACTTCAACATTAACCACTAGACTAAGGCCTTTTTTCATCAATAAAAGCTGCTTTTTCTTAATCAAGTTTCCTATTACTCTCCCCAATCCAAAATGATGGCAAATTGTTCTTTTGTGTGAGGATATGAATTAGCGGGACTAGGCTCGATAAAGAATTGACTTTCGTTGTGACTTCTAAAGTTAATACAACTAGAAAAAATATGTTCTCACAGCAACATATTATTTTGGACAACTGGTTTCAAGGAACCTCTTCTATACTAATGTT
This sequence comes from Nicotiana tomentosiformis, assembly GCF_000390325.3. Lineage (NCBI taxonomy): Eukaryota > Viridiplantae > Streptophyta > Magnoliopsida > Solanales > Solanaceae > Nicotiana > Nicotiana tomentosiformis. Next base: position 2,464,266 of record NC_090813.1, read on the forward strand.
TTCTAACTTGTATTGCCTTTCTAAAAAGTAGATTTTAGATGATTTAATAAGATTGTGATGCTTCCGGAAGCTATGATGTGTTTCTGATCCCTTTTCTTTGTGCTTGTCAACTTCTTTTTTATTTATAGCGAATCAACTAGTTGTCATCTTATACTCAAATTGTTGAGATACTCGCCTTTAATATTACTTATCAAAGAATAGTTAGCTTACGCACCCAAGGGTGTTGCCTAGTGGTCAATGAAGTGGGCTGAGAACCATGAGGTCTCAGGTTCAAACCCCAGCAGAGATAAAAAATATTAGGTTATTTCTTCCCATCTGTCCAAGCCTTGGTGGTAGAATTACCTGGTACCTGTTGCTGGTGGCAGGTATCCCGTGGAATTAGTCGAGGTGCGCGCAAATTGGTGCAGACACCACGGTTATAAAAAAAAAATAGTTAGCTTACCTGATTTCGCAATCCATTACTTTGCATGAATTTTCCAATTTTATGTATGAGTTTACCAATGCACAAATTATACTCGGGATTGATGTTGCTAGACATTGGGTAGTAATGACCTTTAAGCGGATATAACAGATATGTAACAGTGTGAAACTGTATATGGTTAATTCTACATCTTAAAAGCTTAGACTTGCATATTTTGCTTTTCCCTGCTGAAGGATAACCAAACAGTAGATTTTCTGCATCCCCGTACATTGCTGTGGGAGCATCCCCGTACATTGTTGTGGGAGCTGCGAATTATTTTATCATGTATATATCTCTTGAGCGGAATCTATATTTGGATGTGCTACCTGTTCAATAAATTCTTTATGTGCACAAGCCCTACTCTTTTTGATCTTGATACTACGTCTCTGGTTGAAATTTCCAGTGCCGTAGGATAAAGGTCCTGCCGCCCCTATAAAATAAACTTTGTTCCGACTCGCAAGAGCTTGAGTGTCTGATCCAGACATACATTTCTGTATATATCAATGTGCTTGTGATTAGTCCTTAAAAAGACTTTTTTAGGAACTCGCCTCACTGCAAGGCGTTCGCGAAACAAACCTGAGGGTGTTTGGATTAGCTTGATGGGCAAAATTCCTTGATTAGCAGTAATTGACGCTCAAAATTCTTTAGGTAACACCTAATTCTTCAAAAATCCTCTTTAGCCATCTTAGATATGAAGTTAATGCTAATGTATCGGGGATCTTGACCTTGAGGGTGTTTGGATTAGCTTTTAAAAAGTAGCTTATAAGCTAAAAGCCATAAGTTGGTAATACCCAACTTTTGGCTTTTGGCTTATTTTTGTACTTTTCATAAAAGTATGTGCTTTTAAGCACTTTTTATCATTGCCAAACTGACGAGCTCAAAACATAGCACAAAATTATTGCTCGCTAGCCAAAGATAGTATAGTTAATTTATCGTCTCCACAGGGATGAGATTTAAACAATGCTCTAGTAATTTCTGGTTTAGCTGCTATTCAGGATGATCAAAACTTGATTTGGATTGGTTACGAACTATGATTAACTACTAAAATAAAGCAATTGACAATTGGCTGCAGAGAATTAGAGATTAACATAGTTGGTTTCTTATCAATGTGAGGAATAAGGGTCATGACATGATAGGTGCAAGATGGCTATTTGGGATTTAACTCTAGTTTAATTCACTCTATTGTTCTAATGATTCTCACGAATTCACTCGATGATTAGTTCAAACGTGTAGTCAAGACTCCTCTCTCAATTAAATATTAACTCTACGAGGTGAACTAATATAAGCACTATGAAAATATGCAAGCATGCGTCAATGGATTAGTCTTCAGGAAAACATCTCTCGAATATTCTCCTAACTTGATTTAATCAACAATTCACAAGCTCTTTCGATTACTTTAAGAGAATCATTGAATTAAATCAAACAAAATAATGCAAAGATAATCACCAAAATATTCCTCTTTCGATTAAATAAACCGGTGAATAAAGTCGTAACAATTCAAAGCTCCATAAAAGAATTCAAGCAAAGAACTAGAGTTAAAATCCACTAATAATATCAAATACCATATCCGTCAATCCCTAAGGTAAACTACTCCATAATCACGGAGGAAGTCAACACAATTATAATTAAATAGTATGAAAGCATCAATCTAACATTACAATCCAAACTCCCACATTGAATTGATGGAAAGATGATGAAATTATGTGTCTTGTAGCCTCCAATGCTCTCCCAAAGTTTCCAAGGTCAGAAGTCCTCTAAAAATAGTGTTTTTGGTATATTTATATCATGTAGGAACGGGCCCGGACGAAACTATCATTTTCAAGCCGAAATAGGAGAAATACTCTCTAAAATTTGCACATGCGCGGTGCATGGCGCGCCGCCCCACGCGGTGCGCCTGTGGAGAAGTTCAGAGAGTTGATTCTTACACTATGTAGGAATTTTGCACTAGCGCCCCGCTACGCATGGCGCGACGCGGTAGTGCAATTTTCTTAGAGTGATTTTTGTTTTCTCACTTTTTGACATCCACACTTGATCCTCGACCCCCGAACGTGATCCCGACTTTATTTCTTGGGCTTTTAATTAGACTTCAAAGCTCTAATTTGTTTAAATTAGCTCCAAATTATCTTAATAGCTCGGAATTATTTTCTGCAAGGCATAAAACACGTAATAAGCGCAAATCACCATTATTTAAGCTCAAACCCAAGTAAAATGGAGCGATTAAAGTGCAAACTATGACTAAAATATGTGTTTCTAGCCTACCATCACAAACATCACAAAAAACTAGAAAAATGGTTAAAAGCTAATAAGGCCAATTCAAACAATCTCTCTATAATGTTTAAGCACTAACTTTGTGCTTGACTACTTATTAAAAGTTCTTCTTTACCTGTTAAAAAAATGAAATGAATGCTACTCGATTCTTGAGCTCTAGTATCACATATTTTATGATTTAAACATAAATAGGTTTGAATCTGGATCTTATGTTTCCTGGACAGAGTGATGAATTGTGTGTTTGTGGATTTCAAGGATGAAAGTCTGGCACATCAAGCGCAACAGCATTTGAATGTGTATTGTTTCTTTGGAATCTTCTGAGTATCCTGTTTGTGATCATCTTAGATAAAATATATTCAAATGAGCTCCTCTTTATTTATATTTATCTTTGGAGATTAAGCAAGACTGATTGCCAAGTTTTGTGGTTGTTAGGGTACGGTTTCTTGGCAAAACATTAGCAGTTGAACCTCGGATTGTAGAAGACTCTGTCTCTTTGATCAACGATGCTACTGCTAAAGAATTTGGTGGAGGATCTAGAAGAGGTCCTTATCCTGGCAGCGAACCCATTGCTGAAAGACTTGGGGTGGATTATCCATTTCCTCCTCACCTCGAGTATGTTTTCAGCTACTTCATGATTTTTTTAACCATCTTTTTAAATTTCTATCCAGATTTGGTGGATAAGTGGCTAGAAGTAGCTCCTCATTCTATTTGTCCTGAACATCCCCTGACCTAAACATTACAACATTTCTCATGATTTTCCTTTACATCACAGCTGATTAGCATCATCCCTGTATGCCAGATATTTCTCATGTCTGTAGGCATGCCAGCTTTGTTTGTCTTGTAAATTATAGACTCTATTCTTGTTCTGTTTGGTATATGCATAGAAAACTAGAAGAGAAGAAGAAGCTAAAGTATTAAGAGGATTTAGACAGTCATTCTGTTGGATTGAGAGCTGTTGAGAAGAGAAGAAGAAGCTATCTTAGGCCCTGCAGTTGACAAGGATGTTGTTCATGAAGCTGTTGGATTGAGAGCTGCTGCCTTGGTTCCTAAAGAGATGCCAGTAGTTAAGAAAACGAACCCAATAATTCAGGTGATAGCCTTGCATCTCCAAAAGCCTCCTTCCCCCTTTGTTCTTCATTGAAGTTTGTGATACTACGTTGTTGATCGCTGTGCTTGCAGATTAAAGTAGCACCTAAGCAGGTACAGAATGAAGAGAAGGGTGACACGAGGGAAATATCATTGCCAGTGGAAGATAAAGAGAATGATAATAAACCTTTTGCGACCCTTGAAGAATTAAAAAGTGGAAGATTTCCCCCAGAAGAGATTCTGTCGCTTCCTATGTTTAAGGTATTGGAAGTTTGGGCATTTTACTTTTGCCCATGAACCCCTTGTGTGCAGATTGGATTTGCAGTTAGTCTTTTAAGTTTTAGCTGTGGTCCTGTTACTTGGTTGTTCATGTTTCTTATGATATTCATTAGTTAATTTATTAAGAGCTAAATGAAGTGGATCCAGGGCAAGGTCTTGTAATGGAATGACTTAGTTCCTTTAGGGATAGGACAATCCTTGGAACCTTATCCATAGAAGATAGTAAATGGCTGCAAAGGGCATTCACCTTTGAAGAACTTGATGCTGTGATCAAGAATGGTGACAAAGCGCCTGGGCCCGATGATTTCAATATGGCCTTCTTTCATAACTGTTGGCACATCTTGAGAGAGGATATCTTTAAGACTTTGGAGCAATTTTACAATGAAGACTTTCTGGAGGAAAGTCCCACTGCAACTTTTTCTGGAATATCTGGCAGGAGAGAAATAACCAGGAATAACAGATGTTTTAATAATAGGAGAGAAAACATAGTTAATGTTAAATCTAGATGTTTGAAGAGTCTATACTTATGGTGTAGGAAAAACATTGTATCGGAAATGAACTCTATGTTAGATCTTTTGCATTCCTTCAACATATACAACAAAACTTCCTAGATTTTACTTTTCTATGGTAGTTCTTGGTACCCTTATCGGATATGAACTCTATGTTAGATCTTTTGCATTCCTTCAATATATACAACAAAACTTCCTAGATTTTACTTTTCTATGGTAGTTCTTGGTACTCTTTAATGAAATCTATTACTCCCTCTATTTCAATTTATGTAAACATGTTTCCTCTTAAGTCCGTTTAAAAAAGAATGACTCCTTTTTAAATTTGGAAACAATTTTATATGAACTTTCCGTTTTATCTTAATGAGAACCTTTTATAGCAATGTTATGGCATGTCTAAGACCATAAAATTTCAAAAGTCTTCTAACCACTCAAATGTTATAGTATGTTTAAGATCTCATGTTCCAAAAGTCTTCCTTCTTTTCTTAAATTTCGTGTCCAGTCAAATACGTTCACATAAATTGAAACGGAGGGAGTACCTTTTTTCATCAAAAAATGTAATTGCCCCCGGGACTTTGCTTCGTGGTGAGAGCGCATCACGTAATGTTTGGATTAAGCGCATGTCACAGGTTCAAACATGCCACAAACAATAGCTGGGTTATTAAATTGAGCGTAACAGCCGGGCCCATTATCACCGACTTTCGAACCATGCACCAGTGGCCTTCAGGGATTTCTCAGTTAAGAATCTATCCAATCCTACCCCATGAAGGATTTCTTTTTTGCCATGAAGGATTAATAAACCAACAACTAGGAAATGAATTCTGCTGGTTGTTTATTTCAGTAAATTCAAGTCACCAAAACATAATTGGCACCTAAGGGAAATTAAACGAGGTTTATCAAATCAGGCTCTTCTAAAGGATTTTGTGAGTTATGTGGACTGTGAATCTTTTTATTTTTTTATTTAATAAGGTATAGTATGTGAACTGTGAATCATATAACACCTTGCAGCAGAAGTTTTCAGAAACCAACAACTATGATAAAGTAATCAGACACTAAATCAGAGTGTAACTCCCTTTTTGTTTGTATTCAAGAATCAACCATTCTTCTTAAATTATGCTTTCATTACATAGTTTCTTCAGCAGTGCTTCTTGGACTGCATCATTAGAGGGACAACAGGCATAGGGCACACTAAAATAATACCATCCTATTATATCTCATTAATAATTCTAATACATTATACTCTCTCTGTTACATTTACGTAGCACACTTTTCTTTTTAGTTTGTCTTTAAAAGAATGATGCCTGTCTATATTTAGAAATAATTTAACTTCCCATTTTATACGTTTTGAGATGATCTACCGCCACACATATGTCTATGGCTTGCTTCTGACCATAAGGTTCAAAAGTCTTTCTTAACGTCATTACCCCATCAAACTATGTCACATAATTTGGGACAGAGGGAGTAGTTATTTTTTAATTTTCTTAAGTATGCCTCTAGGGGGTATCATTTCCCACCTAGTCTTATTGATGATGATTGACTTGATGAATGTTGGTCTGTATCAGACCAATGAATAGATTAATTTAAGATAGAAGTGTGGAATTTGCATGAAGATGGGGTACGAACTACCACTTTTGAAAATTAGGTATGACAGAAATAAAATACTAAAAAATCTTGGAAAAAGAGTCCTATCTGTTTAACTTCTTAATACTAACTAGGTCACTGGGGAAATATGTAAATTAGGGATCCGAGTGTTCTGAGCAACCACCTGCTTTCCTATTTTTTTTTTATTTTTTTTTATGATTCTTAAGTGTAGAGGCTCTTGGCTAATTACTTTGAATTGCTTGAAGTTATGTATGTGGAAACCAAAAATGATGTACATAAAGTTTATCTTTACTTCTATAGATGGCTAATCATCTCCATAAAACGTTCTTGATTTTGGGGAAATGGCAGGAAAAAGAATAGAACTAAACTGGTTGCTGAAAAATTGTTTATGAGCTTATGAGATTGTTCATCCTAAATACAGCAGACTATTTCTAGTAGTTTTTAACTGCTTAGCCTCCTTTGTGAGAAGAATTCACTTTTTTGTTGATAAGTAGGGTTTCGGTTTAGATTACTTAAGCTGACAAGTAGTTGCTATTAGGAATTCATTAAGATTGTATCTTTCCAGTCTATAAATTGTGCTATACTAATTCATTTTTTGTAATCAGTAAATCAAAAGTTTTTTTTTATGAGCAAAGCCAAGCATTAAGTTGGTTCTTGGACATCCCCAGCAAAGCGCTGATGGATATTTAACTCATGGGCTTTCCTTTATGCAGAATTATTGTGCTGGTAATCCTTCTCCTATCTTGTACTTGAAGAACTTAGCAAAAGAAGTGGTTGTTGATGATTTTTACTTCATATTTGGTAAGCATTAATGTACATATCCATTAACAAGTTAAAACACGTTTTTCTGACTTTTTCCTCAGAGTTCCTTGTAGTTCAATACCTCGACAGCTTTTTTTTTCCCCTTCAAAAAAATGGATAACAAGAAGTTACTTCAATGGATATATGCTACTTACTAGAAACTCATGTTTTGGCACTAGAACCATTATATTTCTTCTCAGCTATAATTTTTGCAGGATCTTTATTTGGAAACATCGATGAAGCTAAATCCAGACTGGCAGTGAAGTTAATGCAGGTGAGGTTCATCTGTATTTCTCTACCTTTAATAATACTGTGAAAACTTGAAGCTTTATATATCCACTATTTGATATATCTCAAATTCTTTTGGGAGTATATAAGTAACACTATCTGAATCACCCTATCTGATCATCAGATGTGAGGTCTTGGCTCCACTCTTGTGACACATGGCTCCTCTGTTGGTTTGGTTGATATGTGATATGTCATACATGGGCCCATTGAGAATATGCGTGCTTCTTAAAATTGTAAAGTCTTCTGTTACATAAAGAAAATTGTCAATCTGGCAAGCTGGTTACAGTGCCAGTCAACTACATAATGCCACCCATTAGGCTCTATTGGCATTGGCTGACAATTAATTGAGACTCTAAGCTCAGGAGTTTGAGTTAGAATGATAAATAGTTTGGTGAAAGAGAGTGATAAACCCAGTCAAAGGAAGGTTGAAAGAAAGTTTATAATGTTCTTCTATCTATACGAAGGGGAGAATGACCTCTCTTCGTGTGAAGCATCTGGAAAAATTTCCATTCGTAGATGGAGCTTTGATAGCTACTAGGTCTAGAGGGAAGTAATGAGCAGTACGTTCAAGTATGACTTCCATACCGAGGCTAGCGCGGTTAATGATATCACTGACTATCTTCGTTACAAGGCTTGAAAGGTTGTGTTACTGATATTCTCATCACATTTTCTTCCGTTTCGTGTTTCTCCTTTTTCCTTAGTTGCTTCTTGATAACAAAAATCATGACACTCTTAATGAACCAAACCCTGGTCTCTATATTTCTTCTGGAACAATTGAGGAAGATTTGTACAATTAGCATGAACTCCCTGCTTGGTGAAGGGTATGATGTCAGGGGACTGGTTAAACATTATCTGACCCAGCAAAAGCTCATTATATCTAAGCTAATTTAGGGCCAATTTCATAAACTTGATGAGAAAATCAATTGGTAATCTACTTCTCTATTTAACCATAAGTTTCACTTTCTTCATTCCAGTGCCATTTTGTTGGTCTGTTTCTTACCTGATCCAGACCACAAAATTGACGTACTCCTTTCTAGTTCCATATGCTATGTTGCCAAGAGATCGATTGTCCTGTGGCATAAAAATTGTATTCTCATGTAGAAGGGTGAGATAGTAATCAGTACTGCCTTTCCATTGCTAATTTGCTGTTTATTCATGACTTAAATGCTGACGATTATCTGATTTCATTTCCAGGAAGGGAGAATGCGTGGACAAGCTTTTGTTACATTTCCCTCGGTTGAACTTGCTCAAGATGCTTTAGTATGTTATTTAAATTTGCTTCTTGTCTTCATTTCATTTCCTTTGATGGTCTATACGTAGTAAAATTTTCATTTGATGTATTTCTTAAAGTTACTGGTATGAGCCTGATTTTGGAATGACTGCTTATATAGGTTATCCTTCCACTGGAAGAAAAATATTTGTTCATGAAATTTGAAAGAACCTGATAAAGTTGGAGGTATTTATCTACAATGGCACAATAGTAATTCTCAATCTAATCTTAATTATAAAATAAAGAAGAATCATGCTTCCATTATTAAAATACTACTCCGAATCAAAGCTATTTCTTCCTCTCTATGATGCCTGCAGGTCAGTCATTTCCTTTTCATTGGGGAAAGAAGGGGGGAGGCCAGAAGGGGATAAAGTAAAAGGATGGTTTAGAAGATTGAAAAACGAAGAAATCAATATGAAACATTAAAATTTATGATATCCACATTCCTCTTTTAAAGTGGCAGTGGATTACTTTTTAAACTGCTGGATCATGGAATCATATATCAAAACATAGCAGAATCTGGGGGAAACAAGAGGAAAAGCAGGTAATTTGGTATTTAGTTTTCATCCTGGGCAGCATGATTGTGAAGTAAACACCGCGAAAGTACTTATAGGCTTTTATGAACCTCTTTCAAAAATAAATCTCTTAATCCGAAAGCACCACATACGAGACAATCTTTTGTCTTTCACGGTTAGCATTTTGGAAGTCTCATTAGATGCAAATCTGAAATTTGAATAATATGACTTATGCTGACATTTTCAAATTGTCGTTTGTGGCGTTTCTGTTAGCCTATTCAAATTTCACTAAGCTGATAAAATTTGCTGTTCAACTCCAGCAGTTGGTATTAAGGTTTTGTTCTTGGTGTACCTTAATGGTGCAAGTGCCTACCTCAACAGTTCTCAACCTAATTCTAGCAAAATCATAGATTTATTCAGAAGGTGAGAAACCTTCTGAATTTAATCGTGAACTTGTGTCAAATTTCCAATGGTTATTTAACACGAGATTATTCATGTATATGGTTAGTTTCCTGAAGTTGCCTAAAAATGTGTCATATGGATTGAAGGAAATCATTTCAGTCATATACTTTAATTTATATCACATCCAACTATCTAGAATTATGTGAAGGTGTATACTACACCTGATGATGCTTGTAAAAATTTAATACAAAGAAGTGAATGACTGCAGAATCTGGTGAATGGGTATGTCTTTAAAGGCAAACCTATCGTCATTCAGTTCGGTCGTGATCCTGCTAAAGCAAAAACAAGCTAGAGAGAATAGTTGCAACTAGGGTAATTTAAGCCCTCAGCTCAACATTCTAAGTCAGGTATATAAGCACACGGTGAATTGCTTAGTTTGCTTTAATTATTATTTTTTTCCGCGTATATCTTAAATAACCTCAATACTGTACCAAAGTAATTATTCCTTAATCCATGGTATCTATATGCGACTCATCTCTTGTTTGTAATGAATGCAGTACGATGAGATTATATTTTGGACAGCGACTTCGGCAAAGCTGTGCTGATAGAGTTTATTGTATCTTTTGCTTTTGGCTGTAATTGCCGCAAACATCATTTTGGTTACTAGATAGCTTGTGCCCTGGTAACATTAAAGGAGTCAGTCAAGCTAATGAAGATGCTGCTGAGGGAAGCAAGGAAAGTAGGGAGTCCTTACAGGACTGGAGAAGGTCAAAATATGGGTAAGCTGTCAGGTTTTACCTACACAACGGTTTCACAAGATTTGTATCTGGAGCCAAAAATACACAGAAGTTACTGCTGAGGGAAGCAAGGAAAGTAGGGAGTCCTTACAGGATTGGAGAAGGTCAAAATATGGGCAGGCTGTCAGGTTTTACCTACACAGCAGTTTCACAAGATTTGTGTCTGAAGCCAAAAACACACAGAAGTTATTGTGATCACTACATTGAAGCACAATTGATATGCTGGAGCACAATGTTTAGTTGTTAATTCTTTGTTGTTTATAGTTTATGAGAACAATGTTGTTTCAGTGGTGAGTCGATGAAATAGGTGCGAGTTCTCTCTACTTATTTCATTAGTGGCGGCTTTGGAGAGAATTCTTGTATTGATAACAGTAGGTATTTGATGCAAATGATATTGATTGCAAATTTCGACTATCAGAATCTGCAGTAGCTTGTTAACTACGAGCTCTCATTTCACTTTGCAGAATCATTTATGCAATGTAAAATAGCTGGAGCTTCAGTTTCTACTAGTTTATGAGAACAGTGTGGTAAAATAATTGTCACGAATTATTTAATCCCAAACTCCTGCTTACACTAGAGTAAGTAACAAGAAAATATCCTAGTAAGTACTTGGTCGTTAAACACTTCAAAAAATTCGTGACGTTCTTTGAGATGTTGTCTATCTTTTTTCTTTTACACTTAGGAAAACAAAAAACAACTCTTTGTGGGAGATAAATCATGAGCGTTTACAGTATTCATTCTGTCAATGAGGTTAATATACATAGAGAAGACAACAAAAGAATTTTGAAAAATTCCATATATAGAAAGGTAAAGGCTCAACCGTCGATTAACGAATTCGTTTTTTGAGAATTAAGGTTAGTTTGCATTAATTATTGTTTTTTCCTGCGTGTATCTTAAATAACCTCAATACTATACCAAAATAGTTATTCCTTAATCCATGGTATCTATATGCGACTCATCTCTTGTTTGTAATGAATGCAGTACGGTGAGATAATATTTTGGACAGCGACTTCGGCAAAGCTGTGCTGATAGAGTTTCTTGTATCTTGTACTTTTGGCTGTAATTGCTGCAAACATCATTTTGGTTACTAGATAGCTTGTGCTCTGGTAACATTAAAGGAGTTAGTCAAGCTAATGAAGATACTGCTGAGGGAAGCAAGGAAAGTAGGGAGTCCTTACAGGACTGGAGAAGGTCGAAATATGGGTAAGCTGTCAGGTTTTACCTACACAACGGTTTCACAAGATTTGTATCTAGAGCCAAAAATACACAGAAGTTACTGCTGAGGGAAGCAAGAAAAGTAGGGAGTCCTTACAGGACTAGAGAAGGTCAAAATATGGGCAGGCTGTCAGGTTTTACCTACACAGCAATTTCACCCAATTAAGGAAAACTTAGATGTCTGGCTTCTACCAAGAACCCTGGGGTACTTTTTTCTTGGACAATAAGGTATAAACTCTCTCTTCACGTGGGTGGGACGGGTTGGCAGGGTAGGGGGTTGTGCCGGACGGGGTCGGGCCATTTTTGGCTATCGGTGTATCGGAACCCGGCTAGCCCGGTAACTCGTTCACGGATTTTTACCGGATTCCAGCCCGGTCCCGCCGGGTTACCGTTGGGTAATGTTTTTTTGTTTGACCGTTGTCAACAGTCAAATTCAAAAATGGCCGTTGGGCAACGACCATGTTTTGCAGTTTTAGCCATTTCGGCCTACCCCGTAATAAAATAGCCACACCCCTAATAATTGATAAATTACATTTTTAACCTTTTAAAAACTATAAATAGCCTCCTATCATCTTTATTTTTCTCACAACTTGCGCTCTTCTTCTACTCTAATTCTCTCTCAATTCCCTTTTGATTATTGAATTGCTTATTTCTCTCAAGTTCGCAATTAATTATTATTTCAAGTATCAATTATTTACGGTAGTCATTAAAAAATTATAATTATCAAGTGAAGTGTGGTTTCAGTATCATTTATATCAATTGAAGTGTGATATCAAATTTAGTGCGGCATCCGGACTCCTGGTACACTCGTTCCGTCTCTTTCTCTTCTTTGGTGTTTATTTTTATTTTATTATTTAGAATTATTAATTTAATTTTTTAAATTTAATTTACATAATGAATATATTTAGAGTAGCCAAAAAAACGTGTACTAGTAGGGGTGGTACTAGTAAGAGTAAAAATACTAAAAAATCAAGAGGTGATACTGGTTCTTCTAGTAGCTTTACACATATTTCTGCTCACCTAAAAATTTAAATGTAGATTATGAGAACCTTCAAGAAGATTATAGTATAGATGATAATTTAGATGATATTTAGTCACCTCATAATCTTGAAACACCACCACCTACATCTGGTACTACTAGTCAAAATACTAGGGCTGGCGGTCGTGGTAATACAGGTAGGCCTCCCCTCCCTATTAAAAAGAATCAAAGATTAAAAAAGTAAGTGTTGACAATTTTTTGAAAGACTAGAAGAAGATAAAAATTATGTAAGATGTACTATTTGTAAGGAAGTTTATAAACATGAGACCGGAGGTAAGCAAGGGGGAACGGGTCAACTTCGTAGGCACATGGTAGATAACCACCCTATTGCTTGAGGTGTTGATGAAGAATCTTGCCAACAAAAACTTAACCCGGGTACTGGCGGTTTAATGAGTAAATACGATATATTGAAAGATCGAGAAGAATTAGCTAAAATGATTGTTTTAGGTTGTTTACCTTTTAGCTTTGCTGCTTCACCATAATTGTTACTTATATTCAAAGAATTTATAACCCTTTGTTTAAAGGTATTCCTAAAAGTACTTGTAGAGCCGATATCTTTAGGCTTTTTGGACAATATCAGACATATATCCGTTATTTGTTCGCTAGTCTTCCTTGTAGAGTTTCTCTTACTTCTGATATTGGTCGTGCTGTTAATGAGAATGATTATTTGACTGTTACATGCCATTGGATAGATGATAATTTTTGTATGCAAAAACGTATTATTGCTTTAAAATATGATGAAGATCAAAGTCATACTGGTGCATTTATAAGTAATATTATCCATGAAGTTGCTATATTTTACAATCTTGAAGAAAAAGTTTTGTGTATATCATTTGATAATGCTTCTAACAATAATGCTGCTATTTCACTATTAAAATTACATTAACACCCACCACTTCCTGAAATATTTCAAGTGAAGAGTGCATGCCATATTATAATTTAATTGTTAAGAGTGACCTTGAATTATTTAGAAATGAGATCACTTTAGTTAGAAGAGCTGTTGGTGTAATTCAAGGAAATAATAGAAGTGCTAGATTAAATGCATTTAAGGATAAATGTGTACATTATGGACTAAAACCAAGACTCATGCTTGAAGAAATAGTTATTAGGTGGAACTATACTTATTTATTCTTAAGATGCTGTTATAAATATAGAACGCCTATAACTGAAGTTGCTAATTCTCATTGTACCGATCCTAGCCGTTTGTTAACAGCTAGTAATTGAGATGTCATTGAAGATATTGTAAAAATTTTACAAAATTTTTATGTAGGTTTTCTTGAGTTTATTATCCTACTATTGCAAATGGTTTAGTACATATAGCTAAAATTTCTCTTTTACTCCATAATTTCAAGAAGAAAGAAAGATATAGTTTGTTGTTGAATCTATGCTAGATAAATTTAAGAAATATTTCTATCCTATCCCCCCTATTTACCTAATTGGTGCTATTTTAAACCCTTCTATCAAAATGACTACTTGTCGCCAATTAATCACTGCTTTATATGCTTATATAGATATCGAACCAAATAAAACCCCTGATATTGAAACTTGCATTTCTGATCTACACAAACATTTACAAGCTTTATATAATTATTATATTAACATTGTTGATGCTTCTTCTGCTGTAGATGCAAATATTCCTTCAAGTTCAGTTTCTACATCTGCATCTGGTGCTATGGAGGATAATGACAGTGTTGAAGATTATTTAATTTGGTCTACACTAGGAAAGCATCAACAAACCAGTAGCAGTAATATTGATGAACTCCAATTCTACTTGCAAAAGGCAACATAGCCCTGCATAAAGGAATTTCTACCGCTGGCTTGGTGGAGGACCAACTCAAATCAATTTCCTATTCTTTTGGCCATGGCTCGAGACGTGCTAAATGTGCCGATTTCAACAGTTGCATAAGAGAGCGCATTTAGCCAAGCAAGACAGCAACTAGGAGATACCCATCATTCATTGGGTAGCAACACTTTGGAAGTTCTATTGTGCTTCAGAGATTGGATAAGATCAGAACGACGAAATCAAGGGTGTGAAGAAGTAGATGAATCGGAGGACCAAGAAATTGAAGATATAAAGGTTTATGGTTCCGATTCAAGCAATGCCGGAAATCAAGAACCTCACATTGACATGGATGAACTTACAAAAATGATGCAAAGCATGTGATGTACTCTTTCTTATTTTTTATAATTGTTGTAAACTTTTAGTTTGCAAGTTCAAAAATAAAAAAATCAAAATAGAACTTGCAAATTAATTTAAAGTATTATTATGCAATGAAAATATGAAACAAAAGCCTTTGAAGTTTGATCCTTAAATATTGATCTTACTAAATAATTTTATGTAGCCACTTAATATCAATTTTCAAATTCAAATTAAAAACTTTAAACTTTAAAAGTTTAATTTTATGCCTTAAAATACTTATTTTATTATTTAAAACTTTGCGAACACTTAAGTATCAATTGCATTCAATAAGGAAATATAATACACTTAAAAAAAACCTCGGCCCGGACCCGATAAGCCCGAACCCCGACAGGTCTAACTTAACCCGAAAAATCCCAGCCCACTAACCAGCCCGCCCCACTAACCGGACGGACTGTTTTTTCCATGTTCAGCCCAGTCAGCACGTCCGGTAAACAGCTCTATTCAAGAATATACCTAGAGCTACGAGTTAGTCACCATTTGGTTCACTATACCTGAGTTAATATGAATATAAATATTTAATATTTGGAAAAAGGTCGTAATATAAAGCAAAGCAGTTTTTACCTAAAAAATTATTACCCAGTAGGTTATGCACAAAACAAAGCATCAGATATGGTGCTTCCCCTCAGAGATCAGGAATGACCCGAAGCACGGAGCTCACAGTTTTCTAACCTGCAAAACATACCGCTCTGCTTAAATTTTCAAAAAAGACAAATCTTGTAACTAATTCAACCCATCCGCGGCGTAAGATCTTCTCCGCCCCGCACCATTGCCATCTTTATGAGGGAGCAGCTAATTCAACTAGTTCAGAAAGCACTTGTTCACTAGGTTTTAACGCCAAATAGCCAGATAGTAAGAAAACAAAGGCCAGAAGTAGTAGTACACCCTTTCCTCCTGGAAAGATGGTAAAACATCGTATTGGTAAAACATAAAAATAAGGAACTGTATCAGCAACTATAAGCACATTCCCAACTGCCGGATGACGGATGGCTAAATTCATGGTAAGGAACATGAGCAATTTCTTTGAACTTCATTAGGCTGTTGTGATCCTTTGTCATATCTTAGTAATAAGAAAGAAGATAGAGAAATAGGCACAAACTACCAAGCTTCAATTTGGTATAACGCCAAATCAAAAATAGAAGTTAAAACACATACATACCATAGCCATGACACCTCCCACACAATACATAGTAATTCCCTTGTTTTCAATTTCTTTTACATTCTTGGAGGGACATTGAATACAATACAAAATACGTAATAAGACACACACACAAAAAAAAGAAGAAAAAACAACGAGCATCAACTCCATTATTTAAACTCATCCAGTCATCATTCACGAGCCAACATATCCTGCAATTATATTATTTAGGGAAAAATTAATTAATATAAATGCATGAAAAAAATATGTGTAAAATTATTGGGATGAAAGCTGATAGTAGCATCCAGTATTGCTTGTTAACTGAGAAGTAAATGACATCTAGCTTAATGAAAATAGGTTTGGTACTGAATCACTAGGTAATAATAAAGTTTATGAGAATGTTCTATAAAGAACACATCTTTCCTACATAAGTTTTGGTTTTTTTGGTCGCACAAACAGTAGGGGATGATGGCGCTTGGTGATAAGGTACTGTGGGAGGGTAGCTATGTTCGTGAAAGAGTATCAGATATAATAAGACAGAGAATTTCTAGTTAAAGCATCTTAAGGCTTATGGTACTGAATCACTAGGTAATAATAAAGTTTATGAGAATGTTCTATAAAGAACACATCTTTCCTACATAAGTTTTGGTTTTTTGGTCGCACAAACAGTAGGGGATGATGGCGCTTGGTGATAAGGCACTGTGGGAGGGTAGCTATGTTGGTGAAAGAGTATCAGATATAATAAGACATAGAATTTCTAGTTAAAGCATCTTAAGGCTTATGGACCTAAGACTACTAAACACAGGAAATATTTCGTTGGAAAAATAATTTTCGTGAAAGTAATTTATATCAAACAACATGGAGGCTAAGTGTGAGAGAAAATCTTGCAAAAAGAAAACAGAAAAAAAAATCAATGGCCTTAAGGGTGAGGATGGCTAAACTTTAAATGGAATATAAACTTGAAGACAAGGAAGAGAGAGGAATTCAGGTTCTAGGCTTTCCAAGCAAAAAAATCATTTTTTGCACGACGTTGCAAGACTTACAGTAGGGAACGATCTTCCAATGTTGGTTCCGGTTGTCTCCTTTCCACCATTCCCAGAGAGCAACAATGGTCCCGTCACGGACACCTCCATGTTCTTTATCAGCATTCCATGCATCTAGATTGAGGCGAATGTTATTAACCATCCTAACTGCTCGATAACCATCACTCACGTCCCTGCTCTCTGTCCACAAGACTGATGCATCAAGAACATCAGGGTCGTAAGGGATGAGCTGCACCTGTAAAGGAATTTTAATAGGAATGTAACTTTCACCTTCCCAGTCAAAAGCCATGTAACATTAGTAAGGCAGGGCCCTTGAACATCAGTGTGTTCATTACCTTCAAGCATATGTAAATTCCATTCTCATGCATTTGCAACAATCAAGGTGCATGGAGCAAGGCTAATATTAGTTGAAATCACATATAGTACTAAAATAGGCAACATGACAATAGCAATTCACATCACAAAGAATCAAGTTTAAGATGCAAATACTTCTTGTATAAACCCAAGCCACAAACGTCTATGTTTCACTAATTTCCTCTTAGCAACTTTAAGGTTTTCTGCAGTTATTGAATTCAAAAATTAAACTCAACTTGGTCATGAGGTCTCTAGTTCTGATTTCACCCATAGCCTCAGCTTATCTCACAACCATTGCACATTATTTCTTAATTGAAGAGAGTGCATATACTGTAGGAGAAAATAGTAGATGAACTAAAGCTAGAGCTAGTATGAAACTGCTTCCAACTATTCTCTCTACAACATGGTCAAACTGGTGTAATGAGGGTGTTGCAGTGAATCAGCATACATACTTGGACGAAGAAATCATCCATGTACTGGAATCAGCATGGAACAATATTGCTCTGCTTTAGTTCTATTTTGATCCTAATTGCTCGAACTCGGGTGCGGATCTAGAGGTCGGCTTCTTCATCATATGAATTTTAGAATTCGGGGGTATGGATCCGAGTGCGAATACGGGTGCTTGGATACGGCTAATGTATGCATGTTACGACATTTATAAGTATATGTTTCTATTAATTAAAGTTAGTGAACAAAGACTAAGAGTAAAGTTTAATTCTTTATAAACACCTAATAAATTCTTCACAAGATATCTCATAAAATAGCAAAGCATTCTCATATTTTATATAACCATATATATGACATAAACCCACAAAATCAAACCAGATACCCCATCAATCGATACTCCTCGGCCATAGATATAGTCAAAGCACCCACGGTAAGTTGTCCAAATCCAGTGTAGATTCTACACCTACACCCATGTAGTGTCGACATGGGTGCGGCGAGGATTTTCAGGAGTCACGCAACATAGCTTTAGATAAAAATAATGCACACATAATCATCATTACCATATTTTCCTTTTTAAAGAGTAAATTCCAATTAATAATAAATGCTCAATAGTGTTTTAACTTCTAGATACTTGTTTAATTTCTAGCTTATGCTCATTACCAATAGACTATAAGTTATGCAAGTTGAAGATCTCATCTATCTAGCCATGCTATGAATAAATCAAAGAGAAATAGTGAAACTTATGAAGCCGTTTTGCGATGATATGGCCTTTGTACAAAAAGTGGTGCTTCCTGATTTAGCAAGACAAAATGTCCATTTCTTCTTGGCACCTAAAATCCATACTATTATGTTTGTCATTTACAAACCCCTCCACCTCCTTTTTTTGTGGATAAAATCAGCCCGTTTTGTATATAGACAGATCAGTACTGATGCCAAGAATTAAGATATTTTCAGGGGTTAGCCGTACTTCTGGAGGGCACCTAAAATCCAAAAAACCATTAATTAAAAAAAACACTTCAGTCTACATATTGGGTTAAACTTTCCTTCAGAACATATAAGGTTTCTCTCCCCCCATAGTGTCCAAACGATGCATACTTGAATCATACTTGAATCCTATACTTCTAAAAGAAGTCATAACTGAGCATCTCAAAAGATCCATTTCTCTGATTTCTCTAGCCAATCTGTGAAAAATTCATAGTATGCATCATTTGCAAGTCATAGCATTTGTATTAGGTGGAAATCTCTAATATCCTTTTCCAGGATAAAGTAATGGGTTGGCTATCAAGGTTTAACAATTCATTCAATAACAAACAAATATCTACTTTATTTTTCAGATATGGTCAACAAAATATAGAACATACAGGGTGAGAGGCGCCAATAGAGTGTTTCATGGCCAGTCCTGCAGCTTTATTAACCAGAGCAAAGCTTGGAAACCCCTCTTCATCCTTCACTTTAGTGCTGTACTTCTCATCTTTATACCAGTGCTGCAAACAAATTCACACAGAAAAAATTACATCATATTCACAGAAAACAAGCAACAAAATTCAAAAACAGGAAAAAAGAAAAAGAAAAAGGACCTACTTGAAAAGGATCGGATGGATCAGAAGAAGCAAGAACGACTTTGCCGTCACGGATAGTGAGAGAGTAATTGGGATCAGCCTTTGTATAAACCCTAAATGAAGGCTTATCGATGAGCTCTGGATGTGGTGAGGTCTCATGGTGGAAGAATGAAGGCACATGTGGTTGAAAACGATGATGATCATGATGACGATGAACAGTCTCACTCTCACTCTCGTGAGACACGTGTTCGACGGAGGAATAACTAGGTGGTTGCGGTGGTGGTGGGCCCTCATAACAAGGCGGTGGACGATTATAAGATCCACCATAGTTCTCCTCCATTCGCGGAGGCGGATAATTAGTACGACCATAACTATCCTCCATTGACGGCGGAGGATAATTAGTCCGGCCATAATCATCCTCCATAGGTGGCGGTGGCGGATAATGAGGACGACTATAATTAGGCTCCATCGGTGGTGGTCCACCTACATGGGAAGTGTGATAGACATGGGTAACTTGAGGCGGTGGTGGTTCGTCGTAGGCTGACGGTGGTGATCGTCGTCCGGGAGGTGGAAATTCTTCTCCACCGTCGTCGTCGCGACGGTGGTGGTGGTGTCCAAAAGGAAATTCCATTATGACAAAATTAGGGCAGTCTGAAGTCTAAACTTACGACTTTTATTCAGTTCTTTATATTGGCTTTTGTTACGTGTGTTTTCCTAATTTATGGTATTGTATTGTACATACAAACAAAAATTATTGTATGAAAAAAATAGGATAAAAAATAAAATATAATTATTTAATAATAAATAAAAATAAAATAAAAGAAAAGAAAGTAAGATAATAATGTTACCACAAAAAATTCCTCATACATTAGTAATTTGACACTCTGAATCCGATGCTGAAAACAATAGAAGTATGAACACGCGTTGTTAAATAAAATATAAAATATATATTTTAAACATACACTCGTGAACGTTTGCTTGCTGAGAGGGTATTTTGGTAAATTCATATGGACTAGTTTAGTTTGATTGGTCCAAAAAATCAATTATTGTGGATGCTTTAACAGTTTTTGGCTTGCGTAGACGCTTTTGCCCGTGCTATCGTGTATGTTTACAATGGGCTCATTTCAATTGATCATTGTGGCTGACAAGTGCACTCTCTCGGTGGGCCCCCTTTCTATCTGTGATTGAACTGAACGTTGAAAACTCCATTTGTTTTTGTAATTTAAAATGTTTAGGCATTGCCAGCTTTCATACATATTCTGTTTTTATTTATTTCAACATTTTTAAACATCAAATTAAGCTTCTGTATTTGTCCAAAGCTTCTAAAATTAATAGACTCTTTGGCCAAGTTTCTTCCTAATCCAATAAAGTACTTTTAAAAAAAAAATTGAGGTGTTTACATAAAAACCCATAAAAAAGGATTTGATCACAAAATTGGACATTGAATTGAGAAATTTTTTATATTTGAGTTCGTGATCCTATGAGTAACATTTATTTTTGAGAATTTTTGAAATTCGGGCGTGTGGGCCTGGGGTGTACTTTTATTTATTTTTCGTGTGGGGTTGAGAATTATTTCTAATTGTTAAATTATAGATTATTGAATATGTTTTGACTGGTTTGCACGTTCTTTGGCTAGTTTCAGATCATTTGGCATTAATTTGAGGTGTTAGAGAAGTGTTGGAGTTGATTATCTAATTTCGGAGTAAGGTAAGTCTTTTGCCTAATCTGATAAGAGTGAACTTATCCCTGTAGATATTCTATTTTCTACATGCTACGTATGTACGAGATAACGAGCGTGTTTGCAAATTTTGAGGTGGTGTTTGCATTACTGTACCTTCAATAACCAACAATTACTAAAAGAAGTGCTGACACACAAGACTAGTTAAAAGGCAGTGTAGATGATAAGGAACTGAACGCAAGCATTATTATGAAAATAAAAAAGATAAAGAAGTATAAGTTACCCGGTTGGTTTGGAGGGCGGTTATCCATACGGATGACCTGAGATCGATTCCCCCCTCAATATCTTCTGGGGTTGAGCCTGTCGCACAGGGCTTGCCTAGTGCGGTTTACATCCTCTGTGTAGTTTGCAGGCTATTATACAGAGGGAGGTTTACTCAGTGCGCACAAAGTGCTCACCACAGAGTACTCACCCGAAGGGCAGAGGCTGTGGCAGAGGTTGTAGCGGCTGCGGGTTTCCCCTCTTACCAAAAAAAATCACAAACTTAACCTATATAAATATCCATACCTTGACAGTAGTTTATAAGATTAAAGAAGCAAGGTGAGACAATTAATGATATTAACAAAGAATATAAGTATGCTTGCCCAGTGCACTAAGCTTCCGCTATACGCCGAATCCGGGGAAGGACCGGACCACAAGGTCTACCGTACAACTTTGTAAGTATGCTACAAAGTTACACTAAATATAATTCAACTGAGTAAGCAAGACAAGTTTCAAATGTTCACTTTGTCAGTCTAAAATTTAGAGTCCTTTAGTACATGCTGGCATATACAGTACTTCTCAACCTTTTTCTTTCTCATGCAATTATAGAAGCGTTTATATAGTCTTTGAAAGGATGAGAGAATCTACTGAATTATTGGTTGGGGAATTATTGGTGGCACAGTGTTATCTGTCATGGTTGAAAATCTTTTTTAACAGTTGTATATTGGTATCGGTGCAATCTCCAAATGATATTGAAGGTGCAAAGAAAGAGAAGAAAGAATTGATGGAAGGAAATGCAGAAGCATATTGAAGAAGCATAGTAGAGATTCTTACTTAAAAAGAAAGAAAGGAGCAACGATACCTTATAAATAACAAAGAACAAAGAAGCTGTCATAAAAATGGGGTCAAAGAAGAGAATAATTTTAAGCAAATCTCCTGATGCATTTGATTTCACATGTCTTTCAAAAGATTTAATTTCTTTTTGTTGAAAATTTAGGGGCAGGAGTAGATTTTTCAGAAAGTTCTATGTTAGCTTTTTGCCTAAGTTTGAAGCATATCTAATGCATTTGGGAAATTAAGCTTTGTTTTGATTGCTATAAGCTGCAGTCCAAACGTTCTTTCTTTTTTTATAATCAAGTTTCTGGAATTGAGATTTTGGAACTTCTTAAATCTTAATGTAAAATTTTGCATTAGGTAAGATAATATCTTTCCTACTTTTATATGGGGTTGTACTTTCCTTATGATACTGAAGTTCCTTGTTCTTTAGACAAGGTACTGAAGTTTCCATATAATTTACTACTAATGCTATATACCACCTCCCAGCAAAAGGTGTGGCCTAAAGGTTTATAAGACCTTTCAATATGGAGTACCTCTGGAGTATTTCGCCAATATTACCTTATGGAGTTACTCCTGGCGGCGAGCCTTGAGAGGAACTCTTACTAGCTTCGACTTCTTTTGAAAGCTACTAGCTATTATAGAAAATATGAGGTTATGTAACGACCCGACTGGTCATTTTAAACTTTAGTAATCTGTTCGGCGGTTTGATATCTTGAGTAACTTCATATGATGTATATGATTTGCGAGTATGGTTGGTTTTGATGTTCGAAATTGATTTGGAAGAGTGATTCCTAAATTGGAAGCTTTAAGTTGGGACAATTGACCAGGGTTGACTTTTGATTAAAGGACCGAATCGGGATTCGAAAGTTTCTATAAGTTCATAAGGTGATTTCGGACTTGGGAGTATGTTCGGGTTGAGTTTTGGGTGGCCCAGGTGTGTTTTGGCGCTTATTGTCAGAAGTTGGCATTTTGAAGGTCATTGAATTCACTAAGTTTGACTTGTAGTGGACTTTGGTATTATTGGACATCCATTGTAGTTTTGAGACCTTGGATAGGTTTATTTAATTGATCGGAACTTGTGTGTGAAGTTTGGTCATAATCCGGAATGTCTAAGTATTATTTGGACGCGTTCGACGAAGTTTGAAAGTTAAGAGAAGGATTTTGGTCGTCGATAATTGATTTTGATATTATTTGTGGCGTTCCAAACCGTTGGATAAGTTTGGATAAGATATTGAGACTGGTTTATATGATATGACAGGGGTCGCGGGGACCTTGGGTGTGTTTCAGGGTGGTTTAGAACCATTTTCCTTTGATTTTAGTTGCTAGTTTCTGGTGGCAATGGTATGCATCACGATCGCGAGGTGAAGCGTGACCGCGGAGAGTGATTTGGGACCTGGGTAGCATTGTGCTACGTGATCGCATGTGGAGAACCATGTTCGCGTAGGGTGCTTGGTAGTTTGGAAGCTGGTTAATCGCATTCGCGCCATGGAGCACGCGTTCGCGTAGTGGCCTGGGCTAGAGCTTTGCTTTCGCATGTCCAATATGTATTTGCATAGGGTTGAAGTCGGGCTGGGGAGAAATGGTCTTCGCGAACGCGAAGAGGTCCCTCGTTCATGGATGCGCGGCTGTTTGTATTTCGCAATCACGGATTGTCAAACGTGATCGCGTAGACAGTTTTGGGCAGCTGGGGTATTTTTGCTTCGCGGCCGTGAGACTGTGAACCACGATCACAATGGGTAATGTTTGGTACAAAATAACAATTTGCTCATTTCATCTCATTTCTCTCTTGTTGAGGCGATTTGGAGCAATTTTAAAGGGTCATTTTCATCATCTATCATAAGGTAAGTGATTCCAACTTGTTGTGAGCTAAATACATAGATTATATATGAATTTTAACATGAAAATTAGTAGAAATTGTAGGATTTTGGAAGAAAACCTGGCAATGGTATTTTTGAGGTTTGACCACGAAATTTGGACATGAAATTTAGAATAATATTACATATTTGAGTTCGTAGTTGTATGGGTAATATTTATTTTCGAGAATTTTCGGAACCCGGAAACGTGGGCCCGAGGTTGAATTTTGTCGAATTTTCATGTGGGTTGAGAATTGTTTCTAATTATTAATTTCGAGTTTTTGAGTATGTTTTGATTGGTTTGCAAGTTCTTTGGCTAGTTTCGGATTGTTTTGGCATTTGTTTGAGGTATTAGAGTCGATTATCGGATTTCAGAGCAAGGTAAGTCTCTTGCCTAACTTTGTAAGAAGAAACTTATCCTCATATGTGCTATATTTGTTACATGCTATATGTTATGGGAGCTAGGTACGTGCGAGGTGATGAGATCCGTGCGTATGCTAGATTTTAACATGTCCGATAGACTTAGATTTTACATCATGCTTTAATTGTGCTACTTGAGATAATATGCATGTTTAAACATTTAAATTCATGTTTTAGCGTGAGACTGGACTTGCATAGGATATCATGCTTTGTTATTCTAGAGACTTTGCGCGCTACTTGATTAGCTGCAAAAATTATACTTTCTCTTACGAATTACTCCCTTGTTGAACTTTAGAAGCATATGGATTAATTGTCAATTAACGACAGTTATCTTGGAGTTACTATCAGAGTTTGATCGTCTTGATTTGAAGCCTATTTCTTCAAGAGTGACTTGATTGGTTCGTGGTTCTCACCTTAACTCCATCTCATTTGCTCACAAATTTATGTTATTTGAATTTAAAATTAGTAATTATTCAAGTAATATAATATCAAGATCCTTTTGATCTTTTCTTTTTTAAATAAATAAGGGGCACAAATACAATCGTTCCTTAAAAACAAAATTTTCAGGAGTTTGAATATGTGTCTTTTTGCAACTTGAGTTTGAATTTGTTTCAAATAAACATGACTTGATAGTGCATATTGAATATTTTGTTCATTTCTTCTAACCCACTTGTTTTACAAAATTCAACATGAAAAAATTAGACGTTATTCTTAATTTCATATTCCCTTTATGTTTAGTTTTCTTAAAGTTCAGGACAAATGGCGGAGAACAAATAAACCATTCCTTCATAGATTAATATAATTTATTAGTTCATAACACCACTTTTGAATAGCTATATAATAGTATTATTTAATAATAATAATAATAATAATAATAATAATATATAAAACAAAATGTTGTATCTTTTTTCTCACAAAATATTGAAAAGTTTATTCCTAACGGCTAAATTGTTTCTTTAAAATTTATGTACTATGTAAAAACAAAACTATTTGGAAAAACACAATATAATCAATATTTTTTGTTAAAAGGGTATTTTGTCTTCTTTCTCAAGAGGTATATCAAATTCATGATAAAAGATCACCAACCTTTAAATAATATCTAAATGTAAATCTAATTTATTTCATAATCTCAAAAATATATTCAAGTATTAATGTAAGACTAACCACGTCTTACCAACTTTAGAACTATAATCTTTCACATAAAACATGCGTGAATTTAAATTGTATACCAAAAACCCAATTTCACATGTCAAAATTAAAAAATAAGTAATATAAACTTTCTTGTTTCTAATCGTAACATATGCATGCAAGACGCAATATATATTATGAAACCATGATCCTCTACCCTAATATTTATAGAAATTGTATTTCATAAATCACCAAGGGTAGAAATTAAACAAGTAAATCATAAGTTGAGTAAAAGAAAATAGAATCTATTTTATCGTCATCAAACCATTCCAATCTCTCCAAATAATGGTCGGGCATAATAGAATCCTTGACAATGTCATGTCACACTTTCTTTCATAAAACCGTATTACTTTAACGTAATATTACCGGGCACTATTCATAGACAACTTTGCAAAGTCAAGCACCGCTCCTTTAATTTGTAGATGCCCTTTTATATTGATGTATCAGTGCTCTTAAAATTAATTCTTTTCAGTTCATCCACCTATGTTCCTTTACTTCTTTTTTTTTGGATCGTTAAAATTATTGAGTTTGTTTTCTATTTGTGTGTCTTTAAGATAATTGCTTTAATTTTCAACAAATAAGATCATGTTTTTCCCCTCTTCAACATAATATTTATTCAAGAAGCTAGGCATCTCATTCAGTCACAATGAACTTGGGTTTTAATGTTTAGAGACAACATAATTTCATCATCTAGTTCATGGGAATCAATATGTACCGGTAATGGTTGCAACCGTTGGTAAAACAATATCTTTCACTATATAAAATTCAACAGTACTAATATTCTCATTTTCTATTCCCTTTAATCTGAAGACCAAAGCAACGTATTGTTCATAAAGGCTGATTCGTGAGTAGCTTTGTTTAACAAAGGCACAATCGTACTTGGAAGGCCCCTAATATGAAGAGTGGTATAAATTTAGAGAGTATGCAGGAATCGTTAGTTAGTAATATAAACATTAGTAACTAATCTTTAAGGGTTGCATCCCTTCAATAAACTTGATATTTTTATTTAACTTTTTTAAAAATAATAAATTGGGTATTTAGATTTTTTGGAAGGATATTTTGGTAATTTAACTTTTAAGTTATGGGCTTCCCACTTTTAATATAATATAGATATATATGTAGTTCTACAACATCCCTGGATCAATTAGAAAATGAAAATTTCTAAATTCTATCACGACCCGAAATTCCCACCATCGGGACCGTGAGGGCGCTTAACATTTCAATTGCTAGGCAAGATATAATTACTAACTATTTTTAACAATTCAAATAAAATGATAATAGTGGAACTGAATAGTCTGAAACATGGTGATAAACTTATAAATGACGTAATCCAAATACAATCCCAGAAACTGGTGTCACGAATACATGAGCGTCTAGAATACTACAAATAATAGTCTGAATAAAACAACTGTCTGAATCATAATAAACAGTTAAGATGACATAGAAGGGGACTTCAGGGCTGCGGACGTCGTGCATCTATACTTCAAGTCTCCACTGATAGCTAGATCCAAGCAATCTTACTCAGCGTTGCTGGGACCAACTCTGGTATCTGCACAAAAAGTGCAGAGTGTAGTATGAGTACAACCGACTCCGTGCACTCTGTAAGTGTCGAGCCTAACCCCGACGAAGTAGTGATAAATCTAAGGCGGGTTACTTACAATAACATGTACGCAATAATAATAATAATAATAACAAGAAATGGAAGTAAAACAGTTAACTCATAAAAACGAACTCGAAATCCACTACCAGAGAGCCCACGATAACAAGTCTCATAAACTTATCT
This sequence comes from Nicotiana tomentosiformis, assembly GCF_000390325.3. Classification (NCBI taxonomy): domain Eukaryota; kingdom Viridiplantae; phylum Streptophyta; class Magnoliopsida; order Solanales; family Solanaceae; genus Nicotiana; species Nicotiana tomentosiformis. The sequence continues at coordinate 2,491,552 of NC_090813.1, forward strand.
CAAAATACATAGACAATTCAACATGCCACAGACAAATACTACATATACAATCTGTTGCAGCGCGCAACTCGATCCCACCATATCATCATCTGTCAATATCATAATCCGTCCTTATTCCGCCATTTCAATTCATTACCTTTCAATTTCCATTACAACATGCAACTCGCTCCCCAAACAATTTCAATCAACAATAGCGATTCAACAACCAAAATTTACAAGAATTTCTACATCAAGAGAGTAACTGTACGAGGCAATGAAGAATCACATAATAATCAAAGAATCTCTAAAAACTCGAACGTCTCAACCTTACCAACTCATCGGTATCTATCAATTAGACAACTCATACAAGTGAAACCACGTTATAGAAAGCAATAAATATTATAAAACTATAAGGCAAATAAAACATATGGCAATTTAGATATGCAATTAAAGCAAGTAGAGACAAGTAGCAAACAAGCATGGAATCATGGAATGGATGGGAAATTTAATACAAGAATAACTAAATGACAAGTAACAATTATGGCATAAAAGTCAATAAAGCATGTAGCAATTAAGGCATGAAACATGATATATCATGAAGTAACGAAAACATGGAAGCAAGTATCATAACGACATATATACACTCCTTATCCCGCATATACTCCGTTTCTCATATAATTCACATAACACATAGTTCAAGGTTCCCTAATTTCCCAAAATTAAGGTTAGACCCAACAGTTACCTCACTCTGCAATTCAAGCAATCAATCAACCACGACCTTACCTTTTGAACAAGCCCCCATACCAACCAAATCTAGCAAATTATTGACCAAATGATTCAAAATAAGCTTTAGAAACTACTCACAAATGAAAGAGGTTCAATTTTAATCCTTTTTTTAAAAGTCAACAAAGGTCAACCCCATGCTTGCTTGGTCAAAACCCGAGTTCAGGCCAAAACCCGATTACCTATTCACCCCCGAGCTCAGTTATGTGATTTGTTTCGAAATTCGATCTCAATTCGAGGTCTAAATCTCAATTTTACACCCCCCCCCTCCCAATTCCACCAAAATCCTTAATTTCTACCATGGAAATCCTAAATTTAATATTGAAATCTCATGAAATGTAATGGGTAATTGAAAGAAAATGGATTAAAGTCACTTACCAATGAATTTGGGAAGAAAGGCCTCTTGGAAAATCGCCTCTAGAGTGTTTAGGGTTGAGAAATGGTGTGAAATGAGCTAAGTATCGTTTTCCCCCTCTTTTACCCAACTGTAGGTGTCGCAATTGCGAACATGACTTCGCAATTGCAAACACCACAAATGCGAGACAAGGGTCGCAAATGTGAACCCTGCCTCAGAGCCAGATATATTGCAAATACGATAAAATGATCGCAAATGCGAAGTTCTCACCTTCGTAAATGCGACCGACATCTTTGCAATTGCGAAGGAATACTGTTTTGCGAGGCATCACAAATGCGACCAAGTGATCGCAAATGCGATCTTGAGCTGTTCGCAATTGCAAACTCTTTCCTCCAAATGCGAGGTTACCCAATCACATGCCCTACTCGCATATGAGAACTCTTGTTCGCAAAAGTGAGGCTCGCAATTGCGAGCTAGACATCGCAAATATGAGATCTGCAGTAGACACCAAGCAGGTATTGCACGAGAAATCTTCACAGTAGCAAAACTCATCCGAAATACGTCTGAAACTCACCCGAGCACCTCGGGCTCCATACCATACATGAACATAAGTGTAATAATATCATACGAACTTGCTCGCGCAATCAAATCACCAAAAAAATATTTAAATCTACAAATCAATCCTCAAAATGAATGAAATTTGCAAAGTAAAACTCAAGAACACTAGAATTACATCTAAGCGTCTAAATCATGTCAAATCAATTCCGAATTGCACCAAATTTTGCAAACACGTTTCAAATAGCGATATAGACACATTTCAAGTTTCAACATCAAAATCTGAACCCGTTAGTTAAGAAGTCATCTTACGGTCAATCTTAGAAAATTTTCAAACTTTCAAAATACTAGTTTTTGACAAAATGAGTCAAATCAATTTAGGGACTTCCAATTTCAATTCCAGGCATACGCTCAAGTCCAAAATCACGATACAGACCTACCAGAATTGTCAAAATACCGATCCGATATCGTTTTCACAAAATATTGACCGTGGTCAACTCAAGTTGTTTTTAAAGTTAAAAATCATGTTTTCTTTAAATTTTCACATAAAAGCTTTTCAAGTAGTGACGCGGACCACACACGCAAACCAAGAAACATCAAATGAAGCTAATTGAGGTCTCAGAACAGGGAATTAAGGGCTAATACTCAAAATGACCTATAATACTCAAAATGACCTATCGGGTCATCACAAATTCCAATATGATATCTTGTTAAGATGTATGATGCCATCATCTTTAAGCTGTTAGAAAGGTGATACATTTATTTATTTAATTATATCTTAACAAACTTAGATATATAAGGTTGAAACGGTTACTTTTCATGTATTAATGTGAACTTATTACACAAAATCTACAAAAGGCAGTTTGATGTTACATTTCAAACAAAGGGTTTAGGTTACAATTAAAACTTGAAAAGCAATTCATGTAATTAAATTGTGTATTGAATTCAAACCAGGCATTTTTGTCAATAAACATATATCATCTACCTGTCCTATGGAAGTCATTCTTCATTGTCTTTCAACTTGTACTGTTATTTATTTTTTTGCAGTTTATGGAGATTTTTGTCGTTACAACACAATTGCAAATAAAACCAGCCAACTCCCAACTTTGTCATATACGTTACACTCGCGTTTGGCCATAAAATTTGGGAGCCTTTTTTTCAAATTTTGTTTTCGAATATCTGTTTGTTTATAGATTTTAACAATTTTTTGGCAGATTTTAAAAACAAAATCTTCAAATCCCAAAAATAGTTCTAGAGTAGTTTTTGAAGTTTTCTCTTTTGGAGTAAAATGCATGTCCAAATACAAATATAACTTTCAAAAATCATTTTTCATCCCATCTTCAAAAAATTATTTTTCCAAGTTTCAACCAAATCTATGTCCAAACGCTAGCGTAGTGTCTTCTCCCAACACATCAGACCACAACCATTTTGCAATATACACACTAAATGAATATTGATTCCAAACGTATACGGATGATGTTACGTTCAAAGTCAAGGTGCTTCTTATTTGCTGCTATTCATGACATATTTGTCTCATTTTTGCCTTTTGTTTTTTTTATAGTGGTGGTGTCGGGGCGGATACCTGATACCTCCCACTAGCACATATACTAGAATTTATCCACTAAGACTTATACAAACGTGATCTCCTATGTTTGTACTACTCTCATTTATATAGGGTGACAATTTTATTGGATTAAAGTTGTATTCTTGGATTTCATTTGTTGCTTTTGATGTCCTGAAGTTGTGAATATTCATGCATGTTTTTCTGTTGTATCTTTTTTAAAGACTGAATTTTTTTATGTTTTTGGAGGATTTGTAGAGCTGGATCCATTGATTCTGGAAAGAGGAGACATGCTTCTATTTTTTCAAGAACAATTTCTGCATCCAAGCTTTGCAGATGTGATGCAATGGGATCACAAATTGATTCAGATGCTCTTGTTTCTCTTGAAAGAAAACCCACTGTTAAGCATTCGTCTGAGGTATTAAAACCTGTTTATGTCATGTTTGATGCTCCATCACTATTAGTTTTTTTTTCTTCCTGTGGCTAAGTATATATATTCCAAATATTTTAAAGTTTCTTCAACTTTAAAGTAACGGTTTATTTTTTGTTTAGGTTCTCAATATGCAAATTTTATGTCAAAGAATTGATATTTAATTCACAAACATGGAGAAATTGATAGTGAGAATTGATATACCTGACACCAAGTAGCTTGGGATTGTGGCGTAATTGTAGTTGTATTAAGTTGACACAAAACTTAGATGATTTGACTCTCATACATCAAAACCCTGATTCTTTATTGTATGGAGGGAGTAAGTGCATTATAAGGAATTATGCAAATAAATTCTTGATTTTTCCTTTTTGGGAAGTGAATTTTTGGTGAATATGGATAATAAGTATTGTCCAAAAATATTTAATTTTTATTTGTTATATTTATTTTTGTTTGTGTAGAATGGAATCAACAGACTTTTGATTGTGCAAGAGCAAATGGAGAAACTTGAGGAGGAGCTGAGAGAGACAAGAGAGCAACTAAATTTTGTTGAAGAAGAAAAGAGCAGAGCCATTTATGAACTCAGTGAGATGAAACATGTAGCCTATGAGACCAATGTGAAGGCAACTGATGGATTATCGCCAAGAAAATCAAGGGAACTTTATGCAGAAGTTAGGACTTTGAAGGAGTTGCTAACTCACAAACAAGAAGAATTGAAGATAAAAGATAAGAATATCAAGTCTTTGAAGTTGGAGCTCGAAAAGGCGAGACAATGTGAGCTCAAGTTACTAGAGAAAGATCCTAGTTTAGGGAAAGTGAAAGAAGGATTTAGTCATGTAAAAGCATTCAAGATTCGCGTGACAGATTGGTTGTCTGATTTTAGAAGAAGGGTTCAAGAATTAGAAGATGAATTGGAGAGCAGGAAGTTATCAGAGTCCAAAATATTTGATGCTTGGTTGTCAAAGACAAGGCAGTTTGAACAAATCAGGATTGAACTCGAAGAATCCAAGCTCGAGATTGCTTCTCTTCACGAAAAGATTGAATCTTTAGACACTTCTTTCAAGCAAAATGGCAGGTATCTTAATCATTCTTGCAATGAGGAGATTGCTAAATCAATAGAGAAGGAAATGGAAAACCTCAAGTCTGAACTTGAATTGGCAAAAGAGAATGAGAAGGTGGCATTATCAAAGGCCAAGGCTTTGAATATTGAGATGAGCTTGCTGAAAAATGAAATGAAGTTGGCAAATGAGGCAGAAGAAAAGAGCAGAAAGGCCTTAGATGATTTAGCGTTAGCATTGAAGGAAGTTGCTTCGGAAGCATGTGATGCCAAAGAGAAACTTAGTGCTACACAATTAGAACTAGGACAAGTGAAAAAGGAGGCTGGAAATCTGAAGGAGATGATCAAGAGCATTAAGGCTAGATATAAAAAGCTTTTGGATGAAGCAAAAGAGGAAACAGAACTATTTAGAAACATAGCAGACAGATTGAAATTAGAGGTGGAGGAGTCACTATCGGCTTGGAATGGGAAAGAAATGAGCTTCATCGCGTGTATAAAAGAAGCTGAAGAAGAACGGGATCTTGCTCTCCAAGAGGCCGCTAAGCTCAACGAATCTCTTAAAGCAGCCGAGCAAATGACTAAAGCAGCAAGGGAAGAAAACTATAAATTGACAGACATCTTGAAGGAGGCTGTCAATGAAGCAAATGCTGCAAAAGGAATGAATCAATGCCGTTTTCTCTCTCGAGAAAATGCAAGCCTTGTGATTGATGAAGCTGCTTCATGAAAGTAAAATGGTTGCTTTCTTCAGAATCAACAGAATACATAAATGCAGACTAGAAGAATGAGGGTTGAAGTCACCAAAGGCAATAGTAGAGGAACACGAAGATCACAAAAGCCAGGAAAACTTTCAGCTTCAATCTTAGTCAGCTAAAATTGGCTTGTCATCATCCGACTGCATGATTCATTTGCTTTCACATATAATGGAGACAGAACTTCAATAATCCACATCATAGCTATTTTGACAATTTAGATAGTAATATGAATTTAACTAAGAGAAGAAAATTATTCTTCTGAGAGTGTTGGCAACTCTTAATGAGGTATCATTTACACAGGAAGAAAATTAATTTAGTTTTTATTCTTAGGAATTTTTGTATGTTTGTATTTGGGATTGATGTATACTTGATTGATATTGATTTGCTATGTTTTTGGCCTTTTGGGATTGATGAAGGAGGATTTAGAAGCAATTGAAGAACTTGTAATTTACTATTTGGGATGGTGTTAGTGATTTTCTTGTTTAACTACATTCACCAGCAGTTTCCGAACTTGTAATGAGGTTTAGAGGGTTATGACTTAGTTCTATCAACCACTTTTACAAGAAAAGTGGTTGTTTTTTATTTCAAGCTTGGTGTATAGAAGCATTGGTTAATAAGTTTTACTCTCTTGTTTACACCATAAGTTATGATCTTGATGGCTTCAGTAAGTTTTAAATTTCTAGGGAACTTTGATCTCCCAAATTTAATTTTTGTTAGGTTGAATTTCTTTGTTTATGGTTTCGAAAAAAGCTTATAAGTTCAGGATTTCAAAGTGGGGATGTTTAAGTAGCTTCTCTTTAAGCCTTTCCAACTGAAGACCATTTTCAAATTTACCAGTACACCTAGAATGGACTTTCAACAAGAGAAATCCGATAAAAACTAGTTTGTTGCTTTTATTAAAATTTTAGTTTCCTTCTGGATCTTATGAAAATTTGTTAAGTTCTCATCAATTTGGTTACAACTAGGGGAACTTTTCTCTTTCCTTTCTGCTGATCATGACATTCCATGCCGTTTGAATAGATATATGCTTACCACAAAAAACTTGGTAGATTGTGAATTTCTTAAATAAAGCATTCTTGGTAAATTGTGTTATTACTTCAAAAGATGTTTGATGTTCCAGTAAGAATGACTTTATACTGTTGCTGTTCCAGTAAAAAGCATCTTTAGCCCTTCAAGATATTGACTAATCCCTGAATATTAACTTTCTTAAAGTAATCTGGTTTTAGAAATCTCTGAGTGTCCTGCTTGTGATTCTGAATTTTTATGCCTAACTATCATGTCTTTTAACTTGCAGCGACAGATCAGTTGGTGTTACCAATGATTCTTTCAATATATTCTTCAACGAGAACAGTGCTGGCAAAAATGTACCTAGAGCTGTATTTGTTGATCTGGAGCCTGCTATTGTGGATGAAGTGAGGACTGTCGGGGGCGGCCCAACGGTCAAGCCACTAAAGCAACGGCTTTAGGCCCCAAATTTTGAGGGCACCAAATTTTTCTTTTATTTTTCTACTCGTATTTGTATTGAGACCCCGACTAATCTAGATTTGTACCGCGTAATACCTAGTAAAAGAGAGAACACGTTTTAACAGGTAATATATTTAATTAAGGTAAGTTGGATCAAATACATCTCACAACAATCTTTAGAGGTAGAGTCTAAATATATTGGGTATGTTAAAATAAAAAATAAAATATTTTATAAAAATTCAAGATAACTTTTAATTTAGTAGTGATGTAACCGTTTGAGCAAAAAATGCAGAAAAAGAATCACTCTCCCTAAACCCTTGTCGCGAATATAAAACTTTTTATTATTTAAATTTTACGAGTGACATCATTAGTGAGGTATCTATATGAATTTGGTTCTATTATCTAAGATCAACAATATCTTAGGAGAAACTAAATTATTTATAAAAGAAACTATTAACAACTGATGTTAGGCCAAAATTTTATACTTTTAGCACATTACTCGCCCTATATTTTGTTGGTTTAAGTGAGTTATTGTGCGGCAATTGTGCTAAATTGTGTTGTTCTATGTGTAGGAACATCGGAATGAATCATCGATGTTATGATAATTTTTTTTCCTGAAAGGCCCCAAATTAAAAATTGGCTTTAGGCCACCGATCTTCTTGGGCCGCCCCGGACTGCGCATACAAGCAACTCGTCCATTCTGAAAAACTTATTTCTGCAAGGACGATGTATTTTCCAGGGGACAATATACAAGTAAAATTTCATTCTATCAAAGACTCAAGTTAAAATCAGTTTCATCTGCAATCAAATGTTGCGTCTTAACTGTCGGTGCACTGGAAAGAAGTCAAACACTTGGAAATAACATTTATCCGTCTCCTTAGGTAGCTTTCTTTCCTACATATAAGAAACCTTGAGTTGTAAGTCTTTTTATTTGGTCCTGCATGTGTTGTATCCATATTACTGGTTAAACGTATCAAGTGCTGAGCTGTTGCAACATTACTTTCATAAATGAGATCTAATCCCCAGCTTTACGTAAAATGAATCCTGAAATAATTAAAAGAAATGGTAGTATCTAGTGTCATAGTGTGTCAAAGGACAGTCAAAATCATAAGCAGTATAGAGGAGAGGAGAATGATTATGTGAAAAAACTGGAGAACTCGTTTACCCGAAAAATGGATAGAGTTGAATTTATACGCAGTTCCGAGTATATGTGGCGTAACTTAACACAAAATGTAAGGATCAATAGAAATATAAATACAGATTGCAGAGAATGCAAAATAGATAAGGTTGTCAGGGACAATGAATCTTAGGATTCAACAAATAGAATCAATGTAACCCTGGGAAAAACTTGTCCTACAAAAATAATAACCAAACCCTTTTATAGTGGAGGGATTTGGCTCTAAGCATAAAAAAATAAACATTCAGTGGGAGACCCATGATAAGTCAGTTTTTTCATAATTTCTGTCAAGATTCTCTCTAGTGGGATTGCAACGGCTTTTGTGTGCGAGCTCGATCTTGCTTAGAATCCTTGATTTTGGTTTGAGCTTGATTTCGGCTCGAACTCGTGATCTTGGTTCGAGCCCGATCCTGGCTCGAGCCCTCGAATTGATTCGAGATCAATGTTTGTTGGTCTCTGGATTATCAGCATGATAGATCTACTCTGCATCATGGTTCGATTTTGATTCGAGCTCGATGATGATATCGAACTCGATACGGATCGGCATCCCCAGGTTCGAGGTTAGTTTGTTTCACCTTCGGGATCTTGCTTCGATAAATCATCGTTCGAACTCGATCGGACATGCTAAGGCCGAAATCTATTTCGACCGTATACATCGAGAGAGTTAAATAAAATAATCGGTTCTATATTTAAGTGTGTTGTGCTAGTTAATAGAATAACCTGAAAATAAATAACTATTTCCATCTATATGAGTGTATTTGTCTGATTTTAAACTCATAATAAACAGGCCTCAACTGCAGTGTTTGAGCCCTATAATACAGCTGTGTTGTATCTACTCCCTCCCTCCTGCTATAAATGATATAATGCAGGAGCCTACACACACAAAGTTGAACCGTTTGATTTCCCAAATTATCTCATCATTGATCTCTTACCTTGAGGTTTGATGGAGCCGTTAATGTGGAAATCGCAGAGCTAGAAACCAACCTTGTACCTTATTCTCGAATAGTTATCTGTTATGTGCTGTTTGATGTATCATTAGGAAACTCGTTCCTAAGGATGTTATACACTCCTTTTGCTACTGTTGGGACCAAACGCACACGCAAGTATACGCGGTCGTCAAGTAATAAAGTGACTAAAAGTCGGATGTCGAACCCACGAGGACTTATGATTAACTATTAACTAAATTAGACTATCCTAATTATCTAAACAAGAATTAAATCTAAAAATATTTTATTCTAAACTAATTAAATAAAAAATATAAATAATGAACTTTGAACAGAGAAAGAGCAGATTTTTATGATATCAATATAATGAAAACGATCTAGGGTTATGGGCTATCTAACAATCCTATTGTATTCTTCAATTGAATCGACCGACTAATTTATCTAGCTTATTGGTTGACAGGGTTAATATTGCTCATAAGAATCTGTCAAGTTCTTACTCGCCTATTCAAGCTAACCTAACGCCTATATGTCTATGGAGTTAGAATCAACAAGAACGCATTTATAATTCCTGTAAATCAACCAAGCAAGGCAATTAGGTATATGTCTATCCTAACCACGAATCCGTTCCCCGATGCCCGAGTTCAAGAACTTGCCCTACTCAATCCTATATGCAATATAGAATTCCCACTTTCGAGTTCAATTCTAGATTCGTAGATAATATTCAATTGGTGATCAAGCAATCAAATAAATAAGCGCAAGATTGAATAAATAAACTAATATGATAAATCAAGAAGTCAAAATCAATATCCGAATAACAATAGTCATGAAAGAACCACAACCCTAGAACGTGAAGTTTAGCTCCATATAGACATGGTAGCCAAACAACAAATCATACAAAGAAACATAAAGATTACTAAGTTTGGTGGGAGAAAGATGAAACTAGATGAATTCCGGCCTCCACAGCTTTTTCGTGGCTTTTTTCCCTCTTCCCAATATGTTCGATGACCTAAAAGAGGCGTTTTTGGCTTATATATTGTGTACAAAAGTCGTGGGTCAAAGTTCTCCTATTTCTAATCCAAGTCAGCTTCAGGGATTGATGTTAGGGTGGATGCGTCGCATCCACCTCGTCCTCCACTTCTCAGCTTCGCATGCTAGGGTGGATGCTTCGCATCCACCTCGTCCTCCACTTCTCAGCTTTGCCCAGGTGCGGATGCTATGGCGGATGCTATGGGCCGACTTCACTGCTAAGGGTGCACGAAATCTGATCTTTTTCTAGATTGGATGCGACGCATCCAATCTCTCTTCCTCTACCTAGAGCACCTTTTCTTCATATTTTTACACTCCAAACACCCTAATTCACCACACACAACTCAATTAGTCATAAAACCAATAATTAAACCATGTTGGGCATTTTAAAGATCAAATAACATCAAGAAGCGGTTAAAACATGGGTAAAGTAACATCAACACATATCGAAATATGCCAAACATCACCTACCATTAAGACAAAGTGACAGTTCAAATTGTTGATTCATCTGTTTATATTTTAACTCTTCCAGTCCAATCCCCTTCCCTTTTGCTCTCTCCAATGAACTTGCTTTTACTTTCAGGTGCACCACCTGGTTTCAAATGTGGCATCAACTATCAGCCCCTGACGGTGGTGATCTTGCTTGTGTACAGCGCGCTTTCTGCATGATTAGCAACAACACTGCTGTTGCTTAGTTCTTCTCCCAAATTGACATTCATGTAAGCCAATCGTGCATTCGTCCACTGGTATGTTGGTGAAGGTATGGACTAGGGAGGAAGGTGAATTCTCAGAATCCCCGGAGGACCTTGCTGCCCTTGAGAAAGACTACGAGGAAGTTGGAGCAGAAGGTGCTGAAGAAGAGAAAAGGGAAGAATACTAAATATGGTCTTGCTACGACGATGATGATTTGTGTGCCTTAGGCAAATCTTCTTGCTTGTGTATCTTATTTTACTTCGACGGTCTCTAATTTTTTGAAGGCAAAGTAGTCTAGATATGCTCTCCTGAATTGTTTGCCCAGGGATGTTTTGGAAGTAAACTACATTTTTAAGTTGTATGAATAGCCAGATCTACTTTCTTCTCCCTCTTATTTAGCAATCATTCGCAATAAATGATGCGATGAGGAAGAATCTGAATCTCAAGATAACATCCACGAGGACATGTACGAACTTTCATACCAGAAATGTTTGCTAGTCAATGACATGTTGTGGCATCAGATATCCCCAGTAAGCAAAATTTAGCATACAAGTAGCCAATCATTTTCTAGTTTTGGTTCACTTATCCTTGGATGCAGATGCCAAATTCTGATCAGCTATGCTCTTCTTTTACCGGATTACAAGGCTCTAATCTTATCGTTATGTGTATCACCATTTAAACTTCTATAGTACTTGATAATCATTTAACTAGTACTTGCTACAACAACTTAATAACAACTAACCAACTTAAGTAGATCAGCTTTTGCATTTTTTAAGTCGTAAAGATTGTGGACTAGCTAGAAGGAGAAGGTCTATTCACAATCCCAAGTCATATAAACCATATTTAATTCAAAATAATTGCTTAGACCGATGTCATGAGAGGCTCCACATCCATAATATTCTAGTCTAACTCTGTGCCAATTGAAGCAAGAAAACATATTAAGGGTATTCATATTCCTTTCCTTTTCTCTAAAACGTTTATCCTTGTTTTAACTTTGCAATCAGTTCTAAAACTACATTTCAATTGCCCACTCTCTCTTGATTGACAAGGATAGAGGACAAGAAATGAAAGGTAAAATCAAACGAATAGGAAGACATGAGATAGCTAATATTAAAAAAAGACCCTTGAATTTGTTTAGCATAACAAAGAGCACAAAGGGGGAAGATCCCAAAGAGGCTCAGAAGGATCATAGAAATTTTCAATGTATTCTTGAACACCATTCACTGCATATAGTGATGCTGATATAGACCTTTCCATTTTCATTCTCTCAAATTCTACGAGCCCCATCTCAGTTGTCTCATCCAAAACCACATTCTTGGGATGATCCAACAATTCTTGTGCAAAATTCCATGACATTTCAAGCTGTGAGGAATTAGTAAAAGAAAATGAATTAGAAGCAGAAGAAGACGAATATCCCACATCGAATTCATCAGAGCAGTTGCTCAGATCAGGCTTATATGTGTCATCAAACAGTTGACTTTCTTGTAGTTGCAATTCTTGATTACAAGAAAGTGTTATTTGATCATAAGACATGTAATCATCTGCTAGTGCTGCATTTTCAAGAAGATGGATCGGTTCTATATTCTGACTAGAAATAGAATCATCAAAATAACTAGTACTGATCATTGGACTTGAATTATTGCTGTTGTTACTAGTCACACTACTAGTATTTTGATTGATGTTGTGACTACTAGTTGTAGAAGAAGCTGAACTCTGCTCCTTCTGATCATGGCTGCTCGGCTTTGCAGTTTTCTTGCTGTTGAGGAGATTTTTAATCCGCGAAGCAAGTGGTGAATCAACTGAGACTCGAGTAACGAAGTTGGTTCGTGTGTTTGATCCACGAAGAAGGCAAGCAGCTTGATCGTAAGCACGAGCAGCTTCTTCAGCAGTTTCAAAAGTTCCAAGCCACATCCTTATCTTCTGTGTTGTGTCTTTGATCTCAGCTACCCATCTCCCTGAAGGCCTTTGCCTCACACCAACAAACTTGTTACTTCTATTGTTTCTGCCCTTCAATTTGGTCACTTTTGCCTCTTTTTGCTGTTGTTTTTGGAAGTTAATTTCCATTGCAATAAAGGTTTTTAGGGAGAAGAAAATAGTAAGAGCTGAGGAGTATTTGAGGCTTCTTTACTTGGTCTAAATGATAGTAGTGGAGAAAGTTGTCTACATGTCTTTGTTTCTGTTAATGTGGGCTTTATATATATATATCTGAGATACCTATAATTCAAAGTTGTGCTCTTGTCTCATATTCTGTTGCTTTCCTATGTTTGTAAGTTTGTTTGTATTAGGTAATATTCTGGTTTCATTATCTCCAAATAAAAAATAAAGATGGTATTAATGTTAAAGGATGACTTGTTCTTTATTCCCTATTTTAATAAGAAATATTTTATTTTCAAATTTTGGTTTAGTGTTAGTCTGACTGATTAATGATTATATCATGCACCTGAGTGTGGGGATCGATGACCCTCTTTGATCCAAAAGTTGAATCTATCTTTGTTGATTTGGTCATAACTAGGAGAGTTATGGTCATAATACTGTTGATTTGTTTACAAATTTCTTTTCAACTCAAGTTATTTGTGCTTGTAAGTATCGGATAATAGATTATTTTGATTAGTTTTTTGTAGGGATGTAGCACATCTATATATATTTTTTATTTATTTTATGCAATTTTACCCATTTAAAAATATTTACTATAATTATATTATTTTATAAAATATTACAAATTAAATACACATGGGGCTTACGCCTCGCTAAGGCATATATAAAATGCATCGCCTTACGCCAGCGCATTTTAAAACACTAACTATAATAACTAGGTCAAGAATGAAATTTTATGAATTTTAAAATTTGTATGGATCAAATTAAATTGAGTTATAACCTAAGTATTTAATTTCCAAATCATAATCAGTGGCGAAACTAGAAATTATTACAAACGGATTCAAAAAATAAATTAAAAGAGCGTCACACGTAAAACCTACAATCTGAAGCAATTTTTGAACCACCTTTGATTGCTAGGTAAGAAGTTTTTTTTTTATGAAAAAGATTCAACCATTTATATAAATACAAAATAAATTATCTTTCTATCCTATTTGTAATATGTAATTATATTTTTAACGAAGAGATTGAACCTTTTTTGACGCATGTAGCTTCGCTTTTGATCGTAATTATAAGTACACAAGTCCGGGACGAAGCTAAGTTGGGTTAAGGTTGGTCAAATGACCACCCTTTATTGAAAACTTACATTATATATATAGGTAAAATATTAGGTTTTAGAGGTATATAACATATATTGAACACCATTTTTAGGGAATTATTTTTTTCTTTCAAGTTAGAATACCATAGGAAAAATTTCTGACTTCGCCACTGCACAACCCTTACGACTTAAATTGAAATTTTCACAACTATGATGAGGAAAGCAATGTCCTTAAATTGAATATTATTGCTGAGTCGCAATGATAGAATTATATTGAAAAGGATGTGCAAACATAGGGTAGTCAAAATTTCTTTGATTTTACATGCAGTTGGACTTAGTAATAAGGGTTAAAAGTTAAAACAACCTAGTCCTTGTCTTCTTCTTAGGTCCGATATGCTTTGATCTAAGGTCAAAATATTCAAAATAATGAGAAAAGAAAACTGCAAAGGGTACAAAACCTGCCACTTGGAGGCAAAATAGAGATCTTCTAGATAATCCAAATAACAAAGAGTTCAAAATTATGTTTACTTATTTCCTCCTTTTTCTCTTCTTTTTGGTTTTGGTCAGATTATTAGTTAATGAATTAATTAATTGATTAAGAGATAATGACCTAGGCAAAATAGAAAATCTTATCGTGCACGCTGCTCTTGTTACATCACCAAACAAAGAAAATGAATTCCATTTAAATAAATTCCAAGCTTCAATCAACCTTTTTGGCATAAACGCCAAATTTGCACTTTTGGTTGGAAATCACAATCCATCAAAATTTTAAAATTCATGATAAAGACAAGAAGGCTGCTCATCTAAATAATGAAGTATCGAGGATAGGAGATGCTAATTTAGTTAAAGCAAATTTTAGTTTTTCCACCCATATCAAGTTGGGCAAATGAACATTAATATTAATTAGTTTACCTGGTTATTAATTAGTTTACCGGGTCAGGTCAGTTTAATAAAACAAGAGTAATGGGTCAGGTTGGTTTATTATTTAATATCAGGATATAGATGAAATACATCAGATTGTGACACTTGTCAAAATCTGGTGCTAAATATTTTATTAGTAAGGTTTATTACAAAAAAAGGCATGTGTGACCCAACTTATACACGGCAAGGGCAAGACTGAGTCCACCTGTTAATGACGGGCAAATGTGTACAATTTCGTATAGTTTACTGGCATATCTAGACCTTTTTCCGATAAAATTGAGGTGACAATGTATGGTTAACTTACAATAATTTATACAAAGACACTAAATAGCTGGCATGGTTAAATTTTTTTAATTCCATTATAACTTTAAAGAAATCCCTTAAAACAAAAGGAACTAATATGGATTAACAAAAGTAGAATAAGAAGGGAGATAAAAGACATGCCCAAATGGGGTGAGTATTTGTCACTAGTTACAGTTATAGAAAGTAACAAAGAAAATGACATGTTCAAATGAGGACAATGTTGGTCAGTAGTTACAGTTTACTCTTTAAAATGAATAAGGTAATTAAGGAAAGATTATATAAGCTGAAAACATTGAACTTCTCTCAACTCCCTATCATCTTCGTTTGTTCATTTAGGGGTGTACATGGACCGAGTTGATTCGATTTTTATTAAAATCAAATCAAACCAAATCAACTATATCGGTTTGGATTAGTTCGGTTTTGTCGAATTTTTCGAATTTTTTGTTACTTAAATATTATTTCAATCTTTCTTTATTTTTAAAGTAAATATATATTTATTAGAAATTTTAAAAATTGGCAAACATATTATCTATTAAAATATTCATATGAGAGAATTTTCTTACCAACACATGATAGTTATTCTTTTAGTCGTCCGATAATAATTTTTCGTTGATGTACACTTTTAAGGTTAACCGAATTTAGTAATTAAACATAAAAATCAATATGATACCGAAATAATAATAACCATTTCAAATTCGAAAAAGATATAAGAATTTAATAGATCTTGACATATGAATATGAAAGAACAAAGAGATTGATGCATTTCAGTAACACTTGATAAGAAAGTGATCATACAACCCATTATTATAAATATGGAGCACTTCATATTCTATTAAATATTATATCCTAAAAGAGAATCCCAAATATTTCTAGACATTTTTTTAAAAAAAATTCTATATAAAATTTTAAAAGTATATATAAAAATTATATATTTATATGTCGGTTTGGTTCCGTTTTTTTACTCAATACCAAACCAAATCAAACCAAACTTAGTCGTATTTTTTAATCAGTTTGATTTCACTTTTCAGTTTGGTACGATTATCCGGTTCGGTTTGTACACCGTTACTTCATGCATCATCTTTTCTAGCCAACTCCATTTCTTGTCTTCATTTAGAGGATTATTTTGGTTTCTACTCACAAAAATTTCAAATACATGCCTATCGTGCTAATTGCTAAAGGTTAAAGGTCAATTATAAAGGAAGAGAATGTTAATTCACGAATGAGGCAAAGTCAGCGGTAAGTCTAAATAGTAGGTACAGCTTGGGAAGGAATTTAACGAGGGAAGAGGAATATTCTCATTTGATTATTCACAAGTTTTGCTTAGCTCTAGGAGATAATTATAGAAGATTAAATGTCTATTTCAAATGTTATTATCATATCCCTAATTAATGTTTAATATGGCTAAGCCACGAGTGTATGTAATTGGCTTAGCTGGAAAGATGCCCCTTTGATTTGTTTTCTTGAAATGACCTTAACTTTTAGAGGAAATTGATTTTCCCCATTTTTGTTAGTTTATTATTACTTCCTTTTATTATGTGTTAGTTGGGTTTTAGGAGCAAGGAGGACCAAGATTAGGTACTACTACCTCGTCTCTTATTATGTGTTGTTGTGTTTCTCTTTTACACGTCCCTAAAGAAATATTAATTAGAAAAGGGACTTGACTATTCGATCCTTATTTATGTCATAAGATATAATCTTTATTCATTGAATATTATTCTATTTATGTGTTATCTCCATCTTCAAAAACAATTATTACTAAGGGTAAAAAAGAAAAAAAATAATCAGTTTTATCTTGAACTTCTAAAATGACAATTAATTTGAAATTACTATTTTTAATAACCACGACTGTTAATATGAGACGGAGGGAGTATTATTTAAGCTATTTTTGGGCTTCGCTCCCTTTTGAAATATAGAGGCTTTTGCATCTATACCCGATTTTGAGGTCACAATTGAACTTATACCCGCTTTGCAAAAAAATTTGCAAGCGTACTTACTTTACGATCAACTTCAGACTTATCGGGTTTGAAGTTAAAAAAATTAGTCTGAAGTAAAAAAATTGCACTTCAGATGCACTTAAGGCCATAAAGTCTGAAGTCCAATTCACTTAAGGCCAATAAGTCTGAAATGAAAATTTGCACTTGAGATGCACTTAAGGCCAAATAGATCTGAAGTAAAAAATTGCGCTTCAGATGCACTTAAGGCAAAAAGGTCTGAAGTGCAACAAACATTTTGCTATACTTAATGCCAATAAGTCTGAAGTGAAAAATTGCACTTCATATGCACTTAAGGCCAAAAGGTCTGAAGTGCAACAATCGGTTTGCTACACTTAAGGCCAATAAGTCTGAAGTGAAAAATTACACTTCAGATGCACTTAAGACCAAAAGGTCTGAAGAGTAACTAACATTTTTATGAACTTAAGGCCAAATAGGCCTGAAGTGCAAATTGCCCAGAAACAGAAATTTGTTCTTCGAATTATAACAATCCAATATACGATTTAATACATAAATCTACTCCAAATGAGCTCAAATTTGAAATATGTAACGACCCGACTTGTCATTTTAAGAATTTACGCCCTGTTCAGTGACTTAAGGTCTCGAGCAGCCTCGCAATATATATTATGACCCGCGTGTATGGTCGAGTTTAATTTACGGATGATTCGGAGTGATTTGGGATACTTAGTCCCTAAAAAGGAAGCTTAAGTCTTAGGATTTTGATCGTAGTCAGAACTGTATAAATACGACTCCGGAATGGAGTTCTGTCAGTTCCGTTAGCTCCGTATGATAATTTTAGACTTGGGAGCGTATCCGAAAAATTATTTGGAGGTCCGTAGTGGAATTAAGCTTGAAATGGCGAAACTCAAAATTTTAAAAAGTTTGACCGGGGGTTGACTTTTTGATATCGGGGTCGGAATGCGATTCTGAGAGTTAGAACAACTTCGTTATGTCATTGGAGACGTGTCTGCAAAATTTGACGTCATTCCGGGTTGCTTTGATAGGTTTCGACACGAGTTTTAGAAGTTGGAAGTTTTGGAAATTCATAAGTTCGATTTGTGGTGCGATTTGTATTTTCGGCATTATTTGATGTGATTTGAAACCTCGAGCGAGTCTGTGATATGTTATGGGACTGGTTGGTATGATTGGATGGGGTCTCGAGGGGCGCGGGTGTGTTTCGGGGTGGTTTCGGACCAAATTGGAGTTGTTTGGACCGCTGTTGCTGAAGTCTGGTTTCCTTCTTCGCGAACACGAAGAGAGTCACGCGTTCGCGAAGAAGAATTTGAGGGGCTGACAGTTTGGCCTTCGCCAACGCGAAGCTCTGGACGCGAACACGAAGAAGGAGCAGGGCAAGCCTTCGCGACTGCGGCCCAGGCAACGCGAACGCGAAGAAGAAAGGAAGATAGGGGCCTGGGGTCATTTAGCCTTTGCGAACGCGAAGGAGTTGGTCAGCTGGTCATCGCGAACGCGACGAGGAGTTCGCGAACGCGACGAGGAGTTCGCGAACATGAAGAGGAAATGATGGGGCCGAAATAGTTGGCCTTCGCGAACGCGACAAGGAGGTCGCGAACGCGATGAAGGATTTGAGGCAGTTGGGTTTTGGCCTTTGCGAACGCAAAGCAATGGTTGCGAACGCGAAGAAGTCCTATCTGGGCAGAATTAAAAGTTTCAAAAATGGGGGTTTGAGTTCATAACTCAAAATCTAATTTGGAGCTCGGTAGAAGGCGATTTTTAGAGAGATTCTTGCGTGGGTGTTTGGGGTAAGTGATTCTTATCCAGTTTTGATTAATTTTCATGAGTATGTCTTTGAATCCATCATTTAATTCGGATTTAATGGAGGAAAAATCAAGATTTTTGTAAAATCTTCCAAAAACGAAAAATTAAGATTTGGAAGTCGAGTTGTTATTGGAATTCGATAAAATTGGTATGGTTGAACTTGTATTGGAATGGGTATGGAAGTCGAGTTGTCTTTGAATTATTTTTATATAACAATTCGATGTGATTGTTATTTTAATATTTATGTAATTCCTTGAGTTCGTTGGTTTGATAATTCTGGAAATTTAATTTCATTTTGAATTTTTTCTATGCAAATAATTAATTAAGCAAGTTTAAGAAGAAGCGTTAATATAATTATCTAAATTTGGATTAATGAAGGCTTTGATTTATGCTGAATAATTTCTATCTCCGTTGATTATTTTTGTGGTGTTATACACATTGTGTGGAGCCTTCGGCTTTTTGTTGTGAAATTTATTGATTTGGTTGTATCTTTGGAATTTGGTTGTGGCCATTGGGCAAATTGTGATATGAATTGATTTTGTTATGTTGTCGTGATAATTTCCCGTATAAATTATTGTGTTGTGTGAGTTGTTATTTTGAGGATATAAGGGTGGCATTTCACTGTTGTTATTTTAAGGATATAAGGGTGGCATTTCACTGTTGATATTATGTGGGTATAAGGGTGACATTTTACTGTCGTTGTGTTTGTTGGAATATTGTCTAGGCGGAGAGATATGGGTGGCTATAGGAGCGATAAGGGTGGCAATAGGAGCGATAAGGGTGACTATTGATATTGTATGGGCGGAGCGATAAGGGTGGCTATAGGAGTGATAAGGGTGGCAATAGGAGCGATAAGGGTGGCTATTGTCAGGGACGATATGTGATGATGCGGGATTGTGGTATTGATAATTTTTATGTGATGTTGTAATTTTTTTGTATTTATTTCTATACCTTGTGCAACTTGTCTTATTGTTGGTAAATTGATAACAATCTGATTTATGTTGAAATTGAGAGCCTGTAGCTATTGCCAGACGGATTATAAAATGAAATGTGGGCACGAGGTGCCGTGAGTAAATAATGAGAATATTTGGCACGTGAATTGTCCGTGCAGTTGTGATATGAAATATGGGCACGAGGTGCTGTGATGAAATGATAATGATAATTGGCACGTGAACTGTCCGTGCAGTTGTGATATGAAATGAGATCACGAGATATCGAAAAAATATGATGATTTAATTATGGGCACGAGGTGCCGTGGAAATATGAAAATGGGCTGAGACCCGTGGTTACGAAAAATATGAAAATGGGCTGAGACCCGTATTTTTATGATTATGAAATGAGGTGTCACATGGTGACTTTTTAATTGAAAGAATTATATTCAAAATATTTATTTTGAAGTATTTTCACTTAGAAAGTATTTTGTGAAAGAATTATATTTGAAAGATATTTATTTGAGGAAATTATATTTGAAAAGATTTATTGAAAGAATTATATTTGAAAAATAATTATTTGAGAAAACTTATATTTGATAGAGAATTATTTGGAAAAAAATTATATAGAGAGACATTTATTTGAAGGACTTGATTTAATTTGGTGTAATTATACTTATTAATTGTTGAGCGATATTAATGGTATTCTTGTTGTCTGTTGTGCATATCACTGGTTGTTTCATGTTGCCCTCTTGTTATTTGTTTCCTATTATATTGTATATTATATTGCACAGGTTATTAGACTAGTGAGTGTCTTGACTGTATCTCGTCTCTACTCCATTGAGGTTAGTCTTGATACTTACTTGGTACCGACCGTGACGTACAATTACTACACTTCTGCACATTTTTGTGCAGAGCCAGGTATTGAAGATATCGGACTTGAGAAGAGTTAAAGCGCGATCATAAGGATTCAAGGTAGAGCTGCTTGACCGTTGCAGTCCCTTGGATTCTTTTCATTTCATTGTACTATTAATTTGTAATCAAACAGTATTGTATATTCGGTCCTCGTGATCATTCCATGTATTCAGTTAGAGTTCGTGACTCAGTACTACTAGTCTTCGGAGGTTGTGTATTGTAATTATTTTCGCTGTTAGATTTTAATTCAAAAAAAATGGCTTCAAAATGTAGTAGAAATCGGCTTACCTAGTCTTAGAGACTAGGTGCTATCACGACGCCTGTGGTGGGATTTTGGGTCGTGACAAAATATAACCTCCAAATATCATCGGGAATAAACCCCAATCATCAATTTGTCAAAATAACAATAAATCTATTGAACCCATTTTACAATTACGAAAAAGAAGAAGAAGAAACTCTAAGCAATAGTAAAAAAATAAAACGTCATAACAGCTCACCATTGTAAACATTATAAACTACCTTAAAATATATTCACAAACACCATATAAAATCACTGTCATCCGAAGAAGAAGAGGAAGAAGAAGAAGACAAAGGAGGAGGAGGAGGAGGAGGAGAAAAAGACCTGAAATTGTTTAAAAAATAGGTACAAGTTAAAACTTTTTTTAAAAGTAGGTATAGAGTAAATGAGAGCGACCAAATAGGATGCGTGTGCAATATTTTGTGAAATATAGTACCTAATTTAACGTATACGTGACATCGTAGTATTTGATTTTTTTTAACTCTAAAAATGAGTTAGTAACCTTTGCTTAATGAAGTTGTTTAGATGATTATGGAGGGCCATTTGAAAGGAGAAAGGTTGCCAGCAGAAGCGGATTTGAGATTTAAATTCTATGGGTTCAACTTTTAAGGGTTTTAAGCATTGAACTCATTATATTTTTAAAGTTATAAGTTCATATATACTATTTTTATAATTTTAATAAATTTTAACACATAATTTTTTGCTCAGCGTCGAAAGTTATGAGTTCAACTGAACCGTTGGTAATAAATTAAATCCGCCCCTGGTTGCTAGAGTTTCAAGACTAATAAACAGAAGGCTAAATCCACTTTCAATTTTGTCCAAGTGCAAATTAGAGTATCTTGGCATGAGTAGATTAGGATTCAAGTGCAAGTTCTTTTTCTTTCTCCATTGGAAAACTCAATATGAGAATTTGACTGCTCATGTAGTTCTAGAATATGGATAGAGAAGAAGAAGAGGAGGAGGAGAAAGATAGGGGAAAGAAGTGGGAGAAGAAGAGGATAATGGAGAAGATTAGGGTCTGAATTCTCATTTAACAGTCCAAAAAGGATTAACCCAGTAAAATATATTATTGGGAATCTTACAAAAATGTCTCAAAAAAGTCCAACTTACCAACCTTTAACTATTAATTATAAACTTACCAAAACTAGTCAAACACATATAAAAATTAAAAATCCAAAGAAATAAGGTTATTTCTCTCCAAAATCACACACAATGATCTCCTTTCATATTTTTAAGTGTGATTAGCAACATTAGATGCAAGACGGAAAGGAAATTTCATGAATGAGGTAACAAACAAGCTGACGAAATACAAAAAATATATATATACAAGATTTCAAAAATCTAAGCAAAAAAGGACTTTTTTCAATGGGTATGGTTGTGATTCATTGAAAATATATAGATAAGTCAATATACCAAATTTGAGGAAGATTTGAGGTGATTTGGACTGATTTGGTATCAAAATTCGTAGTTAAAATCGAGTTCTAAAACTTCTTCAGCGACACATGTATCACGCATGTATCTCCACATAGATATACATGTGATACACATATAATACAAATATGATACATATATGATATACAGTGTGATACACCTATCATTTTTTCCATGTTCATCTTCTACTTTAAATTTTCAATTCAAACCACATCAAAACTCCACCAAATCATCACAAAAGTTAGATTAAAACTCTTTAATATGTACCCAATCTATTCTAATAACATCCACTCAAACAAAAGCAAAAATTTGACTTTTTTTGGCTATAAATAGCTAATTGGCTAATATTAATAATATTTTATAAATTAGCCAATTTTTATAATAAGCTACTTATAAATGAACATATGCGGTATTTTCTCTATATTATTAGGTGGCACATTGGAATGCTAGCCGATAACCACGTACCATGGCATAATTACTCCCTTCGTCCCAATTTATATGGCGATATTTGATTGGACTGTAAAAAAGAAAAAAAATTAAAATTTATTCAAACAAATTATAAGTATTTTGTATGAGTATAAATCATCTCGTCATAAGTAAAATAAAAAGTTAAATTAATATATTTTTAAATAAGAAAGTATGTCATTCTTTTGGTATAATAGACGCGATGATCGAATTATATCGATGAGGATGTGTAAACATAAGGTGAAGAAAAAGATAAGAAGACATTTTGCATGAAAATTTCTTTGGTTTTACATGGTTGGACTCAGTAAAAGGGTTAGTCCTTATCTTCCTCCTACGTCGTCCATATACTTTAATCTAAGGTCAAAATGTTCAAATAATGGGAAAAGAAAACTGCGAAGGGTTCTAAATCCTGCCACTTGGAGGCAAAATACATGCATTCTGTCTATTAATCCAAATAACAAAGAGTTCAAATTTTAAATTTCATTACTAGTTCCGTTTTCTCTACCTTTGGTGGGTTTGGTCAGATTATTAATTAATTAATTAGCAAATTGATTATTTAGGAGATAATGACGTGGGCAAAATTAAAAATCTCATCGTTCACGCTGCTCTTGTTACATCACCAAACGAAGAAATTAATGATTTCCGTATAAATAAATTCTAAGATTCCTTCCACCTTTATGGCATAAACGCCAAATTTGCACTTTTGGTAAAATTTAAAAATGTCTGATTAAGACAAGAAGACTACTCATCTAAATAATGGAGTATTAGGATAGGAGATGCTAATTTATAGCCTGTTTAGCCAAATTCTAAAATCAGTTTATTTTGAGAAATATTTTTTTTTGAAAGCGCTTTTCTAAAAAATATTTTGGTGAGAAGCAATTTGTATTTGGCTAATTAATTTAAAAAGCACTTCTGAGTAGCATTAATATTTGGCCAAGCTGTAAAAAAGTATTTCTAAGCGTATTTTTCTCAAAAGTATTTTTTTTAAAAATACTTCTAGGGAGAAGCTACTTTTTTCTATTTCTCTAAAACTGCTTCTGCTGCTACTCAAAAGGATTTTTTTTTTTCTTCTAAAAGTTTGGCCAAACACTTCAACTTTAAAAAAAAGTACTTTTTTGAAAGAAAAAAAAATACTTTTGGCATTGGAAAAGCTTGGTCAAACAAGTTATTAGTTTAAGCAAATTACATCTCCCCTTTCAACTTTGGTACGTCGATTATTAGCCTGTTTGATCAAACTCTAAAATCAGTTTAGTTTGAAAAGTACTTTTCAAAAGAATACTTTAAGTAAGAAATAATTTGTGTTTGACTAATTAATTTGAAAAGTACTTTTGAGCAGTACTAATTAGTGTTTGGACAAGCTTTTAAAAGTATTTTTAAGCGTATTTTTTTCAAAAATACTTTTCGAAAAAGTATTTTTGGGAGAAGTTATTTTTTTCTGCATCTCAAAAACTGATTTTGCTTCTACTCAAAGGTAAAAAAAATTTTAGCTAAAAGTTTGACCAAACACCTTAACTTTAGAAAAAAGATATTTTTGGCCAAAAAGAACTTTAGTTAAAAAAAAAAAAAATGGCCAAATATCCTTTAAAAGATACTTTGTTGACTATAGTTACACGATAATAATCATATCATATATACTAAAAGTAGGAACTAACTCAAGTTAATTTACAAATATCCTTTAAAAGCTATATAACCATATTTTTTCTAAAATAAAAAAAAAAATAGTTCTCAATGAATAAGGCATCTTCCATGTGATTTTGATAACGACAAATTAGAAAAGAAAATAGAAAATGAAGAAGTTACGGTCGGAAAAAGACGCTAATTATGGTCATGGGAGGATTCAAAATGGTGATATAAAACCTTCTAAGAGTTTAGAGAGACATCACAAATCATACGATAAAATTAACATACACACAAAAAAAAATTAATATCATATAGTAATAAAATTTCACCCTCTTGTATAGTAAGGGCTAAAGTTGAAAAAGGAAAGAAAGGACATCTTTTTCCCCATGTACACATTTACCCATACACAAAATATCAGAATCTAAAACGAAACATGAATTACACATAGTAAAAGAAGATAAGATATTTTATCCTAGTAGTATAAAAGAAGAAACCGAGAAAAGTAAAAAAAAGTAAACCTGTGATATGCTGCAAAGCGAAGTAGGGGAAGCGACAAAACCAATGTGTTTTGGAAAAAATAGATTTTTTTATAAAAACAAGAGAAATGTGATATAGTGATTAGACAATTTGATGTGTTATTTTATAGAATGAAAAGAAGAATGTGAAAAGACTATGAAAACAAAACTGAAACGTGATTAAAGAAATTTACAGCTGACTGCCTGCATTACTACAGCCTTGGAAGATGAAAGAAATAAAACTAAAATTTGAAAACATTTAAGAACAATAATTAAGAAAATTTAGAGCATGAGAAGCAATTCTTTTTTGCAACTTTTTTTTTTTTTTGCGGTTCTTTTTTCTTGTTGGCGAAAATGAGAATGCCGAGATGGATGTGTGGTCATACTAGGAGAGATAAGATTAGGAATTGATATATCTGAGATAACGTGGGAGTGACATGTGTGGTGGACAAGATGTGGCAAACAAGGATGAAATGGTTCGGACACGTAAAGAGGAGAGGCACAAACGCCCCAAAGAGGAGGTGTGAGAGGTTCGCTATGGTGGGTCCAAGGAGAGGTAGAGGTGGGTCGAAGAAATATTGCGGAGAGGTGATCGGACAGGACATGGTACATCTTCAGCTTACCGAGGACATAACCCTTGATAGGAGAGTGTGGAGATCGAGAATAAGGATTGTAGGTTAGTAAGTAGCCAAGTGTCTTTCCTTTCCAAACTTGTACCTCCTTATATGTCGGTAGTACTAGTGTTATCCTCATGTTCCCTATTTTTAGATTGATATTATTACCTTACTTCCTTTTTATTTTTTCTGGTGGTTGCTACTATCTCGCTTTCCATAGTCCTTTATCATAACTGTTGTGTTTTTGCTTTATTGAGACGGGAGTCTTCCGGAAACAGCCTCTCTATTTTCACAAGGTAGGGGTAAGGTCTGCGTACACACTACCCCAGGACCCCATATTGCGGCCAAACGCACACGCAAGTATACGCGGTCGTCAAGTAATAAAGTGACTAAAAGTCGGATGTCGAACCCACGAGGACTTGTGATTAACTATTAACTAAATTAGACTATCCTAATTATCTAAACAAGAATTAAACCTAAAAATATTTGATTCTAAAATAATTAAATAAAAATAAATAAATAATGAACTTTGAACAGAGAAATAGCAGATTTTTATGATATCAATGTAATGAAAATGATCTAGGGTTATGGGCTATCTAACAATCATATTGTATTCTTCAATTAAATTGGCCGACTAATTTATCTAGCTTATTGGTTGACAGGGTTAATATTGCTCATAAGAATCTGTCGAGTTCTTACTCGCCTATTCAAGCTAACCTAACGCCTATATGTCTATAGAGTTAGAATCAACAAGAACACATTTATAATTCCTGTAAATCAACCAAGCAAGGAAATTAGGTATATGTCTATCCTAACCACGAATCCGTTCCCTGATGCCCGAGTTCAAGAACTTGCTCTACTCAATCCTATATGCAATCTAGAATTCCCACTTTCGAGTTCAATTCTAGATTCGTAGATAGTATTCAATTGGTGATCAAGCAATTAAATAATTAAGCGCAAGATTGAATAAATAAACCAATATGATAAATCAAGAAGGCAAATTCAATATCCGAATAATAATAGTCATGAGAGAACCACAACCCTAGAACGTGAAGTTTAGCTCCACATAGACATGGTAGCCAAACAACAAATCATACAAAGAAACATACTAAGTTTGGTGGGAGAAAGATGGAACTTAATGAATTCCGACCTCCACGGCGGCTCTATGCTTGTGTTTTCCTCTAAAAAAACGTCCTCTCCAAGTATGTTCTCACCCGGTGTGTTCTCCCCTTCTTTCTGGCGTTTTTAGTTCTATTTATATGTGTAGGAAAAGACCTAAACATGTAGGACAAGTCCTAGTCAAACCCGGAAACGAATTAAGTCTTCAAAACTCGGATTGGACCTGGCCCCAGGGTTGGCGTCGCCAGCCTAACGCCAGCTTCAGCCTGGCTTTTGGCTGGCCTCGCCAGGCCTCTCCTTTTCGAGCACACTTCAACGTTTAAGTATCTCTTTTGCTCTACTTTCATCTCCAATTCACCTACACATAAAATAGACTCAATTAAGTACAAATATAGTATAGTTTAGCATTAAAGCCCCAAAATATAAGGTAAGTAATACATTAAAAATATGTAATTATAACCAAACATCACCCCACTTGTAGGAATATACTGAGTATGTTATTGTTGCTCTAGGACAAAATGGTCATATAGCTTTTAAAGGACATTTTTGTAAATTAACTTTAAGACTTAGTAGGTTCCTATTTTTAGTATAGTATGATGATTTAGACTTGGTAGGTTCCTACCTTTAGTATAGTATGATGATATGATGATCGATTATCGTAAGCACCATCTACATTAAGCTTAATAACATAATCATGAGGTAGTTGCCATTTTATAGGAATGAAGGTAGTGCAAGGAGAAGAGGTTACGAAATTGGTAAAATAAAGAAACTCAGTAGCTTACAACATTGGTTACAACTTGAGCAATTTGTTCAAATACATGTATTACTTTTTGACTGCTCATGTATTTCTAGCCCAGACAGGGAATAGGAGGAAGGAACATACAATTTGTTGCTTTCTCCAGTCTCTAACAAAAACATCTTTTTTCTTGGAGAAATCAGTCTCCACTCTCCAACAATGTTTGATCAGGTTATGGAGTGTCAGCAATCTATGCCAAAATCAACATGTCCTCAAACCTAATATGACCAGATAGCTACACAAGAATTGTATGCTAATATAACATTTGCTACTTTTGATGTACAAGAAAAACGTAGGCTTTCAAAGCACCGTGAACACTCTCAACTGTTGAGAAATTTGTCAAAGTCTGCTGTGCCAGCTGAGTGCGCGAAGAGCATGCTACTGTCCCTCGAGGGTACCAAGTGCCTCCTTTAAAAGCTTCTGAGCTTCTCCCCTTCTCCTATACAAGCAAATAGAAAACCAACATCACGAGTTAAATACCATATTATCAAGGATAAAAAGCCAAGTTAGAGAAAATTTATGCCCATAAACAAGCCAACAGATACATAATCACAGCGCAATTCCATGATATTGCTGCATTAATTGAATGAGATTAAACTAGAAGTATGCTTGGTATTTTTCACATCCAAAACTTCAAGGAGATTTTCACAGAATAAAGGAGCAAAAGCGTAAGGTGCAACATACTTGTCTCCAATAGAAGTACTTTAGCAGGGGCAGAAACCATCTACTGATGACAAAAAGTAAATAAGTCAAAGGAGCTTCAAGCATCTAAAGGTTGAGTTAGACATCCAAACCCCACAAGGATGATTAGCAGGGCAAGACTAACTGGTGAAGCTGGTCGCCTCGCCTAAAAAAAAATAAAACCCTAAAAGGATGATTTTAACTGTAAGTGAGAAATAGGAGATTGTAATCTATTAACAACAGACTCAAGCGGTGTAACAGTTAAAAAGGGATATCACAAAGGGCCCACTGATCTGAGGAGGTATCCAAATTCAATGTGAACATTGTCTCCTGGCTGGGATTTTATCCCTCTTAACAAGATACAATGAAGTGGGGGACACTTTTTTTACAGACTGGTAAAAGTATTTAATTTGCCAAAATATATCTAGTATACATGAGGTATACAGAAAACTATGTATGAAAGAGTTCCTTCGCTGTTCCCCATTCCTAGCAAGGTACTTGAGCAGCTACACAAGATCAGGAGGAACTTGGGAAGGAAACAGCAGCTCTCACAAATACCATCTTATCAAATGGTCCAAAGTCACACAATCAAAAAGCAATCGCGGACTGGGTATTAGAGACTTGGCCTTACACAACCAAATCTGCTCATGAAATGGCTATGGAGGTATGGTACAGATGAGACAAGCCTTTGGAAGGAAGTAATTGTTCTGCTAAACACGGTAAAAGGAACAACTGGAGAACAAAAACATCTACTACATCTCATGGGGTTGGTCCTTGGCAACACATCAGAAAGCTGGGAAATGGATTCTTTTGTCAGGCATCTTTCAAAGCAGGAATGGTTTAAACATTAGTTTCTGGAAGGATGAACGGTTAAACAATACTCCACTCATGAAGGTATTCCCAAATATGTTTCAGATTGCACAAGATAAGAATTCCTCTATTGCTCAAAACAGATGTTGGGAACAGCTGGAATGTTTTATTCAGAAGATATGTTTAGGATTGGGAAATAGATAGTCTGTTAGGACTGTTAGCAAGTATGGAGAGGTGCACAATTAATGAAACCAAGGCTGACAGAATGATTTGGGGACACAACAGCATTTTTACCAGCTATTATGTTCTCAGAATCATATATTTGGATACCTGGCCTTGGAAACTAATCTGGAAGACCAAACTGCCTATCAAGGTCATATGCTTCAGCTGGATTGCTCTTAAAGAAGCCTGTTTAACACAAGACAACCTCAACAGAAGGGGATTTCAATTGGTTAACAGATGCTATATGTGTCAAAGCAGTTTGAGGCAGTCAGCCACCTATTCTTCCATTGTAGAGTGGCCAAGTAATTATGGAAAATGTTCTACTCCATCTTTGGCATTTAGCCGGTCATGCCACAGCATATAAGTGAAGCATATGCAAGCTGGAGCCTATGGAGAGTTGACAAGACCATCAAGAAGATCTTGGTGATGATCCCTGCAGTTATTTTCTGGTGTCATAGATGTTTTGATCTGATCTCAACTCCAATTCACTCTCTTAAGGCTAATTGTTTGCTTAACTCCTGTAATTAGCTTTGACCATTTTTTGACTTTGTTAGTTCCCTGATTTTTTTACTGACACAATGTAAAGGGGCTAACAAACTGCATTGTATTTTTGTGCTTTAGGCTTCTTCTTTTTAACTTTGCATCTTCTTGATGCCTTTTTTATTGAAACGCCTTACTTCATCTTATGAAAAGAGTTCCCACCCAATTATCCATACAAGT
Organism: Nicotiana tomentosiformis; assembly: GCF_000390325.3. Lineage (NCBI taxonomy): Eukaryota > Viridiplantae > Streptophyta > Magnoliopsida > Solanales > Solanaceae > Nicotiana > Nicotiana tomentosiformis. The sequence goes on from NC_090813.1 coordinate 2,521,641, forward strand.
AGGGGTATTGTCTACTAAATAGTAAATAAACAATTAGAGCCTAGCTCTACGAAATTGTATGCCTGATTTCTCTTTGCCTTTAACGGATTTCCAGTACCTTCCCCTCTAGCTTGCCACACATATAAATGTGGGGCACACCATATATAACGCTTGTCATTCCCCAAAAATTTCATGAAATTTAAAACAATCATTTGACAGAATTTTGTTGCAGTTAATCATAACCAGTAAAATCCATCTTTCTCTTGGTATTAGTTGAATAAAAGGCCTAAAGAAAAAGAACAAGATAAAGCAAAAATGAAAAAGAAGAACTGAACAGTCTGCATTGACTCCAACGAATGTGAATTTAATTTACATTATCAGTGTAACAGTAAATACATATTTCTTTTCTTTTTAATAGGTAGTGATACAGTAATGAAATATATAATCATAACCGAAAGCGTTGCATTCTCACCACAAAAAAAAAACTGAAAGTGACTGAAGCGGCTTAAATCGTTTCTTTCACTTACAATACCTGTTTGTTGCAGCACAACTAGGTAGACACTTCTCATTTAACAAACTCCCTAGTTCTAATCAAAATCTAATGAAGGAAGAAGCTAAAATATATGATAAAAAGAGCATGAAAAACACATCATACCGCTTGATATCCTCTATTGCTTGTTTACGTCGTTGTATTTGAAGTTCTAGAATATGGATAAGTGTAGCTCGAGCCTATAAAAGAAAGAAACCAAGGTAAACTATCTATCTTCCACCCATGCTAAAACCAGGGAATATTCGGAAACTTCGATTCACCAATGTTCACCTGGTGAGGACGCAAAGAATTGAGTAGGTGGTGCAAGTTCTTGAATATAAGAGATATCTCTTCCACTCTCCGGGCATATTGTGATGGGCGCTCCACAAGAACATCAGCAAGCTCCAATATATGCAGCTGCAATTCTCTGTTAAGTGCTCTTAGTTCTTTCTTGAAATCTGTAACACGAATCAGCAAAATCAGAAAGATTACTTTTCAGACAAGTGACAAATAGTATCTAAAATTATCTCTGGCAACATCCCATATGTAGCATCATCCAATAATAGAGGACATCATGGTACATCCTTTCAACTGGAGAACAGATTCTGTAACATAACTTTTGCAATTCGTAGGTGCTCAGAAAGTTGCATATCTTTTGTCTAAGAGTTTGCATAACCTAAATGACTCCTACTTTGTAACTAATGCAATGTGCAACATCCTAGATCCCCCCAAAATCAAGAAGCAGTTTCTAGAGGATATGAAATTCTCATTAGATTTCCCTATTCTTCATTCCAGTCACAAGCTCAGGCAAAGAGAACAGCAATGATAAGAATATAGTTTAACCTTATAGAGAATATTAAATTGGAACTTACAAAGCAAGAAATAAATATGAGCACAATGCTCCATGCAGACTCGGTATGTAAAATGCAGGACGATATATGATGAGACACAAAAAGAATGTGCCTAATAGTAAAAGATCGAAAAAAATATGGGATCTGGGTCTAATAAACGATTCATTCATATCAACCGTTCGCTTCGCTGAGGAGAAACCGAGAAAGCTCTTCTCTTTCAACACTGAGGCAACTCTCTATCCAACTCTCTCCTGACTCCTGAATCAATTCAATCAGTGGGTGAGATCTATTAATCACATACTAGCTTAAGCCTAGAATATGATATTAAGTGTGATTGGCTCTTTCAAGCATCTTGCACTTGCCGAAAATATCTGTAAGATGACAGAGAAGGCAGTGAATTCTTATAACACAGCTGCCGAGCAACCAGAGCTGTCCAAATGGAGGGCCGAAAAAGGAAGATTTGAAGAGACACGACACTGTTGGTCTCACCAATAGAAACTAAAAATGGACCCAGCTTTTGAACTGATCCTTCAGTACTCTCAGTCGAAGATTGGGCCACTGAAAATGGTGAAAGATTGGGAGACAAGGACATGAAGAATGATGCCACGAGTCAAATTTTCTACCCTCGGCGAAGTATAAATTCTGTTCAAACTCTTGTCAAAAGGAGAAGCAAAGAGAATTTGGACGAAGGTAGACGATTTTGGGAGGCTTTTTGGTTGCTTGACTGGTGCTCATTCTTTACTTTCTTATTAGAAGAGAGAAAATGCGGGTAGTGAAAAATTGTAGGAATATACATTTGCCATATATGGAGTACTCTGATAAATAGGTGATATGGAGGTGGCTTTAATGATGTTGACCTGAGTATCAATGTGTTGGATGGTGAAGATAGCAAAGTACCAAAATTAATTTTGGTTGATGAAGGCTAATTTGGCTACTGGGTTTAGATTTTACAAGAGATGGATCTGATCTCACCACGAACCCATGAAATTGACAAAAAATAGATATGCTCAGGAACAAGGGCGAATCAGTGTCGCTGGACGGTGTTAAAATATTAGATAAATTCACTGTATTATAGAATATAGTTATCAACAAATATTCTACATACACTCTGTATGTTATAGCAGAATATTACTCAAATATTTGAATTAGAAAATAACTATTTATCATATTCTATGAGTCAAAAAACTCTTACGCGGGGAGGTTTTTTTTTGGTACATTGTTATTTACACGATGTAAGACTTCTCTCCTTTCTTCCCTTGTATCACATGATACAGGTTCGAGAAAGTTAGGCCAACATTTCTAGTGAAGATAGTACAGTCACCATTCCATACCTCAATACTTATGTGAATCTGTCATCAAAACAAATCTACCAACTAGAGCAATGCGAATATAGAAATTTGTCACTTAGCGCATGGATCCTGTCAGTGTGTCACATCAACTCTACGTCAAGTTCACTTAGCAACAAGGAAAGCAGTCAAGTGCCACATTAACGGTCTGGTTAATCCCACGTCATCAATCCAGTCCAGTCAACACCACTACTATGTCAAATCATCATGAAGAAAACATCATTCCTTGAGTTTTTCAACATCCTGATCAGGTTCTATTATTCTAATAAAAACGGCAATATGAACAAAAATCAGAAATCTCGTTCAAGAGATAAGCCAATTTTGGTTTCTAATTTAGCTTTTGAAGTTTAACGTAACTAAATTCTTGTCTACCATCTCATTCACACAAACCAATAATTAGTTACATGCGTCAATCACTTTTCATCTATTGGGTCCTGGATTCTGAATTTAGAAGCTTCAGATATCTATTAACGTATTTTTCCAACTCTATCAAGAACAGTTACCCCAACCAATCACACCCAAACAATGGCCAAAATCCAAATGAGTTGATCAAATTCCCATTATTCTATCTTTAACTCTTAACTCCTCCTATATGTTTCTGAATTGCCATTAAATCTTATATCTATCAGGAAACTTACTCAGTGCATAGAATATTCTATTACGTTTAAGTAATCAATATGTTCCTGTTCTAGATAATGGAGGATTCGCAGAGGACATTTCGAGGGGCCTTTATTATCTCTTTTAGTGCCTCATCTTCCACTAAATGTACCACCGGTCAGTCTCCTCTTCTTATCCATACGACCATAAGTATCTTGGTCATCCCTATCTGTCTAAGCTTCAACATGTAATTCCTGATTTTTCCTCCATGTCATGAATAGAATGTGAGTTATGCCAATTTAAGGGATCAAAAACATACTTCTTTATCAAAACTAACCAATAGTAGAATATCACTTATTTACACGATAGATAAGAATAATCAAGTCGGGTTAATACTAGTTTCGACTTCTATTATTTTATCACCTTTATTTATAATTATATTTGCAACATTTGAGTATTATTAATGAAAAGTCGTTCCACGCTATTTCCTATATTTAAATAATTTTGTGTCAAAATTGATATCAAAGTTGGAATCCGTAATCGCACCCTACAGAGTGACAATGCCAGAGAGTATTTCACGAGTCATTTCAGAAGATTCATGTCTTTTCAGAAATACTCCATCAATCGATTGGTCCTCTTGTTCCATAATGAAATAAGGTAGTTAATCGTGTACGAAAACGATCACCTAGGTAGGATCACCAGCACCTTATTACTCCATTATAATGTTCCTTTTCAATTCTGCATGGAGTTCTTGTTGTATTTTACCTAATGAACAATATACCTTCATTTTGTTTTTTGGGATAAGGTTAGATTTTATTAAAAAGGTACCAAGATGGTACGAGTTACAACAGTCCAACATCTGCCACTAACATGGCAACTACAAATCTCCTATCTCTTCTAAAAAGTCCAAGTACTGCTCCACATTTTCAATAGCACTTCTATTACACCAAAATTAAAAGTTCAAAAGACAGCTATTTACAATTCTGAAAATATGTTGTCTTCTCCCTTCAAAGCAGACACTATTTCTTTCCAGCCATATCGTCCATAAAACACACAAAGCAATTGTCCTCCATACTGCTTGTCTACTTTTTGCCATTTTCTGATGATGCCATTGTTCCAACAAAATCTTAACACTGTTAGGCATTACCCACTTAACGCCTACAAAATCATCAGCTCTACAAAATCATCTTCTCTATTCTTTCCTTCATCCTAATGAAACGTTCCCTAAATTTCTACCTAGGATTTTTTGGAGCATCAACATGATATGACTAATCAATTGTGTACTTGTTACCTCTCACAGGTATCGGGTATTTCCATCCAACAAGGCTTAGATAAATGAAAGAAACCACCTAAATTTAACTGTGGTCTCCGATGATCAACTCCAACTTCATCGACCACCAAGCCACACTATGGGGAGTTGGGATATATATTATCATTCTATATTGGATGTTGAAATGTTAATTGCAATCTTTATGAAAGTACTACATTCCCAGTTATGTATTTTTGTATTCTATAAATTGCATGTCCTACTTCAGAGAAGCTTACATTTCATTTCTTGCTTCTCGCTTAAAGCCCAATGGACCTTGCTATGCAAATTGGTTTGAGAATGAATATGATCATGTAAATTGGAACTTTCTAACCTATATGTTTCGAAGAATGGGGTTCAATATAAATGGAACACATATAAGACAACTATGTTTTAACGGTAACATTATCTATTTTGCTGAAAGGCACAAATGTGGTTTGGTGGGAGTTTGTTCTCTAACATCTCTAGCATATGCACTGATTACAAGCAGATGGGAAGAAATCATTCCGTGTTAGTTGCTTCTGCTTGGAAGCATAAAAAAGATCTTTTTTATTCCACTCATATTTGTGGTGTACAAAAAGTACACTGATATGTAGATAATGGGACAAACATGATAGATGGTTTGGGATCTAATAATGTGTGACTGTTGGAAGAGATTTTGAATATAATATAATTGAGGAAAGAGATTTATTACCAGAAGCTCCTGGGTCAATGAACCCAAGGATCAAGCACGGAAGATTGACAGACATAGGCAACTTGGCCTAGGTTACCAGTTTGGACAACAGATGCAGATGAGAGTTGTGGAGATATTTGAAACTGTGCCTCCTTATAAGAAACTCTTTTGTATTCAAATAAGGAACATCATATTGCTCAAACAACGTGAGATCACTTTCTTATAAGCTATGTTTCCCAATCAAGGTGACATGGTGATTAGAATGGAAGAAGTTCAAAACTCTGGCAGAAAACCAAAAAAGCTACCAAAAAATCTTTTTTGCCCTAAAAAGTTCCAGAATTTTCTATTGGCTGAATAGCGACCCAGAAATCTTATAGGAGTTTCTTGTACCAAGGGTGTAGCCTAGTGGTAGATGAAGTGGGAGGAGAACCATGAGGTCTTTCCACGCGGAGGCAATAAAAACACTAGGTGATTTCTTCTCATCTGCCTAAATCTTGGTGGGTAGAGTTATCAATACCGATACCTGTGCTGGTGGGAGGTAGTAGGTACCCGGTGGAATAGTCGAGTTGTGCACACACTGGACTGACACCACCGTCATAAAAAAGGAGTTCCTTGGCCAAGTTGACCTTTAGGAGAGCTGGTTGGAAGATCGCCGAAAATTAAAGTGAGGATAGCAGGAAAACTGATCTTGCGGAAAATAGACTGACCCTCTCGACAACTTATATGGCCACCAGAAATGCGCAAAGACGATCTTTTTTTCCTCCATGATGTCGTTGACTGATACCACATGAGAAATGAATAAATACAAAGGAGATCAAAATGGAGAATGTATAACTTGATATTCCTCAAGCTACTGGGTGTATTTAATACTCCCTCCGTTTCAATTTATGTGAACTCATTTGACTGGGTACGGAGTTTAAGAAAAGAGATTAAGACTTTTGAACTTGTGGAGTAAAATGAGGCACATATATTTTGTGTGGCTATAAATCATTGCAAAAAGGTAAATTGTTTCCAAATAGGGAAAGGGGTCATTCTTTTTGGCACGGACTAAAAAGGATATAGGTTCACATAAATTGAAACAGAGGGAGTAGTACATACACCGATTATGAACTATAGGAAAGTAATCAACGCTACATAATTACAAGAAAATGATATCTCACTAATTGATTTTAGTCCTGGTCTTGATCTTGAATCCCACACCGGTTAATGATGCGATGGGGAAAGTTTTTCTTTTTCATCAATACTGGCCCCTATTGAGGACAAGATGCGGGAAGCGCGGTTTAGGTGGTTTGGTCATGTGAGAAGGAGGAGCACAGACGCCCCGATGAGGAGGCGTGAGAGATTGTCATTGGAGGGCCTACGAAGAGGTAGAGGTAGGCCAAAGAAGAGATGGGGAGAGGTGATTAGGCAAGACATAGCGCAGCTTCAGCTGACCGAGGACATGACCCTTGATAGGAAGGTACGGAGGTCGAGGATTAGAATAGTAGAGTAGGTAGTCTGGAGTGTTCATAACAGTAGTATTGGCACGCAGTCTCGCTTTCTGTTGGTAGTAGGTTTTTATGACTAACCGTTGTTTTCTTTCATTGTTGATCACCTTACTGTCTTGTTGCTTTTATTCTGCTTTTATATGGCTTTTTGGTACTGTCCCTTCTTATCTATATTTTCATTAATGTAGTACTTCTGCTTTCCTGAGCCGAGGGTCTATTGGAAACAACCTCTCTATCCTCACAAGGTAGGGGTAAGGTCTGCGTACACATTACCCTACCCAGACCCCACGGTGTGGGATAATACTGGGTATGTTGTTGTATCAATGCTAGCCCAGTTGAGGCTCGTCCATGCCCTATCCCGATGGGCCTTCGATTTGCCCCTACCCTAGCTCTATAATCAACCCATCTTCCCCGGTCCCTGAAAGCCCTCCGGGGGCCTAGCCCTCTTTCTCCACTCGAGTCTGAAGTTCAACAGCTTTCATCATTAGTATACACCATATCTACATGTTTAATTTAATAAAGATCATATCTATACAATATTCTTAATAGTCTGCCTCACATATTTGCTCAAAACCAAAAAGCAAAAAAATGCTTAATAAACATAAGAGGCATTAAAGTGTCCTGTACTGCTATTATCATCTAAAACAAATAAAGAGGGGAAAATTCTATCATGGTACTAGTTAGACAAATTTTAAGGACACTGGACAATTCTAGAATGTCCAGCAACAACAGCGATCTGGCAGAGGAACTACACACTCCTATTTCAGCATACCAATTTTTTTAGTACAGAGGGGATGGGGAAGGCATAGCGCCTTATGAATATTCAGCCTTTCAGAGAAAGCTGAGGAACAGAACCACAGTTAGCAATGGAGAATAAGGTAAATGAAGAAAACTTATCATCAGAGTCAACGATTTAACACTAGTAGCACTAATTATGTCCTATATCAACGAAAGGAAGACTAGCAGAAAATTCTCTTGTTAGTAATTAAAGAAACTTAAGTACTAGGCGATGTTAATAGCCAAATACAACCAGCAAATACCAGAACCTGTTAAAACAACTACACCGTGTCTAATATAATTCTAGAGGGAAGGGATGGTCTAGAACTTTACCAACATTAGACCCTTTTGGGTATAACTGACGAACACCCTGATCTTCCAAACTTGGGAGTGCATCATCAGTCTGCAACCATTGACAAAAACAATACTGAGCCACTTGTACATAGTCATCTAACAGAAACCACCGGGCACAACTTAATTTCAGAAACACAACTGACAAACAAATTCACAAAAGACAAGCACAAAGGAGTGACCAGAAAAAATATTCTTGATAAAAAGTCATTTACCCAATCCAGTTCAATATAATATAAGATAAAGGTGAGAGCCTTATTGAAAGCCTCATTCATATATCGGAATACATAAAATCCAAGCCTTTGCTACTTAAATAGTTCAATGAACTTCATATTAGCATCAGACATTTCCCCCTTTACTCTTTTGCATTATTTTTTTCTGCACACTTGAATTAATTCCAGGCTTTTACCCCAAAAGCAATATGAAAATAATCAGAGTGAAGAAATTGAGAATGTATATGGCTTGTTTTAGACCAAAAATTTCGAAAGTATTTCTTCTTTTCTTAAACTTAGCGCCCAGTCAAACAACACACATAAGATGGGCGGAGGGAGTACAAATATAATCAAAGTGAACAAATTGAGAATGCGATTCAATCTTTCAAGGAAAAAGAGCAAGCAAGAATCTCAAATACACCTTAATTTACATTCAAATACATACCACAATAAGCATAAGTGAGCAATTGGGTATCATGGGGTAGTTTTTCTTTTTTCATTTTTTGGGGGGAGGGAGGGGGGAGGGGGGTAACAGGTGAGAGACATTACATACAGTGTAGTTGCTACCGAAGAGGATATAGGTGCCGTCAATGGGAGGGGGAGGTTCAGGAGCAGAGTTGGGATCTTGAAGATAGTCCTTATACAGCCTGTAATACGGCGGCGGCGGTGGGTATGTCGCTGTCGACATATCTGATCTGACTTTCACTTAACCAACCTTTCTTTTCAACCAAAAATGGTGATTTATCTCGGCGACGAGTCGACACTTGGACGGAGATATATCGGACCTCTGCAGTAGTGTATTGCCGACGGGAACACCTTAAACTATTGTATAGCAAACTTCCTTTTTGTTACTTTGACCCCTTTGACTTATCAAATTGTATCAAGTAAAAAGTTCAAAGTTGTCCGTTAAGTTTGGACAAAAACTCAGAATCGTCTTTATCCTTTAATATAGAGCATTACTAGTCCTTTATATCAATATTTTAAAAGGCTTTTTCGGGAATCGCTTCGGGACGAGCACTACCAAAACGCTATGTGGCTCACGTAGGGCTTAATTATGTGAGTATTACGCACCAAACTTTTGATTGTGCGTCCAAAACACGCCTAACGCTCATCGCTCGGGACTCGTCTAATAGTTCCTAGCGCAATCATGCATCAAATCCCCTAATTAGCATTGTTGACACTCAAACTCTTTAACAAATGAATGACTAAAATTTTTATTCATCTACCGAATACGAAGATTGAGAGTAACTCAAAATAATGAGCTATACTACTGCATAATTACTAATTGAGAACAACGGAGAGTGAATATCATTTGAATAACCAATATTTACATCTTCACTTACTAAAGGTATTTATATTTTAGTTCTATGTCTCTGAAAATTGTACAACATTTCTTGTTTGACTATTTGAAAGTAATTTTATGTTTACTCGCGAGGAGGATATTTTAAATTACAGTATTGAGGGAGTTTATTGATTATTAATTTTTACAAAGGCAAACTGTGTAATTTGATAATATCTTTTAAAAGTATTGTGATCTTTTAATCGTTTGAAAGATAACACATGATAGTTAATTTTTATCTTATAGTAATTTTAATACTATTGCATTATTTATATTTATAAACAATACTAGATATTTTGTTTTTGTGATTTTTTATTCTTTTTAATCTCTCAAGCTTTCAATATACTTTATATATTTTTTGTGGTTACTATTCTATTAATTTATAAATTAAAAAATTTAAAGATCTATGGGGCTTTTTTTCAAATCCAATGACCCGAGCTTTCTAATCTTATGATATTGGGGGGTTCGACATTGATTCCTACCATGTTTAGGTAAAAACTTAACCATATCGGGTGTTTACACCAAATTTAGTTAAGTTAACCATGAGAGATAAGCAAAAGTTTATTAGGAGTTTTAAGTCTATTAAATGTCTTAATTTTAATAAACAAAAAAATTAATATGTGGAGAATCGGAATAACTAGTGTTATCATCTTCGTACTTTTATTTCTCCATTAAAGATCAAAAGAGTAATTCTGAAAGTTAGTATGGGAAGAAGGGGAAGTATAAGGGGTTACTTATATAGAGGAGGAGAGTTCAGAAACAACGGAAAATTGTGAAAAATTACTAGATTTTACAAGGCTTTGGAAAAACCAATAAAGATTGTGATTATTATAATACATTCAGAAAAATTATTTGATTAATATAATAGCAATGCTCTCACCTCAGCAAAACATGTTTTCTTTGATGTATGAAGAAAGAAGGAGATTTGGATACCCTACTGTTTTACACTTCATTTGCTTTCTACGGCACTGTTCATTCTTTTCAATTGATTAAACGTATCGTTAAGATCTTAACGGAAATAGCCGGATGGCATCGTATGAGGCCTTATATGGGAGGCGGTGCCGGTCTCCAGTGGGTTAGTTTGAGCCGGGTGAGGCTAGGCTATTGGGTACATACTTGATTCAGGATGCCTTGGAGAAAGTTAAATTGATTCAAGATCGACATCGTAGTCGTACAGTCTAGTCCAGACAGAAGAGTTATGCGAATCGCAAGGTTCGCGATATTGCATTCATGGTGGGAGAGCGGGTCCTGCTCCGGGTATCACCCATGAAGGGTGTTATGAGATTCGAAAAAAGAGCAAGTTGAGCCCAAGGTTTAACGGTCCATTTGAGGTGTTGCAGCGTGTTGGGGAGGTTGCTTATGAGCTTGTCTTGCCTCCCCATCTAGCAAGAGTTCATCTAGTATTCCATGTCTCGATGCTCCGGAAGTATCACGGCGATCCGTCCCATGTGTTGGATTTCAGCTCAGTCCAGTTGGACAAAGATTTATCTTATGTTGAGGAGTCGGTGGCTATTTTGGACAGGCAGGTTCGAAAGCTAAGGTCAAAGAACATTGCTTCAGTGAAGGTTCAGTGGAGGGGTCAGCCTGTCGAGGAGGCGACTTGGGAGACCGAGCACGATATGCGCAGACGTTATCCTAATCTTTTCACCACTTTAGGTATGTCTCTATGCTCGTTCGAGGACGAACGATTATTTTAAGAAGGGGAGGATGTAATGACCCTGCCGGTCGTTTGGAGAGTAATAGCCCCGATACCCTATTTACTATTTTCCCCGTAACTTTTTATGCTTATGTGACTTGCCGGAAGGTTTTGTTCTTGATTTCAGAGTGTTTTGGGACACTTAGTTCCTAAAACGAAAGCTTAAATTCTAGGATTTTGACCGAAGTTAGAACTGTGTGAAGACGACTCCAGAATGGTGTTTCATCAGTTCCGTTAGATCTGTTGGGTGATTGTGGACTTAGGAGCATATCCCGATTGTGTATTGGAGGTCTGTAGCTGATTTAGACTTGAAATGGCGAAAATCTAATTTTTGGGAAGTTTGACTGGAAGTAGACTTTTTGATATCGGGGTCGAATTTCAATTCCGAAAGTTAGAGTAGGTCCGTAATGTCGAATATAACTTGTGTGCAAAATTTGAGGTCAATCGGTCGTGGTTTGATAGGTTTCGGCATCAGTTGTAGAAATTTTAAAGTTTCAAGTTCATTAAGTTTGAATCGGAGGGTGACTCGTGTTTTTAGCGTTGTTGATGTGATTCGAGGGCTCGACTAAGTTCGTATGGTATTTTAGGACTGGTTGGTATGGTTGGTTGAGGTCCCGGGGGCCTCAGGTGTGTTTCAGACTCTTAACGGATTAAATTTGAACTTATGCAAATTGCTGAAGTTTTCTGGTTTCTGGTGTTTTCGCACCTGTAGTGGGCTGACCGCAGGTGCGGACTCGCATGTGCGAGAGGAGGATCGCAGATGCGGGCTAGAGGAGTTTGGCCTGGGTTCGCATGTGAGACATGAAGGCCACAAAAGCGGAGTCGCTTCTGCGGAAGCTTGAACGCGGAAGCGGAGAGGCCTGTGAGGTTTGGGATCGTAGGAGCGAAAGGGTCTCTGCAGAAGCGAGATCGCACATGCGATCCCTGGTCCGCAGAAGCGGAAACCCTAGCCATAAGTAGAATCCGCACCTACGATGGTTTGTCCGTAGGTGCAACTGGTGGTCCGCAGATGCGGAAATGCTGGACAGAATACTTAAATGCGAGGGTTTGCGATTTTTGCTTATTTTAAACATTTTGAGCTCAGGTTTGGCAATTTCTTGAGAGCATTTTGGAGGGATTTCTTGATGTAAGTCCCTTGTGCTTATTTTTTATCAATAATCTTGCTTCCCCATTTATTTTTCTACCTAGTTAGTGTGTATTTAAGGTAAAATTTGGGAGTTTGAGGCTAGAGATTGGAGAGTGAATTTTAGGGATTTGAAAGGCCATTTGGTGTTGGATTTTAGTAAATTTGATATAGTTAGACTCGTGAGTGAATGGTGTATTTATAATATGTAATTGTTTCTGGCTAGATTTGGTCCATTCGGAGTTGGATAATCGAGGAAAGGGCATTCTTGCCAATTGATTGAGCTTGGTTCGAGGCAAGTGGCTTGCATAACCTTGTGTGAGGGAAATCCCCGTAGGATTTGGTACTGTTGTGATATGTGAGCACCGTGTACGTGAGGTGACGAGTGCGTACACATGCTACTTGTTTGTAAAACCCGATTTTCACTGAGTAGTGATCTGTTTTCATTTTAATTGAGTTATACCAGCATGTGTAGTTATCCTGTAAGTCTAATATCCCATGTCTACGTGCTTTAACTGCTTATTTGAACTCTGTGCAACATGCCTAATTGATTTTCTGCTTTTCCTTGATCTTTATCAGTCTTAACTGTAGAATTCTTACTGTTAACTATTGTATTTATCGGTTTGAGCTGTATGTTTACTTTTGAGATTACGAGACGGTACCTCGGGAGTTCTCCCTGCACATTTACTTTTGAGACTACGAAGCTGTACCTCGGGAGTTCTCCCTGCATATTTACTTTTGAGAATACGAGGCGATACCTCGGGAGTTCTCCCTGTATATTTACTTTTGAGACAACGAGGCGGTACCTCGGGATTTCTCCCTGCATATTTATTTTTGAGACTACGAGGCGGTACCTTAGGAGTTCTCCCTGTATATTTACTTTTGAGACTACGAGGCGGTACCTCGGAATTTCTCCCTGAATATTTACTTTTTAGACTATGAGGCAGTATCTCGGGAGTTCTCCTTGTATAGTTACTTTTGAGACTACGAGGCGGTACCTCGGGAGTTCTCCCTGCATATTTACTTTTGAGACTACGAGGCGGTATCTCGAGAGTTCTCCGTGCACATTTACTTTTGAGACTACGAGGCGGTACCTCGGGAGATCTCTTTGCATATTTATTTTGGGAATACGAGACGGTATCTCGGGAGATCTCCTGTTATTTAATCTTGTGTGTTGCACTACTATTTTTGTTGTGTTTTCCTTTTTGTTAAATTCCAATCTCTTATTATATTGCTGCATTTTCCTGCTTTATTTGTTATATACCAGTGGGCCCTGACCTGACCTCGTCACTACTCTACCGAGGTTAGGCTTGGCACTTACTGGGTACCGTTGTGGTGTACTCATGCTACTCTTTTGCATATGTTTTTGTGTGCAGATCCAGGTACTTCTTATCAACCCCGCTATTAGCTGGGAGTGTTTGTTGCTGTACGGAGACTTCAAGGTACATATACCGTGTCCGCAGACCTTGGAGTCTCATTCTATTCTCTCATATGTCATTTACCTTCCGTACTTCTTTTATTAGACTTTAGTGTATAGAGATACTAGTTTTCTTCTGTAGCTTGTGACTTATGATATTCCGGGTTTTGGGAATACTGTGTATTACTAGAGTGTTCGATATTGTACATGTCGAGTAGCATTGCTACCAGTTATTTAGTTATCTGTTGCACTCAGTTGTTAGGTTTTACTTTCATTTTGTTATTTCCGCATTGTGTTAGGCTTACCTAGTTGTAGAGACTAGGTGTCGTCGCGACGTCTTACGGAGGGAGAATTGGGTCGTGACAATACATCTTTCGACACCAAACTTATTCAATAAAGTTATTTTGTAATAGACAACTCGGGACTTACTAGAACATCGTGGAAATTCAATTTTAAGAGAGAAGTTTAGCCAACATACCTCACCTCGAGCTTTTTAATTTACTACAATGTTTCGGAAATCCTAGCACTTCGATCTATTTATAGATATAGCAAAATTTAACACAAATTAGGAAGGAGTTCAAAGTTTCAGCTCACTTGAGCATTTTATCAAACACTAGGTATGCATTAAGGTTTCAAGGACCTCCTATGGTGGATTCTTTCACCCCACTACCCAAAGTTCACCCCAAAGAGCCCAACAATCTTCCTAGTACCCTAGATGGTACATGCATGTAAAATAAACAACTCTTACACCCAATAAATGCTTGGCTTATTACCCATTTACAATTAAAATCATGAAAATGAGGGCTACAGAGTAGAACCTTACCTATAGGATGGAGACCTAGTGAATTCTCCTTGTAAATTTTTCACTTAAGCAAGAAATAACGGATGGTACCCACCTGTCCTCCACCTCTTGGTGGTCGGACAACTGGTGGAGCAATTGGTCAAGTAATCATAGGTTGCTGACCCTGTTGCACTAGTTTACCCCGAAGCCTGGGGCAAAATCTTCGTATGTGACTCGGATCCCCGCACTCGTAACAACTCTTTGGTGCAATGGGATACTGACTAAGAGTCTGGCCCTGGGGAACTGAATACCCACTGGGAGGACGTTGAATAGCTGGTGGGCGATAAGAAATCTCTGGTATAGCACTGAGATAGGGTCGCACCGCACTGGAGCACCTCGAGGAGGCGGTGGTGCTGGATACGGGGGCCTGCTGGACTGCCCTCTCACGAATTGACCTCTGCCCCCAGACGGAGAACCTCTGAACTCTCCAGAATACCTGAACCGCTTATCTCTCATAACCTGCTCTCGGCTCTACTGACGTACACCCTCAATCCTGCGGGCTATCTCTACTACCATCTCATAAGAAGTACCCATCTCAACCTCTCGAGCCATAGTGGCCTGAATGCCAGTATGTAAACCCGCAACAAACCTCCGCACTCTCTCCGCCTCAGTAGGGAGTATCATAAGGGCATGGCAAGATAACTCAGAGAACCTCTCCTCATAATCGGTCACTGACATCTGACCCTGCTGGAGCTGCTCGAACTAAAACCGCAACTCTTCACTCTAGGAGGATAGAATATACCTGTCCAGGAAGATACGAGTGAACTTGTCCCAAGTCATGGGAGGAGAATCTGCTAGTCTTCCAAGAATATAAGACTGTCACCATCTACGGACCCTGCCCTCTAGCTGAAAAGTAGCAAAGTCAACCCCGTGAGACTCCAATATCCTCATGGTGTGCAGTCCGTCCCTGCACCGATCAATGAAGTCCTGGGGATCCTCATGTCGCTCACCCCCCAAGACAGGAGAATGTAGTCTAATCCATTTGTCCAATAGTTTCTACGGATCAGCGGCTGCAGCTGGCCTGTGCTCAGGTGTAGCTGCTGCCATTGGCTGGGCTCCACCCACGGGTAGTGCACCATTTGTCTGATATACAGTAGTTGCCTGCCCATGAGCCTGTGCGGCAGGGGTCTGTGCTCCCCCGCCCGCCTGGGATGTGGATGGGCTTGCCGGAAATAAACCGGCCTGAGTCATATTGTCCATGAACTGCAGCATACGACCCATAACATCCTGGAATCCCGGTGCAGATGTGAAATCCACCGGAGCTGGTGACAACTAGGGATTTTAGCCTATTATTTGCTCTTTTTTGCTTAGATTTTGGGTAAAGAAAAATGCTAAAGGTAGTCCCGAAACCTAACATAATGTGCTTGCTTGCAGGGCTTGGTCAAAATGAGGCAAAGAAGCCAAAATAAGCTCACGAAAGAGTCAAACTTGCACAAGCCAAAGGCTGAAAATGAACCGCGGACCGCGATAGAAAAGCGCGGCCGCGTAGGGTTCACCGCTAAGGCAGATAATATTCCGCGGTCGACGAGATAGAGGTTCAGAGAAGCTGCAATCCAGAGAAAACACCACCGATGACCGCACTACAAAAGCGCAGCCGCGAAACCAGTGGCGCGGCCGCGAGGGAAATTACGCTGACAGCAAGGTTCGAGGTTCAGAGGCCTTGAAATCTTGGCTCAAATAAAGAATGTGGCCCGCGTCTACATTATGCGGGCCGCGAAGTTATCAGACGCGGACATGTTTGAAATTCCGCTGGGAGCGTGATAAAAGGCTCAGAAACTTGGCAAGTGAAACCTAACTGAAGAACGCAGTCCGCGAACATAATACGCGGTCGCAATTGAAGCTAACGCGGACGCGAATATATTTACGCTGTCCGCGAAACCTAGTCCAGTCCAAGCCCAGTATTGAAGAAACACGGACCGCGCTTATTATTATGCGGCCACGAAAGCTCCAGCACGGACGCAGTCAGAATTACGCGTCCACAAATCCTTTGCAGGGGCATTTTTGTCCGAAAATTGCAACTGTGTATAAATAGATCTTTTTGACATTTTTAGGTCAAGTTTTTGTAGATCAGAGCACGTGAACGGCAGGTTTTTCCCCTTTTGGGCAATTTTATAATAGATTTACCTTCAAACTTTAGATTTTAATCTTGTACTTTAATATTATGGCTTTTATTTCATCTTTACCTTTGATTTCTGTTGTATTCATGAGTAGCTAGACCTCATAGCTAGGGTGGTGACCCAATCCTAGTGTGGGTATTTAATAGATCTTGAATTTTAGGGCTTAATTATTTATGGGTTAGTGATATTTAGCCTAATTCGTGCTAAAATTGTAGAATTAGTGGTTGCAAACACTGATTCATCCCTTTATGACTTAGGCTCTTCTTGAGAAAGAGAGACTAAGTCTAGGAAAATTAGGCTAACAAGGAATTGGGGTGAACTCAAGAGATTGATAGCCCCGATTAAAGGGTTAAACCTAGAGATAGTAATACCCGACTTGAGCCAATTTCATTTGGATTGTACGAACACCTATTTGGGCTTGAGAAAGCCAAATCAGGTAAAGTCACTCAAACTACCGAGAGGTATAGAGTGAGCACTTATGTGTGATGGTTATATCGCGACTCCAATCGTAACAAGCTTGTCCTAAATTCTTGACACCCATTAGATACTCACCTAGACAGAAGTCACTACCCTAGTGCCTTTTAACACTTGAAAACTTTTACCAAAAATATTGTACTTAGCTTACACTTGGCATACAATAGTATAAAAATTAGAATAGAACCAATCACAACAATGTTTGGAAGTGTAATTAGAAACAACACGCACATCTAGATTAGTTAGATACCCGACTCCAAACCAAATTAACTCCCTGTGAAAATCGATCCCGACCTCATCGGGTAAAACTACATCGACCACTCCTTGCTACTATATAGTGGTATGGGTTTGGCCACGATCAGCTGACTCTGCCACAGGCACCTCCCCATGTTCCTCAATAATGGGATTCTCTGCTGGACCCACTGGCGGCATAACTAGAACAGTCCTGGGACGTCCTCGCCCCCTACCACGGGCTGGAGCCCTCCCTCGGCCTCTAGCAACTGGGGGAGTAGCTCTTCCCTAGTGTGGAACCTCATTAGAGTGCGCTCTCACCATTTGTGAGAGAATAAAAGAAGGATATTTAGTACTACATTAATTTCACGAGGGAATATGAAGAAAGGTAGTTTCCTAACAACCTATAGCCTCTCGAAGATAAGTACAGACGTCTCCGTATCAATCTGCAAGACTCTATTATGTCTGCTCATAACTTATGAGACCTACGTGAACCTAGTACTCTAATACCATGTTGTCACGACCCAATTTCACCTATAGGTCATGATGGCGCCCAACACTATAGTTATGCAAGCCAACTAATAAGTTAAACATATATCAATTATATTCAGAAAAAATTTCTAAGTAATTTTATTCTTTTACTAGCAATATTTAAGAGAATAGAAAAGATACCGATTAATTTAAATTCAAGAAAATAATACAAAATCCAAATTCTAACAATGCGTGTGCCAAGACCTAGTGTCACAAGTGTATGAGCATCTATTAGATTATACAAAACTCCAAATACTGTTTGAAATATAATAGACAAAATGTAAATACAAGAAGAGACACTGACAGCTGCAGAACGGCTCAAAAAGGCAGCTCACCACTACGTCCCTGGATAACGTGGGTGTAAGACGATAGGTCATCCACTAGTACTTGCCTCATGTCCTGCACAAAAAGTGCAGCAAGTGTAGTATGAGTACGTAAAAAATGTGTACCTAATAAGTATCAAGCCTAATCTCGAAGTGGGAGAGACGAGATGATCGACTTTGACACTCACTATGGGTCAATAATAATATTTGAAATAAAACTAGAATATCTAAATCAGCATGATTCACATAATTTAACAATAATTTATTTAACCATCAGACATAATTAAATTTCTTTAAATGCAACAATTCCCAATATATTAGTTAAATTCCTTCAATTTCAATAAATTTTTAATTTATCAATTAGCCTCATTTACAGAAATAACAATAATTCCTTAACAAGCAGAGATAATAATTCTTTAAATTCCAAAGATTTTCAATTTATCAATTAGCTTCACAAGCTGCAATAAACTATCAAAGTATCGTGTAATTATTATTATTAGGCACGATTTCTGTCGAGGTCGTACGGCCCGATCCAGAGTATCGTGTACACTGCCGAGGGACGTGCAGCGCGATCCATAGATGCATCTATCCTGCCGAGACGTTCGGCCCACTCTACAAGAAAGGAGGACATTTTCTTATGTACCTCCAGAAGGAGAGCATATTTATTATAAGGTAAATTCGGGAGGAAGAACAATTTCTTTTAACAATTAATTAATTTAAATAGAAAATCAAGCATATGAGATTTCCATCTTTAATATTTTTATCTTACAATTCACAATATATATATATATATATATATATTAATTAAATAAAGAATAAAATTTACACAAGTAATTCATGCTTTGAGTCCTAAACTACCCAGACTTTAGCATTAATAGTAGCTACGCACGGACTCTCGTCATCTCGTGCGTATGTAACCCCCACAATTAGCAATAATTATTACTCTAATTACCTATGAGGTAATTTCCTCCTCACAAGATTAGACAAGAGACTTACCTCGTCTTGCTCCAATTTAATCCACTAGAAGGCCTTTTCCATGATTATCCAACTCTGTCTCGCTCGAATCTAGCCAAAATAATTCGATACAATCACTAAAAATTATAGAAATTAATTCTATAAGAAAATACTACATTTTCAATAAAAATTCCGAAATTAATTAAAAATTCGTCCGTGTGACCCACGTCTCGGAATTCGGCAAAAGTTACGAAATATAAATGCCCACTCAACCACAAGTCTACCCATACCAAAATTACTAAATTCTGATAACAATTCAACCCCAAATCCTCAAATCTATCCAAGAGAGTTTTCAAACTATTCCAACTCAATTCACTAATTAAAACAGTGATGGATTGGGGTAATTTAACCAATATTGAGATAAGAACACTTACCCCGTTATTTTCTCTAAAAATCTTCCAAAACTCGTCCAAATCCGAGCTCCAAATCGATAAAAATGGAAAGTGGGACGAAGTACCATTTTCAGAATTTAAAATCTCTGCCCAATGATTTCTTCTACGCGTTCGCGAACTTCCTCATGCGATCGCATTACACAAATTTTACTGCCCAGAAAATAACCCTACGCGATCGCATAAAGTCCCACGCGACCGCGAAGCACTGAATCCGCAACCCTACGCGATCGCGAATCTCTTCACGCGATCGCGAATAATTAAGCGTGTGGCCTAGCTCCTCCCCAGTTTTCCCTACGCGATCGCAAACAACGACACACGATCATGATGCACAGGCTGGCCTAACCTACGTGATCGCAGACGTGCCTACGCGATTGCATAGAACAAATTTCCAGCTACCCAAATTAAGCCTACGCGATCGCATCCCCATTCATGCGATCGCGTAGAATAAATCTACCTCTGCCCAAATTACTCTACGCGATCGCAGACCAACTTGCGCGATCGCGTAAAAGGAAATCAGAAGAAAAATACCAGCAGCTATCAGCAGTCTCCTAGAGGCCAAAAGTGATCCGTTAACCGTCCGAAACTCACCCGAGCCCCTCAGTACCTCAACCAAATATACCAACAAGTCCCAAAATATCATAAGAATTTAGTCGAACCCTCAAATCACACCAAACAATGCTAAAACCACAAATCATCCTCCAATTCAAGCTTAATGAAACTTAAGATTTTCTAACTTCTACATCCGATGTAGAAACCTATCAAATCAATTTTGATTGACCTCAAATTTTGCACACAAGTCATAAATGACATAACAGAGCTATAAAAAGTTTTGGAACTGGATTCCAACTCAAATATCAAAAAGTCAACTCCTTGGTCAAACTTCCAAACTTAAATTCCTATTTTAACCATTTCAAGCCTAATTTAACTACGAACTTCCAAATAAAATTCCAAACACGCTCCTAAGTCCAAAATTACCATACGGAGCTGTTGGAATCGTCAAAATTCTATTCCGGGGTCATGTTTCTAAAAATATTGGTCGAAGTCAAACTTGATCTTTTAAAGCCATCTTAAGGAACCAAGTGTTCCTATTTCAACCCAAACATTTTCAAATCCCGAACCAACCATCCCCACAAGTCATAAATCATTAAAATCACATACGAAAAGTTTTATTTTTAGGGAATGGGGTTCTAAAAGTCAAAATGACCGGTTGGGACATTACAGAGAAGTTGACAAAGTAGCAAGTTAAATGAGAGGTTAGAGTCAAAGGAGAGCCAATGAGCTTCTCAGTTAATAAAGAGCTTCCCTTGATGTGAGCAGAACTATCTATTTGAATTATTAAGATTGAGGAGTAGATTGAAAGGCTTATCACTTTTCCTACTACTGCTCCCGGCCCCGTCCCGCAGTCGACCGATCTGATGCCTTAACTTTATAAAGATCATTTTTGTTCAACATTTTTTTTCTAGAAGTAGGGAAAGTAAGATAAGAGTGAATGAAGACCCCCACGAAGCGTTAAGGAGATCAATACGTTTTTAATCTTCCTCTTTATGTATGAAATTATAGACATATAGTGAATGGACGAGGCCCTTCAACTTCGAAACAACTTCCTTTGTACTTCCCTTCGTAGGGGAGGTAGAAAAAAAGGATTTTGACCGTAGTCGGAACTGTGGGAAGACGACTCTGGAATGGAGTTTCATCAGTTCCGTTAGCTCCGTCTATAGCTAAATTATGCTTGAAATGGCGAAAGTTGAATTTTTGGAAAATTTGACCGTAAGTGAACTTTTTGAGATCGGGGTTGGATTTTGATTCCGGAAGTTGGAGTAGGTCTGTAATGTCGAATATGACTTGTGTGCAAAATTTGAGGTCAATCGAACATGGTTTGGTAGGTTTCGGCATCAGTTGTAGAAGTTTGAAGTTTCAAAGTTCATTAAGTTTGTATTGGAGGGTGATTCGTGTTTTAGTTGTTGTTCGAGGTGTTTTGAGGGCTTAACTAAATTCGTATGGTATTTTAGGACTTGTTGGTATGCTTGGTTGAGGTCCCCGGGGCCCCCGGGTGAGTTTCAGGTGCTTAACGGATCGAAATTGTACTTGTGTGAGTTGCTGATGCTTTCAAGCTTCTGGTGTAATCGCACTTGCGGTGGGGTGACCGCAAGTGCGGACTCGCATGTGCGAAAGGAAGAGCGCATGTGCGGCTTGGAGAGGCCTGGCCTGTAGACGCAGGTGTAAGACTAGGACCGCAGAAGCGGAGCCGGCCCTCTTAAGTTATTTCCGCACATGCGATGGAATTTTTGCAGGTGCGACTGAAAGCTCGCAGGTGCGAAATCGCTGGGCAGAAAAGGACAAGTTCGAGTGTTTTATCCCATTTTTAATTTTGAGACTTTGAGATCTCGGATTAAGGCGATAATTCAAGGGTTTTTCAAAGAGAACTTTGGGGTAATGATTCTTAACTCTTTTATGGACATATTCCACTAATCTATAGTTGATTTCATCATCTGATTAAGGAATTTGGTTGAGAAATTTGGGAGAAAATGGGAAAAGTTCTTCAAATAAGTTTTTAAGTTTTGATTCGGATTTGGATAATTTTAGTACGAGTGAACTCGTAGTTGAATGAGTGTCCGTATTTTGTAACTTTTACCCGATTCCGAGACGTGGGCCCGAGTCGATTTTTTTAGAATGATTTTTCAAATTCTTGTTAAAGTCTTGATTTCATTAATTATAATAGTCTATTATAGTTGTATTTATGGTATGTAATTATTTTTGGCTAGATTTGAGTCATTCAGAGTCGGATAATCGAGGAAAGGATATTCTTACTGATTGATTGAGCTTGGTTCGAGTTAAGTGGATTGCCTAACCTTGGGGGAGGGGGGGATCCCCTTAGGATTTGGTACTGTCGTGATATGTGAGTGCCATATACGTGAGGTGACGAGTGAATACATGAGCTATTTGTTGTAAAACCTGATTTTTACTGAGTAGTAAC
This sequence comes from Nicotiana tomentosiformis, assembly GCF_000390325.3. NCBI lineage: Eukaryota > Viridiplantae > Streptophyta > Magnoliopsida > Solanales > Solanaceae > Nicotiana > Nicotiana tomentosiformis. The sequence goes on from NC_090813.1 coordinate 2,544,221, forward strand.
CTGTTTCCATCTTAATTGAGTTATACTAGCATGTGTAGTTATCCTGTTTAGTTTAATATCGCATGTCTATGTGCTTTAACGGTTTATTTGAACTATGTGAAGCATGTCTAGTTGATTTTCCCACTTTTCCTTGATCTTTATCAGTTTAGACTGTAGAATTTTTGCTGTTAACTATTGTATTTATCGGTTGAGTTGTATGTTTACTTTTGAGACTACGAGGCTGTACCTTGGGAGTTCTCCCTGCATATTTACTTTTGGGACTACGAGGCGGTATCTCGAGAGATCACCCTACATATTTACTTTTGAGACTATGAGGCGGTACCTCGGGAGATCTCCTCGCATATTTACTTTTGGGACAACGAGACGGTATCTCGGGAGATCCCCTATTGAGTATTTACTTTTGGGACTACGAGAGTATCTCGGGAGCGCCCTGTTGTTATCTCATTGTGCTGTGTTATTATTTCTCTGTTTTACTTCATTTTATTATATCATCTGTCTTATTATTATTTCCCAGTAGGGCCCAGACCTGACCTCGTCACTACTCTACCGAGGTTAGGCTTGGCACTTACTAGGCGCCATTGTGGTGTACTCATGCTACTCTTCTGCACATGTTTGTGTGCAGATCCAGGTGCTTCTTATCAGCCCCGCTATTAGCTGAGAGTGCTTGCTGCTATATAGAGACTTCAAGGTACATCTGCCACATCCACAAACCTCGGAGTCCCCCTCTACTCTCTCCTATTTCATTTACCTTCTCGTATTTTTATTAGACTCTGGTGTATATAGATACTAGTTTTCCTTTTGTAGCTTGTGACTTATGATGTTCCGGGTTTTAGTAATATTATGTTGTAATGACCCAACCGGTCATTTTAACTTTTAGAAACCCATTCCCTAAAATAAAACTCCTCGAACATGCTTTTATTAATTTATGACTCGCGGGGATGGTTGGTTCGGGATTTGGAAGTGTTTGGGTTGAAATCGGAACACTTGGTTCCTTAAGTTGGCTTTAATGGCCAAGTTTGACTTCGATCAACATTTTGAGAAAACAACCCCAGAATTGGGATTTGACGGTTCCAATAGGTTTGTATGATGATATTGGACTTGGGCGTATGTCCGAATCTGGTATTGGATAAATCGGGAGCGTTTTGACGCTTAATAGTAAACAAAATCAACTATTTGAAGGTTTAAAATTCTTTAAATTTGGTTTGGAGTAGGTTTTTGAGTAATTGAAGTCCGTTTGAAATTTCGAGTTTGGGAATAGTTCCGTATAGTGATTTAAGACTTGCACGCAAAATTTTGTGTCATTCCGATTAGTTTAAGTATATTTCGGTGCATTAGAAGTAAATTGAAGAACTTGAAATTCTTAAGTTTGAATCAATTTGGTTTAGGGTATGATTCTTAGATTTGATGTTGTTTAATGCGTTCCGAGAGTTCGAGCAAGTCTGTTTTATGATTTCAAAACTGTTGGTATGTTCGGACGGGGCCCCAGGGGTCCCGAGTGTTAACCAGACGAGGCTCGGACCAATTTTGAGAAATTGAGCACGGATTGAAGCTCCCAGCTACTGTCATAATCGCACCTGCGCTTGGATAGCCGCAGGTGCGAGCTCGCAGGTGCGAGCCACCAACCGCAGTTGCGAAGGAGAGGAGCCTGCCCAGCCATCGCAGGTGCGAAGTATTTTGGCGCACCTTCGAACGCGCATGTGCAAAGGCCTGATGCGCAGGTGCGAAGGAATGCGCAAGTGCGAAGGAATGGGCGCACCTGCGCTTGCGCATAAGCGAGCGCTTATTCTGTAGGTGCGAAACCAGGAAAAGAGGGAAAATGCGCACCTGCGAGGAATTTCTGCAGGTGTGGAAGCCGCATATGCGGTACTCCTTCCGCAAGTGCGAAAAACCTGTCTGGGCAGAACCTTAAAACGGACGAAAACTCAGTCCATTTCTTTCTATTTTCATCCATTGTTGGGCGATTTCAGAGCTTTTGAGAGGGGGGTTTCAACTAGAATAGGAAGGTAAGTTAATTCTACACACCTTGAATTAAATACATAGATTATAGGTAAATTATAACTAGTAAATCTTAGAAATCAAGAGTTTAGGTGAGAAAGCTTGATTTTTATAAAAGTGAGATTTTTAACTACGAAAATAGTTATGGAATTAGGTAAAAATTATATATTTGAGTTCTTGAGGTTATGGGCAACGCTTTCCTCTGAAAATTTTCGGAATCCGGGCACGTGGGCCCGGGGTAAATTTTAGGAATTTTACCATTTTGGATAAGGTAATTTATTTAATAGATAAATTTCAAATCATTTAGCATATATTAATTATTTTGTATAATATTTGGATATTTTCGGATTTTTCGGCATTGAATAGAGAATTCAACGCGGCGTGGTAATCGAAAAGTGGACTTTGAGATGAGGTAAGTCTCTTGTCTAATCTTGTGAGGGGGAAATTACCTCATAGGTGATTAAATTAAATAATTATTGCTAATTATGGGGGCTACGTACGCACGAGATGGCGAGAGTCCGTGCGTAACTACTATTAATGCTAAAGTCCGGGTAGTTTAGGACTCAAACGATGAATTACTTGTGTAAATTGTATTCTTTGTTTAATTAATATTAATTGATATATATGAATATATTGTGAATTGTTAGATAAAAATATTAAAGGATAGAAATCTCATATGCTTGATTTTCTGTTTAATTTAATTAATTATTAAAAGAAATTTTTCTCCCTCCAGAATTTATCTTATAATAAATAAACTCTCCTTCCGGAGGTACATAAGAAAATGTTCTCCTTTCTTGTGGAGCGGGCCGAACGCCTTGGTAGGATAGATGCATCTATGGATCGTGCCGCATGTCCCTCGGCAGTGTACACGATACTCTGGATCGGGTCGTACGACCTCGGCAGAAATCGTGCTTAATAATAATAATTACACGATACTTTAATAGTTTATTTCAGCTTGCGAAACTAATTGATAAATTGGAGAATCCTTAGATTTTAATGAATTATTATTCCTGCTTGTTAAGGAATTAATTATTATTCATATAAATGAGATTAATTGATAAATTAGAATTTATTTGAATTGAAGGAATTTAATTAATATATTGAGCATTGTTGCATTTGAAGGAATTTGATTATTCTGCCGGTTAAATAAATTATTGTAAATTCTGTTAATCATGTTGATTTAGATATTCTAGTTGTATTTCAATTATTATTATTGACCCATAGTGAGTGTCAAAGTCGGCCATCTTATCTCTACCACTTCGAGATTAGGCTTGATACTTATTGGGTACACGTTATTTACGTACCCATACTACACTTGCTGCACTTTTTGTGCAGGACCTGAGGCAAGTACTAGTGGGGGACCTATCGTCTTACACCCACGTTATCCAGGGGCATAGTGGCGAGCTGCCTTTCTGAGCCGTTCTGTAGCTACAAGTGTTTCTCCTTGTATTTTTTTTTAATTTTGTTTATTTTTATTTCAGACACTATTAGAGGTTTTGTATAATCTACTAGATGCTCATACACTTGTGACATGAGGTCTTGGCACACACATTGATAGAATTTGGTGTTTATATTTTTCTTGGATTTAAATTTTATCGATATATGTTTAATTTATTAGTTGGCTTGTCTAGCTATAGTGTTGGGCGTCATCACGACCTATAGGTGAAATTTGGTCGTGACATGTGTATTACTAGAGTGTTGGTTATTGTACATGCCGAGTGGCATTGCTATCAGTTATTTAGTTATCTGTTGCAGTCATCTGTTAAGTTTTACTTTCATTTTTGTTATTTCTGCATTTTATTAGGCTTACCTAGTCGTAGAGATTAGGTGCCATCATGACGTCTTACGAAGGGAGTTTTGGGTCGTGACAGTTTCTTGGCATTTGATTCCACCATCTGTTAAATTGTGTGATCATGAAATTATCCTCCCACCTGATTTGCAACGCCCCCAATAACTCAGTTGAGGTAATTATTATTGATCCATAGTGAGTGTCAAAGTCAGTTATCTCGTCTCTACCATTTCGAGATTAGGCTTCATACTTACTGGGTACATGTTGTTTACGTATTCATACTACACTTGCTGCACTTTTTGTGCAGGACCTGAGAAAAGTACTAGTGGGGGACTTATCGTCTTACACACACATTATCCAGCGGCATAGTGGTGAGCTGCCTTTCTGAGCCGTTCTGCAGCTACTAGTGTCTCTCCTTGTATTTTTGTTTTCATTCTGTCTATTTTTATTTCAGACAATATTAGAGGTTATGTATAATCTACTAGATGCTCATACACTTGTGACACCAGATCTTGGCACACACATTGGTAGAATTTGGTGTTTATATTTTTCTTGGATTTAAATTTTATCGATATATGTTTAATTTATTAGTTGGCTTGCCTAGCTATAGTGTCGGGTGCCATCACGACCTATAAGTGAAATGGGGTAGTGACAACATGGTATCAGAGCACTAGATTCACATAGCTCTCACAAGTTATGAGCATACCTAATAGAGTCTTGCGGATCGGTACAGAGACGTCTGTACTTATCTTTGAGAGGCTATAGGGTGTTAGGAAACTAACTTTCTTCATATTCCATCGTGAAATTAATGTAGTACTAAATATCCTTCTCTTATTCTCTCACAAATGGTGAGAACGTGCTCTAATGAGATTCCAAACCAGGGAAGAGCTACTCCCCCAGTTTCTAGGGGCCAAGGCAGAGTCCGAGAGAGGGATCCAGCCCATGGTAGAGGGCGAGGATGTCCCAGGACCGTTCCAGTTATGTCCCCAGTGGGTCCAGCAGAGAATCCCATTGTTGAGGAACAGGGTGAGGTGCCTGTGGCAGAGCCGGCTCCAGTGGATTTCACATCTACATCGGGATTCCAGGATGTTATGGGTCGTATGATGCGGTTCATGGACAATATGACTCAGACCGGTTTATTTCCGGTAGACCCAGCCACATATCAGGCGGGCGGGGGAGCACAGACCCCTACCGCACAGGCTCATGGACATGCATCTGTTGTATATCAAATCAGGGTGCACTACCTGTGGGTGGAGCCCAGCCAGTGGCAGCAGCTACACTTGAGCCCAGGCCAGCTGCAGCCGCTGACCCACAAAAACTATTGGACCGATGGACTAGAGTGCATCCTCCTGTCTTTGGGGGTGAGCAACATGAGGATACACAGGACTTCATTGATCGTTGCAGGGACAGACTGCACAACATGAGGATATTGGAATCTCATAGGGTTGACTTCGCTACTTTTCAGCTAGATGGCAGGGCCCGTAGATGGTGGTCGTCTTATGTTCTTGGCAGACCAGCAGATTCTCCTCCCATGACTTGGGACAGGTTCACCCGTATCTTCCTGGACAGGTATATTCCACCCTCCCAGAGGAAAGAGTTGCGATTTTATTTTGAGCAGCTCCAGCAGGGTCACATGTCAGTGACCGATTATGAGGCGAGGTTCTCTGAATTATCTCGTCATGCACTTATGATACTCCCTACTGAGGCAGAGAGAGTGCGGAGATTTGTAGCTAGTTTACATACTGGCATTCAGGCCACTATGGCTCGAGAGGTTGGGATGGGTACTTCTTATGAGCTAGTTGTGGAGATAGCCCGGAGGATTGAGGGTGTGCGTCAGCGGAGCCGAGAGCAGATTATGAGAGATAAGCGGTTCAAGTACTCTGGAGAGTTCAAAGGTGCTCCGTCTGGGGGCAGAGGTCAGTTCGTGAGGGGAAAGTCCAGCAGGCCCCCATATCCAGCACCACTACCTACTCAAGGTGCTCCAGTGCGACCTTATCTCAGTTCTATACCAGGGAGTTCTTACCGCCCACCAGCTATTCAGTTTCTTCCAATGGGTATTCAGGTCCCTAGGGCCAGACTCTTAGTCAGCAGCCCATCGCACTGAATAGTTGTTATGAGTGCGGGGATCCAGTCATATGCGGAGATTTTGCCCCAAGCTTCGGGGTAGACCAGTACAGCAGGGTCAGCAGCCTATGCTTACCGGACCAGTTTCTCCACCAGTAGTCCGACCACCAAGAGGTGGAGGACAAGTGGGTAGGGTCCGTCCTAGAGGTGGAGGTCAGCCAGGCGGAGGCCAGCCAGTTGGTGCTCCTGCTCGGTTATATGCTTTTCCGGCTAGACCAGATGTAGAGGCCTCAAATGCTGTGATTACAAGTATTATTTCTGTTTGTGGCAAGGATGCCTCAGTATTATTTGATCCAGGATCCACGTATTCATATGTGTCATCTCTATTGGCTCCATTCCTGGGTGTTTCTCGTGAGTCCTTGAGTACTCATGTTTATGCGTCCACTCTTGTAGGCGAATCTGTTATTGTGAACCGGATCTACCGGTCTTGTATTATTACATTATGTGGTTATGAAACTAGAGCATATATCTTATTGCTCGAGATGACCGATTTTGAAATTAATCTGGATATGGACTGGTTATCTTCATATCATGCTATTCTAGATTGTCATGCCAAAACTGTTACCTTGGCTATTCCATCTTTGCCTAGGCTGAAGTGGAAGGGTTCGTCGGTTAGTTCATTTAATCGGGTTATTTCTTTTATAAAGGCTCAACACATGGCTGAGAAGGGTTGTTTAGCTTATCTAGCTTATGTTCGGGATACCACTGCAGAGACTCCGGCTATTGATTTAGTGCATGTAGTTCGGGAATTCTCTGATGTATTTCCTTCAGATCTTCTAGGTATGCCACTTGATCGTGATATTGATTTCTGTATTGACTTGGCTCCAGATACCCAGCCTATATCTATCCCACCGTATCGCATGACTCCGAAAGAATTGAAAGAACAACTTTATGAGTTACTAGCCAAAGGGTTCGTCAGACCGAGTGTATCGCCTTGGGGTGCACCGATATTATTTGTGAAAAAGAAGGATGGAACAATGCGGATGTGTATTGATTATCATCAATTGAACAAAGTCACTATTAAAAACAAGTACCCATTGCCACGTATTGATGATCTATCTGACCAGTTGTCGGGTGCTAGGATGTTCTCTAAGATAGACTTGAGGTCGGGGTACCATCAGTTGAAGATTCGGGATTCGGATGTTCCGAAAACTGCTTTTCGGACTAGATATGGTCATTATGAGTTTCTGGTGATGTCCTTCAGTTTAACTAATGCCCGGCAACGTTTATGGATATGATAAACAAGGTATTCGGGACATATATTGATTCATTTGTCATTGTCTTCATTGATGACATTTTGATCTACTCGCGCAGTAAGGAGGAGCATGAGCAGCATGAGCAGCATATGAGAGTAGTGCTTCAGACATTGCAGGAACAAAAGCTATATGCTAAGTTCTCCAAACGTGAGTTCTGGCTAGAGTCTGTAGCATATTTGGGACATATTGTATCTGGCGAAGGTATTAAAGTTGATCCCAAAAAGATTGAGACAGTTTAGAATTGGCATCGTCCCACTTTGGCAACTGAGATCAAGAGTTTTCTGGGTTTAGCAGGTTATTATCGTCGGTTCGTGGAAAGTTTTTCATCTATTGCGACACCTTTGACCAAATTAACCCAGAAGGGTGCTCCGTTCCGATGGTCCGATGATTGTGAAGTGAGTTTTTAGAAGCTCAAGACAGCATTGACTACAACACCAGTGTTAGTGTTGCCTTTCGGTTTGGGAATGTATACAGTGTATTGCGACGCTTCACGCATTGGCTCGGGCTGTGTATTGATGCAGGAAGGGTGAGTTATTGCATATTTTTCACGTCAGCTGAAGCCCCACGAGAATAATTATCCGGTACATGATTTGGAGTTAGCTGTGATTGTTCACACTCTTAAGATTTAAAGGCATTATCTTTTATAGGGTGTCTTGTGAAGTTTACACTGATCATCGTAGTTTGCAACATTTGTTCAAGCAGAGGGACCTAAATTTGAGGCAGCGCAAATGGCTGGAGTTACTAAAAGATTATGATATTACTATCCTATATCATCCGGACAAAGCAAATGTGGTTGCAGATGCATTGAGTAGAAAGGCAGAGATTATGGGTAATTTGGCTTTCATTTCAGCAGAGGAGAGGCCATTAGCTTTGGATATTCAGTACTTGGCCAATAGACTTGTGCAGTTGGATATTTCAGAGCCCAGCCGAGTTCTTGCATGTGTTGTAGCTCAGTCTTCACTATTTGAGCAGATCAAGGCTTGCCAGTATGATGATCCACACTTAATGGTTCTTCGAGAAACAGTACTACGAGGTGGTGCCAAAGAAGTTATTGTTGGTGCGGATGGTGTTCTGCGACTCCAGGATCGTCTGTGTGTTCTTAACGTGGATGAACTGAGGAAAAAGATCTTGGAGGAGCACACAGTCCTCAGTATTCTATTCATCCAGGTGCTATGAAGATGTATCGTGATTTGAAGCAGCATTATTGGTGGTGGCGAATGAAAAAAGATATAGTTGAGTATGTAGCTAGGTGTCTGAATTGCCAGCAAGTTAAATATGAGCATCAAAGGTCGGGTAGCCTACTTTAGCAGATGACTATACCAGAGTGGAAATGGGAACACATCACTATGGAGTTTGTAGTTGGGTTGCCGCGGACCTTGCGGAAGTTTGATGCAGTTTGGGTCATTGTCGACAGGTTGACCAAGTCAGCACACTTCATTCCGGTTGTGACTACGTATACTTCAGAGATGTTGGCCCTGATTTATATTCAGGAGATAGTTTGGCTGCACAGTGTGCCAATTTCTATAATATCAGATAGAGGCCCTCAGTTTACTTCACATTTCTGGAGAGCAGTACAAAGTGAATTGGGGACCCGTGTAGAGTTCAGCACATCCTTTCATCCGCAGACCGACGGGCAGTCAGAGCGGACAATTCAGATTTTGAAGGATATGCTCAGGGCATGTGTGATTGACTTTGGAGGTCAGTGGGATCGTTTCTTGTCTTTGGCTGAGTTTGCTTATAATAACAGTTACCAATCCAGCATCGAGATGGCTCCATTTGAGGCTTTATATGGTCGTCGCTGCCGTTCGCCTATCAGATGGTTTGATCCTGGTGAGGCTAAGTTATATGGTACTGATTTGGTGAAGGATGCCTTGGAAAAGGTAACGTTGATTCAGGAGCGACTTTGTACAGCACAGTCCAGACAGAAGAGTTACGCGGATCAAAAAATGCGTGATTTATCATTTATGGTAGGTGAAAAAGTTCTCTTGAAGGTTTCGCCGATGAAGGGAATTATGAGATTCGGGAAGAAGGGCAAGTTGAGCCCAAGGTTTATAGGCCCATTTGAGGTGTTGAGACGAGTTGGGGAGGTTTCTTATGAGCTTGCATTGCCTCCCAGTCTATCGGGAGTTCATCCAGTTTTCCATGTATCTATGCTCTGAAAGTATCATGCTGACCTGTCACATGTGTTGGACTTCAGCACAGTTCAGCTAGATAAGAGTTTGGGTTATGAAGAAGAGCCATTTGCCATTGTTGATAAACAGGTTCGCCAGTTGAGGTCCAAGAGAATTTCTACAGTAAAGGTCCAGTGGAGGGGCCAACCAGTCGAGGAAGCGACTTGGGAGGCCGAGGAGGACATGCAGAGCAAATATCCACACTTATTTAGCACTCCATGTATTATTCTAAACCCGTTCGAGGACGAATGTTTGTTTAATAGGTGGAGAATGTAATGACCCAACCAATTATTTTAACTTTTAGAAACCTATTCCCTAAAATAAAACTCCCCGAACGTGCTTTTATTAATTTATGACTCGCGGGGATAGTTGGTTCGGGATTTAAAAGTGTTTAGGTTGAAATCGGAACACTTGGTTCCTTAAGTTGGCTTTAAATGGTCAAGTTTGACTTCGGTCAACATTTTGAGGAAACGACCCCGAAATCGGGATTTGACGGTTCCAATAGGTTCGTATGATAATTTTGGACTTGGGCGTATATCTGAATCGGATTTTGGATAACCCGGGAGCGTTTTGACGCTTAATAGTAAAACAATCAACTATTTGAAGGTTTAAAATTCTTTAAATTTGGTTTGGACTAGATTTTTGAGTAATTGAAGTCCGTTTGGAATTCCGAGTTTGGGAATAGTTTCGTATAGTAATTTAAGACTTGCACGCAAAATTTCGTGTCATTCCGAGTAGTTTAAATATATTTCGGCGTATTGGAAGTAAATTGAAGAACTTGAAATTCTTAAGTTTGAATCAATTTGGTTTAGGGTATGATTCTTAGATTTGATGTTGTTTTACGCGTTCCGAGAGTTCGAGCAAGTCCGTTTTATGATTTCAAACTTGTTGGTATGTTCAGGCGGGGCCCGGGGGTCCCGAGTGTTAACCGGACGAGGATCGGACCAATTTTGGAAAATTGAGCAAGGACTGAAGCTCCCAGCTACTGTCATAATCGCACCTGCGCTTGGACAGCCGCATGTGCGAGCCACCAACCGCAGGTGTGAAGGAGAGGAACCTGCCCAGCCATCGCAGGTGCGAAGTATTTTGGCTCACCTGCAAACGCGCAGGTGCGAAGGTATGATGCGCAGGTGCGAAGGAATGGGCGCACCTGCGCTTGCGCAGAAGCGAGCACGTCTTCCACAGGTGCGGAACTAGGAAAAGAGAGAAAATGCTCACCTGCGAGGAATTTTCGCAGGTGCGGAAGCCGCATGTGCGGTACTCCTTCCGTATGTGCGAAAAACCTGTGTGGGCAGAACCTTAAAACGGACGAAAACTCAGTCTATTTTTTTCTATTTTTTATCCGTTGTTGGGCGATTTCAGAGCTTTTGAGAGAGGGGTTTCAACTAGCAATCGGAAGGTAAGTTAATTCTACATACCTTGAGTTAAATACATAGATTATAGGTAGATTATAACTAGTAAATCTTAGAAATCAAGAGTTTAGGTAAAAAAACTTTGATTTTTATAAAAGTGAGATTTTAACCACGAAAATAGTTATGGAATTGGGTAGAAATTATATATTTGAGTTCTTGAGGTTATGGGCAACGTTTTCATCTAAAAATTTCTAGAATCTGGGCACGTGGGTCCGGGGTAAATTTTAAGAATTTTACCATTTTGGATAAGGTAATTTATTTAATAGATAAATTTCGAATCATTTAGCATATATTAATTATTTTGTATAATATTTGGATAGTTTCGGAATTTTCGGCGTCGAATTGAGAATTCAATGCGACGTGGTAATCGGAAAGTGAACTTTGAGACGAGGTAAGTCTCTTGTCTAATGTGAGGGAGAAATTACCTCATAGGTTATTAAATTAAATAATTATTACTAATTGTGGGGGCTACGTACGCACGAGGTGACGAGAGTCCATGCGTAACTACTATTAATGCTAAAGTCCGAGTAGTTTAGGACTCAAAGTATGAATTACTTGTGTAAATTGTATTCTTTATTTAATTAATATTAATTGATATATATGAATATATTGTGAATTGTAAGATAAAGATATTAAAGGATGGAAATCTCATATGCTTGATTTTCTGTTTAAATTAATTAATTATTAAAAGAAATTATTCTCCCTCCCGAATTTATCTTATAATAAATATACTCTCCTTCCGGAGGTACATAAGAAAATGTCCTCCTTTCTTGTGAAGCGGACTGAACACCTCGGCAGGATAGATGCATATATGGATCATGCCGCACGTCCCTCGGCAATGTACACGACAATCTGGATCGGACCGTACGACCTCGATAGAAATCGTGCTTAATAATAATAATTACACGATACTTTAATAGTTATGTTAGATTGCGAAGCTAATTGATAAATTAGAGAATCCTTGGAATTTAATGAATTATTATTCCTGCTTGTTAAGGAATTAATTGTTATTCCTGTAAATGAGATTAATTGATAAATTGGAAATTATTTGAATTGAAGAAATTTAATTAATATATCGAGAGTTGTTGCATTTGAAGGAATTTGATTATTCTGCCGGTTAAATAAATTATTGTAAATTCTGTGAATCATGATGATTTAGATATTTTAGTTGTATTTCAATTATTATTATTGACCCATAGTGAGTGTCAAAGTCGGCCATCTCGTCTCTACCACTTCTAGATTAGGCTTGATACTTACTGGGTACACGTTGTTTACGTACTCATACTACACTTGCTGCACTTTTTGTGCAGGACCTGAGGCAAGTACTAGTGGGGGACCTATCATCTTACACCCACGTTATCCAGGGGTATAGTGGTGAGCTGCCTTTCTGAGCTGTTCTGCAGCTACTAGTGTCTCTCCTTGTATGTTTTTTTCATTCTGTCTATTTTTATTTCAGACAATATTAGAGGTTTTGTATAATCTACTAGATGCTCATACACTTGTGACACCAGCTCTTGGCACACACATTAGTAGAATTTGGTGTTTATATTTTTCTTGGATTTAAATTTTATCGATATATGTTTAATTTATTCGTTGGCTTGCCTAGCTATAGTGTTGGGCGCCATCACGACCTATATGTGAAATTTGGTCGTGACATATGTATTACTAGAGTGTTGGTTATTGTACATGCCGAGTGGCATTGCTATCAGTTATTTAGTTATCTGTTGCAGTCATCTGTTAAGTTTTACTTTTATTTTTGTTAGTTCTGCATTTTATTAGGCTTACCTAGTCATAGAGACTAGGTGCCGTTACGACGTCTTACGAAGGGAGTTTTGGGTCGTGACAGTTTCTTGGCATTTGATTCCACTATCTGTTAAATTGTGTGATCATCAAATTATCCTCCCACCTGATTTGCAACGCCCCCAATAACTCAGTTGAGGTAATTAAAATGTTGAACAATGGTAATTTTATTTATGACCTAATCATTTTTTTTATGCAGGTTGCTAATGGAGAGGTTGGAAAACCCAACCGTTAAGTACAACTATCATGAGCAGAATTCAGAGGCAGGGCAAGGATTTCAACTTTATGAGTTCTGAATTTTAGATCGACAACAACTTTATGGGTTATGAATTAGTATTTGTATATATTTAATAAATATTTTAATACAAATACAATATTTGAGCAAAAGTTACTGGGCTCGGCCGAACCCATACATAGACTTCTAGCTCCGCCCCTGGCAGAATCAAGTAGCGGACCTACTCGCGAAGGAAGGAATAAGGAAACTATTTGGCAGCTCACACTTTTTGGTAGTTATTCTTGTGTTTGTCGCAAATACAGTATGGGCAAATATATTAAGAATTATTTTTGAAAGAACTACGTCGTCTTGTAATAGTACTAATAATTTGACTTACAATAATACTCAACGAAGGAGCAATGCTCCCCAGCATATGTAATTTCGTTATACTAATTTTAGTTTACGTACGTTGCGCGTGTTCCCCATCTCAATAAGTAATTCTTTTTGTAAAAACAAATCACATATATATTTTTAAAATTGTATTTGAGTTAAAAAATAAAGTGTAAGCTTATAAAATTGATGAACACTGATCATAAATTCAATAAAGGAAATACTCTGTTCGTAAAAGTCTTATGCCATTCACCTTAAATGATGTCCCAGTTCAATTTCACAAGTTCTTGTGCTTCTTTTTTAGTTTCTTAAAAAACACATAGGCCTTAATGATTTTAAACTTTTCTGAAGTTTTCTTGAAATTATATTCTCAAGTTGATTCGAAAAGACATAATAAGGTATAGACTTTTATTACGATTCTTTAAAGATTCATCAAATAACATAAATTAAAAATTTGAGTCTTATGTTTTCTCATTTATCTCCCTTCAAAGGTTTTAATATTATTCATTTACTGAGATTTTAGCTGTTGAAATAAAAAAAAATTATAATTTTATGACTTTGTTGAAACGTGCATCGACAAAGAAATCATTACTAAACATAAAAATTAAATAGGACGAACAAATTACTATGAAAAGCTATTGAATTCATTGAGTGTGTGCATACATATTAAGTTAGACATTTTGTTTATATTATTCATTTTAAAGTCTTAAATATTTGGACTTTTTACATAGTTCAAATAAAAAATAATCTAGTAAGTAAAATTTTAATTTTTTTTAAAGTCCTAAATATTAGTAAAATATTTATATTATATTTTTATTTAATATAAAATTTACTTTTCAAGGTAAAAAATTCAATCAATATTTCATATAGAGATTACATGCTTTTATAACATTGATTTAGGCTTGTTTGATTTTGTATGATTAAATATGGTATCAAAATAATTTTTTTGGGTGCCTATATGAATTGGATTAATTATTTTGTATGATTGAAAGGAGAATTTTACAAATAAATATTTAGTTATTTTGCATTGAAATAATTTTAGTTTAGATGTTATTGTATTAAATAATTTTAATTTAATATGCAATTTTATGTCCCCATATTACAATTTTATTAGAAATCATTGAAGTCACCGTATTAGTTCTTATCTTGATTCTATAAGAATGCACAAAGAAGTTATTTTAGATTAGTACAAATTATTAAAGGTAAAAGATTTTTAATTTTAAATTTCTAAATATTAGGAGTTCTTACCTAATTTTACAAGGAAAGATTTAATATACAAAATTTTAATTGATTTTATCAAGTCCTAAATATTAGGAAAATAATTTAAATTACAAGTTTGTTAGTTGTAAAGGTTGTCATTAAAGGATAAAAAATGCGAACAACATTTCACTAAATTCCTTCGTGCTTTTAATGTCGTACTAACTTTAGTGTACGTGCATTGCACGTGTGGCTGGCGCCAATCAGTAAAATATGTGTATATGAAGAACATTTAAATCAAGCTATCAAATGCTAAGTTTTAAAAATATCTACGTTAAGTTAATATTTTAAAATAAGTAACTTTGTACAGAGAAAAGTATAGGGAGTTGTCATTTATTTGAACTAATACCAGAAAGAAAATTAATTAATGACAACTAACTTAGAATATATTTTGTCTTCTAATATTTCATTCGTATTTTTTTTAACGTTTGTATTTTTAACAGTTTGACTCTTACTACTATATTATAATCTATTTTATTATAAATTTTGAAAAGGCTGACTTGGATTTTTCGCAAATTAGTTAAATCAAAGACTTTTTTGGTTAATTAGGATTGTTCTTAATGTTAAAGAGATTTTCTTGTTGTTCATTCAAATCTTAATAATAGCTCATCCCAAGTTTTAAATATTTAATTGTAATTATAATTTTTATCCAAAAAGAATTTTACGTTCAATATAATAAAAAAATCATTCAGGGTACGCGCATCGCGCGTGTATCCTATCTCAATTAGTTTTTGAATTATGAAATAAAAGTATAAGTTCCTGACAATAGTCATTAATATTGACATTGTACGTATAACTAACTCAATTAAAAAAAATATCTCACAGAAATCCTCAATCATCAGTTAATAATTCAACTTAAAATTTATTTCACTTTTTTAATAAATAAAGTTAGCATGCTTCATTTGCAGTTTTAGTAGTACACATAGTCATTGAAAACATAAATAGTGGATATAACTTCACACATATAGCAAACAACTAATAATTCATGAATTTCAGATGAACACAAAATCAAAGTGCCCTGAAAATGAGAAAAGATATTCATAAAGAATACTAAAATAACCTAGTAAAATACATCGGAGAATGACTCGGAATTATATTTGAAAGAGTATATTTAGTTTCGATATATCATTATTCAAGTGGAATTAGTATTTAAATAATTCTAAATATTCATTAACTCCATTTGTCGTTATATTTGAAAATAATTAGTTTTATAACAATTCTAAAATTTATTTTTAAAAGGTAAAATGATCGATACACATTTCGATTGGAGAACACATATTTCTTCTTTATTTGAAGGGCATATCTTTGGAAAAAATCTTACGAAAATTGTAGTAATTCCTATAACATGATATTGAATCTAAAATGATTGATATATCTGTTTTTTGGCTAATTAAATTCCGATATTTATATTATATTTTTATTATGATTCTTCAAAAGGCCATCAATAAAAATAATTATATTTCTTTAGAGATTTGGAATAAACAGGGTCGTCATATAGTTTTTAGAAGAAACTGGTTCAAACATAAAACATTTGAGCACATATATTTTATATTAATTTGAAGGGCATATCCTTTGGGGTAAGTTTACAAAAATTGTAATCATTTTTGTGACATAATATTAAATCTAATATGATAGAAATTATTATATATTTTTAATTATAATTCTTCAAACAGTCATCAAATTAACACTAATTAAAAAAATTATATCTTTCTTTTAGAGCTATTGGAATGAACCGTTAGGTCATATAGTTTCTAGAGAAAAAATGAATAATTAAGTAACAATGTAAAGTCTAAAACTGACTAACACTGAATGTGTATTTTACAACCAATAACTTAATTCATATACATAAAACTATAGAGGGCCATTTATTGGAATAGATAAAAAATAAAAATAATAATAAATATGAACTTTATTTTGAATACTTATTATTTCATTCTTATTTTTTTTATTTTGAATTTTAACCAAGTTAATTTTTAATACTATATTATAATTGATTCGACTTTATTTTCTTATTTCTTTTATCATTGGTGATCTTTTTTTATTGAAATATATCTATTTAAGCCAAAAGTTTTGTCAACTTGAAGATAGTTTTACTTGTATGATGAATTTGAAAAATAATAAAATTAATATTTTTGCTAATTAGCTATTCCAAATACTTAATTATTTATTTTCAGCAATAAAAGATATAATTATATTTTATTGATTTAAATTCTTAATATTAGCTCATACCAAATTTTAAATGTTCGATTATAATTATATTTTATCGAATAAAATTCTTTTGTCAAATTGTAAGAAAATCAAATGAGTGGGAAATAGTTTTGTATATTTTAAAGTATTTTAGTATATAAAAAGGTTTCACCTAAATCAAAACATAAAAAAAGTTACTCCTTCATCTTCCAAGAACGTAGTACGTCCTCTTTCTTTTTTTGATTGAATTATTGGTATCTGTCCAAAGGGATAAACTTCTAAATACCAAGTGGTTACGTCCTATTGGTTAGTATTTTTAATTCTTTCCTTTTCTTGCCATTTATTTATATAATTTAAGTGTAAACATTTATATAAAATAAAATGTTAATATTTTTGACGTTCTAAATATTAAATTTTTCTACGTAATCCAAATAAGGAAGAATGTAATATATAAAATTTAGTCGATTTTGTAGTCTTAAATATTAAGAAAATAATTAAATGAGTATTCTTACATATTAGGAAAATAATTAAATGAGTGACATTTCGCTAAGGGGCCTTCGTGCTTTTAATATAATATAGATAGATATATGAGTAAAAAAAAAGCAGGGGGGGAGGGGGGGAGGGATTGTGTTCTCATTTTTGCACTGAAAACTCATCCTGAACAATTTTTCTTTTTCAATTTATTGGAATTTTTATTTTAAGGAAAAAAGTTTTTTTTACGCAAATGCCCCAAATTGTTGCATGTAGGTCCCAGAGACACTCCTTTCCTCTCAGTTCTTAAAACTCTCCCCTCATATTTCCAAATTCAAATTGAAGATTTATATTCGTGAATGAATCAACTACTCTCTTCGCCTCACTGTTTCACCGCTAACAATTAAAGCTTCAAGCCTCCAAGCCTCCAGAGAATCGTATATCCTCCTTTGAAATCAGTATCTTTCTCTACAATTCAGCGCCCTAAGTTTCGCTTCTTTTCCTATATTATAGAGATGAGTGATATAGCCGGGGGACTTGATCCTTCTGGTACTACAGAAGCATCAAAAACTACTGGTTTTGATGCAAATCGAATTGCTGAAGTGAAATCTTGGCTTACTTCCCAATTTGACGCTGTGGGTAAAAATGTCCCTGATTTTGAGTATACTCCTAGAAGTATCGCTGAATTACACAAGATTGCCACTCTATCACAAGCCAAAACTCAAGCTGCTGTTATTGTTGCCAATGATTACCGTCAAAAGGCAGCTGAGTACAGGTCCCAAGGTCATATTTTCAGTTTAATGTTTTCCTAAAAGATGATTTCCTAGAAAATAAGTGATTTTCTTTCTTATTTTCTGGTGTTTGGTAAGTAAGCAGAAAATGTTATCCTAAGAGCATTTATATATAAACTATGCGACCCTATGGAGAGTTGGGGGTTGGTTTGGAGGGGTGGGTTTGGGGGTTGTTGGGTGTGCGGGCGAAGAGGGGGTGAGGGGGGTTGGGGTTGGACGAGGTGGTGGGAGGATTGAAACTATCCATTTGAGAGTTACGGCAAATGTTTTCCCTTCTCTTGCTAGGGAAGTCATTATCGTAAAATTAGAGGAAAATGTGTTCAAAACATTTAAGCCAACCAAACATGGAAATTTTGAAATACATTTTTCTCCATACCAAACACACCCTTGGTTGAAAATTGAGGTTCTTGTCCGAGCGAGCTGATTGTGTGTTTGTAATTACAGCTGCAAGGATGAGAGAGATACTGGAGAGTGTGGGATTGGCTCAAGAGAGTTTACCATCTAATGTGGTTTCATCTGCACATGTTCTTGCGAAGGTTGCAAATTTATTGGATATTCGAGATACTGAATTAAGTAGGTGGGTCACCTTTTTTCACTAATTAATTTTTTTAATTCTTTCTTTTAATTTTGTTTGTACTTACTAGGAGAAACATTGTAGTTTTCTTGTTGCAGCGGCAGATCTTTCTTTACGGAAAACAGCAGTAGAAGAGAAGAGGGCTAAAGTCCAGCAGGAATCAAAAGTCCTTCTTGAATACACTCGGAAGGCAATAGCAAGATTGACTTATTTGAAAAGGTGAATTTTTAGTTTCCTCTCTCTTGCTCATTGTGAAATAAATCCTGCTGAATGTGGTAGTAGTTTTGACCTCATGGCACTATGTTAGTGTGTTATGTTGTTTCTAGAAATAGATACTTTCCGTGGCATAAAGAAATTCTGAGTCTTTCAGTTAAGCAATGTCATACTTTCTTCTCTTAACTATCTGTGTTTTAGCAGAACACTTTCACAGCTTGAAGATGATATTTCTCCTTGCGAAGCTCAAATGGAGAACTGGAAAACAAACTTGGCAATTATGGAGTCGAAAGAACGGCAGTATTTGCAAGAATATGTTTATTACAAGGTAAGCTTATTGTTGTCTTGAATATTATTACTGTGAATTTGGGGACTTCATTTTCTGTTCCAAGTTAAAGGACAAGATGCTGTTATACAATTTAGTATATATTGAGCTGTTATGAGGACATCTTCTATTGAAGTAGTATATCCTGCAATCTTGTGGTTCTAGGGCTTAAAGTTTATTGGTTTTCATGGCACATCCTTTTAAACATTTGCTAGTGTCGGTGGAATTTATACATGTGCGTGTGTATGAATTTCACATCTCTAAGTTATATTTACTTTGTGAAGAAATTTGATGCAAGTTTTTCTCTATAATAGAAAAGATTCAATATCCTCAAGACGATAGTCTGCATCATTTTGACTTGTGAGTGAGTCTGTCTTATTTTATTTCTATTCTTCTGTGCCAACAGAGATAGGAGATTTTTTGGCACTATTTTTTGATGATGATAAAATCGTCCAGCACTGTTTCTCTTCAATTCTCCTGCTAAATGGAGGTTCTTGGCTAGGTTAAAGCCTTGAGTTGGCTGCATGTAGGGATTGGTGAAAGGCCTCTAGGGCTGTGCTATCTGTAACTTGAAATCTAACCCCCAATTTCTCCCCAGTGTTGGACAAATGTAAGTGAAAAAGTAGTTCAGTCATTGAAAGTTGTTGCGGACCTTATAAGAAAAAGGAAAAGGACTTTACACGTGGAATGGAAGAGTGGAAGTTATATGAATCTTGGGTAGATGGTCAATGGGAAGTTGGAAGTCATGTGGGAGAGACTAGAGCTAATGCTACTAGTGTTGTATATTTTTCTATCCGAATTTATATTGGGGCGCACTTGTTTAAGATCTTAATATCATACAACTATCTAGTAGATTGGAGGGTAATAGCATCACAATGTGCTGGTTAGGAAATTTTGCAAGCCGTTCATGTTCTTGAAAAACATTTGGTTGTTATGTAGTAACACTTGACTTTCATCCCTCTGTTTTGAAGATATTCTCTGATTTTCTCTATCTAATCCTTGGTGGATAGAGTTACGGTGGGAGATAGCAGGTGCCCGGTGGATTAGTCAAGGTGCGCACAAGCTGGCTGAGACTCCGCAATTATTATAAAAGAAAAAGAATAGTCTACTGTCAAACCTTATCATGCTACTTTCTTCATACCTACATCCACACACTTCCCACACCCACCATGGATAGAAGACCCAAAGTACTGAATTTGGTGTGTGCACGATGTTTTTTAGATGTTGTCTTTAAGGTTGGACTATAGCTCATGTCCGAAATACAGCTGCTTCTTTTTTGGGGCTTTGAACAGATGCCTATCATTTAGTTGTATATAAGGGATATAAAAGGAAATGGAGATAGCACTACATAAACATGGTGAGAACAAGTAATCCAAAAACTCTGCACAGTCTAATTACAAATGATAAACGGTTCTAGGTCTTGTAAACAAAACTTTTGCAGATAGAAAGAATTACAAAATGCAACTGCAGCTCGTAAACTAAGTCCCTAAATAGGGGATTATGGCAGAGGACTGGCTAATGTGTGCACATTGGGATAATTGCGATGAGTCAGAAGGAGCATGTGTAGAACCAGACAAATTGCTTAATGGGCTCAAATTATCGTTCCATGGAGCAGCAATGTTCATCTTTCATCTTCTATCACAAGAGAACTGCTGCGAAACATATTTTATATGATGCTCTATTCATCACAGGAGCGGGTCCCTTTGGCTTAACAAGCTAGAAACTTAATTGATCTGAATGTATACCTGGCACTGGATCATAATTTTGTTACTCATGTATACCTGAAACTGTGAAGTGGATGTTAAAAAGGTCTTTGGATGCAGGCAGTGCTTAATCGGGTTGGTTACACGCCAGAGATTAGACATGGGGTATTGGTTGAGATGGCAGAGCATAAGAAGGACTTGGAGAAGAAGACAAAACCAATTCTTGATACTCTGAGAAGCTACCAAGACTTGCCTCCTGTAATTATTCTAAACATGACATGAATCCCATTATTCTTCTCAATTAGATTATGCTGTTGACTTTGAGACTTCCATCTGCAGGATAAAGCCTTGGCAGCGTTGGCAATCGAGGACAAGAAAAGGCAGTATGCTGCTGCTGAGAAGTATCTTGAAGATGTGTTGCAGTCAGCTCTTGCCTCCTCAGAGTGACGTAGAATTGCTTTTCTGCAAACATTTCATTTTTCCTTTACTGGGGCTTTTAGTGCCTTACCTATTAAACGTTTAGATAATTGAGATTATGATTGATTCTCTTTTGACGCTTGTGCTATGATATCCTTTCTGTATTTCCCCTGACAGTGTATTCTCAAGACTGAAAACTCTTAAAATTGACTCATAATGATTTGTGTAATTTGAATAGAAAAGAAGCTTGCAAAGCTCATCTCCTTCGCAGAGAGATACTGTTCTTATTTTCCCCTCCATTTTCATTTATAGTTTTTTTTTTTGTATATCTCTCTCTTGTTTTATTTTATATCACAAACTTGCCTTAAAAGTGAATATCAGTTTCAAAAGAGTCGAAGTTGTATACTTACATAATTGGTTCTTATTAACTTATCAGAAAAAGAAGGTAATTGGTTCTTATTATAAAGACAGGAACAGTAAAGGGATACTGCATCTTGTTAGTCTACTGATTTCTCAGTTGATATGAATGAAAGGAATTGATATATCATTTTGTTTCAGTCCAAGAAAACAAAACGAAAGTGATACCTAATCAGAGAATTTCTGGTTAACATTTGTTATGTCGCGTATCCAGCGATGAAATGGTTAGGACGCAGCAAACAGAAATTATGTTAAATAAAGGCATTCCCCATTCATTTCTGGATTTAAAGTAAGAATAATAATGAGCAACATCAAGGTTTGACAACAATACTTTGAGATATGCTTTTTGCTTGAAAATCAAATCCCATTCTGGATTCTCAAGCTCTTGATTACGTTGAGGTACCATAGAAACAAAGCAGATGAATTGCTTAGCAATTTTTCAGCTTATGTTCTTTTTGGGGAATTCAAGTATTTTCGCGTCTAGGATTTGAACCCGAGACCTCTTGGTTCTCAACTCACTTCATTGACCACTAAGACACATCCGTAGGCACAAATGCATGGGTAGTTAATGGTACGTAATTCATTAAATTTGTGAAGATTATCAAAATTGTTCATTTTAAAATTAAAGTTAAATGTGTTTATCCGAATGTTACAAGAACCAAATTATAAAATTTGTCAATTTTTTAGAGACTAAAAATGCAGATTTCCCCTTTTTCATTAAAGACGCTAATTTTAAGTTATATGCACTGTTGGTTCTAAACAATTTTTACTCTCTGAGGCCACCTAATGGATATCTACAACAAAGCCTCCTTAAAAATGTGAGAATTGTAATCTTGAATATAAGACTACAACAGGTAAAAGTAAAGAAGCCTGATTATTTTCTTGATGCTTTACGGAGATTGCTTGTTCCTGATTGTAGTGAAGTTAATCAAACTTTACATGGCCAACCACATAATATTTACAACTCTAAGTGGCTTAGAAAAAGATGATGAAGAAGAGTGTATAAACTAAAATTTAGTTTTTAGTGTCAAATCAGTAAAATAAATATTTCGGGTTACTAGCGACCGATTTACTACAATTTTCCAAATATAAATTATATGAAATGGTAATAAATACGAAATAGAAGCAAATTACGAGATAAAAGGAAATAGAAATGTTATTGATTATCATAGCCTTTCTTCCGTATGAACGAGATAATAATTTGCCAGAAATAGTAATCTCATTCATTCGTAACTGTTTGCCTTGTTCAGCTCCTGGGCCTTACTGTCATTTATTGCATTAATTGTGCATTACGTGACTGATTTGTAACGGTTGAAATAGTGATGACAAAGTATAATCAGGGATGAAATAATTCTTTCCATATTCGTAGCAATTAATGACCCTTTCCATCAGGTCCGAGACTGTCTTCTTATGTTTTATTCCGAAACTATTAGGCACGGTATGAACTTGTTTGACCCGAGGGTGTTTCACGTATCATCATTGCATGTCACTCTCTACTTTGCTGACACACGTCACCATCTAAATAAACACACGTGGCGAGTCTATTTTCCACTAGTACAAAGAGCCAGGGATGAAAAACTTTGGAAAAAATCTGTTCGTTCATTTGGATGAAAGCAAAACGGATTTGCTTTAGGGCAAGCTCTACTGATTCTCTGAAGGACATTATTGTCTAGAGGATAGACTGAAATACTGAATAATGAGATATTTCTACATATACCAGGATCGATGGTTAACAGGGATTAATATGGAAATTTTATGAAGAGAGTAAAATGCATCTATATTTTCAAAGTTTGGGACAGCAGTAGCTGTCCTTGCCTTAACATGTTGTGTGGTTTCCTTCACAGCCTCAAGTCTAGACTAGCTGAATCAGTTTAATGCTCAGGCGAGGTGAGGTGAGGTGAGGTGCCTTAACATGATCTCAGTCAGGATATGCAAAATCAATGCAAACCTGTTGTAAAAAGAAATTTTGCATTAAAATTCTCGTCGAGTTCCTGGCACAGTCCCCCAAAATGCTCGTCGTCCTCTTGAGCAAGTGCTGGGTAGTATCGTTGATGTTCCCAGAAGTCCACCTGTTGCTGCTTTGCAACAATAATTATGGGGAATACATCAACTTAATTTTCATGACAGTTTGCACAACTGGAAAACAAGGTTGAAGATTGGAACTTTTCGTATTCAGTACCAGGATACAGATGATGATTGGATACTCATAGCTTGTAATGATGATTTAGAAAGTTGTCTAAGCGAATGTAAATTAATCAAAATGTTGGTACAAGCCATAAACTTGTAAAGTTTAACTGAGGTATGTATGTGAATTGTGTGTCCAAAATACAAGACTTTTCCTTTTGGGGTAGTTGTAATAGCAATTCATGCTGTTCCCCAGCAGATAGAGAAGCCTCTAATATCTGAGATTACTCATACTGATATGGTAATTCAGTAATCTATTAAAAGCAATATTGACTTCGTTTGGGTCCTGCATCTCCTAATTAAGTTCATTTTTGCATTATTACAGTAATGGCTTGCTGATTATAATTTGCGATGACAACCACCTCAAAAGTTTATCTGGAAACCAACTGCATATATCCTTTCTAATAAGATGGTGAAGCAGTTGTTTTCTTCTTGGGAAATGGTGTAGAAACGGCTTTCATTGTTATACATCATATATGCTTGATGCAAGTTCCACACTTTATTTTAAAAATCAACTTATTATTGAATCTAACAAGCTTCAAGTTGTTATACATGAAAAATGAGAAAGAAAAATGTTGTTGCAGTGAGGATCCAAAAGAGGAATGTTTTCTTGATCAATTTTCTGAGGATTCTGATGTGTTCTTGATTTCGGATTGCTATTCATTTTCTTGATATATTTTAGTACTTTATTCTTCATTAAACAACTATGCTGCATCAATACAAAGTCTCAAATCCTAAGAACATATTTGGTTACATGATAAAATGTCACATACGAGTACATATATATTGCATCACTAGCTAGTTGAATAAACCAACACCAGTTGATTCCTTTATATTCCAAACATACGTTTAGTCAAAACAAGCTTCACATAGCCAGCAGCAGCATAGTGCAAAGAGGCTGCACAAAACAAAGGCAATATTAGTTAAGAATTCAGGATATTATAGTTGTTAGAGAATTCTATAGACTTGATTTTGCTTGGCAGAGAACTATATCTCTGCCTGTTGAAACCATATTTATAGCCTATTTGGCCAAACTTCTAAAATCTAGAAGTATTTTTTTCAAAAGAGCTTTTAAAAAAAATATTCTCGGTGAGAAGCAGTTTGGGTTTGGCTAATTAATTTGGAAAGCACTTTTGAGCAACAATTAATGTTTGGCCAAACTTTTTAAAAGTGCTTGAAAGTGTATTTTTGTCAAAAGTGTTTTTCAAAAACGTGCTTACGGGGAGAATCTACTTTTTTCTGCTTCTCAAAAACTGTTTCTGCTTCTATTCAAAAATACTTTTTTTTTCCTTAGAAAAACTTGGCCAAACACCTTTAACTTCGAGAAAAAAACACTTTTGGCCAAGAAAAAAGCTTGGCCAAATAGGCTATTAATTTGCAAATATTTTGATGACTTAATAAATTTACCATCCTTCCAGAAACCCCCTTTCTCCTCTTGGCTTGCTTCTTGGCCGGCCCTTCATCTTGTTCTTGTTCTTATTTGGAGTAAATTCGGTGGGATAGCCTTTAATAAAAAAAACAAAAAAAAGAAGTGAGTCTAGCACGAGCATAGGCGAATTCAGAATCTAAAATCACTTCGAAATGAGTGTGATATTATTTTGTATATATATTTTAAATGTTATTTTTACGTGTCTCATAGTTCGAATTGATAGTAATGAATTTAATTGAACTCACAGTACCGTCTTAGATTTGCCTCTATATGGGGAGGGGTTGTGGGGGAAGAAATACATACCTGGAGGAGGTTGGTTTACTTGGTTTTCTTGCTTTTGCATCTTGAAAGATGAAAAACAAAGGCCAAGACAAGATAAAAATGTGGGACAAAAGTGTATATGTTTAAGTTACAACCAATTACTTGTTTCTATTTGCAAATGCCACCCTCTATTTATATACAATTTCAGTTGTATGTACAAGAAGCAAAAGAGAAGTTTTGTCTAGAAGTTCTGTTTTCTTGACAATCCATAGTGTAAATAGAATGTTAATTTACCCACATAAAAGTGTTTTTCAAGAATAGGCGAATCGAATATGTTGCTTAATCGTGTAGGAATGGTGTCATTTGTTTTTGGAGAATATTACGCATAAAGAAGCCCAAATGCCTAAAAGGGCAAAAAAAGGGAAAAATAATGAAAATAAAGTGGGTTTGAACTGAACTATGAAGTCGGTATTCTGTGCTGAAATATTGATTTATTGGAACTATTTTAACTACTTTTCTCGTAAGTAAACTAAGAAAGATTGTGAAGAATGAATATATTCGCTAACTTTATAGTATGCTTTTTGATTAGTGAAAGTTTGAAACGTCCAAAGTTTTCAAATCTATTGAGAAGAAAGACATCTGTAAGTTTTCTGTGCAAACTATAAAAGATATTTGTCACTAATAGTCTGTTTGGTTGTGCGTTTTTTTTTTTTTCAAAATTATTTTTTTTTGTCAAAAGTATTTTTTCTCTCCAAAATTAAGGTATTTGGCCAAACTTTTAGGAGAGAAAAAAAGTACTTTTGAGAAAAAGCAAAAACAATTGTTGAAAAGCAGAAAAGTTTTTCCCAAAAGTACTTTTTAAAAAAATACTTTTGGAAAAATATATACTTAGAAAAACTTTTTAAAAGTTTGAACAAATACTAATTGCTGTTCAAAAGTGATTCTTAAATTGATTAGCCAAAACAAACTATTTCTCATCAAATATACTTATTAGAAAAAATATTTTTTAAAATAAGCTGATTTTAAAAGCACAGCAAACAAGCTATAATTTTCCTTCTTGTCCCACCAATCTTTTCTTTTTCTTTAAAAATATTTATTTCTAATTAATTTAATATCTGGTTTTGATTTAAAACTTTGACTAAGATAAATCAAAGTAGTTTAAATATAGTGCTAAAAATTACCATTACAATGAAATAAGACTATTTAGTCATTATGGGTCAATAGGAAATAATCTCTCTACGTTACCCAAGGCCATAATAATAACTGTGTACATTTTCTCTCCCTAGACTAAGGCTGTCTAATGGTACGGTATTACCGGTATCGGACCGTATCGCTCTGGTGGTTGGGTAGGGGTGGGGAATTTGGGGTGGAGGGTAAAGGTAATGGTAGGGTATCCGATTTAGTACCCTTAGTACCGGTACCGGAAGTACCCTTAAGGTACCATACCGATATCGCCCCCACACCCTTATCGGTACCGAACCGGTACCCAACGATTTTTTTCATTTTAATTCTAGTCGTTTTTGTACCGTTAGCCAAGGGCTATTTTTTAATAGCCGTTGGTAACTGCTAAAAACGGCTATTGTTGCCTCCCTAGCCCTCCTCCCCAACATCCCTCACCCCCTAATTTATATTTTTAACCCTCAAGTTTGTTCAAATACACTTTAGCCCTATTTTAAAACTATAAATATCCCATTTCATTCTTTCAATTTTCATTCAAAAACTCTCATATCTCTCTAATTCTCTATCTATCTCTATCTCTAATTGCAATTAACGTCGGGTCGTCGGCGTTTGGTACATTCGTTCCAACTCATAATAATTTTTGTATTTATCTTTATTATACTTGTGTTGCTATTTATTGTAATTTTAATCATTTATCATTAAAAGTGTCTCATAAACTGGTAAAACAAGGTGGGTAATAGATCTACTAAGGATAATGCTTGGTGGTGGGGGTGATGGTGGTGGTGGTCAATTCCTAGAACAACTATTAGAAATAATGTTTGCAATAAAGACTTGCAGAAATATTTGAAGAGAAAAACTTTAGCCTTCCAGAAATAATTCAAGAAGACAACGATGTCTGTAGTGAAATACTATCTACCGGAGACAGGAGGGACGCAGAAGAACAAGTGCTATCAATTTCAAGCAAAGAACCAATAAAAATTATTGAAAATCTCCGTAAATTAAAAAAAATATGTAATTTTATTTTTATAAGTATTGAAATAAAAGTATTGAATTTTTTTCATCTATTAAAGCTTGTTTGTATTTAAATATAATTTTCTTTTTTAATTTTTAGTTTAAAATACCCCTAAGTACCCCTAAAGTATCGGTACCGCACCCTTAAGTACCGACACCCTTAGGACTGGTAGGGATACTGGTAGGGTACCCAAAAAATACCCTTAACCTTTACCCTTAAATACCTTTAGGAAAAGTACCCTTAAGGAACCCTTCCCTTACCCTTATCCTCCCCTTAACCCTTAACCCTTAATGTCCCCTTACCCTCTCTTAGACAACCCTACCCTAGATCCACTTGTAAAATCATATTGGATATGTTATTGTTCTTCAAAATTGGAGGAACTTATATATCATAAAATCTAGGGCTACTTATCGGGCGGATTGGGCGGTTAATTACTCTTAACGGTTTGGCTTAACGGTTATCGGTTTTTAAATGTATTAATCCGCTAGCCACCTGATAAGATATCAGGCGGATTGGTATCGGTTTAACTCTTATCGGGCGGTTATTGGGCAGTTTATCGGCCTAATTCAATATATATTGCGTGTATTAATTATTTTCTGACCGCCTAGCATACAAATTCAAAATAAAAAATTATACGTTGAGTCCAGACATACATGTCTGTTAACGCCTACATAAGAATAATGTAGTGTCATGTGTTGTAGAGTGAAAAAAGATGTGGCACAACACTGTTGTTCTTCTATTAAACATAGACAACATGCATTAGTTTTAAAAAATAAAAGCAGAGGTGAACCATAGACATCAATTTAAACAATCGTGTTGTAGGGTGTGAGAATAAGCTAAGCTAAGCCAAGCCTGGGATCTTCTGATGCATAATACGTAAGGGTTCTGATTATTTAGGAATTAGGCGTTAGAACTTAGAGATAGAGTACTAGAAGAAGTGGAAGGGTTTTTGATCTTTAATATATATATATATATATATATATATATATATATATATATATATATATATATATATATATATTCTTAACGGGTTAACGGATTATCCGTTAAGAAAATTGAATAATCCGCCCCCAAATCGATAAGCCGTTAATAAAAAAAATTCAATCCGTTCCCCGTCCGTTAAACCGTTAACCCGATACCAATAAGCCATTAAGTTTCGATTTCGATTCGGTTTTCGGTTTCGATTTGGTTTTGAACACCCCTAATAAAATCAACATATAAAATGGTAGACTGCATTTCACAGAATAAAAAAGAATTACTAAGAATTAAGGAAGACATTGTAAGAGTAGGATTTCTACACCTTACTGAGTGAGGCTATTGTACTATTGTGATCAGTGAAAATTTTGCATGGATCACCAAATAAGTAATGATGCCATATTTTAAGTGTAAAAATAACTATCGCAAGCTCCAAATCGTTGCGCTCCCCGTATTTGATTGCTTCACTTCCTTTCACCTAACATGCTAAGACTCATTTCTTCAAAGTAAATGACCAAAGAGTTTTTAGACCAGATTCTATTTGTTTAAAGTCATGCTTGTCGACCTATTTGTCGAAAAAATATTACACTGAAGGGTTTGGGGAGGGGAAGGACAAACGAGAAAGGAATAAAAAGAATTGAATTCACACTTATTGTACGGAAATTTTCACTAATATCACTAGTGTATAAGGTAAAATATATTCATATTTAATACTCACATAATAAAGCGACACGTGGAGCCGGAAGCAGATGGAAAGCTAAGCAAATGACAGTCAAGTCCGAGGGCAACAATCTCGTTTGTTCCCGAAGGGAGTATTGCTCATAAAGACAAAATAAATGGCTGCCACCCGATAACATTTAATGGAGAATAATGTATAGCATTAAGTACATAATACGTTATAGAGAATATGTCATTCATGGCCTGCCATTACACATTCTTCAATGACCTCCATAATTGTCATTTAAGAGGGGCTTGATCCTAGGACCTTGTTCCCTAGGAACAACTATAAATAGTGAGTTCAACAACCATTATAGAACACGAATTTTCTGACAATTATATGCTATATACTATTCAAAGCTCAATAATATTTTATCTTCTTGCTTATTAATATCGTTACTACTACCTCCAGAAGCTCTACTCCCAAAGCCAGGATTTCTACTGTCTTATCTCGATTTCAATGCTAAGTCTTACATTCTTTCATAATTTATTTATCATTTTGGGATCAAATCGATTCACTTGTCTATAAACCACATATAAATTCAACTGTGCCATTTTACGGGTAAATGGTTTGGCGCCCACCGTGGGGGTTTAGACAGTTGTGTAAT
Source organism: Nicotiana tomentosiformis (assembly GCF_000390325.3). NCBI lineage: Eukaryota > Viridiplantae > Streptophyta > Magnoliopsida > Solanales > Solanaceae > Nicotiana > Nicotiana tomentosiformis. The sequence goes on from NC_090813.1 coordinate 2,574,092, forward strand.
TGAGTTGATCCTTGCACCTGTTACTAACCTGTTTGATTCTTTGTTCTTAGCTAAAATCATAAAAAATGGTAGATAATGATGTCAACATCGCACACAATGTTGAGGTCCAAGGAAATCAACCTCAGCACGAAGACTCGATCAGTGATACCCGCAACGAGGGGGATGAGGCCACGCTGGTACATGGAGGGCAATATCCGCGACATGTTCGAGAGGCAACTCTTGATGATGCTGAGGACGAGCATGTCGGTGAAACAGTAAGGATCTTGAGGGAGCAACAAAAGGCTATTATGGGCCATCTCTCGTGACAGCATCATGTCATGACGGAGTTGAGGCAGGCGTTGTCGGGTGCTTCTACCAATGCGGATGGACGAGGTCCAGTTCCTCCTAGTGCTCCCGCAAACCAAACAATGCAGAGGTTCGACAATAACACCCCGATGGGCAAAGTCGACTTCGATAGGGATGGGAGGAATGATAATGGATCCGGTAACAACAATGAGAATGATCCCTTTAAAACCGATCTCATGATATTTATGAGGTAAATAAATGCCCGAATGGATCAAATTACGGGTGCGCCACTAGTATTAAAAGGATCAGACTCAAAGAAATACACCAGTTGTTGTTCAAACCAAGCGCGACCCCAGAATTGATCCTGAAGCGGTTCAAGATGCCAAATGTGCCAAAATATGATGGGATTTTGGATCCTCAGGAGCACATCACCACCTATACAATAGCGGTGGAAGGGAATGATTTAGCCCTGCACGAGATTGAGTTGGTCTTGCTGAAGAAATTTGGGGAAACCACGAAGGGGCCCCTGACATGGTATTCACTTTTACATGAGCACTCAATAGATTCTTTCGAGATGCTCACAGATTCTTTTATCAAGGCTCATGCTAGGTCCAGAAAGGTACATGCCCGAAAGGTCGACATATTCAGGATGCACAAGGAGAGTCCGAATTGCTGCGGGAGTTCATGACCAGCTTTTAGAAAGAAAGGATGCTGCTACTGGCCATACCGAAAAAATGGGTAGCTGAAGCATTTACTAAATGGCTGAATCCGAGAAGTTCCGACGCTTCCCGAAAATTGAAAGAAAGTTTGCTCGAGTTCCAAGCAATAACATGGGCGGATGTTCATAACCGGTACGAGTCTAAGAAAAGAATTGAAGATGATCAGCTTGGTTTCCCGACATCAACCAAGGGCTGGGACCGGGAGAAGAATAAGGTGAAATCAAAGGATGACTTTGACATAGATCGACGGTCTTCATTAGGTTGGTTTTAGCCTTATGAAAGGGCCGAAGGATGCGACAGAAGTTTTTAATCGACGGATAGATTCGCTACCGATATGAGAGCTGATCGCGGCCGGAATAACAAATCATTGCAGGACAAGGAGATGTCGGCATAGTGGAACTGATGTCGGCAATGAGAAACATTAAGGAAGCATGGTTCCCAAAACCAATGAGATCCGGTCCCAGTCACAGGGATCCTAATTTGTGGTGCGAATACCATGGGACCAACGGTCACCGGACTAGGGACTGCCGACATCTGCACGGGGATGTGGTGACATCGTTGAAAAATGGCCATCTCAGAGAATTCGTAAGTGACTGGGCTAAAAACAACTACGGCCGCGATCGTAATAATGCAGAACCTTCCAAAACAGGAGAAGATCCTCCTCGTCTGAAAATCAACATGATTTTCGGGGGAACGAGATTAATGGTGAGAGATTTTTGGCGAAAAAAAGACTAAGGTGTCAGTAACCCACAGTAAGAGACTCCTGGAAGTCACTGAGGACGACATTACCTTCACGAAGGAAGACGCAAATGGACTACTACTTCCGCACTAGGATGCCTTGGTAATCTCTCTTAATGTCTTAGATTTTAAAATTAAATGTGTTTTGGTGGATGAAGGAAGTTCGACCAATATTAGCCAGTGGAGAGTGCTAGATCAAGCCAAGCTGACCAGAAGTATCATCCCGGCCACAAAACACCTTGCCGGGTTTAATTTGGCAAACATGACAACCCGATAAGAGATCCTGCTTCCCACGAATACTTGGGGGGGGGTAACGAAGACGACCCTTTTCGAGGTAGTATACGGCGATATGGGCTATAATATTATCCTGGGGAGACCATGGTTTCACGAGATGAAGGCTGTGCCATCAACATATCATCAATTACAGAAGTTCCCAACTCCTGAGGGAATTAAACAAATAAGAGGAGACCAACCGGCAGCAAGGGAGATGAATGCAATCTCTATTTCCAGTAGCAAGGGAACAAAGCATGCATCATAGAAATTACAGGAACCGACGCTTGTTCCCGAGCCGAGCGAAGTCAACCAGGGGGAGGAGTCGTCGGAATCCAATTAGGTACCAAGATATTTCCAGGTACTAGAAGAAACGGACGCATCAAAGTCCACATCGAAAGAACTTGAGCAAGTCGCATTGTTCGAAAAGTTCTTAGAGAGGAAGTTCCACTTGGGGACAGGACTAAACCCCGAGCTCAGGTAAGGATTTATATAATTTCTTAAATTTAACGTTGACTGTTTTGCGTGGTCACATGCAGATATGACAGGTAGCCCACTAGAAGTAGCCGTGCACAAACTAAGCCTGGATCCTAACATCCCTCCGGTGAGGCAGACAAAACATCCTATTGCCGAGGTCAGAAACAAATTCGTCAAAGAAAAGGTAACTCGTTTGCTTGATATCGGTTCAATTCGAGAGGTAAAGTATCCTGACTGGATAGCTAACATAGTAGTAGTTCCAAAGAAGAATAGTAAATTTTGCATGTACGTAGACTATAAGTATCTAATTAAGGCGTGCCCAAAAGACTCGTTCCTATTGCTGAACATTGATCAAATAATTGATACGACGGCCAAGCACGAGTTAATGAATTTCCTTGATTCTTACTCTGGGTACAACCGAATCAAGATGAACTCGTAGGATCAGGAATATACTTCATTCATAACGAACTTGGGCACATATTGCTATAATGTGATACTTTTCGGGCTAAAAAATGTCATAGCCACTTATCAGCGGCTCGTAAACAAAATATTTGAAAAGCAAATAGGGAAAACCATGGAAATATACATAGATGATATTTTGGTTAAGTCTTTTAGCGAAGGTGATCATCTTAAACACCTGTAAGAAACCTTTGACATCCTAAGGAAGCACAACAAGAAGCTTAACCTCGAGAAGTGTGCATTCGGAGTCAGCCCCAGTAAGTTCTTGGGATTTCTGGTGTCGCAAAGGAGGATCAAAATTAATCCCGATAAAATTAAAGCCATCGAAGACATCCCTGACCAGCTATCAAGCGTAAAAAAGGTTCAAAGGTTGACAGAAATACTGGCCGCTTTAAGTAGGTTCATTTCCCGGTCTTCAGAAAAATGTCATCACTTATTTTCACTCCTAAAAAAAAAGAACAACTTCAAATGGACTTCGGAATTTCGGCAGGCTCTGAAGGATTTGAAAAGGTATTTATTGAGTCCTCTATTACTGTCAAAACCGAAGGAAGGCGAATAGATGCTAATTTACTTAGCGGCCTTGGAGGTAGTGGTAAGTGCAATTTTAGTCCGTGAGAATGAATGTACGCAATCTCCTATCTATTATGTTAGTAAAATTTTAACGGGAGCAGAAACTCGCTCCCCGTATCTAAACAAATTGGCCTTAGCTCTCGTGGTTGCCGCTTGGAAGCTTAACCCTTATTTCCAATGTCATGCGATAGCCGTGGTGATAATCTTTTCCCTGCGGAATATCCTTCATAAACCTGAACTTTCAGGTCGGTTGGCCAAGTGGACAGTCAAAATGAGTGAATTTGACAGAGAATATAAACCTAGGACTACGATTAAGTCACACGTTTTGGCCGACTTTATGGCCGATTTCAGTCTGGGATTGTTACACGTAGCTACCAAAAAAGCAGTGAGGGTGTCATAATCGACATCAGGAGTTTGGACCTTATTCACGGACGAAGCTTCCGATATGAAAGGGTCCGGGCTCGGCGTAGTGCTAATCACACTTTCGTGGAAACCCTAAGACAGGCCATAAGAATAGTTCTTTTGACTAACAATAAAGCATAGTATGAAGCTTTGATTGCAGGACTCGAGATGGACCAGTGATTGGACTCCAAGGTTATAGAAATCAAATACGATTCCCAATTGGTAGTAAATCATGTCCACAGGATCTTTGAAACCAAAGGGGAATGCATGCAACAATATGTAGTGAAAGTCCAAGCTCTGCTCGCACGATTCAGGGAATGGTCGATTACCCACATCCCGAGGAAAGAAAATGCGGATGCAGAAGCACGTGCCAATCTAGGGTCGTCCACAAAAATGAAGGGATCAGACTCAGGTACGATCGTGAAGTTTATGCATTCGGTATTGGACGCAGACGGCTTTTACTAAGTAAACGCGACCAATTTGGTCTGGATAAATGAGATTATTGACTATCGCGAGCACGGAAAATTGCCTGAAGATCCCAAGGCATCTCGGGCACTGCGCACTAAAGCAGCTCGATACAGCTTCCAGGGAGGTTAATTGCATAGAACATCTTTCCAAGGCCCGTTGGCCCGATGTTTGGGAGCTTCGGAAGCTAACTATGTCGTGAGAGAAGTCCATGAAGGGATCTGCGTAAATCACTCGGACGCGGATTCCTTAGTGTTAAAGATAATTAGGGCAGGATACTACTATCCCCAGATGAAACACGACGCTAAGGCTTATGCTCAGAAATGCGATAAGTGGCAACGCCATGCACCGTTGGTATATCAACCAACAGAGTTACTGCACTCAGTTTTGTCGCCCTGGCCATTCATGAAGTAGGGAATGGATATAGTTGGTCCACTACCACCAACCCCCGGTAAGGTAATACTTTTTTTGATTTTAATTGACTATTTTTCTATGTGGGTTGAAGCAGGTACTTACCAGAAAATTGGTGAGCGCGGAGTGGTAGATATCTTGTAGGGAATATAATCTGCAGAATCGGAATACCAAAAGAGATAGCATGTGACAACGAGCCGCAATTTATAGGAGCAAAGGTCACAAAATTCCTTAAAGACCTGAAAATCAAAAGAAACACATCATCACCTTATCATCCGAGCGCAAACGGTCAAGCAGAATCACCGAACAAGGTAATTATTCAAAATCTCAAAAAGAGATTGGAAGCATGGCCCGAAGAGCTACCAAGAGTACTATGGGCATATCGAATAACGGCCAAATCAAGTACGTGGGAGACTTCTTTCTCTCTCATATACGAATAAGAAGACTTGATCCCGATGGAAGTAAAAGAACCTACCTTGAGATACTTCCAAGCGGATGAAGAAACAAAGAACGAAGCCTTATTGGTCAAATTGAGCTACTCGACGAACGCATGGACTAGGCGCATATAAGGATAGCAGCCCAAAAATAGAGAATGAAAAGATATTATAATCGAAGATCTAACCTCCGTTATTTCAAAGTAGGGGACTTGGTTTTAAGGAGAGTAACTTAGAACACCCAGGAGCTCAACGCAGGAAAATTAGGTCCGACGTGGGAAGGCCCCTACTAGGTTTCAGCTGTCACCGGAAAAGGGTCATACAAATTGGAAAATCAAGATGGGGTAATGTTGCCGAGAAACTGGAATGTAGCACACCACAAAAGATACTATTGATGATGAGAACCGCCTATTGATTACGTCCAAATCCACTACTAAAAAATGGTCGCATGCAATATAATTTACCCAACTATGAGTCGGGGACGAATCCCATAGAGAACAATATGTAGGCGATTAGGCGTGTAAAAGAATTATCACTTATTATGCTAAGCCAAACACTTAGAATTGTTTTGAGAAAATATTTATGTCGAAATACGAAAATGTAAACTAACCTAGAAAGCAAGTAAAATGATCAATGGAAACAAGCATGGATACACGAGGAATTACACTCAAGTAACGATCCAATGTATTTTATATTTTACAAATATGAGCGAGTTTATGTTAATTAGCCTCGGGTAATAATTCTATATTAGCTTTTTCCAAAGACTAACAAGACTTCTTAATTGATTTATCCCTAAAACAATTAAGAGATTAAGCACACCCGATCATGGTTACAAGTAGTTCAATCCTATCCCTAGGTAGAATCTATAAAGTGAGGGTTAAAGCCTCAAGTTCTTGTTAATTAATCTTTCCCAACCCCAAATTATCTTTTCCAAAATCAATTCGAAGTAAATGGGTGAGTCCTAGGGTTTGCTAATCCCTTTGAAAATATTAAAGAACAAGAATAATTAAAGAAATAATAACTCACTTCATAATAAATAAAAATCGTTTAATACATAAGCACATCAAGATATTTAATCCACACTTTAAACATGAATATTTTCATAAACAAGATTCAAGTGTTGAAAAAAATACTACACACTTAGATATTCAATACAAAGTAAGGAATTGAAGAAATTAGCATAAATAAGTAAGGAATTCTCAACCAAAAGCTTCAAATCTTCAAGACCCAAGTGTGTGTGCAAGAACCCTAGCTCCAAAACTTGTGTTCTTCTCTCAAAATAGGTCCAAGACTGCCCAAGATTTGCCAAAGATGTGTTTCCAATAAGCTAGGTCGTGTATTTGTGGGTTTGGAGTTGAAAAAATATGAATTGTCAATCCTGTCCAAGTCTGAAGCCCGTTGACCGCACCTGTGGAAGTATCCTCACAGGTGCGGCCCGCAGATGCAGATATCCTATCGTAGAAGCGAACTGAGAAGGGAACACTGACTCTGCAGAAGCGGACTTGCACGCGCAGATGCGCTACTGCAAATGCGGTGAATCGATTTCAGAAGCGGTTTCTGCCTTCCGAGCCTTCTTCCGCAAATGCGGCCATTTCCTCATGGATGAGCGGTCGCAAAATTTTGCATTGTTTCAACTCTTTTTTGTTCAATTCCACTTCGATTGAATTCAACTCTCTTCGTGGCATCATTTACCTGAAAATCTAGCAATACACACCATAAACAACCTCATATTATAATTAAAGGGCGCAAAATCTAAAGAAAAGATACTAAAATAAGTGGTAAAATCACCACTCATCAGCACCCACAACTTAAAACTTTTGCTTGTCCTCAAGTAAATCAAAACCAACAATTCAATGAGGTTCTACCATTTAAAGCACAAGTAGTATTACTATCATTTATGAATCACATTCTCCAATTAAGCACCATACTTATGGATTTGGTTGGTACTAATAAATAGGCTCAAGCATGTGAATCTTAACCAAATAACTACCTCATTTAGAAACATCTTCAAGAAATTCAAAGAAGTTTCAAAATAATCAAGTGACAACAAAAAGCCTCAAGAAGGGACTCAAAAGCACTAGTCTACTATATATGCTCAATTTACTCAATTCGGGATATATCAATATCACCAATCTATCCTAATCCATATGCCCTCACAAGAAAGAATGTCCCAAAATCACCATATTTACAATAACAATACAAGGGACAAATGCACAAAGACACTCACTCTCAACAAAGAATTTTAAGTGTTATAAAATATCATGCCATAAGCTTGCCCTTATTTTAATTCGCCGCCCATTCAAGAACATTCGGTTGGAGATCTCATAAGAATTTTTTAATCTTGTAATGTAGGTTTAGAAAAGGGTAGGATAGGCATTTGGGACACAAGTGACTACACCCTCCTTGAACACTACTCACATTTGTCTTTCTTCTTGCTCTTTGCTTCTTTTTAAACTACATAGCCTTTATTGACATCTAGTTACCAACATAGAACCACTTTAAAGTACCTCTCTAATTTTTTCAAAACTCCATATATATATATATATATATATATATATATATATTATACACTTATTTTCTTTTGGAGCTTGAGTATTTTCATATAAGCAACTTTGATGTATATGTTTCTACACCCAATGTACAACCTTACTAATTTTCAAATTGGCACCAACACCCCCAACTTAGGCTTTTAGCCTCATTCTCAACATTTAAGGAGGGACGGGTTCAAAAGATGCAATTATTTCACAAAAGGGTAAAGGTTTGTAATGAGGTAGCCAAAGAAAAGGCTAAAGGCTCAAATGGGGTAAACTATTGATAATATTTATGCAATGGTAGGCTTTAAAGGCTAAAGAGGCTTTTTCAAAGATCACAAAGAATGCCTAAGGTCATCCCTCCAACCAAACATAATTAACATTAGCATTGAAAGACCAACCGGGCAAGTTCTAGATGATAGAAGTAAACACAAGAATTTTTTTAAACAAAAACTAACACACATGGCACATGAACTAATCAAGACGGATCAACTTCACTTCTTAATAAGAGCATTTAGAGCAATATCATGTCAACTAGTGGGCAAAGAGTCATCGAAAGAGCCAAAAAGCTATCACAAAAATTATTCTTCCCCATGCAACTTACTTTTTCAATTTAAAACCAAAATTCGAAGGGGTATTCTTAATTCACACTTCACATACAAGAGACTAATTTTATTAGTACCAAACAATCCAAAAGTCTCCACATAACAAAACAAGACTAATTCCTTTAAGAAAGTCGTCACGCCATCCATCATAAGGAAAAGTCACCCGGTTCGACACAAAAATGTTCCTCGGGAAAGAATCGTAGCATAAAGAAAACCCAAGGAAATACTACTAAAGAAATAAAAATAATATAAACTAAAACTACTAAAATATATAAAATAAACGCTAAAGACATAAAAATAAAATAACAAAAACTACTAAAGAAAATAAAATAACAAAAGCAACTAATACTAAAGGAACAAAAATAACATAAACTAAAAACTACTAAGGAAAATAAAATATAATAACAAAAGTGACTAATCTGCAAATATATAACCAATCACAACTGCGCTCAGCAATAGCACATGATAAGCAATAATAAAACACGCCCGGTAAAGGCATACAATATCCATACCACAACATAAACCTGACAAGGGAACAAATTAAGCATCAATATACGAATAAAGTATACTCCCTAAAGCCACCCCAACTAAAAACATTGCAGTGTCCTCACTGCACAATATCAAAATGAAATAAGAGTAGTTTGAGGGTCTCCCCGAGGTCTTCATCAGACTAGTTGACTGCGGGGTGAGGTATAAATACCCGAATAGTGATTTCACATAACTTATCGTAGTGAAATCATATGATTATTATGATATAGTAACTATTATAAGTAATAATCATAGTATATAATACTCTATATAACCATATATAGAGTTATTAGTTATAATACATTAGTGTATGGTGATAGTTAGCCCTATTATGTCATTGGTGGATACGATCATAATATGATGAACATTTATCAATTCAATAACCATATAGGTTTGGGAAATATATTAGATATTAAATAGTATCTAATATAACTCATTATGGTATAGTTCAATTTTCATTAGTTGCTGAGTAATTGTCAAATAATATTCACCTATTTATCCATGGTTATGGTATAATATTGATAATTACCTATATAACATTAAATAATAATATTAATATTGATAATTATTATATTAAGGTTAAGCATAATGACCATAGTTATAATATGGTCATTATAACTAACTTAAATAATATGCATATAGTATAATTAGAGTATGATTGATATAGTATAATGGTTAAATTAGTATGATTATAATAATCACTTATTATGATTTATACAATTATGTACTACCCTTTCATGTTACTCTCAACGGATGAAAGGGTTTGTCGGCCAACAACCAATGATCGGTGTTGCGCACTGCACAATTCAGTAATCAATGAAGGAACATCAACCCTAGGCTGTCGTCTAGCAAATACTCTCTTAGCTCCCGCAGGATATAGTGACCGACATTCACAGGAATGCCATCTAGAATGCATGCAATGATCAAGGCTATAGTGTATGAGACATCGAAAACATTTCCACAGGGTGATACCTTGTTGCAGAGGATGTAGAGCCATATTTTGGCTTCAGCTGTGAAGTCGATCGACTTTAAACCCCTTCTCTTGTTGGCCCATTTTGCTCTCATGCTTGTGGGATAGAGTTTAGAAACAAGCCATTCTCCATTGTTGCAATGATCCTTTTCTCGCACTAGCTCAAGTGGATGGTTAGGAAGCCCGAGAATGTCATTAATCTCCTCAGTCCCAAACCTCACTGTTTTGCCCCTTATGGTGAGTTGTGGGTCGACGAAGTTTGGACACTTAATATTAGCGTAAAATTCACTAACCCACTCCTCATTGGCTTTGCACGGAGTAGGCATGAAGCACGACCAGCCGGAGGCTTGTAGACGGCCATAGAATTCTGGAAGTAGCTCGGCCAATTTCTCCTCGGCGATCCCCTTTTAAAGCACGATTGTTTTGTGAGAAGGTTGTCATAATACCATCGATGACAGTCAGCTGACATGAAGCGTGAGTTATCAAATGGTTCCTCCACAGCCTCCTCCTCAATTTCATGATCAAGCGGAGCATTTTCGTTCATGTTCGAGTATATTTTAGCTCAAAGTACCTTCAAAAAATCAAAACAATGTTAGTCGGGCAGTATAATCATGTTAAGAAATTCAGAACAATGCAATTAGGCCAAAGAATCAAGTCGAATGGGCCTCGGAAGCTCCAGTTGCAAAGCTACTGGTTTTGGAAAAACTGCCCAGTTTCCGCACCTGCGGAAACACCATTGCAGGTGCGGGCTCGCTTTTGCGACGCTTCTTACGCATCTGCGGATTTACCCAGTTGACCAGAAACCGCACCTTCAGAAGTTTCAACGCAGGTGCGAGGCCGCATCTACGACACTTCTCGCACATCTGCGGTGTTCATCAGTGGGTTCAAAAGCCCAGAATTTTTGACTCTTTTCACTTCTTAAACAAGATTTTAGTACATAATTTATACTCAAGAATTCTAAATTAGTGTACTACATGAACCTACGACTCTATTAAGACTGATTTTGTGGTACTTATCATAAAAAAATTTCTTTTGGACAATTCATCGAACACATTGCAAGTAGTGAGAAGTTATGCTTCTTTAAACAAATAGGGTACTCAAAATTCCCTTATTATTTTTAAATCATCAACAACACACACAAGTATACTCTCAACCAATATCCCTCACTCCTAAAACTAAAATTGATAATAACAAAATTATGGGGAAAATGGGATTGTGGGAAAAAATAGCAGTGGATATGAAGAAGAAGAAACAAAGATGATGAAGAGGAAATAGATAAAAGTAGAAGAGAGGAGTAGAAAAAAGAACTGAGCTTGATACCTGTGTGGTCTTGTGCATGAGAACTCAAGTGTGAGCAGTGGTGAAGAGCAGTAGCGTGAGAGAGGAGAGGGAGTTTTGAGATTTGGGAAAAAATTAGAGTCTCACCTGACTGATGAATGGTTTTAAAATTTACCCGTTCGACCGCTTATGTGGAAATTTTAGCGCTTCTGCAGGAGCTCTTTTGCGGCTGCTAAACTGCTTCTGCGATATTTTCCACATCTGCGCTTCAGTGGGCGCTTCTGTGAAGACGCATCTATGGCGAATGTTCCGCTGATGCAGTTACACCAGTTGATTGGTGCACATATTTTTTAGCCACTATTTTTGTGCACTCCAACACCTCAAACTTCTCAATCCAACTCCAAAAAATCTGAAACTTGGCAGATTAGTCAAAAATAGTATACTAAGCTATTCAAAAAAATAAAATTAAGAAACGACTACAAATTTTGAAAACGATGGGTTGCCTCCCACCAAGCGCCGCATTTAATGTCGTGGCATGACGCAGATCAACTTTATCACTTTTCTCGTCACTTGGACGATATGAATTGGGCACCTAACTTGGAATCAAGCTTGTGACCACGAGCGGTGGGGGGTGATAGGTAGATGGTCAAGCCAAACTTTAATTTCTTCATTTTGCATTTTTTGGCTTTCATGTGAGGAATGTCATTTTGCCTTCTTGTTCCCTCAAATTGTAAGATGTATGGCCTTTGCCTTTCCTCATCGCAATCCCTTATTGACTTGTGTAGTTCAATTCCCATATCACCACACCATTCCAATATTGAAAAATACTTGGAATGTGACATCAAACCTCCAAATTGTAATTCTTCCTGGATTTTTACATCATCTTTTTCCCCCGTACTAGAGTCAATATCAACCATATTTTCAATTATACCGGTTGACTCTAATTCCATATTTTTCTTGGCACTACTAATAAGCATGTAGTCGATTGGCGAATGTTCAATTCTTGATTCCTCAAAATAAAGCTCACTTTCTTCCTCGATGTCGGACTCTTCTTGGTCTCTTTCCACACTCTCAAGTTGGTGGGCATAGTGAGCCTCAACCAATATTTTCATTTGCTTTTCCAAGGTGCGGATATCATCATCATTTTGAGTTAGTGCTTGTTTTAAGTCCTCGAGTTCCAAGTTGTGCTTCTCCTCATTTTCAAGAATGGCCTCCAACATGAGCATCATCCTCTTATTTTGAGCATTTGAGAGTTCTTATTGGTTTTGATCAAGTGCCAAGGAAGGATTTTCGGCTTCTACATCTAAGGAAGGTTCTTGGCTATCATTCACTTTCAAGGCTTTTTGGAACTCTAAAGCTTTAAGCATTTCTCCCATTTGTAAGTTCAACCTTTCAAGCGCCAAGTCATTTTAGAGACTATTTTCCAAAAGCTCCTCCAAGACACTTTGCTCTTTGTTTCCTCCTTCAAGTAGGCATTCCACCATGAGCTTGAACTCTCCATTTTTACCATGCTCCACTTCTTCCACTTCCATATCCCTATACTTGTGATCACAAAAAGTAGAATCAATATAGCGAGGGTTTGGGGAAGGGAAGGACAAATAAGCAATATTATCCAAATGACCATTTTGACGACCACACTTATCACAAATACTCAACTCATGGGTTTGAGGTTGTGCGCACAATCCGCCCTTGGGAGAATTTAAACAATCTTGCCATGAGTGTGGTCCTCCACAATAAGGACAAGGGTCATCAAAGTATGAACAACTACCATCCGACTAATTTTCATTATATGATGCCATTTTGTTTTTCAAAAACTAAGAAAATAAACAAGAAAACAAATAAGAAGATATACAAATATAAGAAAATAATTACACAAATATTCATAAGTTTGGACCAAAGAACTTACGCTTAATTCTCAAACAACCTAAATACGCCAAATTATTCCCCGGCAGTGGCGCCAATTTTGATGACGTCCAAATCCACTACTAAGAAGTAAACGGACATGATCGCATGCAATATAATTTATCCAACTATGAGCCGGGATTGAATCCCACAGAGAACAATATATGTAGGCGATTAGGCGTGTAAGAGAATTATCACTTATTATGCTAAGCCAAACACTTAGAAATATTTTGAGAAAATATTTATATCTAAATGCGAAAATATAAACTAACCTAGAAAGCAAGTAAAATGATCAATGGCTACAAGCATGGATACACGAGGAATTACACTCAAGTGACGATCCAATGTATTTTACGATTTTACAAATATGAGCGAGTTTATGTTAATTAGCCTCTGGTAATAATTCTATATTAGCTTCTTCCAAAGACTAACAAGACTATCTAATTGATTTATCCCTAAAACAATTAAGAGATTAAGCACACCTGATTATGGCTACAAGTAGTTCAATCCTATCCCTAGGTAGAATCTATAAAGTGAGGGTTAAAACCTCAAGTTCTTGTTAATTAATCTTTCTCAACCCCAAAATATCTTTCCCAAAATCAACTCGAAGTAAATGGGCGAGTCCTAGGGTTAGCTAATCCCTTTGGAAATATTAAAGAACAAGAATAATTAAAGAAACAATAACTCACTTCATAATAAATAAAAATCGTTCAATACATAAGCACAACAAGATATTTAATCCACACTTTAAATATGAATATTTCCATAAACAAGATTCAAGTGTTGAAAAAAAATACTACACACTTATATATTCAATACAAAGCAAGGAAATGAAGAAATGAGCATAAATGAGTAAGAAATTCTCAACCAAAAGCTTCAAATCTTCAAGACCCAATGTGTGTGCAAGAACCCTAGCTCCAAAACTTGTGTTCTTCTCTCAAAATAGGTCTAAGACTGCCCAAGATTTGCCAAAGATGTGTTTCCAATAAGTTAAGTCGTGTATTTGTGGGGTTGGAGTTGAGAAAATGTGAATTGTCAATCCTTTCCAGGTCTGAATCCCGTTGACCGCACCTGCGGAAGTATCCTCGCAGGTGCGGCTCCACAGATGCGGATAGCCTATCGTAGATCACTTATCCAGCTCTGGAAGGACATGAGTGGAGAATTGTACGATCAAGGGCTAACCCACGCACAGAGAAGGAAAGGGAATACTAACTCCGCAGAAGCGGACTTGCACGCGCAGATGCGCAATCGCTGATGCTAATTTTGAGCGCAGATGCACTACCGCAGATGCGGTGAATCGATCGCAAAAGCAGTTTCTGCCTTCCAGGCCTTCTTCCGCAAATGCGGCCATTTCCTAGCGTATGCGAGGTCGGAAAAGCGACCAGTGTTCCGCATATGCAGAATCACTGAAAAGTTTTGCATTGTTTCAACTCTTTTTTGCTCAATTCCACTTCAATTGAATTCAACTCTCTCCGTGGCATAATTTACCAGAAAATCTATCAATACACACCATAAACAACCTCATATTATAATTAAAGGATTCGAAATCTAAAGAAACGAGACTAAAATAACTGGTAAAATCACCACTCATCACCTATATTGAAATTATGTACTGCACATTTTTCCCCTTCGTCCAGTTTTTGTCCCAATTGGGTTTTTCTGGCAAAGGTTTTAACGAGGCAACAAAAAAAAGCATACTACGAAGGAAATATCATCAGCATAAGTAAGACCTTTAAATAACAAGGCATGTAAGTGGAGAACTACTACAGGACGATTAGATAATCTTTTACTCGGTAGCAAAGTTCCTATCGGGAAGTACAGTTTGCTACCGGGCAAAAGATTACCCGACCATTCACGAGTATAAGCCACTAGGGAGTGGTTAGATAGTCTTTATATCTATAGCAAAGTTCCTAATGGGAAGTGAAGCTTGCTATCGAACCAAGGATTATCCACCATTCACTAGTGGAATCTTCAAAGGAGCAAGACTTCTAGTGTTCAAATTCGCATTCTTCACATTCGAACACTGGGGAGGGGAGATGGGGGGGAATTATATGAGAGTACAGCAACATGACTACCACATTTTATCATCGGGACCTAGGGTTGCACGACCAGCTCAGTAGAAACAAGTTGTACAAGTTTGCTACAAGTAATGACAATTTCTTTTTAGCACAACGAATGCTTATGTACTTTTGAAAATGGAAGAAATAAAGTAAAGTCCTTTTATTTTTATCATGTTTCTTGTCCGAACAATGAATTAATTTTACCATTTGAAAGTTAAACAAGTACTTCAAATGCTAGTGCCAGAATGAACATGAGACGTCCTCTTCAAGAGTATCGTAAACATAAGAGGACCCTCTCTTATGAAACCCTCACAGTAAAGGGTTGATTCTGGAAGAACTTATGCCCGAAATCCAAAAGCTATCGGGATAAAATGCACCCGAAGCCTTGCATAATTCGATGTAAAGAGGAAAACTTACGCAATACTTAAACGAAAAGTACTCAAAGAGAAAAACTTGTGCAATACTTAAACGAAAAAATACTTCTATATACAACAAATGTGCCAAGAAGCACAAGTACAAAAGTATGAAAAAGAAAAGCAAAGTGAAAAGAAAGCAAAAAGCAAAGTGAAAAGAAAGCAAAAAGCAAAGCTACTGCATCCCCAAAATCCGAAGGAAGAGAAGCATCTACACCCCCAAGAGAAGTAGGCGGATCCGCCGCCGGCTCAAGATCTTGGCCTTCACCATCATCCCCTTCAGGTTTTTCTTCAGTTCCTGAGAACTCGGAACCGGAACCAGAAGAGTCTGTAGCATGAGGTTGGACCAGGAGACCCCTTCTAGCAGTTGACTCCAGCTCACGGACCTTGGCGATTTCGGCATCAAAGTCAATGATACCCGATTTGGCCTCTCTCAAGGTTTTTCTCCTCATTCTATCCATAAAATAAGTTTTTTCAACAATGAGGGAAGCCGCTCGGTGCTGAAGTTCTTCCTTAAGTTGGTCAACCTCGGTTGAAAGGTTATTCCGCTCATATCTAGCGGCTTGGAGTCTGACATCAAGGTCACAGATAGTGGAGTTATAAACTGTGTTATGATCTATAACTCTCTTATGCCTCTCTTCCAACCAGTCATACTTCTCCTCAGCAGCAATAACTTCTCCAGCTTTGGAATTCAAGGCTACCTCCAAATTATTCAATCTTTCAGTAGAGGCAACCTCGCGATCGGCAACAACAAGAACGACATTCTGGACCTCAACCTACTTTGCCTTAGATTCTTCAAATTGTACCCTTAATAGGGCGACCTCTTGGCTAAGGGTCACTACCTCTTGCTCTCTTTACTGTAACAGAGCCTCCAACTCAACGGCCTCAACGACTTGTGCTTCCAGTTCCAGAAGGCGAGCGGTAATTTGATCCCGTTCGGTCAATAATTGATCCCGCTCGGAGGTGAGTTTCTCTTTCTCAAGGATAAATCTATGAATACCATCGAAAGCAAGGAAATTAGCCTACAAAATAGAAGTATAAATTAAAAACCCTGCCATAACAAATATAGAAGGAACAACAGAGGGAACAAAGATTGTACCCCCACTGCGTTGTGCATGGCATTATTCACCATACACTCTCCCGAGAGAGATTGTATTTTATTCTTATCCTTCTCTGAAGCCATAGGTTTTAGATAATTAGCAAGTTCCACCGGCTGGGATAACAGATGACATCCGATAGAAATCGAGAGGGAAATACTCCTCCTCCTCTGAGGATCTTCGGAGGGGGAAGAATAATTATGCACCAAATTCCCAAGAACTGGGGACTAAGGAAGAGGGACATCCTCCTCTCGGATGACTGCGACCGGTGGAGATAATGTAGCAGTTGATGCTGGCGAAGGCAAAGTTGGCGAAGAGGGAGATGAAGCTAATGACGTTGTAGGTTGGGAAGCAGCTACGATAAAATCAGTTGTTGGTTGCTCATCAACCGAAGATGGAGGAGACACTGTACACAGCTTCACGATACCGGGAACAACGACTAGGACTCAAAAGCGAGAGTTGGCATCTTCCACTATATCTCATACCCAGAGCGCTTGGACGTCGTCCTCGATTGGTGTAACTAGCTCAACAGATTGAGCATTCTGTTGAGCTGATGAAAGTCGTCGTCTTCTATGTAGAGAAGTCCCCTCATCACTAGCTCCTCCATTATCATCGATCATCACAGTGTCTGCAGCTGGCTCGAGCACGGTGCTCTTCGCATTTTTATTTTTGCCCTCGACCGTGGAGGAACGTCTTCTTTTTTGTTGCTTGTTCTCCGGTCGGGGACTTCGAGAAGAATCACTTTCACCGGACGCAGGCCCTATGTCACCCGTTCAGGTGAAAGCCTCCCACAGCAACCTCGCCACATCAGCATGATCAACCAAAACGTCTTCCTCGGGGACAGTAATAGAGCCCTACGGAAGCCCTGAATTCAACATGAAAGAAAAGTTAGCCAATTTTCCTATACGAAAAGTAAAAACAAGATAAGTTCAACCTACCATGATTTTTGGCCTTCCACCCGTATTTAAGGGCCAGTTCTTTTCGCCGGCGGGTCTCAAACGTAATGATAACCAAAATCTTCTAGACCCATTGGTCCAAGACTTCAACCCTTGGTGGTGTCCACCGAGTTACTAAAATAGTGAAAGAAAGAAGATTAGTAATAGCATGGGAAAATCTTTAACTAAAAGAAAAGACAAATGATGAACTTATGAGTACGGTTCCATGATTCAGGAAAAGATAGAGTTGTGATCGGGATGATGTCCCTGGTGGCAACTGCAATGAATCACTCCATCTATACACGGTCGTTGTCATCGTCCATGCTAGTTAGCAAAGCATGGTGACCACGTTTGCTGAAGTTAATCATTCCCTCACGAAAAATCTTGGGGGAATAAAGGTTCATCAGTTGATCCAGGGATAGCGCTTCCTCCGTCTCCTGGCATAGACGCCAAAGACAAGCAACCGCCCGTCACACAAAAGGGCACACATGTGCCAAGAAGACTTGGTAAAGGAAGCAAAACTCCAAGATAACGAAGTCAAGCCTCCCGCTCAATGAGAACATGCCCAAAGTGAAGAGGTACGTGTAAACGTACGTAAAACCCTTTTTGGAGAAGGTTACCCACTCTGCTAGATCAGGAGCGATGATGCTCAAATCTTGACAACTACAGTCTGCCTTCACAGTAGGGATGGTAGAAGGACGGATGGAATAAGGATATACACCAACAACCCATGTGCGGGGGTTAGCAGAAGGGTACTTCTCTTCGAAGTCCTTAGTTGTAGTAAGCCTTCTGGGGATAATGGCGTTCACCGCAGGAGGAGCAGCATCATCAATACTTTCTTTGTTCTTTGAAGAACTAGAGTTTTTGGAATAAGAAGCCATTGTTAACAAAGGGAAATAAGGTTCTCTTTGAGGAAGAAAATTGAAAACAAGAGTGAGTTGAGTAAAGAGAGTTTGAAAGAGTTTGGAAAATTATGAAGTGTAAAGGAAGAAGATTGATGCGTATAAGTAAAGGAATAGGCGGCTAAAATCGTGGCCATGATTATCTCGAGAACCAGTAAAAGTGTTGCTAAATCATAGGATAACACATGTTCGGGGCATTAAATTCGGAGAGACATACGTCTAATCAACCGTAGAAACTTTTCAGAGGGGGTCAGATAATTTCCCACCAAGAAAGTTATTGATATCTTCACCAACATCCTAGTGACACAAGGATGTGTGACCGGAAAGCAGGGGGACTATCTGTATAGGGTAAAATATGTTCATATCTAATACTTGTATAATTATCTGACCCCTTCTAAAAAGTCAAGTCCCCCACTACTTGTGAACTGTACTATCTAGCCTAGTGTCCTAAGCCTAACCCCCTCAAATTAGCACATGTTACACTCCATGTTTTTGTACGTAAAAGTACGTCGTAAGTCAACTAATGTAAGATCAAAAATGAGATCATCTTTGGAAGTATATAAAGTAAGTTAATCATATTACCGTGGAGGTTACAAATATTTATAATCATGAATAACAAGTGCCAAGAGGGTTGGAAGGTTTAGAAGCTAAACAAATTTAAGAAAATAAGTTTCGCCGAAAGTCAACAAGTTGGGAATGTTATAACCCATACTTTTCAGGTGATACTAGGGTGTACAATATGATAATAAGGTTATGTTATGAGTTATTTTAATCGTATGATAGTTGTGTTTTAAGTTTTGAAGTCAAGCGAGTAATGGAAGAAAAGTCGATGAAAGTCGTCATAATTTACATTCATAAGTTTTACTGAAAATTGCGTCAAATGTACAAGAGCTTTTCTCTCAATATAATAAGAATTACAGGGTGATCTACCCATAAACTTGAAGGTCTACGAGTCTAGTTTCCAACACATTAAAATTTTCATTAATACGGCGTCGAACAAGAGAGATATTTGCGTTTTCGCGAAACATCGCAAGCAGCTTCCTTGGCAACCACAAAGTCGGTGAAAAGGTCAAGCTCGTATTTAAGTCAGTTTTAACTCATTTTTCTAGACAAAAATAGTTCCTAAATACTCCTAGATTCTCTCCAAGAGTTCCCCTATGATCCTAGAGTAAATCCAAAGATAAACCACATAAGTTCGACTTAAAGAATATCGTGGTTACTGTTAACTCCATTTCCTTCTCGTTGTGACGACTTAAGAAGTGACTTGGTGTTGAAGTAAGTTAAAGAACAGAGGGTTCTTTGTATATTTGAGGTAATTTTCATCTTCCCTAACCTAATCTTAAGTTTGTACTAAGTATTGGGTTGAAGTTTGTTGGAGGATTCTCTAAGAAACTAGTAACTATGAAACTTGAACTTGAGCTATATTGTGTGGGCTGGTTTTACATGATTTAAGATACCAAATGGAATTATAAAGGAATGGATAGCATGGTGAAGATGATGAGAAGTGAATATGAAGATTATTGTGCTAAAACATATTTAATTCGAACTATAAACGCCTTATGAAGTTATGCACATAAGTTGTTCGATAAAATGACTAAATAAACTTCCCTATAGAATATGTAGTCGATATTAATACCAATCCTTTGTATGATATAGATTACCATCCGTAAGAGGTGGGAGGACTTGTGAAACAGTTGTAGCTTCGTGGATAAGGTATGTTAAGGCTAAACCTTTCCTTCATTTTTGCATGATCCCATAACTAAACGCGTTTGATAACGAGACATAAAGAGGAGTTCGTATTTCTGAATTTATGTACCTTATCCTAGTCTAGTAAGTTATAGTATTCTCCCTTATCGGGACTTTGTATTCAATTAAATGTTGTCTTCCTTTAGTCAAGAGAGCAGAGCATATATATATATATAAAGTATTATAGTATTTTCATCACCATCGAGATATAATTGGTGGGCAGGCCCCTATTGGGCAACCTCAGATTAGATGGTAAGTTATATACCGAGCCTACTATGGCCGAGCACCTATAAGCGAGCCCATAATGGCCGACATACCGAGCCTAATATGGCAGAGCGCCTATCAGAGAGCCTACTACGGCCGAGCAGTTACACATACCGAGCCTTATAGGGGCGTACAACTATTTTACTTACTATATTGAGAGAGTTCAGTCAATATCAACAAGTAAGCATATCTTTATATCATCTTTGACTCCTAGTTACTTTCAGTTATTATATAATCAGTTCAGTTTCAACTTTTAATTATTTTATTGCCTTACATACTCGGTATATTATTTCATACTAACGTCTTTTTTGCCGGGAACGTTACATTTCATGCCCGCAGGTCTTGAACGACAGCCGGATCGACCTTCCTAGTAGACAGAGACAAACATTAGCTTGATTGGTAAGCTCCACTCCCTTGGAGTTACCAGGTCTAGATTTCAGAGTCCATTTAGTATATACAAGTTTGAGGGTAGGTCGAGGCCCTGTCCCCGACCATGATACAATTCTTTTATCTCTAGAGGCTTGTAGACGAGTCATGTATATTTTGTATATTAGTTATGTGGCCTTCCCAGCCGTGTGTGCATATTCCGTTTGGTATTGCTGGTTGTAGACGTTCATGGAAGACTCGTCAGACTGAACAATTATGCATATGAGATTTTGGGTATGTCTACCCCTCGGATAAGATAGACGTTATTTTCAGATGATTCAGAATATGGCCTCCTCGGTCTTGATTGGTATTGTCAGCTTGCAGGTAGGCCTCGCCGGCCTAAGTTGAGGGCTACCCCTCCAGAGTTTACTGTTATAGAGTGGTACGTTCGGGCCGAGTTTGGCACCGGGTGTCGTCCACGCCTCCCCAGGTTTGGGGCGTGACAACACCCTAGGTTTTAACCAACAGTAATTTCAGCGAAAATGTTCAAATTCATCCCTCTACTTTTGAATATTGTCTACATCTAACCCCTGTTATATTATTCAGCCAAATTTAACCCTACCGTTATACTATTCGGCCAAATTTATCCCTATCATCAGTAAACTTTTAAAAATTATTCCTTGGTCCGACAGGTGACCTAGAATCTCCCAAATAATTTTAGTTTAGTCACTTATTTTCAAAGTAGTTGGCATTTTCCTGCTTTCTTAATTGGAAAAACGAAATAAGATTAATAAATATTAAAATATTACAGCAGTTAGTAAATAAAGTATAGTAAATTGAAGAATCTAAATTAGGTAGCTTATTTAAATTCCAAAAGTAATTACAACACCCTAACATTAATGAATTCGTTCCACAAAAAGTACAGAGACTTTGTAAGTATTAGTGGTAGAAGTTAAAGTTCCTTGAAGACTTTGCATTGTCGAATTCAACTTTGCTTTAATCAAATGCTTACACATTGTGCCTCTTAAGTTAGTAGAATAAATTCTAAACTAACTAGACAATTATAAAATATATTCGAATGTACATGTACATACATGATGAGCAGCTGCATGTAGTACATAACAAATAGACCCACAAAATTCTGCGGTATGTATATGATTGAAAAATTATAAAAAATTTAATCAATTCTAAAACCATTATCACAAGAAGAGAAGTAGGTGCAATGGTAATTAAAAATATCCATGAATAATTTGTATAGTTTAGTACCTTTAGTATTCATATTAATAGTAATTTCTGAAAATAGTTGATCAAGAAAAAGAACGAGTGATTTAAATTAAAGGGATTTGGGAGATTTTGGGTTACCTAACGGATTGAGGGGTAATTTTTAAAACTTTACTGATGGTAGGGGTAAATTTGGCCAAATAGTATAACAGTAGAGATAAATTTTATCGAATAGTATAATGAAAGTTAAATGTAGACAATATTCGAAAGTAGAGAGGTAGATTGGAACTTTTTCCCATATTTTTAAGTTTAGCAAAGTTTAGTTTTTTTTCCCTGTTTGGTCATTTAAAACTAAAAGTTGAATGATTTATCACTCCACTTTCCTTTTGTAATCATTCAACATTCTTTTGGGTTACCCTTCTTTACTGTCTTAATCCACTTCCTCACCTACCCAAGTTGATCATTTACTTTAAAGCTTTGTATACTGTCGAGTGTCGAAAAGGAATTTATTTCAACAACAAATACCTTTTTAAGAAACCTACAGGGCTAAATTGATTTTTTTTGACTCTTTATAAATTTATTTTTAGTTTTATGACCTAACCTTTTTTTTTTCACACATACGTAAGAGATATATCTTTTACACATAAGAGATTTAAAAGGCAATTTTTTTAAATTCAAAATTGTAAAGGGGCATGATATACAAATATCACGAATATTAATATGGGTATTTGATTTCATTAATGAGAGTAAAGAAAATAAAAAGGAGATAATTGAATGATTTAGAAAAGTAAATGACGTGTAAGCAAAGAGATTAAAGAATATAAGAAAAAGGAAGGTAAAATAAGATTAATTGAGAATTTGTTAAAAGTAAGTTAAACCTATAAAAGAAATCAGGAGAATCAAGTTTTACGTCAAACTTAAGTAGAAGATCGTGTTCTTCACTTATTTAAGGAGTCATAGAAAAGTTAAGGATAATATTAATAAATTATGAGATGTACTTTTTGGATTTGGTACAAAAGTGTCTTTTTGTGAATTCTTGCAGCCATCTGAAATATGATTTACATAATTAGTGGTCCTTATTTAGTCATGTGGTTTCCCTCTATTAATGAATTACCTACTCTCTCTCTCTCTCTCTCTCAAAGTTGCCATTTCAATTTTTTCAATTATCTGTCAGAATATTAATACATACGAGTAAAATTTTATATACCAGCTAATTTCTTTGTTGAAAAACGTAACTTAATTTGTTGGATATGTAAAAAAAAAAAAAAAACAAAAGAAAAAAGAATATTCCTAACATATGGTTATCTATCATGAACACTTACTCTAGTTGCTATCATTAGTTACCATCTTATCTTTAAGTTTAATCTCGCGTTTGGGTATGAATTTGGTAATTTGAAAAAAGAGTTTTTAAAGCTGTGTTGAAAAATAAATTTTAGAAGTTGAAGTTGTATTCAGATATGCATTTTACTTAAACAAATATAAAAGTTTTGTGAGTGTAAGAAAAATTTTCACCCAGATACTGGCCCAAACCATGAACGTGAAAATTGCACTTTAAATATTTTTCAAAAACTGATTAAATTCCATGAACAAACAATATTTTTTTTTATTTTTTTTTTAAAAAGAAGCTAAAATCTATGTCCAAACGGGAGCTTAAGTTTCTCATGCTGGAAGATTGTACTGCCTGTAAACTGTATGGGGTAAAATTGGTTTATAACAGAAAAGTATAGGATACAAAAAGGCTATAATTTACTATTTTGCTCTGAAATTAACAACTTTCTTTCGCTTTGCCATTATTTTAACTTCTGCTCTCGGAGATGTTGAGATCAGATCCAGGCTTGTCATCTTTATTGATTTCAATCATTAAATCTTAATTTTAATCCTATCTTGTTATCATTTTTGGATCAAATTAATTTGCTTGAATATAAACCACGTAACAAATTTAACTGTACCGTTCTAGGGGTAAATAATTTGGTGCCACCGAGGGGCATAGACAGCTGCACAATTGCTTTGATTCATTCGTTTATTACTAACTAGTTTTAATTCTTTCCTTAGTAAAAACCATATATGACAGCTAATGATGTCAACAATACACACAACCTTGAGGTACACGATGAATTGTCCCAACATGATGACTCAATCAATGAGACTCGCAACGTAGGGGATGAGACAACCCCGGTTCGAGATGGTCAATATCCTCGGCATGTGCGGGAGCCAACCCTTGATGATGTAGAGGAGGAACACGTCGTAGAAATGGTCAAACTCCTGAGGGAGCAGCAGAAAGCAATCATGAATCGCCTCTCAAGGCATGATCAGGTGATGATAGAGTTAAAATAAGCATTGTCAGATGCCTCCAATAACGCAAACGGAAGGGGATCGATTCCTCCGGTGCTCCTACAAATCAAACGGCTCAGAGAGTCGCTAACAATACCCCAGGGGGTGAAGTCGGTTTTGATTAAGCCGGAGGGACCGATAGTGAATCTGGGAATAACAACGGGAATGATCCCTTCAAGACCGAGCTCATGAGGTTTATGAGAGAAATAAACGAATGAATGGATCAGAATGTGAAGGAGTTTCACACTCAGATAGATCAAATTCTGGGCGCACCACTAGTACTAAAAGGCCCAGATTCAAAAATATACATACAATTACCGTTTAAGCCGAGCGTAACACCAGAGCTAATTCCGAAGAGATTCAAGATGCCAGACATACCAAAATACGATGGGACATCGTATCCGCAGGAGCACATCACAACCTACACCACGACTATGAAAAGGAACAATCTAGCTCAACATGAGACCGAGTCAATCTTGTAGAAGAAGATTGGTGCACAAAGGGGGCCCTGACGTGGTATTCTCTCTTACTCGAGCATTCAATTGACTCTTTTGATATGCTTGCAGACTCATTCATTAAGTCCCATGCCGGAGCATGGAAGGTTCATGCAAGAAAGGCAGACATATTCAGAATTGCACAGGGCGAATCCGTACTGTTGCGAGAATTTGTGATCCAGTTCCAGAAAGAAAGGATGCTGCTACCGGCAGTCCCAAATGAGTGGGCAGCAGAGGCATTCACAAAAGGGTCTAAATCCACGGAGTTTCGATGCCTCCCTAAAGCTGAAGGAAAGCCTGTTTGAGTTTCATGCAACCACATGGGCGGATGTCCATAACCGTTATTGGTCAAAAGTAAGGATATAAGGCGATCATCTTGGGTCCCCGGTATCAACCAGGTGACGGGGTCGAGACAAAAACCAGGACAAGTTTAAAAGCTACTTTGATACGGATCGGTGGTCCTCTAGAGGTCGTTTTATGCCGTACGAAAGAACAGAAGGTCGTAGTAACAAAGGGTTTCAGTCATCGGATAGGTTTGCTCCCGATAGAAGGATCGAGCATGGTCGGAATAACTGGTCGTTATATGAAAAAGAGGTTCCAGGGGCCCGAGACTCCACATTTCCTAGGTTATCAGATTACAACTTTAACATCAGCTTAGTAGAGTTGGTATCAATAATGAGGAATTTCAAAGAAGCACGATTCCCGAAGCCAATTTGATCAGATCCTAGCCAGAGGAATCCCGATTTATGGTATGAATACCATGGGACTCACGGCCATAGAACTGGGGACTACCGACATCTTCGCGAGAGGTGGCGACATTGTTGAAGAATGGCCATCTTAGGGAATTCTTAAGTAACTGAGCCAAGAACAACTATGGCAAAAACTGGGATAATACGGAGCCTTCGAAGGCACTAGAACGGTCGCCTTAGATTACTATCAACATGATATTCGTAGGAAACGAAGTCAATAATGTGACCTTTTCAGCGGCTAAAAAAATGAAGATATCGGTGACTCACAACAAGAGGCTCCGGAAAGTAGCGGATGATGATATCACCTTCATAGAGAAGGCCACTGATGGACTTCTTCTGCCACACAACGATGCTTTGGTAATATCTATTAATATTATAGACTTCAAAATTAAGCGTGTTTTGGTTGACCCAGGAAGCTCATCCAACATCATCCAATAGAGAGTGCTGGAGCAAGCAAAATTGACCGGGAGCATCATTCCGATGATAAAACTCTTAGTTGGATTCAACTTGACAAGTGTGACAACACGAGGGGAGATTTTACTGCCCACAAACGTTGAAGGATTAATCATGACCTCTATATTTGAAGTGTTAGATTGAGATATGAGTTACAATGTAATCCTGAGAAGGGCATGGATACACGAAATGAAGGTCATACCCTCAACATATCACTAGTTATTAAAATTTCCAATGTCGGAAGGAATCAAATAGATAAGAGGAGATCAACCGGCAACGAGGAAGATGAACGCGGTAACTGTTTCCTATAGCAAGGGGAAAAAGTCCAACAAATAACAATTACAGGAATCGATGCCTTCTCGCTTTCCGATTCAAGATGATAAATGCCAGGAGTCATCGGAATCCCATCAAATTCTGCGATATTTTCAGGTACCGGAGGAGACATATGCGACCAGGTCGACCACATAAGAACTCAAGCAAGTGGCCCTGTTCGGAGAATTTTTAGAAAGGAAGTTTCACCTAGGAACAAGCTTAAATCCCGAGCTCAGGTTAGAATTTATAAATTTTCTTAAAGCTAATGCAGATTGCTTTGCGTGGTCACACTCGGATATGACGGGTATCCTATTAGAGGTGGTCGTTCACAAGCCGAGTCTGGTTCCAAATTTCCCACTGGTAAGGCAGAAGAAACGCCCGATAGCAAAGGTCAGAAACAAATTTGTTAAAGAAGAAGCAACCCGATTACTAAATATTGGTTCCATCCGGGAGGTAAAATATCCATAATGATTAGCCAATGTAGTTGTAAAACCAAAAAAGAATAATAAGTTTAGGATGTATGTAGACTGTAAAGATTTATATAAGGCATGCCCTAAAGACTCATTTCCGCTGCCAAACATTGATCAAATAATTGATGTTACGGCCGCACACGAGTTAATGAGTTTTTTTGATGCTTACTTAGGGTATAATCAAATAAAATTGAACCCGCAGGATTAGGAAAAAACTTCTTTCATAACAAACTTTGGCACATATTGCTATAATATGATGCCTTTCGGGCTTAAGGATGCCGGAGCCACTTCTCAGAGGCTTGTAAATAAAATGTTTGAGAATAAGATAGACAAAAGAATGGAGGTGTACATGGATAACATGTTAGTCAAGTCTTTGAATGCAGGAGATCATTTGAAACATCTTCAAGAAATGTTTGACGTTCTGAGGAAGCATAACATGAAACTCAACCCGGAGAAATGTACGTTCGGGGTTGGTTCTGGTAAGTTCTTAGGGTTCTAGTCTCACAAAGAGGGATCGAAGAAAATCCTGATTGGATCAAAGCTATCAAGGATACTCCGGATCAATTGACAAGTGTATAGGAAGTTCAGGGGCTGACCGAGAGATTGGCGGCTCTAAGCAGGTTCATTTCGCGATCCTCGAAAGAGTGCCACCACTTCTTTTCACATATGAAAAATAAGAACAATTTTGTATGTACTCCGGAATGTCAACAGACACTTAAAGACCTAAAAAGGTATCTATCCAGCCCCCCGGTATGTCAAAATCGGCGTAAGGTGAGTAATTTCTAATATACCTAGCAGTCTCAGAAGTAGCGGTAAGTGCCGTTTTGGTCCGATAGGAAGAAGGTACGCAATTTCTTATTTATTACATTAGCAAAATACTGTCGGGAGCGGATACTCACTATTCGCACCTCGAAAAATTGGCCTTAGCTCTCGTACTCCCCTCTCGAAAGCTTAAGACTTATTTTCAGTGCCACCCGATAGTCGTTGTGACAACCTTTCCTTTGAGGAATGTCCTTTACAAACTTGAATTGTCAGGTCGTTTGGCTAAATAGGCAGTAGAAATTAGCGAATTTGATATTGAGTACAAACTTAGGACTGCAATCAAGTCGCAAGTTGTGGCCAACTTCAGTCCCGGGTTAATGGCTTTGACTGCTAAGGAAGCAGTGCTGGTGTCGGAAACAGCATCAGGAGTTTGGACCTTGTTTACGGATGGCCAACATAAAAGGGCCCGATCTAGGGGTAGGTTTAATCAGGCCCTCAGGGGTCCCCTGAGGCAGGCCATTAAAATTGTTCCGTTAACTAACAATGAGGCTGAGTATGAGGCTTTGGTTGCAGGACTTCAACTAGCCCGGGGGCTAGGCTCCGAGGTCATCAAAATAAAATGTGACTCCTAGCTAGTAGTAAACTAAGTGTATGGGATTTTCGACTCAAAGGAAGAATGCATGCAACAATATTTGAACAAGGTTCATGCATTGCTTGCACGATTCAGAGAATGGTCAATCGTCCATATACCAAGGGAAGAAAATGTAGAAGCAGATGCTTTGGCTAATTTGGGGTCATCCACGGAGATGAAAGGATCTGACTGCGGTACTGTCGTCCAGCTTCCTTATTGTGAATCATTCCTCCAAGTCAATCCCGAATCGCTCAAAAATCAAAACTGACGATTCAAACAAGTCATAGTACATCATACAAAGCTACTAATGCCCTCGATCCACCGAACGAAATAAAAATGCATAAAATGACCGGTCGGGTCGTTGCAGAATCTGAATAGGGTCTCTTTGTTTTTTGATTAAAATACATTTACCAAACAACCAATCACAAGCCAAGCACGAAAAAATACAAGCCAAGAACTACGATTTATTATACCTCAATAAAGGGTTATGGTTAGGACCGATGAGAACCCCATGAAAACTTACATGCAACATATAGTATATAATTCCTCAGGCTCGTGAAACAAATATAGTACTTGTAATGTGTATACGGATAGAACCGGGCTCGCCCCTTGCTTGACTAATCGAGACTGGAATATGATAGATTAAGGTTCGACCTCGAGTCATATCTAACCGAGGTGTGAAATTATATGGCCAAGCTTGAGACCCCGGGACCGAACAAAGTCGAGATTAGGCAAGATCGAGGGAAAATTGCTGAGTTGGATAACAGAAAGGCGAAATATCCGCGATCGAGCATAGATCACGGCGGAGATCTCGGCATGTATCAAGGATAGGCCGGTTAATTAGCCAATCAGGAGATTTCTTACTTTATTTAGAACTGTATCAAGAGTAGGACTTCCCTACTATATAAAGGGGATATGATCATTTGTAAAGGGGCATGAGTTTTATGCAACATAAAGCAATACACTGTCTTTTTCTAGCTTTCATTATCTTGTTACTCTGTTCTTATATCAAGTTGAAACTTCTCTTGATTCAAGGGTGATATAATTTGAGGGCCAAAGCTATTTGATTCGTTTGGTTCGCATTTATTTCTTTTATCGTTAAATTTAATATTAATATATTCTCTTAATTTGTGCCAAATTATATCACGTACCCTTAAAACCCCGTATAAATTCAATTGTTATCCTTTTTAGGGTAAACAGTTTGGCGCCCACCGTGGGGCTAAGGATAATAGTGATTGTCTGGTACTAACTTTCGTAACATACACTATTTTTTACTTGTTCTTGTGAGTATCTTTGATTCCAGGATCAAAATGTCAAACTCTCAGGCAACACCCGTACACACGGACAATGACTTCGGTCACCATGACGAAAATGACAACATAGCACTAGGGAACAACGTAACTCCAGTTGACCTCGATGGAGTTCCGACTGTAGATCGAAACGACGCCAGCTCGCATGTAGCCGTCAATGCAAATTTGGCCATCGATCCCGAGAGTAGCATCCGTAAGGATGTTCGATCGGCCGCTCAGAGCACACAAGGCGGCGAAGAGGGCGGAATCAGTCTTCGGGTGAGCTTCGAGATGTTACAGGCTCAACAAGCTGCGATAGCCCAGCTCCAAAACCAGAATCATACACCAAGCAGGATCGAGCCATAGCCGTCCCAGGAAGTTGTTCCCAGGGTCGAATCAGTGTCAAGGAAATCAAACGAGAATGAATCGGGGGCCGATCCCGAAATCATAAAGATGCTCGAAGGACTAACGAAATGACTTGGGGAAAAAAAGATTGAAGCAAACGACAAGAAGGTGGAAACTTATAACTCCAGGGTTGATCAAATCCCGTGGGCACCACCAATATTGAAGGGTTTGGATTCCAAAAAGTTCATACAAAACCCTTGCCCCCCCCCCCCGAGTGCGACTCCTAAATTGATCCCCAAGAAGTTTCGCATGTCCGAGATTCCTAAGTATAATGGAATGACCGACCCAAACGAGCATGTCACCTCTTACACATGTGCAATTAAAGGGAATAATCTAGAGGACGACGAGATCGAATCCGTGTTACTAAAGAAATTTGAGGAGACCCTGTCAAAGGGAGCTATGATATGGTACCACAATTTACCACCTAACTCTATTGATTCTTTTGCTATGCTTGCAGATTCTTTTGTAAAGGCACACGCCGGAGCCATAAAGGTTGAGACTAGGAAGTCGGACCTTTTCAAGGTAAGACACAAAGATAACGAGATGCTCAAAGAGTTTGTATCTCAGTTCCAAATGGAACGAGTGGATCTACCACCGGTCGCCGATGATTGGGCCGTTCAAGCTTTCACTCAAGGACTCAATGTATGAAGCTCAGTGGCTTCACAGCAGCTGAAGCATAACTTGATTGAATACCCGACAGTTACCTGGGTCGATGTACATAATCAGTATCAATCGAAGATTAGAGTCGAAGACGACCAGTTGGGTGCTCCTTCCGGGTCCGTTTATCCCATCAGGCCCGTTGACAAATCAAGAGGGACATTGATCGAGAACCAAGGCTGAACAGGAGTCGATACCAGCCATATAATGGAGATCGTAGGACCAACGGATCTGGGCGAAACCCTGTACGAAGTGAAAGGAGAAATGACCGAGGTCAGAGCTATCGAGGGCTCATGAGCAAGAATGGCTTAGACATGCATACCGGACCTAAAGAAGCACCACGATTGTCAGAATATAACTTCAATGTTGACGCAGCTGCCATCGTATCGGCTATCAGATGCATCAAAGACACTAAATGGCCTAGACCTCTGCAGACTGATTCAGCCTAGAGAAATCCCTACCAAATGTGTAAATATCATGGCACCCATGGCCACAGAATGGAAGATTGTAGACAGTTGAGAGAATAAGTAGCCCAGTTATTCAACGACGAGCACCTTTGGGAGTTTCTGAGTGATTGAGCTAAGAATTATTTCAGAGACAGGGATTCTAACAAACAAAACGAACAAGAAAAACCTCAACACGTCATTCACGTAATGGTCGGAGGAGTCGATGTTCCCCAAGGGCCAATGTTAAAACGCACCAAGGTGTCGATCACAAGGGAGAAATGAACTCGGTATTACGTCCCAGAAGGAACCTTGTCCTACAACGACGAGGTCGCAGAAGGAATCATGCAACCCCATAACGATGCACTGGTTATATCTGTACTTATGAATAAGACTCGAGTTAAACGTGTGTTAATTGATCCAGGTAGTTCGGCCAACATCATTCGATTAAGGGTCGTAGAACAGCTCGGCCTATAGGGCCAAGTTGTGTCCACAGCCCGAGTGCTAAACGGATTCAACATGGCTTGTGAGACTACTAAGGGCGAAATAACTTTGCCAGTGAACGTGGCCGGGACCATCCAGGAGACCAAGTTCCATATGATCGAGGGCGATATGAGGTATAACACCCTGTTCGAGAGACCATGGATCTACAACATGAGGGCAGTGCCCTGCCCTCGACCCTTCACAAGGTTCTAAAATTCCCGACACTTGAGGGAATCAAAACAATTTACGGGGAGCACGAGACCCTCAGTTTTCTCGATGCCTATTCCGGGTACAACCAAATACAAATGAACCTGGATGATCAGGAAAAGACCTCATTCATCACTAAATATGGTACCTACTGCTATAACGTAATACCATTTGGATTGAAAAATGCTGGTGCCACTTATCAACGCCTAGTAAATCGGATATTCGAAGAACAAATAGGGAAATTTATGGAAGTTTGCATTGATGATATGTTAGTTAAGTCCCTGTGAGAAGAGGACCATTTGAAACATTTGTAGGAAACCTTCAATATATTGAGGAAATACAACATGAAGTTGAACCCGAAAAAATGCGCGTTCGGAGTCGGGTCAGGCAAATTTCTCGGATTCATGGTATCCAACCGAGAAATCGAGATCAACCCCGACAAGATCAAAGTTATCGAGGACATCACGGTAGTAGACAACATAAAGGTCGTACAGAGGTTAACCGGGCGCATAGCCGCCCTGGGGCGATTCATCTCGAGGGCATTAGTTAAGAGCCGTTGATTTTTCTTGTTGCTGAAGAAGAAATATAACTTCACATGGACTCCGGAATGCCAACAGGCCTTGGAAGAGCTTAAACGATACTTATCGAGCCCGCCGCTGCTTCACACGCCGAGGGCAGACGAACAACTGTACTTATATTTGGAAGTATCAGAGATAGCGATAAGTGGAGTCCTAGTCCGGGAAGAACAAAGTATGCAATTTCCAATTTATTATGTTAGCCGGACCTTGGGCGAGGCCGAAACTAGATATCCCCACCTAGAAACATTGGCGCTCGCTTTGATAAGTGCCTCTAGGAAACTAAAACCGTACTTTCAGTGTCACCCCATATGTGTTGTGATAACTTACCCATTGCGAAATATTATGCACAAACCCGAGATTTTGGGACGGTTAGCCAAATGTGCCATAGAAATCAGCGGGTATGATATTGAATATCGACCCCGAACATCCATTAAGTCTTAAATTTTGGCTGACTTCGTGGCTGACTTCACGCCGACCCTATTACCCGAGGTCGAAAGAGAGTTTTTAGTGAACTCGGGTACGTCCTCGGGAATCTGGACCCTCTTTATGGACGGTGCATCGAACGCAAAGGGGTCCGGACTTGGCATCGTACTAAAACCGCCCACAGGCAACGTGGTTAGACAATCTATTAAAACTGTGAAATTGACTAACAACGAGGCTGAATATGAGGCCATGATTGCAGATATCGAACTAGCCAAAGGCTTGGGAGTGGAGGTGATCGAAGCCAAATGCGACTCCCTCCTTGTGGTGAATCAGGTTAATGGAACCTTCAAAGTGAGAGAAGAACGAATGCAAAGATACCTAGATAAGTTACAAGTAACTTTGCCTCGATTTAAAGAATGGACTTTGCAACACGTGCCTCGAGATCAAAATAATGAAGCCGATTCCTTCACAAACTTAGGATCATCGGTCAAGGATAACGAGCTCAATTCGGGGGTCGTCGTTCAACTCATAAGGTCAGTAGTCGAAGAAGGCCACGCCGAGATAAACTCCACAAGCTTGACCTGGGATTGGAGAAATAAATACATAGAGTATTTGAAGACCAGAAAACTTCCCTCAGATCCAAAAGAATCGAGGGCCCTCTGCACAAAGGCAGCATGATTCACCTTGTCCGAAGACGGAACCTTGTTCAGAAGAACGTTCGATGGTCCACTAGTGATATGTCTGGGACCGGGAGATACCGAGTATGTTCTGAGGGAAGTTCACGAGGGCACTTGCGAAAATTATTCTGGTGCCGAATCATTGGTTCAAAAGGTAATCAGAGCCGGCTATTACTGGATCGGCATGGAAAGATGCGAAAGAGTTTGTTTGAAAATGCGACAAATACGAAAGACATGCACCGATGATTCACCAACCTGGGGAACTACTACATTCAGTCTTGTCACCATGGCCATTCATGAAGTGGGGAATGGATATCGTTGGCCCTCTTCCATGGGCATAGGTAAAGCTCAATTTATTTTATTTATGACTGACTATTTTTCTACGTGGGTTGAAGCACAGGCCTTTGAGAAGGTTAAGGAGAAGAAAGTCGTCGACTTCATTTGGGACCACATCATATGTCGGTTCGGTATGCCATCTAAAATTATGTGTGACAACGGGAAACCGTTCATCGGCAGCAAAGTAACCAAATTTCTTGAAGATCATAAGATCAAAAGAATTCTATCAACACCTTATCATCCTAGTGGGAACGGGCAAGCCGAATCGACCAACAAAACCATCATCCAAAATATTAAGAAAAGGCTAACCGACGCCAAAAGAAAGTGGAAGGAAATTCTGCCCGAAGTTCTTTGGGCATACCGTTCAACCTCGAAATCTAGTACCGGGGCTACCCCATTCTCATTGGTTTATGGCACCGAAGCTCTAATACCGGTCGAAGTCGGAGAGCCGAGTATCAGGTTTCGATATGCAACAAAGGAATCAAATGATGAGGCCATGAATACGAGCCTGAAACTATTGGATGAAAGGCGTGAAGCTGCCCTCGTCAGATTAGCTGCCCAAAAACAACGGATCGAGAGATACTACAATCGAAGAGCCAATCTTTGATATTTTAATGTCGGGGACTTAGTGCTAAGAAAAGTCACCCTCAACACCCGAAATCTGAACGAAGGGAAATTGGGTCCGAATTGGGAAGGACCGTACCAGATTCTCGAGGTCACTGGGAAAGGGTCCTACAAGCTCGGAACGATGAATGGAGAACAACTACCGAAGAACAAATAGGGAAATCTATGGAAGTTTGCATTGATGATATGTTAGTTAAGTCCCTGCGAGAAGAGGACCATTTGAAACATTTGTAGGAAACCTTTAATATATTGAGGAAATACAACATGAAGTTGAACCCGAAAAAATGCGTGTTTGGAGTCGGGTCAGGCAAATTTCTCGGATTCATGGTATCCAACCGAGAAATCGAGATCAACATCGACAAGATCAAAGTTATCGAGGACATCACGGTAGTAGACAACGTAAAGGTCGTACAGAGGTTAACCGGGCGCATAGCCGCCCTGGGGTGATTCATCTCGAGGGCATCAGTTAAGAGCCATCGATTTTTCTCGTTGCTGAAGAAGAAATATAACTTCACATGGACTCCGGAATGCCAACAGGCCTTGGAAGAGCTTAAACGATACTTATCGAGCCCGCCGCTGCTTCACATGCCGAGGGCAGACGAACAACTGTACTTATATTTGGAAGTATCAGAGATAGCGATAAGTGGAGTCCTAGTCCAGGAAGAACAAAGTATGCAATTTCCGATTTATTATGTTAGCCGGACCTTGGGCGAGGCCGAAACTAGATATCCCCACCTAGAAACATTGGCGCTCGCTTTGATAAATGCCTCTAGGAAACTAAAACCGTACTTTCAGTGTCACCCCATATGTGTTGTGATAACTTACCCATTGCGAAATATTATGCACAAACCCGAGATTTTGGGACGGTTAGCCAAATGTGCCATAGAAATCAGCGGGTATGATATTGAATATCGACCCCGAACATCCATTAAGTCTCAAATTTTAGCTGACTTCGTGGCTGACTTCACGCCGACCCTATTACCCGAGGTCGAAAGAGAGTTTTTAGTGAACTCGGGTACGTCCTCGGGAATCTGGACCCTCTTTATGGACGGTGCATCGAACACAAAGGGGTCCGAACTTGGCATCGTACTAAAACTGCCCACAGGCAACGTGGTTAGACAATCTATTAAAACTGTGAAATTGACTAACAACGAGGCTGAATATGAGGCCATGGTTGCAGATATCGAACTAGCCAAAGGCTTGGGAGTGGAGGTGATCGAAGCCAAATGCGACTCCCTCCTTGTGGTGAATCAGGTTAATGGAACCTTCAAAGTGAGAGAAGAGCGAATGCAAAGATACCTAGATAAGTTACAAGTAACTTTGCATCAATTTAAAGAATGGACTTTGCAACACGTGCCTCGAGATCAAAATAATGAAGCCGATTCCCTCGCAAACTTAGGGTCATCGGTCAAGGATAACGAGCTCAATTCGGGGGTCGTCGTTCAACTCATAAGGTCAGTAGTCGAAGAAGGCCACGCCGAGATAAACTCCACAAGCTTGACCTGGGATTGGAGAAATAAATACATAGAGTATTTGAAGACCAGAAAACTTCCCTCAGATCCAAAAGAATCGAGGGCCCTCTGCACAAAGGCAGCATGATTCACCTTGTCCGAAGACGGAACCTTGTTCAGAAGAACGTTCGATGGTCCACTAGCGATATGTCTGGGACCGGGAGATACCGAGTATATTCTGAGGGAAGTTCACGAGGGCACTTGCGGAAATCATTCTGGTGCCGAATCATTGGTTCAAAAGGTAATCAGAGCCGACTATTACTGGATCGGCATGGAAAAAGATGCGAAAGAGTTTGTTCGAAAATGCGACAAATACGAAAGACATGCACCGATGATTCACCAACCTGGGGAACTACTCCATTCAGTCTTGTCACCATGGCCATTCATGAAGTGGGGAATGGATATCGTTGGCCCTCTTCCATGGGCACAGGTAAAGCTCAATTTATTTTATTTATGACTGACTATTTTTCTACGTGGGTTGAAGCACAGGCCTTCGACAAGGTTAGGGAGAAGAAAGTCGTCGACTTCATTTGGGACCACATCATATGTCGGTTCGGTATGCCATCTAAAATTATGTGTGACAACGGGAAACCGTTCATCGGCAGCAAAGTAACCAAATTTCTTGAAGATCATAAGATCAAAAGAATCCTATCAACACCTTATCATCCTAGCGGGAACGGGCAAGCCAAATCGACCAACAAAACTAACATCCAAAATATTAAGAAGAGGCTAACCGACGCCAAAAGAAATTGGAAGGAAATTCTGCCCGAAGTTCTTTGGGCATACCGTTCAACCTCGAAATCTAGTACCGGGGCTACCCCATTCTCATTGGTTTATGGCACCGAAGCTCTAATATCGGTCGAAGTCGGAGAGCCGAGTATCAGGTTTCGATATGCAACAAAGGAATCAAATGATGAGGCCATGAATACGAGCCTGAAACTATTGGATGAAAGGCGTGAAGCTGCCCTCGTCAGATTAGCTGCCCAAAAACAACGGATCGAGAGATACTACAATCGAAGAGCCAATCTTTGATATTTTAATGTCGGGGACTTAGTGCTAAGAAAAGTCACCCTCAACACCCGAAATCTGAACGAAGGGAAATTGGGTCCGAATTGGGAAGGACCGTACCAGATTCTCGAGGTCACCGGGAAAGGGTCCTACAAGCTCGGAACGATGAATGGAGAACAACTACCGAACAATTGGAATATATCTCACCTAAAATGGTATTACTGCTAAGGTACGGCCCAATTTCATTTCCTTTTTTCAGACTAACACTTGCAGGTGCTCAACGAGAAACGACAATGGATTTTTCGCCGAACAACACGAAGTCTTTAGGTTTGTAAGCACGTGTTGCACTCTTTTTCCCTTAGACTGATTTTGTCCCAAATGAGTTTTTCGGCGAGGTTTTTAACGAGACAACAATGAATCGTGATAACTTAGAATCAAGCCCGATTACGAATCGGCACCGAAGATCAATTCAACAATATCCGAGGTTCCTTTGCAATCAACCTCGAATACTGGGGGGCTACCCTCGAATATGAATTATCTCCGAATATCAACTCTAGCGAGGAAACTACTTCATAAAGGAAGGGTATCGATAGATAGGATTTATTGTAAGGGCCAAACGGTCAAAACGAACCGTGCCCACGTAGATTGCTCGATCCATGACATAAAACATGTACGCATGTATGACTATTTTGATCGAGAATAAAGAGAAGTACTTTCTTTCCAATCATCTTATGTTTTAAAATTTTTCCTCTTTACATCCCTTAAAGAGTTTCGTACTTCTGAAAATAACGAGCCCAAGGGCAATACATAATCAGAATGTGAACGACCACTCCCTCACTCGGGGACTGCCGTCCAACTCAAACGGCCTAAGTCATTGGGCCTCGGGGGCAAAAGACCTATTAGGCAACTCTCTGATTTCTAAAGGCCACGGCCACCCCACTTGGGGACTGTTATCTCGGGCAAGCCCGGATAACTCGGGAAAAAACAAGCCCATTGGGAAGCTCTCGAACTGAAAGGCTACGACCAAATTAACACAGCTCAGAGACGTCCGAAATCCTTAACCACAACTAGGCCTTCAAAAAAGAAATATTTTTACAACCGGTTCTAAAGGCTACCCTCGGCAAACTATAATTTGAGTTACTTACTTCTGGAGAAAGTTCCCGGTAACAATGAACCCCCGAGATGCCTCAAAACAAAATAATGTAAAGGCAGGGTTTGTCCGAACTTACACAACCTAAATTATTTTATGCTAAGGCATTCCGACCTTTGTGAATATAAGTAATAACACAAAGGAAAAATTTGAGAGCCGAAAGGGGAAGAAAGCCTTATATATATAATAGTTCTTTTTTACAAAGGCCAGAATGGCCTAGTAGAAAAATTTACAGTGGTCAAAACGACCTAAAAAGAAAGCAAAAAATATAAAGGCCTAAGTAGCTTGGTCTTCATCGGAGGTAGTATCTCCATCCTCGGGATTTTCTCTGTCTTCGGACTCGCTTAAGCTCTCGGAAACTTCCTCAGGAAAGGCTAGCTTCCGGGCCCTGGCTTCCTATGCTTTGGCACTCTCGATTTCGGCCAGGACATCTAAGCCTTGAGAATGAACTCCCTCGAGGGCTTCCCTTCGAGCCTGCCATCTTGCATGATCCACCATAATCTTGGCCTTCTCCTGGATGGCCTCGACATCAACCTTGAACTGGGCTACTTTAGCATCGGCTTTGGTGTTGGCCACAGCCACCTCAGATCTGGCCACTTCGAGTTCATTGGCCAAGTTTGCCTTATGAAAAATAGCCAAGTCCAATTGAGATTGAAGCTCCTCGATATTCTAGACCTGCACCGAGGCCTTCTCTTTTGCAGCTTGGAGCTGGGTCTCGGCCGACTCCAGTTGTGCTTGGATAGTTTCCTTTTTCAAGGCTAAGATGTCCATATTCTTCTTGAATTCTTCAGCCTCGGCTTGTATCACATCTACCTGTGTCTTGAGCTTCCCGATCTGTTCGAGCCTCTGCCGGACCTACAGGATCGGATCGTTAGTTACTATCTCTAATTCATCTTCACTATCGTGAAGCACTCGAAATATCTGCTAGGCTATCTCGACATGCTCACTCTTAGCCGCTTCTAAATCGGCCCGAAGCTTGTCGCTCAGAAGCTTGTAAGTATCCCCCTTCTCGGTGATTTCCCGGACCTCAGCCTCGTGCTCTTCCCGGATTCTGAAGAAAGCCTCATGATGCAACACCGAAGCCTGCAAGCCCTAAGAGAGATGTTAGAATTATTTACAACTTCAAGTTAAAAATAAATAATGAAGTGAACCTCGAACTTACCCGATTCAAAGCATGTTGGGCCTCGTTAAATAAGCAAGGCGCCTCCACCGCATTCATCACCGCCTGGTCTTCCTCGATCACCAAGTATCTGAGGTAGCTAGCAACCCTTACGGGGGCAGAGAAAACCCGGGCATCCTCCTGGATAGAAAAATTTAGCGATCGCCTGCGGTCGGGGTTAACACTTAGGGCAGAGAATCGATCCACCAGTTTTGGGCTCGATGAAGACCTAGTAGCACCCTATGACGGTACCTTATTTGGCACCGGTAAGTCACCCAAACCGGTAGCACCTTCCGAAGCTGTAGAGTCGAGGCTATCAAAAAAGTTATTGAAAGGATCGGCTGCTCCTTGCGTCCCTTCGCCAAGTTTACCCTTTAACCCCTGGGCCTCGTTAATCATAGAATCCGAAAATGAGGGCGACCCATAAATGTCAATCACCCCAAGTACCTTTTTGGGTACGTTATCTTCTGACCGGGACATACTGATAACACTTTCTTTATCGACCTCACTAGCTCGGGCCAAATCGGTCTCGACCCTCTCGAGGACATCAACCATTTTCTCTACTACAACCTCCATGGCTCGAGGCATCTCGGAGCCGCATCTTACTCGGGCCACCAACTCAGAATGTTCTTTTTCCTCGGGCTCGTCCCTCAACCGATTGAGTGAGTCCGATGAGAGTTCTTGGGCCCCAGCTTTTTAGGGTCTATGCGCCAGCCGCTTCCTCGGTCTCTTCTTTTCAGAGTCGGAGGGAATCATGGCTTTTCTTTTCCCCTTCTCTTTGACCTGTTTCGGAGCAGGGGGATTGGCGTGTATATCATCATCAGCTGATGGAGGCTTCATCTCGACGTCCTTTGGTAAACCTGTGAAATAAAAATATAACAAATCGGGGACCGATGATAAAAAGAAATGATATCAGATGTATCTGGGAAAAGCTCTTACCATGATTGCGGGCCTCCCATCGACCTTTAGAATATTCCATCCAAGCCCGCTCGGAATACGACCTCTATGACACAAGGCCCTCGATCCATTCCTTAATATCAGTAACTGCGTCCGGCATCTGGACCACAGTTGCGACACCAAAAACATCAATGAACAAAGAGATAAGAAGGAAAACAATAGGATCGAACCTTCGAAGCGAAACACTACTTACGTTTCATGTTCCATTTCTCGGGAAATGGCATGTCTTCAGCAGGGATCAGGTCCGAAGTCTTTACACGAACAAATCGGCACATCCAACCTTGGTCCTAATTTTCATCTATGCTCGAGAATGGAGCCTTACTGGCTCGGCGAGCAAGCTTGATCAGTCCCCCTCGATAGAGTCGGGGACTGTAGAGGCACATAAGGTGGTCGAGGGTAAAGGGACATCCCTCAATTTTGCTTACAAAAAATCGGAGTAGAATCACTATTCTCCAGAATTAGGGGTGGATCTGGTCAAGAGTCACATCATACCTCTTGCAAAAGGCAATGATGATAGGGCCAACGTGAAGGTATAAGTGTAAACACTTAGAAAACCCTCCACGTGGGTAGTGATCGATTCCTCGGGCGAAGGAATCACCACA
Organism: Nicotiana tomentosiformis; assembly: GCF_000390325.3. NCBI lineage: Eukaryota > Viridiplantae > Streptophyta > Magnoliopsida > Solanales > Solanaceae > Nicotiana > Nicotiana tomentosiformis. The sequence goes on from NC_090813.1 coordinate 2,614,851, forward strand.
TGCTTATTGACCCAGTTGTAGTCCTCTTTAACCTTGGTAAGGAGATCCTCGGTGATTGAGCATATGTATCTCGAAACCGGATCACATCGGCCCGGTACCGAGGAGGTCTTTTCAACCTTAATATCGGTAATAGTGGGGCACCCTTTCGGAACAAATTCCTCAGAGTGAGGCTCCGCCGCACCCCCGCCACCGGTGGATCGTGATGAAGAAGCGGCCTCCTTTTGTGGTACGGTCTTAGAAGTTTTTGCCATTGAAGAACAGGAGGAAAGAGAATTAAGATGGTATGCGGTTTGATAAAAGTTTACGAAATTTGGGTGCAAGAGTTGCAAAGAACACTACAACATTTTAGGCCTACAACCACCCCTGAGAAGTGTGGCCTAAGGTATTTTTGATGGAAAAACAAGAATAGGAGGAGCTTTGAGCGTAAAGTTTGAATGAAGAAAAATTGGATACTTATAGCTTACTGGTGACGGTTCAGAACCGATAGTGGCTGACCAGCGACTGGCAGGCATTTAATGCATTGATAACTGGACTGACATGACGTTTCGATATCCATTTGTCGCTTACGTCATAGTCGGGTTCGTCGCTTACGTCATGGCCCATCGAGACGGGATTCGAAAATTCATGTCGTTTCTCATCATTTTCTCTCCGAAAAATGAGGGGACTATCTGTATATGGATAGAACCGGGCTCAACCCTTGTTTGACTAATCGAGACTGAAATATGATAGCTTAAGGTCCGACCTTGAGTCATATCGAACCGAGGTGTGAAATTATATCGCCAAGCTCGAGACCCCGGGACTGAACAAAGTCAAGATCAGGCGAGATCGAGGGAAACTTGCTGATTCAGATAACAGAAAGGCGAAATATCCGCGATCGAGCGGAGATCTCGGCATGTATCAAGGATAGGCCGGTTAATCAGCCAATCAGGAGATTTCTTACTTCATTTGAACTGTATCAAGAGTAGGACTCCCCTACTATATAAAGGGGATATGATCATTTGTAAAGGGGCATGAGTTTTATGCAACATATAGCAATACACTGTCTTTTTCTAGCTTTTATTATCTTGTTACTATGTTCTTATATCAACTTGAAACTTCTCTTGAGTCAAGGGTGATTGAATTCGAGGGCCAAGGCTATTCGATTCGTTTGATTTGCATTTATTTCTTTTATTGTCAAATTTAATATTAATATATTCTCTTACTTTGTGCCAAATTATATCACGTATCCTTAAAACCGCGTATAAATTCAATTGTTATCTATTTTTAGGGTAAGCCTAGTGTTAAAAGAACCCGACTTTCACCGAGACTTCCTTTCCACGTTTTTTCCCCTTCCATTTTGTCGATTCTAGAGTAACTTTGAGAAGGGAACAAGAGACAAAGAAGAGGATACATTTACAAAAATGAATCCACAATCAATTATATCAATAATAGCCACTACGTTGTGTAGTCACACTCAATGTTGCATTCATGCAAGACAGCCAATCAAAATTTCAATAGCCAAATCATGTACAGTCAATAAAAAAATCTTCTTTAAAAAGAGGGAAGGAGCCAGCTCACCCCTTTCACTAGAATAAACTTAAGGTTTATTACTTCCTCCATCAAAAGATACCAAAAAACATCCATATTTTGTGCATATAGACACACAAAAAAAACTTTGATATTTTTCGTTCAATATTTTGTGCCTCTATATTAAATGCTACGAAATCAACACAATATTTTCTTCGCGACAAGAAATGTAAGATGGAAGTTTGGAGGTCTGGAGAGGAGACAAAAAAATTATTGGTTGCAGAAAACAGTCCATGACATTGATATTTAAAATACCTGTATTATTAAATAAAATAAAATAAAACCAAATGAGTTGACAGGCCAGTGCTGATTCTGAAAGATTGGCCTGCGTCCCTTCCTCTTAATCAAGCGCAAAACAAAACACTTTGATTCTCTCTTTGTCCCATTCCTCCTCATGAGTCATGACATAGATATGTAAATTCCAATTCCACCGCTAAATGCCTTAAAAACAAAATAATAACAGGCCGTACAGAGATAGTAGATAGAAAAAGAGTGAAAAAAAGAAGATGAAGATTTAAAGAATAGATCATACGTTTCTATATTTAGTACAACAATTTAATACAAAAATCTTCATTGACATATTTATAACCATACAATTATTCATACCTTATATTAGGCCACAAGGTTGAAAACTCTTTTTTATTTCTTCTTCTTAAAGTCCGTAATCAATCAATCAAACAACATCGCATGAATTGGAATGAAGGGATCAAATAAATAGCAGTTCTTTTTATCAATATGTATGGCCTTGGATCATCAATAATAATGTTTCTGGTGGAGTGACAAGCAAGTTTTGGTATATTAGGGCATATCATTACTGCCGAACCCAAGAATTTCGTCTGTTTTCTGGGTTTGTTCTCTCTGTGTAATAAACATAATACTAAACAATATTATTCAAAATCATGATCATCAGAATCTGCTTTGTCATTCCCACTTCGTTTCATATGGATCATTGATATTTTTATCTATCTTGAAGAAAGAGAAATGGAGTAGAGACAAAAGATGTAGTAATGGTTGAGAGAATGGAAAGAGAAATTTAGCTTAATATTCATGCTGAGAAATGGTGGTACATTGATGATGGGTCAAAGCTACTGTGCCGATTCTGTTTGTTGTTGTGACTACTATCATTATCTCCCTCGTTCATTTTACACCCCATTTGATGAGGAGCTGAAGAAGTTGCACCAAGATTTAAATACACCATTCTTGAATCCAAGTTCAGGTTTCCCATATTGCTAACATTGCTTGTGGTGTGATCTTCATTTATGGGTTGATATACCGCTGTGGAAGTTGGGTTGTTTGCAGTTTCTTCCTCTCGAGAAATTACCATGGCTGCTGATTGAACAAGTTCGAGGCAAAGTCTTAGCTTATTTGGTTCAATGTGATAGAGTCCAGGGACAGCTCCTTTGAATAGAAAATCTGATGTTAGGGTTCGGAGAATGTCGAGTGGAGTGATCCCATCCATCCTTCGTACATTTGGATCGGCGTGGTGGTCTAATAGGACAGCCACCATGTCCGGAGACACCATTTCAGCTGCAATGTGAAGTGGGGTTTTCCCCGCTGGCCCGGCTGGGTAGTTTACATTGGCTGCGCCGAGCTCGAGGAGCGCCTTCACAACTTCCCGGCTGCAATTCTCGACAGCATAATGCAAGGCAATTGATTCATCAAGATTTAGGCCTTCCCCCATTACCATAAGCTTGACTAGTTCAACATCAGACGAGTCAAGAGCTCGTCTCATTCGTCGGATTTTTTGGTCCTCGAGCTCTGAAGCCGCACTAAGGTCGTGTTGCTGGTGTTGGTGGTGGTGGTGAAGGATTAGGGATCGTCGCGCTAGGGAGGATTTGAGGCGGAGCTCTTCAATTTTTGCTACAACATCAATGGGAAGGTGCTTGGCTAAGACTTCTGTTGGAAGGCCAGATTTTGCAACTAAATGGGAACATGTAGTCCAAAGTTGGGGCATGTCTTGTTTTCTTGAAGCTATCAAAACTTTCATCACATCCTCAATTGAAGTCTTTTCTACCATGCTTGCCAATTGCTTCTGCTTAAAAAATATGTAAATAATATTCAATAAATCAATAAACTAGGAACACCAATGTGATCTAATTTTCATACATTGACATATTTAGAAAGTTTCTTTCTTATCCAAAGACCATCAAAACAGTTGATGTGTTTGTGCAAAATCGTGATAAATTTTTGGTGTTGGTTCTTAAACCCAAAATGAGGAAAGTAGATTTGATTGGGGTGTGATCCCTGTTGAAAGATATGACTGCAGAAATCAAGAACCAAAATTGGAAACCTTTGAGTGTGGAACATATAAATAAGAGGAAACCATTTCAAGAAACTCAAATCCTTTACATGAAATCAAGATTGGACTAGCGAAATGAGACATCTAGTGACAAGATTCCCACCATATCTAACCAAAAGGACTGGAAATTGGGGGGGGGGGGGGGGGGAGGGAATTCTGTATTTAGTATTTTCAGTTCAGCTGTATCAAATCTTGAACTATGTAGCCACAAAAAAACACTTAATAGGATCAAATGATTTTGCAAAAGAAATCTAGTGACAGAAAGAAAGAAGTATACTAACTACCTCTGACTGAAAAGTAGAATAAAAATATATCTGAAATCTTCGGCTAAAGGAGCAACAACAAAAACTAATAGCCAAACCATGATTTAAAAAAATGAAAATTTCTAATCCCACTGTCACAAAATCAAATCTCAGAAAGTTAGAAAAGACAAAACCTGAGTGAGCAAAGCGAGCTGTTCAACACCAAAAGATCTAGCGGCTGCAAGAGTATCAAGTGCAAGATCAACGGCTGAGGTGCAATGTGTATGCCAACAGCTTCTCTCCCCACAATTAGGCCTTGGTTCATGTTTCTGTGGCACAACTGAAACTTGTCCACTGTACAAAAACTGCAACATCAACAAGAATACCTCATACCCTATAGAGTTCACAGGTATTACCTGTAAACCACCTGTACCTCGCGGGCTGATGACGCCCGCGGAACCCATTCTTGAGCTTAATGGGTCCGGACCGCCACTAGGCGACTCGGGCCCACAAAAGAATTTCCTGAAGACAAGACTCCTTGCAGCTAAGATGCATCTGTGAGCATGAACTAAACGACCTTCAACACTGAAAGTAACATCACTGAAAGCTTGGCCGTTGATGAGAAGGTTGAGATAATCCAAAGAGAGAGATTTTAAGGAATCTTCTAGAGTCATATTCTGGGAATTAACAACCTTATTCTCGCTAGAGTTTGAAGTAAGAGCAGTTCTCCTCCCTCTATAGCTTAAACAGTAGAGAGAAAAGAGAGGAAAAAGGTTGAGTGGTGTTTCTGTAGATGAAACATATGTTAAAAAAGAATAGACATTTTGAAGGTTAACAGGAAAAAAAGAAGAAGAAGAAGAGATGAAGATAGTAAAAGCTCGGTAGCTTTACTTCATTTAGTGGAAGATTTTTCTTTGTTTGGTTATTTCTAATATTTAGATGATGAAAGTAGTCATTTCTTGTTAGATTCTCTCTATTGATGGAGTTTCTGTCGTGCTATGTGGATAGATTTTTTGAGAAAGTGAGATAGGGTTTTTTTTCGGGGGGGGGGGGGGGGAGGAATTAATATGGTTGGCAATTAAGCTGAGGTACTTAAAAAATATTTAAATTTTATACATGGGTAATATAATGATTCATTTGTATTATTGATATAATTTAACATGATATAATAGATTAGTTATTATTTAATTGAATAACAAATTAGATAGAATTACTTATAGTTGTTTCTTAACAAATCTAGGTGTGTAAAAAAATTATTATGTCAATGTATAGAATATAAACTCAAAACAAAAGTATACGGATAAAAGAAATACTTTCTTTGTCCCAATTAATATTAAGGTGTTTTATTGGGTATGAAGTTTACTAAAGAAACTAAAGACTTTATAAACGATGGAAGTTTATTACGTAGCTAGAAATTATCTCATTAAAAACAAAATAAAAAATTTAAAATTAAAATATTACTACTAAATATAAAAAAAATGTTATTTATTTTGGGACGTACTAAAACAAGAAAGTGTCAATATAAATTGAGACGGTGGGCATAAACTTCAATTAAGGATTAAATGGACGGGAATTAATTAATCTCATATCTTGTTTTTTAAATTATTTATGGAGTAGTTGTTTTATAGGGGGATAGAGTAGAGAGGGAAATGTTGATGTATGGTTGCCCAATTAACGGAGCAGAAATCTTTCTTGGATAAGGTGTTTAAGGAAAAGATTAAAGAAACAGTAAAGAGCTCTTACATGCAGTTAGGCGTAGAGATGCTATAGTGATCTTGGGAGTAAATTTCTTTTTCTTTTTTGTACAAAATAAATGACCTTTTACGTAATCAAGAAGTAATTAACTTTATTTTCTCAAACGTTGCTCTTATTTACAAATCTCAATACGTCAAGTTTATAATATGCTAATTTTAATTAAAGGTAATTTAGTCAAAATACTTTTTTTTAGGAGTTAGTAATTTTTTAAAGGGTATGTCAATGACAAAAAAAATCACTTATTATGTACCGAATTGAGTAAAAAATAAGTCCTTGAAAAATGTAGTGTATTTATTATTTAAATTTACCCACAATTAGCTAGCTACTAAATTGTTTTTAGGTAATAGCTAGCTTGGCTACTAGGTTGTTCATGCATTAAGAGGTGCTATAAATTTATGCCATCTTTTCTCTACTAGTACCGGAGGTGACTCATATATCTCTGCTCTATATGTTATTCTTTTATATTGGTTCCAGTACTATGGATTTCTTAGGTTAGTTAATTTAGAGAGGCATGTAAGTTTAAATTTTTATTTTTAATTATGTACTCCATCTGATTCATTTGACATGCTACTTTTTTCTTTTCTTTTTTGTTAGTAGTTCGAGATTGAATCATGAGACTAGACAAATAATAAGAGTAGTTGATAGTTGTTCTTTGAGTTGGAGAGTTATTCACAAGTAATTTTTAAAGAGATTTGTTTTTTTGGGGGTTCAAAAAAGGCTACTTGCCTTCAACTGCACTAGTGGGTTGAATAATGTTTTTTGGTGTCAATAAAATGCATGTGTTCTTTGTTGATAAAAATACAAGTTTAATTGTATCCTTAAATATTCTTCTTCTTCTTCTTGAGGCGTCTTTTTGGTTGTCTAATTCATGTTTAAACCGAAAAGATCTTCTATAAAATGTATAGCATTACTTACGTGTTAGAAAAATACACTCGTCCCTCATCCATTGTGTAACGATTTCCAAAGAGATATATAAAGTCCTAGGTTACTCTACTTATTACCTTAAATTTTGGGTTAAATGCTCAAATTCTTTCATATGGCGTTATAGACAAAACATTGATAACAACTGTATTCTCTCTATCGTATTGCTCTAGTTTCTCTGTCAACTCATCCAATCTAGCCAATGTATGTTTATTCTCTCTCAATTGAGCCCGCTACTTGGCCTGTATATAATTTATCACTCATCGGTTATATAAGGATTTTCAGAAGGATTTTATAATGTCTTGAGCTTACTACTGTTTAGATTGAATTCTCTTGTAAAAGAAAGAAAGAAAGAGCTTTATTAATAGTCTTTTGACCCCAATATTGTAGGACTATTTACCCAATATTGGTCAAGTTATGTAATGCTACTTTAAGGATTAGTAATTTAAAAAGATATAATATAACACTGAAAGTTATTATGATCAGTATAATTAACTTATTTAACAGTTTTATTTTGCATTTGTTATAACTTAAATTGTGATGAAAAGTTTGCTTAAAAGAAATTGGAATTTCCCTTCCAACCCCACCTTCAAAGAAAAAACCAGCTACCCTGAATTTTATTTGTTTGAGGCTAGTGAAGAGCAGATCTCTCTCAAAGAAAAGAAGAAATAAAAACAAAAGGATCGAAGAATTCTGCAGTGATTGACAATATATATCATCACTGTGTCTTATGATTTGACATCCTTCGATTTGACGTTTGAATTGTCATTTCATCATCTCCAACCCAAGCGATGTACTTTTATATATATAGTGTTCATCAATTTTTCTGTGGAGAAATATATTTACATATAAACCTATACGCATGGGGAAAAATTAAAATGTATAAAGCATATGGAGTCTCTTTCGTCATGTCTATTTTCTGATCTGGCCATGCTTTTCCCCCAACTCGGGCTTTTTGTGCTTTCTTTTTGCCAAAGAAAAATGGAGGGTAAATTATAAACAAATAGTTCAAATAATAACGTTGAAAGAGAAAATGAGAAGTGAAAAATCAAGAACGGGAACTAGATAGCATGTTAGGACTTTGTCGTGAATTTCTATTGTATTAGGATTCTCTTTCTTGAAAAAAAAAAAGGAAAAAAGACTCTTAAAGGATTAAATCTCTTTCATATATCTTATCCTTTTCTTAGAGAAGAAATTTTAAATTTTATACTTCTATAAATTGATGTTTTCTTCTCACAATAACAACTATCTACAACGTAGTCAACAAAATGTCTTGTTTAAGGAAGTTTTTTCTCTCAATAGTTTTTATACGTAGATCTATTGACTAAACCCCATTATAATATTCTATTCTTTAGTATATTTTCTTTCTTGCCTATTTATGCTTCCGCATGCAGCATGTTATTTCGATCCCAACATAGCACAATGTTGAACTTTGCTTCTTTCTCATTCTTATACCTCATTCTATTTTATGAGAAGTGAAAAATCAAGAAATAAAGGTAGACTTTCGACACATGCACTAAATATATGGAAAATATACAAAATATTTCTTAACAATGACCGAGTAAAGTTGTGGTAAGGAGAGCCAGATTCAGAGTTTGAAATTTGTAAATTCCTACTGCAATATTTAATAAAAAATCAAATTACTAGATTGGGTTCCGAGTTAAAAGTTCTTGCACATCTAGTGAATTTCTTAATACAAATAAAGATTATGAACAAAAGTTTATATAGTTCACGCAAACTCATATCTAATACTATGATATGAAATAAGGTTTTCTTTGATCATATTTTTTATAAATATTTTTTAAATAAATTAAATTACTAAATATTGTGATATATATATTCAAAAATAAATAAAAAATTTAATGTCCAAATTACACCAAGAATTAGTCAATAAAATTTACATAAATTAAAACGGAAGGAGTTATAGATCAATCATTAGTGGTAAGAGTTTCATATGCCTTTTTCATTTTTTTTCTTAGTTCAGGAATGAACGTTTATATTAAGTCACTTCATGCAAGTCGTATCATAAAATATTATAATTCGAATGCTAGTATTAAATAATTTTAAAATAAAAGTTTCTTTTACGGACTAAAAAGAAAAATCTATCAAATAAAATATTAGATATAATGGATATAAAGATATATTACCATGTCCATTCTTGCACACGCTCTTCCTCTCCCAACCTTTAGAATTTGGAAGAGACACATTCCATTTCCAATTAGAAGATCGGCCATTTTTGACTTGGCTTGACACTCTAAGACCAAAATCTGACAATTTAAAATAGGGTTTGACAAAAAAGTCATCAACCACTCCTTCACATTAAATTGTTCCAATGTTCTTGTCATAAAACTAATTATGATAGTTACAAATTTAAAAAATGTCTTAAACTGAAATATCTTTTAAGTTCAGTTTTTTGCATTCTATATGTCACAAGTTCTTCCTGAAATCAACTAAGCATAAAAGATGACAAGTTATATACCAAGTTACCTCCAAGTGGGGACAAGAATCATTTAAATTAAATTCGTTTTTCCAAGTGATCTCCCGCGACTAGGGGTATTTATGATTCGGTTTGAATCGATTTTTCCGTAAAAAGAAATCAAACCAAGTAGGTCGGTTATTCAAATATTAGAACCAAATCAAACCAATTAAAACGGGTTTTTATCGACGATTTTTGTCGGTTTTTGTCGCGTTTTCTATTTTTTCGGTTATTCATCAATTTTTTTCTTAAATATGAGACATATACTACCAAACACATATTCCAGCGACTCTATTTTCAACTTAACACTATCAAACCAATTGCTCTTTGAGAAATCTATCATTTACCAAGATATATTGATGATAATTGAATCAAATAGTGCTAAATAATTTGAGTACTCAATTAAAAATTAATTATTTTTAACATGAAATAAATTCTTGTACTTAGCAAAAGAAAACTATCAATCAAACTAGAATGTAAAGGTAAATAATTAGATTATTATAATAGCAAAGAACTAGACTAAAATTATAAAAAACGACTAATATGTTCCATAAAATTTTAGAAATTTTATATAAAAATATACATATTATTAGGTGTAATAATAAATTTCAATAGCTATTTCTATAGCCGGTTTGGTTCGGTTATTTTTTCATTAAAACCATAACCAAATCAAGTTTGATCCGTTTTTAAAATTCAAAATAAAAACCAAACCAAATTTAAAAAGTATCGATTTTTTTATCGGTTTAATTCGATTTTTCGGATTTGTTTGATCACCCCTGCCTGCAACAATAAAAAAAGAGATTTCATTTCCTTTTGGAATTCTGGTTTAATCTTTGACACGATCAACATTTCCTAATCGGGGAAAAAGAGGTAAAAGAAAATAATGATTAAGACTTCAAAACAAGATTAATTACATGAGAGACTTATTCTTGGTTCCAGAGCTTCATAAAAGTGATTTTAACCGCTAGATAATTCTAGTGTTTAAATTTCCAAATAGGGAAAGCAAGGAGATAACTAACAAGTGAATTTTATGTTACTCAATCCGTACAATTATTTTGGCTTTATGAGGAAAATATACTTTAAAATTAGAAAGGAGTCTTGGAAGGAGGGGACAAACTGCAAATTTTAGAAAGTGCATCGCCAAAAAAGGTAATGAATAACGGGGGCAATAATGAGTACAGTTAAAGTATTGTGCAAATTAAATGGCCATTTGGTAAATTTTTGGGAACAAAACTTCATTATTTTAAATAGAATTTACATTATGTATTATGACAGTTGTATACGGTCGAATCGATCTTGCCTACGACACGGTAGGTTAGGCTCGGAACATGACAATCAAGGGCTGAAGATCGACCCCAAATCCCACCAAGTTAGAACCCGGGGTCAGAACGCCTACCTTCGAGAACATTGAGTTCGTGATCCCGGAATCGACCCTAACCCCGAACGAGCTCGAAGAAACATTGTTAGCATAACCAACAGAAGACCGAAACATCCGTGACCGACCAGATATTACGGCGGGAATCTCGACACGTATCAGTAAGGAACCGACAATCAACAAATTAAGGAATTTTTACCTTTTATAAAATTGTACCTAAAGTAGGACTCCTCTATTATATAAAGGTGGGTCTTATAATTCATTCCACATATGGTAACACGCATTCCAAAGCAATACATTATTATTATTCTCTTTAAGCTCTTATTCTTCTGTATCTTGATACCGATCGAAGTGCATTCGGCTCGAGGGTGGTTAACCTTCCAAGACTGAAATTGTCCAATTCGCGTGGTTTGCATTTACTTTATCATTATTTATTTCAATTGTAATCTAATTTATCATTTTGTGTCAAGTTAATCCACGTGTCCTTAAAACCACTTACAATTAAATTGTTATCCGATTTTGAGGGTAAACAGTTTGGCGCCTACCGTTGGGCTAAGGATAATAGTGGTTATTTGATACAAATGTCCATAACACACACTACATTGTTCTTTGAAGTGTCTCTAATTTTAGGTTAAAGCTCAAAATGTCAAACTCTCAGTCAACACCCCTACATGTTGACAATGAGTCCGGTCATCACGGTAAAAACAACAACATAGCGCTCGGTGACGAGGTATCGCCCGTTAATCCCATCGGAATTCCGATCGCGGACCCGATTGACGCTAATTCACATGTGGCTATCAACACAAACCTGCCTACCGATCCCAAGAATAGCGTCCGTGGTGGAGCCCGATCGGCAGCTCAAAATACACAAAACATTGGAGGTGATTGTTGATACTCAATTTTGCCCTCATATTTTTATAAATGTCATATATGCTTTAAATATCATTCCTGCACCATCACCAATTTACAAAGAGTCATACAAGTATTTTTTTTATAATTTTTCATAATTTTTTAAAACTTTAAAATTGATTTTCTTGCATTTAGATTATTTGAATATTTATTAATTACCCTTTCAAATTATTTTGTGATGACTTAATCATCTAAATTTATTATTTACACCCACATACATGTTTTAAAATATTTTTACTTTATTTCACATAATTATATTTATAATTTTGAGCATATTTACATAATTTACCATAATACCCTATATTCTACAAATAATTACGTTTATCATATTATTTATGCCAAGGTAGCATTTTATATTTCTATAATGTTGAGTTATTATTTTTAAATATTTCTACAACATAAATATTATATTTACCATTTTATTAGATGCTTTAATAATTTATTTTTATTAATTTTAAAGGGTTTCAAGAGCTAGCCCAAAATAGGACAATTATTCGGACAAAATTTGGCCCAAACCATTAGCCCAACACCCAGCCCAGCTAAACGACCCTCTCTAAAGAACCGGATCGCGACCCGTTTAAACAACCCGCCCCGCTTCGCTTTGATTATGACCGTTGATCTCAAATGATTAACGGCCCACAATAAATCCCCATCTTTCCTTATATCCCAAACCCCTAACCCTAAATACCCATTTCTCACTTCAGCTGCCCCTAAACGCTCTCCTCTCCTCCCATACTAAACCCTAGCCGCCTCACTCCAAATCCTAGCCTATACCCAAAAGAATATGGAGATCTTCCATATTTCCTTTCCTTTTTCTGTACTTACAACGTTTCTTTCCTGCTTTCTTGACATTACTCGTTTGGTACTGAGTTATTTATGGAAGCTCATCAACGGGTATTGGTTCGACCCCGATTCTGTATTATTATCGTGTTCTTGACTTGATACACTCAATACCAGGCCCTATGGGTTAGATTTAGTGAGATTTTTACTATTTTTTGTTCTTCGTTTTAAGCTAGGGTTTGCCGGATTCCTCTTAAATTGATTCTATTCGATTTTGCATGATATTCTTTCCTTATTTATGTTTAATCGTCTGTTTTTCTTGTTTGGGTGCTTAATTTTGCTGCTATATAAACCCTTCCCCAATTTCTCCTTTGGACAGACTGGAATCACCTTAAGAACTATTCTCTCATACTCTCACTCACTCGATACTATTCTGAATCTATTGTTCTTGGCCGGCTGAAAGCCAAGGCCATCAGAATTCGATTGCTTAACCTCTCTCAGTGTGAGCACTGCCCGGGGTTCATCTGAGACTCTTGGAAACTCTGACACACTGAGAACTTTAGGGTTTCTGCCATTCTCTCTTTGCTACTGATAAGCAAGCTGCTGCTGGCATTTAGTTTTCTACCTTATTTGCTCTATAGTTCTGCAAACTGGTAAGTACTGAGACCCTCACAATTTTATTTTTGCTTGTGTTCATGCTTTGTATGCTCATGTCATTTAGGCCTTACTGAATCAATATGCTATTGTTCGCCTCTGTTGGTATTCTTGTTTTTCTTTGGAATTAATTCTGTGACTTTGTGTTTTTCTAGCATCTGAACCTGTTTGAACTTTAAGCTTTGATGCATGCCTATTATATGTATGCAACTTTAATGATTCTGACTATTCTGATTACCTATTATTTTTTATTAGACCTTTCTCATGTTTTGCCTTGGGTTCTTATACTGACATTCTTAAGGGATCATCTCCTTGCTTGAATGAATTACTTTATGCTGGGTATTTTATGTTTAATCAACTGTTTCTTTACAAACTGACCATGACTATGTGAATTCCATGTCACAATACTGTCTTAATGTCTAGCTGAACATGTTTTTCTGCTATTTGCAATTCTGGTAATTGTACTCCTCGACTTGATAATCTTGTACCCTTTAGCACTGCCTAAGACCTTGTGATGATCCAAAAGGTCATCTTTAAATTTAATAATTAATTCTGTATTTTAAGACCTCGAAAAATACTATTTATCATTCCTCGACTTGCGTGCGCAGTCCGTATAATTTTTCGAAAAGTTTTTATATGAAATAATTGATTAAAATGTGAAATAGAGCCTTAAAACTCAACTGAGTTGACTTTGATCAACATTTTGAACAAATGGATTCGGATCAGTATTTTGACACTTCCAGTAGGTCGGTATCATGATTTGGGACATGGGCGTATGCCCAGAATTTAATTTAGAGGTCCCTAGCTTGAATTATCGCCAGTTGGCGAAAACTAGAAGCCTAAAGTCTTAAAGATTTCAAAGTTTGACCACAAATTGACTTTTACTGATATCGGGGTCGGATTCAAGTTTTGAAAATTTTCATTGGCCCGTTATGTCATTTACGACTTGTCTGTCGAATTTGGTGAGAAACGGAATTGATTTGGCATAATTCAGACATTCGGTTGTGAAAATAAAAATTCTAAAGTTTTCTTAAAAAATTCATTTGATTTGGCGTCCTATTCGTAGTTCTAGGTGTTAAATTGGTATTTTGATCGCGTGAACGAGTTCGTATGAGGTTATTGGACTTGTGTGCATGTTTGAGTTGGAGCACCAAGGGTTCGGGTGAATTTCGGATAGGCTACGGGTGGTTTGGAATTTAGAAAATCTGGTTTTTGAGCTTCAGCTGTCATCTGGCGCATGGTGCTTCGCGATCGCGAAGAGGAAATTGTGAGCCGTGATTTTTACCCTTCGTGTTCGTGAAGATAGGCACGCGATCACGGAAAGTTAGCTCCCAGTACACCGCGAACGTGAGGGCCAAGCCACGTTTGCGTAGAAGGAATGAAGGCAGAAGTTGGGAATGCCATTTGTGCTATGCGATCGTATAAGGCAGTACGCGATTGCATAAGGCTGAGAAAATGTTCTCCGCGATCGCATGACCATTTACGCGAACGCGAGTTAAATATCTGGGCAGCCAAAATATGCTTCGAGATCGCAAAGCATTATTCGCGATCGCGAAGAGTAAAATGGACTCGGGCAGAAATAGTTCTACGTTTATCGCGAACGAATTCTCGCGATCGCGATGAGTAAAAAATCTGGACAAAAGAACTTAAGTTCTGAAAATGGGATTTCGTCCCATTTTCTATCATTTTCGATTTTGAGCTCGGGTAAGACGATTTTCGGGGATTTTTAGGGAAAAATATTGGGGTAAGTGTTCCTTATCCTATATTGATTATATTTTATGATTCCATACTCATTTACAGCATGAATCCGTGAATTTATGGAAAAAAAAAATCAGATTTTTATCAAATCTTCCAAAAATGTAAAATGAAGATTCGAAAGCCAATCCGATGTCGGAATTCGATAATTTTTGTATGGTTGAACTCGTATCGGAATGGGTGTTCAGATTTCGTAAGTTTTTTTGAGATTCGAGATGTGGGTCCCACTGATGAATTTTGAGATAAATTTTAGATTTTAATCCGAAAAATTAGTAAATTCATATGGAATTAATTCCTACGATTTGTATTGAATATATTGAATTGTTAATGACTAGATTTGAGGATTTCAGACACTAATTCGAGAGGCAAGGGTGTAATGGAAATAATTTGAGGGATTGTGACTGCTAAATTGATTTCAAGTATTGATATTATTTACCGGTCTTACTACTATTCCCGTTATTATTATTAATATTGTGTAAAGGTTAATGTAAGCGACTTGCCTTAGCCTCGTCACTACTTCGTCGAGGTTAGGCTCGACACGTACCAGTACATGGGGTCGGTTGTACTGATACTACACTCTGCACTTCTTGTGCATATTTCGGAGTTGGTTCTGGCAGCGTACTGTAGATTTTCCCGGATACAACTACCAGTGGAGACTTGAGGTATAACTGCACAGCGTTCGCAGTTCTGAAGTCCCCTTCTATATTATCTCAGCTGTGTATTATATTTCAAACAACTTGAATTTTATTCAGATCTTTATTTGTATTATTCTAGAAGCTCGTGCACTTGTGACTCCAGTTCTGGTATGGTATTTAGATATCGCGATTATTATGGATTATTCACTTTATTTCAAACTTTATTTCTGTATTTGTTTTTTTTGTTATTAATTAATTTAAAATTTTGTTAAAATGGCTAATTATATTCTAACGTTGGCTTGCCTAGCGAGTGAAATATTAGGCGCCATCATGTTCCCGAAGGTGGGAATTTTGGATCGTGACAGTTGGTATTAGAGCACTAGGTTACATAGGTCTCACGAGTCACGAGCAAACTTAGTCGTGTCTGATGGATCGGTACGGTGACGTCTGTACTTATCTTTTAGAGGTTATGAAGTTTAGGAACAATATCACTTCTTTTTTTTCTTGTCGTGTGATTTTATTCTATCATCGATAATTGAACCATTCTATTCTTATTCTCTCGCAGATGGAGTGAACACATAATACATCTATCGACAGACAGGGACCAAAGCCCCCGACGGCAACTATGGCCAGGGGTAGAGGTCGAGACCGAGGTAGTGCTAGAGGCCGGGGCAGAGGTAGAGCTCAGTCTAGAGCTCGAGCAGTCACACCTGTTGTAGAACCTCATGTGGATCTTCAGGAGGAGGTTCCAGTTCAGACTGTACCAGTTGGACCAGTTCAGGTCCCGAAAGGATTCATAGCTACTCTAGTGCTTCAGGACACTCTAGTCCATTTGGTAAGTCTTATGGAGGGCGTGGCCTAGATTGGTATATTTCCAGTGGCACCAGCCATCTCACAGGCTGGGGGAGGAGCACAAACTCCCACTAATCCCGCTCCGGAGCAGATGTGCACTGATAGGAGTCGAATATGCACTAAATGCTAGCTGCACAGAGTAAGGCATAATAGGACCGTGACTCCTTAAAGCATCGGGAGATGCCTGAAGTGTTGAATGAAACGGCCTGGGAGGATGACCTCTACCAAAATTACCCCTGCCTCCAGACGAGGCATCACTTAAACCACCGAACTAACAAGGCCTCTTATCAGACCTCTGCCCTCTTTCCTGTGCAAGAACCATCTTGATCCTCCTTGCGACATTAGCAACCGCCTGAAAGGAAATATCACTTATGACCTCCTTGGCCATCTGAAGCCTGATAGGATGAGTGAGTCCCTCAAATAACCTCCTCACTCTCTCTCCCTCAGTAGGTAGTAAAAGGAGAGCATGACGGGCTAAATCCACCAAACGGGATTCATACTGAGTAACAGTCATACTACCCTGCTGTAGACGCTCAAATTGCCTGTGGTAATCCTCTCTCAATGTGATAGGGAGGAACTTCTCTAGAAATAGCTGTAAAAACTGCTCCCAGGTCAATGCAGGCAATCCACCTAGCCTGGTCAATATATAATCTTTCCACCACCTCTTGGCGGAACCCGTCATCTGAAATACAGCAAAATCAACCCCATTGGTCTCAACTATACCCATGTTCTGCAGCACCATATGGCAGCAGTCAAGATAATCATGTGGGTCCTTAGAAAGTGTACTACTGAAATGAATTGGAAAGAGCTTAGTAAACTTATCCAGTCTCAATAAGACCTCAAAAGACATGGCGGGCCTATCACCGGCCTGTGCCGCAAAAACTTGTTGAACTACCCCAACTTGCAGGACTGCTGGAGCCTAATTCTGGGGAGCCCACTACTCCAGAGTCACTACAGCGGTTATCTGGCCCGTTCGGGTCAGATCCAACTTCAGTAGCCACGACATCAGGATGAGTGTTATGGGTGTGGGAACATTGGTCACATCAGGAGGTATTGCCCTAGGTTGTCGAGTAATAAATCTCGGAAGGATTCTCGTGCCATCATACCAGCACCGGTTGCTTCACCGCTTGCTCAGCCAGCTAGAGGTAGGTGTCAGGCAGCTAGAGGTAGAGGTCAGGCCGTTAGAGGTGGAGCCCAGCCAGTTAGAGCCCGTCCCAGAGTCGCAGTTCAAAGTGGTGGGGCCTAATCCCGATTTTATGCTTTTCTAACTAGGCCTGAGGCTGAGTCATCCGATGCTGTGATCACAGATATTATTCCATTTTGCCATAGAGATGCTTCAGTTCTATTTGATCCACGATCTACTTATTCCTCTGTGTCCTCCTATTTTGCTTCGTATTTGGTTGTGCCTTGTGATTCTCTAAGTGCTTATGTGTGTGTATCCATACCGGTAGGAGACTCTGTTGTAATAGACCATGTCTATCGTTCGTGTGTGATTACTATTGGTAGTCTTGAGACTAGCATGAATCTTCTGCTTCTTGATATAGTAGATTTTGATGTCATCTTGGGTATGGATTGGCTGTCACCTTGTCGTGCTATATTGGATTGTCATGCCAAGACGGTGACCCTAGCCATGCCGGGGTTACCTCAGTTAGAGTGGAAAGGATCTCCTGGTCATTCTACCAGCAGGGTTATTTCTTATATGAAGGCTCAACGTATGGTTGAGAAAGGGTGTCTAGCCTATTTGGCTTATATTCGCGATCCCAATGCGGATGTTCCTTCTATGGACTCAGTACCAGTTGTTCGTGAATTTTCAGAAGTATTTCCTACAGATTTGTCGAGGATGCCACCTGACAGAGATATTGACTTCGGTATTGATTTAGCTCCGGGCACTCAGCCCATTTCTATCCCACTATACCATATGGCCCCACCGGAGTTGAAATAATTGAAGGAGCAGTTACAAGACTTGCTTGATCAGGGATTCATTAGACCAGTGTCTCGCCCTGGGGTGCACCAGTATTATTTGTAAAGAAGAAAGATGGTTCAATGCGAATGTGTATAGATTATCGGTAGTTGAACAAGGCTACTATCAAGAACAAGTATCCACTACCAAGGATTGATGACTTATTCGATCAGCTTCAGGGTGCCAAGGTGTTTTCAAAGATCGACTTGAGGTCTGGTTACCATCAGTTGAAGATTAGGGCATTCGATGTCCCTAAAATAGCTTTTTGAACTCGGTATGGGCATTATGAATTCTTAGTGATGTCATTTGGGTTTATAAATTCCCCAACAACAAATATGGATTTGATGAATTGAGTGTTCAAGCCCTATTTGGATTCTTTTGTGGTTGTATTCATTTATGATATCTTGATTTAATACAGCAGTGGAGAGAAACATGAGCAGCATCTTCGGAGTGTGCTTCATACTTTGAAGAACAATCAGTTATATGCTAAATTTTCAAAATACGAGTTTTGGTTAAACTCAGTTGCTTTTTGGGGCATGTTGTATCTGCAGAAGGCATAAAAGTGGATCCTAAAAAGATTGAGGCTGTTCAAAATTAGCCTAGACCCACTTCAGTTACAGAGATCCGGAGTTTCCTGGGTTTGGCAGGTTATTATTGTTGGTTCGTGGAAGGGTTTTCATCTATAGCAAGCCCATTGACCAGACTGACCCAAAAAGGTGCCCCATTTAGTTGGTCAGACGAGTGTGAGTTGAGCTTTCAGAAGCTCAAGACTGCTCTGACTATGACGCCAGTATTGGTATTACCCACAGGTTTAGGAACTTATACGGTATATTATGATGCATATCACACTGGGCTTGGTGCAGTATTAATGCAAGATGGAAGGTTTATTGCATACGTGTCGCGACAATTGAAAGTTCACGAGAAGAATTATCCTATTCATGACTTAGAATTGGCAGCCATTGTTCATGCGCTGAAGATTTAGAGGCATTAGCTCTACGATATCTCGTGTGAGGTATTTACTGATCATCATAGCCTTCAGTATCTGTTCAAACAAAAATATCTTAATTTGAGGCAGAGAAGATGGTTGGAGTTGTTGAAAGGCTATGATATCACCATTTTGTATCACCCCGGAAAGGCTAATGTGGTGGCCGATGCTTTGAGTAGAAAGGCTGTGAGTATGGGTAGTCTTGTGTATATTCCGGTTGGTGAGAGGCTGTTAGCTACAGATGTTCAGACTTTGGCTAATCAGTTCATGAGGTTAGATATTTCAGAACCAAGTCGGGTTCTAGCTTGCACAGTCTCTCGGTCTTCTTTATATGAGCGCATCAGAGAGCGACAATATGATGATCCTCATTTACTTGTCCTTAAGGACACGGTGTAGCACGGTGATGCCAAATAGGTTACTGCAGGGGAAGATGGAGTTCTGCAAATGCAGGGTCGTATTTGTGTGCCTAATATGGATGGGCTTCGTGAATTAATTCTGGAAGAGGCCCACAGTTCCAGATATTCTATTCATCCAGGTGCCGCCAAAATGTATCAAGATTTGCAGCAATATTATTGGTGGAGGAGAATGAAGAAGGATATAATTGCATATGTAGCTCGGTGTCTAAATTGTAAGCAAGTCAAGTACGAGCATCAGAGACCTAGTGGTTTGCTTTAGAAGTTAGAAATTAATGAGTGGAAGTGGGAGCGTATCACTATGGATTTTGGTTTTGGGGTCCCATGGACTCAGAGAAAATTTGACGCAATTTGGGTCATTGTGGACAGGTTGACCAAGTCAGCACATTTCATTCCAATGGCAGCTACCTATTCTTCAGAGCGGTTAGTTGAAATTTACATTCGTGAGATTGTCCGCCTTCACAGTGTGCCCGTGTCTATTATTTCAGATCAAGGTACGCAATTTACCTCACACTTCTGGAGGGATGTATAACGTGAGTTAGGCATGCGGGTTGAGTTGAGCACATCATTTCATCCACAGACAGACGGACAGTCAGAGCACACCATTCAGATATTGAAAGATATGCTTCGCGCTTGTGTTATAGACTTTGGAGGTTCTTGGGATCAGTTCTTGCCACTTGCGGAGTTTGTAGATAATAATAGATACCAGTCGAGCATTCAGATGGCTCCATATAAGGCATTATACGGAAGGCGATGTCGTTCGCTAGTTGGATGGTTTGAATAGGGAGAGGCTCGGTTGTTGGGAACCGATTTGGTGCAGGATGCCTTGGATAAGGTCAAAATTATTCAGGATTGACTTTGCACAGCTCAGTCTAGGCAAAAGCATTATGCCAACCGTAAAGTTTGTGATATTGCATTCATGGTTGGAGAAAGAGTATTTCTCCGGGTTTAACCTATGAAAGGTGTAATGAGGTTCGGAAAGAAGGGCAAGTTGAGCCCTAGGTATATAGGACCCTTCGAAAGGGTGGGCGAAGTAGCCTACAGGCTTGCATTACCACCTAGCTTAGCAGCGGTTCAACCAGTGTTCTGTGTGTCTATGCTCCGAAAATATCATGGTGATCCGTCCCATATGCTAGATTTCAGCTCAGTCCAATTGGACATGGATTTGACTTACGAAGGGGAGCCGGTAGCTATTCTAGCATGGCAGGTCTGGCAGTTAAGGTCTAAGAGTTATCCTTCAGTTCAGGTACAATGGAAAGGTCAGCGGGTACAAGCATCTACGTGGGAGTCCGAGTCGGACATGCGGAGTAAATATCCACACCTTTTTACCAGCTCAGGTACTTTTTCTAATTCCATTTAAAGACGAACATTTGTTTTAGAGGTGGAGAATGCGATGACCCAAAAGGTCATATTTAAAGTTAATAATTAATTCTGTGTTCTAAGACCTCAAAAAGCACTATTCATCATTCTTCGACTTACGTGCACAGTCCGTATAATTTTTTGGAAAGTTTTTATATGAAAAAATTGATTAAAATATGAAATAGAGCCTTAAAACTCAACTGAGTTGACTTTGGTCAATATTTTGAACAAACGGACTCGATGTGATCTTCTTTCCTTTTGGACTTGACCAGCATGTCGTCTATATAGTCTTTTATCAACTTACTGAGATGGTCCTTGAACATCCTCATCACCAACCTTTGGTAAGTCGCCCCCGTGTTTTTTAACCCGAAGGACATGACCCTGTAGTAGTACGTCCCTTGATGGGTGATGGATGTGATTTTTTCCTGATCCTCTTCTTCCATGAGGATTTGATTATAACCTGAATAAGTGTCCAAGAAGCTTTGTAGTTCGTGCCATGTCATTGTATCGATGAGTTGGTCGATGTGAGGTAATGGGAACGAATCCTTTGGGCATGCTTTGTTTAAATCTGTGAAATCCATGCACATCCGCCATTCAACATTCTTCTTCTTAACCATGACCACATTGGCGACCCACTGGGGGTACTTCGACTCCTTGATGGAGTTACTCTCCAATAGTTTTTCCACCTCTTCACGTACTGCATCATTGACTACGGAGTTAAACTTACGTCTGACCTGTCTTACTGTGGGATGGAATGGGTCGACATTCAGTTTGTGTGTAGCGATTTCCTTTGGGATACCCGACATATCTGCATGGCTGAAAGCAAACAAATCTGTGTCAGTAGTTAATAATTGATGGAATTTACCTGGTTCCTGAAGTTTGCAGCCGATGTAAGATTTTTTGTTGTGGTTGTTGAGGTCTAATTGAATGGGGTCGAGGTCTTCTACGGTCGACCCTGTGGCTTCGACCATATCAGGGTCTCTGATGATGTCCTCGCTATCGTCACATATCGACCTCGACCTTGTTGATTGTTATGCCTCTTTTTCTTTGTCCTTCATTTGTTAAGTGATCGTGCTATCTAGAGCGATGCGGTAGTATTCTAGGGATGTGTGTTGTTCTCCTCGTATGCTGAATATTCCCCATGCAGTCGGGAACTTGATGAACTGATACAAGATGGAAGGGATGGCCCTCATGGTGTATATCTTTGGTCGCCCTATTATGGCATTGTATGTTGTGTCTTCGTCCATGATGTGGAATGTGGTTTCCAAAGTAACGCCACCAGCTAGAACGAGGAGTGTGATTTCACCAGATATTCTCTCGACTACCTTGTTAAGGCCAGTTAGCGTGATGCAACGCGGTACTATCTTATCTTCGAGTTTCATTTGTGCAGGTACTCAAGGATAGATAATGCACGCGCTGCTCCTATCGTCTACCATAATGTGTCTCACATCGGTATTTAAAATTCGTAAAGTAATAACAAGGGCATCATAGTGAGGGAAAGCCAAATCGTTGGTATCCGCCTTATCAAAGATGATACTCTCTTCGGGTTCGTCATACCGTTCGCGAGTGATTGACCGTTTGAGCTTGTGGGTAGTGGTGAACTTCACACTGTTGATGGAAGAATCGTCGCCGCTACCGATGATCATGTGAATGGTGCGAGTTGGTGAGGGCGGTTTCAGCGGTCTCTGATGATGTTCACGTCCTCTGGCAAAGTTAGTCCTTCCCCGGTCGCTAAACAACTCTTTAAGGTGTCCTTGTCGTAACATTTTTACGGTCTCCAGCCATAGGGCGATGCAATCTTCAGTTTTGTTCCCTCATTCTTAGTGGAACTCGCAGAGGGCGTCTGACTTTCTAGTACTCGGATCTGACCTCATCTTTTGCGGCCATTTCACCTTTGGTCCTAGCTTCTCCATGGCATAGACTATCTCTATAAGTGACACACAAAAGTTGCAATTGGATAATAAAGAGGTCACACCTCTTTCATTCCGGTGAGTCCCTGTCCTTGATCGAGGCAAGCCTTCTTTGTGGCGGGAGGAGGGTGCAGCAGCCGCTATGACATACAGTTGATGACGTTCCCTGTTATGTGGCAGAGCTGCGGGTCTCTTCTGGTATCATTTCTTCGATCTTTCCTGGGTTCGGCCTGTACCGAGGTCAGTCGATGAGTTGGTCCATTGAGATCGTCCTCATATGCTCGGACATCGGCACAATATGCGTTGTGTATTTCATCCGAAGTGGTTGGGGGTACTTCATCAGTCGACTTAATAGCTTTCTATTCGCCCTTGAACCATCCCTACTCAGCATTTTTGGGATGGCTGCAACTGCCATCCCTTATCACACGTTTGGCAAGGTCATCCTTACTTGGTTGAACCGGTCGAGGAAGTCCCTTAATCCCTCTCCCGGAGACTGTTTGATTGCAAATATGTCGTTCATTCTCGCCTCGGCCTTCTTGGCCTCAGCATGGGCCGTTACGAACTTATCGGCCATCTCTTCGAAAGTTTCAATGGAACACGCAGGTAGTTGCGAATACCTTGTTAACGCTCCTCCTATGAGAGTTTTACCAAATTATTTCAACAAAATGGAAGATATTTGTTCTTTGGCGATGTCATTTCCTTTCACGGCGGTGTCGTGGTGAGTCACATGATCTTCAGGGTCGGTCGTGCCATCATATATCCTAAGGTATGGCGGCATTTTAAAGATTTTTGGTATGGCATGCGAGGCGTCGTCTTCACTATAAGGCTGCTCGACGAATCGGCCGGCATCTCTCTTCGGAAAAAGCTTAGGGGCGCCCGGTATCTTATCGACCCTTTCTTGGTGTTCATTCATTTGGTCCCAGAGTGCTCTATTCCCATTCTCCATTTTCTCTATCCTTTTTAGAATGGTTGCGAGAGTGTCGTCGCCTATACTATTAATGACATTGTGAGTAATACCTGTCGTGGGAGGAGGAGGGAGTTGGTGGTGCTGCTCGTCTGCGGGTTGTATAACGCAAGTTCTTGCATTTTTTGTGGCCGCTCCCTGGGCGGGCTTGTTGAGGACGTTGGTTAGCGTGTCGGTTAGCCATGCTTCGAGGAGCTTTACGTGATGCTGCAATGAGGAGGCGGTGACCCATATCGCCTAGGGAGGCATTGGGCGTTGCGCCTTTGTCTGCTATTTCGCTGCTTTCGTTGATGACGTTCATGAGGTTAGTTGGGAGGTCATTGATTATTCTCTCCCTTTCTTCTCGGTTACCTGTCATGTTAGGATTTTGTACGTACAAAGAAAGAAGATCTTGTTTTTTGCTTTCTCTCTTCTTTTTTACATTAGAAGCTTGTGTTTGCTGTAGATCTAGAAGAAACTAAAAGCTTAACTAAGAATCTTCATAGACGATGCCAAATTATTTGACCAAAAAGTATAACTTTCGGTTAAAACAGTTGAATTTATGTAATAATGGGTTAAACTTAGTTAATAATAATTTTTCTAGATGTTATTTCCGAAAAGGTGACTAATGTTGGTGAGATCTGGTGGAGGATTGACAACAATATGCATTAACTATTCCAAAAAGTATGAGCAATAATGTAGCAACAACTAGCAATAGATAACAATAAGTGGCATTTAAGTAAATAGAATGAGTGATTCACCCAATAAAGTATGAACTAGTTGATTATCCCTCCTGACAATTATGAGTGACAGACAAATCCCAGAATGTTCGAATTATTCTCGGATCTGATGGAAATATGTGGGATAATACGAACAAGAATCTAGATGAAAAGGTAGTAGTTGTATCTTTGTAAGAGAGAGAAAGAATCTTTAATTAAAAGTCTGTTCTTGTCAAATGGATGTCACATGCATAACACCATTGTCTCCTTTTCTATTTATATGAGACATTTTCTTAACAAACCCTAATAGTACAAGTGTAGAGAATATCCACTATAATATTCTCTTTAATATCCTATTTCGAAAACTAGACGTTACAGCTTTGTCAACGGTGCTCGACCTCGACCCTTGTTGACATCTCGGCCACGAATCTCGTTGCTTCCTGGTCGACCTCGATTGATGACGTCTTGAAGACTCTTCCTTTAGCATTATCTTGTCTTAAATATTCTAGGACAGATTTTGACCTATACAAAGGTCATTTAAGTAGATTAGTGGAGTTCAGAGTGAAAACCCAAAAATAAATAAGTGATGATTTCAGTGAAAAGCTTATGTTCAACTAGCTAACTTAGCAGTTAACTTATGTATATTGACATGAATAAAAAGCTTATGTTTCAACTAGCTACCTTAGCATTTAACTTATATATATATTGACATAAATAAAATACTTACATTATCATTGTAATCTAATATATTGTAACAAACTATATATCTTAAAATCCAGAATTGGTCAGCTAGTGTAACATTAACGAGGCCACACTAATAACATGTACTTGTCTATTACTTTTTGGTACTGCTGAAATATTGTTATTTGGACCGGATTAATTCATGAGGTGCGTTAATTGTATTAATTATTAGCTTGTCCACCATTATGGCCGTTGAAAGAGTGAAGATATTTTCACCAAAATATTACTATTTAGGGTTTGCAAAGAGAACAAGTCCTCTATAGAAGATAACTTAACATTGTGGACAAAAAGGAGTTCGTCCGGTGAAGATTTTATACTACCTTTGAATCATGTCATTGTTGCATCATATATATTTTCTTAACGAGAAACCTGTAAGTCTCCTAAATTTAATATTCTTTTTGTCTCAATTTATGTGGTATCGTTTGATTTAACATACAATAACAATAACAACAACAACAATCCAATATAATCCCACTAGTGGGGTTTGAGAAGAGTAGTGTGTATGCAGACATTACCCCTACCCTAGGGTAGAGAGGCTATTCCCGATAGACCCCCGACTCCCTCCCTCCAAGAACTCCCCAGCTTGCTCTTGGGGTGACTCTAACTCACAACCTCTTAGTTGGAAGTGAAGGATGCTCACCACTAGAGCAACTCACTCTTGTCCTGTTTGATTTAACATAGAGATTAAGAAAAAAAAAAGAAAGTTTTTTGAAATTTGTGTTCGAAAATAAGCCTAGAGATTTATGCGTCATAATTCACCTCATTAAGAGATAAATAAAAATCTTAAGATTATATTATTTTTAAATATAAAAAGAAAATTGGATAAACTAATAAAAATGCCACATAAATTAATTATATGGAAATACTAGAGATACCAAAATTGATGTGACAAGACAATGCAAGTGAGGATATGACAAATGCTAATGACATATTTGAGTGACCTCTCTCCTTACTCTATCAGAAAATAATTCCTACCCAAGTTTTGGACTTCCTTTTACCACTGTCAAATTTGACAACGGCTATCAGACGTACAATGAACGCACCAAATTTCCATCATGAGTCTCCTCTCAATTGTACTTTACTAACTACGTATAACTGAGTTTTCGGATCATTACAGTGTTCCGATCCCTTTTTCTCTTTCCTTTTCCCCTCTTTATCTCTGTTTTTTGTTTAGAAACAGTAATTTGTTTGGAAGATTTAACTCCAGTTATGGCTGTGGTGCTGACTTCAATGTTCCACTTACACCACTTCACTTTATTACAATTCCTACCTTCTTTTTCATTTTCCATAATTATTGTATTCGAAATTTACGTAATAAATCTGTATCTTATGTGTATGGGTCAAAAATTATCTCTAATATACTTAAGTCATGATGGCATTAATGAGACGTTCACACCCCGCCATGTTTCACCAACGCGACTCTAATAGAAATCTTCCTAGGGTCGAAATGGCTCTAGAAACAGTGAAGGTTGCGGTCGAGAAATCAGCAAGGATTAAGGTTGAGGAGTCATCAAAGATCGAGGTCGAGGTCGAATATTCTTGACAGAGTTATAACGGCTAGTTTCAAAATAGGACATTGAAGAGAATATTCTAGTGGATATTCTCTACACTTGTACTATTAAGGTTTCTAGTAACATGTTCCCTATAAATAGAAAAAGACACAATGAGAATGGACATGAGATATTCATTTGTAAATAACACATTGACTTTAAAAAGAGAATCTGGTCCTATTGCAAGTATACAAAAGCAACCTTTGTACCAAGATTCTTGTCTAGCATTTTCATCGGATCCAAGAACAACCCAAGTGTACAAAGGCTTATCAATCATTCACCATTGTCAGAAAGAATAACCACTGATTTCATCCCTTTTCGGGTTACTCACACGTTTTATTTACTTAAATGCCATCTATTGTTATTTATTACTATTTAATGCCATATTCCATCTTTTTGGATCATTGAATATTAATATCATTGCTCAAATTCATTACCATCCGGACAGAACATGCTAGTTATTTAGTCTTGACACTAGTAGCTTATCTTTTGCATATTATTTTTAACTAAGATTAACTCTTCTTTATATAAATCTAAGTGGTTGAACCAAGATCTATATTTTTGGTCAAACAGTTTGGCGCCGTCTGTGAGAATTTCTTAGTTATTTTTTTTAGTTTCCTTTAGATCTACAGCTACGTGAGTCACTAACCTCATAAACCCAAAGGTCTTTCTCTTTCTTTGCACGTACGAAAACCTACATGGGAGGTGACCAAGGAGAGAGGGCAAAAGTAACAGGTGATTTTCCTAGCAACCTCATGAACGCTATCAACGAATGCTGTGAAACGTTAGGCGAGGACGTGATGCCCACTGCCTCGCCTAGACGCGGGAGGCTCCCCCCTATTACAGCATAACAAAACCAAATGAAAAAGGGGCCTATACGTGAAAAACCTCCTCGAAGCATAGCTGACCGATACGCTAGTAAGCATACTCAACAAGCCCACTCCATGCACGACTATAAAGATTGCAAGAACCTGCACAGTACAATGAGCAAACTAACAGGGTGACCAACCAGACCCTCCAACACCAGGTATAACTCACAATATTACTAACAATGCAGGTGACAGCGCCCTCATCGTTGTTCTAAAGAGGATGGAAGAAATGGAGAATCAAAATAAAGCACTCAAAGATCAAATGAAGGAACAACAAAAGTGAGTTGACAAGATACGGGGAGCCCCTAAGTTATTTCCAAAAAGGGACGCCGGCAGATTCGTAGAGCAGAAGGAGCAGCCTCGCATGCCATACCAAAGACCTTCAAAATGCCGCTATACCTCAGGATATACGACATAACGACTGATCCCGAAGATCATGTAACCCATTATGTCACCGCCATGAAAGGCAATGACCTCACTAAGGAGCATGTGTCTTCTATTTTGCTAAAGAAATTTGGTGAAACTCTTACAGGAAGGGCATTAACATAGTACTCATAGCTACCAGCTCTCTCCATAGAAACCTTCAAGAAAAAGGCCGATAAGTTCGTAACGGCACATGTCGGAGCCAGGAAAGCCGAGGTAAGAGTAAACGACATATTCACCATCAAGCAGAGAGGGACTTCCTCTCCCGATTTAACAGGGTAAGGATGACCCTACCAAACGTGTCTGAGGGGATGGCAGTCGCTGCATTTCAAAACGGATTGAGCAGAGATGGTTCGAGAGCAACTAGAAAACTGCTGAGCCGATTGATGAAATACCCTCCAACCACTTAGGACGAGATTCATAATGCTTCTTGTGCCGAAATCCGAACAGATAAAGATGACCTCAATGGAACAACTCATCGGCTCATCTCGGTACAAGTCGAGTCCAGGAAAGAACGAAGAGACAATATAAAGAGAGATCACTCAGTCTCATGACCCAACAGGGAAAGACACTAGCCATACATCAGGGGCCCCGTCCCACCTTCTCTCTGTCACGAGGAAGGCCCATCCAAACCAAGAATGGGGACTCACCAGAACGAGGGAGGCATGCCCCCTTATTATCTGCTCAACACTTTTGTGTGTCACCTACAGAAATAGTCTATGCATTGGAGAAACTTGGAACGAATGTGAAATAGCCACCAAAGAAGAGGTCTGATCTGAGCACCAAAAAATCCGACACCCTCTACGAGTTCCACCAAGAGCGCGGACACAAAACAGAAGATTGACTTGCCCTCAGGCAAGAAGTTGTAGACATGTTGTGGTAGGGACACCTCAAAGAGCTGCTGAGTGACAAGGGAAGAAATAACTTCGCCAGAGGACGTGAACACCAAGGTCCGCCGAAGCCGCCATCACCAGCTCGTACTATCAATATGATCATCGGCGGTAGCAACGATGCCTCCATCAACGGCGTTAAATTCACCATCACTCACAAACTCAAATGATCTATCACCCACGAATGGTATGACGGACTCGAAGAAAGTATCATCTTCAATGAGTCAGATGCCGCCGGTTTGACTATTCCTCATAATGATGCTCTCGTCATTACTTTACACATTTTAGATACTGATGTCAAACGTATCGTTGTGGACAATGGAAGTGGAACATGCATTATCCATCCCCGAGTTCTCACCCAGATGAGACTCGAGGACAAAATAATACCACACTGCATCACGCTAACCGGTTTTAATAATGCAGTTGAACGGACATCAGGAGAAATTACACTCCCTGTCTTGGCCGGTAGCGCAACGCTGGAGATGATATTCCACATCATAGACCAGGCCACCGCGAATAATGCCATAGTATAGGATGACAATGGATACGTCCCATGAGAGTCGTCCCCTCCAGCTTATACCAAGTAATCAAATTAACAACACCTTGGGGGATATTCAGCATATGGGGAGAACAACGCACGTCCCGGGAGTGCTATCGCATCGCCCTAGACGGAACGGCAACCCAACAGAAAAAAAAACAAGGAAAAAGAGTCATAACAATCAAAAGGGATGAGGTTGACACAAGAAGACACTAGGGACATCATCATGGATCCTAAAATGGTCAGCGTTGCGGACTTTAGCAAAAGGCCTACATCGGCTGCAAACTCCGAGAACCAGGTAAATTTAGTCAATTCTTAATAACTAATGCAAACTTGTTTGCCTTCAGCCATGCATACATGCCGGGCATCCCTTATGAGATCGCCACACACAAATTCAACAACGACCCGTTCTACCCCCACTCATGCAGGTTAGATGTAAATTCAATTTCCCGCCATCAACAATGTCGCCCGCGAGGAGGTGGAGAAACTATTAGAAAATGGCTCCATCAGGGAGTCGATGTACCCCAAATGGATCGTCAATGTAGTGATGGTCAAAAATAAAAATGGGAAATGACGGATGTGTGTGGATTTTACGGACATGAACAAAGCATGCCCAAAGGACTCGTTCCCATTACCACACATCGATGCAACAGCTGGGCACGAGTTGTTGCGTTTCCTGGACACGTACTCACGCTATAACCAGATACTTATGGAAGAAGAGGTCCAGGAGAAAACCACGTTCATCACCCACCAAGGAATATATTGTTATAGGATAATGCCCTTTGGGCTGAAAAATGCAGGGGCTATCTATCAAAGATTGGTCATGAAAATGTTTAAAGATCAGCTAGGCAAGACCATGGAAGTATATATCGACGACATGCTGGTCAAATCAGTGAAGGCTGAGGACCATATCGACCATTTGAAGGAAGTTTTCGACATACTAAGACGGTATGAAATGAAATTAAACCCGTAGAAATGTACATTTGACGTAGCCTCTGGAAGGTTCTTGGGCTTCTTAGTATCACAACCGGGGATCGAGGTCAACCCAGACCAAATCAAATCTATCGACGGGATACCAGAGCTCTTAACTACCAAAAATCAAGTCTAAAGGTTGAATGGTCGAATCGCCACCCAATCGAGATTCATCTCACGGTTGTCTGACAGATGTCATAAATTTTTCGGCGTACTCAAAAGGGATAACGGCCTCGAGTGGACACCCGAGTACGTACAAGCTCTTCGAGAACTGAAGGCGTATCTTTCATCACCACCTCTGCTCTCAAAACCTGAACTCGGGGAACATCTCCTCATCTACCCGGCCATCTCCGAAGTAGTAGTAAGTGGAGTCCTAATTTGAGAAACCAAAGATACGCAATCTCCCATTTATTAAATTAGCAAAATATTTGTCGACACCGAGACAAGGTACCCGCACCTTGAGAAGTCGGCTCTGGCACTAGTCATAGCTTCACGAAAGCTTAGACCCTATTTCCAGTGCCACTCTATCTCGGTGGTTACTATATTTGCCCTAAAAGGCATCTTACATAAACCCGAGCTATCGGGAAGGCTGGCCTAGTAGGCCATCGAGCTAAGTGAGCACGATATCACATATCAGTCAAGAACAGTGATAAAGCCGAGAATGCTCGCCGACTTTGTCGTAGACTTTAGTGCAAAAACATACCTGAAGTCGAGAAGGGAGCCGTCTAAGAATCTCTACAAACACAAGATATATGGGTCCTATACACCGACAGTGCATCTAATGCCTGCAGATCTGGATTGGGACTCGTTCTCGAAGTCCCTACTGGCGAAGTAATTCGTCAGTCCATAAGATGCCCAAACATGACTAACAACGAGGCCGAGTATGAGGCCGTAATTGCAGGATTGAGGCTAGCGCTTAAGTATGGGGCAAAGCGGTTGAAACTCCGTTGTGATTCCCAACTCGTAGTCAACCAAGTTATATGAACTTTCCAAATCAAAGAAATATTGTAAAAATATCAGACCGAGATCTGTAAGCTGCTGCCCGATTTTGACGAATGCCAGCTCGACCAGATCCTGCATGCGCAGAATGTTGAAGCAGATGGCCTCGCCAAATTAGTCACAGCTACCAAAAGCATCACGAGCGGGGAAAAAAGTGCAGTCCACCTCCTCAACTCATCACTAGACCAAATCAAGGTAAGATCTGTAAATTTAACTTGGGATTGGCGCAATCGTATTATTTTCTATTTGCAGGATGACACACTCCCAAACGACAAAAAAGAAGCTAAGAAACTAAGAATGCAAGCAGCAAGATAGAGTCTCTTCCATAGCGACCTATACAAGAGGACTTATAGCGGCCCTCTAGCGAAATGCTTGGGCCCAAAAAAAACCTAGAGCGTCCTCGAAGAAGTCCATGAAGGCCATTGCGGTGCTCACTCTGGCAATCAAGCACTCGTCAGATGCCTCATACGGGCAAGATACTATTGGCCCACCATGAAAAAGGATGTCTCAGGATTTGTGAAGAAATATGAACAATGCCAGAAGTATGCCCCAATGATTCACTAAGCAGGCGAACACCTCCACTCATTCACCTCTCTGTGGTCGTTCATCAAGTGGGGAATGTACATCGTGGTCCCTCTCTCAGCAGGGCGAGGTAATGTATGATTCCTTTTGGTTTTAACTTACTATTTCTCTAATTTGGTGGAAGCAAGAGCGTTCGCCCAAATACGCGAACAAGAGGTAATCACCTTTATATGGAGGAATATCATCTGTCGATTCGGCTTACCCAAGGAGATCAGTTGTGACAACGTACCCCAGTTCACAGGAAATAAAACCTCCGGATTCTTCGAGAAATGGCATATTAGGAGGATACTTTCGACCCCTTATCACCCAGCGGGTAATGGACAGGCAGAGTCCTCCAATAAGTCCATATTAAACATCATGAAGAAAATTCTCGAAGACGCCAATGGACTGTGGCCGTAGATACTGCTAGAAGTATTATGGGCATATAAAACCACTCTGAAGATGAGCACAGGAGAGACGACCTACTCTTTGGTCTATGGGACTGAAGCAGTCATACCAGTCAAAGTAGGAGAACCCAGCCTAAGGTACTCCCACGAAAGCGGTATTAGTAATGATAAGAGTAGAAGGCATGAACTCGATAAAGTCGATGAATGAAGAGATATGGCATACATAAGGATGGTCGCCCAAAAACAGCAAGCAGAACGTTATTACAACAAGAAATCAAAGGTCCGATCGCTCAAAGCCAAAACTCAAGCGAAGACCCATGGGAAGGCAAGCTGGGAACAAACTGGGACGGCCCGTACAAAATTACAGCCAAGGCAAACAAGGGTTCATTCCCACTAGAGACAATGGAAGGAAAGCAACTACCGAACAATTGGAATATCAGCCATCTCAAATACTTCAACTTCTAAGGGAAGAAGTGTCCCCAAGTCGTACTCTTTTTCCCTTACTTGAGTTTTGTCCCATTAGGGTTTTCTCAAGGAGGTTTTTAACGAGGCGACAAAGGGAACATATCGAGTTGAAGTTTGTGAGGGAGAGACTGTTTTTCTCTTTCATTGCCCGACTCCTCAATACTTTCCAAGTCAAGTAATGAAGGGACTAGATTAACTGGAACGTCAGCCAATGCCTAACAATTTGTAACTTTCTCCAATCATGTAATTAGAGCAACAACATCAAAGCAATAAGATACTTACGTTTATCAGAAACGCCAATCGGCCCTCGGCTGCAATTAACAAAAGGTTAAGTTCGACCCCGCTCGAACAACACTAATCGGCTCACGGTAATGATTAACAAAAGATTAAGTTTGACCCCACTAGAACAACACCAATCGACCCACGACAGTGATTAACAAAAATTTAAGTTTGACTCCGCTCAAACAACACCAATCGGCCCTTGGCCACGATTAACAAAAGGTTAAGTTCGACCCCGCTCGAAAACCACCTATCGGCCCTCAGTCGAGATAAACAAAAGGTTAAGTTAGACCCCGCTCGAAAAACACCAATCGACCCTCGGCCACGATTAACAAAAGATTATGTTCGACCCCGCTTGAATGACACCTACCGGCCCTCGGGCGTTATCAATAAAAGGTTATGTTCGACCAAGTTCAAACAACACCTACCAACCCTCGGTCGTGATTATTAAAAAGTTATGTTCGACCAAGTTTGAATAACATCTACCAGCCCTCGGTCATGACTTAAAGAGGTAAAACTTAGAAAAAGTTCGAACAACACCTACCGGCCTTCGGTCGCAATTTAAAGAGGTAAGAATTTGACCAAGTTCGAATAACACTTATCGGCCCTCAGCCACGTTTCAATAAATGTTAATATATACAAGAACGACGATAAAAGTATGAAGGAGCAAAACACGCAATGTACAAAAACAAACCACGGCAAATAAGAAAGGTGCAAATGAAAGCAAAAACCAACTTTGATAGTCATTCTAAGGTTTCTTACAAAGGCTCTTTAAGACACCAGCAAAAATACACAAAAAGAAAAGTTATAAAAACAAACTACTGCTAACCATCGCCATCACGATCTACTATATCCTCGTCGGTCTGATCTCTAATGACCTCTCCAACTTCGCTCGGAGGATACATAGAATCATGAAAGACCTCATCCCCAAGGTATCTACAACATCCTCACCATCCACCTCCTTCTCGCCAGGATGAGGCATAGCCGGGTTGTAACCACAAGCAAACCCGCCATACGCAACTCACAAAGCATATCCAATCGGGCCTCAGCATAGATCCACTCTTCGTACAACTCACAAGGAATGTTAGGGAAGCCCAAAGTTGTAGATGAAGAAGGTCGTGCAAGTAGTTTGGACTTCTCGTCATCCAGAGCGGCAACTCGATCATAAAGATCAGATGTCTCTTTCTCTATATCCAATCCTTTCATCGAGCCGTTCTTCTTTAAGCCTCGCCGTCGACAGTCATTTTCTCACTCAAAACGAAGAGTTTGATTCACCACTTCAAGGGACTCTACCCTCCTCTGAGCCTCCGACCGAGCAGACCCCGCCTTGTCTAACTCCTCATGTTTCTCGGCCCTGAATTGGCACTCTTCGAGTTGGCCCGCAACACGACCGCTTGGGCTTGGAGATCACTGCATTGGGTTTCTACGCCCCTGTAAGCTCAAGCTCCTCCTCTTTGCTCCTCAACGTCCCTTCCAAGATGATGCATTTCCCCACAACCCGTATCAGCTCCTCGTCCCACTTCTTCAAGTCCTCCCTCAGTTGGCACACATCGCCGCCTTCGCGGAGCCGACACTGGAGCTCCCGGTACTTTGCAAGACATGTAAAATACTTGTCCTTCAACTTCACGTAAATATCTTTACGTTTCTTCTCCCGATGAGAACTCTCGATCTCCAGAATAACTGTCTGCAAAAGAAAGAAAAGAAATTAGTGCTTACGAAAGAAAACAAAACACAGGAAAAATTACAAACAACAGTTGTACTTACTCGGAGAGCAAGACCATTATTGTTATTCGATAGGGTGCTATCATTTATCGTCTCGAGGGTCGTACCCTCAATTATAGAACAAAGAGGACCGAGGGAAGGGACTATCTCCTCGGTGTTTACAAGAATATTGCGATCTATTGGGATCGAAATAGTCCTGGAGCCCCCTTCCAACCTCATCTCAAGTTGAGTAAGACCCTCGTCGATCATCCTCAACTCGTCCAGATCCATATCGCAGTCAGTCCCGACATCCTCTTCAGCAACGTCCTTCTCCCTGTCATCATCCACGAGGGGCATCCACTGCCATCCTAGAAGACGAGGCCTCAACTTGCCTCGGAAGTACGAGGCTATCATAATGCATCCCGCCTTCGACCATATCCCTTACGGGATGCATCAATGCACCTATGTTCAGCTCATTCAAGTACGGGACCTCAGATCCCACCTCGGTGCTCTCCCCAACATGTACTGTGGCCGTCTCTCGGAGAACAAAAGCACCATCTTCCAAATTGACGGCTACCGGCCTTTCTCCTCCCGTATCTACGGCCCTCCTCTTGCGAGGCATCAGATTACCATTCTCATGAGAGATATCATTTTCCTCATCAATCAGTGAATAGAGTTGAGGAGCAAAAGTAGAGGATGGAATGGAGGAGGGCTCTTAGACTACGGCGACCGAGGAAGGGGTAGGCACAGAAGTGATAGTAATCGCAATATGGGCCGAAACCGAAAGGGTATCAGCCTTCCTTCAAAAGGACGGCACCGGTGCCCAGCTCCTTCTAGAAGATCCCCTGCCTAAAAAAGAAACAAAAGTCAAAGTCAACAAAATAAGTCGGCATACAACGAAAAATGGAACGACCCTAGGCTAATAAGGAAAGTTACATGTCGAAGGAAAAGTCGGCCTGAACTTCTTGATAAAGCTCGGCCAGTCGCGGATCCCCACGACGTGGGGGAGGACCTGCTCAACCCAGTCAGAAATGCGCGTGACTAGAGGGGGAGGCTGTAATGACGACAAAATTCTTCCACCAACAGAAGGAATAGCCGATGAGAAAGGGGTAGGCATAAAGAGCGCAGTACCCGGGGGGATGAACATGTACCGTGTCCCATTCAGTCGGAATCAGTTCGACATGATTTAGAAGGCTGAATTTGTCATTGAGCTCTGCCAATTCCTTAGGCGTCATCGTCGATTGAAAGACTCTAGGCGCAACGGCAGGTACTTTGGTGAGGTCGGACGTAGAGTCAAGATTGCGGGGGATTATTTCCTCCACCAATGGGAATGCGTCATCCTCAATAAAGGTGGAAACTCCCTTTCCATGGGAGGGAAACATTAGTGCTTAGGGAGCAACACGACTCCCTTTGCCAGTGTCAGAAGATACGTTTGACATGATTCAAGGTAGTGAAGGAAAGTAATAGACGGGAGAGAACAAAAAAATAGAGTAGGTCAATGAAACAGAGAAAGGAGATTCAGAGAAGAAGAAAGCAGGAAAGAGGATTGGTGCTTCGAAACGTTAGAGGAATGAAACTTCAAAACCAGGTCCAAGTATCCCTATTTATAGAAGTCATGGCACCAAAACCAAAAAATGGCTCGTCATAATTGGCACCGGATTCGAAAAGGCTCGTCACACACGAGACGAGGCCACGCTTGATAAGCTCCAACAAATCACATGTATAGTCCGCTTGATAAGCTCGACCACGAACGACATTATCCGTTCGTCGAACTCGCCCACAAAGTTGACCTCAATAAGCGGAGGGACTAACTGTATAGGTCAAAAATTATCTCTAACAAGCTTAAGTCATGCTGGCATTAATGAGGCGTTCACAGGCCATCATGTGTCACCAGTGCAACTCTAATAGAAATCTTCCCAGGGTCAAAATGGCTCTAGAAACAGTGAAGGTTGCGGTCGAGAAGTCAGCAAGGATTAAGGTCGAGGAGTCATCAAAGATCTAGGTTGAGGTCGAACATCCTTGATAGAGTTATAACGGCTAGTTTCAAGATAGGACATTGAAGAGAATATTCTAGCAGATATTCTCTGCACTTGTACTATTAGAGTTTCTAGGAACATGTTCCCTATAAATAGAAAAAGACACAATGAGAGGGGACATGATATATTCATTTGCAAAGAACACATTGATTTTAAAGAGAGAATCTAGTCCTATTGCAAGCATACAAAAATAACCTTTGTACCAAGATTCTTGTCTAGCATTTCCATCGGATCCAAGAACAACCCAAGTGTTCAAAGGCTTATCAATTATTCATCATTGTCAGAAAGAATAACCACTGATTTCATCCCTTTTCGGGTGACTCGCACGTTTTATTTACTTAAATATTATTTATTTTTATTTATTACTATTTAATGCTATATTCCATCTTTTTGGATCATTGAATATTGATATCATTGCTCATACTCATTACCATCCTGAGAGAACATACTAGTTAGTTTGTCTTGACACCGATAGCTTATCTTTTGGATATTATTTTTAACTAAAATTAACTCTTCTTTATATACATCCAAGTGGTTGAACTAAGATTTACATTTTTGTAATAGTATGTTTGGTCCGAAGATAAAATAATTTATAGGAGAGTACGCGAAGACTTTTCATGAGGTCCCTATCATTATTTTGGTCTAAGCACGCTTAGTTAATTTTGTTGTTCAATGAAATCCGGTGTATTAGTGCTCATATTATTTAAAGTTCTTTTTTTCTTGCTTTTATGCTGAATGTACTGTATTGTCTTTTTATCTTTTATGTTTATCTCGTATATGGGCACGCAACAAAACCTTTTTTTGGCTTTTGATCAGAAAAGCGTTTCTTTCTACAGCTCCTTTTCTCATTCTTTTTGCCTCTCCTTCCTTTTTCCTATTAGTCTTACTTTCCTTCTGATCAGGAACTGAGTAGCTAACTGCACTTGCAGTTTCAGTACAATTTAATTACTTTCATTTCTCCTTTCCTGATGAGTAATGAATGCCAGGGTTCATTTACTACTCTAAGTTGTGTACTAGCCAGTTAAGTGAACAAGTTTTTTCGGGGAAAAAATGAAAAGAAAATTTGTTTATATATATTCAAGTAAGGACGGTCTTCCATATGGCTATCTAGATTTTCACTTAAGGAATCTAAAATACAAAGAAGTTGACACGTAAAACTCAAGATAATTCAACATATATATAAAGAATTTTTTTTTATTTGTCCTTTGCCTGAATTATTGATCTTATCTTCTGACATACATCATTTTTTTTAGCATGTTTCTTTTTTCAAATCTACACATTTATGTCTTTTTGTGTCTACTTTTGTTTAGCTTTATATCTCTTCATTCATTTTTTGTGCGTTCAAATGCAGAGCTACTAAGTCGAAACTCATTCTAGAGTCATCGTCTTCAGTTACATAATATGAGTCTTTATCTTTGTTGTCCACTTTTAAATTTTGTGGGGTTGTTTTTTCTTTATGTGATTCTCCATCCAATACGTGTTTATCATTTATCTAGAAATTTTTAATGTCTGCTTAATATATTTTCTATTTTTTTCAGCATTATTTTTCTTGAAATTACTTGTCTCTATATATATACACACACTGCTTTCATGCCAAAAAGTGGTAAGTCTTTGGTATTGCTTATTTGTCTTTTGAAGTTAAACCAAAAAGAGTATTTATATATGTCCACACACATAAATCATAACGTAGACACATCAAATCTAGTGTACTACTACCTTATGTGTCATCCATGCATGCAGACGAGCACTCTCAATCTAATAATTAACCAAGCTAAAGAGCATCTATAATAAAAAAGTTGACCATAATAAATAAAACGAAAGCATATTGTGTAAAAGAAGGTAAGCGAAAGAGTAAAAACAGAACCACAGGTTTTGTAGCAGAATTGAAGGACAAGCAGCACTGGGCAAATACATAATGGCAGGTAGGAATTAGAGGAAAGAGGAGAGAGCAATGTACGAGCGCGGAGTTGAATAGTCTTGTCAATACATAACTTCATTTAATGTTCTTCCTTTTCTCTTCGAGATCTTCTGTTGATGCTACTGTTCTTCCGCTCTAACTATTATTATTTGAACGGTCTCTTTTCCCCTTTTAAGTTTCGGGAAAACTATGACTTATTATGACCGAAAAAAGTCAGCTGTAGCGTGAAAGCTAGTAAAGCAATAATTGAACGACGATAATTATATAATAAAAAAATATATATTAAAAGAGATACAAATATTTAATGTGGTTCGATTAATTGACCGACGTCTATGACGGGATGAGCAATTTACTATATAAAAAGGAGAGTACAAAATATCGAGAGACCAGCCTCACGAAGAGGCAAATACAAGTGACACACTAACACTGGTCCCGTAAAGTTCTCCCCCTAAACACGACTCTCAAACCCCTTATGGCTACATTGTAGATGCTACTGAATGAGAATGACGGATCTTCAATTTATAGAACTCCAAACATTTTTCTACAAGAAAATAGACTAGCCAAATATAAAAGAATTATATTTTTCTTTTAGAAAAAGAAAAACTCAATTATGATAAACACGTTGTCCTTTCGTTCGTGAGAGAGGAAAACCAATTATGGTTAAAAAATCTAAACAAACACCAAACAAAACGTTCAAAAGAACATGTGGAAAATTTAAATTCTAACCAAATATGATTAAATGCCTTTATACTTTTATTGATTGATGCGAAAACTTGATATTGAAGGAAGAGATAGACCTACAATCACAATGAAAGACATCTCGATAGATTTAGAATATTTTGAAATCTACATAGATCTAGCAAAAAGAAGAAATAATGAAAATTAAAGATTCTTATAGATGATATCAACTAGAAGACTAGGACTTACAATAAGACTTATGGCTAGTGTATTTTAGATATAACCACTAAATAAAGTATTTAAGAAAACCTACTAGATAGTTCCTTGAGCCAAAAGTTTATTGAAAATAGTATTTTTATATTTATAAGGTAGAGATAAGATTTGCGTATACATTAATCTCTCCAAACCACACTTATGGAATACATTGAATTTGTTATTATTGTTGTTGTTGTCTAATGTACTAGATAATTCTTGTACGTGGGGTATTGGAATATTATGAATCTAAATAAAATAACTATGATATTGAGCATTTAAACCGCCGACCACCTAATATGGGATTGAGGCACATTTCTTGTTTTTTTTTAAAATTTTATTTTGACAGCTTGTATAATTTAGTTACGGGGTTTTAAATCCTTCAGACAAAACTCACTTACAACAATTATTATCTTCAGTTTTTGTCTCAAAACAAAACCCAAAAGTTTTTGCAAACGTTTGAGTAGATTTCAGTAAGTTCCATAACATTTTAAGGCTAGAGAAAATCTAGCTAAAGCGGGTAAATATTGTCTTAATTTTGTATTTATTGGGGAAAATCCTAGAAATATAATACTCTACATTTTTTTTACCTTTTGAACTAGTATTAGCACCCGCGCGGATGCGCGGACACTAATCACGTCAAATATTTAAGTTATTTGGATTATATGTAAATAATCTTAAAATTTAAACTTTCTCGGTAATATAGATAATCATTGAATATTAATTAAAAAAATACTACATGAAAAAGTTTAATCATTTCTTCTATTTTTCTATTTTGATACCATTCTCGTCGGTGTCATTGGATCCTAAAAATAGTCAGGAAGCAAAATAATAATTCATATTTATGGAAAAATAATCAAATGTTGAGACTATGAATGACTCTTTGGATACGACTTGACTCTTTTACTACTACTTTAACTCTTATTTGGTGTGTTGATATCTCTTAAAAATATTTTTTTTTTAAAATTTCAGTTTCTAAAACTTTATTTTTATAATAATGTAAGTGAAAATATTATCCTTAATTCAAAACTCATTTTAGATGGCTATCTAAAAATTTAAAAAAATTCTTTATCCAATGAATTTTTTTCTATTATGACTCCATTTTGATATTTGACATTAACCATGTTAAATATCTGAGTTATTTAAATTATATGTAAATAACCTTAAAATTTAAACCTTCTAAATAATTATAGATAATCGTTATATATTAATTAAGAAACACTATATAAAAAATGACTAACATTTTCTCAAATCTCGTAGTGATAATTTTATTTTTAGCACTATTCTCATTGGTGTTATTGGAACCTAAAAATATCTACAAAGCGAAATAATAACTCATATTTATGGCAAAGCACAAAGGTTGACACAATATAAATGATTCTTTGATTACGACGTGACTCTTATACTACGACTTGAACTCTTATTAATTTGGTATGATATTATCTTTCCAAAAATATTATTATTTTGAAATTTCAATTTTTAAAACTTTATATATATATTTTAATAATAATTATCTTTATAATGATGCAACTAAAGATATTATCCTTAATTTAAAATTCACTTTAATCGGCTATTTAAAAATTTAAATGATTCTTTGGCGAGAAAAATATTATTTCAGTATGACTCCATTTTAAGTTTATCGATATCTCTAGCCACAGATTTTGAATTTTTAATACCCTATATATATACAAAACATTTGTTCTTTGAATCACTAAATGTTAAATTAGTTGATTGTTATTATATAACATTGCATATATTGTCTTAAAATTGCCAAGTAGTTTATTTTTCGACACCATAATTGGCTTAACCTCAATGCAAGCTACTCAAATTGTATTTAAATTCAAATTCGATCATCATATGAGTTTGTTAGTAACTGTGATTTTTAAAAAATGATACACAATGTAAAATAAAAAAAATATTTTAAAATATCCTTATCTTATAATCTATGCATTTGAGTTGAAAATAATATTTGAAATCGATGAGATTATCTTTCAAATTTTTTATACTCAACAAAGATGAAACATAAGATCTCTTATTTCTGGTTTTTAGATGTCTCACACATTTCTTTTCAATATTTATTTTCTTTTATCTTATTTTTTATGTGATTCTTTCTTTTGTTACAAAAAAAATTAATTTATTTCACTATAAAAGGATGAGTTTTAATAGAAATTCTCTAAATAAGAAATTTATTTATATTTTTAGTCTTTGATTGAAATTCTTTCATATTTTTCTTTTGGCTTAATCTAATCAACCTAAATAGGTGCTCACCCGACCACTAAAATTAAAAAAATGAAGGATGTGTAATTTATATATAATCCATATATAATATGTGTATAATCGTGTGTTGTCGGTGTATCATCTATTTATATTAGCTATATAAAGTAAATAATAAATCAGGCCGGATATTTATGTAAATATTCCATAAGATTTCGGTTTTTTAAGTTTATTCATGATATGACTTCTATTATAATAATTTTAAAAACTCTCTACTAATGTTTAAAAATATCTTATCTTTTTATTATCTTTGAAGTAGAAAAAAATAAAAAGTTTTTTTTCAAAATAATTTGTTTACATTTAAAAAAAATATTTCACGTCATACCAATTTTATTTTAAAAATATACTCTTTGTTACACTTAAAAATCGGTATAGAAACTATCAATGAGAAACCAATATCTCTCTTGTTGAGTTCGAGAGAAAAAAAATCTTTAACATAATATAATGATTTAAAACTAATATTCTTCAACGAAAAATATTATACCCTTGCAATATTGGCTTGACTGCAACTAAATGAGAGGGTTTCTGTGATTACCCAAAATATCATCTTTAAATTTAATAACTAATTTTGTGTTCTAAGATCTCGAAAAGCACTATTTATCATTCTTCAACTTATGTGCGCAGTTCGTAAAATTTTTCGAAAAGTTTCCAAGTGAAAAATGGATTAAAATGTGAATTAGAGCTTTAAAACTCAACTGAGTTGACTTTGGTCAACATTTTGAGCAAACGAACTCGGATCAGTATTTTGACAATTTCGATAGGTCCGTATCGTGATTTGGGACTTGGGCATATGCCCGAAATCAAATTCTGAGGTCCCTAGTCCGAGATACGGAATTTTGATGAAAAATTGAAAGTTTAACTTCAAATAGTGATCGGATGTCGAATTATGTGCAAATGACCCCCGGAATAGAATTTTGATGTTTCCAACAGCTCCGTATGGTGATTTTGAATTTAGAAGCGTGATCGAAATTTTATTTGGAAGTCAGTAGTGAAATTTAGCTTGAAATGGCTAAAATAGGAATTTAAGTTTAGAAATTTGACCGGGGAGTTGACTTTTAGATATCGGGGTCGGAATTTAGTTCTGAAAATTTTTACATTTCTGTTATGTCATTTATGACTTGTGTGCAAAATTTAAGGTCAATCGGACTTGATTTGATAGGTTTCGACATCGAATGTAGAAGTTGAAAATTCTTGAGTTTCATTAAGCTTGAATTAGGGTGTGATCTATGATTTTAGCATTGTTTGATTTGATTTGAGGTTTCAAATAAGTTCGTATGATATTTTAGGACTTGTTGGTGTATTGGGTTGAGGTCCTGAGGGCCTCGGGGTGAGTTTCGGATGGTTAACGGATCAAAAGTGGGACTTAGATGCTGCAAAAGGTGCTGCAATTTTTCTGCTGGAAATGCTGTCAAAAACGGGCTGCCTGTCAAAATCGGACTCCCTGTCAAAATCGAGCTCCCTGACAAATCGAGCTCCTTGACAAATCGAGAACCCTAACAAAATCGAGCTCCCTGAAAAATCGAGCTCCCTGACAAATCGAGCTCCTTTACAAATCGAGCTCCCTGACAAACTGAGTTCCCTGACAAAATCGAGCTCCTGACAAAATCGGACACCCTGACAAATCGAGCTCCCTGACAAATCTGTAAGTTATAAAAACAGGGGACTTCATCCCATTTGCCATTTTTGACGAATTGGAGCTTGAGGAGAGGCGATTTTGATATATTTTCAAGGAATATTATTGGGGTAAGTGATTCTAACTCGGATTTGGTCAATATACACGAATATATCGTTGTTTTCACCATTTAATTAGTGTTTTGAAATAGAAATTTGAGAAACTTTTAGAAATCTCATAGAAACGAATTTATGAGATTTCGGTGTTGATCCAGAGTCGGATTTGAGTGAAACTGGTATGGTTGGACTCGTAATTGAATGTGTTATCGGATTTTGTGAGTTTCGTCGGATTCCGAGACGTGTGCCCCACGGGCGATATTTGAGCTAATTTTAATTTTATTGAAAAATATAGTATTTTCTTATGAAATTGATTCCTATAATTTTTGTTGACTGTATTGAATTAATTATTACTAGATACGAGTCGATCCGAGTCGAAAAATCGAGGAAAAAGCATAATACTTGGTTAAATTGGAGCAAGTCGAGGTAAGTGACTTGTCTAACCTTGTGTGAGGGAA
This sequence comes from Nicotiana tomentosiformis, assembly GCF_000390325.3. Classification (NCBI taxonomy): domain Eukaryota; kingdom Viridiplantae; phylum Streptophyta; class Magnoliopsida; order Solanales; family Solanaceae; genus Nicotiana; species Nicotiana tomentosiformis. The sequence goes on from NC_090813.1 coordinate 2,659,098, forward strand.
ATTTCCCCTAGGATTGATATTGATGTGATTATGGAAATGTGTTGAAAATCGTGTACACGAGGTGACGAGTGTATACACGGGCTAAATATGAAAGATTATATATTTAAATTGTGTAGATCATTGTTGCACATTTATTAAATTATTTTATGTTGTTATATTCTTCATCATTGATCTGAGATATATACTTTAAATTTGTTTGACCTTTTCCTGCTAATTGTTTTACCTGTTTAGTTGAAACTTGGTTTCTTTTATTCTGTGCATTATTTGAAGGTTGATTTTCTTTAAATTAAATATTATTAATATGAAGTATTTGATATTTTTTCTAATTTGATATTGAAGCAACGTATTAAAGATTTTAAAATATTTTTTTCTGGATTATTTATTCCTGAATATTTTTGTAAGATTTTCATACTCATTGTGATGGAGCCGTGAGCTCTTTATTGCGAAAAAATATTATTGATAATTTATTTTGGCATGAGCCGTGAGCTCTTTATTGTGCAAAAATATTATTGATGATTTATTTTGGCATAAGCCGTGGGCTCTTTATTGTGAAAAAATATTGTTGTTTAATTATTTTGGCAAGTTACATTATTTGAGTACTTCAGGTGCAAATTGTGATATATTGTGATATTGATACGCATGCGGTGGTATAAAGTCTGGGTATTGAAACGCGTGCGGTGAGATAAGGGTGGCTTGATACGCGTGGCTAGTAGAGGGAACTACTAGAAGCCATGCGATGTGAAAAGGATGGCTAAAACGCGAGATGCTATTTCAGGAAAAATATTTTCTTTCAAATAAATTGTGAAGGCTCCCGCGGTGAGATAAGGAAATGAGATATTGTGAATTTGCTTATGATTTGGGACTACGAGGTGGTACTTCGGGAGTGCCCTTGTTGATATAGATTTATGACCGCAGTTGCCTTTGATTATTGTTATGATTTTTTTAAAGTTAAAAAGAATTATGTTTTGTTCCCACGAGGTATTTATTTGCCATTATTTAGTGTAATTAAATGTGACATACTACTTGATTCATTTCCGTTGCCATTTTATCTTATATTATTATTTAAACATTTTACCATACCATTATTTATTCTACAGTAGGGCCTAACCTGACCTCGTCACTACTCTACCGAGATTAAGCTTGGCACTTACTAGGTACCGCTGTGGTATACTCATACTACGCTTCTGCACATCGTTTTGTGCATATCCAGGTACATCTTATCATACCAGGCATCAGTAAACTAGCTGTACGAGGAGACTTCGAGGTATATCTGCCAGCGTTCGTAGACTCCGGCGTCCCCTTCTATCTTACTATGTTGTCTTCCTGTAACGACCCGACCGGTCGCTTTGAGTATTACAACCTTGCTTCCCCTTTACTGCTCAAATTGTACTTTACAGTTGTTGTGTGAATTGCCGGGGTAAATAGTTCGGGTCCGGTGAGGTTTTGGAATGAATTGGAACACTTAGTTCCAAGGTTTAAAGCTTAAGTTAAAATAGTGATCGGATGTCAACTTATGTGTAAACGAACCCGGAATGGAGTTTTGATGATTCCAATAGCTCCGTATGGTGATTTTGGACTTATGAGCGTGTCCGAAAAATTATTTAGAGGTCCGTAGTAGAATTTGGCTTGAATTGCCGAAAGTTGAATTTTTGGGAAGTTTGACCGGGGGTGACATTTTGATATCGGGGTCGAAATCCAATTCTGGAAATTGGAATAGGTCCGTAATGTGAAATGTGACTTGTGTACAAAATTTGAGGTCACTCAGACGTGATTTGATGTGTTTCGGCGCAAGTTATAGAATTTGAAGTTTCAAGGTTCAATGATTTCGAATTGAGGTGTAATTCGTCATTTCGATATTGTTAGGTGTGATTTGAAGCCTCGAGTAGGTCCGTGTTATGTTATGCGACTTGTTGATACAATTGGTTGAGGTCTCGGGGGCCTTCAGTGTGTTTCGGACGGTTAACAGATCAAATTTGGACTTAAGGAAATGCTGGGACTAGTGCCTACTGGTGTGATCGCACATGCGAAGGTTTTGATCGCATGTGCGAAGCCGAATGTGCGCGAGATATATCGTAGAAGCGGCCAAGAGTGGGACTGGGCAGTGCTCGTAGGTGCGAGGAATTTTCCGCATTTGTGAGGCCGCAGGTGCGAAGGTGTTGCGCAGATGCGGACTGGGGCTGGCGTGAGGCGACCGCAGGTGCGAAGGGTGAATGCGCATCTGCGAAGCCTGCAGATGCGAGCTATTAGAGGCCGGCTATTTTTCGCAGGCGCGCATTGTTGTTCGCAAATGCGGAGGCGCAGGTGCGAGCCCAGGCACCGCAGGTACGGAAATGCCTGGGCAGTGTTTAAAACGAGGGTTCCGAGATTTTTTCTCATTTTGGACATTTTGGAGCTCGATTTGGGCGATTGTGGAGAGAAAATTTTCCACACAACTTGGGGTATGTGTTCTTAACTCCCTTGTGATTATATTCCATGAATTCATCTTCATTTGTGGTGTAAGATTACTGAATCTTCAAGAGAAATAGAAGGAAATTTCTATAATGTCACATAACTAATTTTTCAAGTTTGAATACCGATTTAAAGTCGAATTTGAGTAAAATTAGTATGGTTGAACTTGTAATTGGATGGGTTGTCGTATTTTTTGAGTTTCGTCGGATTTTGAGACGTGGTCCCCACAGGTGATTTTTGTGGCGTAATTTCAGATTTTGTGGAAAATATTAGCATTTTGATATGGAATTAATTCCTATGAATTGTGTGGACTGAATCAAATTAATTGTGGTAGATTCGAGCCGTTCGGGAGTTGATACGCGCATAATGGGATTTTTGGAGCATTGTTTAGCTTGCTCGACATTGGATTCGGCTTGTTCGAGGTAAGTAACTCTTCTAATCTTGGAGTTGAGGGTATGAACCCTGAATATATGTATTTTGTGAATTGTTGGGAGGTGACACACATGCTAGGTGACGGACATGTGGGCGTGTACTATAGAAATTGTGACATAATTGTTTCTGTGGAATTTTATAGTTAAATAATCTTGGCATTTTCCATGCGGTTTTATGTGTTAAAGAAATTAAGCTGAAAAGCATATTAAAAATCATGTTGAGGCTATGTGTCAGTATTATTGGGACCCACAGAGGTTATATTGCTGTGAATTATTGTGTTAAATGGAAAATTCATACTCAGTCATATTCATTTCATTGCATATCATAACTCAGTTTTATGACCCCTATTTTGATGCATATAAATGTTTTGGGCCGAATGCCCTGTTTTACTGAAATGCCCGAGTGGCTTGAGAGGTTTATGACTGAGTGAGGCCGAGGGCCTGATTTGTGAGGATATTTATGGGATCGGGCTGCACGCCGCAACATGTTGATATCGGCCGAGGGCCTGATTGTGAGGATGAGTGTGGATCGGGGCTGCCCGCCTGCAGCATACTTTATTATTATAGCACGTGAGTTGTCCGTGCAGATTATAGCGCTTGGGCTGTATGAGCCCCTCCGGAGTCTGTACACACCCCCAGTGAGCGCAGGTACCTACTGAGTGCGAGTGCCGAGTGCCGAGTGCTGAGTGACTGGGAGGCATGAGTGTTTGTGAGGTATGCCCGAGTGGCATGAGTGATTGTGAGGTATGCCCGAGTGGCAAGAGTGATTGTGAGGTATGCCCGAGTGGCACGAGTGACTGTGAGATTTGCCCGAGGCGCTGTATATAAGTGATGTTCTGCCCGAGGGGCTGTTTATGATTTTATCACTGAGTTGCATCGCATTGGCATGCACACATGACATACATGCATAAAGGTGTATTTTCCTCATGTTGTACAACATCACATCATTCATGATTTTTCACACATTTTTGACAGATGGGCATAGTGATGCATTTGTTTTTACACGGGTTATCCGGAAGGAAAATGAAACATCTTATTTATTTTTTGACAAGATTTTGGGAGGAATTTAATGTTTTCAAACTATTCACATTTTTGGCAACTCCGGCAAAAGATTTGAGTTTTCACTGATGGATTTGAAAGGAAGAACTATTATTTTGAAATCATGATTTGGTTGAACATTTTATCTCTGAGTTACTTCTGGTGTTATTTGCTTATTGTTGTTATGGACTATTGGTTTTGGACCCGACCTTAGTGGAAGCGTGTCACTACTTTCAACCTACGACTAGGTTTGTTACTTACTCAGTACATGGGGTCGGTTGTACCGATACTACACTTCTGCACATTGCGTGCAGATGTTGGCTGTTGTTGTTGCTTTGCTCGATGGTTGCGGGACTTGAAGATATACATGTGTTCCTATTGTAGCTGTCTTTTGTTCAGGGTAGCCTTAGATTTATAAAAGCTCTGTTTATGTATTATTCAAACAGACTATGTATTTATTTTATTTCCGCTTTGTATACTCTATTCTTAAAAACTCGTAATTTGTACTACCAGTTCTTGGGGATTGTACACGATTAAAACTTTTATTCACTTGAATTGCTTTAGTAATTATTATTGAAATTGGATAGTTGGTAATCGGCTTACCTAACGGGTTAGGTTAGGTGCCATCATGACTAGTTGAATTTTGGGTCATGACAAGGTGGTATCAGAGCTCTAGGTTCATAGGTTCTACAAGTCATGAGCAAGTGTCTAGTAGAGTCTTGCGGATCGGTATGATGACGTCCATACTTATCTTCGAGAGGCTACAAGGCATTTAGGATATATACTTCCCATCTTTCCTTCCTTATCGTGCGGATTTGATTCAGCTTGAAATATAACTTTTTGAATTCCTTCTACGTATTCGTATGCGCATATGAGCGCTCGGTATCAGCCGTGCATCACCGGGTTGTGATTTCATGAACGAAATTCGAGATGAGTATTCTATGTATGGGTGAAGGGGCCAGTCTGGAGGACTTGAGGCCAAGTTTAGATCGCAGCTTAAGCTCGGTAGCTTTAGTTGTAATTTGTATAATTGGACTCATATGTCCGGTGATGACCCTACAGTGAAATTTATGGCTCGATGAGCGGTGAAATGGCGGTATAATGGGTATGATGTGACCGCGGGATGCGTTAAGACGATTTGAACATAATGAGAAGTATTTTCCTTCATGTGTAAAGGGAAGTCCATTGGATACTTGATTTTTGATTTGATGTGATGTACAGTCTCGAGTACGAATATTTTGAAGGATCTTTCATGATTGTTAAATTTTGGGACAAATTAAATTCTCATGTCTGGTTAGTGAGTTTGGACTCAGATAGACTAAGTGATTGCATAGTAATTATGGCTGCGAAAATACATAACAAGATTCCAATTTGAGGCTAAGCAGGTGGATTATCCCCTGCGGAGTAATCTACGTAGGTGTATTCCTTATGATGTGAGTAGAGAGTTTCTTTTCTGCTGACGGGGTGTATGGGTGGAGATTTGAATTTGAATCTAGTTGATAAAGTTGACTTGAGTGTCAAGAGAATAAATGCGAGCTTAGTGGATGATTGAGGTATTTTATGGTTGGCGTTGTATGAGCTTGAGAAAGATTTTTCGTTGAACCAACTGCGGTATTATGACAGTAATAGAGTGTGGATATTAAGAGTTATCTAATGTTTACATTTATGGCTTTGAGCCAAGTGAGGGAGTTTGCTATTGACAATTTGATTTCATAGTTAGGTGTAAAATTTTAATTTTGGTCTGAGATATACTTATGGGTTAGCTATGACTTACAGAAGTTGAGATCGAGGATGACTCAAATAAGGAAATTCCTGGTTAAGGATTATATTGCACGTATGAGTATATGAAATTCGTGGGATGAGTGAGTTGTTATTGGTAAATGACGTAGTGCACACGGAGTATGAATTTGATTGGGGGTATTAGAGTAGAGTTACATCTTTGAGTGTTGTTGTGCTAATGGGGCACGTGCCTTTTAACCCATTTGGGCGGTGCAATTAGATGTGAGCAAAGTGGGTGACTCCCGAGAAAATTCTAGTGGGTTTGAGAATTATATATAGCAATTGAGAATGTTTTCGGACTTGTGTATGGATTCTACATTTTTGTGTAAGGAAGGTAAGAAGAACAATTTCAAATTCACATAATGTATTCTCAGAGTGAGTGTTATAGTTGTGGTATTATTTTTGAAGGCGCTTAAGAAAAATACAGTTGCTTATGGGCCGTAGGGCATTGTGGTTCTATGCTAAGGTTTGTAGGGTAAGTTGTGGTTAAAAATTGTGGTGTTTTAGCAAGGAGAAGTATCAATTTCAAGACAAATTCGGAAGGGACTTGGAGAAATAGGACAACTTGGTAGTAGGTTGGATCAGTATGGTAATGGATATGATCGGTTCTTTGAGTGCTTATGATATGGGGGTTTTCTACAGGTGCTTTGTGGAAATACACCTAGACTTGGCTACTTGCGTGGCTTGGTCGAGTTAGAGGAATTTAGTTTTAAGGGCTTGATTACGCGCAAATGGATTCCAAAGTATTCTTGATGGTTTCTACCGGTGTGGAGAATGTGTTGTAAATTGTGATTTCCTCCTAGAAAGAAGCAAGAGAAAGGTTTCTAACTAAAATGGTATGTAAATTATTGGTGACTTAAAGTTGATAATAAGATTCTTGTGCTTTTCACATGATGGCAAGATAGATGTTATGTGTTGTACGAAAGCTAGATTTTCATATACAAGGTGGCAGTACAGTTTTGAAGAGAAGGTAACGAATGTTGGACAACATGGACAGTTTCAAATAATAGATGAATACTATTACTACTTGGTGTTGTATGAGAAATGGGGCGGACTTCAGAAGGCGCATTGTATTTTTACTTACGGAGGTATAAATTAGTATTGCGGTATTCACATGGTTGATAGACTGCTGATATTCAAATTTTGTCAATTGGCACGGAAGAACTTTTAAAGTATTTCTCGGGGGATGATCGTGTATGAGAGAAGTGTTAGGCATTCGGGTCGTGGAGATGGAATCAAATATGGTGATTCGCGTGTTCTATGGATTTGGAGATTGGGAGTTCCTAAGAGTAGATTGTTTCATGGTTGTGGACTGTGAAGTTGTGGTCGGATCTAGCCAGATGATGAAATATTTTATGATTCAGTCACTATGGATTTTCGGATTTTTTTTTCTATTTGTGGGTAACCCGAGTTGATTTGGGGGTCCATTGATAGGCCCAATTAAGATGTGTATTCTACATCGAGCCGAAATGGTTGGCTCCAACTGCTATTATTGAGGAATGTGTCATTCGGTTGATGTTGAACTTATTCATGTTCTCAAATGATCTGTGAGTTACTCCTTTATGCTACGAGGAGTTGTTATTCATTGGTTATGTGCACAGATGGTGCAGTTCTATTGGGGGCCTTATGGCGGAATTTGAACAATATGAGCATTTAGGTATTGCATGATTGATTGCGTATGGATTATGTTCTTTCGGGTTTGTGTGGCATTGTGTCATTTGCTTCTACATGGTTATGGTAATGCACTTTGAGTACTTGATGTCGGAATGCGCGTGGTTATTGATTTTGAGCAGGGTGACTCGAGGTAGATAATATGAGCCAACGTTTGGATGGGGTCACGTATTGTAGCAGAGTTATATTAGGGCATGAACCTTGTGTTAGAATCAGGTGATGGTTCTACGGTGTATGATGAATTTTCAGCGTTTCGTTGTGGCGGTACTTGTTAATCTGGTAGGGCAATTCTCTCATTTGAGTCATTTTCCATGACTGGGTACATTTGAATTGTTACGTATTGGTGCACGGATGGCACGAGTTGTGGCTCTGAGTTATATTGGTGCGGCATGTCTATGGAACAGTTGTGTTTAGTAATATAAGGTCATTGGACCTAGAATGGGTACGATCAGGTTTGATTTCGGTATATTCCGGAGTATAATATTGAAAGTCGGCTCAGAAAGGGATTATGGTTCTGGTTGGGGCGAGAGGGCTCCGTGACTTGTTGATCTGGTAAGTGGTCATGAAATTTTGCGTGTTTCTTTTATTATCAACAGTGTACGAAGGTTTTGGGATGAGGTTTGGTTCGATATGGGTCTAATACTAGTATGCGGTTGGTTTTGGAGTAGTCACTACAATCAGGAATGGTGCTACGAGCATTCGAGTTGTGTAATATGTTGGTTGATTAAATTTGTGGTTATAGTTATAGCTCGATGTAACTTGTTCGGACTTATACGGTGTGTAAATGTAAGATTTGTGTCTTGAAAGAAATTCTAAAGGTTGGAAATTAAACTCCAAGGTTTATGGGCTAAGGTTAAATTAATGATTTTCAGTTGTATTGTGTAGTCAAGCCTTGTTCGGACTCTTGGCACGTTCGAGGACGAACATATGTTTAAGTGGGGGAGAATGTAACGACCTGACCGATCATTTTGAGTATTACAATATTGCTTCCCCCTTTACTGCTCAAATTATATTTTACAGTTGTTGTGTGAATTGCCGGGGTAAATGGTTCGGGTCCGGTGAGGTTTTGGAATGAATTGGAATACTTAGTTACAAGGTTTAAAGCTTAAGTTAAAATAGTGATCGGATGTCGACTTATGTGTAAACGACCCCGGAATAGAGTTTTGATGATTCCAATAGCTCCGTATGGTGGTTTTGGACTTAGGAGCGTGTCCGGAAAATTATTTGGAGGTCCGTAGTAGAATTTGGTTTGAATTGCCAAAAGTTAAATTTTTGGGAAGTTTGATCGGGGGTTGACTTTTGATATCGGGGTCGGAATCCGATTCTGGAAATTGGAATAGGTCCGTAATGTGAAATGTGACTTGTGTGCAAAATTTGAGGTCAATCGGATGTGATTTGATGTGTTTCGGCGCAAGTTATTGAATTTGAAGTTTCAAGGTTCAATGATTTCGAATTAAGGTGTAATTCGTCGTTTCGATGTTGTTAGATGTGATTTGAGGCCTCAAGTAGGTCCGTGTTATGTTATGGGACTTGTTGATACAATTGGTTGAGGTCCCGGGGGCCTCGAGTGAGTTACGGACGGTTAACGGATCAAATTTGGACTTAAGGAAATGCTGGAACTACTGCCTACTGGTGTGATCGCACCTGCGAAGGTTTTGATCGCATGTGCGAAGCCGCATGTACGCGAGATAAGTCGCAGAAGCGGCCAAGAGTGGGACTAGGCAGTGCTCGCAGGTGCGAGGAATTTGCCGTATCTGCGAGGCCGCAGGTGCGAAGGTGTTGCGCAGATGCGGACTGGGGCTGGCGTGAGGCGACCGCAGGTGCGAAGGGTGAATGCGCATCTGCGAAGCCCGCAGATGCGAGATTTTAGAGGCCAGCTGTTTTCCGCAGGCGCGCATTGTTGTCCGCAGGTGCGAGCCTAGGCACCGCAGGTGCGGAAATGACTGGGCAGTGTTTAAAACGAGGGTTCCGAGAATTTTTCTCATTTTGGACATTTTGGAGCTCGGTTTGGGCGATTTTGGAGAGGAAATTTTTCATATAACTTGAAGTAAGTGTTATTAACTCCCTTGTTATTATATTCCATGAATTCATCTTCATTTGTGGTGTAAGATTACTGAATCTTCAATAGAAATAAAAGGAAATTTCTATAATGTCACAAAATAATTTTTTCAAGTTTGAATATCGATTTGAAGTCGGATTTGAGTAAAATTAGTATGGTTGAACTTATAATTGGATGGGTTGTCGTATTTTGTGAGTTTCGTCGGATTTCGAGACATGGTCCCCACGGGTAATTTTTGGGGCGTAATTTCGAATTTTGTGGAAAATATTAGCATTTTGATATGGAATTAATTCCTATGAATTGTGTGGACTGAATCAAATTAATTGTGGTAGATTCGAGCCGTTCGGGAGTTGATACGCGCATAATGGGATTTCTGGAGCATTGTTTAGCTTGCTCGACATTGGATTCGGCTTGTTCGAGGTAAGTAACTCTTCTAATCTTGGAGTTGAGGGTATGAACCCTGAATATATGTATTTTGTGAATTGTTGGGAGGTGACGCACATGCTAGGTGACGGGCATGCACTATTGAAATCGTGACATAATTGTTTCTGTGGAATTTTATAGTTAAATAATCTTGGCATTTTTCATGCGATTTTATGTGTTAAAGAAATTAAGCTGAAAAGCATATTAAAAATCATGTTGAGGCTATGTGCCAGTATTATTAGGGTGTGATTTATGATTTTAGCATTGTTTAATTTGATTTGAGGTTTCAAATATGTTCGTATGATGTTTTAGGATTTGTTGGTGTATTGGGTTGAGGTCCCGAGGGCCTCGGGTGAGTTTCGGATGGTTAACGGATCAAAAGTGGGACTTAGCTGCTGCAAAAGCTGCTGCAATATTTCTGCTGGAAATGCTGTCAAAATCGGGCTGCCTGTCAAAATCGGACTCCCTGTCAAAATCAAGCTCCCTGACAAAATCGAGCTCCCTGACAAATCGAGCTCCCTGACAACAAATCGAGCTCCTTGACAAATCTAGCTCCCTGACAAAATCGAGCTCTCTGACAAATCGGGATCTCTGACAAATCGAGCTCCCTGATAAATCGAGCTCCCTCACAAATCGGACTCCCTGACAAATCGAGCTCCCTGACAAATCTGTAAGTTATAAAAACAGGGGACTTCATCCCATTTGCCATTTTTGACGAATTGTAGCTTTAGGACAGGCGATTTTGATATATTTTCAGGGAAAAATATTGGGGTAAGTGATTCTAACTCGGATTTGGTCAATAAACACGAATATATCGTTGTTTTCACAATTTAATTAGTGTTTTGAAATAGAAATTTGAGAAACTTTTAGAAATCTCATAGAAACGAATTTATGAGATTTCGGTGTCGATCCAGAGTCGTATTTGAGTGAAACTGGTATGGTTGGACTCGTAATTGAATGAGTTGTCGGATTTTGTGAGTTTCGCCAGATTCCGAGACGTGTGCTCCACGGGCGATATTTGAGCTAATTTTAATTTTATTGAAAAAATATAGTATTTTCTTATGAAATTGATTCCTATAATTTTTGTTGACTGTATCGAATTAATTATTACTAGATGTGAGTCGATCCGAGTCGAAAAATCGAGGAAAAAGCATAATACTTGGTTAAATTGGAACAAGTCGAGGTAAGTGACTTGTCTAACCTTGTGTGAGAGAAATTTTTCCTAGGATTGATATTGATGTGATTATTGAAATGTGTTGAAAGTCGTGTATACGAGGTGACGAGTGTGTACACGGGCTAAATATGAAAGATTATATTTTTAAATTGTGTAGATCACTGTTGCGCATTTATTAAATTATTTTATGTTGTTATATTCTTCATCATTGATCTGAGATATATACTTTAAATTTGTTTGATCTTTTCCTGCTAATTGTTTTACATGTTTAGTTAAAACTTGATTTTTTTTATTCTGTGCATTATTTGAAGGTTGATTTTCTTTAAATTAAATATTATTAATATGAAGTATTTGATATTTTTTCTAATTTGATATTGAAGCAACGTATTAAAGATTTTAAAATATTAGTTTCCTGAATTATTTATACCTGGATATTTTTGTAAGATTTTCGTACTCATTGTGATAGAGCCCTGAGCTCTTTATTGTGGAAATATATTATTGATGATTTATTTTGGCATGATCCGTGAGCTCTGTATTGTTGAAAAATATTATTAATGATTTATTTTGGTATGAGCCGTGAGCTCTTTATTGTGAAAAACTAGTGTTGTTGAATTATTTTGGCAAGTTACATTATTTGAGCACTTGAGGTACAAATTGTGATATATTGTGATATTGGTACGCATGTTGTGGTATAAGGTCTGGGTATTGAAACGCATGCGGTGAGATAAGGGTGGCTTGATACGCATGGCTAGTAAGAGAAACTACTAGAAGTCATGCGGTGTAATAAGGATGGCTAAAACGCGGGATGCTATTTTGGGAAAAATAATTTCTTTCAAATAAATTGTGAAGGCTCCCGCGGTGAGATAAGGAAATGAGATATTGTGAATTTGCTTATGATTTGGGACTATGAGGCGATACCTCGGGAGTGCCCTTGTTGATATTGATTTATGGTCGCAGTTGCCTTTGATTATTGTTGTGATTTTCTTAAAGTTAAAAAGAATTATGTTTTGTTTCCACGAGGTATTTATTTGCCATTATTTGATGTAATTAAATGTGACATACTACTTGGTTTATTTTCGTTGTTATTTTATCTTATATTATTATTTAAACATTTTACCATACCATTATTTATTCTCCAGTAGGGCCTGACCTTACCTCGTCACTAATCTACCAAGGTTAGGCTATTCTCCGGAGTCCCCTTCTATCTTACTATGTTGTCTTCCTTTTTTGCTTTAGACGCTGATGTATAGAGACATAGAAAATAAATTCTCAAAAGCTTGTGATTTATTTCTACTGGGTTTTGGGAGTTGAAATTGTTTGAATTGTAGTTTAATTATTTCAGATATTTATTATTATTCCGCATTGATAGGCTTACCTAGTCTTAGAGACTAGGTGCCATCACGACATCCTACGGAGGAAATTTGGGGTCATGACAGTTTCAGCTTATACCCTTCAATTCTTAAAATGTGCTAAATTGAAATTAATAATAGCAATTATATAGCCAAAGTTTTGTTATTTGTTTGATGTCCATTTATACAAATTGACTCTTCAAACAAATATTCTACAAAATGAAAAGAAAAAAATAATTTTTTTTTTAATATTGACTGATTTTTGTGATGTTTCTTTCTCCAACATGTATGTTTACTTCATTATATATGTAAGTAAAGTCGTATTCGATTTTTAAACTCTTTTTTGTTATTTGGATAAACATAGATGTGTACCATATATTGCATTTACTTTAAAAGAAATTTGTTTATTCAAATCTAGCTACAGTGTTTTAAAGAACTATAATTATAGGGTTTAAAATGTGAAAGAGTTTTGTAGTTATATGGAGTAGTTTTTTTTTTTTTGCCAGAGGCGAAGTAGTATTTAAATAATTAAAAAAGATAACAAAAGTTCCTAACATGATTGCATATGATCATTAACCGAATTAAGTATGATAACAAGTTAAAAAAAAAGATAACTTTTATTTTTAATTTAAATTCGAATTTTAAAACTTTATCTATAAATTCAAAATTATCTTTTAAATCAAATTCAGTATATATATATATATATATATATATATATATATATATATATATATATATATATATATATATATATATAATAGTGATGATCCAAAATGTCATTTTTAAATTTAATAAGTAATTCTGTGTTCTAAGACCTCAAAAAGCACCATTTATCATTCCACGACTTGCGTGCGCAGTCCGTACAATTTTTCAAAAAGTTTTTATGTGAAAAATGGATTAAAATGTGAAATAGAGCTTTAAAACTCAACTAAGTTGACTTTGGTCAACATTATGAGCAAACAGACCCGGATCAGTATTTCGAGAATTCCGGTAGGTCCGTATCGTGATTTGGGACTTGGGCGTATGCCCGAAATCGAATTCCGAGGTCCCTAGCCCGAGATATGGAATTTTGATGAAACATTAAAAGCTTGAAAGCTTAATGATTCAAGGAAATTACTAATGATTGGATTTATTGACACCGAGTCCGCATTTTTGGTTTCGGAGCCCGGTATAGGTCCACTATAATATTTATGACTTGTCTGCCAAATTTAGTGTGAATCGGAGTTGATTTAACGTGATTCGGACGTCCGATTGTAAAAATATAAGTTTTAAAGTTTTCTTAAAACTTTCATTCGTTTTGGGGTACAATTCGTAGTTCTAAGTGTTATTTTGATGATTTGATCGCGCGAGCAACTTCGTATGAAGTTTTAGAACTTGTGTGCATATTTGGTTTGGATAGGCTACGGGATGATTTCGAACTTAGAAAATCTGGTTTTTCTGCAACTTCAGGCTTCTGGTATTTCCTTCATCGCGTTCGCGAATGTACTCTCGTGAACGCAAAGAGCAAACTGGGCTGGCTTAATTTTTCTTATTCATGAATGCGAAGATTTGGTCGCGAACGCGAAGCTATGGAGATATTACCCTTTGCGAACGCGACTAGCTCAACGCGAACGCGAAGCTTTAAAGGCCCAGAGGAGGGGTCAGTTGTCCTTCTATGCGAACGCGAGCACTGGCACGCGAACGCGAAGGCCAGGGGAAAAAGCCTTCACGAACGCGAAGGAGGACTCGTGAATGCGAAAGCCAAGAGCTGCTATTCATCTCGAACGCGACAGGCTCTTCGCGAACGCGAAGAAGGCCTAACGCCTGTGACTTAAAACAAAACCAAAACAGGATTTGTCTCATTTTTCACAAACCCTCAATTATAACTCGGCTTAGGGGCGATTCAAAAGATGTTTTTCACGATTTCGAACTGGGTAAGTGTTCTTTATCATATAGTAATTGTATTTCATAAATCTAAGTCTATATTCATCATTTATTTCGAATTTAGATGGAAGAAATTGATTTTTTTATAAAATCTTCCAAAAACGAAAATTTAAGATTTGAAGGTCTATTTGACATCGGAATTGGATAATTTTTGTATGGTTGGACTCATCTCAGAATGATTGTTCGGATTTCGTAAGTTTTTCTGGGATTTGAGACGTGGGTCCCACTGCCAAATATTTTAATAAATTTCGGATTCTTATCCGGAAAATTTATAAATTCATATGGAATTAATTCCTATGATTCGTATTGAGTATATCAAATTGTTTATGAATAGATTTGAAGCTTTTGGAGACAAATTTAAAAGGAAAAGGTGTGGTCGAGTAATTGATTGGAATTTGCAAAGCGATGTAAGTGTCGTGGTTAACCTTGACTTGAGGGAATAGAACCCTTAAATTATTTGTTATGTGAATTGCATGTGAACGACGTATAGGCGAGGTGACGAGTATCTATACGTCGTCAAATTAATTGTTTGCCTGCTTACTTGAAAAATCATAAATTGTTTTAAATTATGAATTAATTATTATAATAATTATTTCTCTCATATTCTTTGGCAAATATTAATTCTTGAATTCCTGCATTAATTGTTACATGCTATTTGAATTATATGCCTTAATTGTTATTTGACATTTAGCATATTAAATATTAAACTGTATATTTTTTCTCTGATTTTCATAATAATTTACTATTTGCCTTTGTTTGTTTCATAATTAAATCATAATTATTGTATGTTTGTTGTCTTATAATTTGATATTAATTATTGCAATTATTGGAGAAATTTCTTCTATAAGAATTGGTAAATAAAAATGTTGGAGGAGCGGGTTGCACGCCGCAACAGAATTAATTAAAATGAATATATTGGAGGATCGGGTTGCACGCCGCAACAGACTTATTAAAAAGTTCATATTGGAGGCTGGGGTTGCACGCCGCAACAGACTTATTAAAAGTCTATATTGGAGGATCGGGTTGCACTCCGCAACAAACATGATTAAAATAAATATATTGGAGGAGCGGGTTGTACGCCGCAACAGAATTGAATGTGAATATATTGTGAGAGCGGGTTTCACGCTGCAACAGAATTGAATGTGAATATATTGTGAGAGCGGGTTGCACGCAACAACATAATTGAATGTGAATATATTGTGAGAGCGGGTTGCATGCTGCAACAGAATTGATAGAAATGACAATTGGTTATGACTGCTGAGTTGGATTCAATTATTATAAATGAATTACCTGATTTATTTTTATTATTGTTGTTGTTACTAATACTGTGTACAGGTAATGTAAGTGAACCGCCTTAGCCTTGTCACTACTTCATCGAGGTTAGGCTCAGCACTTACCAGTACAGGGGGTCGGTTGTACTGATATTACACTCTGCACTTCTTGTGTAGATTTTGGAGTTGGTCCCAGCGGCGTACCATAGACTTGCTCGGATTTCAGGTACTAGAGGAGACTTGAGGTATAACTGCATGGCGTCCGCAGTTCTAAAGTCCCCGTCTATTTTACTTTAGTTGTGTGTTTATTTCCAGTCAGCTTTATTTTATTTCAGGCCTTTATTTGTATTATCCTAGAAGCTTGTGCACTTGTGACACCAAATTCTGGGATGGTTTTTAGACACCGTTATTTTTATGGATTATTCACTATATTTCAAACTTTGCTTCCGCATTTGTTTCTTTTAATATTAATAATTTAAAAATTGCTTAAAAATTAGTTAATATTATTCTAACGTTGACTTGCCTAGTAAGTGAAATGTTAGGCGCCATCACGGTCCGAAGGTGGGAACTTCGGGTCATGACAGTTGGTATTAGAGCACTAGGTTACATAGGTCTCACGAGTCACGAGCAAGCTTAGTAGAGTCTAAAGGATCGGTACGGAGATGTCTGTACTTATCTATCAAAGGCTATGAAGTTTAGGAACAATATTACTTCTTTCTTATTCTATCGTGTGAATTTATTCTATCATAGATGATTTAACCATTCTACTCTTATTCTCTCGCAGATGGTGAGAACACGTAATACCTCTACCGATGGACAGGGACCAGAACCCCCAGTGGCAACTATGGCGAGGGGTAGAGGTCGAGGTCGAGGTCGTGCTAGAGGTTGAGGTAGAGCTCAGTCCAGAGCTCGAGCAGCTGCACCTGTTGAAGAACTTCAGGTAGACCTTCAGGAGGAGGTCCCAGTTCAGAATGTACCAGTTGGACCAGTTCAGGTCCCGGAAGGATTCATAGCCACTCCAGTGCTTCAGGATGCTCTAGTCTGATTGGTAAGTCTTATGGAGGGTGTTGACCAAAATAGTACATTTCCAGTGGCACCAGCCATCTCACAGGCTGGGCGAGGACCACAAACTCCCACTACTCCCGCTCCAGAGCAGATGGCTCCCCAGAATCAGGCTCCAGCAGCCCCGTCAGTTGGTGAAGTTCAGCCAGTTGTTGCGGCACAGACCGGTGATAGGCCCGCCATGTCTTTTGAGGCCTTATTGAGACTGGATAAGTTTACTAAGCTCTTTCCAGTTCACTTTAGTGCTACAACTTCTGAGGACCCACATGATTATCTTGAACGCTGCCACGAGGTGCTGCGGAACATGGGTATAGTTGAGACCATTGGGGTTGATTTTGCTGTATTTCAGATGACGGGTTCCACCAAGAGGTGGTGGAGAGATTATATATTGACCAGACTAGTTGGATCGCCTGTACTTACCTGGGAGTAGTTCTCTTAGTTATTCCTGGAGAAGTTCCTTCTTATCACACTTAGAGAGGAATTCCGCAAGCAATTTGAGCATCTACAGCAGGGCAGTATGACTGTTTCTCAATATGAGTCCCGTTTTGTGGATTTGGCCTGTCATGCTTTCCTTTTACTACCTACTGAGGGATAGAGAGTGAGGAGGTTTATTGAGGGACTCACTCACCCTATCAGGCTTCAGATGGCCAAAGAGACCGGAAGTGAAATTTCTTTTCAGGCGGCTGCTAATGTCGCGAAGAGAATCGAGATGGTTCTTGTACAAGAGAGAGGGCAGAGGTCTGACAAGAGGCCTCGTCAGTTTGGTGGTTTCAGTGGTGCCTCGTCTGGAGGCAGGGGTAATTTTGATAGGGTTCATCCTCCGAGACCATATCATTCAGCACTTCATGCATCTCCTAGTGCTTCAGGGAGTCACGGTCCTATCATACCTTACTATGGACAACCAACATTTAGTGCACATTTAGCTCCTATCAGTGCACCGCCACTCCAAAGTTACTACAACGGTTATCTGGCCCATTTGGGTCAACTTTAGCTTCAGCAACCATGACATCAGGATGGGTGTTATGAGTGTGGGAACATTGGTCATATCAGGAGGTATTGCCCTAGATTAGTGAGTAACAAATCTCGGCAAGATTCTCGTGCCATCATACCGGCACCGGTTGCTTCACCGCCTGCTCAGCCAGCTAGAGGTAGGGGTCAGGCAGCTAGAGGTGGAGGTCATGCCATTAAATGTGGAGGTCAGGCCATTAGAGGTGGAGGCCAGCCAGTTAGAGGTCGTCCCAGGGACGCAGTTCAGAGTGGTGGGGCCCAACCCCAATTTTATGCTTTTCTAGCTAGGCCTGAGGCCGAGTCATCTGATGTTATGATCACAGGTATTATTCCAGTTTGCCATAGATATGCTTCAGTTCTATTTGATCCAGGATCTACTTATTCCTATGTGTCCTCCTATTTTTCTTCATATTTGGTTGTGCCTTATGATTCTCTGAGTGCTTCTGTGTGTGTGTCTACACCAGTGGGAGACTTTGTTATAGTAGCTCATTTCTATCATTCGTGTCTGGTTACTATTGGTAATCTTGAGACTAGTGTGGATCTTTTACTTCTTGATATGGTAGATTTTGATGTCATCTTGGGTATGGATTGCCTGTCCCCTTATCATGCTATATTAGATTGTTATGCCAAGACAGTGACCCTAGCTATGCCGGGGTTACCTCGGTTAAAGTGGAAAGGAACTCCTGGTCATTCTGCCAGCAGGTTTATTTCTTATATGAAAGCTCGATGTATGGTAGAGAAAGGGTGTCTAGCCTATTTGGCTTATATTTGCGATCCCAGTGCAGATGTTCCTTCTATGGACTCAGTACCAGTTGTTCGTGAATTTCCAAAAGTATTTCCTGCAGATCTGCCGGGGATGCCACCCGATAGAGATATTGACTTCTGTATTGATTTAGCTCCGGGCACTCAGCCCATTTCTATTCCACCATACCGTATGGCCCCGCCAGAGTTGAAAGAATTGAAAGAGCAGTTACAAGACTTGCTTGATCAGGGATTTCATTAGACCCAGTGTCTCACCCTGGGGTGCACCAGTATTATTTGTAAAGAAGAAAGATGGCTCTATGCGGATGTGTATAGATTATCGGCAGTTGAACAAGGCCACTATCAAAAACAAATATCCGCTGCCAAGAATTGATGACTTATTTGATCAGATCCAGGGTGCCAAGGTATTTTCGAAGATCGATTTGAGGTCTGGTTACCATCAATTGAAGATTAGGGCATCTGATGTCCCTAAAACAGCTTTTTGAACTCGGTCTGGGCATTACGAATACCTAGTGATGTCATTTGGGTTGACAAATGCCCTAGCAGTATTTATGGATTTGATGAATCGGGTGTTCAAGCCCTATTTGAATTCTTTTGTGGTTGTATTCATTGATGATATCTTGATTTAATCTAACAGTTGAAAGGATCATGAGCAGCATCTTCGGAGTGTCCTTCAAACTTTGAAGAATAATCAGTTATATGCCAAATTTTCAAAATGTGAGTTTTGGTTAGACTCGGTTGCCTTTTTGGGGCATGTTGTATCGGCAGAAGGCATAAAGGTGGATCCTAAGAAGATTGAGGTTGTTCAGAATTGGCCTACACCTACTTTAGTTACATAAATCCAGAGCTTCCTGGGTCTAGCAGGTTATTATCGTCGGTTCGTGGAAGGGTTTTCATCTATAGCAAGCCCATTGACCAGATTGACCTAGAAAGGTGTCCCATTCAGATGGTCAGACGGGTGTGAGTTATGCTTTCAGAAGCTCAAGATCGCTTTGACTACGGTGCCAGTGTTGGTATTACCCACGGGTTCAGGATCGTATACAGTATATTGTGACGCATCTCACATTGGGCTTGGTGTAGTATTAATGCAAGATGGCAAGGTAATTGCATATGCGTCACGGCAGTTGAAAGTTCACGAGAAGAATTATCCTGTTCATGACTTAGAATTGGCAGCCATTGTTCATGCGCTGAAGATTTTGAGGCATTACCTCTACGGTGTCTCGTGTGAGATATTTACTGATCATCATAGCTTTCAGTATCTGTTCAAACAAAACAAACTTAATTTGAGGCAGAGAAGATGGTTGGAGTTGTTGAAAGACTATGATATCACCATTTTGTATCACCCCAGAAAGGCTAATGTGGTGGCAGATGCTTTGAGTAGAAAGGCTGTGAGTATGGGCAGTCTTGCATATATTCCGGTTGGTGAGAGGCCATTAGCTACAGATGTGCAGACTTTGGCTAATCAGTTCGTGAGGTTAGATATTTCAAAACCCAGTCGGGTTCTAGCTTGCACAGTCGCTCGGTCTTCTTTATATGAGCGCATCAAAGAGAGGCAGTATGATAATCCTCATTTACTTGTCCTTAAGGACACGGTGCGGCACGGTGATGCCAAATAGGTTGTTGTGGGGGAAGATGGAGTTCTGCGAATGCAGGGTCGTATTTGTGTGCCTAATGTTGACGGGCTTCATGAATTAATCCTTAAAGAGGCACACAGTTCCAGGTATTCTATTCATCCAGGTACCGCCAAAATGTATCAAGATTTGCGGCAACATTATTGGTGGAGGAGAATGAAAAAGGATATAGTTACATATGTAGCTCAGTGTCTGAATTGTCAGCAAGTTAAGTACGAACATCAGAGACCTGGTGGTTTGCTTCAGAAGTTAGAAATTCCTGAGTGGAAATAGGAGTGTATCACTATGGATTTTGTTGTTGGACTCCCATGGACTCAGAGAAAATTTGATGCAGCTTGGGTCATTGTGGGCAAGTTAACCAAAACAGCACATTTCATTCCAGTGGCAGTTATCTATTATTCAGAAAGGTTAGCTGAAATTTAAATTCGTGAGATTGTCCGCCTTCACGGTGTGCCCGTGTCTATTATTTCAGATCGAGGTACGCAGTTTACCTCACATTTCTGGAGGGCTGTACAGCATGAGTTAGGCACGCGGGTGGAGTTGAGTACATCATTTCATCCATAGACAGACGGACAGTCAGAGCGCACTATTCAGATATTGAAAGATATGCTTCGCGCTTGTGTTATAGACTTTGGAGGTTCTTGGGATCATTTCTTGCCACTTGCGGGAGTTTGCTTATAATAATAGCTACTAGTTGAGCATTCAAATGGCTCCATATAAGGCATTATACGGAAGGCGATGTCGTTCTCCTGTTGGCTAGTTTGAACCTGGAGAGACTCGGTTATTGGGTACCGATTTGGTACAGGATGCCTTAGATAAGGTTAAGATTATTCAGGTTCGACTTCGCACAGCTTAGTCTAGGCAAAAGAGTTATGCCGACCGTAAAGTTTGTGATATTGCATTCATGGTTGGAGAAAGAATATTGCTCTGAGTTTCACCTATGAAAGGTGTAATGAGGTTCGGAAAGAAGGGCAAGTTGAGCCCTAGGTATATCGGACCCTTTGAAATTCTTGAAAGGGTGGGTGAAGTAGCCTACAGGCTTGCATTACCACCTAGTTTATCAGCGGTTCATCCGGTGTTCCATGTATCTATGCTTCGGAAATATCATGGTGATCTGTCCCATGTGTTAGATTCCAGCTCAGTCCAATTGGACTAGGTAAGCTGATTTCTATTACATTTTGAAGCCATTTATTTTTTGAATTAAAATCTAACAGCGGAAATAATTACAATACACAACCTCCCAAGACTGGTAGTACTGAGTCACGAACTCTAACTTAATATATGGAATGATCATGAGGACCGAATATACAATACTATTTGATTACAAATTAACAGTACACACTACTAGAAATTCGCTAAAAACCAACCAAAAATACCGACCAACGTTGGTCGGTTATGGCAAATTACCGACCAAAATGCGACCATTATGGTGTGGACGGTGTTTTGATGGTCGGAATGGCTTACCGACAAAAATTGGTCGGAAATTACAGACCAACTTTGGTCGGTATATTAAAATGACCATCTGACAAGTTTAATTACTTACCGACCAACTTTGGTCGGAAATATATTTTATTAATTTAATTTTACCAACCAAAGTTGGTCGGTTTAACTAAATTATATTTTTTTTATTAATTATTAAAATTAAAAAAAACCGACCAACTTTGGTCGGTAATTAAAAATATATATTTTTTAAAAATAATTAAAATTAAACATTACCGACCAACTATGGTCGGTAATCTCAACAATGCAAGCAAAATACCGACCAAAGTTGGACGGTAGTGTTGAATTCTGGGAATTCAATGTTCATTAACCGACCAACTTTGGTCGGTATTTTGGAATAATTTATTTTTTTATATTAAAAACCGACCAACTTTGGTCGGTTTTTCTGGGTTTAATTTTGGCATAAAATGCCTGTTTTGGCAGCTACACCACCTGCCAGCATACCAATACAACAACAACAACAACAACAATAACAAAAACACAACAACAACAACACAACAACAACAACAACACAACAATAACAACAACAACACAACAACAACAACCAAAACATTTAATAAATACTTTAAAACTAACAAATTAAAGTTCAATTGAACATAAAAATCCAAAACCAAGTTAAAAATAATTACAACTAGTTCAAAACTGGTTCTATTTGTCTAGTTCAAAGTATATAAAAGTCAAGGGATGTTTTCTACAACATCATCATCACCGTCTGATGAACTTTCATTTACAAGACGATATAGAGAATGGTCTTGTGGAGGACGGGAAGCACGATCACGGGGAGGACGGGAGGAACGATCACGAGTAGGGCGGGAGGAACGATCACGTGGAGGTCGACCCTCTGGAGATGACTCACGAGATCGGGGCAACGGAAAAGCTCCACTAGATAGGAGAGTTCTGATCTGAGCTTGCATGCCAAGGAATTGAGCATCTCTAAGCCTTTCTCTTTCCTTGGCCGCTTCTAGCTCTGATGTGAGCTTTGTCACTGTCTCCCGCATAGCGGAGAGGCTCTCCCTATTAAGTTGCTCGCCTTGCGAGGAAGTCCCTATTCCTCGCATTCCACACTTATAAAGATGGAAGTTTTTAGTAGGAAGCCCGTATACCTTCCCCCATTTTGGACCGCCAACAGACTCCAACCACATTCTTTCAACATCCTCGTCCGAAGGTTGGGTTTGGCTCACCCGATTCACCAGCTGGATGACTACGGATGAATTCCTCCACGTTACTTTGGTAGCGACCCTATATTATTTTAAATTAAATCAGTATTTCAAGTTTTTTATAAAAGTAAATTATAATACTTAAATAAAATTAAAAGCTTACATATGCAGTCGAGGACCGGTCCTCGACCCACCTATCTTGATCCCCCTCTTTCTTCTTCTTCACAATATGTATCTCCTTGAATAGCTCATCATGACTCATTGGACGCCCATACTTCTTTTCCTGAAAATAAATTAATTTAGTTAATAAAAAGAATAGATATACTTAGAAAAGTAAAATAATTTAAGCAATTACGTACCAATCTTCTTTTTATTGTCCCTAGGCTGATCGCACCTCCAGTGTGCAAGGAGCCTCCCTTCTCGGATGCGCGAGCTTTCTTTCCTTTTTTGCTCCTCTCTAAGAACTCTGCGGTAAGCCATTGCCTTTGCAAATCATTCCACAAATTCTCAAGTAACCAGCCAGGTCTCTTGTTCTTCTTTCTAGCATCTGAGAAAGCATCTGCCAATCTCTTGCGAGCTTTATGATGAAAATTTGTAGCCACTTCCGCGCTATAGCGGTCTTCCCATACACACTTGCTCTGTATTTCAAAAGTTAAATATTAGATGGAAACATCATAAATATAAATTATTAAACTGTTTAAAAGAACATTTATACCTTAAATTGATTGAAAATTTGCTCCTTCAGTGAGAATGGGCAATCAGTCCAAGTCGCATAAGGGCCATCATAAAGCTTTCTGATGGCATTGGTGATTATCCTCGTAGTCTTATTACCCGGCCTGAACCTGCAATTTAACAATAAAAACACATTAATATCTTAGTAAAAATGTTACAAATCAATAGACGCAAAAATAATGAATAACACTTACCCATCACCCTTAGGGACTATGATGATCCTGCCATATCGATCATAATGCACTACCTCGTCATCACCATCCGAAGCATGTG
This sequence comes from Nicotiana tomentosiformis, assembly GCF_000390325.3. Classification (NCBI taxonomy): domain Eukaryota; kingdom Viridiplantae; phylum Streptophyta; class Magnoliopsida; order Solanales; family Solanaceae; genus Nicotiana; species Nicotiana tomentosiformis. The sequence goes on from NC_090813.1 coordinate 2,682,789, forward strand.
TATCAGAAGCATGTGAAGACGGTGTAGGCGGGTCAGAGCTAATGCCTCAATAGATGGAGTCGATGATGAAGATGGTTGCGATCCCTGTGACTGCGACATAGCTGGATGCGACCCAAGTGGATATGATATCGATGGCTGTGACCCGAATGGCTGTGACCCGAGTGGCTGTGACATGGGTGGATGCGATCCATGTGGCTGTGATATGTAGGGATGTGATCCATGTGGATGTGATGCAGATGGCTGTGAGGCAGCTGGACTGTATGTCGGACGTATAGTCCTGTGGCCCTATGATGGAAGACTGGGTGTCTGAATGAAGGTGTACGGCTCGTGATGCTGTGGCAGCTCAGTATAGCCGTGTGGTGGAGGATAAGACATAGGCATCTCTGAAAAGGGTGGACAAGAGGGAGTATTATTTTCTACCCTCCTCTTTCCCTTCCTACCCTTTTTTCGACTCCGAGAACTAGTAGGGTCATTGTTACCTTGACCCTTGCCTGCCATCTGCATAATATAATACACATTTAGATTAAAACATATAAGAAACTAGCTATAAAACGAGAGTGCTTTAAAAAACCAACTTTTTAATCCTCATCGACGTATTGTTCCTCGTCCGAGAATTCTTCGTCCTCACTTGTTTGAGCTTCATCAGTTGATTCTTCGTCCTCATCTTCTATAATTGTTACTTCATTTATATCAACTTCTTCCAAGATGCGTTCAGGATGTTCCAAATTATTTTCTAACTGATCATCCACTATTTGGTGAACATTGGAGATATCGTTTTGATATGCAACATCTAACACAATCTCGACTTCCACCATACCTACAGGCTTAGTTTTTATTACAACCCACCTATCGGACTTATTCTGCCGCAATGGATAAGGAGCATAATACACTTGCCTAACGTTATGTGCAATTATGAAAGGATCATAGCGATCATACTATAAGGAGGTGGAGAATCATATTCCACTTCATTCTTTTTGAATGCATTTTTCATCCTTCTAAACTCATGATCATCAGGCAAGAATTGACGGTGACAATCAAACCATGATTGCTTTCGGCCATGTTTCAAAGTGAACGCTTTACTATTTTCCATGCAGTAAGGACAAGCTAGCTTCCCAGCAGTCATCCACCCAGACAACATTCCATACGCAGGAAAATCATTAATAGTCCACATTAAATTAGCACGCATATTAAAATTCTGCTTGGTTGATATGTCATAAGTTTCAACACCATCATACCACAATTGTTTTAGCTCATCAATCAAAGGTTGTAAATATACATCAATCAAACTTTTCAGATTACGTGGACCGGGGATAATACAATTTAAGAATATATATGGACTAGTCATACACAACTCAGGTGGTAGATTATAAGGTGTAAGAAAGACAGGCCAACATGAATATGGTGTCGCAGATATAGAAAAAGGCGTGAAGCCATCGGCACACAGACCTAACCGAATGTTCCTTGGTTCACTAGCAAAATCTGGATATGTCCTATCAAAGTGCTTCCAAGCTTCTCCATCTGAAGGATGACACATAACACCAGGTGGTCTTCTATTTTCAAAGTGCCATCTCATATGAGGAGCAGAACTCATCGACGCATATAACCTCTTTAACCTAGGTATAAGAGGTAAATAATGCACTGCCTTGACAGCGACCATATTCTCACTGGAAAGCCTCTTGGAACGAGGCTTTTTGCAAAATTTACAACTGTCTAAAGTTGCATCATCTTTATAATATAACATGCAACCATCTTCACAACAATCAATTCTCATTGACGAAAGTCCTAACTTAGAAACCAATCTCTTCGCCTTATAGAAATCACCAGGTAAGTTGATATTAGGGTCAACTAGTTCACTCATAAGGTCAATGAAAGAGTCCATGGCTGCTTGAGAAATATTCCAATCAGATTTGATACTTAGTAATCTAACTACAACAGACAGCTCAGAGTGCGGACTTCCTTCACGTAGTGGACGACTAGCTTCCTCTAACTGTTCATAAAAACGTTTTGCGTCATCATTAGGAGTTTGTTCAACATTTTCATTGGGCTCACCCCCGAAGTGCACCCCAAAAGCATCCGCAACCATATCCTGAATTCTAGAATCAAGATTTGTATTCTCCACCGACCTACTACTTTCACCAACAACCATGTTATGAAATATCCCACGGCTACCATCGATCTCTCCATGATTAGTCCACACAAAGTAATTCTCTATAAACCCCTTCCTATAAAGATGAAGCTTAACTTCCTCCGATTTTTTAAACTTCATACAATCGCACCTGACACAAGGGCACCTAATTACTCCTTCACTTTGGTATGGTGGAAGTGACATTGCATGTCTAATAAAGTCATCAACCCCTTCTACAAAATCCTCCCGCAATCCCCGCCGATTAGGATAATTTCTATTGTACATCCAAGTACGATGTTCCATCTATACAAATAAAACAAGAACAAATTAATTTATTCTACAATTATAAATTAATTATATCTTTTTAGTTAATTCAAGATAATTATTTTTTCCTAATTACATCAATTTATATCTTAAAAGTTCAATTCATATCCAAAAGGTCCAATTCATATCTTAAAAGTTCAATTCATATCCTAAAAGTTCAAGAACAAATCTTAAAAACTAAAATTTCAATTCATATCCTACGAGTTTAAACATAAACTAACTAAACTAAAGAAATTCAACCCATACCCTAAATGTTCGATTCACAACAACAAATTAATTTATTCTACAATTATAAATTAATTATATCTTTTTTAGTTAATTCAAAATAATTATTTTTCCTAATTACACCAATTTATATCCTAAAAGTTCAATTCATATCCAAAAGGTCCAATTCATATCTTAAAAGTTCAATTCATATCCTAAAAGTTCAATTCACAAGAACAAATCCTAAAAAATAAAATTTCAATTCATATCCTACGAGTTTAAACATAAACTAACTAAACTAAAGAAATTCAACCCATACCCTAAAAGTTCGATTCACAAGAACAAATTAATTTATTCTACAATTATAAATTAATTATATCTTTTTTAGTTAATTCAAGATAATTATTTTTTCCTAATTACACCAATTTATATCCTAAAAGTTCAATTCATATCCAAAAGGTCCAATTCATATCTTAAAAGTTCAATTCATATCCTAAAAGTTCAATTCACAAGAACAAATCCTAAAAACTAAAATTACAATTCATATCCTACGAGTTTAAACATAAACTAACTAAACTAAAGAAATTCAACCCATACCCTAAACCAAACTAATTCATAACTAATTGACTAATTAACTAATTAGTTAATAAAACTAATTAACAAAACTAATTAAAACAAGATCTAAACCCTAATCCTCAATAAAATGCAATGTTCAAATAATTGAAACACTAATCAATTGAAACTAATTCATAACTAATTAACAAAACCTAGAAATAATAAATAAATGGGTTGTAATTCAAACCTAGAATTTTTAGGAGATGGAGAAGGAGAGGGGCGGCAGTGGCAGTGGCAGCGGCGACGGCGAGGGTGAGGGTTGGACGGCGAGGGGGAGGGCTGGGAGAAGGAGAGAGGGGAAGGTTTAGAGTGAAGAGGGAAAAATTTCAGAGAAATGGGGGTTTTCCCCGTTTTTTACTTCTCTGATTTTAGAATTACTGACCAAAGTTGGTCGGTAATTTTGGTCGGTACATTAAGTGCTGACCGTTTGACCAAAAACCGACCAACTTTGGTCGGTTTATTTAAAAAAAAAAAATTTAAATTCTTTTTTTTGTGTGTGTGTTTTTTTCTTAAAATATTATAAACTATAAAAAAATATTATAAACTACAAGCATTTATTTTATTTAACTATGCAATTATTATAAATAATTATAAACTATAAGCATAATCTTTATAAATAATTATATTAACTATTTAATTTTAATAAATTATAATAGCATCTATCTAAGTAAATTTTTTAAGTTATAATTAAGTATGTGAGTAATTTCTCACACACACACATACACTATATTGTAATTGATGCTAATAACTTCTTTTTTCATTCGTTTATTACTAATAATGCATGACATAGATTAATCAATATATAGGTCGAGACGTTTTGATGAATCATCGATTAATATTCATCAATACATCTAAGTAAGTTATAAGTCGATGAATCAATTTACAAATAGATATATTTGATGATAAAGTATATATACTAATTAGTATCTTCCCAAGTCTATCCCTAAAAGAACCCGACCCTGTGGTCCTAGCGCTTCGTGTTCTTATATATATATATATATACACACACACACACATACAAACACACTTCACTGTAATACTTTAACTATATATATAGCTTGTTATAGTATATGTTAGTGTGTATATATATAGCTTGTTAAAGTTTGACCATGTTTGACCTATTAATTTAACACGTTTACTTAATACTAATATCTTCTTTCGTTTATTTAATTTGTGATCCATATATATATATATATATATATATATATATATATATATATATATATATATATATATATATATGTCACAGATGTTTAGTATTAATTCTTTTATTTTTCATTCATTCATCACTAATAATACATGGCATAGCTAGATTAATCGATATAAGTGAAGACGTTTTATTTTTACTATTAGTCGATATAGGTCAAACGTTTTGTTTTTAATATTCATCGATGCATCTAAGTAAGTTACAAGTCGATGAATCAATTTACAAATAACATGTTATATATAGTATATGTTAGTGTATTAATTATTTGTATTACAAAAGTGTTAACGAATTACATTTATATTATTTAGATAGTAAATATAAAAGTAATTCGAAAGGTTGATCAATGTTGACGTAATAACCGACCAACTTTGGTCGGTTATTTTGCAGAAAATAACAATTACCGACCAAAGTTGGTCGGTAAATGCTTTCCTACATTAACCGACCAACGTTGGTCGGTAATTTTAAATATAAATTCTTAAATATTATAAAATATTTTAAATAATAAAATAATTATTAAAATTTAAAAAAATTGGATCCAGATTACTGACCAATGTTGGTTGGTAATCCAAAATTTTCTTGTCTGACCAGCTTGGTCAATTCGTTGACCAATTTACCGACCAACGTTGGTTGGTATTTAGTTTAAAAAAAATATAAATATTTTTTTTCCCCAGTTTCCGTCCAACCTGGACGGTGTTTGGTCACTTTTTTTGACCGACCAACGTTGGTCGGAAATAGTTGGTCGGTTTTTAGCAGATTTTTAGTAGTGACAATGAAATGAAAAGACTCCAAGGGACTGCAACGGACAAGCAGCTCTACCTTGAATCCTTATGATCGCGCTTTAACTCTACTCAAGTCCGATATCTTCAATACCTGGCTCTGCACAAAAATGTGCAGAAGTGTAGTATGAGTACGCCACAGTCAGTACCCAGTAAATATCAAGACTAACCTCAATAGAATAGAGACGAGGTATAGTCAAGACACTCACTAGTCTAATAACCTGTGCAATATAATATATAAAATAATAGGAAACAAATAACAATAGGACAACATGGAACAACCAGTGATATGCACAGCAGACAACAAGAATACCATTAATATCACTCAATAATTAATAAACACAAGTACACCCAATTAAATCAAATCCTTCAAATAAATATCTTTCACATATAATTCTTCCAGATAACTCTCTTTCAAATATAATTTTCTCAAATAATTATTTTTCAAATATAATTCTTTCAATAAATCTTTTCAAATATAATTTCCTCAAATAAATATCTTTCAAATAAAATTCTTTCATATAATACTTTCTAAGTAAAAATCCTTCCAAATAAATATTTTGAATATAATTCTTTCAATTAAAAAGTCACCATGTGACACCTCATTTCATAATCATAAAAATACGGGTCTCAGCCCATTTTCATATTTCCATGGCACCTCGAGCCCATAATTAAACATCATATTTCCCTGGCACCTCATGCCCTCATTTCATATCATAACTGCACGGACAATTCACGTGCCAATTATCATTATCATTTCATCACAGCACCTCGTGCCCACATTTCATATCACAACTGCACGGACAATTCACGTGCCAAATATTCTCATTATTTACTCACGGCACCTCGTGCCCACATTTCATTTTATGATCCGCCTGGCAATAGCCACATGCTCTCAATTTCAATATAAAACAGATTGTTATCAATTTACTAACAACAAGACAAGTTGCACAAGGTATAGAAATAAATACAAGAAAATCGCAACATCACAACACCACAACCCCCACATCATCACATATCGTCCTTGACAATAGCCACCATTATCGCTCCTATTGCCACCCTTATCACTCTTATAGCCACCCTTATCGCTCCTAGTGCCACCCTTATCGCTCTTATAACCACCCTTATCGCTCCGTCCAGGCAATATTCCAATGAACACAATAACAGTGAAATGCCACCCTTATACCCACATAATATCAACGGTGAAATGTCACCCTTATCTCCCTAAAATAGTAACTCACACAACATAACAATTTACACGGAAAATTAATACGACAATATAATAAAATCAATTCATATCACAATTTGCCCAATAGCCACAACCAAATTCCAAAGATATAACAAAATTAATTAATTTCACAACAAATAGCCCAAGGCTCCACACAATGTATATAACACCCAAAAATAATCAATTGAGATAGAAATTTCTCAGCATAAAGCAAAACCTTCATTAATGCAAATTTAGATAATTATATTAACACTTATTCTTAAGCTCACTTAAATTAATTATTTGCATAAGAAGATTCATATTGGAATTAATTTCCAAGAAATATTAAACCAACAATACTCACGAAATTTCATAAATATTTCAAGTAACAATCACATTAAATTATCATATAAAAATAAATTCAACAATAAGGATTTAGGCATGGCAAACAGATGATTTAATAATTTTCCATAATTTTCCAATTTACTACGCAATAATGCCTAAGACTTTATTTCAATGAATTTTGCAAGTATAAGACCGAGCACGTACTCGCCATCTCGCGTACACAGCTTTTCACATTTCACAAATGGCACATATGACTCAATGCCTAAGGAGAAATTCCCCCACTCAAGGTTAAGCAAGACACTTGTCTTTTTGAAGTTAGGCTGATATTTCAAAATAGCCTTCTTGCTTGAATTGGCCTCCGGACAGCTCAAATCTATCCAAATTAATTGTATAACTTCATTAAAATTCATCGAAAAAAATTCCGGATAATAACTTAAAATTTTATTCCAAAAAGTCAACAAAAGTCAACGCGGAGCCCGCCACTCTAACCCGACCTAATTTTCATGAAATTCGAACACCCATTCTGATACGAGTTCAACCATACCAATTTATCGAATTCCAATAACAACTCAACTTCCAAATCTTAAATTTTCGTTTTTGGAAGATTTTACAAAACTCTTGATTTTTCCTCCATTAAATCCGAATTAAATGATGGATTCAAAGACATAATCATGAAAATTAATCAAAACTGGATAAGAATCACTTACCCCAAACACCCACGCAAGAATCTCTCCAAAAATCGCCTTCTACCGAGCTCCAAAATCTCAATCGAAAAATGGCGAAATGACCATTTTTGGTCCTTAACATTCTGCCAAGCTTCGCACCTGCGGACGAATTCTCGCACCTGCGTGCTCGCTTTTGCGAGCAAAAATCTTGCTTCTGCGAAGGCCACTGCCCAGTCGACCATCGCATTTGTGGAAGCTTTTCCGCTTCTGCGGGAATCGCTTCTGCGATACCTCACGAGCACCTGCGATGCCCCTCCGCTTCTGTGCCTTCTCTGCCCGCTTCCGCAGGGGAGGGATTTTCTTCGCACCTTCGACCACTGCCATGCCCTTCCATCTTTGCTTCTACGACGAAATCCTCGCTTCTGCGAGGTTGCACCAACGCCCAAAATTCCGCAGGTGCGAATCCAACTGCTGCTGCCATTTTCCAGCAGCTTCTTCCAAGTCCGAATTGCTCTGTTAACCTTTCGAAATCCACCTGAGGCCCCCGGGACCTCAACCAGTTATACCAACATGTCCCAAAATACAATACAAACTTAGTCGAGGCTTTAAACCACATCAAATAATGTTGGAATTACGTATCGCACATCGAATCGAATTATAAGTTTTCAAATCTTTCAACTTCTATATTTAGTGCCGAAACGTATCAAATCAATCCGGAATGACTTCAAATTTTGCATACAAGTCATAATTGACATAAGGGAGCTATTCCCATTTCCGGAATTGAAATCCGTCCTCGTTATCAAAAATTCACCCTTCGGCCGGTCTTTTCCAAAATCTTATATTTTTCAACTTTCGCCAAAATGTGCCGAATTGTCCTACGGACTTCCAAATCCGAACATACTCCTAAGTCCGAAATCATCATACGAAACTATTTCCATCATCGAAATTCCATTCCGGGGTCGTTTTCTCAAAAGTCAACTCCCCTGTCAACTCTTTCCATTTAAGCTTCAAAATGAGAATTTGTCTTTAAATTAAATTCCGAATCTTACGAAAACCAAACTCGGCCACACACGCAGGTCATAATACATATTGTGAAGCTTCTCGAGACCTTAAGTCACTGGACGAGGCGTAATTTCTTAAAATGACAAGTCGGGTCGTTACATGCTCCACCTCTTAAACAAATGTTCGTCCTCGAACGTTCTAAGAATTATTCTGAGGTTACCAAATCGATGATTTTACTTTTACACATATACTCACGGTTGATTCCACGCTACCTCATTTGAGATAAGCGTGACAACATCATCTCATTTGAGTTTATTTCTTTTATGCAAACTTGAAAACTTTAAGGCTATTTTCTTACGCTCCAATATTTTCAAAAGGCCTGATTTCTCACAACAACGCACAATATTAGTCTCAGCTTGCTATAGCAACTCGTGCCTATGCACATATCAATTTTCTCAATAGTGTTGAAGTAATTCAAAACTTTCTCTGGGGTGCTACATTATTCCCCGCTTAGGATTATTCGCCCTCAAACACATAACATAATTTATCTCCTCCTTTGCAAATCTCAATCCCCCAAATTATACTAACTCCCAAATTTTCAAAAATTTCGGCAGTGTCTCCCCTGTAATTGGGCCTATCCACCTGCCAGAGTAACGCCCAAATAACTCCTAACAACATATCCATAACCCAACAAAATACCACAGGGTATATATCAATAACATTAATCTCAGCATTGCCTTATCATAATGATATCAGGACATGAAGCGCATCATATGTATGCTCATCACCACATCTCTGGTCTTAAAGGTTGTTCATAATTATATCCAGCATCATCAATTAATCTCATATTAACCACCACCTCATTTCGAATTTTCACAACACTGACAATAGAATGTGAGGCATGAAGACCTCATGATTGCTTAATTGGATTAATGAGTCACATTTAATGCCACATGGGCACTCATCTCATAAGTTAAAACTTAATGTTTACAGCACCAAAATAGCTGAATATGTACAGAAAATATACAAGAATTATCAAATAAGCCTAACGGGCATGACTCCCTATTAATATTATTGTACAAATTAATTTCACAAAGGGAAATTGTTTTTTAAACTCATAAATATTTCACCACAAGGACCTTGTCCTTAAATAACTTCCATCGTGGCTTGCAGTCCGGTTTAAATATTTCACATCATGTAAAAATGCGAGGATCTCGTCCTCAAATCCGGATCACAATTTTGTTGCACATTGTGCCAACTGAAAATTTCAATTTCCTTTCTTTCTTCTTTTCAATATATTTCATAAACAATTTTCATAACATATAATGAACCCTCATACCGGCAGGGCGTATGATTTATAAAAATTGGAATCAATTATTCCGAAACACATTAAACCCACTGTATTGAATAATAAAATTTTACTTTTGGACTTATAGCCCTCAATGGTACACAAAAATAAAATGAAAGACACAGGCTCACATCTTTAAATCTCCCCACAGGGATACATATATAAGTGGGTCATAAATTTACGAAGCTCACCCATAAGTGGAGCATAATAGGAGGATTCACCTCAATATTCAAAACCGAATCAAATTAAGGAAAATATCCTTTTATAATAAAAATCAGGATCGTACCTGTAACGACATCATCTGGTGTATTGGCCTCATCCAAATTATAGTGATTAAATCAATGGGTCGGGCCTCCACCTCTTAGGTGCCCTCTACCCGCCTGTCCTCCATCGCTAGCTGACTGTGCACGTGGAGTATCAACTGGAATAATGCTTGTAGCTGGAGCGTTCTGATGAAATCCATCCCTCCCAAGTCTAGGACAATCTCTCATGATATGCCTAGTATCACCACACTCATAACAACCCCTCTGAGGTCGCGGCTGCTCGTACTGAGTCTGTGCCGGATAACTGGAATAATCACTGTAAGAATCTCATGTCAGTGGAGCACTATAAGCTGGAGTGCCCCGAATAATCTGACGTGCGGAATGAGCTGACCGACTGCTCGAGCCTCCGCTATAATGGGTTCTAGATGAAGTGTAAAATCCACTAAACCCTCCAGATCTTCGAAACCTTTTGGCCTCCTTAGAATCCCTTTCCTCACCTAAAACAGCCTCAATCTTCCTTGCAATTTCCACTACTTGTTGAAATGGAGCATCGGTTTGCAACTCTCGAGCCATACATATTTTAATATCATAATCGAGCCCCTCAATGAATCTGCAGACCCGTTCTCTGATTATAAGAACTAAGATAGGTGTATGACGGGCTAACTCACTGAACCTGATAGCATATTCTGACACTGTCATAGTGCCCTGACGCAATCGTTCAAACTCTGTACGCCACGCATCTCTGAGAGTCTGGGGAACAAACTCTTTCAAGAACATTTCCGAAAATTGAGCCCAAGTTGGTGGTGTGGCATCGGCTGGTCTACCTTCTTCATATATTTGCCACCATCGATACGCTGTGCCTGATAGTTGAAATATAGTAAAGGAAACTCCGCTCACTTCCACAATACCCATGGTGCGGAGAATACGGTGACAATTTTCCAGAAATCCTTGGGCATCCTCTGTAGCTGTGCCACTGAAAGTTGGTGGATCATATTTCTTAAACCTTTCAAGTCTCTTTTGTTCTTCTTCTGATGCCTCGGGCATGACCTCAGGCCGAACCGGAATAACAGGTAGTACCGGTACTACACCCGGAACCTGACTAACGTGAACCTGCTGCTCTGGAGTTGTGGTAGGAGTCTGAGCTACTTCCCCAATCTGCAGAATGTTTGGTGCAACAGAGATCAATCCCGCCTGAGTTAATGTACCAAACATACTCAAGAACTGTGCCAAAGTCTAGTGAAGTCCGGGGGTAACAAAAGGTGCTTCAGGTACCTGTCCCCCAACTGGAGCTACTGGTGGCTCCTCAACTGTTGTTTTGACAGGTGCTCTAGTCATGTGACGTGCCCTTCCTCAGCCTATACCTCGGCCCCGACCTCTTGCAGCCCTAGCAGTATGTGCGGATACCTTCTCGGCTATCCCAGTAGCACGTGTCCTCACCATCTGTGAGAGAATGGAGATATAAAGGTTCAAATTCCAAATTCAACAAATTCCGCACGACAGGATTGAAAGAAATAGAAATTTCCTAATAGTTTTGTAGCCTCTCGAAGATAAGTACAGACGTCTTCGTACCGATCCGCAAAACTCTACTAGACTCGTTCGTGACTCGTAGAACCTATGAACCTAGGGCTCTGATACCAACTTATCATGACCCAAAATCCCACCACAGGCGTCGTGCCTAGGTAAGCCGATTTCTATTACATTTTGAAGCCTTTTTTTTGAATTAAAATTTAACAGCGGAAATAATTACAATAAACAACCTCCCAAGACTGGTAGTACTGAGTCACGAACTCTAACCGAATACATGGAATGATCACAAGGACCGATATGCAATACTGTTTGATTACAAATTAACAATACAATGAAATGAAAAAACTCCAAGGGACTGCGATGGCCAAGCAGCTCTACCTTGAATCCTTATGATCCCGCTTTAACTCTGCTCAAGTCCGATATCTTCAATACCAGGCTCTGCACAAAAATGTGCAGAAGTGTAGTATGAGTATGCCACGGTCGGTACACAGTAAGTATCAAGACTAACCTCAATGGAGTAGAGACGAGGTATAGTCAATACACTCACTAATCTAATAACTTGTGTAATATAATATACAAAATAATAGGAAACAAATAACAATAGGACAACATGGAACAACCAGTGATATGCACAGCAGACAACAAGAATACCATTCATATCACTCAATAATTAATAAACACAAGTACACCCAATTAAATCAACTCCTTCAAATAAATGTCTTTCACATATAATTCTTCCAGATAACTCTCTTTCAAATATAATTTTCTCAAATAATTATTTTTCAAATATAATTCTTTCAATAAATCTTTTCGAATATAATTTTCTCAAATAAATATCTTTCAAATAAAATTCTTTCATATAATACTTTCTAAGTAATAATCCTTCCGACTAAATATTTTGAATATAATTCTTTCAATTAAAAAGTCACCATGTGACACCTCATTTCATAATCATAAAAATACGGGTCTCAGCTCATTTTTATATTTTTCGTAAACACGGGTCTCAGTCCATTTTCATATTTCCATGGCACCTCGTGCCCATAATTAAATCATCATATTTTCCCGGCACCTCGTTCCCTCATTTCATATTACAACTGCACGGACAATTCACGTGCCAATTATCATTATCATTTCATCACAGTACCTCGTGCCCACATTTCATATCACAACTGCACGGACAATTCACGTGCCAAATATTCTCATTATTTACTCACGGCACCTCGTGCCCACATTTTATTTTTTAATCCGCCTGGCAATAGCCACAAGCTCTCAATTTCAACATAAAACAGATTGTTATCAATTTACCAACAACAAGACAAGTTGCACAAGGTATAGAAATAAATACAAGAAAATCACAACATCACATGAAAATTATCAACAGCACAACCCTACATCATCACATATCGTCCCTGACAATAGCAACCCTTATCGCTCCTATTGCCACCCTTATCACTCCTATAGCTACCCTTATCGCTCCGCCCAGACAATATCAATAGCCACCCTTATCGCTCTTATTGCCACCCTTATCGCTCTTATAGCCACCATTATCGCATCGCCCAGACAATATTCTAACAAGAATAATAACAGTGAAATGCCACCCTTATACCCATATAATATCAACGGTGAAATGCCACCCTTATCTCCACAAACTAGTAACTCACACAACACAACAATTTATACGAAAAATTAACACGACAATATAATAAAATCAATTCATATCACAATTTGCCCAATGGCCACAACCAAATTCCAAAGATATAACAAAATCAATTAATTTCACAACAAATATCCCAAGGCTCCACACAATGTATATAACACCCAAAAATAATCAATTGAGATAGAAATTTCTCAGCATAAAGCAAAACCTTCATTAATGCAAATTTAAATAATTATATTAACACTTATTCTTAAGCTCGCTTAAATTAATTATTTGCATAAGAAGATTTATATTGGAATTAATTTCCAAGAAATATTAAACCAACAATACTCACGAAAGTTCATAAATATTTCAAGTAACAATCACATAATTCAACAATAAGGATTTAGGCATGGCAAACAGATGATTTAATAATTTTCCACAATTTACCAATTTACAACGCAATAATGACTAAGACTTTATTTCAATGAATTTTGCACGTATAAGCCCGAGCACGTACTCGTCACCTTGCGTACACGGCTTTTCACATTTCACAAATGGCACATAAGACTCAATGCCTAAGGGGTAATTCCCCCACTCGAGGTTAAGCAAGACACTTACCTTTTTGAAGTTAGGCCGATATTCCAAAATAGCCTTCTTGCTTGAATTGGCCTCCGGACAGCTCAAATCTATCCAAATTATTTGTATAACTTCATTAAAATTTATCGGAAACAATTCCGGATAATAATACGTCGACTTAAAATTTTATTCCAAAATGTCAACAAACGTTAACGCGGGGCCTGCCCCTTAGAACCCGACCTAATTTTTATGAAATCCGAACACTCATTCCGATACGAGTTCAACCATACCAATTTTATCAAATTCCAATAACAACTCGACTTCCAAATCTTAAATTATTATTTTTGGAAGATTCTACAAAAATTTTGATTTTTCCTCTATTAAATCCGAATTAAATGATAGATTCAAATACATAATCATGGAAATTAATCAAAACTGGATAAGAATCACTTACCCCAAACACCCATGCAAGAATCTCTCCAAAAATTGCCTTCTACCGAGCTCCAAAATCTCAATCGAAAAATGGCGAAATGACCATTTTTGGTCCTTAACGTTCTGCCCAGTGTCAAACCTGCAGACAAATTCTCGCACCTGCGTGCTCACTTTTGCGAGCAAAAATCTCGCTTCTGCGAATGCCACTGCCCAGTCGACCATCGCATTTGCGGAAGCTTTTTCGCTTCTGCGGGAATCGCTTTTGCGATGCCTCATGCGCACCTGCGACGCCCCTCCGCTTCTGCACCTTCTCTGCCCGCTTCTACGCTTCCGCAGGTGCGGGATTTTCTTCGCACCTGCGACCACTGCCATGCCCTTCTTTCTTCGCTTCTGCGACAAAATTCTCGATTCTGCGAGGTCGCACCTGCGCTCAAAATTTCGCAGGTGCGAATCCAACAACTGCTGCCATTTTCCAGCAGCTTCTTCCAAGTCTGAATTGCTCTGTTAACCTTCCGAAATTCACCTGAGGCCCCCGGTACCTCAACCAATTATACCAACATGTCCCAAAATACAATACGAACTTAGTTGAGGCTTCAAACCATATCAAACAACGTCGGAATTACGTATCGCGCATCGAATCGAATTATAAGTTTTCAAATCTTTCAACTTCTATATTTTGCACCGAAACGTATCAAATCAATCCGGAATGACTTTAAAGTTTGGACACAAGTCATAATTGACGTAAGGGAGCTATTCCCATTTTCGGAATCAAAATCCATCCTCGTTATCAAATATTCACCCTTCGGTCGGACTTTTCCAAAATCTTATATTTTCCAACTTTTGCCAAAATGTGCCAAATTGTCCTACGAACTTCCAAATCCAAATCCGAACATACGCCTAAGTCCAAAATCATCATACAAAGCTATTGCCATCATCTAAATTCCATTACGGGGTCATTTTCTCAAAAGTCAACTCTCCGGTCAACTCTTTCCATTTAAGCTTCAAAATGAGAATATTTCTTTAAATTAAATTCCGAATATTCCGAAAATCAAACTCGACCATACACACGGGTCATAATACATACTATGAAGCTTCTCTAGACCTTAAGTCACTGGATGGGGCGTAATTTCTTAAAACGACAAGTCGGGTCGTTACAGATTCCAAAGGAGTTTTTCACAATTTCGAACTGGGTAAGAGTTCTTTATCATATAGTGATTGTATTTCATAAATCTAAGTCTATATTCATCATTTATTTCGGATTTGGATGGAGAAAATTAGAATTTTTTATAAAATCTTCCAAAAATGAAAATTTAAGATTTGAAGGTCCATTTTGACATCGAAATTGGATAATTTTTGTATGGTTGGACTCGTCTCGGAATGGGTGTTCGAATTTCGTAAGTTTTTTCGGGATTTGAGCCTTGGGTCCCACTGTCGAATATTTTAATAAATTTTGGATTTTTATTCGGAAAATTTGTAAATTCATATGGAATTAATTCCTATGATTCGTATTGACTATATCGAATTGTTTGTGAATAGATTTGAAGCTTTTGGAGACAAATTTAAAAGGAAAAGTTATGGTCGAGTAATTGATTGGAATTTGCAAAGCGAGGTAAGTGTCGTGGTTAACCTTGACTTGAGGAAATAGAACCCTTAAATTATTTGTTATGTGAATTGCATGAGAATGACGTATAGGCGAGGTGACGAGTGTCTATACATCATCAAATTAATTGTTTGCCTGCTTACTTGAAAAATCATAAATTGTTTTAAATCATGAATTAATTATTATAATAATTGTTTCTCTCCTATTATTTGACAAATAATAATTCTTGAATTTATGCATTAACAGTTACATGTTATTTGAATTATATGCCTTAATTGTTATTTGGCATTTAGCATATTAAATATAAAACTGCATATTTTCTCTCTGATTTCCATAATAATTTGCTATTTGCCTTTGTTTGTTTCATAATTTAATCACAATTATTGTATGCTTGTTGTCTTATAATTTGATATTAATTATTGCACTTATTAGGGAAATTTCTTCTATAAGAATTGGTAAATGAAAATGTTGGAGGAGCGGGTTGCACGCCACAACAGAATTAATTAAAATGAATATATTGGAGGATCGGGTAGCACACCGCAACAGACTTATTAAAAATTCCATATTGGAGGATCGGGTTACACGCCGCAACAGACTTATTAAAAGTCCACATTGGAGGATCGGGTTGCACGCCGCAACAGACTTGATTAAAATGAATATATTGGAGAAGCAGGTTGCACGCCGCAACAGAATTAAATGTGAATATATTGTGAGAGCGGGTTTCACGCTGCAATAGAATTGAATGTGAATTTATTGTGAGAGCGGGTTGCACGCTGCGACATAATTGAATGTGAATATATTGTGAGAGCGGGTTGCACGCTGCAACATAATTGATAGAAATGACAATTGGTTATGACTGCTGAGTTGGTTTCAATTATTATAAATGAATTACTTGATTTATTTCTATTATTGTTGTTGTTACTATTACTGCGTACAGGTAATGTAAGTGAACCGCCTTAGCCTCGTCACTACTTCGTCGAGGTTAGGCTCAGCACTTACCAGTACATGGGGTCGGTTGTACTGATACTACACTCTTCACTTCTTGTGCAGATTTTGGAGTTGGTCCTAGTGGCATACCATAGACTTGTTCGGATTTCAGCTACCAGAAGAGACTTGAGGTATAACTGCATGGCGTCTGCAGTTCTGAAGTCCCCATCTATTTTACTTTAGTTGTGTGTTTATTTCCATTCAGCTTTATTTTATTTCAGACCTTTATTTGTACTATCCTAGAAGCTCGTGCACTTGTGACACCAAATTCTGGGATGGTATTTAGACACCTTTGTTTTTATGGATTATTCACTATATTTCAAACTTTGCTTCTGCATTTGTTTCTTTGATTATTAATAATTTAAAAATTGCTTTAAAATTAGTTAATATTATTCTAATATTGGCTTGCCTAGTAAGTGAAATGTTAGGCGTCATCACGGTCCGAAGGTGGGAATTTCGGGTCGTGACATGTTTGTATTTGACTATATATATTAATGGAATAAAGTTACCATATACTATTGACATTTATTATCTTGCCACTTGGCTTAACCATAATGCCAATTATATATGGTAACTTTATTCCTTTAATATATATATAGATGACTTTTTTTTGTGATGTTTCTTTCTCCAGCATATATGTTTACTTCATTATATATGTAAGTAAAGTTTTATTCGATTTTTAAACTCTTTTTTGTTACTTTAAAAGAAATTCCATTTATTCAAATCTAGCTACAGTGTTTTAAAGAACTATAATTATAGGGTTTTAAATGTGAAAGAGTTTTATAGTTATATGGAGTAGTTTTTTTTTTGCCAGAGGCGAAGTAGTATTTAAATAATTAAAAAAGATAACAAAAGTTCCTAACATGATTGCATATGATTATTAACCGAATTAAGTATGATAACATGTTAAAAAAAGAAGATAAATTTTAGTTTTAATTTAAATTCGAATTTTAAAACTTTATCTATAAATTTAAAATTTTATATATATATATATATATATGTGTGTGTGTGTGTGTGTGTGTGTGTGTGTGTGTGTGTGTGTTTGTGTATGTGTGTGTGTGTGAGAGAGATTATATATATTAAAGGAATAAAGTATGATGACCCAAAATGTCATCTTTAAATTTAATAAGTAATTTTGTGTTCTAAGACCTCAAAAAGTACTATTTATCATTCCTCGACTTGCGTGCGCAATCCATAAAATTTTCTGGAATGTTTTTATGTGAAAAATGGATTAAAATGTGAAATAGAGCCTTAAAACTCAACTGAGTTGACTTTGATCAATATTTTGAGCAAACGAACCCGGATCAGTGTTTAGACAGTTTCGATAGGTCCGTATCGTAATTTGGGACTTGGACGTATGCCCGGAATTTAGTTTGGAAGTCCCTAGCTCAAGTTATGTAATGACCCAACTTATAGTTTTAACAAATTACGCCCCATCCAGTGACTTAAGGTCTCGAGAAGCTTCACAATATGTATTATGACCCGCGTGTATGGTCGAGTTTTGTTTTCGGAAGATTCGAAATTTAATTTAAAGAGAAATTCTCATTTTGAAGCTTAAATGGAAAGAGTTGACCGGGGAGTTGACTTTTGAGCAAACGACCCCGGAATGGAATTTCAATGATGGAAATAGCTTCGTATGATGATTTTGGACTTAGGCGTATGTTCAGTTTGGATTTGGAAGTCCGTAGGACAATTCAGTACATTTTGGCAAAAATTGGAAAATATAAGATTTTGGAAAATGTCCGACCAAAGGGTGAATTTTTGATAACGAGGACGGATTTCGATTCCGAAAATGGGAATAGCTCCCTTACATCAATTATGACTTGTGTGCAAAATTTGAAGTCATTCCGGATTGATTTGATACGTTTTGGCACAAAATATAGAAGTTGAAAGATTTGAAAACTTATAATTCGATTCGATGCGCGATACGTAATTCCGGCATTGATTGATGTGGTTTGAAGTCTTGACTAAGTTCGTGTTGTATTTTGGGACATGTTGGTATAATTGGTTGAGGTCCCTGGGGCCTCGGGTGGATTTTAGGAAGGTTAACGGAGCAATTCGGACTTGGAAGAAGCTGCTGGAAAATGGCAGCAGCTTTTGTATTCGCACCTGCGGAATTTTGGGCGCAGGTACGACCTCATAGAAGCAAGGATTTCATCGCAGAAGCGAGCTGGGCAGAGCTGGAGGAAGGTCGCAGATGCGGACAGCCTTCCGCACTTCGCAATCGCAGGTGCGATATTTTCTACGCAGAAGCGACGAGGCAGCAAAGAAGCGGAAATTCTGTGCACCTGCGATAACACAGAAGCGGAAATGGCTCCGCAAGTGCGAGCTTTGTGGCTGGGCAGTGACCTCGCAGAAGCGTGTATTCGCTCGCAAAACCGAGCACGCAGGTGCGAAAATTAGTCCGCATGTGCGAAACTGGGCAGAATCATAAGGACAAAAAATGGTCATTTTTGGCATTCCGTTTTGGAATTTTTGGAGCTCGGATTTAGACGATTCTGGAGGGATTTTTCACAAGCTTGGTTGGGGTAAGTGTTCTATATCCTAAAGTGATTATATTTCATGAATCTATTATTATATTCATCATTTAAGATTTGGAGGTCGAGTTGTTATTGGAATTCAATAAAATTGGTATGGTTGAACTCGTATCGGTATGGGTGTTTGGATTTCATGAAAATTATGTCGGGTTTCGAGGGGTGGGCCCCGCGTTGACTTTTGTTGATTTTTGGAATAAATTTTTAAGTCGATGTATTATTATCCGGAATTATTTCCGATGAATTTTAATGAAGTTATACAATTAATTTGGTTAGATTTTAGTGGTCCGGAGGTCAATTCAAGCAAGAAGACGATTTTGGAATATCGGCATAACTTCAAAAAGGTAAGTGTCTTGCTTAACCTCGAGTGGGGGAATTACCCCTTAGGCATTGAGTCTTATGTGGCATTTATAAAATGTGAAAAGCCGTGTACGCGAGGTGACGAGTACGTACTCGGGCTTATACTTGTAAAATTCATTGAATTAAAGTCTTAGGCATTATTGTGTAGTAAATTGGAAAATTGTGAAAAATTATTAAATCGTTTGTTTGCCATGCCTAAATCCTTATTGTTGAATTTGTTTTTATATGATAATTTGATGTGATTGTTACTTGAAATATTTATGAAATTTCATGAGTATTGTTGATTTAATATTTCTTGGAAATTAATTCAAATATGAATTTTCTTATGCAAATAATTAATTTAAGCGAGCTTAAGAATAAGTGTTAATATAATTATCTAAATTTGCATTAATGAAGGTTTTGCTTTATGCTGAGTAATTTCTATCTCTAATGATTGTTTTGGGTGTTATATACATTTTTGTGGAGCCTTTGGCTATCTGGTGTGAAATTAATTGGTTTGGTTGTCTTTGGAATTCTGATTATGGTCATTGGGCAAATTGTGATATGAATTGATTTTATTATGTTGTCGTGTTAATTTTCCATGTAAATTGTTGTGTTGTGTGAGTTATTATTTTGGGGAGATACGGGTGGCATTTCACCGTTGATATTATGTGGGTATAAGGGTGGCAATTCACTGTTGTCGTGTTTGTTGGAATATTATTTGGGTGGAGTGATAAGCGTAGTTATAGGAGCGATAAGGGTGGCAATAGGAGCGATAAGGGTGGCAATAGGAGCGATAAGGGTGGCTATTGATATTGTCTGGGCGGAGTGATAAGGGTGACTATAGGAGTGATAAGGGTGGCAATAGGAGCGATAAGGGTGGCTATTGTCAAGGACGATATGTGATGATGTGGGGTTGTGGTATAGATAATTTTCATGTGACGTTGTGATTTTCTTGTGTTTATTTTTATACTTTGTGCCATTTATCTTGTTGTTGGTAAATTGATAACAATCTGATTTATTTTGAAATTGAGAGCATGTGGCTATTGCCAGGCGGATTATAAAATAAAATGTGGGCACGAGGTGCTGTAATGAAATGATAATAATAATTGGCACGTGAATTATCCGTGCAGTTGTGATATGAAATGAGGGCACGAGGTGCGGGAAAAATATGATGATTTAATTATGGCACGAGGTGCCGTGGAAATATGAAAATGGGCTGAGACCCGTGTTTACAAAAAATATGAAAATGGGCTGAGACCCGTATTTTTATGATTATGAAATGAGGTGTCACCTTGTGACTTTTTTTTAATTGAAAGAATTATAATCAAAATATTTATTAGAAGTATTTTTATTCAAAAAGAATTATATGAAAGAATTGTATTTGAAAGATATTTATTTGAGATAATTATATTTGAAAAGATTTATTGAAAGAATTATATTTAAAAAATAATTATTTGAGAAAACTACATTTAAAAGATAGTTATTTGGAAGAATTATATGTGAAGGATATTTATTTGAAAAACTTGAATTAATTGGGCGTACATGTATTTATTAATTGTTAAGTGATATTTATGGTATTCTTGTTGTCTTGCTGCGCATACCACATGTTGTTTTATCCCGCCCTTATTGCTATCGGTTTCCTAGTATTTTTTATATTATATTGCACATGTTATTAGACTAGTGAGTGTCTTGACTGTATCTCGTCTCTACTCTATTGAGGTTAGTCTTGATACTTAATGGGTACCGACCGTGGTGTACTCATACTATATTTTTGCATTTTTTTGTGTAGAGCCAGGTATTGTAGATATCAGACTTGAGCAGAGTTAAAGCGGGACCATAAGGATTCAAGGTAGAGCTGCTTTGTCGTCACAGTCCCTTGAAGTCTTTTCATTTCATTGTATTGTTAAATTTTAATCAAACAGTATTGTATATACGGTCCTCGTGGTTATTCCATATATTCAGTTAGAGTTCGTGACTCAGTACTACCAGTCTTGGGAGGTGTTATATTCATATATATTTCGCTGTTACTTTTGGTTACTTATTTAATTCAAAAATAAATGGCCTCAAAATATAATAGAAATCGGCTTACCTAGTCTTAGAGACTAGGTGCCATCACGACGCCTGTGGTGGGATTTTGGGTCGTGACAAGTTATGACCATTTAACGGAAACTAGTAATTTAAAGGTTAAAGATTTTCAAGTATCATCACGGGGTTGACTTTTTGATATCGGAGCCGGAATCCGATTCTGGAAATTTGAATAGCTCTGATATATCATTTAGGACTTGTGTGCCAAATTTGAAGTCATTCCGGATTCATTTAATATCTTTTGGCATGAGATTTGCAAATGGAAAAGTCTAAAACTCAAAGTTCGAATCGGGGTGTGAATTGCAATTTCAGCGTTGTTTGACGTGATTTTTGACCCCGAGTAAGTCCGTATTATGTTACGGGACTTGTTGGTATATTCAGACGGGGTCCCAAGTACCCCGAGTGTGACTCGAATCGAAATCGAAACAAGAATTGGACTTAAGCAAAATCTGAAATTTTGCCTTCTGTTGTAATCGCACCTGCAGATTTTTGACGGCAGGTGTGAGCTAGCAAAAACGAACCTTCCATCGCAGAAGCAGCCTGGGCAGGTTGGTCAAAGGTCTGCAGGTGCGAAAACTTGCACCCACCCGCGCTTTTGCATAAGCGGACTTGACAGTCGTAGAAGCGGAAGGCAGCGCAGTGCGCATTTGTCCTCCGCAGATGCGAGGCCTCACCTGGCAGCCCCATTTCGCAGATGCGATCTCTCATGTGCGAGCCCAGGCACCGCAGGTGCGGAAATGCCTAGGTAGTGTATATATCGAAGAGTCCGACATTTTTACTCATTTTGGTCATTTTGAGCTCGGTTAAGGCGAAGTTTTGAAAGGTTTTTCACGACTTTGAATTGGGCAAGTGTTCTATAACCAAAAGTGATTATATTTCATGAATCCATATCTATATTCATCCTTTATTTCGGATTTAGATGGAAGAAATTGAAATTTTTGTAAAATTTTTCAAAAATAAAAAATTTAGATTTGAAGGTCCATTTGACATCGGAATTGGATAATTTTAGTATGGTTGAACTCGTAGCGAAACGAGTATTCGAATTTCGTGAGTTTTTTTTTGAGATTTGAGACGTGGGTCCCACTGTCGAATATTTTAATAAATTTTGGATTTTATCCGGAAAATTAGTAAATTCATATGGAATTAATTCTTATGATTCGTATTGAATATATTGAATTATTTGTGAATAGATGTGAAGCTTTCGGAGATAAATTTAAAAGAAAAAGTTGTGGTTGAGTAATTGATTGGAATTTGCAAAGAGAGGTAAGTGTCGTGGTTAACCTTGACTTGAGGGAATAGAACCCTTAAATTATTTGTTATGTGAATTGCATGTGAACGACGTATATGCGAGGTGACGAGTGTCTATACGTCGCCGAATTAATAGTTTGCATAATTATTTAAAAATCGTAAATCATTTTAAATCATGAATAAATTATTATATTAATTGTTTCACTCATAATTCCTTGTCAAATATTAATTCTTGAATTCCTGTAATAATTGCTACATGCTTATTTGAATTATGTACATTAATTTGCTACTTGACATTTAGTATATTAAACATTAAAATGCCTATTTTCTCCCTGATTTCTATAATAAATTATTATTTATCATTGTTTGTTTCATAATTAAATCATAATTATTGTATGCTTATTGCCTTAAAATTTTATATTAATTATTGCATTTATTGGGAAATTTCTTCTATAAAAATTGGTAAATGAATATATTGGTGGAGCGGGTTGCACGCCGCAACAGACTTATTAAAAAGTCAATATTGAGGGATCGGATTGCACGCAGCAATAAACTTATTTAAAAGTTAATATTGGGGGATCGGATTGCACGCCGCAACAGACTTATTTAAAAGTTTATATATACTTGATTGAAATAAATATATGACAGACTTAATTAAAATGAGTATATTGGATGAGCGGGTTACATGCTGCAACAGAATGGAATATAAATATATTGTGAGAGTGGGTTGCATGCTGCAACGAAAATTGATGGAAATTATAATTGGTTATGACTGTTGAGTTGGCTTCAATTATTATAAATGAGTTACCCGATTTATTTCTATTATTTGTTGTTGTTACTAATATTGCGTACAGGTTAATGTAAGTGACCCGCCTTAGCCTCGTCACTACTTCGTCGAGGTTAGGCTCAGCACTTACCAGTACACGGGGTCGGTTGTACTAATACTACACTATGCACTTCTTGTGTAGATTTCGGAGTTGGTCCCAGCGGTGCACCATAGACTTGCTCGGATTTCAGCTACCAGAGGAGACTTAAGGTATAACTGCATGGCGTCCACAGTTTTAAGTCCCCGTCTATTTTACTTTAGCTGTGTGTTTATTTCCAGACAACTTTATTTTATTCAGACCTTTATTTGTATTATTCTAGAAGCTCGTGCACTTATGACACCAATTATGGGATTGGTATTTAGACACTGTTGTTTTTATGGATTATTCACTATATTTCAGACTTTACTTCCGTATTTGTTCTTTGTTATTAATAAATTTAAAAAGTGTTTTAAAAATGGATAATATTATTCTAACGTTGGCTTGCCTAGCAAGTGAAATGTTAGGCGCCATCACGGTCCGAAGGTAGGAATTTCGGGTCGTGAAAGTTGGTATCAGAGCATTAGGTTACATAGGTCTCACGAGCTACGAGCAAACTTCGTAGAGTCTGAAGGATCGGTACAAAGACGTCTGTACTTATCTCTCAGAGGCTATCAAGTTTAGGAACAATATCACTTCTTTCTTATTTTTTCGTGTGATTTTATTCTATCATCGATGATTGAACCATTCTACTCTTATTCTCTCGCATATGGTGAGAACACGTAATACCTCTACCGATGGACAGGGACCAGAGCTCCCGGTGGAAACTATGGCCAGGGGTAGAGGTCGAGGCCGAGGTCGTGCTAGAGGCCGAGGTAGAGCTCAGTCCAGAGCTCGAGCAACTGCACCTGTTGTAAAACCTCAGGTAATCCTTTAGGAGGAGGTTCCAGTTCAGAATGTACCAGCTGGACTAGTTCAGGTCCCAGAAGGATTCATAGCTACTCCAGTGCTTCAAGACGCTTTAGTCCCTTTGGTGAGTCTTATGGAGGGCATGGCCCAGAATGGTACATTTCCAATGGCACCAGCCGTCTCACGGGCTGGGGGAGGAGCACAAACTCCTACTACTCCCGCTCCGGAGCAGATGGCTCCCCAGACTCAGGCTCCAGCTGCCACGCCAGTTGAGGTAGTTCAGCCAGTTGTTGCGGCACAGACCGATGATAGGCTCACCATGTCTTTTGAGGCCTTATTGAGACTAGATAAGTTTACTAAGATCTTTCCAGTTCACTTCAGTGGTACACCTTCTGAGGACCCACAAGATTATCTTGAACGCTGCCACGAGGTGCTGCGTAACATGGGTATAGTTGAGACCAATGGGGTTGATTTTGCTGTATTTCAGATGACGGGTTCTGCCAAGTAGGGCTATTCATTTGGATCGCATATCCGAAATTCGAACCGATCCGTACAATTTTGGATATCGAATTTCAGCTTGGATCGGATTTCGAATTGTGTTTATTAAAATTTTGAATTTCGGATCGGATTCGGATTGGTATAATTTTAATAAGATCTGATCCGATCCGATTCGAAATCCGAAATTATTAGGGCATGTATAAATTCTAAACTTTAATTCGGATAATTAGTACTTCCTTTACATTTTTCTCCAAGTTATTACCTTTACAATTGATGGATTTAGCTCTATTGGTACCATAGTACTCTTATAATTGTATAAACATGAATTTTTCTTACAGTACTGCCTCTTTTACAAAGAAAATATACATATGAATTTGCAACTTTTAGGCATAATAATCCGATCCGAAATTCGAAAATCCGACCCAAACTTTAAAATTCGATCTGATCCAATAGTAATTCGGATCGGATTCATATTGTATTTTTTAGAATCCGAAATCCAAAAATCCGATCTGAAATACGCTAAATCCGATCCGATCTGATCCATGCACACCCCTACTGCCAAGAGGTGGTGGAGAGATTATACATTGACTAGACCAGTTGGATCGCCTGCACTTACCTGGTAGCAGTTCTCTCAGCTATTCCTGGAGAAGTTCCTTCCTATCACACTGAGAGAGGAATTCCGCAAGCAATTTGAGCGTCTATAGCAGGGCAGTATGAGTGTTACTCAGTATGAGTCCCGTTTTGTGGATTTGGCCCGTCATGCTCTCCTTTTACTACCTACTGAGGGAGAGAGAGAGAGAGAGAGAGTGAGGAGGTTTATTAAAGGACTCACTCACCCTATCAGGCTTCAGATGGCGAAGGATACCGAAAGTGAAATTTCTTTTCAGGCGGTTGCTAAAGTCGCGAGGAGGATCGAGATGGTTCTTACATAAGAGAGAGGGCAGAGGTCTGATAAGAGGCCTCGTCAGTTCGATGGTATCGGTGGTGCCTCGTCTGGAGGCAGGGGTAATTTTGGTAGGGGTCATCCTCCCATACCGTTTCATTCAGCACTTCATGCATCTCCCGGTGCTTCATGGAGTCACATTCCTATTATGCATTACTCTGGGCAGCCAGCATTTAGTGCACATTCAGCTGCTATTAGTGCACCACCACTCTAGAGTTACTACAGTGGTTATCCGGTCCATCTTGTTCAGCTTCGGCTTCAGCAGCCACGACATCAGGATGGGTGTTATGAGTGTGGGAACATTGGTCACATCATGAGGTATTGCCCTAGATTGGCGAGTAACAGATCTCGGCAGGATTCTCGTGCCATCATACTGGCACCGGTTGCTTCACCGCCTGCTCAGCCAGCTAGAGGTAGGGGTCAGGCAGCTAGAGGTGGAGGTCAGGTCATTAGAGGTGGAGGTCAGGCCATTAGAGGTGGAGGTCAGACCGTTAGAGGTGGAGGCCAGCCAGTTAGAGGCCGTCCTAGGGACGCAGTTCAGAGTGGTGGGGCTCAGCCCCAATTTTATGCTTTTTCAGCTAGGCCTGAGGCCGAGTCATCTGATGTTGTGATCACAGGTATTATTCCAGTTTGCCATAGAGATGCTTCAGTTCTATTTAATCCAGGATCTACTTATTCCTATGTGTCCTCCTATTTTTCTTCATATTTTGTTGTGCCACGTAATTCTCTGAGTGCTTCTTTGTGTGTGTCTATACCGGAGGGAGACTCTATTGTAGTAGATCATGTATATCATTCGTGTGTGGTTACTATTGGTATTCTTGAGACTTGTGTGGATATTTTACTTCTTGATATGGTAGATTTTGATGTCATCTTGGGTATGGATTGGTTGCCATCTTATCATGCTATATTGGATTGTCATGCCAAGACAGAAACCCTAGCCATGGCAGAGTTTCCTCGGTTAGTGTGGAAAGAAACTCCTGGTCATTTTGCCAGTAGGGTTATTTCTTATATAAAAGCTCGGCGTATGGTCGAGAAAGGGTATCTAGCCAATTTGGCTTATAGTCGCGATCCCAGTGCGTATGTTCCTTCTATGGACTCAGTACCAGTTGTTCATGAATTTCCAGAAGTAGTTCCTGCAGATTTGCCTGGGATGCCACCCGACAGAGATATTGACTTCTGTATTGATTTGGCTCCGGGCACTCAGCCCATTTCTATTCCACCATACCATATGGCCCCGCCGGAGTTGAAAGAATTGAAAGAGCAGTTACAAGACTTGCTTGATCATGGATTTATTAGACCCAGTATATCGCTCTAGGGTGCACCAGTATTATTTGTAAAGAAGAAATATGGTTCTATGCGGATGTGTATAGATTATCGGCAGTTGAACAAGGTTACTATCAAAAACAAATATCTGTTGCCAAGAATTGATGACTTATTTGATCAGCTTCAGGGTGCCAAGTTATTTTCGAAGATTAATTTGAGGTCTGGTGACCATCAGTTGAAGATTAGGGCATCTGATATCCTTTTCGAACTCGATATGGGCATTACGAATGATGTCATTTGGGTTGACAAAAGCCCCAGCAGCATTTATGGATTTAATGAATCGGGTGTTCAAGCCCTATTTGAACATATTTTGTGGTTGTATTCATTGATGATATCTTGATTTACTCCAGCAGCCGAGAGGAACATGATCAGCATCTTCGGAGTGTGCTTCAGGCTTTGAAGAATAATCAGTTATATGCCAAATTTTCAAAATATGAGTTTTGGTTAGACTCGGTTGCCTTTTGGGGGCATGTTGTACCGGTAGAAGGCATAAATGTGGATCCTAAGAAGATAGAGGTTGTTCAGAATTGGCCTAGACCTACTTCAGTTAAAGAGATCTGGAGTTTCCTGGGTTTGGCAGGTTATTATCGTCGGTTCATGGAAGGGTTTTCATCTTTAGCAAGCTCATTGACCAGACTGACCCAGAAAGGTGTCCCATTCAGATGGTCAGACGAGTGTGAGTTGAGCTTTCAGAAGCTCAAGACTGCTTTAACTACGACGTTAGTGTTGGTATTACCCACAGGTTCAGGATCGTATACGGTATATTGTGACACATCTCACATTGGGCTTGGTGCAGTATTAATGCAAGATGGCAAGGTAATTGCATATGCGTCGTTGCAGTTGAAAGTTCACGAGAAGAATTATCCTGCTCATGACTTAGAATTGGCAGCCATTGTTCATGCGCTGAAGATTTGGAGGCATTACCTCTACGGTGTCTCGTGTGAGGTATTTACTGATCATCGTAGCCTTCAGTATCTGTTCAAACAAAAGGATCTTAATTTGAGGCAGAGAAGATGGTTGGAGTTGTTGAAAGACTATGATATCACCATTTTGTATCACCCCGGAAAGGCCAATGTGGTAGCTGATGCTTTGAGTAGAAAGGCTGTGAGTATGGGCAGTCTTGCGTATATTCCGGTTGGTGAGAGGCTATTAGCTGCAGATGTTCAGACTTTGGCTAATCAGTTCGTGAGGTTAGATGTTTCAAAACCCAGTCGGGTTCTAGCTTGCATAGTCGCTCGGTCTTCTTCATATGAGTGCATCAGAGAGAGGCAGTATGATGATCCTCATTTACTTGTCCTTAAGGATACTGTACGGCACAGTGATCCTAAATAGGTTGCTGTAGGGATAGATAGAGTTATGTTAATGCAGGGTCGTATTTGTATGCCTAATGTGGATGAGCTTCGTGAATTAATTATTGAAGAGGCACACAGTTCCAGGTACTCTATTCATCTAGGTACCGTCAAAATGTATCAAGATTTACGACAACATTATTGGTGGAGGAGAATGAAAAAGGATATAGTTGCATATGTAGCTCAGTGTCTGAATTGTCAACAAGTTAAGTACGAGCATCAGAGACCTGGTGGTTTGCTTCAAAAGTTAGAAATTCCTGAGTGGAAGTGGGAGTGTATCACTATGAATTTTGTTGTTGGGCTTCTACGTACTTAGAGAAAATTTGACGTAGTTTGGGTCATTGTGGACAGGTTGACCAAATCAGCACATTTCATTCCAGTGGCAGTTACCTATTCTTCAGAGAGGTTAGCTGAAATTTACATTCGTGAGATTGTCCGCCTTCACAGTGTGCCCGTGTCTATTATTTCAGATCGAGGTACGCAGTTTACCTCACATTTATGGAGGGCAGTACAGCATAAGTTAGGCACGCGGGTGGAGTTTAGTACAACATTTCATCCACAATCAGACAGACAGTCAGAGCGCACTATTCAGATATTGGAAGATATGCTCCACGCTTGTGTTATAGACTTTGGAGGTTCTTGGGATCATTTCTTGCCACTTGCAGAGTTTGCTTATAATAATAGCTACCAGTCGAGCATTCAGATGGCTCCATATGAAGCATTATACGGAAGGCAATGCCGATCGCCAGTTGGTTAGTTTGAATCGGGAGAGGCTCGGTTGTTGGGTACCGATTTGGTACAGGATGCCTTGGATATGGTCAAGATTATTCAGGATCGACTTCGCACAGCTCAGTCTAGGCAAAAGAGTTATGTCGAACGTAAAGTTCATGATATTGCATTCATGGTTGGAGAAATAATATTGCTCCGGGTTTCACCTATGAAAGGTGTAATGAGGTTCGGAAAGAAAGGCAAGTTGAGCCCTAGGTATATCGGACCCTTTGAAATTCTTGAAAGGGTGGGTGAAGTAGCCTACAGGCTTGCATTACCACCTAGTTTATTAGCGGTTCATCCGGTGTTCCATGTCTATGCTTCGAAAATATCATGATGATTCGTCCCATGTGTTAGATTTTAGCTCAGTCCAATTGGACAAAGATTTGACTTACGAGGAGGAGCCGGTGGCTATTCTAGTCCGGCAGGTCCGACAGTTGAGGTATAAGAGTTATCCTTGAGTTCGAGTGCAATGGAAAGGTCAGCCGGTAGAGGCATCTACCTGGGAGTCTGAGTCCGACATGCTGAGTAAATATCCACACCTTTTCTCCAGCTCAAGTACTTTTTCTAACTCCGTTCGAGGACGAACGTTTGTTTTAGAGGTGGAGAATGTGATGATCCAAAATGTCATATTTAAATTTAATAAGTAATTATGTTTTCTAAAATCTCTAAAATCACTATTTATTATTTTTCGACTTGCGTGCGCAATCCATAAAAATTTTCGGAAAGTTTTTATGTGAAAAATGGATTAAAATTTGAAATAGAGCCTTAAAACTCAACTGAGTTGACTTTGGTCAACATTTTGAGCAAACGAACCCGGATCAGTATTTTGACAGCTCTGGTAGGTCCGTATCATTATTTGGGACTTGGGCGTATGCCCGGAATTTAATTTGGAAGTCCCTAGCTCAAGTTATGACCATTTAACGGAAACTAGTAATTTAAAGGCTAAAGATTTTCAAGTTTGACCACGGGGTTGAATTTTTGATATCGGAGCCGGAATCCGATTCTGGAAATTTGAATAGATCCGTTAAATCATTTAGGACTTGTGTGCCAAATTTGAAGTCATTCCGGATCCATTTAATATGTTTGGCACAAGATTTACAAATGAAAAAGTTTAAAATTTAAAGTTCGAATCGGGGTGTGAATTGCAATTTCAGCGTTGTTTGATGTGACTTTTGACCTCGAGTAAGTCCGTATTATGTTACGGGACTTGTTGGTATATTCGTACGGGGTCCCAAGTACCCCGAGTGTGACTCAAATCGAAATCGGAACAAGAATTGGACTTAAGCAAAATCTGAAATTTTGCCTTCTGTTGTAATCGCACCTGCGGATTTTTGACCGCAGGTGCTGTGAGCACATGAGTTTTTCCCGACTAAAATATTCCTACAAAAATTCACAAATAGAGAGTTTCTTAATTGTTTCAGGTTTTACAGAATTTGTAGGGATTTTTGGTTAATTGTTGCTTGCATTTATTTGCATATTTAACATTTTTAAATCATGAGAAAATACCAAAATGTCTAAAGTATTTCATGCATAACATTTTAGGTCTTAATTGCACTTAGGATTTAATTACATAAGTTAATTGCATTATTAAACAGAAAATCACAAAATATGGGTCATTTTTGAATTTTTAGCTTTTAATTGCAAATTAAGTAATTTTTCCTTCATTAGTCTAAATTAATTAATTATGGTAAAATAGCTAGCTAGGTTTATTTCTACAAATTAGATTAATTTAAGACTTAATTTAGGTTTTAATTAATCAATTAGAATTCAAAATCAAGAAAAAGAAAAGAGAAGAAAATTCGGTTTGGGTTTAAATCTGGGCCAGAACAATTTGGCCCAAACAACCACCTGAATTCCGCCAGGCCCAACCCCTCACCCGGTCCAGTCTCACAACTAAGTGCGAACGACGTCGTTTTGGACGGATCGATCTCGACCATTCAATCCCTCTCCATCCAATGGGTGCAGTCCACTCTCATCCCCCATATAAAAGGGCCATTATGCGTTTCCCCTCCCCCAGAACCCTAAACCTAATTCCTAACCAAGCGGCGCCCACCCCCTTTTCTCTCCCTCCGTCGACCGAACTCGCTTGAACTCAAGCGAGTTCACCCTCCCTCCAACTCACGCACGTGGTTCCTTCACCCTCCCTCCTCCACGTCACCCGTCCAGTAACGACCTCTGACAGAAAAGATTCTTTTCTCCCTTAGGCTTCACGCGCTTTTTGTATTGAGAACAATCTCGGATGAATGGTGGTCGTAGGATCTGAGAGATTCAAGATCCTAGACCTCCATTTGTCCGATTTGGTTCACAAGAAAGAGAATCGGATTCTCGCAAATTTTTCGGACGGAAAGAGGAATTTTAGGGCACAACTTGAAGAAAATAGGTATGAAAATTTCTGGTTTGGGTATATATAGGGAGGTTAAGGGATTTCTTAGGGATCTCTTTTTTGGGGAACAAAAATTTTTCAGAGAGAAAAATCGGAAAGAAAAGCTAGGGTTTTAAAAATGTTCTTTTCCTTCTTAGTGGTGGATCTTCTTTTTGATTATTTTGTTTAGTTTCAGAACCAAAAAAAAATACAAAAAAAAACATGTTCAGTCTTCTTCTTTTCCATTTTATTTCAATTACTGTCTAAAAATTCGAAAAATAATTCCGTCCCTTCTTTTCCAATCTGGATTTTGAGTTGAAAACTGGAGTTTGATTGGGAAGTTGTTGAGTTCGCTGCTGCTCAAGAAGGTTTTTACTGAAGTCCTTGTTCGGACGTCATTTTCTTCATTGTAGTTCTGCTTATCATTTAAGAGGTCACATTTCGAATTCTATCCTTCTTTTCTGCAGATTCTATGCCATGAATGTTGGCGTTATTTGCTTATTTTCTCTTATTTCTATATCTTGGCGTATATAATGATGTCTTGAATATTTTTGAACTTTAAATGAATGGGTTTATTTTCAACAGTCATGCCGTAGATTTGGATTTTTCTTATCGACATGTTTCTGTTGTTCATTCTGAACTAGCATATTATAATGGGTTATTACTGTAAAATGACTTGATTCTTTATATGAATGTTCATCCCTCTTCCTGTTATGTTTCCTCACCAAAGTTTGCGTCATTTTTGTTTTGATTCTATTTGCTTGGATATGATTGAGTCCAGTCTCTGAGTTATCTCGGATCTTGAGCAATACCACGTTGAATATGTTTCATGTTTAGCTCATTATTTTTCGGCTGTCGTATGGTGAGTCGTATGATTATCTCTCTTAAGTGGCTAAATTTCTCTATAGAGAACAGACCCCCCCCCTCCATTTATGTACCCAGATTTTTCTGATTTGGATCCTGGATGCGTCATTTGGCCTATTGATTTCTGAGTTTACTTGACTTGTTTTGTTAGAATTACATGAGTTTATGTTGAATTCAGTTTGTGATTCTGTCATCTTTCCTTGTATATGCTTGTAATGCGAAGTTAGCCCCAAGTAGTGAGAAAACTGCGATTCTAACACTTTGGACAGCAAACTAATTTGGCAAATGTCTTAGATTAGCTACTGCTGTAATTCATGTTATCTAAGGCCATAATACAATAGAAGTAATCTCTTTGGCTATGTGTTTTGACAGAATTGAAATATTATGCATTGGGTTTAGCTTTTGTTTGTATTGACTTTCATGCATTTCGTGATTTTCCTTCTCCATGTGTGGCTTAATTGACCTTTGGTTTGAAAGGAAATGGACATGAGAGAGCCATTCCTAGGCCCCGGATGGATTTTGGCCATTTCTAAAAGGCTATCACGTCTTAGGCTGCATTTCTAAGCCCAATTTTGTTTGTGTTTGAAAACGTTGGAGGCCGATTGATCTTAACCCACGGTAATGTTATCTTGAGAAGAATTCTCATTGAAATAGATAAGAAAGCAACCCACTCATTAGGTTAATTCAATCGAAGAAAGATTCTTAAGTCTTCAATATTCTGATAGCCCACGTATGTCAGCTTCCAAATTTACCCTGGTTGGTGTACTTTATCTCCAAATAACCCTATAGTTATACACTTTCACATGAAAATCGCAAATTTTAGGAAAAGTTGAATAACTCACGAACACGCGCTAGTTGCTTTAGGCGCGATTAATAAATCATCGTGACTATGGGTACGGTTCCCGTGACATAGTCATGATACACAATTCCCCAATTCGAGTGTGCGTTTCACGTGACTCGACCATAACTTCAAATAATAATAAAAATAAATATGTTGTAAGTCGCGGGTGCGTTTCACGTGACGTGATTCACAATGTGTGCCAAAATGACAAGTGTACGCCATCGTGACTTGTTCCAGAAATAATTCCATAAATAATTAAAAGCGGTTAAAAAGTAAAAATACACAATAGGCTTTAAATATGTAATAAATCAGATAATTAAGCCAATTATTAATAGTTGAGTGACCGTGCTAAAACCACGGAACTCAGGAGTGCCTCACACCTTCTCCCGGGTTAACAGAATTCCTTACCCGGTATTCTGTGTTCGCAGACCATAAATAAGAGTCAATTTCCTCGATTTGGGATTTAAAATAAACCGGTGACTTGGGACACCATAAATTATTCCAAGAGGCGACTCTGAAATAAATAAATAATCCCATTTCGATTAATGTCACTTTAATTGGAAAAACTCCTCTATCCTCCCCGTTCGGGAAAAAGGAGGTGTGACAGCTCTGGCGACTCTGCTGGGGATCGAACCCAGAATCTCTGGTTCAGGGTTCAGAATTCGAGCTTAGATGACTGTTATACTTGGCTTTTACTTATTATCCTGATTTTTTACGTGTTTGAGCCTAATGTGCTAAATGCCTATTTTTACTGCTTTGATATTGTTTGGATTGTATATAAACTGTCACGAAACCATTCTCCTCTCTGAGTCTTCTAAATCTTCTGGAAAGTGCACGCTGGCGTGACTTCTTTTCTGTTAGTGTCATATCCTAATTTAGAACGAGGATCGGATCAGTTACAAAGCCGGATGGCCTTTTGGTTACCGGTACGTTGCCCCTCCGGCTCGAGTTGTCCGCTCGGGTAAGCCAGGTCTAGAACAATACACCCAGGATTTAAACTTAGAATAACATAGCCTCATGCCGGATCCCTAGTAGGTACGTTTGCTTGCATCACGTGCATTTGACTTAGGGGACTCAACACAGGGTTGGGTCCGTCTAGGACAGGTGTACTCAAAATTAAAGGACCATCCTGATGCATTCTTTACGTGCTACTTGCGCATTAATTTGCTTGGCTTGTATGTTGACCGGCTTCGTGACTAAAAATAAAAAAATAAAATAAAAAATAAAAAAAAAAAGAGAAAAACCAAGAGTGAGGTAAGATAGAAAAATACCTGGTTTTGATAATTCTGGTATTCAAAAATCCCGTTACTCTGTCGAAATTTCAAAAATAAAGAGAGAATCATTCCAAAACAAATCATATTTTTCTGTGCATCAAACTGACTGAACTACGCGGGTCTGATTCTCACCGGATGCGAGATACGTAGGCAAACCTCATCGGTTCCGGCCCCCAATTTTCAAAAAATCTAAAATATTTTCCTTTATTTTCTTGTTTAGAAAGTCTTTCTTTGAGACCCCATTTTTAAAAACAAAATCCAGAAGTATTTCCTTTAATTCCTTCTTTTAGGAGTTTTATTTTTTTTTAGAAAATCCCAAACAAATAAAAGATTAAAAAATAATTTTAAACCAAAACAAATATATATATTATATTTGTAGGAGTCTTTCATTAGAAAAAGAAAACAAATAAAATTAAAATCCAAAAATATTTTCATTCTTCTTTCGAAAATTAAAAAAAAAATTCAAGATTCTTTAGAAGTGTTTCTTTCATAAATTCAAAATAAAAGTCCATAAATCCAAAAATATTTCCCTTTTCCTTTTTTTTAGAAGTTTTTCTTTCGAAATTCCGGAAAAAAAAAATATAAAATCAAAATTCAAAAAAAATATTTTCTTTTTTCTTTAGAAGTCTTGCTTTTTCAAAAATTAAAAAAAACAGAATAATCAAATTCCAAAAATATTTTCTTTCTTTTTACAAGTCTTTATTTTTTTTTTAAAAAAAAAATTGACCACTTCGCAAACACAGCCCTAAAATCTTCTCCTCCGAAGTGTTGAAAGGTCGTATTTGCAAAAGTGGCCGTGATTTGTTTTCGGTTATATTTTTCAAAAATTATAATGATAGTAATCTTTTCATGGTCAGTTTTGTACAAAATTTTAATCTAGTCACCCTAATTTAAAATGTGCAGAATGAGCACCGTTCAGAACTTACCTGTGAAGGTTATGGATCAGATTCCACTGGCACTCCACATGTGGTGGGAGGATTTGGGAAAACAAGACGAGACATGGTCAACCAATACCTAGGGGCGCTCACTGGACTATTGAAAATTCAACCTAGAAGGGACCTGATAGAGGCATTAGTGGCATTCTGGGACCCCGCTCATAATGTTTTACACTTCTCAGATTTTGAGCTTACGCCCACTTTGGAAGAAATGGCGGGTTATACTGGGAGCACGGAAGGACTGAGACACAAGTACCTGGTATCTCCAAGGACTGTTACTCCCCACAAGTTTCTGGACTTACTAAAGATAAGCAGACAAATCAAGACGGGAAGTCTAGCACGGGGAATTTCCACTTTTCATTTTCTATATCAGCGATACGGGCATCTAGGGGGATTCGAAGACCCTGAAAATGGACTCTGCAGTAAAGGAAACCGATCAAAATGGGAGACCCATAGATGTTTTGCCTTCATGGTGGCATTTTTAGGACTTTTGGTGTTTCCAAGGGAGGACGGGCACATTGATTTGCGGATAGCCGGGGTTGTCCACGTTCTGACTACTCAGGCCAAGAGTACTCTCGCACCCATGATCGTATCAGATATATTCCGAGCCCTCACGTTCTGTAAGGCCGGAGCCAGTTTTTTCGAGGGATGCAACCTATTGTTGCAAATGTGGATGATCGAACACCTCTGTCATCGTCCTCGATACATGAACTATGGGTCTACGGGAAAAAACTGCATTGAAGAGTTTAGTGCACGAGCAACAGGATTCGAGATGCCGAAAGGGGTCAAAGATTGGATTACCCGCCTTCAATCTACGACCGCAGATCAGGTAGAATGGACATTGGGTTGGCTTCCCGTTGATGAGATTGTTTATATGCCCGCCACTGGTCCCTACTTCTTGCTAATGGGTCTCCGAAGCATCCAACCCTATGCTCCGTACCGGGTTTTGAGACAGCTTGGAAGATGCCAGACAGTTCCTAGAGATGAAGATCTTAGCACTTATGTGGTCGAAAATCCGTCCTGATGCCCAATTTCCCGAAGAAGCGGTTCGCCAAATTTGGAGCGAATGCCAGTATTTGGGGGCAAACACCCGAGTACGTGATTTGTCTAAAGGTGAGGTCTTACCTAGTTATGTTGCCTGGTATGGAAAGAGAGTCGCGACGAGTGGTGAACCCGAATGACCAACTAAAAGACCTCATATCCAAGAATTTGTTGACGCATTGCAGGAGCAGTGGGCTTGGTTAGCCAAAGAAAGGGAGTACCGAACCACCATAAGCAAGCTAGAAGAACAAATCGAAAAAATCAAATTTGATAGTAGTTTGCAGACAGCTGAAGATGAAGGGGAAAAGAAGAGGTTGACCAAGGAAAATAAAGCCCTTCGAGCCCAAATTCAGAGAATGAAAATAGCCGCCGAGACACCAGCAAGAAGTGAGAGAGATGAGAAAATTATAACCAACCTGAGGCGGAAAGTACATGATTACGATTTTGACTTGACAAAGGTCGAAAGGGACTTGTTCAACGCTCAAGCGAAGCTGGCCAAAGGTGCGGAAGAACACGCTAAATTAGCCTACCAGTTGAAGCAGAAATATGACAAAGAAGTAGCGATTTTACAGAAGAAGTTGGTTGCCCTGGAAAATGAAATGATCAAGCAAACAAAGGATTTCAAGACAGAAAGAGAGCATTGCTATGCACTGATTTACCAACTATAAGAAAGCCTGAAGCAGTTGCAAGACCAAAGCAACACAGATACACAAGTATTAGAGGCTCGGGCCCAGCAGATTGGAC
Source organism: Nicotiana tomentosiformis (assembly GCF_000390325.3). Taxonomy (NCBI): domain Eukaryota; kingdom Viridiplantae; phylum Streptophyta; class Magnoliopsida; order Solanales; family Solanaceae; genus Nicotiana; species Nicotiana tomentosiformis. The sequence continues at coordinate 2,720,497 of NC_090813.1, forward strand.
GTTTGCTTCAAGAAAAGGGTGTCATCAGAATGAGGATTAAAGAGATAGCTGATTATGTTGTAATGAAATGCCATGAATGTGAAGACATGACCAAGTCTATGTTTTTTGCTTCTGTAATGACATTCGTCCGACAAGTGATGGTTGACCTAGACCGCCTTCAAGAAGATATTGCCCGCAGGCCTGTACGGAGACCGGCTGATGTCCCGCAAGCCTCCGGAGTACCAGTAGAGGCTCTGATGTATTTTTTATTTCCTTTAGTAGTCTGTGTTTTACTTTCTCTGAGTCTTGTTCGCCTTTCTCAAAGTTGTCTATTACTTTATGCCGAGTCTGTAGATTTTCCTTTTTTGCAGTCATCTCTACTTTAGTCCTTGTAATAGAAAATCCAAAAAGATTATCTTTTATTAATAAAATAAATTATTTCGCATCTATTGCTCTGAACTACGTAATGATCTAATTCATGCGGTGTCATGATACGCAGGCAATCCCCATGGGATTCGATCATATTCTTAAAAGAAGAGAGGGAAAAAGAAGAGAGAGGAAGAAAGAAAAGAGGGGCCAAACTAAAAAAAAGGGGAAAGAATAAGAATTAAAAGAGCGAAACACAGCAGAAGGTGAGAGGGAAAAGTCAGGATTTGGAGAATTTGGAAAAGCCGGGATGAAACATACGAGCCGTCGCAAAGCATCTAGGAACGTTAACTGCTCAGGTGCATTGCATACCCAATGTGCGATTAACTATCTGTAAATTGCTTTTAAAACTGACCAAGTTTTTGTGTGCGCATAGACAGGTTTTGTTTTAGGTGGTTAGTTTGTTGGCATCCTGGCAAGTCACCCTTATAATACCAGATCAAAGTGCAAGGCAGTCATGACTAGCAAAGAATTGGACACGGGTGTTGTCGACCCGCCGAGGGAGATTGTAGAATCGGAGTCTGAATTGAAAGAGGTGGTCTACAGGTTGAAGCATCAAATGGCAGAAATGTATCAAGCCTGGGTCAGGGGGCATCCTCCACCTTCATTCCCCGCTAACTACCCAAAAAATCCCGCTTTCATCCCACCACTGTCACAAGCCCAAGATCTCATTACCATTGATCTTTCCCCTCAGCACGCACCAGGCTTTACCCATTATCGCCACTACCCTGGTACCTCGTCCCAAACCTTTCACGCTCCACCAGCCAAAACAACTGCATACCCTGCTCCGACATCCGCTCCTGTTTTCGTAGCCCCTCCGCGAGCTACCCTTCACAGATCTTCTAGTGAACCCGCGTTCCAAGCTCCAGATACCCAATATTATGTTCCAGAACCAACTTTCAAAGTCGCGGATCCTTATTCCCATGCCCCTCGCTTTGAACCTCTTGTCAAAACTGAGAAACCATCCCGGAATGTGGAGCAGGATGAGATGTTCAGGAAAGTGAAGAGCCTAGAGCAATCTTTGAAGAACATGCAAGGGATAGGAAGCCAAGTAAGTGTGGCTTACAAGGATTTATGCCTATTTCCGGATGTTCAACTGCCTGCTGGGTTCAAGATGCCCAAGTTTGACCCGTACGATGGACATGGAGATCCCGTGGCCCATTTGAGAGGCTTCTGCAGCAATATGAGAGGCGCCGGTAGGAAAGATGAATTATTAATGGCATATTTCAGTCAAAGTCTGAGTGGGGCAGCTTTAGAATGGTACACCCACCAAGACACTAGCAGGTGGTACACATGGGATGACTTGGCTCAGGCCTTTGCTCGGCACTTTCAGTACAATATAGACATTGTCCCGGATCGCCTATCTTTGACCAAGGTAGAGAAGAGGCCCAATGAAAGCTTTAGGGAATATGGTTTCAGATGGAGAGAACAAGCTGCACGAGTCTACCCTCCAATGGAGGAAGATGAGATGGTCGAGTACTTTCTTCAAGCCCTAGAGCCCACTTACTTTGGCCATTTGATCTCAGCCATAGGTAAGTCCTTCAACGATGTGGTAAAGATGGGAGGAATGGTGGAAGAGGGACTCAAGTCAAGCAAGATCATGAGCTACTCTGCCATAAAAGCGACCACACAGGCAATTCAAAGTGGCACCGGAAACCTGTTAGGCAAAAAGAAGAAAGAAGATGTCGCTATGTTTGTCTCTGGATCATGGCGTGGCCCAAGGGGTCTGCTTCACCAGTACACCCAAACTCGACCCCAACCTCAAGCCTACACCCAAGCTCCATATAATCCATCTCAGCACTATCTCCCGCCACAAGACCCTCGATATTCTGTCGAGCTACCCCAATACCATGTTCACCACGCACAGTCATATGCTCAACCCCCTCCTTACCCGCAATGGCATGCTCCAACTCCACAAAATCTTTATACACCCCCACAACCATACCAAAACCCTACTGGTCCAAGTTTTCGACCGAAGCCAGATTACAGAAAAGAAAGGCAACAACGAAAAGAAACCTTCACCCCTCTTGGAGAGTCCTATACCAGTTTGTTTCAGAGGTTGAGGCAGTTGGACGTTTTGAGGCCGATTGAGCCCAAGATACCAAATCCGCTTCCAAGGAACCTTGACTATTCCCTCAGATGCGCATATTGTTCTGATGCCTCGGGGCACGACACAGAGAAGTGCTGGCATTTGAAGAGGGCGATCCAAGAGCTCATTGATACAAATCAAATTATGGTCCAGAGCCCGGAGGCGCCAAACATCAACCAAAATCCTTTGCCGGCCCATGTAGAGACACACATGATCGAGATAGTTCATAAGGATGGGGAGCCCAAAAACTCTTCCAAGTCTGTCATGATGATCCGGGCTAGCAAGAGTAATCCAATCAAAGCTCTAGATTCTGCAAAAGCAATATCCTTGACGATTAAAGGGGTGTCGGAGAAGCCAAGCACGCTCAATGTGAAGCCTTCTGTATTGGTTGTGAAAGGGCCTCCAGTTGATGTTGAAGCGAACCAGGAAAGGCAAAAAGTGATCGTGCCAGGGGTCCCGGGCAAGCCGGTCATAATCGTGGAAGGGGTTCGTGTTACCCCCGTTATCATTAAGCCAGTAACCCAGTTACCGATGGTTGACACAAAGGCCGTCCCATGGAATTACAAATAGGTGGTAATAACATACAAAGGGAAAGAAGTAGAAGAAGAAATCAATGAAACCGGAGGACTAACTCGTTCTGGGAGATGTTTTGCCCCAGAAGAATTGAGGAAAACCAAGCCATTCAAGGATGGCCACATCCCAGTAAAAAAGTCGGTCACCGAGGAAGAGGCCGAGGAATTCCTGAAAAAGATGAAAATGCAAGACTATTCCATTGTAGAACAGTCGAGGAAGACACCAGCTCAGATCTCTCTTTTGTCTTTGCTGATACATTCAGATGAACACCGCAAAGCCTTGATGAAGATTTTGAATGAGGCCCATGTTCCTGACAAGATCACAGTGAACCACTTGGAAAAGATTGCTAACAAGATTTTTGAGGCAAACAGGATCACTTTCTCAGATGATGAACTTCCTATAGAGGGTACAGAACACAATCGAGCTCTTTATCTCACAGTAAAGTGCGAGGATTCTGTTGTCTCAAGGGTACTGGTGGATAACGGTTCCAGTGCAAATATCTGCCCTCTGTCCACTTTGCAAAAGTTGAATATTGGCACTGAAATGATCCACACTAATAATGTATGCGTTCGAGGTTTCGATGGAGGAGGGAAAGATTCTGTCGGTGATATAATGCTCAAATTGTCAATAGGGCCAGTTAAGTTCACTATGGAGTTCCAAGTGCTAGATGTGACTGTCTCCTACAACCTGCTGTTGGGCAGGCCCTGGATACATGCAGCCAAGGCAATCCCGTCTTCTCTGCATCAAATGGTAAAGTTCGAATGGGACAGGCAGGAAATAGTTGTCCACGGTGATGAGAACTTATCTGCTTACAACGACACAATCGTTCCATTTATTGAAGTTGAAGATGACAAAGGGCCTTGGGTTTACCAAATGTTCGAAACAGTGTCTGTCGAGAAAATTCCCGAAGGGAATGCACTCCAGGTCCGAAGATACCATCCGCGTCCGTCATGGTAGCAAATGAAATGTTGAAGAATGGTTTTCTGCCGGGCAAAGGTCTGGGTTCATCTCTGCAAGGTATCGTGCACCCGTTGTGCCCACGTGAAAGTTTTGGTACATTTGGTTTGGGATTCACACTCACAGGGAAAGACGTGAAAAGGGCTAAAAGTTTGAAAGGAAAGGCATGGTCACTCCCTAAACCTGTTCCGCATATCTCCAAGTCTTTCGTCAAGTCAGGGGTCGCCAAACGCCCAATGTCAGTGGTCCCAAAACTTGTGGTCGACTTTGATGAAGATTTGATCAAGAGGTTCCAGAGTCTGTTTGATGAGGTCAATATGGTCGAAATTGGGGAAGGTTCCAGTAATGCCGATGTGCAGTTTGTCGGGCCAAACGTGAAGCTTAGCAATTGGAAAGCTACTCCTCTCCCCATCCGGAAGGAGTTTTGGTAGTTTGCTTTGTTTTCCTTTCTGTCATCTGGGTTATTCCAGGGTTGTAACCCAGATTTTTCTTAGTTTTTGCTTGTTTCAATGTACAAACCCTTCTATCATTTTATTTTCAATGAAATACAATTTCTAGTTTTTCCATTAATCCTGATAGCGTTTCATTTTTGTTTTTGCTTTTCTTTCTGTACAGTTCCTTTTATGGTGGTTTCAATGACATGACATGCATGGGGAATTTTCAGCCAAATCTTAAAAGCCAATCTAATTCTGAAATAATGATCCAAGAAGTAAAGGGTGATGATGAAACAGAATACGATGAAGAGGCGGCATTTGAGGAAGTCAGTAGAGAACTAAAACACTTCGAAGAAAAACCCAAGCCTAATTTGAATGAAACCGAAGCAATCAATTTAGGGGATCAAAATAATGTCAGAAAAACCAAGATAAGTGTGCATCTGGAACCGCAAATCAATGAAGAAATAATCAAAACACTATTTGCATACAAAGATGTCTTTGCATGGTCGTATGATGACATGCCGGGCTTGAGTACTGATTTGGTAGCTCATAAATTGCCAACCTACCCTACATTCCCTCCTGTCAAGCAAAAGTTAAGAAAGTTCAAGACTGATATGAGTGTGAAGATTAAAGAAGAAATCACAAAGCAACTGGAGGCAAAGGTCATTCGGGTCACTCAGTATCCCACTTGGTTAGCTAATATGGTACCGGTACCAAAGAAGGATGGTAAGACGAGGGTGTGTGTTGATTATCGTGATCTCAACAAGGCAAGTCCAAAGGATAACTTTCCATTGCCGAATATCCACATTCTGATTGATAATTGTGCCAAGCACGAGATCGGGTCTTTCGTGGATTGTTATGCGGGATATCATCAGATCCTGATGGACGAGAAAGACGCAGAAAAGACAGCATTCATCACGCCATGGGGGACGTATTGCTACCGGGTATTGCCATTCGGTTTAAAGAATGCTGGGGCAACTTACATGAGGGCAATGACTACTATATTTCATGACATGATACACAAGGAAATTGAGGTTTATGTAGATGATGTGATCATAAAGTCAAAGAAGCAGTCCGACCATGTTGGGGATTTGAGAAAGTTTTTCCAAAGGCTCCGCAGGTACAACCTCAAGCTCAATCCGGCGAAATGTGCATTTGGTGTCCCGTCGGGGAAACTGTTGGGATTCATAGTCAGTCGACGCAGCATCGAGTTGGATCCGTCAAAGATTAAGGCCATCCAAGAACTACCACCACCAAAGAATAAAACTGAGGTAATGAGCCTGCTCGGGAGGTTAAACTATATCAGCAGGTTTATTGCTCAACTCACGACGACTTGTGAGCCCATATTTAAGTTACTAAAGAAGAATGTTGCGGTTAAGTGGATCGATGAGTGTCAGGAAGCATTTGATAAGATCAAGAATTACCTGCTGAACCCCCCTGTGTTGGTCCCGCCAGAACCTGGGAGACCTTTAATCCTCTATTTGACAGTCACGGATAATTCTTTTGGTTGTGTGTTGGGTCAACACGACATCACGGGCAAGAAAGAGCAAGCCATTTATTACCTCAGCAAGAAGTTCACTCCTTATGAGGTTAAGTATACTCTTCTTGAAAGGACATGTTGCGCCCTGACTTGGGTGGCGCAAAAGTTAAAGCATTATCTGTCATCCTACACTACTTACCTCATTTCTCGCATGGATACTCTAAGGTATATCTTTCAGAAGCCTATGCCCACAGGGAGGTTGGCAAAGTGGCAGATTTTACTCACAGAATTTGACATCATCTATGTGACTCGAACCGCGATGAAAGCCCAAGCCCTAGCTGATCACTTGGCCGAGAATCCGGTGGATGAAGTATATAAGCCACTGAAGACTTATTTTCTTGATGAAGAAGTGATGTATGTTGACGGGGCTGATCATGATGAAAAGCCAGGTTGGAAACTCTTCTTTGATGAAGCTGCTAACATGAAAGGTGTCGGAATAGGGGCTGTACTCATTTCTGAAACAAGGCGTCACTACCCTGTAACAGCTCGACTTCGATTTTATTGCACTAACAACATGGCTGAATATGAGGCATGCATTCTGGGTTTGAGGCTAGCTATAGATATGGGAGTTTAAGAAATATTGGTTTTGGGAGACTCAGATTTGCTGGTTCACCAGATTCAGGGAGAATGGGAGACCCGTGATTTGAAGCTCATACCGTATCGACAATTTCTGCATGATCTTTATCAACGATTCAGGTCGGTAGAATTCAGGCATATTCCCAGGATTCATAATGAGATTGCCGATGCCTTGGCTACTCTAGCATCAATGTTACACCATCCGGATGAGATTTATGTCGACCCTCTGCAAATCCAAATCCGTGATCAGCATGCCTATTGCAATGTGGTTGAGGAGGAACTTGATAGTGAGCCTTGGCTCCATGATGTCAAGGAATACATCAAATCAGGGGTATATCCAGCACATGCCACAGGCGATCAAAAGAGAACCATTCGACGTCTGGCTAGTGGATTTTTCTTAAGTGGGGGAATATTGTACAAGAGAACTCCAGATCTAGGATTAATAAGGTGTATAGATGCTAAACAAGCCTCGACTATCATGGCCGAAGTGCATTCCGGGGTTTGCGGGCCACATATGAGTGGGTATGTCTTGGCAAAGAAGATTCTTCGAGCAGGTTATTATTGGCTCACCATGGAACGTGATTGCATCAGCTTTGTTCGCAAATGTCATCAATGCCAGGTGCACGGTGATTTGATTCATTCCCCGCCATCTGAGTTGCACACAATGTCGGCACCTTGGCCCTTTGTTGCTTGGGGCATGGATGTCATTGGACCGATTGAGCCGGCAGCGTCAAACGGGCATAGGTTTATTCTGGTGGCCATTGATTACTTTACCAAGTGGGTCGAAGCTGTAACTTTCAAGTCCGTGACCAAGAAGGCAGTGGTAGATTTTGTTCATTCAAACATCATTTGCCGGTTCAGAATTCCCAAGGTAATCATCACAGATAATGCTGCTAACCTCAACAGTCATTTGATGAAAGAGGTATGCCAACAGTTCAAGATTACGCACCGAAACTCCACTCCATATCGTCCTAAGGAAAACGGAGCTGTTGAGGCTGCTAACAAGAACATAAAGAAGATACTTCGTAAAATGGTGCAAGGTTCGAGGCAATGGCATGAAAAGTTACCGTTTGCTTTGCTAGGTTATCGCACTACTGTCCGCACTTCAATAGGTGCAACCCCCTATTTGCTGGTATATGGAACCGAGGCAGTGATACCTGCGGAAGTTGAGATTCCATCCCTGTGGTTCGTTGTTGAAACTGAAATTGATAATGATGAGTGGGTCAAAACCCGGCTAGAGCAATTGAGTTTGATTGATGAAAAATGATTGGCAGCAGTATGTCATGGTCAATTGTATCAGAAAAGAATGGCAAGAGCATACAACAAGAAGGTTAGGCCCCGAAAATTTTAAGTGGGTCAGCTGGTATTGAAACGCATCCTTCCACATCAGGCTGAAGCTAAAGGCAAGTTCGCCCCAAACTGGAAGAGGCCTTTCATTGTGACAAAGGTGTTGCCCAATGGCGCTTTGTATTTAACAGACATAGAAGGTAAATGTATGGATATGGCTATCAATTCTGATGCAGTCAAGAGATATTATGTATGATTTCTTTGCTTATCTTCAATCGCATTTTGTACTAGACACGTTCAAAGTTGGAATGACGAAGGTATTTTATTCTGCTATCCCAAACACTTTTATCATTTGTTATCCCTTTTTGAGCCTTATTTATTTTCTTTCATACCCCTCTTTTGGAATCAGAAGCAGTGTTAGAAATATAAAAGAATAAAAAAAGAGAAAAGAAAAAAAAGAAGAAGAAGAAAAAAAGAAGGAAAAGAGAAAAGCAAAGAAAGAAAAAGAAAAGAAAGGAGAAAAAGAAAAGCAAAGTAACAAAAACAAAACTCTTATGTTTGAACTACGTTCGACCTGATTCCTTTTAAGGATACGTAGGCAGCCTTACACGGTTCGATCCCATCAAAATAAAAATCCAAAATTCCCCAGATTCGAAGAAACTGGGGCAACAGTTTTAGTTTTGTAAAAAGATCTGATTCCAAAAGTTGTAATTTTGAACCCTTTCATCTTGAATTATTTTGAGCCCACATGCTACCCTTTCTTTCTAACCCTGTCCAAACCCTACACTACAGTCCAAAGAAAGACCTTTTGATCAACTTTGAGGATGCCAAGCCAAATGAGATAGAGGTGCGATTTACATCACGGGTAACACCTTGGTTCATGGGCACAAGGAAAAATGAATAAATGAGAGAGTCTTATTGGTGAAAACCCTCACGGGCACCATAGGGCGATGCTGAGTCAAGAGAAAATTCAAATGAGAGAGTCTTATTGGTGAAAACCCTCACGGGCACCATAGGGCGATGCTGAGTCGAGAGAAAATTCAAATGAGAGAGTCTTATTGGTGAAAACCCTCACAGGCACCATAGGGCGATGGCGAGTCGAGAGAAAATTCAAATGAGAGAGTCTTATTGGTGAAAACCCTTATGGGCACTGTAAGGCGACAATGAGTTGAGAGAGGAGCAAATGAGAGAGGTTTGCTGGTGAAAACCCCTCGGGGCATTACAAGCTGAATCAGGTTCATGACTTTACAAAGAAATTGAATTATGGAAAACCCGGTTTTGAAGTATGAAGACATGGCATGAACTGAAATGTGATTAGTTGGATGGATTAGGCTGATCAGTCCGAAATGCATGTCATGATTTCATTCAGATAAGTCTCTTTTCCATTTTTATTCAAATAGTCATCTCTGTTTTTTTTTCTTTTATTTTATTCCTAATTCTCGAAGTCACTTCGCTTCGTTTCTTTTGGGTCTATTTTTCTAAGTCTCAGTCAAATTAGTCTGTTGTTAAGCAAGCAAGAAAGGACTTCAAAGCCCATTACCAGCTTTTTATTTGCACTAAGCAAAATTCGGCCAGGCACATCCCAAGTGACATGATGTAGAACTAGCAGTGCGGTAGTAACTGAAGTTCAGGTGGTCAAGTGATTCGTGAATTTGTAGGAAATGCAAAGGTTCGACAGTTGTCAGAATGAAAGTACCATACGGCGAGTTGAGTGTAAGGGATTCAAGTCATTCAGAGGTTTTGTGTTCGAGGTCCGATTAAAAGGTCAAACAATTCTTTGTAGCCCAAAGCAGCTAATCAGAATGAAGCGGGATAGTGACAGAAGCAGACACCTTCAGCAAGGATGCCACAAACTAACCGCCACAGTTTCAAACTGACAAAATTTTCTTTGTTTCAAGCAGGGGCAAGAAATCTTGTTTGCTTTGACAAGAGTCCTCCATGAGAAAGCATGTTCCAGATAAGTTCAGTTTTAAGTTTCTGGGACCATCCTGGATAATGGGAGTTAATTTCAACTTTTCAGGACCCTCCTGGATAATGGGATTTAATTTCAAATTTTTAGGACCCTCCTGGATAATGGGATCTAGTTTTAAGTTTTCAGGACCCTCCTGGATAATGGGATGCAACTAACAATCAATGAATGTTCCTGGTACAAACTGGGGCAAAAACTTTTCTCTGTTTTGTCTGTGTTGTCATGATTGCAGGCGCCCACCTGGAGAACGAGGGAATTTATTTCAGTTTTAAGTCAGCAGGCACCCACTTGGAAAATGAGGGAATTTATTTCAAGTTTTAAGTCAGCATCAGGAGCCCACCTGGAGAATGAGGGAATTCATTTTAGCTTTAAGTCAACATCAGGCGCCCACCTGGAGAATGAGGGAATTTATTTTAAGTTTTTAAGTCATCAGGCGCCCACCTGGAGAATGAGGGAATTTATTTCAAATTTTTAAGTCATCAGGCGCCCACCTGGAGAATGAGGGAATTTATCTCAAGTTTTTAAGTCATCAGGCGCCCACCTGGAGAATGAGGGAATTTATTTCAAGTTTTTAAGTCATCAGGCGCCCACCTGGAGAATGAGGGAATATATTTCAAGTTTTTAGGTCATCAGGCGCCCACCTGGAGAATGAGAAAATTTATTTTAAGTTTTTAAGACATCAGGCGCCCACCTAGAGAATGAGGGAATTTATTTCAAGTTTTTAAGTCATCAGGCGCCCACCTGGAGAATGAGGGAATTTATTTCAAGTTTTTAAGTCATCAGGCGCCCACCTGGAGAATGAGGGAATATATTTCAAGTTTTTAGGTCATCAGGCGCCCACCTGGAGAACGAGGGAATTCATTTCAGTTTAAAGTCATCAGGCGCCCACCTGGAGAACGATGGAAGTCACTTAAGAATTCAATTCAAGTTAGAAGTAGCAAAAGTTCGCCTCGAGAATGCGAGCTGACAGTCCGAGATAACCAAAGGAAGAAGTCTCAATCCAGAATAAAAGAAAAAGGGTGAATCCAAAATGCAGAAGCCGATGAAAGATGTGAACTGCTCAAGACATGGCTGAAGTCACAAGCTTTGCATGTCCCGTCTTGATCCGAAAAGCTGAAGAAGAGAGAACTAGCACCTGCAGCTAGCAAACATCAAGGTTCAAGTCAAAAGTCCGCATGAAGAACCATTCAAGACTTAAGATCAAGCTTCAGAAGACTCATAGATAGGAGTCTTGTAACTCGTAGCTAATAGGCTTAGTTAGTTTCTTTTTCATTTTGACTTTGGTGTAATAAGGAGCTCAGCAAGAAAGAGCAGCAGCAGCAACAACAGTGAAACACAGCTTCTCGGTAATTCCAGCTGCCAAAATTTCCAGAACTACACTGACCTAATTCCTCCATAGCCGAGGATATGTAGGCAACCTCGGAAGCAAGGTTCGGTCAAACGCTTTCAAAATGCTTCCATGGAGTATGCAAGCGGTCAAAAATCGCTCGTGTTTGCTCAATGTATCTTTGTCCGAAAACTCTTCGTGTTTCCAAGCAAAGAGGGGCAGCTGTGAGCACATGATTTTTGCCCGACTAAAATATTCCTACAAAAATTCACAAATAGAGAGTTTCTTAATTGTTTCAGGTTTTACAGAATTTGTAGGGATTTTTGGTTAATTGTTGCTTGCATTTATTTGCATATTTAACATTTTTAAATCATGAAAAAATACCAAAATGTCTAAAGTATTTCATGCATAACATTTTAGGTCTTAATTGCACTTAGAATTTAATTACATAAGTTAATTGCATTATTAAACAGAAAATCACAAAATATGGGTCATTTTTGAATTTTTAGCTTTTAATTGCAAATTAAGTAATTTTTCCTTCATTAGTCTAAATTAATTAATTATGGTAAAATAGCTAGCTAGGTTTATTTCTATAAATTAGATTAATTTAAGACTTAATTTAGGTTTTAATTAATCAATTAGAATTCAAAATCAAGAAAAAGAAAAGAGAAGGAAATTCGGTTTGGGTTTAAATCTGGGCCAGAACAATTTGGCCCAAACAACCACCTGAATTCCGCCAGGCCCAACCCCTCACCCGGTCCAGTCTCACAACTAAGTGCGAACGACGTCGTTTTGGACGGATCGATCTCGACCATTCAGTCCCTCTCCATCCAACGGGTGCAGTCCAGTCTCATCCCCCATATAAAAGGGCCATTATAACGCCTCCCCCCCCCCAGAACCCTAAACCTAAATGCAGAGCTAAGCGGCGCCCACCTCTTTTTCTCTTCCTCCGTCGACTGAACTCGCTTGAACTCAAGCGAGTTCACCCTCCCTCCAACTCACGCACGTGGTTCCTTCACCCTCCCTCCTCCACGTCACCCGTCCCGTAACGACCTCTGACAGAAAAGATTCTTCTCTCCCTTAGACTTCACGCGCTTTTTGTATTGAGAACAATCTCGGATGAATGGTGGTCGTAGGATCTGAGAGATTCAAGATCCTAGACCTCCATTTGTCCGATTTGGTTCACAAGAAAGAGAATCGGATTCTCGCGGATTTTTCGGACGGAAAGAGGAATTTTAGGGCACAACTTGAAGAAAATAGGTATGAAAATTTCTGGTTTGGGTATATATAGGGAGGTTAAGGGATTTCTTAGGGGTCTCTTTTTTGGGGAACAAAAATTTTTCAGAGAGAAAAATCGGAAAAAAAAAGCTAGGGTTTTAAAAACGTTCTTTTCCTTCTTAGTGGTGGATCTTCTTTTTGATTATTTTGTTTAGTTTCAGAACAAAAAAAAATACAAAAAAAAAATGTTCAGTCTTCTTCTTTTCCATTTTATTTCAATTACTGTCTAAAAATTCAAAAAAAAATTCCGTCCCTTCTTTTCCAATCTGGATTTTGAGTTGAAAACTAGAGTTCGATTGGGAAGTTGTTGAATTCGCTGCTGCTCAAGAAGGTTTTTGCTGAAGTCCTTGTTCGGACGTCACTTTCTTCATTGTAGTTCTGCTTATCATTTAAGAGGTCACATTTCGAATTCTATCCTTCTTTTCTGCAGATTCTGTGTCATGAATGTTGGCGTTATTTGCTTATTTTCTCTTATTTCTATATCTTGGCGTATATAATGATGTCTTGAATATTTTTGAACTTTAAATGAATGGGTTTATTTTCAACAGTCATGCCGTAGATTTGGATTTCTCTTATCGACATGTTTCTGTTGTTCATTCTGAACTAGCATATTATAATGGGTTATTACTGTAAAATGACTTGATTCTTTATATGAATGTTCATCCCTCTTCCTGTTATGTTTCCTCACCAAAGTTTGCGTCATTTTTGTTTTGATTCTATTTGCTTGGATATGATTGAGTCCAGTCTCTGAGTTATCTCGGATCTTGAGCAATACCACGTTGAATATGTTTCATGTTTAGCTCATTATTTTTCGGCTGTCGTATAGTGAGTCGTATGATTATCTCTCTTAAGTGGCTAAATTTCTCTATAGAGAACAGACCCCCCCTCCCCCCTCCATTCATATACCCAGATTTTTCTGATTTGGATCCTGGATGCGTCATTTGGCCTATTGATTTCTGAGTTTACTTGACTTGTTTTGTTAGAATTACATGAGTTTATGTTGAATTCAGTTTGTGATTCTGTCATCTTTCCTTGTATATGCTTGTAATGCGAAGTTAGCCCCAAGTAGTGAGAAAACTGCGATTCTAACACTTTGGACAGCAAACTAATTTGGCAAATGTCTTAGATTAGCTACTGCTGTAATTCATGTTATCTAAGGCCATAATACAACAGAAGTAATCTCTTTGGCTATGTGTTTTGACAGAATTGAAATATTATGCATTGGGTTTACTTTTGTTTGTATTGACTTTCATGCATTTCGTGATTTTCCTTCTCCATGTGTGGCTTAATTGACCTTTGGTTTGAAAGGAAATGGACATGAGAGAGCCATTCCTAGGCCCCGGATGGATTTTGGCCATTTCTAAAAGGCTATCACGTCTTAGGCTGCATTTCTAAGCCCAATTTTGTTTGTGTTTGAAAACGTTGGAGGCCGATTGATCTTAACCCACGGTAATGTTATCTTGAGAAGAATTCTCATTGAAATAGATAAGAAAGCAACCCACTCATTAGGTTAATTCAATCGAAGAAAGATTCTTAAGTCTTCAATATTCTGACAACCCACGTATGTCAGCTTCCAAATTTACCCTGGTTGGTGTACTTTATCTCCAAATAACCCTATAGTTATACACTTTCACATGAAAATCGCAAATTTTAGGAAAAGTTGAATAACTCACGAACACGCGCTAGTTGCTTTAGGCGCGATTAATAAATCATCGTGACTATGGGTACGGTTCCCGTGACATAGTCATGATACACAATTCCCCAATTCGAGTGTGTGTTTCACGTGACTCGACCATAACTTCAAATAATAATAAAAATAAACATGTTGTAAGTCGCGGGTGCGTTTCACGTGATGTGATTCACAATGTGTGCCAAAATGACAAGTGTACGCCATCGTGACTTGTTCCAGAAATAATTTCATAAATAATTAAAAGCGGTTAAAAAGTAAAAATGCACAATAGGCTTTAAATATGTAATAAATGAGATAATTAGGACAATTATTAATAGTTGAGCGACCGTGCTAAAACCACGGAACTCAGGAGTGCCTCACACCTTCTCCCGGGTTAACAGAATTCCTTACCCGGTATTCTGTGTTCGCAGACCATAAATAAGAGTCAATTTCCTCGATTTGGGATTTAAAATAAACCGGTGACTTGGGACACCATAAATTATTTCAAGTGGCGACTCTGAAATAAATAAATAATCCAATTTCGATTAATGTCACTTTAATTGAAAAAACTCTTCTATCCTCCTCGTTCGGGAAAAAGGAGATGTGACAGGTGCGAGCTCGCAAAAGCAAGCCTTACATCGCAGAAGTGGCCTGGGCAGGCCTGGGCAGAAACTTGCACGCACCCGCGCGTTCGCAGAAGCGGACTTGACAATCGCAGAGGCGGAAGGCACCGTAGGTGCGCATTTGTCCTCCGCAGATGCGAGGCCTCGCCTGGCAGCCCCATTTCGCAGATGCGAGATTTTTCTCGCAGGTGCGATCTCGCATGTGCGAGCCCAGGCACCGCAGGTGCGGAATGCCTGGGCAGTGTATATATCGAAGAGTCCGATATCTTTACTCATTTTGGTCATTTTGAGCTCGGTTAAGGCAAAGTTTTGAGAGGTTTTTCACGATTTTGAATTGGGTAAGTGTTCTATAACCAAAAGTGATTATATTTCATGAATCCATGTCTATATTCATCCTTTATTTCGGATTTAGATGGAAGAAATTGGAATTTTTGTAAAACTTTCCAAAAACGAAAAATTTAGATTTGAAGGTCCATTTAACATCGTAATTGGATAATTTTTGTATGGTTGAACTCGTAGCGGAACGGGTATTCAAATTTTATGATTTTTTTGGGATTTGAGACGTGGGTCCCACTATCGAATATTTTAATGAATTTTGAATTTTATCCGGAAAATTAGTAAATTCATATGAAATTAATTCCTATGATTCGTATTGAATATATCGAATTATTTGTGAATATGTGTGAAGCTTTCGGAGATAAATTTAAAAGGAAAAGTTGTGGTTGAGTAATTGATTGAAATTTATAAAGCGAGGTAAATGTTATGGTTAACCTTGACTTGAGGGAATAGAACCCTTAAATTATTTGTTATGTGAATTGCATGTGAATGACGTATAGGCGAGGTGACGAGTATCTATACATCGTCAAATTAATTGTTTACATAATTATTTGAAAATCATAAATCATTTTAAATCATGAATGAATTATTATATTAATTGTTTCACTCATAATTCCTTGTCAAATATTAATTCTTGAATTCATGTAATAATTGCTACATGCTTATTTGAATTATGTGCATTAATTGCTACTTGACATTTAGTATATTAAACATTAAACTATCTATTTTCTCCCTGATTTTCATAATAAATTGTTATTTGTCATTGTTTGTTTCATAATTAAATCATAATTATTGTATGCTTGTTGTATTAAATTTTATATTAATTATTGCATTTATTGGGTAAATTTCTTCTATAAAAATTGGTAAATGAATATATCGGTGGAGCGGATTGCACGTCACAACAGACTTATTTAAAAGTCTATATATACTTGATTGAAATAAATATATGACAGACTTGATTTAAATGAGTATATTGGAGGAGCGGGTTGCACGCCGCAACAGAATGGAATATGAATATATTGTGAGAGCGGGTTGCACGCTACAACGAAAATTGATGGAAATGATAATTAGTTATGACTGCTGAGTTGGCTTCAATTATTATAAATAAGTTACCCGATTTATTTTTATTATTTGTTATTGTTACTAATATTGCGTATAGGTTAATCTAAGTGACCCGCCTTAGCCTCGTCACTACTTCGTCGAGGTTAGGCTCAGCACTTACCAGTACATGGGGTCGGTTGTACTGATACTATACTCTGCACTTCTTATGCAGATTTCAGAGTTGGTCCCAGCGGCGCACCATAGACTTGCTCGGATTTCAGCTACCAGAGGAGACTTGAGGTATAACTGCATGGCGTCCGCAGTTCTGAAATCCCCGTTTATTTTACTTTAGCTGTGTATTTATTTTCAGACAGCTTTATTTTATTCAGATCTTTATTTGTATTATTCTAGAAGTTCGTGCACTTGTGACACTAATTCTGGGATGGTATTTAGACACCGTTGTTTTTATGGATTATTCACTACATTTCAGACTTTACTTCCGCATTTATTCTTTGTTATTAATAAATTTAAAAATTATTTTAAAAATGGATAATATTATTCTAATGTTGGCTTGCCTAGCAAATGAAATGTTAGGCGTCATCACGGTCCGAAGGTGAAAATTTCGGGTCGTGACAAAAAGTTACCATATACTATTGACATTTATTAGCTTGCCACTTGGCTTAACCATAATGTCAATTATATATGGTAACTTTATTCCTTTAATATATATATATATATATATATATATATATAGATGCACCGAAGAACCCTTGGACTAGGGGTGACAAAATTGTTAAAAGAAAACAGTTAACCATCCATATTATCCACTAAAAATGGGTTGGATAATGAACTATTTAAAAATGAGTCAAATATGGATAAGAACCATATTATCCATTTAGAAAATGGATAACCATTGGATACCTAATGGGTTTAACTTTTATATTTGTAAAGCCTCAAATTGAAGGTTTCTCAAGTTTGGGAGACTAGAAATTCTCCCAAAAGAGATCATATTCATGAAGTCATGGATAATATGGTTACCCATATTATCCGCCGGTTAACCCGTTTTTTATCCGTATTAAATATGAGCCGGGTCGGATAATTTATTCATTTTTTTATTACCCGTTTTCGACTCGTCCATATCCGACCCACCTGTTTGCCACCCCTACTTTTGACTATATTTTACGGTGGTTTTGAAGTTAATAAGATTTAAAGTGATTTCACACTATCTCAGTATATCTCTAAAATTGTTTTAACCTTAACCACTGTTACTTCTATACGTTAGAAATAATTGAAGGGAATGATGAAGAAAAAGCCCACTAGTTTTATGTCTTTGTTTCGTTTGGGCCTTTAAATAACTGTAACTTTCTTTTAAAATTAGATGATTGAAAGCCTATAACTGATGGGCTTTAATATACATATTTTATACATAATTAATTTTTTATTTTTGTATATTTGACTAGTATATATAATTATTTTCGGTCGACCGTCAAATTTAATTTGCCCTACTTTATACTTCAAAATGGAACATCTTTTTCCAAGTAGCACCAAGGAAAAATATTTATGCTATTAATTGATGCCCATCTTAATATTCTGATAATATATTATGTAAAGTTTTCGATAAATTTCTGCTTGTAATATCATGGAAAAACGATACTGTATAGTTGCTCTCGAAATAATGACCGAAAAATGTATATTTTGTGTATAATTATTTTTGTATTTATATACAAAAAATATATAGATTTTATGCACTTTTGCGACTATCAGATGTAAATAGTTTCTGCCGTAGATTTAAAGTGATCTTTGCCCGAATATCACTCTCTAAGACTACTAGGAGCTTTTCCACCCTAAACAGTTTCATATTTCAGTAATGGAATGTTTGGGTTCATCCAGATATTCCTGCAGTTCAACATTATTGTAGCAGTTTATATATGGAAAAGAAGTTCAACATTATTGTAGCAGTTTATATAGCAGTTCAACCATAATTACTTTTCTTAAACTAGTGGTTGTCATCTGATCAAGAAGAAAGAAGGATTCCCACTTTCTATTGGCTTATAGAATCCAAAACCAACAGCACTCCTGAAAATATATGCCTACATACGATAAAATTATATTTTAAAGCAAGATTATATTTAAGTTATATGCATAGGCAGTTTTACACTATTAAAGTAATAAATTATGTTTGTTTTAAGTATCTATATCATATTTCATATTTGTTTTAAGCATTCTTTCAGCTACTTTAAAATTTTGTGTCAGTACTTAAAACTCAAACTCATGCTTGTTTTATTAAACAATCTTTCAACTGCTTTAAATTATTTATTTGTGTATAAAACTTAAACTCAAAGCTAAATTGAAGCAACAAGCTAGTCCACACAAAGTGGTAGGTGCCTTGGATTTTAGTTCACATCTTTGGCAATTGGTGTTGTCATGTCGGCCAAATACTTTGTTTTGTTTGGTCCCCCTATTTTCTTCCCAATTTTTAGTGCATGCATGGGCGAGCACAAAATAGATTTCATGAATAGTTTGACCAAAATATACTTCAAATGCAAAAAGTGTACGTGCACGTGTACAACAAACAAAACTTGTCTTGGTTTATGGTGTGAATTACAACTCTATTTTTGAGGACCCTAACATTGAAAATGATATCAGAGTGAACCATCTCAATATTATTCGAAGCGTGAGGCGGATTTAGGATTTAAACTTTATGAATTCAAAATTTATGATTTTTAGAATTGAATTCAATATTTTTTTTAAATTATGGGTTCATATCTACTATTTGTTGCAATATTGGTAGATGTTTACGCATAATCCGCATCGATAATACTCGCTTCAGATGAACTCGATAATAGTATTCCGCATCCGCGTTTGCTTCAAGAAGTGGGGTTAGAGTAAGGGTAGCAAGTGAGCCGGTCTCGGGCCTAAACGGGCCAAGTGGGTTGGTCCAAACGGTCCCGGTCCCGAGCCGGTCCCAAATTAAATGGGCCAAACAGTTCCGGGCTAAACGGTCTTTTTGTAGGGACCGCCCCGGGACTGGGACCGGGACCGTTTGGTCCCGGGCTAAACGGTCCCGGCCCGCAGGCTAAATGGGCTAAGTAGGCCCAACAGATTTTTTTTTTAAAAAAAAATTAAATAGATATTAGAGACTAAAGAATGTTAAAAAAAATATCTAAGGCAATGCTTTGTAAATTTTATTATAGAATTGTGACCTAAATTTTATTTAACATCCTATATTTTAATATTCAATATTTAATATTGAATATAACTATATATATATATATATATATATATATATATATATATATATATATATATTATAACATATGTTGTATACTACAGTCAAATGACAGAGAGGAGGTGATTTATATAGGTTATATATATATATATATATATATATATATATATATATATATATATATATATATATATATATATATACTTTTTAGTAGTAACATGAAAGGACCAAAGTATGGTACTTTTTAGCTGGCATAAGTATGGAATGATAGAAGTTCAAGTTTTAGCTCAACTCAGATTACAGGCCCATCATGTGATAGATTTCTTAGTTGTTTACTGGAGTAATTATTTTCAACTTCTTAATGCTTAACTAGTCATAATATTTGACAACTACTTTCGCTGCGTGAACCTTTTTTTGCTAATCAGAGAAGTTTATTATTAAGCAGAAAATTAAGAAGTATTTGGCTTTCACGAAACACCCTATGCCAACAAATATACTATATAGCGACGAACTTAGAATTTAGACGCTGTAAATTTTGAGTGAAATTAGTTTATTTTTAAATGGATATGTAATTCCATACGGAGATACTTTTTTTTTGCGTGTATTTTATATTACGGGTAGATCCAACGAAGTTTCATGGAAGGTGAAGAATTGTTCATTTTTCGCTGAATAAAACAAGTGAAATCATTAAAAATTGAACAACAAAGAGACAGCACACCTTGAAATATTAAACGCAGGGAAAAGATGTCTGTTATAAACCAATAAAAGAAGAAAAGAGTATTGCCAAAGAAAAGTAAAGAGAGAATTCTTATTGATTTGAAATGAATTACAATGGTATAGAATTGCTCTATTTATAGGAAAAAAATGATTTAGCCACTAAGTAACAAACTCTAAAATTTTTCTAAAATATAGATATTCACTTTAAATAGAATTCTATTTATAACAATCTCAGAATTTTTTGTTTGTCCAAGCAAGAACTAATGATACTCTATTTAATTATTTATTTATTTTTGAAATTTTGTCGTTATATTTTATGTGATAAAGTGGAGGTTCTCATACCAAATGCCAAACTTCAAAACCCGTACAGAGGGAGAAATAACCATTCGTTTCTTGATACAGATATTTTAGTAATGGGCACGTGTTAATCTTTTGTAATTAATTCATATATATAGTCCACTACCTAACAAGATAAAAGTAGAAACATCATTTTCACTAACACTTCACTCTAAACCGTCCATTTCTGATCGACTTTTGTATTTCCAATCAATTAAATGTTGATTTAGCTAAGATAACTACTAAAAATTACTCGCAACAATCCAATTCATGACATGTAAGTAAAACATTTGATGGAGTCTAATTTCACCGAGAGACATGCCATAAAACGAAGGACGAAAACAAGCGAAATCAATATTGTGTTCAAAACCCTACTTTCTAAGATTGTCGAATCAAATATATTAATCAATATTGTGTTCAAAACCCTAGTTTCTAAGATTGTCGAATCAAATATATTATACTATCTTATATATATGACCTAACTTATGATATTTGAAACCAATTACTGAACCTAGCTTTAATTTGATGTATTAGTCGTTTCCTATATCTCAATTAACCATAAAAGTAAGTAACTTGACACCCCTTCGCCGAAAAGTTATACTGTATAGCTCGATAATTTTTTTTAAAATATATATATATACTATATAATGACACCCATTAACTTTTTGTGAGTTTGTTTCTTTATATTTTGACTCCCACTAATAAAAATCTTGGCTCCGTCAAGCAATCAACGGAAAGAAATAAGTCAACTTTCTCAAGTCTTCTTTGGATCCTTTTATCAACAACATAAGTGAAAGCATGGTAGCTGCACTAATGGATGGATGGGGCCTAATAAGAAAAGACGTCTTTCTGTCAGGGTTAAATAGTTTTTTTTTTTTTTTGGCTCTTTACAAATTTATTTTTAATTTTATGATCCTACTTCTTCTTTTTTTTTTTTTACACATGAGAGATTTATTTTTACATGTAAGAGATCTGTTTTGTACACATAAGAGATTTAAAAAGGTCATTTTCTTAAATTCAAAATTGTAAAGGGGCATGACATACAAATAGCACCTAAAAAAAGATTATGGTTCCTTCTATGTTTATTTTGTTCTTTCCTTTTGGTATTAGGATTTATGACTAACATTTAAATTAGAATAGTTGATCCTCCTTCGAAAAACTTTACTAACTTGTTAGGAGAAGTCAAGTTATACTCTCTTCGTTTAAACCAAAAAATAAACATATTATTATTTGGGAAGTCAAATAAAATTTTCTTTGCTATATTCTTTACGAATAGCTTTTACATATTTTAAATTATTAACTATTGTGACTTAATAGTATTTTTCACGCAAATCCTAACTATATAAATTTTATTTTAAAAACTTAAAAAATCTAAGTCCGAATTTACACCGAAAATTCTTTAATTTAACATTCGTACTCTCGAAAGGTTTAAACACATTGAACCAAAATAAACACATTTAACATTTGTCAATTGGGCCGCTTATCTTCTATGTTCTGAAACCTAAAATCCCTAAAAAATTAAAAATTGTCACTACCAGCTCCAATAATTCAAAGTTCAAACAAAATGTCACCCATCTTCTTATCAATGCGATGATGTAATGCACAAATGTCGGCTTATACGATTAGCATTACTGTCACTTCACTTCTCTAAACAGCGCAAACCAAAAAAAAAAAAAAAAAATGGTAATACTTAGGAAATGTATATTGGGAAAACAAAATACCAAAGAAATGAAATATACAGTTTTGTTATAAAACAATAAAAGAAGAACAAGAGCATTACAGAGAAAAGTAGAGAGAGAATTCTTAATTGATTTTGGGATGAATTACAATTGAATAGAACCCTCTATTTATAGGGAAAAAGTGACTTAGCCACCAAGTAACAACCCTAAAATCTCTCTAAAATATAGACATTCACCATAAATAAAATATTATTTATAACACTCCCCCTTGGATGTCTATTCAATAGATAATGTGTCTCGTTAAAACCTTAACTAAAATAAAATCCAGCGAGAAAAAATTCTAGTGAAGGAAAGAGAGTACACATATCTAACAATACGTCTTTTGGTTGCCTCGTTAAAAACCTTGCAAGAAAAACTCAATGGGACAAAATCTTGTAAGGAAAAAAAAGTACAACGCGTATTAACTCCCCCTGATTAGAGTATCAATTCACATCCTTGAGCCTTCGCATTCCAATCTTGTGCACCATCTTCAAAATATCGTCGGTAGAGATTTGATAAACAAATCAGCCATATTAACTTGAATGAATATATTGCACCTTGAAATCATCATTCTTGATAGATATATAATGTCTTCATCTAATGTCGTGTAATGGCTTTTCAATATCTCCATAGAGGTATTCTCGCTATCACATTATCATGCTTATAGTTATAGCAAGATATATTTGTGCATAAATTGCACTGAGGATGTGGTACTTCAAGATCAAGAATTGTATATGCTTCAAGCAATTGAAATCTTTCAGGGATTATCATATAAGTATAGTCAAATAAGCCATATAAATAGACTTCAGATGCATATCAAGTTTTCATGTCATGCTAGACATATAAAAATAGATAAAAGTGATTGCACACACCATTGACTTTATACTTTCTAGTGTTTGAACTACATGTTCAAAACTAAATGTCTTTCATATGAAACCAATTCATTGTTTCTCCAGACTTAAGATCCTCTTATATATTTAGCGTTATCATATATGTCGTCGACGAACATTATATATTGGTTCCAATATATTTTTCATAAAGACATAACACAAAGATCTCTTCATTCGTATATTCAGGTACCTGAATCTCTTATAAGATTTTATGAAGTTGCCTCCTTTATGATCATTTTGATTATTTGCTCATCTTCTTTATCTAGAAGTTTATTTGAAATTAATTTGTCTATACGTAAGTGTACTGTAGACTTTGTCCTTCTAGGACTTATTCTAATATGAGCATTTGCAGTGAGAATATAGTTACATTCTTTGGGTCAGCAAATGTGTCTGACATATTTTGCAATATATTGCAGATGAATTATCTTTTTATGAACTTCAAGTTCATATTATCTTATTCGAGGATCTAGATGTAGAAGTGATAATTCATTCCACGTAACTTTTTCTCAAATGTTTATCATGTTTCCCCTTCATATTAGAAAAACTAACTTGCTTCCTTAACTTTGGGAATTCATCTTTGTGCATTATGGTATTAATCAAAATATACACCGCACATCAATAATAATAAGATAAAATTATTTGGTTCTTGACCTTGAACCACTTGTAAGGGGAGAATGTAATATACTTTCGTGTATAACGTATATCAAACTAATATAGATAACTTTGTTCTCATAAGCAATAGCTTAACTATTAAGTAGAAACACTCAATAAATCACTTTGCTAAACCAGCTGGCAGCTGTGATGTAAACCAACTTATCAAGATGAACTGTCTTGAATAGAAAATCTGGAAATTATGCTCTAAATTAAATTATTGAGCAAGTTACCTCACAAACACCAGGTTGCGAGTTAATAATAATCGCACATGTAACTATTTCATAGATATATGGGCTCATTCACCTACCATGTATACCATATAAGATGCATCTTATATAGTATACATGGTAGGTGAATGAGCCCATATTCACCTTTGATAAATTCCAGAATTCAAGAGATTCAATCCCAATTTTAGTTGGTATAATAATCGCGAGAACAAGCAAAACGAGAGAATTCATAAAGAATCTTCTTCAATACTTACCCATGTTAATTCTCATTTAGTTTTCGCATCTAAATCAAGATTGCTCAATTGGCCATGCTTGATAAAATTGTCTGTATTAGTAAACTTTAGGTTTACATCATGACATGCGCAATTGTTAATTAAACTTTCAGTTTACTGCTGCGACATGGGTTTTATATCAATAAACATCCAATTTACTGTGTCATGTAATTTCTCCATATTTTCTATTTGTATAATACAAATCAGGCAATAAAGCGGGTAGTATTCATATATACATATTATCACACTACAGTTATAGTAATATAAAGATATTAAATCTTCATTATTTATAATCTCAATATAACCAACCGCTTTCGCGAGTACTTTAGAAACTCAATAAGTTTCTTTGAAACATACTACGATACAATATCTTATTGATAATCAATTGTATTTCTCCAAAATGATATAATTGGCTCTTTCAGAATTTTTAATTAATTTTGTACTGCCAGTTATTCATCAACATCTATATGGTGAATAAACTTTTAAGGAGAAAGTTATACCATTATGGTCATGGTCAAAATTATTATAGGCAAGATATATTGCTCCTATTACTTTTGCCCTATAACAATCACATTGCCATAATCACAATAGGTACGTGATCAATGACTATTCATGCCATAATAATGAAATTATTTTCTTATTTTATCTCAAACCTCCTTCTAGAGGTGAGTGTGGTTTATTCGCTACCACTAGCACGTTCATATTCTTGCAAGAATGAATATGTATTTATAAATCACATGTTGTCACATTCACATCATGAATGGACCATAATCATCTATATGTGCTTTACAAAATCTTATGTCAAATCGACGACAAATACTACTTTCACATAGTGAAGGATTATTTTGAGAATACTTATTATTCTCATTACCACAATGATGACGATTATAATTTCGTCTATTGCCACGTTCACATCCATTGATACATTCATGGTAATAATTTTGTCTTCTTTCAGAGGTATCACATACTGCTATCACATGCTCTTAAGGGAATGAGAATGAAGCAAATTCAATGGGACGGGTTTTCACTTCTTGTGCTCACAATCATACATGAATTTGATCATGGCAAGACATAAAATTTTACCACTTTTGGTGGTTATAATTTCTTACAAACTCTATTAGAGTTATAATCAGAATTTATTATCTTTGCTTGTATTTAAAATCAAATTATAGAATTTCAAGCATTCAAAAGAGAAAAATAAAGTAAAATACTTACCTTAAATCCAGAATTTAATCATGAAGGAACTTCATGAAACAATTGACAATCATTATGCTCAATCCCAAAGCTTCTATTCAATTGGTTAGAGTCTCGTACCGATAACGTGTTATAAAACAATAAAAAAATAAGAAGAGCATTACAGAGAAAAGTAGAGAAAGAGAATTCTTATTGATTTTGGGATGAATTACAATGGAATAGAATCCTCTATTTATAGGAAAAAAAGTGACTTAACCACCAAGTAACAACCCTAAAATCTCTCTAAAATATAGACATTCACCATAAATAAAATACTATTTATAACAAGATTATAATATGCATAATTATAATATTCTTATACATCCCAAGTCCAATCTTATAATTTGAAGTGTCACAACTCACAACTGTTTAGGAAGAAACTTGTTATTTTCTCTGACATTTTAAATTTTCTTGTTTCACCAATGGTTGGGGGGGGGGGGGGGGGAGATCTGGGCAATAATTAAGGATTTAGCTTTTTTTCTTTTTGGTATTGGGCGCTCAATCAAACAAATTAGCACTAAAATTCAAATCTAAGAAATAATTGACAACACTCAAACCATATGGAATGTTGCGGCAGTCTTGGTTAGTGATTGGTTTACATTGAGAGTTTGGTTATGGTCCAATTACTAAACTTTAATATTTTATAGCATTAGAACTATGCTTCATGTTTTAAACATGACTATTGTGAATGTGAGGTAATATTAATTAAAACTTTAGAATAAAAGTAAAAGATGTAATCACTAATTTATGAATGGAGAAATTTATAGAAAATGACACAAATGGAAATGCTTCTACAAAAAATCCACTATTTGACGTTTGGTGAACCAACTTAATTATTTTGTCATTTTTTAAAGTTTTTTCACCCGAGTTAAGCTCCCTGTGAAAGTTATTAAAATATATATTTAAATAATTAATTCATGTATAAGATAATTACAAATAAATTCTTATGATAAATAGTACTGATCAATACCCAGATATAAATAGTAACTAACTTCTATGAATCCTCATAAACAGTGTGTATACTGTCTATATATAAGTTAAATCATTTTCGCAAATGATTTTAAGTTTCTATACAAAAATGAATAAGAACAACGTTATGCTGACATAGCTTATGATAGACTTACGGTAATGAGAAATTCTAAAGTAGGATGTCAAATCTGATTTCATGACAGTTAAAAGTTAAAACCAAGTCCAGCAAATTGTGTGCAATTATGAAATTTCTAGGGAACTCTTGTCCCTCGATTTTTCCTCTTTTTTGTCCCTCTCCATCAATTGGTGCAAATTGATACCCTTTGACAAGCAATTTCAAGCAAGGTGGTTGTATCAAGAAGATAAAGTTAAAGGCATGAGATTATGGGTTAAAGGCTATGTGAATCTTTACAAACTTATTTTTAATTTAACGATCATATCTTTTTTTTTACTTATTAGAGATTCACTTATATAAGTTACTTTTTTTTTAAATTAGGAACGTTAATTCTCTAATGGATTTCATTGTAATTGATGATTTTTATATTTGGCTTTGGTAGGATTGCATTGGCGCAATCGATGGAACATATATTCAAGGGGAGATCCCAAAAAATAAGCAACAGGCATACCGTAATCGCAAAGGAAATACTTAGCAAAATATTTTATGTGCATGCGATTTTGATATAAGGTTCACCTTTATTTGCAGTTGGCTGGGAGGATATTGCACATGATAGTAAAGTGCTTGAGAATGCAATTCTTGACCCATTGGCGAAATTTCCATTTCCAATATACGGTATAAAAGTATAACATTAAATAACTTATTAAGTCATTTATAAAATAATATAATTACGGTAAATTTTTATAAACATGTAAAATTAAAAAAAATTATAAATTTGTGAAATATATATATATATATATATATATATAGATGTGTTACATCCCCACAAAAAATTAGTCAAAACAATCTATTATACGCTACTTACAAGCACAAGTAACTTGAGTCGAAAAGAATAAAGTTTTCTACATGGAGGAACAAAAATGATGACTAACCTGCAATTTGAACTTTGAACTTACTGGTATGAAAGAGAATGAAGTTCTCTTTATATTTGTAAAAAAAATAATATTCGTTGCTTTTGGAAGATATTAGCAGACTGGCGGACAAGAGAAAAAAAAAGGAGTTCTCTTTGTATTTGTAAAAAAATATATATATATATTCGTTGCTTTTGGGAGATATTAGCAGACTAGCGGACAAGAGAAAAAATTGGGAAAGACCATGAATTAGGGCTTCAATCAATAAAAAGGTTTTGACATTTAAATTTAATACATTTCAATTCCTTTTTAAAACTTTTGAGTAATTACAAGCCGACTTTTGAAAGTTTGGGTATTATATGAACGACTTATTCAAAAAAAATTATTTTAATTTGAAAAATTCTCGGGGGCTTACGCCTTACTATAAAAATACGCCTCAAATGCCCGGGCGTACGCCCCAAATTGTTGGACGTACATCTCTTGAGACTTTCGCCCCACACCATCGCCTCAGGGCGTTTTTGGTGCGCCTCGCCCTGAAAACGCCTTTTAAAACACTGTTTGTGATATTAATGATAATGAATGGCATCGATAAAGGTTATGTATATACATGATTAGCAAGTTTGTTTGTTTGGTAATGTTAGGTATTTTTTATAGTTTTTAAAACTTATGAGTATAAGTTATGTTTTAATTTTATTTTATTTTTAAAAAGCAAAATATATTTTACAAAATAAATTTCAAATCAATCTTCAAATACATTTTCATCTTCAAACCAATCTTCATTCAAGATTTTTAAAACAAATTTGAAAATCTATACCAAACGCAACCTCGAGAGTGGCGTTATATCTTTTAGTCAAAGTAGATTCACTTCAAATACATTTCCAGTCGATCTTAATCGAACTAAAGTTTAGAATTTCTCAGTATATAAAAGTTAAAACTCCAATGATTATACAACATTTGTAACTTGGAAGCAGTGTGCTTATGCCTTCTTGGTAGTGCAAGAGGAATTTGATACCGATAATGAAACAAACATCTTTCCTCGTCCCCCATTTTTATAGCTCCATTAAAATACAAAAGGAAGATATAAATAGATAGAATATAAATTAAACAAAAAAGAAATGACCATGATACAATATAAACTTAAAATTACTTATGTATATAAGCCAATTCCATTTCGGCTTAAAAAGGAGGAATTTGTTCTCTCCCATATATTCACGATTTAATTTTGATACAACCTCCAAAATGGATCAATTTTAGCCGTTTTGATTAATCCTAATTAATCCCCACCCTAAGAAAACCCATCCTTCTCCCCGAAATGAAAAAATGAAAAAAGAAGAATCACAGGACTTATTATTTCCAGCAAGATCAAGATAATTAATTTTCTATCAATCATCTTTGCTGTTCCATCATAAGACAAAAGTCCTCGAAGCATACGAACCCATCTCCATTTTTATCCACGCCTCTTATCATACGCCGGCAATCATCTAACGTGCACCGTCCATCACCAATAGTTCTAAACACGTTAAACAACTCCTCCGCCGTTATCTTTCCGTCATGATCGGCGTCAAAGAAATCGAACGCATTTCTCAGCTCATCGTCACAAGCCGGCGGCCCAAACGCCGAGCTAATGGCTCCGAACTCCTCTAAGCTAATACACCCATCTCCATTCCTATCTACTTCATTAAGCAATGATATTAATTCCTCTTCGCTTGGTGGGTCGGGTCCAACTCGGGTCAGAATAGCTTCAAGTTGTTCCTTCCGTATCTTCCCGTCACCGTCACTGTCAATCATGTGAAAAGCTTGTAAGATTTCAGACCATTCGTCGGCTGAGATTTCACTGGGTGGTAACACGCTGGTTGGCGTGGCTAGCCCATTAGGTTTTTTGAAGCCGCGGTGGGATTCGGAATCGGAACAAGACGAGGTTGTGCCCGACCCGAATGATGGGTTTTCGGATCTAGAGATGGAGCGGGATTTTTTGGACTTGAAGAGCTTGTTGGGGATGTTTTTGAGGAGCTTCATTATGTTATGGAGAATAAAGAGAGAAAGAAAAACGAGTGGTGAAAGGAGAATGAAGAGGAGGGATTGAGTGGAAGGAGAGAGGAAGGAGAGGGAGGTTAAATGGGCGGAGAGAGTAGAAGGCCATAGTCAGCTTCGAGGAAGCTTCCTAGTGAGAAAATATTGGAGAGAAAAAGAGTATTTATGTGGTATTGTGTTTGGTTTCGTTTGCAACTTTGCAGCTGTGGAGGGTCGGATAATTACGGTTAACAGTTCGTCTTATCGATTATGGAATTATAAATATAATAATTCGCTAGTCATCCAATAAGATAATGGACGGATTGGTATCGAATTAATATATTGGGCGGTTATCGAACGATTTACCAGCTAAACCAAATAATTTTTTTTGAACCATCAATACCAAACGGGTGAAGAATAAAAATAAAAAATCTACCTTGACTCTACTCTCTAGCGAAAAAGACTACCGTTTCGAGAAAAGATTCTCCCTTGAATCAATCGAGAGATTGTGATACATTTTTTGTTCTTGTATCATTCGATCCATCAAACACCTTTGTCTCTTTTCTTAAATTTGTATCTTAGGGCTTGTAGTCAATCAAAATCCATTTGAAAAGAATGTTCAAGGTCGATTGGTTCTACGAAGTTCTCGCGTCGCTTGGTCTGTGGTAGAAAGAGGCTAAGATCTTGTTTTTAGGTCTTGATAATGCCAGCAAAACTACCACATTAGATTTTATAGCTAGAGAGTAGAGTCAACTACCACAGTGTTTCAATAGTACTTTATATACATAGGAGTAAAAGTGTAAATATAAAAAATTTTAACGAGTTAACGGTTTACCCGATAAGAAAATTGAGTAATCCGCCTCCAAACCGTTAAGCCGTTAATTATAAAATCTCAATTCGTTCACTATTCATTACCCCAATAATCCGATACCAATAAACCAATAAATTATCGGTTCGGTTAACGATTTCGGTTCGATTTTGAACAGCCCTACTCCAAGTGCTAATTGGGGTTCAAACGGGACTACTTTTTAAATCTTTTATAAGGCTATATTTTGCCAGAAAAGTGGGACGGAGGTTCCTATTAAAAACTACTAGTACTAGGTGTTTAGTACTAATATATTTGTTTCAATTTATATGTCTTGCTTATCATTTTAGTATGCTCCAAAAACTAAAGGCAAAACTATTATTTTTATTTTAAGAGAATGAATACACTATTATAAAAATGATCATATATAATTCATATTTGATGGGCTCAAAATTAATTCTTTTGTCAACTATTGTGATTCTTCACATATATATCAGTACTACATGTCAAAAATATTAAGGTCAGTTGAACTGGTTAACTATATGTTATATCTTCCACTGCTACTAATTGTGATATAGATATTTGGCTAAATTATTTAAAATTATACGATGACATGAATAGAAATTTTAGTTTATCGAATATAAACCAAGTGAAGAAAAAAGAAAAGAAAAGAAAGAGTATTGTCCGACTCAGTTTAAATTAAAAAAAAAAAAAAAGAAGATACAGGTGGCTTTTGAACCCTCGGGGAAAAAGTATTAAGTAGGAATCAATCTATAATACTTTAGATAAATTACATAATACTTAACTAAGTACACCATTAGCCTTTTTGGATCATATATGCCGATAACGGCAGATCCACGTTATGTATTGTGGTGCTTAAGCACCCATTGATTTTTAAAATAACACTATTACTTATATAGAAAAACGAGTAATTTGTACAAATATATTAAGTATTGTACAAATATATTAAGTAAAAACCTAGTCTAAGTAGCAATTTTCAAATTAAGAATAGTTGAGCGTCTATGATCTAAAAATTCTGAATCCGCCATTGTATGCCAATAGATAATAATATTAGATCTATTTTAAAAAATATTTACATAAAATACTTAGTTTGGGCGAAAGAGCATGAGTTCACGTGTACCATCAATAAGGCATTTAATCCGCTTCTGCTTGGGTGCAAACACATACATATTTAACTAGTTTTGAACAGAGGCGGATGTAGCTTAGTGGCTACGGGTTCAACTGAACCTATAACTTTCGACGCAGAGTAAAAATTTATATGTAAAAATTCATTAAAATTGTAAAAATAGTAGATATGAACCCATAACTTTAAAAATATAATGGGTTCAATGTTAAAAATCTTAAAATTGAATCTATAAAATTTAAATTTTGAATCCGCCTCTGATTTTGAAGAAACATAACATTGATATACATATTCTACGACGAAGAACATAGATTCACGTGAATCCACACCACACCACCTAAATATGCCCCTGCCGGAAAGAATGTCATTTCTTATAGTTAGTAATTCCGTAATTCCAACATTCTATAGAATATATTTAAAATCATAAAATTCAAAAGTTATTTTGGTGCCGTAAAATCTATTGATTCGTATATTACATGAAATTAGTAGTTGTAAGTGCAAAGAAAAATATAGGACGTACATTGATTAAAGGACCGTTCCATTGCTTTTTAAATTTGACCCACTTTTCCGTATGAATTTTATATTTATCCAATTCATAAAGAGACAACTCAATTTTTGCTTTAAGAGGTCATATTTCAAGTTGACAAGTTGTAATGGCAAATCTGAATCCTAACAATCCGAAAGGCATTAATATTTTTGTAAGCAACTGTTTTTTTCTTTTACTCAGTGCATGGCAAAAGTATTCTTATTAATTCACAAAGAGAAACAAATAAACGAGAAAAAAAAAAGTTGAATATGATGACTGTCTTTTAATAAGATAAGTTTTTGGTCAATAAGAAAATATGTACATCTTTAATTGTCTAGTTCCAGTTGAGACAGTTTAATGGTCATGTTGTTGATGGGAAGTCGGTTTTATTTAACTAATTAAACTTCTTCATCAGCCAATTACATACTTTACTAGTCAAAATGGGCTATAATTCTAACTTTAGTTTAAATATAAAGAAAAAAAAAAGAACATATATAGGAGTAAAAGTTTTCGATGGAGAAGGAATTCAAGCCACAGAATGTGAAGAAGAAAAATTAGCAAATAACAATTGAGATTTGAGACCATGAAAATGCATTACAAGAGTAATACTTCTAGAGAGGAACGTCATCTCATTTTGACAATTCACACAGAAAGAATCTTTTCCGACTCAATTCTTATTCTAGTCCATTTTTTTGGTGTTTGTTATACTGTTTTTTCTTTAAATAATAATAATAATAATAATAATAATAATAATAATTATTATTATTATTATTATTATTATTTAATATTATTATTATTATATGTGAACGTTTGGCCAATATTTGGAATCGACTTATTATTGATAGCTATTCAAACATGTCATGAATAAGTGAGAACTGTTGATATTAACACTAGGGGTGTATAAATGAAACCGACAAACCGCATCAACCCGATAATACGAGTCAAACCAAGAAAAAAAACCCGATTATGGTTTGGTATTGGAAAAACAAATCCGACCATATTTGGTTTGATTTAGTTTTAACTAAAAAAAGTCAAACCGAAACAAAACCAACCCGACATTATATGTATAGAAGTTTTAAATATATTTAATACATAAAATATTTATGGTAGTGTAGTTTATAAATATTTCTTAAGCGTTTTCATAGTTTTATTTTTTAACGTATTATTTCATGCTTGGGCTTATAATTTTGGGATGCTCCAATAAGTTTTATAGTCCATAAATGTTAGTAACTCAAATAAATCCTAAACCAAAATCAAATCAATACGAATGCTAATAAAAGACATTCAATTCAATTGTACTATGAATGAAAATAGTTTTGGATATCTATTTTTTAGTTTTTTCATGATTTAGATAAAATGTATAATTTATTTTTCTTTTAGTGGTCAGTCATATAAATAATAATATTTATTAGTCATAATTTTAAATTATGTTTGTTTTTATTATGGCTTATTAATAATATTTATTTTATGCGATTTTATTATCTTTATTGTTGAATATTTTATTACAATGCCATGACTCATCTTATATTTATGTTATTTTATTGAAAAATACCTTATATAGTTCTGTCTTACTATGATTAAAAAATATTTGGAACACAAATTTTATGTTTTGTGCTATGAAGACTTTATGGAAAAAAAATCGAAAAACCCAAAAATTCGAAAAACCCAAGATTAAAAAATTCGACTTTCATTTGTTTAGTTTGGTATTTAGATTTAATAACCTGATACAAATGGTTTGATTTGGTAATTAGAAAATTCGAACCAACCCGACCCATGTACACCCCTAATTAATACCACAATCGATCAGAGTAAGGTATAGATATTATAGAATATTGAGTACTCAACTATATATTTATATATGTTTAGTTTTTAAAAAATGAATAAAATTTAAAAGAAAAAGGATAAGAGGTACTAATAAAAGCTAAAAACTCTATTGTCAAAGTCTCTTATTAAATGTTTTTTATCTTGTATTTTGCACCGTGTGTTTATTGTTTGTTTGGGACTCCGATAAATTTGAATTCGCGTCGTATAAAGCTCATTATTAAAGGGGAAATGCTCCTATCAAGATTTTTGTTTTCATTGTAGAGCTCGACCCAAAATCTTTAACTAAAGGTGAATGATTCTATGTATCACAACTCTGAATGATTCTATTTATCCCCCACAACTCTCTTATGTGTGTGTTAAATGCTGAAACATGACACACCCTTAGCTGTTCGATAGACAAATAGACTGTTGAAGCATATAAATATGGCCCCATAATTGTCTCCCGAAATGAAGGGAAAGGACGATGATTTTTATAACAGTCAATGCAGCTGGATGACAAATAGCACGATAAAACCTTTATCAGTTCACTATGATTGTTTGATATGTATTTTAACTGTAATTTATAACTTCTAAATTTAAAATTATTTAATATCAAAAAAATCATATATCATGCGAAAATTAGTAAAACAAATCTTGAACGATAATAAATCATACAACAAAAGAGAAATATATCAAAAGAGACACAAACATTTAATGTGGTTCGGTCAATTGACCTGCATCCACCGACGGAGATGAGCAATTCACTATATAAAAAGAGAGTACAAAATATTGAGCTAAGAACAACCTCACAAAGAGACAAACATAAGTGACAGTCTAACACTTGTCCCGAAATTCTCCCTCTAAACAAGACTTTCAAACCTTATATGGCTACATTGTGGATGCTGTTGAATGAAGAGGAAGGATCCTCAATTTATAGAAGTTCAAACATTTTCCTACAAGAAGAAAAGGAACTAGCCAAATATGAAATATTTATAATTTTCTTCTAAAAGAAGCAAAACTCAATTATGGTAAATATGTTGTCATTTCCTTCCAAAGATGGAAACTTTATTTGGCCAAATATATCCCTCTACTTTGGTATATTGTTCATATCTACCATTCGTTATACTATGAGTCTAAATATACCCCTTCCGCTATACTTTGGGTTCATCGGTGTTTGCAAAAATGTCGAGCCGATGGGGTCAGGTACTAGTAGTGACAATAGCAAAGGGGGGTTGGACACTAGTTGTGCGAGTGGAATGACCCAACTCGACCTAGTCAGCCCGAACCGTTTATACTCCTCATTTAAACGGAGGGACACGTGTCATCGTCCTATTAGCCAATTCTAAATATCTCCTAATCTATCTATATTATTATAAAAGTACGAATAATTTATGTTAAATGTTGAACGACTAAAATATCCTAAAAATATTAATCGACTTTTATGCCCTTAAATATTTGTAGAATTTAAGGATCTAATGATAAATTACCTAACGATGAAATTCTTTTTCGATTTAAATTATATATATGCGTGACCCTACAATATTGATCCTACTTGAATTAGAAAAGTACGTCTATAATTTTCTTTCAAAGAATTGTTGTTCCTAATTATAATTCTTTTATAACAAGGAATATACTAGAATAAAAGGCACGTACTAAAAGAAGATTTAATACTACGTTCTAAACACATCAATAACATTTTAAACAAAGTTAAAAATTCTTACTATCCTTTAAAGTCTTAATTTGTATTTAGTTCATATAAAGCTAAAACTAAGTTAAGTTAGTATCTTTTACCTAAATATTAGGAGTAATTACATATTTCAAATAATTTGAGTTAATTTTTAAAATATTAAATAATAAGAAAACAATTAAATAGTAATTTTTTAAAATATAAAATCTAATTTTAAAGGATTAAAAAATAGGGGCAAGTTTATATGAATATGTTTCTTTTACATGATAAAAAGTAATTCTAATAATACATATGAGATTGTGCTCTTTAATTTATTTATTTTTACACCAGTATGAGTAATTGATTGCTTTACAAATTTCTCAAAAAAAATCGATTGGTGTTAGATTAGGTTTCCTAGAACAAGTTCGTCAAAGTCTCCTATATATCGAAGTTTAACAAAAAAATTTCTTTTGATTGATTTATTTTCATTAGATGCTCAATTGTCTCCAATTCAAGATTTACATCAATTTATATTCAAATAAAAAAGCAAAATCCTTTAGAATAATATTATTAATGTATTATGCGTTATGATTGGTTAAAGCAATCTAAAGTAAGTGAAACACAATGATTGGACCGGCTCTGTAACATAAGCAAAAATACATTACGATGTTCATATAGAATGTGAAAATCAACTTGAACTTTCCAAGGTATTAGCTAGCTAAAAAATATATACTATATATATAATACACATATATACAAAAAAAAAAATATTTATCTATTATTATTTTTGGGAGCGGTTAAATATATATATTAAAGTGGTATAATTTTACTCGGGTTATATCCGACATAATTTTAATTTGACATAACTTTATAAATAATTGAGACAACCCTCACAAATATATCAAAGTAAAATAGTAAAAAAGTAATACTTTTTGGAGGTAATTTAAAGATGGACAACTATATGTTTTACTTTTGAGATGGAGAAGCCAAAGTTATAAAAGGAAATATGACACTAAAAAAGACCTCTATAAAGAAGTTTTAGATATGATACTACCACACTGAATATTTATACACTATAAATAAGATATTACTTAACTTAATTAAATTGATCGTCTTTGTAGGTTAAGACGATATTATTTTTAATTCAAGTATTCTATTAATGTAATAACATTAATGTTTAGCATTTAAATGATTGTTGTATTTTTATCACGCTAATTACTTTACAATGATCATATCATCTTATAAATAATTTGTTATTAAATTTAGTTAGTCGTTCTTTCACACAAAAGTTCTGACTAAATATTTACGTGCAACGCATGTACATAGTAACTAGTTAATTAAAAAACCATTATCCATATCCGAAAAGCAATTTTTTTTGTAAAAATTGGAAAAAAACTGATTTTTTTTTTACTAAAAACTGAAAAAAACGAAAATATTTTTTTTTCAGTTTTTACAAAAAGATTGCTTTAAAAAAAACTGAAACATATTTTCTAAAGCAATATTTTTATTTAAACTGAAAAGTAATTTTCTAATGCGTGTAAAAACTGAAAAAAACTGAATTTGTTTTTACTAAAAACTGAAAAAAAATGAAAATATTTGTTTTTTCAATTTTTACAAAAATATTGCTTTAGAAAATATTTTTCAGTTTTTTAAATCAAATTTTTTGTAAAAATTGGAAAAAAATATTTTCGTTTTTTTTTTAGTTTTTAGTAAAAAAAATTCAGTTTTTTCTAGTTTTTACACGCTTTAGAAAAATGCTTTTAAGTTTTTACAAAAATATTGCTTTAGAAAATAGTTTTCAGTTTTTTTTAAAGCATTGTTTTGTAAAAACTAAAAAAAAAATATTTTCGTTTTTTTTTAGTTTTGTGTAAAAAAAAAAAATTAAGTTTTTTCCTGTTTTTACAAAAAAAAAATTGCTTTAGAAAATTACTTTTCAGATATTGGTAATGAGTCTTTTTAATTAATTAGGAGATATTTAGGATTGGCCAATAGGACGATGACACGTGTCCCTCCGTTTAAATGAGCAGTATATCTGAACCCAAAGTATAGCGGCATGGGTATATTTGGATTCAAAGTATAACGAAGGATAGATATGAACAATATAACAAAGTAGCTGGGTATATTTGGCCCTTTTTTCCCTAAAATAAAGTGGGTAGGGGCTGGTAAATACTTTCCGCCCCATGGGTATTTGCTAAACAACCCCTTAAACTTATTCATGTGATGATTACTCAAATCACAATCTTCTGCAAACACAGAAATTAAGTTAAGCCCGTTTTTAACCCAATAAAGAACTGCTGGAAAGGGAAATGTGTTCTCTTCTGACTTAAAATTTCATGCTTATGTCCCATTTTAAAGTTTCTTGATTACTTATATATTTATTCTTGAAATAACTAGTGCAAAAAAAAATTGACTTATTATTTGTAGAAAAAATAAAAAATGGTAAAAAATTACTCGCATAATATGATTATTTACTTGCATTAGATGTTTACATCAAATCAATAAAAATATAATATGTATTTGCACGTAGAGTTCTATAACTTAATTATAGTTACTTAAATTTAATTGGTTTGATATAAAGTTCATATACCAATAAATATTATTCGAACTAAAGTTGGATTAGAATTCTTCTCTTTCTTTATATTGGGAAAACGACATGATCTCATACACAGATCTAGGCTTTTAACTTTATACGTTCAACTTTTAAGATTTTTAGCATTGAACCGTTATATTTTTTTAGTTATGGGTTCATGTTTACTATTTATTATAATTTTAGCGAAGTTTTATACATAAATTTAAGTTATGGGTTCAGTTGAACCCGTATACATCCGCCGCATAATCCTTGCTACTTGCCATATATATATAGAAAAAGTTTACTGGAAAGTGTACTCATTTTTTCGAAAGTGAATATTCTTTGACCTTTTCTCTCGGGCAAATTAAAGGGTGTTTAAGTATTTTCGCATTGACTATCAAGATTGTGATAGGATGATGCTGGTGTACACCAGAGGAAAACAACAAAAGGTATTTTTAACCAGTATTTTTAGATTAATAGTTGGCAGGTCAGTTCAATATTTGTAGTTTCTCACTAATTCTTTACTTGGTTACTCTTAAGGATTTCTAGCTTATTATTTTTATCCTATTACTCTCATTATTTTTATTTTGTAGGATGACTAAAAACTTTAAACAACTTCAAAAGTTTGGCAACACTATAATTCTACATTTAAAAGCGCCAGTACTACATGTGAGTCGGTTGGTGCAACAACTGGAAGACAATGGTTTATAATTATTACTTCGAAAAATTATTTTTGTTATAAATTGTTAGAAATATAATGCACAGTTTTTTCTTTCCAAAATACCACAAACTGTTGAAATTATCGTAACACCTTACGTTAAGACAGTCCAGAGGTCAATGAAAATATGTCAAATACGTTACAAGATTAATTAATTTTGTAGGTGTGTGAATGATAATCATCATTTCCAATGATTGAGATTACGTTAATTTTAGGTACAGAAATCATATAAGAGAAGCATCTTCTGTTCTAAGTATGATTTCCAACTCATTCATTGCACCAAATCTTGGCGTTGGATTCCCTATTCTTTCTTCAGTCAATGATCATAACTTGTAATCAGTTTACAGTTTTCATCCACATGGGATTTCTAAGTTTGATATATTTATTTATTATCTGCAGATTTATTCAGTATGGGATTTAAGTAATTTATGTTGATACACAATCCTTGCATTTGATTTAAGCATTTGAAGGCTTCTGCTTTTAGGTCTAGAGCTAACTAAATCGGATAAAATTTAGTGCACCTCAGAATTTCCACCTATTTTCTTATTTGTGTATTTAATCAAGTATTATAAGAATAAATCTAAACATTATACTAGTTTGATAGTTGAAAACTTACCCTTATTATCTCTTAAGATAAATTGTAATCCAAATTTAGGTTATTTTGAAGATTTCTCGTGAATCTTTCCATATTTGACCACTCTAATACCTTGTTTGGCCAAACTTCTAAAATTTGCTTATTTTGATAAGCGATTTTTTCAAAATTGCTTTTCAGAAAAGTACTTTTGGTGAGAATCAGTTTGTGTTTGACTAATTAATTTAAAAATTACTTTTGAGCAGTAATTAGTGTTTGACCAAGCTTTTAAAAACTGCTTCTAAGTGTATTTTTCTAAAAAGTGCTTCTTAGAAATAAGCTACATTTTTCTGCTTCTCAAAATCTGTTTCTCCTCAAAAGCACTTTTTGCCCTTTTAAAAGCTTAGCCAAACAACTCAATTTTTGGCCAAAAGCACTTTTGACCAAAAAAAAAAAAAACATTTGACAATTTTTTTTAGCCAAACTGGCTATAATAGTTATAGGATAAAGTGTTCAGTAAAAGATAGGCCAGGGGAGGAAACAAAAGCAAAAGAAAAGGAGCTTTTAGTTTTAGAGGGCGCATGCTTCTGCTATTTTGGAAAAAGCTAAAGAAATTGTGGACCTTTTGGGCTTTTCTACCAACAGATAATTGGCACGCCGAAATGAATTAGCACACTGTTTTACCGTCAAAAGTGACCCAATTTTAGCCTTTCAAGTCTCCCGAAACAACTTTCTGTCTTGTGATTTGAGGTCTATTTAATTATTCTTTTTAACGCCTTCAATTATTATAGTTTTATACTTATGAAACCATATATTTATAAGTCGAAAACTTTTTTTTTTTTTATTCTTACTGCATGTTACTCGTACCTTTTGAATAATATAATTATTTTTTAATTTGTATAACCGCATATCCGTCGTAGAATCCTCATCTTTGCTACACTAATCTTGTAATATTGGAAGTACAAGAGGGGAGGGGTGAATTGTCGATTTTTGTTTTTATAGTTAAGTAATTGACTAGTTTACCAATTAGTCGGCTAGAAGCAGATGCAAGGTAAAAATTAGAGACAGAATGTAAAGTGCAAAATTTAAATGACGCCAAGTATTTTTATACTGGTTCAGATTCAGTGTGAATCCTACTCTAGTTCCCTTGGGTTACAAGAGGTTTCTCTCTTCAAAGCTATTTTAAAACTTTGTACAAGTATGTTGATGTTATCACGAATACCAACTGTCGTTTTGGTTCTAAGTACACTCAGATGTAATTTGATACAATGTCTCACCAATATTTTTCTCTATTTCTTCTCTATACTGGTTACACAGTAAATCATACTTAGATTACCATGCTTATTTAGAGTAGAACAATGAGCACGAAGTTGGTTTGATCAAAGTATGCTGCTCCTCTTTGCCGTTGTGTAATATATATACACCTTGAGAGATCTGCTTTGATTTAACTGTGGTAGATCTTGAGAGATTGCAGTCCTAAGGGTATTGATCCTTGGAAGTGAATCATAATTGATTCCTTCCAAGAATAAGTGTGGGGCCTCCTTGATTTGAATCTTGACCGGCAGGCTTGATAGAACTTTTCATCTGCGAGTGAATCCCACTTCAACGAACAACCTTTGATTAGTCCTTTGATTTCGGAGTTTAATAGCTTTCCTTTTAGATGCGTATCTTAAGTTCTTCGGTGGTTATGATAGGCGAATTCTTAGTAGTCTTGAACTCCTTTAATTTTGGATCTTACTTTCTTTTCTTCCTTCGCTTGAGTTGTTAGGAGATCTTTTCCTTCTTTTCTTTTACTCCTCCCTTTCACGTCTTTCTACACATATCTTTGATAGTCTTGCTCGTCTTCCTTTGCTCCTGGAATTGTCTTCCAATAGAGACATGTTATATTTCATTATTGAAATTTGGATCTAACAAATATGTTGCACGATAGTGGTCCAATATTTATTAGGTACCATATAACATTATCGATTTTATAATTATTTTGTAGAACTTACCTTTTACTTTGATATGCATCTGCTACTAATTCTTTTGGCATAAAGAAAAAGAAGACAATTTATATATGTATCAAAATGTTTCATCCTTTTCCATCTCTCTACCTTTTCCATAATTCTGTTGAGCAGCTGCTTTTGACAATTTCGAATATTGGATTAAGGGTCTCATTAATATAGGATCTTCTAGCTTCCATGTGAAATTAGGGGCCACCAAGAAAGTACACCATTTCTTAACCACAACTTATACCATCTCATGACTCATCCTCTTTTTGAAAAATGAAAATGGAGAAGATATTTGTTATAGTTAGGGGCGTCAAACGGTCGGGTTGGGTAAGATACCAGCAGGTCGTAAACAGATAATTTAAAAATGGATAATTTATCCGACCCGACCCGACCCGTATTTGAGACGGATAAAAAATGGGTTATCCGGCGGATAATATGGATAACTATATTATCCATGGCTTCTTAATATGATCATTGTTAGGAGAATTCCTAGTCTACCAAACTTGAGGAACTCCCAATTTAAAGCTTTACGAATATAAAGGTTAAACACATTAGTTATCTATTTGGTTAATCATTTTCTAAGTGGATAATATGGTCTTTATCCATATTCGACCCGTTTTTAAAAAATTCATTATCCAACCCATTTTTTAATGGATAATATGAGTGGATAACCGTTTTATTTTAACTATTTTACCACCTCTAATTCTACTGTATAAGGGATAAAACTGCATCTATCAACACCGAACAAAACTTTTGGTCCAAACAAATGGTCATAGCGTTGGGAAAAGGTTTAGTCATTAGTCTGTTTCTTTTGATCTTCACTTGTCTAAGTACACTAGCACCTCACTATCAGACAGACAACTCATTTCAACCTTTTTTTGACTATGGCCTAACAATGAACAT
Source organism: Nicotiana tomentosiformis (assembly GCF_000390325.3). Taxonomy (NCBI): domain Eukaryota; kingdom Viridiplantae; phylum Streptophyta; class Magnoliopsida; order Solanales; family Solanaceae; genus Nicotiana; species Nicotiana tomentosiformis. The sequence goes on from NC_090813.1 coordinate 2,762,581, forward strand.
GCAATTGTTTGCTTTTGGACCACTAAATCAAAATTAAAATAATGCTAACAACAATATCTTCATTTATCCCAAATTACTTTATTTGTATTGTCGAAACATGTCCTAATTAGTCACAAGTTTATTCTTGTGCCCTTCCAACCACAGTTCTTGGGAATTCTGAATTGCCCACGAGATAATTTTATTTTTTGGGTTCGTTGCTAGACGTATGAATTCTTTCTAATTGAATTAATATTTTAAAATTTTATCACATGGAAATTATACAACTTTGTAGTGGAGATTTCTTGTTTTGTGTGCTATGGTGCTATTTTTGACCTGATTTTTATGGAATTGGACTTTCTTCATAGTGGTTCTTGGCTGCCCCATGATCGGATATTTCTTTAATTTTTAACCATCAATTGGGATTGTTACACATTTGCCATCCAAATTTATTGTTTATTTTTTTAACCGGTATATATATAGAGAGATTAGGTGGACGACTATTAGGTTAATTCTTAGATTAATATTTCATTTTTCTGAGTGTAACAATCCCACTTGTACCATTTCATATTTCATTCTTCAATTAATTATGCGTGTATGTAAGTCAAACAACCCCACTTGTACTATTGACCCTAAAACTAACATTACTTTCAGTTAAATATGCTATTAAGCTATAAGTACCTTATTATGATGAGCAAAGTGGAGCCTAGTATCAGATTTGAAGGCATATTTAAAGCTACATTACTTTTACAACTGGAAATCCCCATGCCAGGGCTTAAAACACCTCAGTGGCAGACAATCTGCACATGCAACTCTTCCAAATGCAGAGACATAGGCAACTGCTTTGCTAAGGGAAAAAAAAAGTGAGTCGGATCGCGACGAATTCAGAATTTAGACGTTATGACTTCAGAATTTAGACGTAGACATTATGACTTCAGAATTTAGACGTTATGAGTTTTGAGTCAGGCAACTGCTTTCTTTTCTTCTATCCTTCCTAGTACTTTTAAAGTGAACAAGCAAACCATGAGATCAACTCTATAATAGTAACTTGAAAATGCAGGAAAGAGAGAAGAAGAGATTAAATAAGACAGAGAAGAAAGAGCAAAAATAAATTCTGTACAAATAACAAAAGTTTTGAATTTGTATTGAACTGAGCCACTTTGAACTAGCAGAAGGGTGATGAGTACACTAAACAATTATTACAGATTTGCTACTTGCACTATTTACAACCCCAATTCTGCGTGTGTTAGCTCTGAAACTCCAAGGTATATATTTCTAGATCCCATTTTGAAAGAAGCTCCATTGAGTATGAAAAAAGAATTTGAATGGCCTGTGTTGAATAATCAAAGCTACACGAACCCCGTTTCTCAAGTATCAATAACTTGCTTATCGTTGCCATCACCGATTGATGAACGATTTTCACTAGAATCAACTTCATTTACTCTACTTCCTTGCCCAGCATCGTTCTCACCATCCTCGGATACTGAGCTAATATCCATCTCCTTTTCTGGACTTTCAAGTTGCACGCACTCAGCAACTGCGTCCTGCACGGAACTATTATTTTCTGAATCGAGGCTTCTGTTTGATGGAGTCAAGTCTCCTTTCCTTACCACATTGAAGACAATACCGCTGTTAGTTCTTTCAGGCTGCAGAAGGTCACCTTCGCCTACCATAATGCTTGAACTACTCGCGGGGACCCTATAACTGAAATCTCTTTGATCGAATTCAGTATCTGAACTTCTATCAGGTGTTGTTACTCTTGGGCTCGGGGAGAAATGGTCCCTGCCTGCCATCTGAGGAACAATATTGTTGAGGTCAATAGTCAATCCTTTGTTCAATCGCGAACCGATTTCCAAGTTCTGGACAAAGTCAATAAACTTATCAGCTGATGTTGTCCTCATCAAAGGACCACCCGATCTTGTCCAAGAATTAAGGTCCACATTTTCCGGCTCACTGTCACTACCATCATGTGCATTCCGGTGTGTTCGCCAATTACGGTTAACATGCGCCCCTGAACCACTGCCAACTTGATGATGTGAAGCAGCAACATCCACAAGAAAATCTTCGAGGGAGCCTGTTGAATTCTCTCGTGCAATGCAATTCCAAGAAGGAATTCTTCTGGAAGCGTTAAATCTAACAGTGCTTGCCAAGCCATGTGAAGCAGCAGCCGCTCTCTCGGCACTCCTTTTCAGTCTACGCATGTGGTTCAGTATAGCAACACATTCATCAAGTGCAAGCTCAATTCCACAGTTTGCTTTCATGGCTGAGAGTTTTTCCCAAGTGCACCTTCTTCCTTGATTTGCTGCCTTTTGCAGCTCCAGAGTAGACGGATTCTGTATGATTTTTGAGTACTGTATCACAAACAAAATTTGGGAAAAAGGTCCGTTATCAAGCCAACCTACAGTTCTTCATAGTAGAACTTATTTTGAAAAAAACAGAAATATTCTTATGAACATGATTTGACAATTCTCAACTAGAGTTCCACAAATTTGGGAACGGAAAGCAACTTTTAGACATTCACAGCAGAATCAGCTTAGACCAGATATGATATTTACAAATAGCCTAGGGATAAATAGCTAATTAAGAGGGTTTAAATTAGCAAGTTTAAACCTTCTTGAATAAGCTAATTATGACGGTTTAAAAAGCAGGGTGTGTGTGTGTTTAGATTGGCAAATGCTTTGAACTGAAAATATACAGAATAAACTACTAGTCAACCAGCATTTAGCATTTCCACTAGTGTATTCAGTTCCATCAAGACGATTATTTCCTATTCCATTCAACAGTATAGCAATCACAATATTTCTCAATTACACGAGTCGAATTGCTGGCCACTCTGTTAGTTCAATGGACTTTGTATTATAGCCATCAAAAAAGAACTTCTTTTTTAGTTGCAAAAAGAAAATTGCTCGTGGACATACCTGAGCTAGAGTGGCAGGCATTACTACAGTTACGTCACCCTCCCATTCTTGAGCAAAAAGCTTTGCTAATCCTCCCAAAGGAAAACCAAGTTCTAATACCTGATTGCATCTGTGCTTCACCTCCATTTCAGTAAGTTGAGCAAGCTGCATGGCCAAATACTTGATGTTACAATGGCTCTGCTTAAATCTTTGTCTAAAAAACATACATAACAGCAAAGCTAGGAGCATGCAAGGATAAGTTATGAACTAGCAATTATTAGTTACAACCACCAACGAGGACTACACAGCCTAGGCATTTGATGTCTAAACTCTAAACCGTAGAACTGGAACTGATTATACCTTGTGAAGACGTGATCAGTTGGTCCATGGAACAACGGCAATTTGGTTGGGTAGATTTATATTACATTCACGGTTATATATAGGTTCACAGACTAATTCTGTTACTCTAGCACCTAAGATATACTAATAAAGAGCATCAACAGATGAATCTTGCTTGATTACATTTTCACCACCACTTTGAGCTGCAAACTGATAGATGAATTTTCCAAGAAAAAGATCGTTTATTAGCAAACTGATCACTATGATTTACACGAACCCTATCCAGCATATGATTCCTTAAAGTTAGTCACGTCACCAATTTCAGTAGATGCTTGAAGAAGCTTAATGAGGGAGTGAGACTAGCTCCTTATCAGCATAAGTTTGAAGTCTAACTCCTTATAAAAAAAACAGAATAAGGCTTACTGCGGTTAGGCCTGATCTATACAGCCCCTACCTATAGTTACAGAGTAGATTACTAGCTAAAACTAACTCAAGATACAACAACCACCGAAAGCATTTTAAAGTGCTCTAAAATTTTGTTGCAATGACACAAATACATGTACAAGAGATAGAGGAAGCATCAGCAAAGAGATCAAGACCATATCAACGGAAATAGAAGTCCATACCTTGGCAGCAAGGTTGCCTCCATAAGCTCTTACAAACTCTTTGATCCTTAGTAGTGGAGCAATATGCGGATTCGCCTGGCTCACAATGAAGTGATTGACGTTGAAGAGTTCCTTTAGCTGCATCATCGGCAAATCAACCTCCAAGCTACCATCCCTCCACCGACGAGCAGATGCACCAGAAGCGGCATCAGGACCCAAATGAAATGGTGGGTGATACGGAACAAGATCTCCACTTCTATCCTTCGCCATAAGTTCTTGAGCTTCGAAGAGACCAGGAAAGGCACAAGAAGCGGTCACAGCACTCCATATAACAACATGAGGTGAAGTCAAGTAGTTCAAGCATCTAGGAGGTTCATGTTTCCTAGGCGAGCAAACAGTAATCCCCAGAACTCTACCAGTCATGTCATAGGCTTCTTGGAAAGTAAGATTATTCGTGAGATTACGTAACATCACCTGCAGCTGTCTGATCTCATGTACAGCACCCTGGGTCATGACCCTCTTGAAAATAGTAAAAATCCCACCCAACTGATCGAAAAATTGCAAAGAGTGCCAGGAGTCTTCGAAAAAACTCTGGAGCTCAGGCCAAGATCGAGTTGCAACAATGGAGCACATAATCGAGCCGACACTTGAACCAGCAATTATCCGTGGCATCAGCTTGTGTTCTACAAGTGTTTTCACCACGCCCACATGGAAAGCTCCTAGAGAGGCACCTCCACTTAAAAGCAAAGCTGTCCTACCAAAGGCATGTCTTGTTTCATGCATGAAAGCAAGCTTCTCTTCCAACAGAAGCTCCTCTGAATCAGAGTCGCATACCATTCTCAACTGAGTTGAAACCTCATCAATATATTCCTTAATAAGTCTAGGCACATGAAGCCTTCCCTTGTGAAGTTCTGGATTGCACATATTACCAAGATTCCTAACAAGGTCAGCTCTCATACAGAATATGATATCCCTCAGAGAACCCTCTTGCCTACGATGTCGAAGCTCTTGGAGTTTATTTCGAACTAATTCAACATCATAAAGATCTGCCTCATTCATTTTAGGGGTCTCTTTATCTAGCATCTTGGCAGCATGAGCCCACTCCTCATAAGTCAATGCAGATCTCATCATATTCCTCCAAAACTTCCTCCTATAAGCCATCTCAGCCTTGATTTTTACATTCGTGTATCGCCTCAACAAGAAGGCGAGAAGCGTTACCAATGCCAATATCCCTTGTGGATTACGAGGGTGCAACCACGAAATCAAGGGTGTCAAGTAGTATGACAAACCATTCTTGAACTTGTACAAGTAATATATCAAGAAATGAAACAGGTGATGCCTCAACTGTGAAATTGATTTGCAGAACAACACTCTAAAGGCGATTGTTCGACCCAATATCGTAGTAGGTCCAATCGAAAAGAAGTCAATAGTAGCCTCATTACTTATATCCATCTCAATGAAAAGGGAGACTAATCCTAGAGGAGGTTTCTCAGCTAAAAGTTAAGAGAACCCAATATACAGATACCTAAAATTCTAAGCTAAAGGTTATTCACAAGATTTAGCACAACAAAGATGGTACTAACTTCTGAGTGTCAAGGAAAGTGAAAAGGATTAATTTTTTGACAATAGGGAAAACAAAGGTTATTCACAGGATTTAAGGGAATCGAAATTAACAAGCTAAGTATGTGCAAGAATTAGATCAAAGAAAATACCTCAATTTCTGAAAGTCAAAGAAAGAAACTCCCAACCTTTCTCTTTTAGCCTTTTCTTTTTGTGAAATTATGGCAATTCAGCTCAGAGACCGACAAGAACTTGGCAAAAAAGCACCAAATCAATCGACAAAAGAATCCTTAATACCCCCAAAAATCAATTTTCCATGTAAAAAGAAATAGAAAGATCAATTTTTGACATCGAGATTCAATTTTTTTGTAACCCACAAAATCAATGTCGAAAGGGGTAGTAGGAATCAACCAGCAAAACTACAAATTTTTATAAAGTTAATGTTTTTTCCTTCAATATATGGAAAACACAGAGGGACCAATAAATCAAGAAGGTGATAACAATAAATTAATATATCACTGCAATGGCAGAGATGGATTTAATAGAAACATAGGGATTCGGAAAATAGAAAAAGTCAGAAGTTTGGATCAGATAACGATATGGTTCTCTATGGTTAAAACTGACGTATGATATGTATCAGCTAAGGAAGTATGGATAAGCACGATTGAATATACTAAAATTCAATTCTATTCTAAAAATAATAATAATATTCAAGAATTCCCTACTTTAGAATTCTGCAGCGAACAGTAAGACACATAAGCTGTTCTGGCCTTTAGCAATGAATTTTATTGAACCTAATATTTTTAAAGCGAAAATGGGACAAGTATTTAAATATATTTAATGAATTTAGAATAGATATATTGTAATCAAATAATCAATAGGAGGTAAGACTGGTTTTGCATGTCTCCCGTTATCCTTTTCTCCTTTTTCGATATGAATATGGTTTTGAATGATTAAATTATGAGTTTGGCAGGTTTTAGTGTTGGAGAAAGGATATTTGGGATGAGAAAAGTTGGTTTGTTGCGTTCAAGAAAAGAGGTTGCTACTTGTTGTTTGCAAGTAATTATAGAGGCACAGATGTAGCTCTAAACTAATAAGTTCGAATTCTTTTTTTTTTTCAAGAAACATAAATGTACGTGTAAAAATTTATTAAATTTTTAAAAATATTAAATTTAAACTCATAATTTAAAAAATATGATGAGTTTAAACATTTAACTCATTAAATTTTGATTTTGGATCTATTTTATTATGAGGGGAATTGGAAGGTTGGTGAAGTAATTTATTAGGTTAGTGGTGATTATGTAGACAAATACGGAAAGGAAAAATGTAGTACTATTTGTTTGGAAATATGCTTCAGTTTTTTGAAATACTACCTTTCATTAAGAAATAATATTATTCAGAATATAGTAATCAATGTATCTAATTTTTGGATTTTTTGACATCAATGTATCTATAAGCGGCGTACTTGACGCTTATAGAGAGCATGGATGAGGGGGTGAATAGGATGAATATGGAGGGGTATAGGAGGGCTAAAAAGGAGACGAAGTTAGCGGTTACTACGGCTAAGACTACGTCGTTTGGCCGTTTGTATGAAGAGCTTTGGGCCAAAGGCAGGGACAAGAAGCTATACAGGCTAATCAAGGTAAGAGAGAGAGAGAGGAAGGCCCATGATCTGGATCAAGTTAAGTGTATCAAAGATGAGGAAGGTAGAGTTTTGATGGAAGAGGCTCAGATTAGACGAAAATGACAGGCATATTTCCATAAACTCCTGAACGAAGAGGGTGATAGGGATATTGTGCTGGGCAACTTGGAGTACTCCGAGATGCGCAATGATTTTGGGTATTGTAGGCGCATAAGAGTAGAGAAGGTTGAGGGGGCTATGCATAAGCTGCACAGGGGTAGAGCTGTTAGCCCCAAGGTTTCACATACAGATTTTGATGATATCAAACCAACATATCTTAATCAAAGAACGTTTACTTATGGTAAATTTATTTTATACAGGCTTGTCAGTTGTGTAAGGACTTGGACAAAATAAGAATGAAGACATTTACAAAGAAGGATTATTTTGATGAAGACCTGGACAAATATGGAAAAGAAACTTTTATGAAATCATCATTGAAGCAAAAGGAATGAAGATGAGGAAGAGAATTCTGCTTGCTAATCTAGCAAGACTGAATGGGCACATCAACCAAGATGAAATCTGGAAAGCATAAAGGAGAGATGAATTGAGAAAATATCAAATGGGCAAAAGAATGTGTCGTGGGTCACTAGTATTATTTTACTATCACAATCAAATACAACATTAAAGTCTTAAGATACCATAGAAGGAAAAGTCTTTCAAAAATGAAGGAATATTTTATTAGAAGGAGATAACATGGAATAATTAAGGAGCAGCTCATAAGGGCAAGAATATTTGTGACTGAATATTTCATGGATTGGCAGAAGTAGTTGTTCGGAATTGACTATGAAGAAATATGATATCCGGAATGAAAGTTATGTTACACTTAAGGTCCAATGATAAAAATAAGGCAAATCAAGTTGATTCACTTTGTCTTGTTAATTGCAGTAACTCAAAGAAGATCGAGAAACAAAGTGAAGTAACATAATGGGAGACAATTTGAGTGTTGTCCTTTTCTTTAATAAAGCATGGAGCATGACAATTTGAGTGGGAAACACAACATAATGAGAGAGAATTTGAGTGCTGCCCCTTTCTTCAATAAAGCATGGAGCACTCCTTGGATTTCGGGCATGGAGCATGAAGCACTCCCTGGATTAAGTAATCTAGCAAATCTCCAGTGAAGGAATCAAAGGCACCTTTCTTGAATCAATTATCAGTAAAATATTGTGGGCATCAATCAAAGACCAATCTACGAACAGTTCTCAATAAACAACTCTCCTATAAGAAGATAGGCGAACTCAAGGATCAAACATGCAGCCTTCTATACAATTGTCTATCCAACTACAAGTTCTTTATTTTACTCTTAACAAGCATTGAGATTTACTTTTAATAGATTTACTGTGTACCCAAAAGAGTGAAGAGAGACTGAAAAATATTAGAGAGGCAGTGTGTCCTTAGAGGTTGTGTCATTATTCGTTACTTTGGTGAGCGAGTGAAAATCAAAGAGTCGTTGTTGGTGAACGTGTTAAAACCAACCCATGTTCATTGTTGGTGAGCGAGTGAAAACCAACCTTGTAAACGTTGGTGGTGAACGTTGAAAATCACACAAGCTGTACCCAACTCATATTACAAAGAGATCAAGAGATAACATCCTTGCAACCCAAGGAGACTAGAGTAGGATATCACATTGGTTCCGAACCAGTATAAAATTCCTGGTGTCATTTACCTTACTGCTTGCATATGTTATTATAAGCAATTACTGTTTGTTGAGATCGGTATTTGATTGAATCGAAGTACTAACATTATTGTCCAGACTGTCTCCGCATCGGTCAACTTAGTGCATACCATAGTCAACTAGAAAATTTTTAACATGCTACAATTTACCCCTCTCTCTTGTACTTTCAAGAGCTACTGGGCCAGATGAAATACTTGTGAAATTTTGGAAGAATGCGGGTATGACAGGTTTGGAGTGGCTCACTAGGCTGTTTAACGTCATTTTTAGGACGAAAAAGATGTCCGATGAATGGAGGTGGAATTGTCACGACCCAATTTTACCTATAGGTCGTGATGGCGCTCAACACTACAGCTAGGCAAGCCAACAAATAAATTAACATATATAAATTATTTTCAGAATAATTTTCTAAATTTTTTTATTATTTTACTAGCAATATTAAAGAAATTAAAAAAGATACCGATTAACTTAAATCCAAAAAAATAATACAATTTCAAATTCTACCAATGTGTGTGCCAAGACCTGGTGTCACAAGTGTATGAGCATCTAGTAGATTATACAAAACCCCAAATACTGTCTGAAATAAAAATAGACAGAACGAAAATACAAGGAGAGGCACTGGTAACTACAGAACGGCCCAGCAAGGCAGCTCACCACTACTCCTCTAGATAACGTGGATGTACGATGATAGGTCCTCCACTAGTACCTGCCTCAGATCCTGCACAAAAAGTTCAGCAAGTGTAGCATGAGTACGTAAATAACGTGTACCCAATAAGTATCAAGCCTAATCTCGAATTGGTAGACACGAGATGGCCGACTTTGATACTCACTAAGAGTCAATAATAATAAATAAAATAAAAATAGCAATATCTAGAGATTTATAGAATTTACAATGATTTTATTTAACCAGCAGAAATAATTAAATTCCTTCAAATGCAACAATTCTCAATATATTAATTAAATTCCTTCAATTCCAATAAATTTTCAATTTATCAATTAGCCTTATTTACAGGAATAACAATAATTTCTTAACAAATAGAGATAATTAATTATTTAAATTTTAAAAATTTCAAATTTATCAATTAGCTTCACAAGCTGTAGTAAACTATCAAAGTATCGTGTATTTATTATTATTAGGCACGATTTCTGTCGAGGTCGTACGACCCGATCCAGAGTGTCGTGTACAATGCCGAGGGACGTGCGGCACGATCCATAGATGCATCTATCATGCCGAGGCATTCGGCCCGCTCCACAAGAAAGGAGGGCATTTTCTTATGTACCTCCAGAAGGAAAGTATATTTATTATAAGATAAATTCGGGAGGATGAACAATTTCTTTTAACAATAATTAATTTAAACAGAAAAATTAAGCATATGAGATTTTCATCTTTTAATATTTTTACCTACACACACACACATATATATATATATATATATATATATATATATATATATATATATATATATATATATATATATATATATATATATATATATATATATATATATATATATATATAATTTTAAATTAAGTAAAGAATATAAATTTCACAAGTAATTCATGCTTTTGAGTCCTAAACTACCCGGACTTTAGCATTAATAGTAGCTACGCACGGACTCTCGTCACCTCGTGCGTACGTAGCCCCCACAATTAGTAATAATTATTAATTTAATTACCTATGGGATAATTTCCCCCTTACAAGATTAGACAAGAGACTTACCTCAATTTGGTCCATAGGTATACTTAGATTACATAGGTATACTTAGAAAATATTACATTATAGCCACAATTAGCAATAATTATTAATTTAATTACCTATGGGGTAATTTCCCCCTTACAAGATTAGACAAGAGACTTACCTCAATTTGCTCCAATTTAATCCACTAGAAGGCCTTTTTCCTCGATTATCCGACTCTGTCAGGCTAGAATCTAGCCAAGAATAATTTGATACAATTACTAAAAATTATAAGAATCAATTCCATAAGAAAATACTATATTTTTCAATAAAAATTCGAAATTAACTCAAATATAGGGCCCACGTCTCGGAATCCAGCGAAAGTTACGAAATATGAACGCCCACTCAACTACGAGTCTACCCATACCAAAATTACTAAATTCCAATAACAATTCGGCCCTCAAATCCTCAAATCTATCCAAGAGGGTTTTCAAACTTTTCCAACTTAATTTACCAATTAAATGATAAAAACAGTGATGGATTCGGGTAATTTAATCAATATTGAGTTAAGAACACTTACCCCATTGTTTTCTCTGAAAATCTCCCAAACAATCGCCTAAATTCAAGCTCCAAATCATTAAAAATGGAAAATGGGACGAAGTTCGATTTTTAGAACTTAAACTATCTGCCCAGTGATTTCTTCTACGCGATCGCGAACTTCCTCACGCGATCGCGTAGCACAAATTTTACTGCCCAGAAAATAACCCTACGCGATCGCAAACAATGCCATGCGATTGCGAAGTTCAAACCTACAGGCCCACGCGATCGCAAACCATTTCACGCGATCGCGAAGCACAAACGCGTGGCCTTCCCTGCTTCTCCACTTACTCTACGCGAACACGACCTCCTCCACGCAATCGCGAATACCAAATTCCCACGCCTACGCGATCACGGCCCTATTCACGCGATCGCGAAGAATAAAACATCACTGCCTCAAACAAGCCTAAGCGATCGCAGACTATCTCACATGATCGCGTAGAACAAAGTCACCTCTACCCAATTTACGCTACGTGATCGCAGACCAACTTACGCGATCGCGTATAAGAAAATCAGAAGAAAAATACCAGCAACTATCAACAGTCTCCCAAAAGCCGAAAGTGATCCGTTAGCCGTCTGAAACTCACTCGAGCCCCTCGGGACCTCAACCAATTATACCAACATGTCTCAAAACATCACACAAACTTAGTCGAACCCTCAAATCACACCAAACAATGCTAAAACCATGAATCATCCTCCAATTCAAGCTTAATGAAACTTAAAATTTTCAATATTTACATTCGGTACCGAAACCTATCATATCATGTCTGATTGACCTCAAATTTTGCACACAAGTCATAAATGACATAACAGTGCTATGAAAATTTTTGGAACTGGATTCCGACCCCGATATCAAAAAGTCAACTCCACGGTCAAACTTTCAAACTTAAATTCTTGTTTTAGCCATTTCAATCCTAATTTAACTACGAACTTCCAAATAAAATTCCGAACACGCTCCTAAGTCCAAAATCACCATACGGAGCTATTGGAACCGTCAAATCCCGATTCTGGGGACGTTTTCTCAAAATGTTGACCAAAGTCAAACTTAGCATTTTAAGGCTAACTTAAGGAACCAAGGGTTCCGATTTTAACCCGAACACCTCCAAATCCCGAACCAACCATCCCCGCAAGTCATAAATCATTAAAAGCACATACATGGAGTTTTATTTAGGGGAACGAGGTTCTAAAAGTCAAAATGACCGGTTGGGTCATTACATTCTCCATATCTTAAACAAACGTTCGTCCTCAAACGAGTTTAGAATTATACCTGGAGTGTTGAATAAGTGTGGATATCTGCTCCTCATATTTTTCTCGGCCTCCCAAGTCGCTTCCTCGACTGGTTGGCCCCTCCACTGGACTTTTACTGCAGAAATCCTCTTGGACCTCAACTGGTGAACCTGTTTATCAACAATGGTAACTAGTTCTTCTTCATAGCCCAAACTATTATCTAGTTGAAATGTGCTGAAATCTAACACATGTGATAGGTCAGCATGATACTTCCGGAGCATAGATACATGGAAAACCGGATGAACTCCTGATAGACTGGGAGGCAAGGCAAGCTCATAAGCAACCTCCCCAACTCGTCTCAACACCTCAAATGGGCCTATAAACCTTGGGCTCAACTTGCTCTTTTTCCCGAATCTCATGATTCCCTTCATCGGTGAAACCTTCAAGAGAACTTTTTCACCCACCATAAATGATAAATCACGCGCTTTCTGATCCGCGTAACTCTTCTGTCTGGACTGTGCTGTACGAAGTCGCTCTTGAATCAGCTTTTCCTTTTCTAAGGCATCCTTCACCAAATCAGTACCATATAACTTAGCCTCACCGGGCTCAAACCATCCGATGGGCAAACGACATCGCCGACCATATAAAGCCTCAAATAGAGCTATCTCGATGCTGGATTGGTAATTGTTGTTATAAGCAAACTCGGCCGAAGGCAAGAAACGATCCCACTGACCTCCAAAGTCAATCACACAGGCCCTGAGCATATCCTCTAAAATATGAATTGTCCGCTCTGACTGCCCGTCGGTCTGCGGATGAAAGGTTGTGCTGAGCTCTACACGGGTCCCCAACTCACTCTGTACTGCTCTCCAAAAATGCGAAGTAAACTGAGGACCTCTATCTGATATGATAGAAATTGGCATACTGTGCAACCAAACTATCTCCTGAATATAAATTTGGGCCAACCTCTCTGAAGTATACGTAGTCACAACCGGAATGAAATGTGCCGACTTGGTCAACCTGTCAACAATGACCCAAACTGCATCGAACTTCCGCAAGGTCCGCGACAACCTAACTACAAAGTCCATAGTGATGTGTTCCCATTTCCACTCTGGTATAGTCATCTGCTGAAGTAGGCCACCTGGCCTCTGGTGCTCATATTTAACTTGCTGACAATTTAGACACCTAGCCGCATACTCAACTATGTCCTTTTACATTCGTCTCCACCAATAATGCTGCCTCAAATCACGATATATCTTTGTAGCACCTGGATGAATAGAATACTGAGAACTGTGTGCTTCCTCTAGGATCTTTTTCCTCAGTCCATCAACATTAGGAACACATAGACGAGACTGGAGTCGCAGAACACCATTCGCTCCAATAGTAACTTCCTTGGCATAACCCCGTAGTACCGTTTCTTGAAGAACCATTAATTGTGGATCATCATAGTGGCTAGCCTTAATATATTCAAATAGTGAAGACTGAGCTACAACATATGCAACAACTCGGCTAAGCTCTGAAATATCCAGCCGCACAAGTCTGTTGGCCAAGGACTGAATATCTGAAGCCAATGGCTTCTTTTCTACTGAAATGAAAGCCAAACTACCCATATTCTCTGCCTTTCTACTCAAGGCCTCTGCAACTACATTTGCTTTGCCCGGATGATACAGGATAGTAATATCATAATTTTTTAGTAACTCAAGTCATCTGCACTGTCTCAGATTTAGGTCCCTCTGCTTGATCAAATGCTGCAAACTGCGATAATCAGTGTAAACTTCACAAGACACCCTATAAAGATAATGCCTCCAAATCTTAAGAGCGTGAACAATCGCAGCTAACTCTAAATCATGCACTTGATAATTCTTCTCTTGGGGCTTCAGCTGACGAGAAGCATATGCAATAACTCGCCCTTCCTACATCAATAAACAACCCAAGCCAACGCGTGAAGCATCACAATACACTGTATACATCCCCGAGCCAGAAGGCAACACTAGCACTGGTGTTGTAGTCAATGCTGTCTTGAGCTTCTGAAAGCTCACCTCACAATCATCGGACCATCGGAACGGAGCACCCTTCTGGGTTAATTTGGTCAAAGGTGCTACAATAGATGAAAAACCTTCCACGAACCGACGATAATAACCCGGTAAACCCAGAAAACTCCTGATCTTAGTCACCGAAGTGGGATGATGCCAATTCTGAACTGCCTCAATCTTTTGGGGATCAACCTTAATACCCTCGCCCGATACAATATGCCCTAAAAATGCTACAGACTTTATCCAGAACTAACATTTGGAGAACTTAGCAAATAGCTGTTGTTCCCGCAACGTCTGAAGCACTGCTCTCATATGCTGCTCGTGCTCCTCCTTACAACGCGAGTAGATAAAAATGTCATCAATGAAGACAGTGACAAACGAATCAATATATGGCCTGAATACCATATTCATCAGATCCATAAACGTTGTCGGGGCGTTAGTTAAACCGAAGGACATCGCCAGAAACTCATAATGACCATATCTAGTCTGGAAAGCAGTCTTCAGAACATCCGAATCCCGAATCTTCAACTGATGGTACCCCGACCTCAAGTCGATCTTAGAGAACACTCTAGCACCCTGCAACTGGTCAAATAGATCATCAATACACAGCAATGGGTACTTGTTCTTAATAGTGACTTTGTTCAATTGGCGATAATCAATACACATCCACATTGTTCCATCCTTCTTCTTCACAAATAATACCGGTGCACCCCAAGGCGATACACTCGGTCTGATGAACCCTTTGGCTAGTAACTCCTCAAGATGTTCTTTTAATTCTTTCTGAGCCATGCGATATGGTGGGATAGATATAGGCTGGGTATCTGGAGCCAAGTCAATACAGAAATCAATATCACGATCATGTGGCATACCTAGAAGATCTTAAGGAAATACATCGGAGAACTCTCGAACTACATGCACTGAATCAATAACAGGAGTCTCTGCAGTAGTATCCCGAACATAAGCTAGATAGGCTAAACAACCCTTCTCAGCCATGTGTTGAGCCTTTATAAAAGAAATAACTCGATTAAATGAACTAACAGACGAACCCTTCCACTCCAGCTTAGGAAATGCTGGAATAGCCAAGATAACAATCTTGGCATGACAATCTAGAATAACATGATATGGAGATAACTAGTCCATGCCTAGAATAATTTCAAAATCGGTCATCTCAAGTAATAAGAGATCTGCTCTAGTTTCATAACCATAGAATGTAATAGTACAGGACCGGTAGATCCGGTTCACAACAACAGAATCGCCCACAAGAGTGGACACATAAACAGGAGTACTCAAGGACTCACGAGAAATACCCAGGAATTGAGCAAATAGAGATGACACATATGAATACGTAGATCCTGGATCAAATAATATTGGGGCATATTTGCCGCAAACAGAAATAATACTTGTAATCACGGCATCTGAGGCCTATGCATCTGGTCTGGCCGGAAAAGCATAGAACCGAGTTAGAGCGCCACCTGGCTGGCCTCCACCTGGCTGACCTCCACCTCTAGGACGGACCCTACCCACCTTTCCTCCACCTCTTGGTGGCCGGACAACTGGTGGAGCAACTGGTCCGGTAATCATAGGCTGCCGATCCTGTTGCACTAGTTTACCCCGAAGCCTGGGGCAAAATCTCTGTATATGATTGGGATCCCCGCACTCGTAACAACTCTTCGGTGCGATGAGCTGCTGACTAAGAGTCTGGCCCTGGGGTACTGAATACCCACTAGAAGGACCCTGAATAGCTGGTGGGCGACAAGAACTCTCTGGTATAGCACTGAAATAAGGTCACACTGGAGCACCTCGAGGAGGCGATGGTGCTGGATATGGGGGCCTGTTGGACTGTCCTCTCACGAACTAACCTTTGACCCCAGAAGGAGCACCTCTGCACTCTCCAGAATACCTAAACCGCTTATCTCTAGTAACCTACTCTCGGCTACGCTGACGCACACCCTCAATCATGCGGGCTATCTCCACGGCTAGCTCATAAGAAGTACCCATCTCAATCTCTCGAGCCATAGTGGCTTGAATGTCAGTATGTAAACCCGCAACAAAACTCCCCACTCTCTCTGCCTCTGTAGGGAGTATCATAAGTGCATGGCGAGATAACTTAGAAAACCTCGCCTCGTAATCGGTCACTGGTATCTAACCCTGCTGGAGCTGCTCAAACTGAAACCTCAACTCTTCCCTCTAGGAGGGTGGAATATACCTGTTTAGGAAGATACGAGTGAACCTGTCCCAAGTCATGGGAGGAGAATCTGCTGGTTTGCCAAGAACATAAGACTGCCACCATCTACGGGCTCTGCCCTCTAGCTGAAAAGTAGTAAAGTCTACCCCATGAGACTCAAATATCCTCATGTTGTACAGTCTATCCTTGTACCGATCAATGAAATCTTGGGGATCCTCATGTCGCTCACCCCCAAAGATAGGAGGATGTAGTCTAGTCCATCTATCCAATAGTTTCTAAGGATCATCGGCTGTAGTTGGCCTGGGCTCAGGTGTAGCTGCTGCCACTGGATGGGCTCCACCCACAAGTAGTGCACCTTAGGTCTGATATATATCGGCTGCCTGTCCATGAGCATGCGCGGCAGGGGTCTGTGCTCCCCTGCCCGCCTGAGATATGGTTGGGTCTGCCGGAAATAAACCTGCCTGAGTCATATTGTCTATGAACCGCAGCATACGACCCATGACATCCAGAAATTCCGGTGCAGATGTGAAATCCACCGGAGCTGGCTCTGCCACATGAACCTCACCCTGTTCCTCAACAATGGGATTCTCTGTTGGACCCACTGTCGGCATAACTGGAATAGTCCTGGGACGTCCTCGCCCCCTACCACGGCTGGAGCCCTACCTCGGGCTGGAGCCATCCCTCGGCCTCTAGCAACTCGGGGAGTAGCTCTTCCCTGGTCTGGAACCTCATTAGAGCACGTTCTCACTATCTGTGAGAGAATAAGAGAAGGATGTTTAGCACTACATTAATTGCACGATGGAATATGAAAAAGGTAGTTTCCTAACACCTTATAGCCTCTCGAAGATAAGTACAGACGTCTCCGTACCGATCCGCAAGACTCTACTAGGTCTGCTTAAAACTTGTGAGACCTACGTGAACCTAGTGCTCTGATACCATGTTGTCACGACCCAATTTCACCTGTAAGTCGTGATGACGCCCAACACTACAACTAGGCAAGACAACAAATAAATTAACATATAAAAATTATTTTCAGAATAATTTTCTAAGAAATTTTATTATTTTACTAGCAATATTAAAGAAATTAGAAAAGATACCGATTAACTTAAATCCAAGAAAATAATACAATTCCAAATTCTACTAATGTGTGTGCCAAGACTTAGTGTCACAAGTGTATGAGCATCTAGTAGATTATACAAAACCCCAAATACTGTCTGAAATAAAAATAGACAGAACGAAAATACAAGGAGAGGCACTGGTAACTACAGAACGGCCCAGCAAGGCAGCTCACCACTACGCCTCTGGATAACGTGGATGTACGATGATAGGTCCTCTACTAGTACCTGCCTCAGATCCTGCACAAAAAGTGCAGCAAGTGTAGCATGAGTACGTAAACAACGTGTACCCAGTAAGTATCAAGCCTAATCTCGAAGTGGTAGAGACGAGATGACCGACTTTGACACTCACTAAGAGTCAAGAATAATAAATAAAATAAAAATAGCAATATCCAGATCAACATGATTTATAGAATTTACAATAATTTTCCTTAACCAGCAGAAATAATTAAATTCCTTCAAATGCAACAATTCTCAATATATTAATTAAATTCCTTCAATTTCAATAAATTTCCAATTTATCAATTAGCCTCATTTACAGGAATAACAATAATTCCTTAACAAACAGAGATAATTAATTCTTTAAATTTTAAAGATTTCTAATTTATCAATTAGCTTCACAAGTTGTAGTAAACTATCAAAGTATCGTGTATTTATTATTATTAGGCACGATTTCTGCCGAGGTCGTACGGCCTGATCCAGAGTGTCGTGTACACTGCCGAGGGACGTGCGGCGCGATCCATAGATGCATCTATCCTGCCGAGGCATTCGGCCCGCTCCACAAGAAAGGAGGGCATTTTCTTATGTACCTCCGGAAGGAGAGTATATTTATTATAAGATAAATTCGGGAGGATGGACAATTTCTTTTAATAATAATTAATTTAAACAGAAAAATTAAGCATATGAGATTTTCATCTTTTAATATTTTTACCTAACAATTCACAATATATATATACCCGGACTTTAGCATTAATAGTAGCTACGCACGGACTCTCGTCACCTCGTGCGTACGTAGCCCCCACAATTAGCAACAATTATTAATTTAATTACCTATGGGGTAATTTTCCCCTTACAAGATTAGACAAGAGACTTACCTCAATTTGTTCCAATTTAATCCACTAGAAGGCCTTTTTCCTCGATTATCTGACTCTGTCAGGCTCGAATTGAGCCAAGAATAATTTGATACAATCGCTAAAAATTATAGGAATCAATTCCATAAGAAAATACTATATTTTTTTTAATAAAAATCCGAAATTAATTCAAATATAGCTCGTGGGGCCCACATCTTAGAATTCGGCGAAAGTTACGAAATATGAACGCCCACTCAACCACGAGTCTACCTATACCAAAATTACTAAATTCCAATAACAATTCGGCCCTCAAATCCTCAAATCTATCCAAGAGGGTTTTCAAACTTTTCCAACTTAATTCACCAATTAAATGATAAAAACAGTGATGGATTCGGGTAATTTAACCAATATTGAGTTAAGAACACTTACCCCGTTATTTTCTCTGAAAATCTCCCGAAATATCGCCTAAATCCGAGCTCCAAATCGTTAAAATGGAAAATTCAGAGCTTAAACTCTCTGCCCAGTGATGTTTTCTACGCGATCGCAAACTTCCTCACGCGATCGCGTAACACAAATTTTACTGCCCAAAAAATAACCCTACGCGATCGCAAACAATGCCACGCGATCGTGAAGTTCAAACCTACAGGCACACGCGATCGCAAACCATTTCAAGCGATCGCGAAGCACAAACGCGTGGCTTTCCTTGCTGCTCCGCTTACTCTATGCGAACACGACCTCCTCCACGCGGCCGCGAATACCAAATTCCTACGCCTACGCGATCGCAGCCCTATTCACGCGATCGCGAAGAATAAAACATCACTGGCTCCTACGCGATCGCAGACTATATCACGCGATCGCGTAGAACAAAGTCGCCTCTGCCCAATTTACACTATGCGATTGCAGACCAACTTACGCGATCGCGTTTAAGGAAATCAGAAGAAAAATACCAGCAGCTATCAACAGTCTCCCAAAAGCCAAAAGTGATCCATTAGCCGTCCGAAACTCACCCGTGCCCCTCGAGACCTCAACCAACTATACCAACATGTCTCAAAACATCACACGAACTTAGTCGAACCCTCAAATCACACCAAACAAATCTAAAACCACGAATCATCCTCCAATTCAAGGTTAATGAAACTTAAGATTTTCAATTTCTACATTTGCTACCAAAACCTATCAAATCAAGTCCGATTGACCTCAAATTATGCACACAAGTCATAAATGACATAACGGAGCTATAAAATATTTCGGAACTAGATTCCGATCAAACTTCCAAACTTAAATTCTTGTTTTAGCTATTTCAAGTCTAATTTCACTACGGACTTCCAAATAAAATTCCGAACATGCTCCTAAGTCAAAAATCACCATACGGAGCTATTGGAATCGTTAAATCCCGATTCCGGGGTCATTTTCTCAAAATATTGACCGAAGTAAAACTTGACCTTTTAAGGCTAACTTAAGGAACCAATGGTTCCGATTTCAACCCGAATACTTCCAAATCCCGAATTCACTCATGCTGGAGAGATCGTTAGTGATGTAATGGCCGATCAAGAACTCTCATGTCCAAAAGCTAAAAGTAGTTGAGATGAGGATGTTGAGGTAGATGTGTGAGCATACTCGGTTGGATAAGATTAGGAATGAAGTTATTCGGAAAAAAAATAGAAGTGACCCCTGTGGAGGATAAGATGCGGGAGGCGAGGTTGAGATGGTTTGGGGTAGAAGGTGCGAGCGGTTAGCCTCGGTGGGTAGCATGAGGGGTAGAGGTAGGCCTAAAAAATCTCGGGGAGAAGTTATTAGACGGGACATGATGCAAATGGAGCTGACTGAAGACATGACCCTAGACAAGAGGGTGTGGAGGTCAAAGATTAGGGTAGAAGGTTCATAGGTAGTCGAGTGTTTCTCTTTGTATTACTCAGCTCACTGACATTTGTGTTAATTTGATAATTTTTATCCATAGATGGCTATTACTACCTAGAGTTTGACTGCATTCTTGGATTCAATCTTATTTCATCTTGTTGTTATTCCTACTTGTTGCAATTACGTTTTCTTTTCAGTCGTTCTCTAGCCGAGGGTCTATCGGAAACAACCTCTCTGCCCTTCTAGGGGTAGGGGTAAGGCTGCGTACATCTTACCCTCCTCAGACCCCACTTGTGAGAAATTATTGGGTTTGTTGTTGTTGTTGTTGTTGTTAATTCTTTAATATTTTTAAATTTTATATTTAAATACACAAAGATCTATTATAAATTGAATTCTAATAATAAAAAGTGTTCAAAAATTGTTAAAAGATCGTGGCCACAAGAAAAATTATTTCACTCATGCTGGAGAGATCGTTACGGTCCATGAATTCCACAAGGGTAATGCTCACCCGGCTAACTAGCCTATAGTTACTACGATTCTCTCCTGTCTGTATATATATAATTTGAATTTAAGTTATATTCATTAATTGTGTAATTCTTTTTACACTAGTAGTAAATTTTAGCATATAATAGCAATTTTTTAATTATTTTTATTAGGTTATCTAGTGATCTTATCAAGAAAAATTATATAAAAACTGAGTATAGAAAACTTGAGATGTCCTATATAAAAGAAAGCAACACCAAAAGTGTGTATAACGTGTTAAAATGTTAAGCATTCACCAGAAGGTTATTATCCATCAAAAGCACGTGTTCGAGTTACAAGTATTGAAGAATTAAACCTACCACATAGCAATGAAAATAAAAAATATAAAGAAAAACCCAACCATCTATAGTGTATGTATAGGTCTAGCTAGCTGAATTAGGATTAGGATTAAATATATAAGTGACTAATATGTGCCAAGCACAAAATTAACAGTTTGATTGGCCAAACTTCTAAAATTAATTTATTTTGAGTAGTGTTTTTTTTATTTTAAAAAAATATTTTTTTGAAAAGTATTTTTGGTGAAAAACAGTTTATGTTTGACAAATTAATTTAAAAATTATTTTCAATAGCAATTACTGTTTAGCCAAGCTTTTAAAGAGTGATTCTAAGTGTATTTTTTTCAAAAAAAGTATTTTTAAGAAAGAAACTACTTTTTTCTCCTTCTCAAAAATTGTTTATGCTTTTACTCAAATTTTTTTTTCCTTCTAAAAACTTGGTCAAACACCTCAACTTTGAAAAAAAAAAAAATATTTTTTTAAAAAATAAATATTTTGGCCTTGATAACGCTTGACAAACAGGCTATAAGTTGGATCTCATGTACGCGCTCATCAACTACCATTGGTCCACCTTAGCTAGAATTACTGAATTAGAGCACATACTAGATGTCTTTGAATTTAGATATTCCAGAGATCGTTATCTCCATAAATTCATTGAAATGAAACACTACAAATTGGTTATGTTAATTTATTGTCAATTTTTAGACACACAAAAAAGAAGAAGGAACTATCTAAACACGTACTCCTTCTATTTTAATTTATTTGAACATTTTCTTGAGCATGAAGGTCCAATTGATTAATTTTCTGGTCATAGATTCTTTAAAATTTTTAAAATAAAATTTATATATTTAGAAACTATATAAAAAATGCTAGTCATAGTAGTTAACAATTTAAAATATTTAAAAATTATTTGCAAAAATTGTGATACAATTTTTATTTTATTTGACTATAGGTTCATTCTTCTAGATGGAATATTTTTTTTTGGCCAACAACAAGAAGGGAGCTTAAGGTGATTACTTTCTCATGTGTAAAACGTGCTAGGTACGGCTTCCAAAAACAGTTTTTTCTTTTCTTCTTTAAAGACATCTTATAAGATGATAAGAGAGACAAGATATAAAGAGAGAGCAAAGTAGCCCCATATCCTTTATCTCTACCCCATGTCGTGTGTGGAGAAAATTAATTGTCTTGAATTTGTGCAGCGATATAGAGCTACTCTAAATATGAAATGTCTCCAAGCTACTCTACTATCAACAAGAAGAGGGGCGAGGGGCGGATAGATTACGAGTTCGACTGAATCTAATAATTTTGACTCAAAGTTATTTATTAAAAAAATTATTAAATATATATATGAACACTCACTAATTCAAAAATCAATAGGTTCAATGACATTTGGAATATATAAAATTTAATTTTTGAATCCGCCTGGAAATAGAAGAAATGACAGTGACATTCTAAGAGCTAAAAAGTACTCCATGCGTGCGTGAGGACTCGTGTGGAGTAGGCCAATGAGAAAGAGACACTTTGAAAGCGGAATAGAATTAAGCTTTTACGTTTTTTAATATCAAATAATAACCTTGATTAAAATGCAAATTAAGCGTCAAATTTGATGTACCGTGAAGGCAATCCAATGGACCTTAACATATTATTATTTGGACTGTAGTTTCATCATACGATAGAAGAGAAAGAAATACATGGCTTGAGAGCAGGATGGGATAATCTTAGTGTTTAACCTAAAAATTGTACTTAATTGATTAACCAATTAAATTTGTGTGATGAGCCACAAGCAACCGATTCGATCCAAAAAATATAAATTTTTGTCAATATAACGTGGTAGAAAAATAAAAAAATAAATTCAATGACAGATAACATAATAAAAATACACCAGAAAAGAAATAATTCTTATTGGATGTTCTTTGATAAGATGATGAGCCGAACATAGTTTGATGAGCCAAATTATGGCAAGCTAGGACTAAGTTGTTATGAATTACAATGAGTAGAATTATAGAGAACAAAATTCAATGATTATAATGGCGGTAAAGTATGCCTATTTATAGGACTAGTTCTAGATAACTATCCCTCTTGAATTATGAATCCATTATGAGCATTTACTCAACCCATTTGTTACTTCTGGAAGACATGTAACGACTTAGTTAATGCTAAAATTTTGTCATTGCTGAGTTAATTCCGTAGCTAATGAGTTGTAACGACTCAACCAGTCATTTTGTATATTTAAGCGACGTTTCCCCTATTTGATGCTTCCCTTATGTGAGTTTGTTGTTTTGTAACTTGCGGGATTGGGTAATTGGGCTTCGTGAGGGTTTGAGAAGGATTTAAACATTTTGTTTTATTTTTGGAACCTTAAGTTGTAAGAATTGACCAAAATTTAACTTTTGAGTACACGACCTTGGATTGGTGATTTGATGATGCTAGTAGGTTCGTATGGTAATTTTGAAATTAGGCGTATGTTCGAATTTAGATTTGGAGGTTCCTAGGAAGTTTTGGCTCTATTTGCTGGAAGTTGATAATTTGAAGGTTTGGAGAGTTCATAAGTTAGACGTGGAGTTGACTTTGATGATATCGGGTTTGGATTATTATCCCGAAACTTGAAATAGGTTCATTTAGTGTTTTGGAACTTGTGTGCGAAGTTTGATTAAGATCTAAGTTGGTTAGGCATGAATCGAACGCTTGGTTGGAAGTTTGAAGTTCTTGAACTTAGGAGTTTTGCAAGTTGAGTTTTGATGTGTGATTCATGATTGTGGATGCTATTGTATTGTTTTGAGCTTTCAGATGGGTTTGGGTAAGTTATCAGGACTTGTTGGTATGATTGGACATCATCCCAGTAGGTTCAGATATGTTTCAAATTGATTTCACACCATTAGGAATGGTTTGGGCAGTCCTGGTTCTGGTGCATCGTACATGCGGAGATTTAGCGCAGGTGTGACTGGTCTCTCGCATCTGTGAGTCGAGGTGATCCGAGGAGTCTCGCTTCTACAGAGAGTGGATCGCAGGTGTGGAGGTACGCCTGTGGAGATTTGGAACGCGCTTATGGAGATTGACATGCCCGGGGATGTGCGCACTCGCGAATGGTTTGACCACATCTGCGGAGTCGCAGATGCGATGCATGTGCCGTAGAAGCGAAGGGTTGCAAGCATTAGTGAGTCTCGCCGATGCGAGCCTTTTTGTTTTTTGCAAAAGCGATATCGCAGATGCAACGTTTTTGTCCACATATGCAGAGTCGATGGGCAGACTTATGTTTCGAGGGTTTAACTTATTTTTTATTACTTGGAGTTTTGAAGCTCCGCTAGAGGTAATTTTTGGGGAGATTTTCATCACCACTTTAAGGGTAAGTATTTTCTTCTTGGATTTGATTATGTATTTAAATTTTCCATGGATTTGTACACTTAAAGCATGAAATTGAAAGAGAAAAATTGGGGTTTTGGGTTAGATTTTGGAAAGTGGATAATTGTGATTTGAACCCCTATTTAGAGTTTAAATTTGGATGAAACTTGTATATTTGAACTCTTTTTTGAATGGGTAGTCAGGATTTGTGAGTTTTATTGGGTTCTGGAAAGCATGCCCTGGTTGACTTGTTGGTTGACTTTGTGTAATTAATTAAATATCGAGCATTTATGCTCTGTAATTATTTTCTTTAGTATTATTTGACGTAGTGGTATGTCACTTGACTAGATTTGCGGTGTTCAAAGGCCAATTCACGAGGGAAGACATTCTTAAAGTATTTATTTTGCTCGTTTGAGGTAAGTATCTTACCTAATCTTAGTTTGAGGGACTAGTTGCTTGAATTGTTTATGATAGCTACGTACCGAGGGTGACATACATGCAGCGACGACGAGCATGTGTGCGTGCAGCGAGGTTTTATCCATGTTCGTAATAGTCTTTAGGCTATGTTATGACTTGTTTTGTTCACTATGCTTTTTGCTATCATGCTTCATATGCTTATATGACCTCATGAACTTCTTAAATCATGCTAGAGATCATGTGTAGGTTAATTTCATATTCAAACATAATAATTATTATTTTATGGCGTATTCGTCTAATCTGAGCTGTGGTAGCACACTTAGTACATGCATACACCTTAACATACTATTTTCATCAATACATGAGTATATATATATATATATATATACACATACATACTCTTGTATATGCTTTCTATGTGATAGACTCGATTGGTAGTAAGTGAGTGGTCCGAGCGGGTTCAGTTATGATAGCACGTGGGTGGTCCGTGCAGTTGTTATATTATGGCACCGTGACTTATCCGTGCAACATGTGGATAAGGATCCATCCCCTAGGGTCGTCCTCTCATGTTTCTCTCTTGATTTCATACACACGGTATAAGGACAACTTATCAATGTTTGATTTCTGTGCATCTTCTCCATATGCAAACACCTTGGTGTATACATGATTTTATCACATATCTTCTCTATATGCTAGTTTGGAATGTATACATGCCTCTTTTTGCATATCTTCTATATATTTTGTTTTGATTGGAAAATGAAGACACGATACATATCTTCTCTGTATGTTAGTATATGCATATTGACTTGACTATTTATGCATATTTTCTCTATATACCAACATTGATGATTTATTGGTGATAGATGCGTAACTCCTCTATATGTTGAGCTATTAAATTGTTATAAGACTTGTGCACATCTTCTATGTGTGCACTGATTGGTTATTATCTCTATTTCATGCTTAGTTTTGCTACCGTTGTTGTGTACTTGCATATTATTGTAACGACCCGTCCGGTCATTTTGAGTATTACAGCCTCGTTCCCCTATTTACTACTCAATTTATGCTTTACAGTTATTATAAGCCTTGCTGGGGTAATTGGTTCGGGTCTGGTGAGGTTTTGAAATGAATTGAGACACTTAGTCTCCAAAATGAAAACTTAAGTTGAAACAGTTGATCGGATGTTGGTTTATGTATAAACGACCCCTGAATGGAATTTTGATGGTTCCAATAGCTCCGTATGATGCTTTTAGACTTGGGAGCGTGTCCGAAAATTTTTGTGAAAGTCTGTCGTTAAATTAGGCTTGAAATAACTAAAATAGAAATTTAAGTTTGGAAGTTTGACCGGAAAGTTGACTTTTTGATATCGGGGCCTGAATCTAATTCTGAAAATTTGAATACCTCTGTTATGTCATTTATGACTTGTGTGCAAAATTTGAGGTCAATCGGACTTGATTTGATAGGTTTTGGCATCGAATGTAGAAGTTAAAAATTCTTAAGTTCATTAGGCTTGAATTGAGGTATGATTCGTGTTTTTAGCATTGTTTGATGTGATTTGAGGTTTTGACTAAGTTCGTATGATATTTTTAGACTTGTTGGTGTATTTAGTTGAGGTCCCGGGGGTCTCGGGTGAGTTTCTGATGGTTAATGAATCAAATTTGGACTTAGAACAATTGAAACTTGTTGCTGCCTACTGATGCAATCGTACATGCGTAATTTGGCTCGCTGGTGCGAGCTCACAGAAGCGGATGAGGCGTCGCAGAAGCACGACCGGAGAAGCGATGCAATGGTCGTAGATGCGGCCTGGGCTAGGGGGCCTTGGACCGCAGAAGCGGACGCTTCATCGCAGATGCGAGTCCGCAGAAGCGAAGACTGTCGCAGAAGCGAGAGATTTACCGCAAAAGCAGAACCACATATGCGGTTAAAAATTCCGAAGAAGCGGAACCTCTAGGCAGTGTACAAAAACAGAGGGTTCCGAATTTTTGTCATTTTTGGACATTTCCAATACGGTTTTGGGGCGATTTTCAGAGAGAATTCACGGGAAAACTTGAGGTAAGTCACTTGTGATTATTGTTAGTTAATAATATTAGATTATCATGGAGTATTTCGCTTAGATTACATATTTTTGAGATGAAATTAGAGAATTTGGGCCTAAGGATTTCAAAATAAGAATTTGAGAGGTCGAGTTGATGTCGGAATTTTATAAAATTGGTATGGTTGGACTCGTGGTTGAATGAGCGTTCATATTTTGTAACTTTTGTCGGGTTCCGAGACGTGGTCCCCACGGGTAATTTTTGAGTTAAATTTCGGGTTTTTATTGAAAAATCTGTATTTTTATATGGAATTAATTCATATAATTTGCATTGATTGAATCGAATTAATTGATATTCGAGCCGATCAGAGTCGAAAAATCGAGGGAAAGGCATTCTTATTGACTGATTGAGCTTGGCTTGAGGTAAGTGGCTTGTCTAACCTTGTGTGGGGGAAATCCCCTTAGGATTTGATAATGTTGTAGCATTTTGTGATATGTGAGCGCCGTGTACGTGAGGTGACGAGTGCGTACATGAGCTAAATTTGAAAATATTGGTTCTTGCTGAGTAATTTTCTTTTAAATTCTTTAACTGGGTTGCTTTAGTATATGTAGTGATCATGTTTAGCCTAGTATCACATGTCTACGTACCTTAACTCTTACTTGCCATATGTGCAACATGCTTAGCTGAATTGCCTGCTTCCTTGATTTGATTTAAATCTTTAACTGTGAGATTCTTGCTGTAAATTTGTTGTTTCCTTCAGATATTTGTTGCATATTTACTTTGGGACTACGAGACGGTTCCTCGAGAGATCCCCATGTATTGCACATTTACTTTTGGGACTACGAGGCGGTTCCTCGGGAGATCGCAGTGTATTGCATATTTACTTTTGGGACTACGAGGCGGTTACTCGGGAGATCCCCCGGTACTGCATATTTACTTTTGGGACTACGAGGCGGTTCCTCGGGAGATCCCCCGGTATTGCATATTTACTTTTGAGACTACGAGGTGGTTCCTCGGGAGATCCCCCTGTACTGCATATTTACTTTTGGGACTACGAGACGGTACCTCATGAACGCCCCTGTTGTTTATATCTATTCGTTGTGTTGTTCACGTCTCAGTCATTTCGTTATATTATTATATCATCTGTCTTACTTTTCTATTATTTCCAGTAGAGCCTAACCTGACCTCGTCACTACTCTACCGAGGTTAGGCTTGGCACTTACTGGGTACTGCTGTGGTGTACTCATACTACACTTCTGAACATATTTTTGTGCAGATCCAGGTACTTCTTACCAGCCCAGATATCAGTGAGCTACCTGTGTGCGGAGACTTCAAGGTACATCTGCCAGCGTCCGAAGACCTCGGAGTCCCCCTCTATCCTTATCATATTGTTTTTCTTATTTTAGTACTCTGATGTATAAAGACATTTGTATTTCTCTTAGAAGCTTGTGACTTATTTCTACCAGGTTTTTGAGAGATTGTAGTTCTTTGACTTGCAGTTTTCATTTATTACAACTATTGAGGTTTGAGTTTCAGACTCTTATTATGTTATTCCGCAATTTGTTAGGCTTACCTAGTCTTAGAAACTAGATGCCATCACGACATCCCACGGAGGGTGAATTGGGGTCGTGACAATTATAAACTGAACAAGTTGTTTAGTAAGTATCATTGGCAGTTCTCGCCATTACCTCGTCGAGATTAGTCATGATACTTATTGAGTATATGAGGCCGGTTGTACTTGCATATTATAACCGGCCCAATGTGTGTTTTTGACGATATCCACGCCCAATTTCTTTTGGGTCGCATATTAGTCTTAAGGCTCACAGAATGAACCGCAAACTGCTCCAAAAAATTGGTATCTTCTGGACAGTTTTACGGTTGATTTCTGGCTCGCAGGTGCACTGCATAATAAAAAGGAACATATAAAAAGAAAAGCTCATTTTCATATTTTTGTGTTCCTTGATATTTTGTGACAAGACTTTTTTTTTTGGTTGAATATTATAAGACTTCTATGTTGTACTTGACCGTAAAAATTATAGAAGCAATATCTATGATAATATGATTAATACATGATTATTCATCAACAATGGTATGTGCGGGACAATTATGCGGTTGTTCTATGGCTCGAAGGTCCATTCTGCGGCTAGCAAAATGCGCCTATAATACCCTCCTTGAGTTAGTGCTTGGAGATTTTGAATGCTCAACTTGCGCAAGAGATGGTCATGTTTCGATTTTCCCAACGCTCTTATAAAGACAGTTGTTCATTTAAAGGAAATAAATATTGGTACTAATATTTTTCTTTGTTATATCGTCACGAATGAAATAACAGTCCGCTTTAATATATTTGGTTCGTTCATGAAAGACCAAATTTTTGGATATATGTGATGCTGCTTGATTGTCATAATAAAGATAAATGGAGAGCATGCAATTCCTAGACCAGATAAAATTCTCTTTAACCACTTTAGCTCACCAATTGTCATTGCCATGGATCTGGTGATGAGTGTGACACCATATGTTACTTCTTAGTCTTTCAAGATATGGGCGAGTCACCCAAAGAGATAACCAACCCATGAAAGAGTCGCAAGTTGAAGGACAACTAACCCAATCAGAGTCGCACCATCCATAGAGATGCAAGTTACATTTACTACTTAACAAAATCCCTTGTCCTGGATTCCCTTTCAAGTAGTGGACTACCCGTAATGCTACTTGTCAATGCTTTTCTTTCGGTTATTGCATGAATTAAGATAGAACATGAATGCGGTGGGATAATTTTAGCCGTATGAAACACAGATAGATGAGTCATCCTACCAAACGATGATAGCATTCAGCGTCATCAAGAACTTGTCTCTCTGCCAATGCTAGCTAATGATTCTGCTCCAAAAGAATTCCCACAGGCTTAGCTCCCAATAATCCAACCTCTGAGATAATGTCCAAGGCATATTTATATTGGCTCAAGAAAATCCCATCACAGTTCCTAGATACTTCTACACCCAAATAATATTTCAGTTTATCCAAGTCTTTCATGTGAAAATATTTATCAAGATATTTCTCGAATTCCCAGATAGACGTAGGCTCATTACCAGAGATACTCAAATCATCGACATAAACAAGGATATTTATTTGAACTTTACCCTTTTTCAGAGTAAAGAGTGAGTAATTAGAGTATAAATGTTCGAATCCATAATCTTCCAAGGCAGTGGACAACTTAGCAAACTAACACCGTGGTGCTTGTTCCAACCCATAAAAAGATTTCTGAAGTATGCATATTTTCCATGGACTCGCAACCTGAAATCCAGGAGGTAGTTTCATGTATACCTTCTCATGAAGATCCCCGTGCAAAAAGGCATTATGCATGTCTATTTGATGTAACTCCCAGTGTTTCGCCGCCGAGGAATGCACACATAATAACCATATTTGCACATGGAAAAATGTCTCAGTATAGTCAATCTCCTCTATTTGATGATTCGTGAAAATAGCAAGACGAGCCTTATATCGTTTAATCGTTTCATCCACATTGTATTTTATCTTGTAAACCCACATGCAACCAAGTGCTTTCTTATTTGGAGGCAAATCTTGTATCACCCATGTCCCATTAATCTCTGGAGCTGTATTTCTTGCTTCATTGCCTCTCTCCACTTTCCATTTTTCAAAGCTTCAGAGAAATTTGCAGGTTCATGCGCTACAGTAATTGTTGCAAGGAAATTATTTTGTTGCATAAATTTTTTATCACAATTCACATAGTATGCTAACGAATAGGGCATACACGAGTGATGTTGTAAAGTGGATGAAGGGCATGATGGACTCAATTTTTGGACCATATTATTAACATAATCACGCACCGGACTGGTGTGTTTTTTTTGACGATAACCATACCCTAATTGCTTTGCGGATCGCATATTAGTTTTACGGCTCGTAGAGTGAACCGCAAACTGCTCCACAAAATGGGCATGTTTTGGACAATTATACAGTTGTTCTATGGTTCGTAGGTCCATTCCGCTGCTCCAGAATGCACCGCAGAACGAAAAAGCTCATTTTCATATTTTTGAGTTCCTTGATATTTTATGACAAGATTTTCTTTGATTGAATATTACAAGACTAATATGTTTCTACTTGACCGTAAAAATCATAGAAACAGTTTCCATGATAATCTGATTAATACATGATATTTAATCAATAATGGCAGGTAAACAACACCTGCTCACCTACTCTGTAAATCTCAACCACATTTACTAAAAATCAGATATATTATGTCAAATGATTCATTTTTTTCATTTTGAGGTACATGCAACGATGCGTATAGTACAACACATGCAAATAATATGTCAATCGCATGATCTAGATCCCAACAAGCTTTGGAATCTATTCTCTTTTATCTGAACCATAAACTTAAAAAAGAACATCTAACAAGATAACCTAACTTTCTTGACAACTACCTCAATAATCCAAAAGAAGGGAATCCTTGTCATTCATGTATTAAAAAACTCAACTCCAACACATCAGAAAAAAACATTTGAACAACTTTCCAAAAAGAAACTACTAAAAGAGTTTTTTTTTTTTTAATAAAGAAATCTTTCCCAATACAAAGAAGTTAAATCTTGGAAGGGTTAATGTCATTGAATGAACATTATCTCAAAGCAAAAGGTTGAGATCCCGCCGCCCTATACCAGAGATCTTGGGTTTGAGATGTGAGAATAAAGGACCTCTTGGAAGTTGGAAGCAAGCGTTTTACTTGCCTTAGTGGGCCCATCTGATGTAAATTCGAATTAGTTAGGCTAGTGAGCTCTGCCTACCCAATACTTAAAACACTAGCTCAAAGCGTGACATGTCGTTTGGGCAATATGTATCCCGCTGGGTAAGACTCGTAATAAACCTCTGTAAGATAAGGAGGATCATAAGAAAGTCGTGGAGTGCATAAGCCCCTTTAGAGATAGGGGTGACTTTCTTGTGGTAGTAATTGCGAATGAGCAAGTAGGGGCGGCAACTAAAGAGCAACCAAGTCCAGTTCAAATGGCAGATTCAGAATCTCCCAAGAAGAATCAAGAAATGAATATAATCAAATGGACTAATAAGTGAACTACTTTGAAAGTTTCTTCCTCAAAGTAGATAACTTTTTTAAAGAAAGAAGAAGATTAGTTTTCTCATTTCTGCAAAGTTCTCAATAAGTGAACTATATATTTTATGTTATAGGGATGGTTTGAATCAGATGATTTGATGTCAGTTGATTCATTGAGCTCAAGATCATTGGTTGATGAACCACAAGTTCAGAAAAAGGGTAGCAGAATCAAGAACAGAACTGACTTGAAAAATAAAATGAAAACTTTTGGCAGAAGGTCAAGAACAAGTGTCGAGCAGCCGACTAATTATCCCTCTGATTATGAATCAACCCCCCAATATCTCTTATATGAAGGAAACAAGCTGTTCTGAAGTGAAAAGATGTCATTTCCAAGCAAGTTCTCACAGTTCTGAATCTAGCTTTGATAGTAGTGATCAAAGTTCAAGTTCATCTTATTTTCAATCAGATTCTTCAGCTTCATCTAGTCGGAAATCTTTGAGTACTTTATCTAGGACATCTAGCTTTAGAAGTGTGAAGATTTTGATAAACAAGGCTAGTTCTAAATCCAAGAGGTCTAACTCAAATTACCACCAAGTTACAGTTAAGTCAACTTGTTCTTCCACCCTAAAGGATTTGAAGTTCCCTAAACACGTGGAACTTCATCCTGGACAAAGTGAATCGGACAGGATTTCAAAAGTGAGAGTTTGTTCATACCATCACTGTTCACCCAATAATGATCCGTCGCCACCAGTAAAGCGTGTCTATACAAGGAAAAACTCTTTAAATCGCAGACGAGGACATTGATGCTGATTTCTACCATATGCTTTCACTGCCACTTCTCATCAAGTCAGGTGACAATGTCACTACAAGTGAGGAGGATGAAAATATCAATAGAGAACTGTCCAAGTATGAACCATTTGTCACTAAAACAAGATTGGTACGCGATGATCTTGTCGCAGCAAAATGTTGCACTGAGTTTTCTTCTGCTTCAGCTAGCAACACTGGAATGGAACTCCGAGAGAATTTGAAAGAGAAGGATGGCAAAGCTAATCCAACCGAGGACCTTGACAACGCGTCATGTCCAATAGGACATTTTGAATCCAGGAGTTATCCTCTAATTGAAGATGCTGAATCCAATGCCTCGGCCCAGAAACTGAATGTACCTCAGTTTGCAGAAGAGAAGCATAGGAGCATGTGGATCCTGATTCATAGACATATGATCCCTGATGTATCTACAGAATTGGATAGCAAACTGACCTGTGGAGACGATGAAGAAAATCACAAGAATGAGGGCAAACAAATCATGTGCTGCAGAAAGTTCTGATTCATTTTTGAATTTTTTCGAACGAGAATCAACGACTACAAATGAGGATGCAGATAACCAGGAGATTGAAGTGCGCAAGATTTTTGCCATTAAGCTAGTACGAGAAGCAATTGAGAGAATTCTTGTTCCAGAAGTTCAAGACCAGTCATCAGATGATCAATCAGTAACAAGTGAAGGTGGAATATTACTACTTATAGTATTTGTTTCTTTAGTTTTTGTTAGTGTTTTGTCAACATGTGATTGTTTCCTATCCCCTCCTTTTATAACTTCTATATTTAGGAAGTGACATGAATTATTGATTTTAATGTTTACTATATAACAGTCTGTACTGAAGAAAACTTCAAGGAGTCTGACACCAAGAATGAAGAATGTGATAAGGCATCCGAGTCAGATAAAGGAAGTATTACCAGAGAAAACATTGGCAGCCCGGACAAACGGAAAATGGAAGGACAAATTACAAACAAAGCTGCGAAGAAAGCACCAAAGCACTGGAGCAATCTTAAAAGATGGATTATTCTCCAACAATTCATCAAGGAAGCCATGGAGTTGGAGTGAAACATGTCAAGATAGTAATTTGAGAATTCTTTTACATGAATTATAAAGGCAAGCAAATTAGCTACCTACACTTTATAGGCTCTAGCTAATTCCCTGATAATGAGGAAAGAATCACATATGGTAAGCTGTATGTATATCCCTGTTATATTTTGACGATCTAACAAACTTACTGTCAAGAACCCGATAAGGAACACGTTACACATTCTCAAGACCTTAAGATCAAAAGGATCCAGCTTGGGATATGGTTAAACTCTTCAGAGTCAAAAGAACAACAGAGGGAACAGATAGCTACCGTTTCTCGAGAAAATTACACAAGTCAACTGTCCCAGTTGTAAAGTTGCTGCCTCCATATGCTACAGTGCAGAAACAGTGCAGCAGTCAACTTTATGGGGAGTGTCTTTTACCTACCTTGCTTACATCATCCTAGTGATGTCACAAATGCATTATTAACATCAAGGAAGGTTAAAAAAATGACTTGAACACTTAGAGAATTTACTCAAGCACACTCACTGTGATTGATCATTAAGAAAACGATTCTCAAGTGCATCAAGAACAAAGAACAACACTACTACGGACTAGTTCCCCATATCAGGTTTTTGTATGTCCTTAGTTGAGTTGTAACTTTGTAATAGTTCTTCAATTGTAATTCCTACTTAGCTTGTTTAGAAGCATTACGTAGGAAACCCTTTGTAAATCATAAACTCTTGTGTTTGTATCTTAGCTAGAGTTAGTCGAGTTGTAAAGTCTTTGTAATAGAGTAATTACAAATTGGCTTGTAATAGAGTGTTACAAGTTAGTGAGGGATTAAGAGGTTAATTCCTAGGTTACATAGGTTGTAATCTGAAAGTTGCTCAATAGTGAAGTTGAAATCCTACAAGGGTAGGTCGTGGTTTTTCATCCCGTTGAGCCGGGAATTTGCCACGTAAAATTCCTCCTGTTATTTACTCACTGCAGTGTACGTGATTTCTGTTGGAACTTATAGAGAACCTAGTTCTCTATATAGTTTGGTGGACCCTTAAATTCTATCAATTGGTATCAGAGCGGGTTCTTTCTATCAGGCTAACACCTAGAAAGGATCCTCATGGCTGCTCCACCAAACTTTGAAGAAGGTCAGTCCACCTACAGGACAACAAGGTTCAATGGCCTGTATTATGGATGGTGGAAGACAAGGATGCATGATTTTATCATGGCTGAAGATTCCGAGCTCTGGGACGTCATCTGTGATGGACCCTTCATTCCCACAAAAACTAGTAGTAACCCTGCTGTAACTATTCCCAAAACAAGAAAAGAATTTATTGATGCCGACCGAAAAGCCATAGAGAAGAATTTTTGTGTAAAGAAAATCCTTGTTTGTGGTATTGGTCCTGATGAATACAATAGGATATCGGCATGCTAGTCAGCCAAGGAAATCTGGGAAGCTCTCCAGACAGCTCATGAAGGAACAACACAGGTCAAGCAATCCAAGATCGACATGCTCACAACTGAATACGAGCTCTTCAGGATGAAAAATGATGAATCCATCCAAGATGTGTATACTCGCTTCACCTCTATCATTAATGAGCTCCACTCTCTTGGTGTAATTATTCCAAGAAATAAGTTTTTCAGGAAAATTCTTAGTTTACTGCCCAGTTCTTGGGAAAGCAAAGTGAACGCCATTAAAGAGGCGAAGGACTTGCAGAAGCTGACCATCGATGAACTCGTTGGCAATCTGAGAACATATGAAATGAAGAAAAAGAAGAACAATGAAAGAAGAGATCCCAAAAGAGAGAAGAACCTGGTCCTCCAGACGGACAACAATGATTCAAGTGGTAAGGATGGTGATATGGCTTACTTGACAAGAAGATTTCAGAAGATGGTTCACAGAAATTGAGGCATTCCAAAAAGGGGGAGTTCTAGCAAGCCAAAAAACTATGACCTTTGTCATAAGTGTGGCAAGCCAGGACACTTCATCAAAGATTGTCCCCTTCTAAAGTAGGATCAATTCAAGCACAACAAAAACAAAGAAGCTAAGAGGAACCCAGTTCCTGATAAACGCTTCAAGAGAAAGAATGACGCTGACAATGTTGTAAAACAAGCTCTTGCTGCATGGGGAGATTCCTCCAGCGAATCAAATGAAGAAAATGATCATGGTGATAGTTCAATGATGGCAGTAGAAAGTGAAGCAAATGATTATGACTCAATCTTTACCTTGATGGCTCAGTCTGATAATGATGAAGATGACGACGCTGATGAGGTAAATTTTCTGGATGTTCAGAGAAATCTGAAATCTTATTCTCCTAAAAAACTCATGTCCTTGGCAAATGTATTAATTGATGCTTATCACAATCTTATAAATGATAAAGATGCTTTAACCGTGAAATTAGGAGAAGCAGAACAGACCAGAGATGACCTAGTAGTCGTTGTAGTTGATTTAAAGGAAACAATTGAGAACTTGAAGAAAGAAAAGGATGCCTTAGATAAAAAAATTACAAATATAGAACATGAAAGAGATGGTCTAATGGTCGTTGTGGTAGACCAAAAAGAGACCATTGAGTGTGTAAGAAAAGAAAAAGAAGTCTTAACTGAGAGGGTTGCTAACATTGAGCATGGGAGAGATGACCTATTAGTGGTGCTAGTGGACTTGAAGGAAATAATTGGGGAACTTAAAATGGAGAGTAGGCTTGAAAATTCTCAAAAGGGAAAGGAAGTTGCAAGTGAGGTACACATTAAGCTTGAAAGTGAGTTAAATTCAGTGAAGTCCAGTTTGTGTGTTGAGCTTGAGAAAAACAAACAACTTCATGAAGAACTAAGAAGAGTGAAGAGTGACCTTGAAAAATCACTCAAGTGGACCTGGTCCTCTGATGCTATCACTGCCATGTACACTAACAATGGGGGAAACAGACAGGGGATTGGGTTCCAAAGGGAAAAGATTCCTTACAATCCTCATAGCAAGTACGTTATTGTACCTGATAATTGGATTTGTACTCACTGTGGCAATACTGGGCACTTTAAAGAAAACTGTAAGGCCAGATTTTAGTCACAGCAGAAAAAAAAAGTTTTCGCTGAAAAAATAACTACTGGTAGAGAACCTGGTCCCTCATATAAAAAACGCATGATGCCTGCTTGGAGCAGAAGATCCCTTATTCACCTATTTCCTCATTACAAGGGACCCAAACTCGTTTGGGCTCCTAAGTCTAACTCCTGATTTTTTTGTGTAGGGAACAGTGAAAGGAAGCAGCCTACAATGATACATGGATAGCAGCTGCTCAAAGTATATGACTAGAAGTACAAATGATTTCATTTCACTTAAGGCCCTGCAAGAAGGGAGTGTATCCTTTGGAAATGGCAAGAAAGGATACATTATGGGAGTTGGAAGGATTGGGAAGTCTCTCTCACACTCAATCGAAAATATGTACTACGTGAACGAGTTGAAGTACAGCTTGCTAAGCGTTTCCCAGATCTGTGACAAGGGAAACAAGGTGGAATTTGTGTCAAAAGTATATACAATCACAAACCTAGTGACTGGTGAGGTGGTTTTAGTAGCAAAAAGATACAAAAATATCTATGTTACTGATTTTGAGTCTCTGCAGAATGGTGATATCATCTGTCTAACTGCTGTTGATGATGATGCTGAATTATGGCATAGGAGGTTGGGTCATATAAGCTTCACGTTGCTGAACAAATTAGTCAGGAAGGACCTGGTTCGTAGTCTGCCCAAGTCAAGTTTCAAGGATCACAAAATGTGTGATGCATGTGTAAAAGGCAAGCAAGTCAGATCCTCATTCAAGCCCAAAAAGGAAGTCAGTATCTCAAGGCCATTTGATCTTCTTCACATGGATTTATGTGAACCCATGAGGGTGGCAAGCAGGGGAGGAAAGAAATATATCTTCGTTATAGTTGATGATTACTCCAGATTCACCTAGACTCTGTTTCTCAGAACCAAGGGTGAAACCTTTGAAGTGTTTGTTGCCTTCGTCAAATAGATTCAAGTGAAGATGGGTAATAATGTAGCTTTCATCAGGTCTGATCATAGGACAGAGTTCGACAATGCCAAATTTGATGCGTTCTGTACTGAAAATAGTATCGCTCACAATTTTTCAGCTCCAAGAACATCTCAACAAAATGGTGTTGTGGATAGGAAGAATAGAACTCTTGAAGACATGGCAAGGACAATGTTGATTGACAATGGGATTGTAAAGAATTTCTGGGCAGAAGCTGTCAATACTGCTTGCTACTTGGTGAACAGGTGCATGATCAGGTCCCTTATGAACAAGACTCTGTATGAACTGTTGAATAGAAGGAAGCCCAAGCTGACACATCTAAGGACTTTTAGGTGTAAATGTTTTGTCCTCAACAATGGAAAGGAAACTCTTGGAAAATTCGATGCCAAAGGTGATGAAGGAATCTTTATGGGATACTCATCTCAAAGTAAAGCTTACAAAGTCTACAACAAAAGGACTCAATGTGTTGAAGAGAGTATACATGTGATCTTTGACGAATCTCACCTCTCTTGTGAGAAGGACAAACGTGTTGACCAAGATGGAGAACCTTTATCTGTTCCATGTGAAGTTATCGACATGGCAAGTGGAAAGGCAGACATGATGAGTCATGTCAAGGAATCCAGTGAAGATGATGCAAATACATCTCCATCCATTGGAGAGGAACCTGGTCCCACGATCACAACAACTAAAGCTGAAAATAGAGTTGTTGATGCAGTCCAAGGTACTCCACTTGCTGAAGTAAGAAGTGGCCAAGAACCTCAGTCAGATATACCTGGCTCCTCTACCAATGAGATTTAGGTACCAAATTGGAAGCACAAAAGCTCACATCCTCTTGACAATATAATCACTCCTCTCTACTCAGGAATTCTGACCAGGTCAAAAGCTAGAAACTCACTTGCCTTTTCAACCTTTATTTCTCAAATAGATCCCAAAAACATCAAAGAAGCTTTGAAAGATGCAGACTGGATCAATGTCATGCAAGAAGAGCTGCATCAATTTGAAAAAAATAAAGTATGGTACCTGGTTCCTCGACCTGCATATCGAACCGTTATAGGAACCAGGTGGGTATTCAGGAACAAACTTGATGAGTTTGGAAACACAACAAGAAATAAGGCAAGGCTTGTAGTTCAAAGCTAAAATCAGGAAGAAGGGATTGACTATGATGAAACTTTTACTCCAGTTGCTCGAATGGAAGCTATCAGAATCCTTATAGCCTTTGCATCACATATGGAATTCACACTGTTCCAAATGGATGTCAAAAGTGTATTTCTGAATGGCTTCCTAAAAGAAGAAGTTTATGTCAAGTAACCTCCTGGATTTGAGAGTCACGAGCATCCTGAGCATGTGTTCAAACTAGACAAGGCACTGTATTGGGCTAAAGCAGGCTCTCCGGGTTTGGTATGAAAGGTTGTCAAAGTTCCTTCTAGAAAATGACTTTACAAGAGGAAAAATTTACAACACTCTTTTTCTGAAGAAACGAGGGAGGAACCGACTCATTGTTCAAGTATATGTTGATGATATCATTTTCGGAGCCATATCTGACTCTCTTTGTGAAGAGTTTGCAAAACTCATGGGGAGTGAGTTCGAGATGAGTATGATGCGAGAATTAATTTCTTCCTGGGAATTCAAGTGAGGCAATCTCCAAATGGGACATTGATAAGTCAGCAGAAGTACATCAAGGAACTGCTGAAAAGGTTCGACATGGAAGCATCAAAAGTTATTGACACTCCTATTGCCACAGCTACGCGTCTAGACATGGATGAACCTGGTTCCCCTGTAAATCAGACCATGTATAGAGGGAGTATAGGGTCACTCTTGTATCTCACTACAATTAGACCAAACATTGTGTTTGGCGTGGGTCTTTGTGCAAGATTTCAATCTAATCCAAAGGAATCTCATCTGAAGGTTGCCAAGAGAATATTGAGATATCTCAAAGGAACACAGGACCTGGTTCTGTACTATCCCTCAGGTGATAGCTTTAATCTTGTTGGGTATGTTGATGATGATTATGAAAGATATCTGGTAGACAGGAAAAGCATGTCTGGAATGGCACATTTCATAGGTTCCTGTCTAATCTCATGGGGTACAAGGAAGCAAAACTCTATGGCACTCTAAATTACAGAAGCAGAATATGTAACAACTGCTTCTTGTTGTGCTCAATTACTATGAATCAAACAACAGTTGGAAGACTTTGGAGTGTTCTCTAACTGTGTGCCCCTCCTGTGTGACAATACAAGTGCACTCAATATGGCCAAAAATCCAGTCCAACATAAGAGAACCAAGCACATTGATGTGCGTCCCCACTTCCTCAAAGACAATGTTGAAAAATGGCTCATTTGCATGAAATTCTGCAGCACAAAAGATCACATTGCAGACATATTTACCAAGGCCTTGAGCAGAGAACATTTTGAAAGAAATCTCCTAGCACTGGGGTTGATAAAACCCAACTGAGAACCCGGTCCCTCGATGATTGGCTATGAAAGAAATGTTCAGGTAAAATTAGTTAAAAAGTATTTTCTGGCACAGTCTAACTCATCTCTATACCGTTACAGGTAGACATACACGATGATTATAGAGCAAATAGGCAGTGGATGCAGTACACGCTGGTAAAAAAAGCAAAGCTTACAGATGCAAGATTATTCAGGGAACCTGGTTCTCCTGATGCAGGTTAGTAGCTTCTCTGTTCTCTCATGGACAATTTTGAATGGTTAAAACAAGTGCCACATCATCAGTGCGTCAGTTTCTTTTCCTTGCATCTTGTGAACCCAAACGTCTCACCCGTTAATAATCGACCCGACTCCCAAAACTGCCGCCCTTTCTTAACCGGTCCCTCATCCATCTTAAATATATCCATCACTGTCACAACTCTTCACATCAATCTTCAAACTCTCCCTTCTTCTTTCTCTCTTCAAACTACCTATTCCTTTTCTTCAATTCATAATTTCTCACCACGGCTGAAAATCATGAAAACTCGAGTGTTCCAAGTAACATTCCAACTGAGTCCTCATCAGTTAAAACACCAATGTTGGACTCCTCGCTCCTCACTACTACTAGCCAAAACCCTAGGACAGAGTCACCCCACTCTCAGTTTCCTCTCCTACGCAATTGAGTTCTAGTTCTTACAGGAGTCGCAAAATCTCGACTCCTAAAAGATTTATGGCTACGAGCTCTCCTCCTGCCTCACTAGAAAATCTGGGTAAAAAGGGTACAGTTGATGAAGAAGAAAATCAGGAAATCTCCAATCTTCTTTTGGATGAAGGATCAAATGCAGACCAAACTGCTGGTTCTGAGAATGCTTCGGTTCCTAATCTTGAGCCCACAAGTAAAACTCCTTCTTCTTCTGCGTTTTCCATGGAGTTACAAGAGAAAGAAGCAATAGAAAACATGCTATCTATAGCTAATGAATGGGTTATTATCGAAGGAAGTGTGAATGGGTCTGAGGCTCAGGGGGAAGAGTCTAAGACTGTGGTAGAGGGTAGATGGTAGAGAGCTTATGCCTGTTGAACAATCGGCACAGGGCAATACTACTGGAGGGACCTGATCCCTCCTCAAAGGATCCAACTCAGGGGTCCTCTCAAGAGCCCCAGATCAGCATTGATCCTGCTCTCTCCCCTCATTTCGATGCTGAGCCTTTGTCTGTGGTTGTGCCTGAGATGAGATCTGATTCTGAAGAAGTAGTTAGGGAAAGTGAAGAGGATTCTAATGGTATGCCAATTTCTAGCTTGACTAGGTGTAGACCAATGGTTGCTCAAGAGTCTACTCCTAAGAGACCTACTACAAGGTTGCAAAGGAAGGGGGCTCTTGAGTCTGCGCTTAAGAACATCCAAGCTAAGTCAAGGAGAAGAAAATTAGTGAAAGATGGAAAAGTTATAAGCGAGAAGACAGTGCCAGTTGTGAATGTAGATGATGAAGTAGAAGAAGAACCTGGTTCTTTAACTAGAAAGCGCTCACAGAAGCATGGTCTCCCCAAGCCTAAAAGGGGATCTTCTGTGTCTGCTGAAAGTCTTAACAAGTCTGAACAAGTCTGATGATGTTGTCGCTAGTGAAATTATGGTGAAAGAATCTGGTGATAAATTGGTAAAAGAGTCTGCTGCCAGGATGATGGAAGAATTGGGTGAAAAGTCTGTGAAGTCTGATGAAAAGGGAAAGAATGTTCGCAAGTCTGCTAAGAGAAAAGATGATACTGATGAGGAACCTGGTTCCTCAAAGAAGGCCAAAGTTGGTGATCCAAGGAATGCTGTGAAAGAGAAGTTGAGGAATCAAAAGGTGCTATGGGGCCGCACATTTGCCCCTGACATTTTGGAAGAGGCTGGTATGAAACAGCTGGTTGAAATTTGTAAGTTTCAACAGTGGACACATTTGTTCACAAGTGATGCTCCAAAGGTGTATGGGGAGGAAGTTCAAAGTTTCTATGCCGACCTCTTCAAAGTTGAGGATGATCACATCTGCGTGCTGGTGAATGTAATTGATATGGTAATGGACTCTGCTTTGTTGGGATCTATTCTGGGTGTGCTTGCTGAAGGGTTGTCTAGTGTTCAAGGATCTTGTTCTCAAAATTTCATAAATGCCATCCTGAAGGACATAGCAGTTCAACTAAGGGAACGGGTACAGAAGAAGGCCCTCCTTCCAGTGTACCAACTGCTATTTGAGATGGTGAACAAGGTCTTGCTCCCTCGTGTTGAGAGAAGATCTATCACCTCTCGTACAGACTTGTTCCATGAACCACTAGATAACTTCACTACCATTAACCTGCCCGAGATTATGATAGAGCACATGCAGAAAGTGACAGATTTTAAAGATGGTAATCATGGGCTGCCTTATGGGTTCCTTCTCACAAAAATCTTTGAGTATTTCAAGGTTCCTCTGGGACAAGCTAAAGTGGTCACTAAGAAGCAAACTTTCTCCAAGTCCACTCTGGAAGAATGTGAGTGCATTGATAGGGCTGGAGGAGTTGGAAGCACTTCTACTA
This sequence comes from Nicotiana tomentosiformis, assembly GCF_000390325.3. Taxonomy (NCBI): domain Eukaryota; kingdom Viridiplantae; phylum Streptophyta; class Magnoliopsida; order Solanales; family Solanaceae; genus Nicotiana; species Nicotiana tomentosiformis. The sequence continues at coordinate 2,805,549 of NC_090813.1, forward strand.
TTTCTCAATTGATCAACGCTCTGAACAGTGCTACTGCTGAGATAAGGTAGTTGAAATCAAGGAATGCTATGCTTGAGAGTCAGTTGAGTCAGCTTCAGGAGGCACCTGGTTCCAGTATCTCTCAAAATAAAGAGGTTGCCCGTCTGACCAAGGAGAATGCTGACCTCAAGAAACAGGTGGAGGACCTGAAAGAGAAACTGCTCAATGAGCAAATGTCGGCGAATGCTTGAATGGATCTCGTCCTCCAAACCCTTGCCTTTGCCTCTAAGCCCTCTCCTTCCAGTGCTCCCTAAACAGTGTCCCCTTAGTGTCAAGTCTTAAGTATTAGTTTTCTATGATTAGTTTTTTTTATGATGTTTGTGGTATTTGTTTTTATTATTCTAAATTGTGGATGGTTGTTAGTAGCATTGACTCTGCTCCTTGTTTTCAAATCCAAATTGTTTATTGGAAGCTTTTTCCTTTTTGTTGTATATACCTTGTCTTTATGATCTATTTTTAGTCATATTGTGTGCACACAAGTGACATGAGTTAACTCAAGCTAGACTTCTTTCTGCTATAAGCCTGTTACTAATCTTTTTATAATGCCAAAAAAGAGAAAAATAATTCAGGGGGAACATGATGGGAAACAAATTCAGGGGGAATTCAGGAAATGCTGGTTCTTAGGGGGAACTTGAATTATAAGTTTGTCATCATCAAAAGGGGGGAAAGTGATAGGCTATATGTATATCCCTGTTATATTTTGATGATCTAATAAACTTACTGTCAAAAACCCAATAAGGAACCTGTTACATATTCTCAAGACCTTAAGATCAAAAGGATCCAGCTTGGGATATGGTTAAACTCTTCAGAGTCAAAAGAACAACAGAGGGAACGGATAGCTACCGTTTCTCGAGAAAACTGCACAAGTCAACTGCCCCAGCAGTAAAGTTGCTGCCTCCACACGCTACAGTGCAGAAACAGTGTAGCAGTCAACTTTATGGGGGGTGTCTTTTACCTATCTTGCTCACATCATTCTAGTGATATCACAAATGCATTATTAACATCAAGGTTAAAAAAATGACTTGAACACTTAGAGAATTTACTCAAGCACACTCACTGTGATTGATCATCAAGAAAATGATTCTCAAGTGCATCAAGAACAAAGAGCAACATTACTACGGACTAGTTCCCCATATCAGATTTTTGTATGTCCTTAGTTGAGTTGTAACTTTGTAATAGTTCTTCAATTGTAATTCCTAATTAGCTTGTTTAGAAGCATTGCGTAGGAAACCCTTTGTAAATCATAAACCTTTGTGTTTGTGTCTTGGCTAGAGTTAGTCGAGTTATAAAGTCTTTGTAATAGGGTTATTACAAATTGGCTTGTAATAGAGTGTTACAAGTTAGTGAGGGATTAAAAGGTTAATTACTAGGTTACATAGGTTGTAATCTGAAAGTTGCTCAGTACAACAACAACAACAACAACTCAGTAAAATCCCACTAGTGGGGTCTGGAGAGGGTAGTATGTACGCAGACCTTACCCCTACCCTAGGGTAGAGATGTTGTTTCCGATAGACCCTCGGTTCCTTCCTTCCAAGAACTCTCCACCTTGCTCTTGGGGTGACTCGAACTCACAACCTCTTGGTTGGAAGTGGAGGGTGCTCACCACTAGAGCAACCCACTCTTGGTAAAATTAAAATCCTACAAGGGTAGGTCGTGGTTTTTAATCCCGTTGAGGTGGGAATTTTCCACGTAAAATTACTCCTGTCATTTACTAACTACAGTGTGCGTGATTTCTGTGGGAACTTATAGAGAACCTGGTTCTCTATATAGTTTGGTGGACCCTTAAATTCTATCACCATAAAAAAATGTTTTGACAGATATTGCTGGAAGGTAACTCAAGGGAAACCTTTGGAACTAACTGAAATCTATTTCTTTCTCTTTTCCTTTTGTTTCTTTGATGGCTTTGTTTCCCTGACGTTTGAGGGATACAAACCAATTTATGCACTAGTTCGATACTTTTACCCAAAAAGAGGATCTGAACAAGAGATACATATGCCACTAAAGGTTAAACTGCTCAAAATGATAAAAGAGATTTTGATCATGATGTATGATCCAAAATCTACTGTAAGCGGATTCTCATCTCCCAGTAATGAGTGAAGAAACAGGTTATTTTGGAAGCTTGATCGTGCTTGACATTGTCTCAGCACATAAAATAATAAACACAGCCAGTTTTCGGATCAATTCACTGATAACCTGGGAAGCAATTGCTTTATAGAAGCTTGATTTGAGTCCAAACTTGTTTACAATAAGGGTTTGCAAGAAAACAGATATACATATAATGCTTCTGCTGGAGAGAGTATTATATGTCATTGTAACAACTATATAGCCGCTCTGATTACGGTCACCGGGTCATTTATGTATTTAGTAGTAAAACTTTTTTGCAATCCATATCGTTTTATGGTTTTTGTTGTGGATTTATAATTAAAAGATTGACTGATCAGTATATGATTAATGAAAATGTTGCAGCTCGCTATCTGATATACATTTCCTACCAGTTTCTATTCAGCTTATTCGTCCTATTCATCAAACAGAACAAGCTAAACGTAAAATTGTGATGCAAACTAAAATCTAGTTCATCAAAGGGCAGCTCGGTACACAAGGCATCGCGCGTTCACGCAGGGCCGGGAAAGGGCATCCAAGGGGTGTGACGTAGACAACCTACCCTAATGCAAGCATTAATGGCTGCTTTCACGACTAGAACCCGTGACCTGTAGATCACACGGAGACGCTTTACCGTTGATCCAAGCCAATACTTTAATAAAAGAAATCATTAGCAAAGTGTTTAGAGAACTTCATCTGGAAGCTTTTGTAAGTACCTTTCAAGAACAGCAATGAATCAACTACACCTTAATTCCAAATAGGTCGGAATCTGTTATACGAATCTTTCACGAGCAACTTTGAGAAGAAATTATCATATCTGAAAAGAAATAAGCCACAATTTCTTAGTGCTTCACAAGTAATTAATTTAAGCAGGACCAGATTATTAGAAGAGAAATGACAAGTTAAGATCATATAATAAATTGGTTTAGTAGCATTAGTTTATAAGACAAATGCCAACAATAGGTTTTCAGCCTTTTTTTTTTGTGAACAAAATAGGGAAGGAAACTGATGCTCAAGTTCTATATAGAAGTTTTTAAAAAAACGTTTTACCTCCTAATGCCTCTTTGGTTTAGCCAATCTTGGTTATTAAGGAACGTGTCCAGAAGATGTATTCTTAAAGACTTGAAGTTTAAGTTCAAGAACAAATACAGTAGTAAACAAGAAAACAGGTAAAGCAAGAAGATTGATGACATATTTCCTATTGGAAATTTAATGGAGATTGAGCTGCAACTGATTTTCAAGTTGTGGCTCACAGTATGTTTAGAATTGATTTCCTCCCTATTTACCTCCAAAAGGGACACTTCCTATTTTCTATGATAAAGAAACTACTTCTAATGACATGAAAAATACAACATACTGCAGAAAAAAGCAATAGTAAGAGTATACAGTACGCAGTAGAATTTTTTAGAGCGACCGGGTCAGACGAGATTCCGGTGAAATTTTAGAAGTGTATGGGGAGAGCAGGTTTGGAGTGGTTGACTAGGTTATTTAATGTTATTTTTAAGGCGAAGAGGATGCCGGATGAGTGGAGGTGAAGTACGGTGGTCCCATTGTATAAGAACAAAGGTGATATCAAGAGTTGTAACAATTATAGGGGTATCAAATTACTGAGTCATACCATAAAAGTGTGGGAGAGGGTGGTTGAAGTGAGGGTGAGGATGACGATGTCTGTATCCGACAACCAGTTCGGGTTCATACCGAGTCGTTCGACTACAGAAGCTATACACCTTGTTAGGAGGTTGGTGGAACTGTACAGAGAGAGGAAGAAGGATCTGCACATGGTCTTTATTGACCTAGAGAAAGTGTATGACAAGGTTCCTAGAGAAGTTCTCTGGAGATGCCCGGAGGCAAAAGGCGTGTCGGTTCCTTACATTATGGCGATTAAGGACATGTATGATGGAGCTAAGACTCAGGTTAGGACAGTAGGAGGCGACTCTGAGCATTTTTCGGTTGTAATGGGGTTACACCAAGGTTCTGTGCTCAGTCCGTTCTTATTCGCCCTGGTGATCGACGCGTTAACATACCATATTCAAGGGGAGGTGCTATGGTGCATGCTATTCGCTGATGACATAATTCTGATTGATGAGTCGCGAGCCGGTGTTAACGAGAAGCTAGAGGTTTGGAGATAGGCTCTTGAGTCTAAGGGTTTAAAGCTGAGCAGAACGAAGACGGAATACCTGGAGTGTAAATTCAGCGCTCAGCCAGGGGAAGTGGGCGTGAATGTGAGACTTGAATCACAGGTCATCCCGAGTAGAGGCAGCTTCAAGTACCTTGGTTCGGCTATCCAGGGGGGAGGGGAGATCGACGAGGATGTCACACACCGTATTGGGGTAGGATGAATGAAGTGGAGGTTAGCATCTGGAGTCCTGTGTGACAAGAGAGTGCCACCAATACTCAAAGGTAAGTTCTATAAAGCGGTGGTTAGACCAGCCATGTTGTATGGGGCTGAGTGTTGGCCCGTTAAGAACTCACATATCTAGAAGATGAAAGTAGCAAAAATGAGGATGTTGAGGTGGATGTGCGGGCACACTAGGATAGATAAGATTAGGAATGATGTTATTCAGGAGAAGGTGCACGTGGCTCCCATTGATGACAAGATGCGGGAAGCGAGACTTAGATGGTTCGGACATGTTCAAAGGAGAAGCCCAGATGCTCCGGTACGGAGTTGTGAGCGGCTGGTTGTGGAGGACACAAGAAGAGGTAGAGGGCAGCCTAAGAAGTATTGGGGAGAGGTGATTAGACAGGATATGGCGAGGCTCCAGATTTCCGAGGACATGATACTTGATATGAGAATGTGGAGGTCGGGTATTAGAGTTGTAGGTTAGGATGTAGTTGAGTCTTGACTTACTTCGTACCATTGTGGGACTAGCCGTGTAGGGTTTTTTTCTAAGATAGCTAGTAATAATGTTGTGTTTTACTACTTCGCTTTTCACTGCATGTCCTATTTACTAGCTATCGCTTTTGCTTTGCATCTTTCTTCTGCATTTCATGGTGTTCCTATTTTTCCTATGATTGTTGTGGTGATACTAATATTGTCTCATTTTGTCCTTTTGTCTTTTTGTTTTCTTGAGCCGAGGGTCTTTCGGAAACAACCTCTCTACTCCTTTTGGGGTAGGGGTAAGGTCTGTATACATACTACCCTCCCCATACCCCATTAGTGGAATTTTATTGGGTTGTTGTTGCAAAAAATTTTAAGGATTAATAAATTCATTTTACCTTTCATCAAGTTCTCGAAACTAAGGTATTAAGATGCACGATTTGCTCATTATTCAATTTGGATTTATTTCTCCCGCATTTTGCTTTAAAATGCATGGTCTGCTTGTATTTGGAATTATGTTTTCCCCAAGTAAGAGAAACATTCTTATGTCGAAAAAGAAAAAGACATGATTAAAGAGAAAAGGTATATAATAGAGTTTGATAACCATTTTTTGTAGACATTTCAATTGCATTTTATTGTAGCACTTTCTACGCATGAAAGATATCCAAATGTTCAACAAATAATATCATAGATCCGACTTGATTCTATGTAATTAACTAATAAAGTAATCATTTTTATTTGGGACTTATTAGTCATGTGTCACCAAAACTAATCTTCATCCCCACATCGTTTTCTTATAGTGACTTATTCACGTTTATATTTGGGAATGAGAATACATTCTATCGCCGAGCCTTGTAACGTGGGCTTGTGACCCAAGTTGGGGCAACAATGTGGTGGAATGTTGGGCTGATCCTGAAGGCTGGGCTTTGGATGGCAAATATCTGGCCTGCCCTATCCAAGTATATGGAGTTGACCATACTTGAGCTTGGCCCAGTCTTCCAATACTTCTCCAATTTTTTTCTTTTGTCTCATTTCTCGACACCATTACTTCATTTACCTAATTTACCCAATTCTATTTTTATTTCATATTTTGTTTTTGATGCAAATAATTTAATTTCTTTCTTTCTTCTTTGCTTAACAAAAACTTGTCTAATTATTATTGTCTCTTACTCATCTTGTTTGCTTCTGGTGGAGAGATTGTTTCGATTAAATTATGCAATTTATGAAATTTGAATCACCGGGATACCCTTTCTCTCTTTCTTTTTTTGTTTTGGTTTAATATCTACAAGTCAAAGAACAAAAGTTGAGCAGTTTGATTTTAAATAATTGGAAGTTGTAAAGTTGCATCGGAAATGAATGATACCTAACATTTTGTGAAGTAATAAAATGAAAAAATATCATATAAATGTAAGCTTAGATTGAATGGAACTATTACTTCCACGAGGAGCAACTAAACAAAAGGGAATAGACAAGGGATTCTTTTATCATGTATATGTGATAAGTTTTTTTCGTTTCTCACATGATGTTCGATATTTGCATTCCGACTCTAACTAATTTCGATTTTCATTGAATAAGGTTCATTAACGAAAAAAAGTTGTTGAGTATTAAAATTTTGATGATTAACAAAGTGTAACTAACTGCTCAAAGAACCAGGTCCTCAATGTAGCTGCTTAACTGTCGTGAAGAACCAACTCCTCATGATTGATACTTGTATGTATGTACAAGACAATAACTTTATCTCAAAGTTACCTAGGTACGATTTTGGTGGAAGATGGTTGCTATAAGTGATAAGAGTCATTGCTCAAGAAGATACGGATAATTCAGTCAGAGACAAAAGTCCCAGAGCTTGTGGAATCCTTGGAATAGTAGGAGTCCCATAAACGAGGAAGCCGACTATGAATAGGACTCCTAGAAGATCTCAAGTCGTGTTTAAATAGTATTGATTTTGGACTTCTGAACTATCCTTTTACACGTCAACTAAAGTGTCATAAGTTGTTTTTACTTGTGTTGAGTACTTGCTTTAAATTCTTCCGAGTCAGTCTAGTGAATATGTTTAAGGAAATTGAGTTATAATCAAATGTCAAAAAACAGTTAGTGAGTTAGAGTGAATATTTTACTTTACAAGTTAGAGTAACTTGTGAATCAAATAGGAGTAGTAGGAGTACTGGAGAGTATTGAATTACAGTCTTGTAATTGATATATTTTGGCTCATTGTTCTAGTGGAGTTAGGTTGAAAATCTTGCGTGGTAGGTCGTGATTTTTACACCTTTTGAGCCAGGTGATTTTCCACATAAAAATCGATGTGTTCATTGTATTGCTTATTTACTTTACGCTTAAGAAACACGGTAAAGAATCAAATTCTTTAGTAATCCATACAGGCACTCAAACTAACAATTGGTATCAGAGCGGGTACTCTCATTTACACGGCTAACACCTAGAGAGATCTTGAAAGAAAGATGAGTGCTCCACCTAGAATTAATGAAGGACAATCAACTACTAGACCACCCCTGTTCAATAAAAAATATTACAGTTGGTGGAAAGCAAGAATGGAAGATTTCTTGACAGCTGAAAACTATGAACTATGGACCATAGTAAGCCAAGGTCCTTTGATTCCTACTACATAAAATGCACAAAGTGAAACATGTCCTAAGGACCCCTCCGAATTTGTGGCAGTAGATTTCAGAATGATGGAGAAGAATGCAAAGGATAAGAAAATCCTTATCTATGGACTTGGTCCTGATAAGTACAATAGAATTTTTGTGTGCTCAAATGTGAAGCAGATATGGGATGCACTTCAAACTGCTCATGAAGGAACAAATCAAGTAAAGAGATCAAAGATTGAACTACCCATGAGAAACTATGAGTTTTTCTCCATGAAGGAGTCTGAGCCTATCCCGGATATGATGACTAGGTTCACTATAATAACCAATGAACTAAAATCACTTGAAAAAGTATTTACCTCAGAAGAGTTGGTTGGCAAAGTTCTAAGAATCCTTCCAGCTTCATGGGAATCAAAAGTCACTGCAATCCAGGAAGCCAAGGAATTGGATAAAATCTCATTTGATGAGTTGGTTGAAAACTTAAAAACTCATGAAATGAGAAAGATAGAACTGCGCAAAGAAGAACAAAGGAAGGATAATGCCTTGGTTCTTAAAGTATCCGAGGATGATGAATCTGACTATAATGATCCTGATCTAGCAACTTTTGCCAAGTTCAAGGGGTTCATGAAGAATTCCAAAAGTGCATCCAAGAGAGAGACTGGTAATAAGCACAAGCATATCGACAAAGCTAACTATGATGGGTGCTATAAGTGTGGCAAGATAGATCACATGGTAAAGAACTGCCCAATATGGGAAATCAAGCGGAGGAAAGAACCGGGGGAAGATGAGAGAAGAGGGTTCTAACAAAGGAAATATCCTAGCCAAAGGATGTACTGAAGCAATGAAGCTGGCATTCTTGGTAGCATATGAGGATAGTGGGAGTGATCAAGAGAAAGAATGGGAGGATAGGGCTATAAGTCTCTATGTTGTGATTGATGAACACCAAGCTGTGAAGACAGAACCCCCAGTACAGCTTGAAATGCACATTGGAAGACCTCTTTTGTTTGATGAACACCACTATAATGAATGGAAGCTACGTATAAAAATATTTCTTCAGGCTACTGACTTTGACCTATGGGTAATTGTCAGTCATGGACCAATTCTCCCAACCAAATTGGATGGTGAAGGTAACAAGTGCAACAAAATAGAAGAGGAATACAATGAGGAAGATCGTCATCTAGTTCAGAAAAATGCTAAAACAAAGAACTTTCTCTACATAAGTCTGTGTAGAAACACCATCCTCAGAGTGTCCTTTTGCATCTCTGCTCATGATATATGGAGGACCTTGGAAACTGACTTTGGAAATAAAAATATCGAAGTGGCTCTGATGGCGATTAAAGAATAAAAAATAGAGGAAGAAGTGATAGGAATGATCGCCATGAGTGATTCAGAAACTGAAGATGAGGAAAACCAGGTAAGTATATTTGACTTGAAAGAAAATATTCATGCTATGTCCAAAAAGCAACTGATGGCCATAATTGTGACCTTAAAGAATGAAATGGATAAAATGAGTAATAAAAATGATCAGCTAATCAACAACCTTTCTTGTGTCAATCTTGATATCAAAAGGCTTGAATCTAACAAAGATAGTTTAGAGAAACAAGTCAAAGACCTTAAGAATCGAGTTCTTGAACTTACTTATGAGAATGAGACGTCTCCTGATATATATGGCAAAGGAAAAATGAGTGACCTGCAAGATAAGCTTGAAAAAGAATTAAAAATTACTAATGATAATCTTTGTGATACTGAATGTAGAAATAAAGTCCTTCATGAAAACCTAGAAAAGATTAATTATGAACTCTCTAGACTAAGAAAATGGCATAGATCTTCTGATGCCTTGAATTAGCTGGGTTCCCAAAACTAACTTGTGAATTTTAGTGCAGGCTAAGGTGAGAGAAAATAATCAGGACTGATATCTAGGCAGTGGATGCTCAAGACATATGACTGGAGAAAAGAAAAACTTTCTCTCACTGACAACCTTCCAATGAGGGAGTGTGTCATTTGAAAATGGGAAAAAGGGCAGATAACAGGTATTGGTAGGTTGTCAAGTCACTCTCTCATGCTATAGAAGATGTGTTAGGTCTTAAACACAATCTTCTTAGCATCTCTCAAATATGCAACAAAGGAAATGAGGTAAAATTCAATTCCAAAATATGCATTATCACTAAGCTTGATACTAATGAAATTGTGCTAAAGGGTAAGAGACATAACAATGTCTATAGGATATCGATTATGTCACTTCCCCAGAGTGAGCACATATTCTTGAGTGTAATGGAAGATGATCCACTACTATGGCATAGAAGACTAGGACATTCCAGTCTCTCTCAACTCAACAAGTTGGCAGCGAAGGACTTGGTCCTTGGGCTACCTAAAGTTGAGTTCATCTCTGACAAGGTATGTGATGCCTGTGTTAGAAGGAAACAAGTTAGGTCATCATTTAAATCTAAGAAGTTTGTAAGAACTTCTAAACCTTTGGAACTCCTTCACATGGATCTATGTGGACCAATAAAAATAAAGAGCAGAGGAGGTAAGAGGTATGTGTTTTTGATTATTGATGACTTCTCCAGGTATACCTGGACTTTGTTTTTGGGATCCAAAGATTAAGCCTTTGATGTTTTTGTGTATTTGTCAAAATGATTCAACAAAAGCTAGGATGTAATGTTTTAAGTATAAGAACTGGCCATGAAACTGAATTTGAAAATTCAAAATTCCTTGAGTTATGTGGCTCACATGGCATTGACCATAATTTCTCAACCCCTAGAGCTAAATGGGGTTTTAGAAAGAAAGAATAGATCCTTAGAAAACATGGGGAGAACCATTTTTATTTCCAGTTGACTGCCTAAATATTTTTGGGCCGAGGCAATCATTACTTCTTGCTATCTGTTAAATAGATGCATGGTCAGACCCATTCTTGAGAAAACTCCCTATGAGATACTTCGAGGAATAAAACCCAACATCACTCACCTGAGAGCCTGTAGATGCAAATGTTTTGTGCATAATAATAGGAAAGAAGCTCTAGGTAAGTTTGATTACAGAAGTGATAAGGGAATTTTCTTGGGTTACTCTCCATATAGTAAGACCTATAAGGTTTTTAATAAAAGAACTATGTGTGTGAAAGAAACCATTCATTTTATTTTTGATGAATCTAACAATTTGGCTGAGAAAGGTCTGTAGGATGAAGATTATGACATAGGATTCACTGGTGATGGAGATACAAAGGAATATGATGAAGATAGATCTGAATACCATAAAGAAATTGACAGTATCATGAGGAACAAGAAGAAGAAAGAACTACTCTAACTGCTGACCAGACAAATGAAGCCACACCTACTGAACCTGTTCATTTGGGTCACTCCTCAGGTGAATCTTCTTTAGGTATACAGATCAGGATATGGAAGCATCAAAGCTCACATCCTTTTGAGAATATCATCTCTAATCCAAATGCGGGGGTGCAAACCAGGTCTTCTCTAAGAAATCTATGTGCACTCACAACATTCCTCTCACAGGTTGAACCTAAGACCATCAAAGAAGCTATAAAGGATCCAGACTGGATCATAGCCATGCAAGAGAAGCTAAATCAGTTTGAGAGAAGCAAGGTCTGGCACTTGGTACAAAAACCCAAGAACAGAACTATCATAGGTACCAGATGGGTATTCAGATTCAAGCTGGATGAACAAGGAAATATCACAAGGAACAAGGCCAGACCGGTGGTTCAGGTTTACAATCAAGATGAGGGCATTGACTATGATGGGACATTTGCACTTGTATCTAGAATAGAGGCTATAAGAATGTTGATAGCCTTTGCAGCCTATATGGAATGTATTTTATACTAGATGGATGTAAAGAGTGCCTTTTTGAATGGGTACCTGAAGGAGGAACTGTTTGTCAAACAACCTCCTGGATTTGAAAATGAAGAATTTCCTGACTATGTGTTCATACTGGATAAAGCTCTTTATGGTCTGAAAACACGCTCCTAGAGCTTGGTATGAAAGACTCTCAAAATTCCTCTAAGCCAACAACTTTGTAAGAGGAAAGGTGGAAAACACTCTATTTCTGAGGAGCAAAGGGAAGAATATTTTGATTGTGCAAGTGTATATGGATGATATTATCTTCGGGGCCATCAATGAAGCAATGTGCAAGGAATTTGCGGAGATGATTGGAAATGAGTTCGAAATGAGCTTGATGGGTGAATTGAACTTCTTTTTGGGGCTGCAAATCAAGCAAACACCTACTAGAACCATGATACATCAACAAAAATATATCAAAGAGTTACTAAGGAAGTTCAACATGGACTCCTCTAAGTCTATTGATACCCCCATTGCCATTGCAACAAAGCTGGACCTTGATGAAGAAGGGAAAAATATGGAACATAAGCTATATAAAGGAATGATTGGGTCACTGTTGTGCCTCACAGCAAGCAGGTCTGATATAGTGTTTAGTGTGGGATTATGTGTAAGATTTCAGGCAAATCCCAAGGAATCTCACCTGAAGGCTGTCAAAAGAATACTAAGATATCTCAAAGGGACCCCTGACCTCTGTCTATGGTATCCCAGATGGTACAACTTTGAACTAGTTGGCTATGCTGATGCTGACTATGCAGGTTTTTATGTTGACAGGAAAAACACTTCAGGAATAGCTCATTTTCTAGGTTCTGGTCTGGTGTCTTGGGGAACCAAGAAGCAAAACTCAGTGGTCCTTATCTACAGCCGAGGCTAAATATGTGGTAGCAGCATCCTGTCGTGCTTAGTTACTATGGATAAGACAACAACTAAGGGACTATGATATATTTGTTGATTGTGTTCCCATATTCTGTGATAACACCAGTGCCATAAACATTGCTAGAAATCCATGTCAACACAAGAGAACCAAGCACATTGACATTAGATATCACTTTCTCAGAGACAATGTTGAAAAAGGGCATATCTCAATTAACTTCTGCAAAACTGAAGATCAAATTGCTGATATTTTTACTAAAGCTCTGAGTAGGGATCACTTTGAAAGGAATAGACTAGAACTAGGTCTAATCAACTCCTCCCACTAAGTTTACTCCCAGTGATTGGTTAGAAAAAGTATAATAAGACATAGATAATTAAGTACAATGTGTTTGATTCAGCTTTGTACTTGTATTAAGCTCACACACTTGCTTAGAAAATCTAGCTGATAACTATGTTGGATGATACTAATATGAAGTGCTGAAGCTTTATTGCAAAAATGAATAAGGAGTTTCTAAGGAGTTGGTTCTTTGACTCAGGTATGTGCCATACTGTGTTTAGTCATTAGGACTTTATATTCTAAAAATTATTGATTTACTCAAACTTTTATTTCCATTGGCATCACTTCTAATTGTCTTCTAGTCAAAGAGTAAGGGCGAATCCTTATGCAATTAGAGATCAATTACTCCTGAAAACCATACAGTCAAAGTAACCTTTATAAGAGTCCCGTTAGAATTCAAATTCGGTCACCTTCTCTCTTCTAGTCAAATCAGGAGTAACGCATTTAAAAGGCTCTTATGATCAACTTCTCTAACCTTACTGTTTCTCTCAAACCCTAAGCAAGAATCAAAAGCAATTATCAAGAACAAACCCTTTCTTTCTCTTCTTCTAGTCTCTCATCTGATCACCATGCCTAAAGCCAGTTAAACACCCTCTAAAGCTAAATCATCAACCAAGGCTAAAGCAAAACCCAAAATCTTGAGGCCTAAATCGTAGAAAAATGACAAGCCTTCAAGAGAACCCACGCCCATACCTGCTCATTCTCCTTCGATATCCTCTACCATACCTACCTTATCCTCCCCTGTTCCTACTGCTCATGTTCCTATCATTCCCATCTCCATTGTACCCCCTCCTTCAAAAGCAACTACCTTTGCACTTGAGCTTCCTACGAAAAATACCTCTAAGTCAGCAAAGGTCAAAGCAACTTCAAGAAAATATGTCAAGTAAGTGCCTGAGGCTGCTACGCAGGGTAACACTAGAGTCAAGGAATTTGTGATTCATGGGGAATCAGGTATAGGCACTACTGATCAAGTACCACATCCTACTTCCAAGTTAGATGTTTTGGTTTCTACTATAGATGTTGCACCCCTAGATACTCTTCCACCTACGAGTGAGAAGTCGCCAATGGAGAAATTCATGGTAGAAGAGCGTACATGGGATTTGGGAAAGGAGGTAGATACAACGGCTGTGGAGCCTATGGTTGAAGGGGAAGGACGTAAAGAACAAGTGCAAAGGGAGGCTTCTGATGGCCTTGATTTTAGTTGGACTGAGAATGAGGAAGATGATGATGGTGAAAAAGAGGAAGAAGCTGTGAACAATCATGAGGAACATGATGCTCAAAACATAGCCAATGAAGAAGAAAAGAGTGAGAATAAGGGAGTATCTAGAGATGATAAGGAGAGTGATACAGAGGATAATACAGGTGAACAGGCTAATAATTCTCCAGAAGAAGAAAATCATAATGAAGAAGAGGAGGTTTCTGAAAGTGAGGGTGAGGATCAAGAAAAGGTAAGTGAGAGTGAAGGAGGTGATGGCGAGAGTGAGGAAGAAGAGGGGAATGTGAGTGAGGAACCTGAAGGTTCCATGACAATTGGAAATACTGTCATAGACCCTTCAGAAGAAATTGGTGAAGAGACAAGGGCTCAAGAACCTAGGTCTTTTCTAACTCCTTTCATTAGAGATAAAGAAGTTAGCAGTGATGAAGATGAAATGCCACTATCTAAGGTAGGGAAGAAGTCCAGAAAAACCACTGTAAAAGCTACAAAGACAGCAGTCTCAACAAGGAAAGAAGTGGTTCCTCCTGCTAGAACTCCCCTCACAAGGAGTAAAAGAAAGGTTGTTGATGCACAAATCATGAAGCAGTACAGAAGTGCAAAGAAGCCAAAGAAGAAGGTTACAATTTTGGAACATATTGTTGAGGTGGATGGAGAAGATGAATCTGACTCAGCCTTGCTAGCAAAGTCTGCCACACCAAAGAAAAAGGGAGCCAAAGTCACCAAACCTGCTACCTCTTCTGCAAGGGCCAGTAGGGGTAAGACAAGAAAGAATATGACAGATGCAGTTGATCGACTCACAGAGTTCAAGAACAGAAAAGTGCTAAATGGGAAGATGCTTGCGAACACTGATGAGAAGGGAATGGCTCAACCGGTTAAGAAACTTGAGCTACAGGGGTGGAAGCACATATTTGTCAAAGCTTTCCCCCCCCCAGTATGTGTTCCTGCTATGGTGGAGTTCTACACAAATTTCACTTTTGATGGGAAGGTAGTCAAGAATAAAGTAGGGGGCTTCGACATGGAGTTTGAAGCTGAGGAACTGGGGCTGCTTCTGAATATCCCTTCATTGATATTTGACAATTATTTGAAGAATAAATGGCTAGCCATAGACAATAATGTTGACACTAGCATTGTGGTCACCAGGAAGTTCTCCCAAAAATTTGAACTAGATGCTCCCTAGAAAGTGTACAAGATTGATATGACTCCTTTCACAAGCTACTGTTTCACTTTGTCAACTCCTTTATTCTTTAGAGGTATGAGAGAAGGCATGCAGCTACTCTGCTAGACATGGCTATGATGGAACTGCTTGACACTGGTCGACCTACCAATCTTCCTAGCCTGATGATTCAGCACATGGCAAGAGCTGCAGGTACTTCCAAACCAAAGCATGTTGTGCCATGTGGTTTCATGTTGACTGAGTTATTTGACAAGATCAACATTGCCTTACCTAAGCTTAAGTTTCAAAACCACAATGATATTTTGGATACTGTTACCCTCAAGCAGTGTGGCTGTGAGGAGATCAAGGCTAGAGGACCCACAGGATCTGCCATTCTTTCGGGTAGCAGTAGGGTTGCAGAACTCAGCAAGAGGTTGGAGTTGGTTGTTGAAGAGAATGCCAAGCTTCGTAATGACAATAATGAGCTGAGAAAGGAAACAAAACAACTCAGGGAAGAGCTCAGAAGAGATAGGGAGGACCATGCTTAACAGATTGCTACCCTTGTGAAAGCTTTGGCCCCTCTGCTTCTCATCCTTGAACCAGTTCCTTCCTAGTATCCTTAGTTCTTTTGCTATTCTAGTGATTCCTTATCTTTTGTTCCTTTTATCTTAGTCTAAGTAGTTGGAAGTATGCTTAGTTTATTTTGTTCTACTGATGAAGACACGGACCTGGGCTTCTTTTGGCACTACTTAATGTCTCATATTGCTCTGCTTTGATGTTTTGTACTCTATTGGATCATCAACATAGTTTATTTGCCTGTTCTTATGCTTGTGCTATTGTATGTTTGGCCTTGAATCTTATATTATCTGTTCTTAATGTCTAACATGTGTTTGTGTTTTTTCGATAATGCCAAAATGGGGAAGATAAGGTTGGAAGGTTGGTGGGTTGTGAACATACATGTCTGTGTACAAAGTTTGTCATCATCAAAAAGGAGGAAGTTGTTGAGTATTGAAGTTTTGATGATTAACAAAGTGTGACTAACTTCTCAAAGAACCAGGTCCTCAATGTAGCTGCTTAACTGTTATGAAGAACCAACTCCTTAGGTTAAAGGATTAGCTCCTCATGATTGATACTTGTACGTATGTACAAGACAGTAACTTTATCTCAAAGTTACCCAGATCTGAGTTTGGTAAAAGATGGCTGCTATAAGTGGTAAAGGTCGTTGCTCAAGAAGATACGAATAATTCAGTTAAGGACAAAAGTCCCAAAGCTTGTGGAATCCTTGGAACAGTAGGAATCCTATCAAATAGGAAGCTGACTATGAATAGGACTCCTAGAAGATCTCAAGTTGTTTAAATAGGATTGACTTTGGACTTCTGAACTATCCTTTTACACATCAAATAAAGTGTCATAAGTTGTTTTTACTTATGTTGAGTACTTGCTTTTTATTCTTCCGAGTCAGTCTAGTGAATGTGTTTTAGAAAATTGAGTTGTAATCAAACGTCAAAAAATAGTTAGTGAGTTGGAGTGAATATTTTGCTTTACAAGTTAGAGTAACTTGTGAATCAAATAGGAGCGTATGAGTACTAGAGAGTTTTGAATTACAGTCTTGTAATTGATACATTTTAGCTCATTGTTCTAGTGGAGTTGGAGTTGAAAATCCTACGTGGTAGGTCGTGATTTTTGCGCCGTTTGAGCCGGGTGATTTTTTACGTAAAAATTATTGTATTCATTGTATTGCTTATTTACTTTATGCTTAAGGAACACGGTAGAGAACCAAGTTCTTTAGTAATTCATACAGACAACAATAGTGCTTCTTATAAGAATTATTTTTATATTCAGGCTCGAAATCGAGACTTTTAATCAAGGGTGGAAGGATCTTATTCATCTTATCACAACTCTCGTTAGTGATTGATATTATTTCTTGCCTATGTCTATGTGCTTCATTGACTATTCTTGGAGCTTTTGTACAGAGCTTTCATTTAACTACATATTTTAATCCACTTATCATTGTTCTTTCTATCATGCAAAGTGAATAATGGACTATATCAGCTTTAGTTATTTGACCACATATGTTGAATTATAGATTTCCTTGTAATTTTTCCAATTTCAAAATGGCGAGAAGAATATGTAATAATCATTAAAGTTTAGAATTATTTTTATGTAGACTTAATGGAACTTAATTATTTTCAATTCAAAAAATGGACTAAAAAAACTATTTGATGGGTATGACTTGACAGTTTTAAAAAATTGCAAGAACACCCTGCCCTTACTTATCCGAAAAGAATAATTATAGAAATTCTTATATTACCTATTCAATTTGAATTTAGTTCTCTCGAATTTTGCTTTAAAATGCATGGTCTGCTTGTATTTGGAATTATATTATCTCCAAGTAAGAAAAATTCTCATTCGGAAAAAGAAAAAAAAACATGATTAAAGAGAAAAGGTATAAAGTAGAGTTTCATAACCATCACTCATGTGTCATCAAACAGGTCTTCATTTCCCACATCGTTTGGTAAAGTAACTTATTTTTATTTATATGTGAATATGAGAAACCATTCTATCGCCGAGATTTATAACGTGGGCTTGTGACCCAAGTGGGAAAACAATGTTGTGGAATGTTGAGCTACTTCTAAGCATGAAGTTGACTCACGTGGCCCAAACTAAAGCATGGGTTGCTGGGCTCCTAGAGATCCTAGAGTGGGGTGGACCGCGTGAAGCTGGTTTCACAGAGCAAGGGCATCTCCAATTAAACCACCACCTAAAATATTACGTTTAAGTATAAAAGTTGAGTAGTTAATTGCATTTGAATAATTGAAAATTGTGAATTTTCAGAGAAAATGAATGATATCTAACATTTTGTCACGTCACAGAATAAAAAGAGTATTTATGTAAATGTAGATTAGTGAATGGAGCAACTACTTCCACGAGGAGCAGCCAAGCAACAACAACAACAAACCCAGTATTTTCTCATAAATGGGGTATGGAGAGGGTAGTATGTACGCAGACCTTACCCCTACCTTATAAAGATAGACAAGATGTTTCCGATAGACCCTCGGCTCAAGGAACAATGGAGATAAAGCAACAAGTAGAAAACAATAGTAACAACAGTTTATTAAATTAACGGGCGCGAATGACACAACATGTAATAGTAAAGAACCATGGATAAGATAATACAAAATTAATCCTAGTACTACTGGTAAGCCTATGAGGAACACACTAGTATTTGTCAACCTACAACTCTAATTCTCGACCTCCACACCTTTCTATCGTGGGTTATATCCTCGGTAAGTTAGAGCAACGACATGTCCTGTCAATCTACCTCTCCCCAATACTTCTTAGGCCTGCCCCTTCCCTTCCTTAGACCCGCAATAGACAACCTCTCACACTTCCTGACCGGAGCATCTATGTCTCTCCTCTTCACATGCCCTATCCATCTCAGCCTCGACTCCCGCCACTTGTCCTCCACTGATGGAACTCCTACCTTGTCCCTAATAATTTCATTCCTGATCCTGTCCTTCCTAGTATGACCACGCATCCATCTCAATATCCTCATTTCAGCTACTTTCATCTTCTAGACATGGGACTTCTTGACGGGCCAACACTAAGGCCCATACAATATAACCGGTCTAACCACCACTCTATAGAACTTGCCCTTAAGTCCATGTGGCATACTCTTATCACACAAAACCCCCGAGGCGAGCCTCTATCTCATCTACCCCACTCCAATATGATGGGTAACATCCTCGTCAATCTCTTCCTTGCCTTGAATAATAGACCCAAGATACCCGAAACTATATCTTTTGGGAATGACTTGAGTACCAATCTTCACTCTCTCTCCTTCTCCATGCATCCCATCACTGAACTTGCACTCCAAGTACTTAATTTTCGAACTAATCAACTTAAAAACTTTAGACTCCAGCATTTGTCTCCAAACTTCCAACCCAGCATTAACTCTGTCACGCGTCTTATCAATCAGGACTATGTCATCAGCGAATAACATACACCATGGCACCTCCCCTTGTATGTGTCGCGTCAACACCTCTAACGCTAAGGCAAACAAAAACGGGCTAAGAGGTGATCTCTGGTGCAACCCCATCTCCACTAGAAAATGATATGAGTCTCCTCCCATAGTCCTCACCCGAGTCTTCGCTCCCTCGTACATATCCTTAATCACCCTAATGTATGCCACTGGGACACCGCTAGCCTCCATACATCTCCATAGGACCTATCTGGGGACTTTATCATAGGCCTTCTCCAGGTCTATGAATACCATATGCAAGTTCTTCTTCCTTTCCCTATACTGCTCCATCAATCTCCTCACAAGGTGAATGGTTTCCATAGTAGACCTTTCCGGGATAAATTCGAACTGGTTCTCAGAAATAGTAACACTATGTCTCACCCTCCTCTCCACCACCCTCTCCCAAATTTTCATAGTATGGCTCAGCAGCTTGATACCCCTATAATTGTTGCAGTCCTGAATATCATATTTGTTCTTGTATAACGGGATCATAAAAAAAAATGCCACACTGCGGGCATCTTTTTGTCATTGAAAATGATATTAAATAACTCAGTAAGCCATTCCAAGCTTGTCCGGCCCACTTTCTTCCAAAATTCTACTGGAATATCGTCAGACCCAGTTGCCTTACCCCTACCCATCTTCCGCATTGCCCCTTCAACCTCCTCGCTCCTAATGCGCCTGCAAAACCCAAAATCCCTCTGACTCCCTGAGTTTTCCAACTCACCTAGCACGATGTTCCTGTCCCCTTCCTCATTCAGGAGTCGATGGAAGTACTCCTGTCATCTACGCCTAATACACGACTCTTCCACCAGAACCTTACCATCTTCGTGTTTGATGCACCGCACTTGATCCAGATCCCGACCTTCCTCTCCCTAATCTTGGCTAACCTGTACAACTTCCTGTCGCCTCCTTTGCCCCTAGATCCTCATACAACCGCTCAAAAGCTGCAGTGTTAGCCGACGTGACTGCCAATTTTGCCTCTTTCCTTGCCTTCTTATAACGCTCTCTACACGTCCTCTGCTCTTCCTCATTCGTGTTCCCCACTAGCTTCAGATATGCCGCTTTCTTAGCTTTCACTTTTCCTTGGACCTCCTCGTTCCACCACCAGTCCCCTTTGAGGCCTCCCGAATAACACTTCGATACCCCTAACACATCTCTAGCAGCTTCCCTAATGCAATTTATTGTCGTGGTCCACATACTACTCGCGTCTCCACTACTCCTCCGGGCCCCATGGCCAACAGCTTCTCCCCCGACTCCTGCACATTTGCCTTAGTCAAGGCTCCTCATTTAATCTTCGGCCGGCCATACATCGCTCTCTTCTTCCTTACTCTCTTGACCTCAAGTCCATTACCAGGGAGGAGCAACTAAGCAAAAGGGAATAATAGACTACTCCTGATGATAGATAAGCAGTTGGAGCTTTCCTATTGTGACCGACTTTTCAGTAATACTACATATTTTATCCACTTATCATTGTTCCTCCTATCATGCAAATTGAATAATGGAGTATATCAGCTTTACTTAATTGACCACATACATTGAACTGTACCCCCCTCCCCTCCAAACTCCAACTTAGAAGAACCCCTTTTATCTATTTTTTAGAAAGTTCAATTATTTTAGCCGTTTGACAAATATTAAGATCTATATTTGGCCAGTAAGAGGACAACGCAAGTGGGAAGAGAATCTTTAGTTTGGTCCAAATATGAAGCCTAAAGTTCAGCCATTACAATAAGCAGAGTTCGTTAAAAGTATCTGTCAAAGAATCAAAAAGAGCATGCTTTAATTTCATATTCGCACTGAGCACATGCCCAACTACCTAATTGAAAGAAATATTACCTGAGTATGCTTTGTCATTATTTATAATAATAATTATTATCATTATAGTATTATATTATTCAGAGGTGCGTAACTTACGAACGTGGAGTAAAATTGCTCAGATGACTTGTCAAGTGGTCGGCTAAGAATCCTATTTAATTATTTGTGAAAGAAAAAGAAAACGTTTTTCTTATATAAAGGGCTTGTTAAAGGCTATCATGGAATTGCCAGTCACCATCATGATTTATTCATGCCTGCCTTTTGGCCAACCCCAAGAAATAATATCATCTCGATCGATATTATTTGTTTTTTTTAAAATTTATATACTTAATAAATAAAAATTACTAATAGTTTTGGTCAGAAGAGTATTTGTTTAAATTATTATTTGTTTTCTTAGATATTTATTTTAATTAACAGTACATTAATTTGAACAATAACAATATATTTGGGAAAATAATAATAAATAATTTATTATTTCTAAATCTTGAGTACTTTAAAGCAAATTTGATTTGTTAAAACTATTAATTTTAAAAAATGGAGGCTGTAGTTGCTTACTTTGACATGTATTGGTTGCGCAAGAAATTACGAGTAGAGCCAAATAATCAGTAACAGATTCAGAATTTTATGCAAGCGGGTTCAGACATAAACTAAAGTCCTCAAAAATAATCGACAGTAGAAATGACAATGTGTTAACAACGAAACGAGGTTTACCTAGGCCTCTTTATTTTAGTTCTTACCAAAACTTTAAAAAATTGCATGTTGCTCTTTGTTTTGTTTCCAAGCCAAAAAAATTATAAATTTATCTAACTCATAACAACAAATCTATTTACCTACAAATCTAACCATCTATTAAACTTCAAAATAAAATTACAAATTTTACTATAGCAAATATCAATTTGATCTATATTAAAATACTAAAACTCTATTTATTTATTTATTTATTTAATTAATTAACTTCTAACTATTAACAGAAAGCAACAGAAGAGATACAAACCAAGCTAAATTAATAATTTCATATAAAAAGTTCCAAAACTATGAAAAGAAATTAAGTTAAAATAAAAAATAAAAGAAGAAGAAGAAGTGCAGGCCGATAATGAGGACTCAGAAGATTTCCTTGGTTTAGAAATTAGCACGGATGAAAATAGAAGAGGATGGACAGAAAAGCTACCGAAAAAGAAACTAATAATGCTAAATCTTGGATTCGAACTCGAGACCATTTGCATAAATTGAATGCGCTTAAACCATCTGACCAACAATTTCCTCATAAAATTGTAAAATATTTAACTATTTATATTTAAAATTTTTTATCTACGTCAATATTATTTGTACTTCAAAGTTTTTGTACACTTACTAAATAAATTTAATAATTTCAATTATAAGAGTATTTATCTAAATAACTACAATTTATTTTCTTACATATCTAATTTAATTAACACTATATTAATTCGAATAGTAAAATTAGATTTGAGAAAAAAATAAAAGATGATTTATTATTACTTTTAAAACATTAAATATTTCCAAGCAAATTCAATTTATTAAGACGATTATTATTATTAAAAAGGTAGGGAATAGCCGCTTACCTTGACCGTTTGACTTATATTGCTTGCGCAATGAGTCACTAGTAGGTTCAATCAAACTCATAAATTGGAGTATTCATTTTCAACAAGCAAAATTGAGATTTTCCTTTTCCCTACAAGCAGGTGGATTAATAACCCTCGAATATTCTTGGAATACAAAATAACGATTTTTTTTTTTTAAAAAAAAAAAACCTAACTTAATAGCTTATTTGGATGGTTGTTTACCTGTTGTATTGTATAGTATTGTTACTTTAAATATAATATTTAATTATTTTGCTTGTTACTTAAAATTTTATTGTATCGTATTATTAAATTCGTCATTACGTAACGACGAAAAGTGTCATTTTATAGAACGACCGATTTGATGTGGTCGCATCGTTTTCTTATTTTTTTTCACTCATTTTGCCCTTCCTTATTATTAAATAATCATATTTTATTTTTTATCCTACCTTTTTATATAATAATTCTACCCCGTACCTTACTTTTTCTTTATAATATTGCAAGTTTATTTTTCGTATTGTTGGTGCATGACATCATGAAACGACGACAAACAATACAATCTATCTAAACATTGTATACATCAAAACGATACAATACAATACAAACTATATATATAATTTGACAATACAAACTATATTAAGAGTAATGACTTTTCAAAACCCTAGCGGGTCTCTTAAATGTCTATAAATAAGTGAAATAGCATATGTAATTTGGTCACAACCCAAAAGACACAAAACAAAACACAACAATTTTAACACTTTGATGGCTGGCCTTCAATACAACTTCTTCCCAACAGATTTCTTTTTCCCAGCTCAGAAAACTGTGAGTGGAGACAACATATCTCAACAGAATCTCTTAATCAAGACTAGAAATACTGATGAATCTTTAGACGATTCAAAACCACAGGGCAAAACTGTTAACAAAACTCTCAAAGCCATTTCTTCTTCTTCACTTGCTTTGGCTCCTATCCCAAAACAGAAGCAAAATCAAGATCAAATGATCTGAAGTCCTACGAAAAGAAGTCTTAAAATCATACTAAGATAAAGTACTCTTTCCTGTTTGCTCTTTGTTCTTCTATTGCGGCTTGCTTTTGTTTTTTTGTTTGTTTGACACAAATGTCAGAATTTATGTTTACTTTTTCTGGACGGTATACCTAGATTATATATTGATTATATATAGTTATACATTTATTGTAAATGAATTACATATATATTTTACATCCTCCGGCTATTTTAAGTTTAAGAGATTAGGTGAACGACTATTTAGATTAAATCTTCTTACATTAAATATATTTAGGAGGCTGCTTCTGGCAAAGTCATCAGATTTTATTTGATGTATCATACAAGTTGGCAATCGAATAATGAAAAAACAGTCATTTCTATCTGTTTCATGGCTTAATTGTTTTTCCTTTTTCGGGTAAAATTATTGGATTATAGCTGTCTGATGATGTTAAAATATCATTGAGGAAATAAGTGGCATGAATGATAAAGGAAAATGGAGATCCTAATAAGCAACAAGGTTCTGATTATGAATTACTTGATTTTGATATTAAATCAGATCGTTTTTGCTTCTTTTTTTTTGGGGGGGGGGGGAGGGGAGAGAGAAAGATCCAAATTGGTGCTTGTAGTATTCTAAATTACTCAATTTTGTCTTCCTTTGCGTTTTTTGGAATTGATGCTCGCGTTATTAGCAAATTTAGAGTTTCAACGTGAGATTAATAAGGTTTACGTGTCCAAATTCTTGGAAAAAAAAAAAATATTCAAATTTATCCTTCAACTTTGCACTGTAGAAATTATCCTCAAGTTTGAGTTCCCTTCAAAGTAAGGGCAAAATCAATACGTCTTCTTACCGTAATATTAAATCAAAATCTAAAAAAAATGACAAAGTTGCTCAGTTTCTAACACTAGGAAGGCAAATTTAATCTTCAAAGTTTACTTTGGTCAATTAGGATGGCTTTCTGATGAAAGATAAAAGATCAAATCACAATATTAAAAATAATTATAAAACATGGAAAAAGAAAATTGTTTTTTTAAATGAACAAACAAAATTTGAGGCAAGGCAGCTAGCTGCTCACATGCCGAGTCTCAACAATTCAATAATATTCTTTTTTTTCAGCGAAATCTTTTTTCTATTGGAGTAAGTCAAATCAGGCTACCCAAGATTGACCAAGCAAACCACCAACCACTTGGAGCCGAAGTTGTTTTAATATGTTGTTGCCTTTATAATTAAGAGAAATATTTGAAAGTGGTTTAGAATATCCCAGTATATTTTTTGTCTACAGTTAAGAGAAGTAGGTGAAGCTAGACATATGGTAAGACGGTCTGCTTATAACATTGTTAATTGACTTTTGAGGCTTTACGACTTCTAAATGGTGGCTTTAAAAAAAAAAGTAGTGGTTGTAATTGCTGTCCACTTGCTCTATGTTGTCCTTTGAATAGCTTGTTTGATTTATAAAATTAAAGTAACTTATTTTAAGAATGTTTTTTTTCAAAAAATATTTTCTTTAAAGTATTTTTAGTGAGAAACACTTTGTGTTTGACTAATTAATTTGAAAAACACTTCTGAGCATCAATTAGTGTTTGGCCAAATTTTAAGCTACTATACCACTCGGCAGCACTTGCCTAGTGGCTAATATATAAATAAAATCCCAAAATGGGTCCAAAGCTTACAAGAAGTCCAAACCAAAATAGAAGTTGCATGAAGCTACTAGCTATTGAAAAGATAGAAAAGCTAAAATCTAATGAACTATCTATTACAACATGATAAGTTGAATGCTTCCTTCTCCTATTAGTGTATGTGAATCCAATTGTCATTGGCAAATACCAAGCAGCACCTATCAAGATCTCACCAGGCGCCATGGTATATTGTCCATAGGCTAAAATAAATTCCAAACATCTCCACCACAGAGTTGAAGCCAGCATAGTCTTCCAAGTGTAGCTACTATATGATCTCCATATGCAGTGGACTGATTTTGTTCAAGTATTAATCATGTACTCACTCATCAAAATTAATATGTAGAAGAGGAGCCTGGCTTTAGGCAGGCTTTGCAAGGCAAAAGCCAGGCTTGAGCTGGCTTTAGGCAGGCTTTGCAAGGCAAAGGCCAGGCATGAGCTGGCTTTAGGCAGGCTTTGCAAGGCAAAAGCCAGGCTTGAGCTGGTTTTAGGCAGGCTTTGCAGGGCAAAAGCCAGGCTTGAGCTGGCTTTAGGCAGGCTTTGCGAGGCAAAAGCCAGGCTTGAGGCAAAAGCCAGGCTTTGTAGGGTAAAAGCCAGGCTTGAGCTGGCTTTAGCCAGGCTTTACAGGGCAAAAGCTAGGCTTGAGCTGGCTTTAGGCAGGCTTTACACGGCAAAAGCCACGCATGAGTTGGCTTTAGCAAGGCTTTACAAGGCAAAAGCCAGGCATGAGCTGGCTTTAGGCTGGCTTTGCAAGGCAAAAGCCAGGAATTAAGCAGGCTTTGCAAGGCAAAGACCAACCTTTGAAATTGTGCCTTTTTGTGATCTTGTAAGCTCAGATCCTTCCCTACTATAACCTTTAATGTAGACATCATTCTAAACAATGCTAAACCATCATCAGATTGAGCATTAAAGCATGCTAATACCACTGAGAAATGATTCAACAATCTCCAAAAATACCATATGATGGGTTCAGCATTTTCCTTAGCATTTGGACATATCAGTTTGTGCAGAGTCCCATCCTGTGAAGCCATCAGTCTGGGGTTCTTCTCTTTGTTATCCTAACCCTAAGGTTAGGTGATTGAGATTTGTCTAGATTGATCAACCTCCTCCCTGCACTAGGCAGTTCAAAGAATGGATGAAACTCAGATGTACCTGCAAAAGAGAATACAATATAATTTTCTTCACATCCTGTGCAATTACCCAAGGAGGATCCCATTCCCCTTCTATCGCCTTCTTCATCACCAATGAATCAGTCTCCAGTATGAGAGGGTGAAGATCATGCTCCACACAATATTCCAACCCTTGAAGAATAGCCTTAGCTTCAGCCACCACATTAGTTGTCACTCCCAGGTCTACTGCCCTAGCATACACCACATCACCTTCATCATCCCTCACACAAAAGCCTAGGGAGCTAGGTCCAGGATTGCCCTTTGAAGCTCTATCAGTATTACATTTGTACCAACCATAAAAAGGAAGCTGCCATGTTACTCTTGTAGTGATCAATATAGGTTTATATCCTTCAAAGTATTGAATCATGTCTGGCCATAACAATGGAATATTAGGGATCCAAGCATACCTCACCCTTGCTAGTTGATGCAATGTCCTATTTATCTCATGAATCACCCTATTTGTGGACACTGAACTACCATGTTTACCTGCATTTCTTCTCTTCCAAAGCTCCCCAAGTGATAATAGCTGGTACTGCTTGAAATAGTGGCTTTAATTTTGGACAACACTGAGCATACCACCAATGCCTTATAATCTGCTTCAATTGAATCAATTGCACAGAAATTCCAGCAGCTCCCATGAACAAGTTCCATACCTTAGAGGCAGTAGGACTTGTGACAAATATATGCTCAACGGATTCTTCTTGGGGCTGCTGACAACACCAATACCTAGACATCACCATTTGCCCTTGCCTCTTCCACATGTCATCGGTGGCTATTTTCTGCCTCCATAATCTCCACAAGAAGAAGGATATCTTGAATGGAAACCCTTTAATCCACATTAACTTGAATTCCTGATTAGGATCAGCCCTATGCTTTAATATTTTCCAAGCACTGCTAACACTGAACTTGCCTGAAGGAGTTAGCATCCAGTATGGCCTATCCCAATATCCCTCACTCCCTTCATAGTGCACATTTAGCCTTATATGTTCTGCAATTTACTTATTGAAAGTTTGATCTAGCAGCTGATCATCCCATGCTTCCCCTTGCCGCAGTTCTACCACCTCCTGAAGACCTTCATTGATTGGAAAGTCTTCAGGTAATACGTGATAAAGTGCACCCAATACAGTCCAATTTTCATGCCAAATATTAGTTGTTCCACTCTTCAATTCCCATATGATCTCATGTTCTACTTCTTCCCTAGCATTCAACATTTGTCTCCAAACATGAGACCCTCCCCTAAAATGCACCACTGTTGGTAGCTCATTCTTGCAATACTTATTCCATATGAAATTAGACCACAAAGATTTTGTGGTCCTAAACCTCCACCATAGTTTAGCAAACAGTGCCCTTGAGACATCATTTAAGGACCTAAAACCTAGCCCTCCTTAGGAAGGCAAAGATTTTGCCAAGAAGCCCAGTGTCTGCTTCTACCTTCTTCCTTTGTGCTCCAAAAGAACCTAGCAAAAGTCTTATATAGATGCCCAAGGATGTTGTTTGGTGGATCAAGGACTGATAACATGTGAACTGGTATACTTTGCAATACACTAGAGATGAGTGTTGCCTTTCCTCCAAATGACAGCAGCTTTCCTTTCCATGAATGCAATTTAGCCTTCACCTTCTTGATAAGATACTCATAATAGTCCTTCCTCCTTCTAGTATAAAAAATAGGATATCCTAGATATGTGAAGGGGAATTTACCTCTTGCAAATCCTGTAATAGCTCCAACTGCTTGAAACAATCCATTAGCAACCTTTGAATGCATGTAATATGAACTCTAATCTTTGTTGATCATCTGACCTGATATCTTCTTATAGTTCCCCAACACTGCCATAATCTTGCTCAAAGAGGGAGGATGAGCAGATACAAAGATTATTGTATCATCAGCATATACCAAGTGGTTTAAAGGATCAGACCACTTAGGCATTCCAAATCCCACAAATGACTTGTCTTCAAAGAGCTTATTCAAAGACCTGGAAAGTACCTCAGCTGACAAAATGAACAATGTTGGAGATAGGGGATCCCCTTGTTTCACACCCCTTGTCGACTTAAAGAACCCTGAGGACTGCCCATTCACCAATACTGAATACCAGTTATTTGACATCAAGTTCCACAC
This sequence comes from Nicotiana tomentosiformis, assembly GCF_000390325.3. NCBI lineage: Eukaryota > Viridiplantae > Streptophyta > Magnoliopsida > Solanales > Solanaceae > Nicotiana > Nicotiana tomentosiformis. Next base: position 2,833,891 of record NC_090813.1, read on the forward strand.
CATGTTGATGAAGTGTTCAGAAAATCCCATCTTCCTTAGCACATGCAATAAGTACTTCCATGAAACCCTATCATAGGCCTTAGCCATATCAAGCTTGATCACCACATTAGCTGGCTTTCCCCTTAACCTTATGTCAGTGACAATTTCCTGAGTCAATAACTACTTATGCTTCTACTCAAAAGCATTTTTTTTCTTCTAAAAGCTTGGGCAAACACTTTAACTTTGAAAAAAATAATACTCTCTCCGCTTCAATTTATGTGAACCTGTTTGACTACGCACATAGTTTAAGAAAAAATGAAGACTTTTGAAATTTGTGATCCCAAACAAGTCAAAAAGAGGTCCAGATTATTTATATGGTTATAAAAGCTTCTCATTCTGGGTAGAATTGGAAGTTTAAGCTAAATCGTTTTCCAAATTTAAAAATGAGTCATTCTTTTTTTAACGGACCAAAAAGGGAATATGTTCACATAAAATGGAACGGATGGAGTACTTTTTTATGAAAAAAATACTTTTGGCTCCGGAGAAGCTTGGCAAAACTGGCTAAGGCTTTAAAGACCAATTTACTTGAAAGGAACTCTCCTTTTCTTTTCTTTTCTTCCTCTTCTATGTTATGCACCTTTCCGTGTTGTGTAAATTAATATTTTGGTCATATTCACGTGAAAGGTTTTAATTGTTTTTGGATGCGGCGTTAAAATTTCAATCTTATGAGTTTTGATATTTAGAACGATAATTTTAATTGTTAATAATTGGATCCTAATTTAATATGAGTACATAATTAATGATTTTCTTAACAGAAATATATTGTTTGAAAAAAAATATTATTTGATTCAGTCGAATCCGTATTTAGACAAGGGGTGTACATAAGTCGGGTTGGGTCGAGTTTTACAATTACCAAACCAAACCAAACCAAACCAATTGTGTCAGATTATTAAATCTAAAGACCAAACCAAACCAATAAAAGTCGGGTTTTCTCGGGGTTTTCGGGTTTTCGAATTTTTTCGGTAAAGTCTTCATAGCATAAAACATAGAATTTGTGCTCCAAATATTTTTTTAGTCCTAGTAAGGCACAACCACATAGGGTATTTTTCCAAAAAAATAACATAAAATATGAGATGAGTCATGACATTGTACTAAAATATTTAATAATAAAAATAATAAAATCGCATAAAACAAATATTGATAATGAATAAGCCGTATTAAAATTAATATAATTTAAAAGTACTAAGCCATGCTAAAATTAGTACAACTAATAAGTACTATTAATTACATGATTAAACACTAAAGAAAAATAAATAAAAATAAGTTATGCAATTTATGTGAATCATGAAAAAACTAAAAAAAATAGACATCCAACACTATTATCCTTCCTAGTATTGAGTTGAATGTCCTTTGTTAGCATTTAGTATTGATTTAATCTTGGTTTGGACTTTATTTGAGTTACTAATATTTATGGGCAATAAAATTTATTGGAGCAAATTATAAGTCCAAACTTGAAATAATACTTTAAAAAAAAAAATTATAAAAGAGTAAGAAATAATTATACACTACACTACAATAAATATTTTTTTTGTAAGTAAAATTAATATATTAATGTATTAAATATCTTTAAAACCTCTATAAATATAATGTCGGGTTGATTTGGTTTCGGTTTGACTTTTTTTAGTTAATACCAAACCAAACCAATTATGGTCGGGTTTTTTTTCCAACACCAAACCAAATCAAACCAAACCATAGTCGAGTATTTTTTTCTCGGTTTGACTCGAATTATCTATTCGGTGCGATTTATCGGTTTCCTTGTACACCCCTAATTTAGACTTCTACCTTCTCCCTTGACTGCTTTACACTTATAGCCTGTTTGGCCAAACTTTTAAAATCAACTTATTTTAAGAAATATTTTTCTCAAAAATATTTTTCAAAATAGTACTTTTGGTGAGAAGCATTTTTGTGTTTGACTTATTAATTTGAAAAGTACTTTTGAGCATCAATTAGTTATTGGCCAAGCTTTAAAAGTGCTTCTAATATTTTTCTCAAACAATGATTTTCAAAAAAGTACTTTTGAGAAGAAACTATTTTTTCGGCTTCAAAAAAGTTGTTTCTACTTCTACTAAAAAATACTTTTTACCTTCTAAAAGATTGGCCAACACCTTAATTGGAAAAAAAAAATACTTTTGAAAAAAAAAAATACATTTTCATTTTTGGTCCAAAAAAAAAACTTTACCAAACAAGCTATTAGTCTCTTGCATTGCGTAAAAAAAGTTCTCCACACATTATCTTTCTAAGTAAAGAATGAATATCACTCCTTCAGGAATAGCTACTTCGAAATTAACCTTTTAAGAGTCTTAGCAACTTTTCATGAATCAGAAGATTCAGAACTAAAATCTCCTATCTGATTTAGTCATAGTTAATGCCTCAACATCTCCTTGAACTTGATACCATTTATTTGATGTGCACTTAAAGTATTTTAGTCCAAATTATTTTGGAACTTGGCAGTTTGGTAGCCGCGACACCTTGAAACTCAAAGAAAGACAATTGTCGGTCAAACGGTACAGGACATCCCGAAATGAAAAATTGATCTAATGCAGCAATGTCAACAACGTTCAAAACAAAATGAGTAAAGTAGTAAGCGTGTAGTGGTAAGACCACACCCAAACTTAACGCAGTATTGTTAGACCTAAGCGATTTTGGGTGTGATGATTGACAAAGGAACATATACATGAATCAGGTTCATTAACAGTGTACACAGGTGACGGTCAGAATCAAGCATAAGACATGCACGTGAAAGAGATAAGTATAAGTGGTTATTTCTGATAATCCCTTAACGAAAAAGTTACATATTTGACAAGGAACATGACTCCTTACGTGAAGAGAACTCTATCCAAGATAAGGGAATAGTTAGAAGTTGAAGTTGACTAGAACTCTTCCACCAAAGAAGAGTAAAGAATTAAAACTCTAGTTAATCTTTATTTACTAACTCTATAAATATCAATCTTGTTCTCATTTACAGGTGACACACAAATACAGAAGTGAAAGCACGAATTGAGAGCAAAATAGCAAGGCATTTTGTGAGCAATTCCTATGAGATTCAAGAGTGTGATCCTAAAACTACACGAACCGGATTGAAGAACCAATTCCATAAAGAATTTTATGTGTCTTTCTTTCTGGTTCAAAGTGTAGTAGGCATTTTGAGTTGTACCTTTCAGCTTTCTTAGAAGAAAATTGTACTTGGTACATGAGTTGTATTATCTAAGTTAGAGCTAACTTGAAGTAGACGCAATAGCCTATGGCATGTTGCTACAAGGGTTAGAGTTAATCCTTAGGTTTGCAAGAGGTTGTAAACTTGAATTGTAGTGTTCAAGTTAGAGTTAACTTGAAGCAGTTGCAACAACCTGTGGCTAGTTGCTACAAAGGTTAGAGGTAATCCTTAGGTTTGCAAGAATTTATAAACTTTGTTGTTGGCTTAGAGTTGTAGTGAAATTTTGGTAAAATCCTGCTGGGTAGTAAGTCGTGGTTTTATCACCTTTTGAGCCATGTGTTTTTCACATAAAAATCCATGCGTTCTTTAATTACTGCATTATTTATTCTGTAACTGTAGTGAAAGGAACACATAGAAGAACCAGGTCCTTCGATAATCTAGTACACGCAAAAAATTGGACATCACACAAATCATCCCCCTCTTGTGTGATATTGAAGTATAAAATATCAAATGGAATCAGAGCAGGTTATCCTTGAAAAGGCTAACACCTTAGGAAAAGATCAAGATGAGTGCACTACCTGAAAACTGTAAAGATCAATTCACTACTAGGCCACCACTATCCAATGATCACTACTATACTTTGTGGAAGGAGAGGAGAGGAGATCACTAGCAGATGGCTGATGGATGCTTCAAATGTGATAAAAAGAACCATATAATCAAGAACTGCATTATGTGGGAAGTCGAGTGGAAAAAGGAGAGATCTAAAAGAAGCAACAAAAAGAAGCAACAGGTTCATGACAAGAAGAACTACAACAAAAGGCAATCCAAAGCAATGGTTTCTACTTGGAAAGATAGTTCAAATGAGGACATTGATGATGATGATGATGATGATGATGATGATGATGATGATGCTGAACGAGCTCTTATAGCAATTCGAGAATCTGAAGATGAACCTGATGAAGAATCTGAGATAAGTTTTCTAGACCTAAAGGAAAAAATTAAATTCCTTTCTAAAGATAGACTATGAGAACTATTGCTAACTTTAATTAATGAATCTAAGAATATAAGTTCTGAAAAAGAACAGTTGTCAAAAGAGTGTACAACAACAACAACAATAACATACTCAGTATTATCCCACACCGTAGGGTCTGGGAAGGGTAATGTGTACGCAGACCTTACCCCTACCTTGTGAGGATAGAGAAGCTGTTAGTTGTCAAAAGTGTGTAACTTTTTAAAAGCAGAATGTAAAAACCTAGAAATAAAAGCTTGTAAAATTGAAAAGGAAAATATTGTTTTGTAGAACCAGGTTCATGCACTTGATGCAACTGTCTTAGAACTTAGATCTGAAAATATAAAGTTAAAGTTAGGGATAGAAAACGAGATAGCCAGTGATATGCAACTCAAGCTAGAAGAAGATTTAGGAGGTAAAAGATGAGTTATATAAAAGAGATGAACTGGTGAGAACTTTGAAAGAGGACTTGACTAAGGTTAAGCACGAGCTAGATAGAACATGTAGCAAAGAAAGGGACTTGGCTTTGGGAATTCTGCACCTAAGTGGGATCCTAAAAGTAAGTAACTCACACTACCTGAGAACAAGAATTGCACACACTGTGGTAACACTGGTCATTATAAGAGTGAATGCACTGCAAAAGAGAAGGCAAGTCAAAAGAACAAAAATTTTGTTCTAGGGAAGAATAGGTTGCCAAGTTGGGCTAAAAAGAACTTGATTTATCCTTTTGCCTATAGAAAGGGACCCAAACTAGTTTGGGTTCCTAAGACTAACCCCTGATTTCTTTTTACAGGTCCAAGTGAATGGGAGCAGCCAAATATGATATATGGATAGTGGCTGCTCAAAGCACATGACAGGAAGCAAGAACTAGTTCTTTTCACTTGAGGACATTAAATGAGGTAATATCTCCTTTGGAAATGGAAAGAAAGGTGAGATCATTGGGGTTGGAAAGGTAGGTAAGTCTGACTCTCACTCTATTGAGAATGTCTACTTGATAGTTGGACTGAAATATAACCTAATAAGTGTATCACAACTGTGTGATAGAGGTAACATGGTAGAATTCACCTATACAAAATGATTTGTGATAAATCTTACCACTGATAAAATAATTTTGCAGGGAAAAAGAGTGAATAACATATATTTAGTGGTTCTTTCCACACTGTCATATAATGAACTCACTTGCTTAAGTGTGTTGGACAATGATCCCCTCCTTTAGCACATGAGACCTGGACATGCCAGTCTAAGCCAACTCAACAAACTAGTCTCCAAGGACTTGGTGATAGGGCTGCCTAATATTAAGTTCAAGGAAGATAAATTTTGTGAGGCTTGTGCAAGGGGGAAGTAGGTAAGATCCTCTTTCAAAAGCAAGAAAATGGTAAGCACTACCAGGATGATGGAACTAGTCCATATAGATCTTTAGCCACCAATGAGAACATTGAGCAGAAGTGGTAAGAGATATGTTATGGTGCTTGTTGACGATTACTCTAGATATACCTGGACATTATTTTTAACATCTAAAGATGAAGCATTTGACATGTCCACTTCTTTTGTTAGAAAAACTTAGAAACAACTAGGTAATCAACTTGAATCAATTAGATCTGATCATGGTACTGAATTTGAGAATGCTAAATTTGCTGAATTTTGTGATGAGCATGGCATAAATCATAACTTCTCTGCTCCAACGGTTCCACAACAAAATAGAGTAGTTGAACGAAAGAATAGGATATTGGAAAAAATGGCTAGGACTATGCTTCTTTCTAGTAAACTGTCCCATAGCTTCTGGGCAGAAGCTGTGAACACTGCTTGCTACACCATAAAATTGGTGCATGACTAGACCTCTCGTCGAGAAGACTCCCAATGTGTTACTTAAAGGGAGAAAGCCAAATATATCCTATCTTAGGGCATTTGGATGCAAGTTCTTTATGCATAATAATGGTAAAGACTTCCTAGGTAAGTTTGATCCCAGAAGTGATAAAGGAGTATTCTTGGGATATTCTTCACATAATAAAGCTTATAAGATTTATTACAAAAGAACTATATGTGTAGAAGAAAGTGTACATGTGGTTTTTGATGAAACTAACTTTCTTTCTGAGAGGCAGTAACAAGATAATGAAGAGATTGGGTTGATAAGAAATTCAAATGGTGAAACCACAGTCTAGCCGGAAGCTGCACCAGAGGAAGGAACATGTGATGGAACAGGTCCTTCCACTCAGGGCGACCTGACAGGGGGAATTGAACAGAGAAGAACGGATACTCAAACCTCGAGGGAACCTGTCCATGAACATATTCCTCAGCAATAAAACTAGGAAGGAACATCCAAAGAAATTGACACTCATATTGCAATACCCACAAAATTGGATTTAGATGAATCTGGTTCATCTGTTGATTAGAAAATGTATAGGGAAATGATTGGATCTTTGTTATATATTACTGCTAGTAAACCTGACATTGTTTCCAGTGTAGGCCTTTGTACTAGATTTCAGGAAAATCCAAAGGAGTTCCACTTGAAGGCTGTCAAGAGGATCTTGAGATACTTAAAAGGCACAACTCATTTTTGTCTATGCTATCCAAAATGTAGTAATTTTGATTTGGTGGGATATGCTGATGTTGAATATGTAAGTTTTCTAGTGGATAGAAAAATTACTTCAGGTATGTCACATTTTCTTGGCACATGTCTTGTATCTTAGGGCACCAGAAAGCAAATTTTGTGACCTTATCTATTGTTGAAGCTGAGTATATGGTTGTTGCCTCATGTTGTACTCAATTATTATGGATTAAACAGTAATTAATGGACTTTAGGATTGATGAAGGATGTATCCATATTTTTTGTGACAATACTAGTGCAATCAGTATGACCCAGAACTCGGTCTATCACAAAGCAACTAAGCACACAAATGTTAGGCATCGTTTTCAAAGGGATAATTTTGAGAAGTGTTTGATCACTGTGGAATTTTGTGCTACTGATAAGGAAATTGCTGACATCTTCACAAAATCTTTGAGTAGGGATCACTTTGAAAGGAACATGTTAGAATTAGGGATGATTAAGATCACCTAAAAGAAATCGGTTCTAACTCAATGATTGGTTAGATAATTTGTGAATTTTATGAATAATTAGATTAGATATTTCTCAGTCTCATACTTTTATTAGTATAATCTTGTGTCATGTGCTAAAATATCTCACTAATGTCTAATGATATTATCCTTATTTTCTTGAAAAAATCACAAGAGAATTTTCAGTGAAAAACCTGGTTCATCGAGCTTATAAGGTATGTATTCTACGCTCCGCATAATTTGAAATAACTATATATGGATCATGAACTGAAAAGAGTCCCACTTTATCCCAAACTACTTTTGAACCAATTAGTTACAAATGAACCAGTTTCACCAAGAGTCCCACGCGCCATAATTGCTAAAATATTTGGGGAAGAGTCCAACGTCTTTTCAAACTGAAACTTCCAATGTGATTAGACCTCTAGACTTCAAAAAGGTGTTGTTATACACTCAACCTTTCCCTCTTTAAATTTATTTGACCTTACCCTCTTATCTCAAATTTTTTCGAAAGATCAGAATCTCCAAAATCTCAAAACACTCTCCATTTCTCTCAAGTTTCTGAACCGATCAAATGGAAAACACCCATGAGAATCCCAAAAACTTTGAAAACCCTTTCTCACCATCCAAAGAACCTTCACCTACACTTTCAACCACCCAAACCCCCAAGAAAAAAGCATATCAAATTGATTAGGCGCAAAACAGTAGCAAGTAAAGAATATGCCAAGAAGTTGAATGAGAAATTAAAGGCTAGTCGAGCAGAAGAACCTCAAAAATCTGATGATTCTTTCCAGTCTGTGACTGAGGGGGAAGAATCAGTTTCATCTAAAATTGAACAGTTAACTTCTAGGTTAAAATCTTCTACTGTTGGTTCTAAAATTATAGAAAATCTTGAGAATCAGTTTGTTTTTTGGGTCTATAGCTGGTATTGAAAAGGGAAATATTATTATTGAAGACATTGGTGGTGAAAATAAACAATAAAAATAAAAAGAGAGCGGGGGTGTTGAAGTAGATGTGAGGGGAAAGGGAGAATAAAGAGTGGTTGGACCTCCGTCACCCATTATTGTTGGTTTGACTGAAGAAGCTGGAGCAATGATTGTGTGGAGTGAAGAGATTAGTGATAATAAGAAGACTATAGATGAAAGTATGAGAATATAATCACAAGAGATAGGTGATGGTTCTTGTGATAGAAGTGCAGCAGAGGGGCTGGATAGGTTAAAGAAACGGTTTCATGAACCAGTTCCTTATCTTGCTAAAAATAGACAAGAACCCCTTCATGGTTTGTTGCAAAAGGTGTCAGATAGTTACAATAAAAAAAGAGTAAAGTTGGAAAGACCGCAGGAAAGGTCATGGTTGGCACTAAGAGAAAGAGTGCTCCTTCTATCCCTGTAGCAACTCCTCCCATAAGAGGAAGAACTACAAGAAGACAGAAGAAGCAGAAAGAGGCCAATGTAAAAAGGGCCTTAGCTGTTAGTGCCAAGAAAGTTGCTTGGAAAGGGAAGGAAAAAAGGATGGTAAGCCAAGTGGAGTAGTCCAGATTGAGGAGATGAACTTGGTTCTTGAAGATGAATATGAGGATGCGGAAGTACCCACACCTAGTGCCAAAAAGAGAAAGACTTCTCAAAAGAATTCTCGGAAAACAGAGGCTGACGCTGAGGGCTCAATTGTGTCTAAAAGAACTAGGTTTTCCAAAAAGAGTAAGGAGGCTCAAATAGTGGAAGAAAATGGTTAAGGGTGCTGAGATTGAGAGGCTGAAGAAACGATTGGCTGAAGTAGAGGCTGAGAAAGACTCTCTTAAGTGTGAGCTTGCTAAGTAAAAGGAGAAGAGTGATTGTAGTCTTCAAGATACACTGAAGCCGCTTGAAGCCTAGAACCAAGAACCTGGTCCTTCCCAATCTTATAACCTTCCTAGACCAGTTGTAACCAGTGACCCAAGTGGGATTTCTCTATTTTTTGTTCATAGTTCTATGTTTTTATTTCTTCTTATGCCTTGTGGTAGGATCTTATCAATCAATAAAATTCACTGTTTTTGCTCTAATTATTTGTTGATATTTCTTATATGGCTAATATCTTTAGATTGAAAAATAAAAAATTGAATCCATGATTGCATTTGAAGTAGCCCTAGTGGCCATGAGTGATATTTGTTAAAATCTGGTTACTTAACTTAATTATGCAACTTTTTAATGATGCCAAAAGGGGGAAGATAAGGTGATTTTGCTTTGGACTATGATGTTTATAATCTAATGAACTGGTCCTTGATGATTTGTGACTTTAAATGGAAAGTGTTCCAACATTGTGTTTGATGTTGAGCTGAGTTGAAATAGGTTCATGCTTTTGAAAAGCGTAGAGTTTGTCATCATCAAAAGGGGGACAAAGGAACACATGCATGAACCAAGTCCATGGAAAATGTACACAGGTGACGGACAGAAACAAGCAAAAGGCATGCAAGTGAAAGAGATAAGTATAAGTGGTTATTTCTGATAATGTCACGACCCAAAACTCGACCTATCGTCATGGAACCTATCATAGTACTAGGCAAGCCGACATCTCACACATACTAACATTTTTAAAACTAAAATATGCAGAAGTAAGTTTAGATAATTAAGAATTTCACAAATGCTGGATATGAACCTCAAAATCAGTACAAGAATCCTCCAAAAAGATCTAGTTGTCACGGAGTACATGATCATCTATATATATAACAGCATAGGCTGGTACATTGTCTGGAAAGTAAGACAAAATACATAAAACTGAAAGATAGAGAAAGGAGGATCAAGGTCTGCGGGCGCCAAGCAGATACCTCGATGATCTCCGAACAGATAGACTCCACGATCAACAGTCGTTGTGCCCGAAAATACCTGAATCTGCACACGAGGTGCATGGTGTAGGGTGATTACAACCAACTCAATAAGTATCGCAAATAAACAGGTCAAGGTAAGAGAAGCTTAATTTGTTGTAGTCACTAGTTAAATAAGTACAATTCTATCATTTTTTTTTATTAACATAATATGAGATTTAAAGCTAGCTCATAAGGCTTCGTAATACTAATGTCCGTGTGTGTATGTGCACTGGTTCTCAAATACCCTACTCAACAGTATTATGGCATGTAGGGGAAAGAAACAAGTAAATCAGTTAAATGATCAAGAAACTACAAGTTTCACACACTACACGGACAAATCACGTGCTGCACGGATAACTCACGTGATGCATGAATAACTCACATGTGATACGGACAACTCACGTGTCAATAATATCAATATATGGATCGGCACGGATAACTCGCTTGCCAATAATATCAATATGTGGATCCACACGAATAACTCACGTGCTAACAATAACATAATTCGACCGGCATAGCCACAAGCCCCAGTCAAAAATATCATACAGAAGCAATGAAGCAAGTGTACAAGTATATAATGACAGAAATAAGATTCTCTGGACTGGTATAAATAACATGTTAAGGTGTAGGCATGTGCAAAGCGTGTTATCGTAGCTCAATCCGGAAATTTCATTAATGACAAGTATTTATCAAGTTTGTTTAGGGATTAAACCTCTATGTAGACTCATCATGGCTCCATTAGATCATATAAAGTGTTATCACATGTTAGATATCGAAGCTAGAATCTTAACAGTCATTTCTTGGCTTATAGGAGCCCGAGCACAACCCAAACATGAATACACAACCACGGTGCCCGCACACGGGATCATCCCCACACATGTGTGCACCTAAAGCATGTGGCTATCAAAACAAGTTAGGCAACTAGTTTCTCAACCGAGTTTAAATATGATACTTATCTCAAGCAACTCGAATCACTCTGCTAGCAAGCCTTTGCCTCACGAATCGGCCTTTGAACGTCTCGAATCTAGCCATAAACAATTCGATACAATCAACACGAGCTAAAGGAATCAATTCCATAAGAAAATACCAAGTTCTTAATCGAAAGTCACTCTAAAGCCGGCCCCCGGGCCCACATCTCGAAATTCGATAAAAGTCACAAAATTCGGAAGCCCATTCAACCACGAGTCCAATCATACCAAATTTACCAAAATCTAACACCAAATCGATTCCCAAATTCCCAATTTAAACTCTCCAAATCCCTAGCCAAACTCCCAAAATTATACCTCAAAACCACATAATCTAGGTGGGAAAATCAACGGGGAAACATAATTATTGAATAAATTAAACCACAAGTGACTTACTTAAAGAAACCACTCGAAACTCCTCTCAAACATCGCCTAAGACCGAGTTGGAATGTTCAAAAATGAAGAAAACCCACGGAACCCTCGATTTAATATTCTGCCCAGGCCTTCTCGCTTCTGCGGCCCACAAATCCGCTTCTGCGGTAAACAAAATTGCATATGCGGAGGCCACTAAAGGGCCGACCAACCGCTTCTGCGGGTGCGCATCTGCGCAAAACCATCGCCTTCTGCGGACCAGTGACTCCAACTCCATCTTCGCTTCTGCGATCCACCACGTGCAGGCGCGAGTCCACACTTGCGGAAATTCATCCGCATCCGTGCTCCACAACCCCCAATCCAAACTCCACTTCTACGCTTCCCCAGCTCGCACCTGCGACCAAAGTTTCATAGGTGCGATTGCACCAGAAGGCTTCAGTTGCAACACCCTTTCAAACTCCAACTTTGATTTGTTAATCAACCGAAACTCACTCGAGGCTCCCGGGACCTCAACCAAATATCCGCTACAACTCTAAAAATGACCGGCCGGTCGTTACAGATAATTCCTGAATAAAAAGGTTACATAAATGATAAGGAGCAGGACTCCTTACTTGAAGAGAACTCTATCCAAGATAAGAGAATAGTTAGAAGTTGAAGTTGACTAGAACTCTTCCACGAAGGAAGAGTAAAGCATTAGAACTCTAGTTAATCTTTATTTACTAACTCTATAAATATCAATGTTGTTCTCTTTTACAGGTGACACACAAATATAGAAGTGAAAGCACGAATTGTGAGCAAAATAGCAAGGCATTTTGTGAGCAATTCCTGTGAGATTTAAGAGTGTGATCCTGAAGCTATGCGAACCAGATCAAAGAACCAATTCCATAAAGAGTTTTATGTGTCTTTCTTTATTTCCAGTTCAAAGTGTAGTAGGCGTTTTGAGTTGTACCTTTCAGCTTTCTTAGAAGAAATTGTACTTGGTACATGATTTGTATTATTCAAGTTAGAGTTAACTTGAAGTGCACGTAACAACCTATGGCGTGTTGCTACAAGGGTTAGAGTTAATCCTTAGGTTTGCAAGAGGTTATAAACTCGAATTGTATTGTTCAAGTTAGAGTTAACTTGAAGCAGTCGCAATAGTCTGTGGCTGGTTGCTACAAAGGTTAGAGGTAATCCTTAGGTTTGCAAGAGTTTGTAAACTTTGTTGTTGGCTCAGAGTTGTAGTGAATATTTGGGAAAATCCTACTGGGTAGTAGGTCATGGTTTTGGGAAAATCCATCTTTGATCTGTTAACCATCCGAAACTCACCCGAGGCCCTCGGGACCTCAACCAAATATACCAACAAGTCTTAAAACAACATCAAAAGTGCGAATCGCACCCCAATTCAAGCCTATTAAAACTAAAAAAAAATTTAACTCCTACAAACGATGCGAAAACCTACCAAATCACATCCGACTGACTTCAAATTTTGCACACAAGTCCCAAATGACACCACAGACCTACTCCAACTCCCAGAACTCCAATCCGAGCCTGGTAACCACAAAGTCCACCCTCGGTCAAACTTCCAAATTTCCAACTTTCGCCATTTCAAGCCTAATTCAACTATAGACATCCAAATCACAATCCGGACATGCTCCTAAGTCCAAAATCACCCAACGGAAAATGGAACCATCAAAACTCTATTCCAGAGTCGTTTACACATAAGTCAACATCCGGTCAACCTTTTCAACTTAAACTTCCAACCTTGAGACTAAGTGTCTCAACTCATTCTGAAACCTTTCCGGACCCAAACCAACTACCCCAGCAAGTCACATAGCAGCTATAAAGTACACAGTGAGCAGTAAATGGGAGAAAGGGCTATACCTCTCAAAATGACCGGCCGGGTCATTACATCATCTCCCTCTTAAACAAACGTACGTCCTCGAACAGGTCTAGAAATGTACCTAGAGTCTCAAATAGGTGTGGATATCTACTCCGCATCTCCCGCTCGATCTCCCAAGTAGCCTCCTCAACTGGGTGACCTCTCCACTGCACCTTCACTGAAGCTATATCCTTTAACCTCAACTTTCGAACCTGTCGATCCAAAATGGCCATCGGCTCCACATCATAAGTCAAATCATTATCCAACTGAACCGTGCTGAAATCCAAAACATGAGATGGATCGTCGACATACTTCCTGAACATTAAAACATGAAATACTGGATGCACACTCGACAGACAAGGTGGCAAGGTAAGCTTGTAAGCCACCTATCCAATCCTCTGAAGCACCTCAAACGGCCCAATATACCGAGGGTTCAACTTTCCCTTCTTTCCAAACTGGATAAGACCCTTCATGGGTAAAACCTTGAGCAGTACCTTTTTCCCAACCATGTAAGCAACATTGAAAACCTTACGATCGCCGTAACTCATCTACCTAGACTGTACCGTGCTAAGCCGATCCTGAATCAATTTAACCTTATGTAAAGCATCCTGAACTAAGTCAGTACCCAATAGCCTAGCCTCACCCGGCTCAAAATAACCCACCGGAGATCGGCACCATCTCTCATACAAAGCCTCATACAGAGCAAATGTTCGACCTGTCGTGATGGAGCCTATCATAGTACTAGGCAAGCCGACATCTCACACATACTAACATTTTTAAAACTCAGATATGCGGAAGTAAGTTTAGATAATTAAGAATTTCACAAATGCTGGATATGAACCTCAAAGTCAATACAAGATCCTCCCAAACGATCTGGGTGTCACAGAGTACATGAGCATATATATATATATATATATATATATATATATATATATATATATATATATAACAACATAGGCTGGTACACTATCTGGAAAGTAAGACAAAATACATAATACTGAAAGATAGAGAAAGGAGGATCAAGGTTTGCGGATGCCAAGCAGCTACCTCGATGATCTCCGAACAGATAGACTCCACGATCAACAACCGGCATGCCCAAAAATGCCTGAATCTGCATACGAGGTGCAGGGTATAGGGTGAGTACAACCAACTCAATAAGTATCTCAAATAAATAGGGCAAGGTAAGAGAAGCTTAATTTGTTGCAGTCACTAGTAAAATCAATACAATTATATCCTTTTTTTATTAACATAATATGAGATTTAAAGCTAGCCCATAAGGCTTCGTAATATGAATGTCCATGTGTGCATGTGTACTGGTCAAAAACCCTACTCAACAGTATTATGGCATGTTTCACATACTGCACGGATAACTCACATGCGACATGGATAGCTCATGTGTCACTAATATCAATATATGGATCTGCACGGACAACTCACGTGCCAATAATATCAATATATGGATCTACACGGACAACTCACGTGCTGCACGGATAATTCACGTGCTAACAATAACATAAATCGCCCGGCATAACTGTAGGCCCCAGTCCAAAATATCATACAGAAGCAATGAAGCAAGTGTACAAGTATATAATGAATAAAGTAAGATTCTCCTATCTTTGGAGTGGTATAAATAATATTTTAAGGTGTAGGCATGTGCAAAGTGTGCTCTCATAGCTGATACGCTCAAATTACACATATATAAATGGTGTAAGGCAGTTGGTGTCAAATATAATAACCCAACTAGGTTGGGGTCGAATCCCAGAGGGAATAGGTATGAAAAGGTTGCTTGAATAGTGTGAAACTTGACTTAAGCCGTATTTCTACTCCGTTAGCTTAAAAAGAGTTTGTAATTGTGAATTGTCAAGAAAATCTATTTTGTTAAGAGAATTTAATTAATTTGATTAAGAAACCAAGGTTGTGTCCCCATCAACGGAATGTAATGCTATCGGTGTTAATACGATATATTTCTAATGGAAGGTTCTTTGATATGCAAATAGTTCCTAAATGACTTTCCTAAATATTCCAATAACTAGGTAGTATTTGCTCTTTATGATTTTACCAAATATAAAAGAGTTACAATTAAGAGCAAGTAATTTATGCCAAGTAGAAGTCACTTATCACTAAATGATTCTATTAAACAAGGTTTAAAGCCTTGAGTTCTGGCTATTCAATTCTACCAAACCCTAACCCACTTTTCTAAGTAAAGATAGAGTAAAATGGCACTAGTCAATGTTTGCAACCATCAACCATAAATGAAGCATAAGAAATAAATAGAAATCAACCAACAAATATATATATATTTAATGGTAAACACCTATTAATATTACACCCACTTTGGGTCCACAACCTTAGTATTTAAAGTTAGCTACTCATACTAGAATACAAGAACAAAGTAATAAATAAAGTCATAAAGCTTACAAAGAGGACAAAGTCTTGGAATCTCTCTCAAAAGCTTCCAAAATAATGGTATATTCAGTACTCTAAGTGTAGCCTCTTTTTCAGACAAGATGGTCCACAAAAATCCTAATCATTCTATTTATAATGGTCTAAAAGTCGTGGTCCAAAAGTGACAAAAATGACCCTGCAAATCAAGTCTGCGACCGCAGAATGGGTCGCAGAACGCTTTTGTTGTCCGCATATCTTCATTTTTCACCGCATAATTGATCACAAAGTTTTTCAATTTTCCATCGCATTATGGTTATGCGGTCCGCATATTGGTTTCGCGACTACATAACGTACCGCAAAGTCATCTTCACTGGAACTCCTTTTGCATTTGTGAGATCACTATGCAGTCTGCATAAGAGTTATGCGACCGCACAATGGATTGAAGACTTGACTCTCAGAAAATGGGATGATCTGCTTCATTCTGTGATGGGTCTGCGGTCCGCACATCACTTTTCCGGTCGCAGACCTGCCGCATTTCTGCCTTTCAATGGGTTTTGTCATCTTTTTTATGTTCTTGGCTCTTCAAGTCAGGTTTCCTGCAAAACACCAAAACTACATAAGAAATGACTTATAGTGCTTTAAAAGATGAGCTAAAGTCTATGTAATTAGTATCAAAAGTGTCGCATTTCTACGGCACATCAACACCCCCAACTTAGACTCTTGGTTGCCCTCAAGCAACTAAAAAGTCAACCTACTAAATACTAATCTACTTCCGACTGATCACAAAGAAGCAGTGACTATGGATGGTCCTGATTGTTAGCTAACAAGCATGTAACTTCTTTTATTCACAGCTAAATATGCACTTGTATCCTACTTCAAGAAGACTAACTTATGCTAAATCTTGCAATTCATGCGTGCTCACATCAAAGAAAATCCCCAACTCAACACATATGTACAAGGGATACAATCTAACACTCTTGCACTCAGGAAGAAGGCTAAGTGCTACAAGTATCAGTCTATATACTTGCCCTTATTTTAACTCCTTGCTACCTCAGGAATAATTGGTTGTAGATCAAAAAGGACTTTTAAAGGTTATAGTGTAGGTTTCAGGACTGGTTGGATGAATATTTGGGAATATAGTGACTGTACCCTCCTTGAACGCTACTCACATTTTTTTCTTTTTGCATTTTGCTTCTTTTTAAACCACATAGCTCGTATTGACCTCTAGTACCAACATAGAACCACCTTAAAGTACCTCTCTAATTTTCTCAAAACTCCATTATTTTTTATATACATATATTTTCTTTTGCTTTTCTATTGGAGCTTGAGTATCTTCATCTAACATAACTTTGAGGTATTTGCTTCTACACACAATGAACATCTTCACCATTTCCCAATTGATACCAACACCCCCAACTTAGACTTTTAGCCTTATTCTCAACATTCAAGGAGGGACGGGTTCAAAAGAGGGAATTATTTCTCAAAAAGGTAAAGGTTTGTAATGTAGTAGCCAAATAAAAGGTTAAAGGCTCAACGGGGGATAACTACGACGATACATGCACCACAGAGGTCAATTTGGTCAAAGACTAGTTTGCAATCACAAAGAGAGCCTAAGATCATTTCGACACTCAATCATCACCCTAAGATTTGCATTGAGGAACCAACCGGGCAAGTTCTAGACATTACAAGTTGAGCACATGCATTATTTACACAAATTCTCACCACTCACGACGCATGAACTGGTCGAATTGGCATAATTTCAGCCCTCAAGTGAATACAAGGCAATTCAATGCTTCATCACATGATATTTGAGATTCTAAGTAAGCACAAAGTTAAAGAGCGAGCCTCGATTTCACAAGAATGACTAACTTTTTATTTACAAAATTTGAAGGGTGCAATTTATTCCACAAAAACTTATCACATGCTTGAATCTAGGACAAAAGCACCAAACAAGTTACAACGTTTTATGCTACGAACATGGTTCTACTATTACACCCTTGGAAAAGAACCTGGCAAAGAAAAACCAAGAAGAATTCATTACTATATACAAATCTACATTATTAAGACTAAAAGTTTATATACAAGTTGCAAAGGTTGACTACCCCACCTCAACCTAAGAGCATGCATTGTCCCCAATGCATTGAGAAAGTTAGATAAAAGTTTAGGGGCTTCCTGGGGTACACTAGGCACTTGGAGGGGTTGGAATATCTGAGGCGACGGTGGGTGGATCCTCTGATAGGACAGTGGGTGGAATATCTAAGTCATTCGTGGGGCCGGGAGCTAACACTGTGGAGGCAGTGGGTGGAGCCTCTGACTCGACAGTGGTATCCGAGACCAAAGTAGGAAGCTCTGCCAGTTGCGGAGCTGGGTCCTGGACCTGGGAGATGCTAGCCTCACCACATGATGGTTGTGTGGTTGTGGTAGTAGCCCTAGCAACCATATCTACAAGGGAGTGTGCGATAGCTGTCTGCACATCCGCCTCCTCCTCACCCAGTGTATCCGTATAAACGGCAACTTGTTTGCCTCTGTTGCCCCTCTAATCATCACCCTCCTCAAGTATCTCCTCCTCATCTGTTTCCTCACGAGACTCTCCAGATTCCTCATCTGAATGATCATCGGTGTCTGTAACGGAACCCAGAGCTTGTAAGATGTCAGTACCAAGTGCCTCCTCAGCTAACAGGAGGTTTGTGAAATCCAGATTGAAGCTTGGTATGTGGGAGGTTCCAGTGCTCTGCTCCCCTTCCACTAGAAGAAGGGTGGTCAAATCAAACTCCAGTGTCTGCATCTTATGCAGCTCTGATTTGAGCTCAGCTACATTCTTTTTGAGTTGAGGCATGTCCCCAGCTCCATCTCGCTCAACCTTCTCAAGGCGAGCTTCAAAGTGCTTGAGTCGATCCTCATATGATAGATGTTATTTTTGAAGATCACTTACTGAGGCTTGGATCGGGGCCAATGCTTGCCGGAGGAGCGATGGAAGTTCTTTTGTCAATTTGTCTACTTTGGCATTTGCATGTTGTGCCAGTAGACCAATCTTGTAGAGTGCGGGCAGTGAGACAGGTGGTGTCGCAGTTGCTGGTCTAGGAGTGGATGTGGAGGTACCTGGTGCGGAAAAAGTTCCTGGCACTGATGAGGCAGCAGGTGTTGCTGAGGTGGACGAGGTCGTAGGGAGAGTGAGTGATTGCTCTAGTGGATCTTCTACCACTTTATCCGTAGCATCATTGTGCCGAGTGATGTCAATGTCCTGAACAACCTTTTCTATGCGGTCATATTTGGGGAACGGAGGAACTTCCCTAGCTTTATACAAAGCATGGATTAAGCATGAGAGGGGAGCGAGGTTTCTTTCTGGTTTTCCCGGATCCCAATCTCACAGAATATAAGCTCTCCCACATTAATCTTGATACCTGACATGATCCAAGCAATACGGATCGCCTTCTCGATATTGATGTCAGTCTCATTTCTCGTAGGCCGTATACGAGAACAGATAAAACTTAGCTAATACAGACCTTCTTGGGTGAAATCCCTCTTGTGAATCTTTTGGCATGGTGCAATCCAGGGTGGAGTTCCTTTGGCTATGACAGAGGCTACCCAAGCACGCTCAGATTCCTTATTTGTAATCTTTGCCTCATATTTTTCCATGCCTGGCTCCCACTCTTCAAAATATACATCATTGATTGATTGGGAATTACAGAGTATTGCAACTCCTCGGACTAAGAAAAAGTTCAAGTATCTACAGTTTCTCTTTTGTTCTGAGTTCCTGGATGCAGCATATGCAACATAAAATTCCCTAACAAGCGCCTCGTTGTACTCCCCCGGAACCTTAGTGAAAACTCCCATCCCCTCGTTTTGATGTTTTTAGCACATGCAGGTAGTGTTCTTTAAGACCGTTCAAACTCAGCTGCTTTTCTTCGAGGATCTTTCGTTTTGACAGGCCATATCTGTACAGATTCCAAGAGCCGGTAATCCTAAACCTGAAATCCTCACCACTCTTTCTGCGTGCTTCGTCCTGGAGGTCAACTGGTGCCACAAGGTCAGCTGTGCCTCCTCCTCTTCAGACTGGGAGGTAGGCTCAAATGAATTTCTGGATGTGTCGGGCCATTTGCGTTGGTATTGTTGTGATTGTGGGCTTATAGCTGCAGCCCTTTTCTTTCCTCAAATGGTTGGTGTTCGCGATGCTAAGGATTTCTTTAGTGTCATTTCTGCTAATTAATAAGGAGTTGGTATAAGGTAGGGAATGTGTAACATATGGTAGAGAAATGAGAGACACAAAATATTCTGCGAGCAGTTATGCGATCATAGAACAACTCTACGAACCACAAACCACAACGCAAAAGATAACCATCAGAAGCAAAAAAAGAATTATGCGGGCCGCAAAAGAGGTGGCAGAACAAGTTTGCGACCGCAGATCGGTCGCATTTTGAACTTTGAACTAACCTTGATTCTGCTTAGGTCTGCGACCATTATGCGGTCCGCAAACCATTTATGCGGCCGCAGACTCAACCGCACCTTGGTTGCTACAAAACTCTCAAACACGCAGAATGCGATGACTTTGTGGATCGCAAAACAGTTATACGGACTGCAAAGATCATCTTCTCCACTTAAAATTCACTCACATGCAACATTTATGCAACACTAAGTATCTAATGCTCAAATTTTGAGAGACCATTATACACACTCAACATCAGGTCATTTTTATGCTCAGCCTCACAATAACTAATGCAAATTGTCATAAATTTCCAACCCCCATACCCAAATCAGTCCCCTAATTCTAACCCCCAAATTTTGATTGACCCACATCATATATCTTCCCCCAAAGTCGATTCCCAGTACACGAGATAAGAAGTTGGGTAGATAGAGAAGGGTATCATGGATGAGAGGGGAGAATAAGGCGAGTGAAAGCACACGACAATCTTGAAATTAACTGAGCAAGAGAAATGTTGGAAATTTACATACCAGATGTCAGACGATCGAGCAAGCCACTTTGGTGTGAATCGCGAGAAAAGTGAGCCTTTCTTTTCAAATTCTTTTT
The DNA here is from genome assembly GCF_000390325.3 of Nicotiana tomentosiformis. Taxonomy (NCBI): domain Eukaryota; kingdom Viridiplantae; phylum Streptophyta; class Magnoliopsida; order Solanales; family Solanaceae; genus Nicotiana; species Nicotiana tomentosiformis. The sequence continues at coordinate 2,854,589 of NC_090813.1, forward strand.
ATTTTTCTCAGTGTTTTTCTTTTGTGTTATATTTCGTGCTTGGGTGTGTGAGATTAGAGACGATAGATGGAAGTCAGAGAGAGAAAGAAGTAGGGCTTAATACCTGAGGATTTTGCAGTGACAAGACCAACGCATAACATATTATGCGGCCGCATATGTGTTTTGCGATGGGTTAGTACCTGGGTGGTGCGCAACAGATTTGCGATCCACTCTGCGGTCGCAGCATGATTCTGCGGGCCACATAAGTTAAATTTCCTCCGTATTTTTAAGGCCCAATTTGAATGGTGTTCTTCTTGTGTCTGCGACCATTATGCGATCTGCGAACCCTTTATGCGGCCGCATATGTTGCCGCAGAACAACAACTGAAGCTCAACTTGTTTTCCTTCATTTTTCCTCTACCTTTGTATCCTATTTCTTTGTATTTTAGGTAACAAGCATTTTAACACACACGTCAAACTGTTCAACACTTACAAATAAACCTACCAAAATTAAAATCTAACCAAAAGAATGTTACCAAAACATGGGTTGCCTCCCAAGAAGCGCTTGATTTAACGTCGCGGCACGACGATGTTGCCCCCATTTTGGCTAATCAGTGGGGGGATTAGTATAGGACCATCCTTGAGTGAAAATTGTTCTACCAGATGCCTTTCTCTAATGGTTTCGATGTGATGCTTGACCCTTTGGCCATTTACTTAGAAAGTTCGAGTCCCGTCCTCGGATTCTAATTCAATAGCGCCATAAGAAGACACACTCTCACCTTTGAATGGGCCAGACCATTTGGATGTGAGTTTGCTCGAAAAGAACTTCAATCTTGAGTTGAAGAGTAAGACCAAGTCACCGGATTTGAATTCCCGCTTCAAAATCTTCTTGTCATGAACAAACTTCATTCTTTCTTTATACATGGCTGCATTCTCGTAGGCATGGAAACGAAACTCTTCCATCTCGTTGAGTTGCATCATCCTTAAATTAGTAGCTTCAGCCCAGTCAAGATTTAACTTTCTCAATGCCCACATGGCTTTGTGTTCAAGTTCCACTGACAGTGACAAGCCTTACCAAAACCAATCGGTAAGGTGAGGTGCCAATGAGTGTCTTAAATGTTGTTCGATAGGCCCACAATGCATCATCTACCTTCTTTGACATGTCAGTCCTGTTTGCATTAACAGTTTTTGCTAGAATATTGTTGATTTCCCGGTTGGAGACTTCAACTTTACCGCTTGACTGAGGATGATAAGGGGTAGCCACCTTGTGCTTAACTCTATATGTTTTGAGCAACCCGACAAAAGCTTTGTTGCAAAAGTGAGAACCACCATCACTAAGGATGGCCCTTGGGGTTCCAAACCGAGTAAATATGTTCTTCTTCAAGAAGTCAGTTACACTTCTTGCCTCATTGTTCGTTAAGGAAATCGCCTCAACCCACTTGGAGATATAATCAACCGCCACCAAGATATATGTCATGCCATAAGAGCTTACGAAGTGACCCATGAAATCTATCCACCACACATCAAAGATCTCGACCTCTATCACAAAGTTCATAGGCATCCCATGCCTTCTAGAAATTGTCCCTTCTATTTGACATTGATCACATGCCTTACCATTTGGTTTGCATCTTGGTAGATCGATGGCCAATAATAGCCACATTCAAGCACTTTTGCCACAATACGATTTCAACCGTGGTGACCCCCAACTAGGGAGTCATGACATGCTTTGAGAAATTTGAATTACCTCATCTTCCGTAACACAACGCCGCATGATGTTGTCGGTGCAAATCCAGAACAAAAAGGGTTCCTCCCTATAGTATTGCCTACACTCCCGCAAGAACTTTTTCTTTTGATAAGCTTCCAATCCGTCGGGGATAAGGTCACTAACCAAGAAGTTAGCGATGTCGGCATACCAAGGAGTGGAGGTGCTAGATATTGCCAATAAATGTTCATCTGTTAAGGCATCATTAATTTCAAGATCTTCTTTTGGTCTCCCTGCCTCTTCAAGCATAGATAAGTGATCTGCAACTTGATTCTCTATTCCATTCCGCTCTTTGACTTCAAAGTCAAACTCTTGTAACAAAAGAACCCACCTAATCAATCTTGGTTTAGCATCCTTCTTTGCCATAAGGTAGCGGAGAGCAGCATGATCGGTGTAGACTATCATTTTGGATCCTAACAAATAGGCCCGGAATTTTTCAAAAGCATAGACAATAGCAAGTAGTTCTTGCTCAATTACAATGTAATTCATTTGTGCGACATTGAGTGTCTTGCTTGCATAGTAGACATGATGAATAATCTTGTTATACCGTTGACCAAGTACTTCTCCAATAGCTATACCACTGGCGTCACACATGAGTTCAAATGAAAGAGACCAATCGGATGTGAAAATTAGGTGCCGTGGTGAGCCTTACTTTCAATTACTCAAAAGCTTTGAGGCACTTCTCATTGAACTCAAACTTAGCATCCTTTTCAAGGAGCTTGCACATGAGACTTGCAATTTTTGAGAAGTCCTTGATAAATCACCTGTAAAAACCGGCATGCCCCAAAAGGCTCCGAACACCCTTTACCGAAGTGGGAGGAGGAAGCTTGGAAATGATCTCGATATTTGCCCGATCAACCTCTATGCCTTTCTTGAAAATTTTGTAGCCAAGAACAATACCCTCGTCTACCATGAAGTGATATTTTTTCCCAATTGAGCACAAGGTTTGTTTCCACACATCTTTTGAGCATTTGCCTAAGGTTGGCAAGGCAATGCTCAAAGGAATTACCAACTACAGAGAAGTCATCCATGAATACCTCTAAGAAATCCTCCACCATGTCCGAGAAGATTGACATCATGCATCGTTGAAAAGTAGTTGGAGCATTGCATAGCCCAAATGACATCCGGCTAAAAGCAAAGGTTCCATGCGGACATGTGAATGTCGTCTTCTCTTGGTCTTCCAAGGCGATGTTGATTTGGTTGTAGCCGGAGTAACCATCCAAGAAATAATAAAATGACCTTCCCGCTAGCCGATCAAGCATTTGATCAATAAAAGGCATAGGGAGATGGTCCTTGCAAGTATCACTATTGAGCTTCCGGTAGTCCATGCAAACTCTCCACCCGGTCATCGTCCTCGTTGGGATGAGTTCACTTTTGTCATTTTGACTCACGGTCATGCCTCCTTTCTTTGGCACACATTGCACCGAACTCACCCAAGGACTATCGGCAATAGGGTAGACAACCCCGGCATCCAACCATTTTATGATTTCTTTCTTTACCGCATCTTGTATGGAAGGATTTAACCTTATTTGATGCTCCACACTAGGTTTGCTCTCATGCTCCAATTGTATCTTGTGCTCACGGATTACGGCGGGAATCCCACGGATATCCACTATAGTCCAACCAATGGCCTGTCTGTTCTCCCTCAAGGTATCCAATAAGTGTTCAACCTGCACATTATTCAACAATGAAGAAACAATTACGGGTAGAATTTCATTAGAGCCAAGAAATTTATACCTTATGTGCGGCAGAAATGGCTTGAGCTCAAGTTATGGCGGCTCGATAATTGAAGGCTTAGAGGGAGGAGTGACTCTATTCTCTAAGTCAAGAGAAAGCTTCTTTGGTGCATAAGTGTAGAACCCAAGCCCTTCCAATGCATTCACCGATTCCACGTATCCTTCCATGTCCTCACCATCAAAATTTACCAAAATAGCCGCCAATGCCTCACCAAGGCATTCCTCTTCCATCTTCACCTTGACTGCATCCTCTACCTCATCAACAATATCAATGACTGAGATACTCCCGTATGCATGTGGCAATTTCATACACTTACTTGCTTGAAAGTTAACTTCTTCGTCATTAACTCGGAACTTGATAACATTTCGTTTCGAGTCCATCAGTGCCCTCCCGGTAGCAAGGAAAGTTCTCCCTAAGATGATAGGGATCTCTTTATCAATATCACTATCGAGAATAACAAAGTCAGCAGGGAGGAGAAATGTCCCCACTTTCACAAGCACATCATCAACTATTCCCACCGGTCGCTTGAACCGTCGGCCATTTGCAACCTCATACTTGTAGGTCTAGGTATACCTAATCCCGCTTGCTTGTAGATAGAAAGGGGCATTAAGTTGATGCTAGCCCCATTATCATAAAGGGCTCGTGCAAAGTCACGCGATCCAATAGTCCATGGAATGGTGAAGGCTCTCGCGTTCTCTTCTTTTTGGACGGCGGTTGTTGCAATGATAGAACTAACCCGGTGAGTCACATTCACCACTTCATTCTTGATGGTTTTATTTTTAGTGATCAAGTCCTTCAAGTACATAGCAAAACCCGGCATAACTTGAAATACTTCCACAAATGGAATGTTCACTGATAATTGCTTTAGGATGTCATAGAACGTTTCGAGTTTTCTATCATCAACCTTTCTAGCTAGTCTTTGAGGGAAAGGAGGAGGAGGTCTAGGAATTGGTGCTAGAGTTTTTGGTGCCTCTATTACCTTTCCCTTAACCTCTTCATGGTTCACTTCTTAAGTTCTCACCTTCTTCGGGAGTCTTTCAACTTCAACAACATTTGGCACCTCAATTTGTGCCTCGACTTCTTGTTCAGAATCTTTCACTTTGACCACTTGTTCATTCTCTCCTTGAAGTAGTTTCCCACTTCGAGTTATGATTTACATACAATGAGAAGTTGGACCACTCCCACTACCTTTTGGGTTTGCAATGTATCACTTGGGAGCGTGCCTTTTTGCTTCGGATTTTGATTCTTGAGAGATCCCTCATTTGCATCTCCAACTTTTGAATAGATGCGGTGTGAGAACCCACAAGTTCGGTCATATTCTTCATTGAAGTGTCAGATCTCTCTTGATTTTGCAATACTCTTTCAAGCATGTTTTACAACTTGGACTCACTTGAAGCACTTTCCTTCCAATGTGGAGAATTAGAATATTTCCCCTTTGGTGGAACATAGGGGTTCGAACTCCGATTTGAAAAATTGTTGTTATTGTTACTCCAATTTCCTTGATTTGAACTACATTGGTCATTTTTCCACTATTGGTTGCCTTACCCTTGCGGGTTAGACCTCAATTTGTGTTGTTGTCCTGAACCTTGGTAGGGTTGTCTTTGATATCCTCCTTGAGGATTGTTGACATAGCTTGCTTCTTCGTATTCCTCATTTGACATGGGTTGCACAACTTCCACAACATTCACCTTTTTTGTTTGGCTTTCAGTAAACATTTGTGTCAACACGTTGACATTTGTGGCAATCCCGACAATTACTTGATCTCTTTTTTGGTTCTCCTTAATCATGTTAGACAAGGAAGGAGTACCATATGCAATTCCACTCGTGGTGTCTTCCGAGTGCCAAGCTTGGTTATGTTCTGCCATCTTGTTGAGGATTTGTGTGACCCTTGCAAATGTTTTATCCATAAAGGATCCATCCACTGCATTTTTGGCTATGGATTGATTCATAGGATCCAAGCCCATGTAAAACTTCTCCAACAAAATATTATTCGGAAAGCCAAGATTCGGCAACCTCACCAAATATAGCTTGAATCTATCCAATGCCTCTTGTAGATGCTCTCCCGGTAATTGCTTGAAGAAGAAAATTTTATCCCCAAAACTTGTACTTCTTGCTTTGCGGAAACCATTTTGCTAGGAAAGCTAGGACAAGTTCGGGCCAAGTATGGATGGAACTAGGAGGTAGATTTTGGATCCACTATCTTGTCTCTCCAGTTAGAGAGTACTTGAACACCCTCAACCATAGGGAAACATCTGAGACATAATTCTGCTTGTGCATTGCACACACACCCAAAAGTTTTCTGAGATGTTGTGTCGAAACATCGTCGGTGGAATTTCGGAAGAACCCCTCTGCCTTTAGCATTAGGATTAGACTGTGTTCCACTTTGAAGGTGGCAACATCAACTCTTGGAGGGACAATGGCAGTTGTATCCTCAATATACTCATCTATATCCGCAAACACATTCTTTTCTTTCGGCTCGCCCATGTTTACCTAATGACACCAAGCAAAGTGTGATGGAATAGAAGAAGACGTAAAGTAAAGCACACACTATATAAATAGTGTAAGGCAATCGGTGTCAAATATAATAACCCAACTAGGTTGGGGTTGAATCCCACACGGAATAGGTGTAAAAAGGTTACTTGAATAGTGTGAAACTTGATTTAAGCTGTAGTTCTACTCCGTTAGCTTAAAAAGAGTTTTGTAATTGTGAATTGTCAAGAAAATATATTTTGTTAAGAGAATTTAATTAATTTTATTAAGAAACCAAGGTTGTGTCCCCATCAATGGAATGTAATGCTATCGATTTTAATATGATATATTTCTAATGGAAGGTCCTTTGATATGCAAATAGTTCCTAAATGAATATCCAATATATTCCAATAACTAGGTAGTATTTCCTCTCTATGATTTTTCCAAATATAAAAGAGTTATAACTAAGAGTAACTAATTTATGCCAAGTAAAACCCACTTATCCCTAGGCGATTCTATTAAATAATATTTAAAGTCTTGAGTTCTTGCTATTCAATTCTACCAAACTCTAACCCACTTTTCTAAGTAAAGATAGAGTAAAATGGCACTAGTCAATGTTTGCAACCATCAACCATAAATGAAGCATAAGAAATGAATAGAAATAAACCAACCATTATATATATATATTCAATGGTAAATACCCATTAACATTACACCCACTTAGGGTCCACAACCTTAGTATTTAAAGTTAGCTACTCATACTAGAATACAAGAACAAAGTAATAAATAAAGTCATAAAACTTACAAAGAGGACAAAGTCTTGAATTCTCTCTCAAAAGCTTCCAAAATAATGGTGTATTCAATACTCTAAGTGTAGCCTCTTTTTCAGACAAGATGGTCCACAAAAATTCTAATCATTCTATTTATAATGGTCCAAAAGCGTGGTCCAAAAGTGACAAAACTAACCCTGCAAATCAAGTGTGCGACCGCAGAATGGGTCGCAGAACGCTTTCGCTGTTCGCACATCTTCATTTTTCACCGCAGAATTGATCACAAAGTTTTTCAATTTTCCATCGCATTATGGTTATGCGGTCCGCATATTGGTTTCACGACCGCATAACGTACCGCAAAGTCATCTTCATTGGAACTCCTTTTGCCTTTGTGTGATCACTATACGGTTTGCATAAGAGTTATGCGACTGTACAATGGATCGCAGACTTGACTCTCAGAACCGGGATGATCTGCTTCATTCTGCGATGGGTCTGCAGTCCGCACATCACTTTTGCGGTCGCAGACCTGCCACATTTCTGCCTTTTCATGTGTTTTTGTCATCTTTTTCATGTTCTTGGCTCTTCAAGTCTGGTTTCCTGCAAAATACCAAAACTACATAAGAAATGACTTATAGTGCTTTAAAAGGGTATCAAAAGTGCCACATTTCTACGGCACATTAGTAGCTCAATCCGGAAATTTCATTAATGAAAAGCATTTATCAAGTTCGTTCAAGGATTAAACATCTAAGTAGACTCATCATGGCTCAATTAGATCACATAAATTGTTACCACATGTTAGATATCAAAGCTAGAAGCTTAACAGTCATTTCTGGGCTTATAGGAGCCCGAGCACAACCCAAACATGAATACACAACCCCGGTGCCCGCACACGGGATCATCCCCACACATGTGCGCACCCAAAAGCATGTGGCTATCACAACATTTCAGGCAACTAGTGCCTCAACCGAGTTTAAATACGATACTTACCTCAAGCAACTCGAATCACTCTGCTAGCAAGCCCTTGCCTCGCGAATCGGCCTCTAAACGTCTCGAATCTAGCCATAAACAATTATATACAATCAACACGAAATAAAGGAATCAATTCCATAAGAAAATATCAAGTTCTTAGTCAAAAGTCACTCTAAAGCCGGCCCCCGAGCCCACATCCCGAAATCCGATAAAAGTTACAAAATCCAGAAGCACATTCAACCATGAGTCCAACCATACCAAATTTACAAAAAGCTAACACCCAATCGACCCCCAAATTTCCAATTTAAACTCTCCAAATCCCTAGCCCCAACTCCCAAAATTACACCTCAAAACCACACAATCTAGGTGGGAAAATCAATGGGGTAACATAATTCTTGAATAAATTAAACCACGAGTGACTTACCTCAAGAAAACCCTCGAAAAGCCTCTCAAAAATCGCCTTAGACCGAGTTGGAATGTTCAAAAATAAAAAAAACCCACGGAACCCTCGATTTAATATTCTGCCCAGGCCTTCTCGCTTCTGCGGCCCACAAATCCACTTTTGCAGTCAAAAATTCGTATATGCGGATGCCACTAAAGGGCCGACCAACCGCTTCTGCGGTCACAAATCTCGCTTCTGCGGTGCGCATCTGCGCAAAACCATCCGCTTATGCGGACAAGTGACTCCAACTCCCTCTTCGCTTCTGCGATCCACCACGCGCAGGTGCGAGTCCGCACCTGCGGAAATTCATCTGCATCCGCGCTCCACAACCCCCAATCCAAACTACGCTTCTGCTCTTCCCCAGCTCGCACCTGCGACCAAAGTTCCGCAGGTGCGATTGCACCAGAAGGCTTCAGCTGCAACACCCTTTCAAACTCCAACTTTAATCTGTTAAACGTCTGAAACTCACCCGAGGCCCCCGGAACCTCAACCAAATATACCAACAAATCCTAATACACGATACGAACTTAGTCGAGCCCTCAAATCACATCAAACAACATCAAAAGTATGAATTGCATACCAATTCAAGCCTATTGAAACTAAGAAAATTCCAGCTTCTACAAACGACGCCGAAACCTACAAAATCACGTCCGACTGACCTCAAATTTTGCACACAAGTCCCAAATGACACCACGGACCTACTCCAACTCACGAAACTCCAATTCGAGCCCGGTAACCACAAAGTCCACCCTCGGCCAAACTTCTAAATTTTTAACTTTCGCCATTTCAAGCCTAATTCAACTATAGACCTCCAAATCACAATCCGGACACGCTCATAAGTCCAAAATCACCCAACTGAGCTAACAGAACCATCAAAACTCCATTCCGGAGTTGTTTAAACATAAGTCAACATCCGGTCTACCTTTTCAACTTAAGCATCCAACCTTTAGACTAAGTGTCTCAACTCATTTCGAAATATTTTTGGACCCAAACCAACTACTCCGGCAAGTCACATAGCAGCTATAAAGTACAAAATGAGCAGTAAATGGGGGAACGGGGCTACAACTCTCAAAACGATCGGTCGGGTCATTACAGATAATCCCTGAATGGAGAGGTTGCATATTTTATAATGAGCAGGACTCCTTACTTGAAGAGAACTCTATCCAAGATAAGAGAATAGTTACAAGTTGAAGTTGACTAAAACTCTTCTACTAAGGAAGAGTAAAGCATTAGAACTCTAGTTAATCTTTATTTACTAACTTTATAAATATCAATGTTGTTCTCTTTCACAGGTGACACACAAATATAGAAGTGAAAACACGAATCGAGAGCGAAATAGCAAGGCATTTTGTGAGCAATTCCTGTGAGATTCAAGAGTTTGATCCTGAAGCTACACGAACCAGATTGAAGAACCAATTCCATACAGAGTTTTATGTATCTTTCTTTATTTCTAGTTCAAAGTGTAGTAAGCGTTTTGAGTTGTACCTTTCAGCTTTCTTAGAAGCAAATTGTACCTGGTACATGAGTTGTATTATTCAAGTTAGAGTTAACTTGAACTAGACGCAACAGCCTATGGCGTGTTACTACAAGGGTTAGAGTTAATCCTTAGGTTTGCAAGAGGTTGTAAACTCGAATTGTATTGTTCAAATTAGAGTTAACTTGAAGCAGTCGCAACAGCCTGTGGCTTGTTGCTACAAGGGTTAGAGGTAATCTTTAGGTTTGCAAGAGTTTGTAAACTTTGTCATTGGCTCAGAGTTGTAGTAAAGTTTTGGGAAAATTCTACTGGGTAATAAGTCATGATTTTTTCACCTTTTGAGCCAGGTGTTTTCCACGTAAAAATTCATATGTTCTTTACTTTCTGTATTAATTACTCCACAACTGTAGTGTAAGGAACATATAAAAGAACCAGATCCTTCGACAATGTAGTGCACGCGAAAAATTGGACATCACAAAAATCATCCCTTCTTATGTGGTATTGAAGTATAAAACATGAAGTGTTATGTTCGGCACCTGTCCATATTGACCAATTTCATTTCAATAATGACTTTCAATCATGTTGGGCCAACACAATTTATGATATACATTAAGGAATGGACACATTAATTTAGTAACTTAATTAAGAGTAAAAATAAAAAAAGTGAAAGCAATTAAGGGCATTTAGGGCCTCCTCTCTTAGTCTTCCAGTTATTGTAACAAGGGCAAAATTGCTTGTTTCCATATGTTCCTGGAGGAACACAAAGGCATTTCGCACATCATTTTTCACAGAAAAACATGCATGGTTTCTTGAATGCTGTCTTTGAACATCTGTATATGCACCTCGCTCCACACTCTGCAAATTTATACAGACAGGAAAAATAAATATTAAAAAATTATCTCACATTTCTAATAAGTGAACTAATTGTGTAAATATTTTGTATTTCGTCAATATATAGAACTTAAATTCAAAATTAGGCGAGCAAAAGAATTCCCGTACCTTGAGGATGGAGGCTACCAGGAGTGATACCATACTAGAAAAACAATTAAATAAAGACGCAAGGATTAGCAACTTAATTAGGATGAAAAAAGAAGTAGAATTCAAATTGCTGTTGATGCCTCATTTTCCTAACAATTCTTACCATAGGAAAAGTATTGGGAGGTTGAGCCTGAGGTGCTGGAGGCTCTGTTATGCTTGCCTGTGAAACAATGTAAGGCATGTCAATGTCACCAACAACCAGAACTACTACTATTATTACGTCTCAATCTCAAAAATAAATTCAGATCCACTATATAAATTCTCATTGTCCATATATCACTCCCATTTTGGTCGGCATTAAAAACCAAAAGGAAGATAATAAGAAGAAGAAAAAGAGTAATAGGAACTTACATGGGTTGAAACAAGAAGAAGAACCATTAATAATAGAATAAGATGGAGTAGTATTACAAGACTAGGCTTCCTTTCCATTTTGTTTCTCTGTCGATACAAAATAATTGACCAAAGTGGGAAGTGGGAGGTGACTACAAAGAGAGAGTTAGCTGAAGAATTTATAGGCAGTTATTAGTGGTTTTTCTATATGACGTTTCAGAATTTTATTGGTATATCATACTGTTCTCTGCACGAGAAGAAAGTGCAATATGTTAAACAGTATCTGATAGCAACATTATAATGTATTGCCAAACTTTGGGTTCTGTAAAATTACTTTTACATCCTCGTCCTTTTTGTTTTCTTTTTCCTTCAACCATTGTTGTTTTTGTTGCTCGTTTTGGGTAAGCAAGAGCTTTATTCACTCGCATGGTTTGAGTTATATCACTAAAGAAATTAAAAAGAGAAACAAATTTGTACTAAGAAGAGTCAAAGTATTTAGGAGGTCTCATCTAGTAAAGAAAGTGAAAACTATTTTGAGATAAATTGATGTGGAAAAATTGTACTTTTTGCTCATTTAAATTTCAAAATTTGTCCTTCTTTAAACTATTATTAATGTTGTTAATTAAGGTGTAAAAATTAATCATGAGAGCTTATAGAATATGTGTTGTTTCTATGACAAGAGTAAGAAAAGTACGAAACTTAATATACGACGTGGTTTGTAGGATGTATTAGGAAAAATAATACATGTATTAGCTTTGGTATTATTAATCCCTTATTTGTTAGTATTTTTCAATTTATGTATAACTAATACTTGTATTAGTTATACACCATATTCAGTGGGCATTTGGACATAAGAATTGTAAAATTCCAAAATAGGGGAAAAAAAATATTTTCAAGTGAAAATGATATTTGAAATTTAGAGTTTTGTTTGGACATAAATATAATTTTGGGTTGTTTTTGAAGTTTAGTGAGTGATTTGAGTGAAAATTTTGAAAAATAACTTTTTGGAGTTTTTCAAATTTTTGAAAATTTCCAAAATGCATCTTCAAGTGAAAATTGGAAATTTTATGAACAAACGCTGATTTCGAAAAAAAGTGAATTTTTTTTGGAAAAAAAGAAAAAATTTCTTATGTCCAAACGGGCTCTCAGTACTATTCTTCATACATATCAAATCATGAATTAGCAATACATGAGTTCTAATACATAGGGGTATACATAGGACAGGTTGGTTCGGATTTTCCAATTACCAAACCAAACCATTTATGTCGGATTTTAAAATCTATAAATCAAACCAAACTAATAAAAGTCAGGTTTTTCAATCTCGATTTTTTTCGAATTTTTCAGTTTTCTCAGATTTTTCGGGGTTTTTTTTTCCGGTAAAATCTTCATAGCATAAAATATATCACTTGTGTTTCAAGTATTGTTTTAGTCCTAGTAGGATACAACGATATAAGGTGTTACTCACGGAAATAACACAAAATAATGTGAGATGAGTCATGACATTGTACTAAAATATTCAACAATAAAGAAAATAAAATCGCATAAAATAAATATAGCTAATTAATAAGTGTCACGACCCAAAATTACGTGACCGACACACTACCCAACCCGAGCGAACCAAATCATGTGATGCGCCCAAATCATATGCATGAAAACAAATTTAATTACGGAAGTGTGATGACCCAAAATGTCATCTTTAAATTTAATAAGTAATTCTGTATTCTAAGACCTCGAAAAGCACCATGTATAATTTTTCGACTTGCGTGCTGTTACGGCCAAACACACTCACGCAAGTATACGTGGTCGTCAAGTAATAAAGTAGTAAATAAAGTATCGTTCCCACGAAGACTTATGATTAACTTTGACTAATTCAAACTCGAATAGCTTATTGATTCAAGATATTTCTAACAAAATATATAATTTTCTAACTTACTACCTACGGACGATCAAATAATGAATCGCTAAGAATTCAACACAACACTTAAATAGTTTTGTTCAACAATCAATAGGATATAATATTCCAGGGTCACGGGTCATCTAACATTCATGTTGCATTCGTATTTTAAAATAGCTAATTGATTTATCTGAATTGTTGATTCACAGGGTTAATTTCACTCGTAAGAATCTGTCGAGTTCTTACTCGCATGCTCAAGTTAACTTAATACCTATATGTCTATGGAATTAAGTTTAACAAGAACTCATTTACAATTCCTGTATTTTAACCGAGTAAGGCAATTAGGTATATGTCTATCCTAATCGCGAATCCTTTCCCCGATGCCCGGGTTTTGAAAACTTACTCTATTTACTTCTATATGCAATCTAGGGTTCCCACTTTCGAGTTCAACTCTAGATTCGTAGATAGTATTTCACTGTTAATTACTCAGCAAAATAATTAGAAACAGAATTAAATAAACAACCCAATATGATAAACCCAACGTCGTCAAATTAAACTTCAAACATCAACATTCGTGTATACCCATGACCCTAGAATAATAGGGTTCTTAGCCACTCATATTCAGGCAATCATCCCAAATTTCATAAGATTGCATAAAAATCAATAAAAGAAAGAAAGGATAAAACTCCAGACGAATTCCGTGGTCTTTGAACTTGGTTATAGCCTTTTTTCTTCTCTTCCCCCGTCTCTCCTCTACAAGAGGCGTTTTAAAGCTTATATATTGCGTCCAAAAGTTGTAATCTAGAGTTCTCCTAACTCTAGTCCAAATCGGCTTCAGGGGTTGATGCTAAGGCGGATGCGACGCATCCACCTCGTCCTCCATTTCTTAACTTTGCATGTGAGGGTAGACGCGACACATCCAGCCTTCTCTTCTACTTCCCAGTTTCGCACGCGATGGCGAACGCTATGGCCCAACTTCACTGCTAAGGTTGCACGCAGGATGATGTTTTCCTAGGTTGGATGCGACGCATCCAACCCTTCTTCCTCTGGCTAAACCACCTTTTCTTCATATTTTGCACTCCGAACACCTTAAATCGTCACACATAACTTAATTAGTCATCAAACCAATAATTACACCATGTTGGGAGTTTTAAAGATTAAATAACATCAAGAAGTGGTTAAAACATGGGTAAAGTAACATCAACACATATCGAAATATGCCAAACATCACTACCCCACACTTAAACCTTTGTTCGTCCTCGAACAAACCATCACTATAGTAAACAAAATAAAATTAAGCTCTTATCATTCAAAGCACACTACATCTATGACCATGGTTATTTGCTACAATTAGGCTCTAGACTATGCATCAACACACTTCCCTTTTCTTATGCCCTTCTTTAAACATATTCGAACAAAGACAACATGCTCACAACAATCCTAACCTCAAAAACCGACTCAATGTCACAATGCACTCATGGCTTGAACAACCAACATCATAGAGAAGTCTAATAACGTTACCTATCCCTCGTGAAACCATGTGCCCTCACAACAAAAGCAGAGAGAGTAAAATCAATCCACACATTCGAATCTCATGCTCACAAAGAAAATTGCTCACTCTCACAAAAGAAGTCACATGCATGTAATTGGTACCATAGGCTTGCCCTTAATGTAAATCTCTACTAATGTAAGCTCGCTCGATCTAAAATCAATTAGGACTTTTTCATGGTTGTAATGTGGGCTAAGGGACGGGTAGGATATATTTAAGGAATAGTGACTCACCCTCCTAAGCACTTTAACACATCATCAAATAACTTAAGCGCGAATTCTTCAACACCCTTTCAATTTCACCAATAATATCACTCCAAACAATATTTCCTCTTTCTTTAAGCACTACTTTAATTCATACCCACTAGCAAGAACAAGACAACAATTTATTCATTTATATTTTTCTTTCTTTTTTTTCCAGATTTTTCTCTTTTTTTTTTCTTTTCACTTTCCGCTAGTGGTGTATTATTTTACAAAATAAGTGCACCCTTCTTTCTTTCATTGGTTCCACTCAAAAGTCACCCCACACTTAGTCCCTTCTTACTTCTTTTAGCGCTCATCTAACAATTAAAGTGCTTTAAGAGGTAAAAGGATCAAAACAATGTCAATTAAGAATAAAAAGGGTATAGGCTTGTAATGTGGGTACCAAATAAAAGGTCTACAGGCTCAAAAGGGTTAACTAGGGATAGATTTTATTTGTGATAAGCAATAAGCTCAAAAAGATCAAAGAAATCCTAAAATCATTTTTCAAACCGAGCATCACCTAAAATTTCGCTTCAACTCACATACCGGGCAAGTTCTAGACACAAGTACACTACATGGACTACACAAAAACCTTACCACACATGGCACATGACTCATTAAGGACGGTCACATTCCGACTCTCAAACAATGCAAGTATTTACGGAGCAACGAGATATTAAGCATTAAGCGCAAAGTGAACACAAGTCAAGAAAATGAGAAATAGGCGCCACAAAACATGCTATCCATTTTAACAAGGCATCATCAATAATTTCAGAGTGAGAAGGGAAGATATTACATATGTAAAAGCCTAAATATGCCATTATCAACCAAGTCAAGGTCACCTAGGTTCATCATTCTTCCTCCTTTTATTCCCTACATTCCTACTCTACTCTAAAAAGAAAACAAAATTACCCGGTTCAAACTACATCCCATGGAAAAGAACCGAGGCACAAAGAAAAACCACAGGGGATTATTACTATCTACAAAGATACTATATATATATATATATATATATATATATTTTTTTTTTTTTTTTTTTTATTTTTTTTTATTTTTTTTTTTTGATAATGATAAACTGATAGTTACTCCATATAGATGAATTTACTGCTATTTTATGCCATTAATCCAGTGAATATTTTAGTACATTCATCCATACATCAAAACATGAATCACCCCCCACCCCACACTTAGGACTGTGCGTTGTCCCCAACGCACACAAACAAGGTAAAGTAGGGTGAGAAGAACTCCCTCAAGTCAAGGTGGAGGGCTCATCCGCAGTCTGTGGAGGAGCATCTGCATCCATAGCATTCCTATCATCAACAACTGGTGCTGATTCTGTAGCAGGTGTTACAGCGACCTCAGTAGGCCTGTTGAGTGGAGCCTCAGTGACTATGGGAGGAACAGGAGTGGATGGTCCGGCAGTGGATGATGCAATCAGCTGGGAGATGTCTGTACCTGCACATTGAACCAGAGCTCTGAGGAGTAATGATATCTCCTTCATCATCGTGGCCTGCTCGGTCTGAACTCGGCTTAGATCCGCACGAGTCTGTCTCAACTCATCCCTGGTGGCACTCAACTCGACACGAGTCGCTATCAGCTCAGCCCTGTTCTCTTGCATATCTGCTTGTATTTGCTCAAATAATTGTTGAATGGTGAGCTTAGAAGACCTTCCCTTGTTTGGCTGTAGAACATGAGTGACATCATATGGTCCTGGAGCTTTAGCCTCAATGTCGTCATTCTCCTTGTCCCATAGTACTCCCATCTCTGTTAAAAAAGCCGTTAGGGTATTAGCAAAGAACAGCCTCCACTTGTTATTCATCCTGGTTCGCTGCATTTGATCATGCATGATGGCTCCTAAGTTGAGTGGTATCCCCTCTAATAAAGCATATAATACGAGTGCGCGGTAACGAGGGACATCAGTTTTATGTTGGCATGGCATCAGGCGGTTACATATGAAATTTAGAGCCACACGTGCTAACGCACTCATGAATTCCTTGGCTATAGAGTGGTACTCCATACTCCCATGCTTCCATTCTGCATCCTTCCTGGTAGGGCATAGGACAGACTTAATGTGTGCATAATCTGGTGTTTTGCATATGGAGTCAAACCTATCTGTAAGTGTGTGTGGCACCCTTAAGAAGTTATTCAGAGCTTCAGCTGACACATTAATATCTACCCCTCTTACTCGCACAATGTTTCCCCTGGCGTGACGCCAATTGGCGTAGAGCTCTCTAACAATGGTGAGGTTGGCTTTGCCGTGACCTTTCAAGATGGGTCCCCATTTTTGCACCTCTCGAATTGACTTTAGAAACTCTGAGTACTTTGTCTTAAGTGGTCCGATGTTTATCGGCTTTTCCGGAATATACTTCTTTGAAACCAGTATCTTCTTATAGGCTCGGAATGCCTTCTCATTAACAAAGTATTTCTCCCAATCAACTCGGTCTATGGGTTCACCCTCGTCTTCATCACTCATGTTGACATGTAGGTGGTCATTGTCCGAATCGGAATCGGATTCAGATTCTGTAGTAATCTTCTCCTTCCCTTTATCAGTCGGATCACTCATTTTCGAAGCTTTTCTTTGGTATGTCACAGGCTCTCTTATCTCTATTCCTTTGCTTGGTGTAATACCCTTCTTCACTGTCCTCCTGACTAATGTTTCCTCCTCCTCTTGCTCTGAATCATCACTTAACTGCCTAGGCAGCAGTTCCATTTCCTTCTCCGTCCGCTTCCTTTTTTTCTGTGGATTTGGACCGCCCGCTGCCCTTCCGGTAGGCTTTTTGGGCGGTTGCTTGTCACCATCTTTGTCTTGTTGCTTGGATGGTTTACTCACTGCTGTCATTTTACGAATCTAAGTACCTGCAATGCAAAGAATTCAACAATTAGCAGATGAAACAGCGAAGTTCAGCTTGAAAGCAATTGCAACAGCTTGCCCTTCCAATTATTCGTAAAGTCATGCCATTCACTACTTCATGGAATTGTAGCTCATGACTTTCAGCAAGTATGTGATAACTCTCTTCAAAAATTCAATTTCACATAGCCCCTCACTCGACCCCACACTTATTCTCAAGCATACACCAATGTTGCTCGGTTACTCAGACTTCACCGACGCCTAAATTTTCCTCAGGGACAATTCGTCGAACATGTGGTATGCAACAAGTGTGCCTAGTTCATTCTATCAGTTGAGCAATGCAACTACCCTCCCAAAGTTTGACGAGATGAAGGGAATTATAGTTTATCATCTCGCAACCATTACAACGACCAAGAACGACAGCCCTAAAAAATTTTGAAATTGCAAAACCTACTTGTTGCTACCATTGAGGGAGGGAAGAGAGAAGAATTAGGAGAGAAGCCAACGGAAGAACGAAGAGGATGATGCGTACCTGTCGCGTTTGTATGCGTTGCAATTTCGATTAAAGAAATCCGTTTTGCGTTCGTAGGCGTCGCAAAAAGAGACGAGTGGATGCGTCGCAAGAAGAGTTTTTAACGAATTCGTTATCTTAAGATGTGTTAAAATATATAGTACTTACCTGTGCGTGCGAGCTTTGACGCGACGCATCCCCTTGTCTTCCTTCAAAAAATTTTCGGACGCGACACGGACGCGATAGGCAGACTTCACTGCCTTGAGCAATTGGCCCGTCAAAAATTTTTTTGCTGAGGGGGATGCGACGCATCCGCCTCGTTTTCTCATATCTGGGGAACTTTTTTTTTTTTGATTTTTTTTGATTTTTTCTTTCTACGTCCTACAAAAAAAATAAAAATAAAATAAAAATAAACTAACTAACTTGGGTGGCCTCCCAAGAAGCGCCTGATTTAACGTCGCGGCACGACGCAACATGTTCTTCATGCCTCCACTAAATCCATTGTGGTCTTGTGACGTGCAATGTCACCACCCCAATAGTGTTTTACTCTTTGGCCATTTACCAAGAATGTCGTATTGGACCCCTTATCACACAATTCTATCGCACCATGAGGTTTCACACTAACCACTTCAAACGGACCCGACCATCGAGATTTAAGCTTTCCTGGAAAAAGCTTTAGCCTTGAATTAAACAGTAGAATTTCTTGACCTGGTTCAAACTCACGATGTTGGATATGCTTATCATGCCATCTTTTGGTCTTCTCTTTATACAATTTGGCATTTTCATACGCATGCAATCGAAACTCATCAAGCTCGTTGAGTTGTAGCAATCTCTTCTCACCGGCCAAGTCCATCTCCATATTTAGCTTTTTAATCGCCCAATATGCTTTGTGTTCAAGCTCGACGGGCAGATGGCAGGCCTTCCCATAAACCAACCTGTACGGAGAAGTGCCTATTGGGGTCTTGTACGCAGTGCGATATGCCCATAATGCGTCATCCAGCTTCCCGGCCCAGTCCTTTCTATTCATACTTACTGTCTTTTCCAAAATCTGCTTGACCTCTCTGTTGGAAACTTCTACTTGACCACTCGTTTGGGGATGATAGGCAGTGGAAACTTTGTGCTTGACTCCGTATTTTGCAAGAATATTATTCAGCAGTTTGTTACAAAAGTGAGTTCCCCCATCGCTTATCAACACTCTTGGAGTCCCAAAACGTGTGAAGATGTGCTTCTTTACAAAGCCTACCACAACCTTTGCGTCGTTAGTAGGAAGATCAATGGCCTCTACCCACTTAGAAACATAGTCGACCGCCACCAAGATGTATCTGTGCCCGTTAGAATATGGGAATGGTCCCATAAAATCAATCCCCCAAACATCAAAAAGTTCTACCGCCAGAATATTTTGCAAGGGCATCTCGTGCTTCCTCGTGATAGTTCCAGTTCTTTGGCATCTATCACAATTTTTAACGAAGGCATGTGCATCCTTAAACAATTTTGGCCAATAAAAACCTGATTGTAGCACTTTTTGGGCGGTTCTATCCCCGCCGTGATGACCTCCATATGGTGACGCATGGCAGTCATGTAGTATAGCCTTCATCTCTTCCTCAGGAACACACCTTCTCACCAACTGATCTGCACACTGCCTATATAGGAATGGCTCATCCCACACGTAGAACCTTACATCATGTAGGAATCTTCTTCTATTGTCAGCTGTCCATTCTAGTGGCGTCACCCCACTTGCGATAAAATTCACATAATCTGCATACCATGGGGCTTCACCTGAGGTGACTGCTAATATTTGCTCATCCGGAAATGTTTCTTTAATTGACCCTCCTTCAGCTACATGGTCCCGACTTTCTAATCTGGACAAATGATCGGCCACTTGATTTTCTATCCCTTTTCGATCTCGGATCTCTAAGTCAAATTCTTGCAAGAGGAGGACCCAACGAATCAGCCTCGGCTTGGCGTCTTTCTTTTCAAATAAGTATCTGATAGCTGAATGATCTGTGTAGACGATGACTTTGGTTCCCACTAGATAGGATCTGAACTTGTCAAACGCCCACACCACTGCAAGCAACTCCTTTTCAGTCACTGTATAATTCATCTGAGCTGGATTCATAGTTTTGCTTGCATAATAAATGGAGTGAAAGATTTTATCCCTCCTTTGCCCCAACACCGCTCCAATTGCTATGTCACTTGCATCGCACATCAACTCAAATGGTTGTGCCCAATCGGGGCCAATGATAATTGGTGCAGTCACCAATCTTCCCTTCAGCTCCTCAAATGCTTTCAGACATGCATTATCAAACTTGAAGGTAACATCTTTCTCTAGAAGCCTGCACAAAGGGGAAGAAATTTTCGAAAAATCTTTAATGAAACGACGATAAAAACCTGCATGACCCAAGAAACTGCGAATGCCTTTGATGGATGTCGGCGGGGGCAATTTTTCAATCGTCTCCACCTTTGCTTTATCCACCTGTAGACCATCTTTTGAAACCTTGTGCCCCAAAACTATACCTTCACGTACCATGAAATGGCACTTTTCCCAGTTTAGCACCAAGTTCGTCTCTTCACACCTAGCTAGCACTTTATCAAGGTTCATCAAACAACTATCAAAAGAACATCCAAACACAGAAAAATTGTCCATGAATACTTCTACAAATCTTTCAACCATGTCAGTGAAAATAGCCATCATACACCTTTGAAAAGTCGCAGGTGCATTACAAAGACCGAAGGGCATTCTCTTGAACGCATACGTGCCATAAGGACATGTAAATGTAGTTTTCTCTTGGTCTTCTGGGGCTATAGCAATCTGATTATACCCCGAATAACCGTCCAGGAAACAGTAGTATTCCTGGCCAGCTAATCTATCAAGCATTTGGTCAATAAAAGGAAGGGGAAAGTGGTCTTTCCGGGTGGCATTGTTCAGTTTTCTGTAATCTATGCAAATTCTCCATCCAGTGACAGTTCTTGTAGGAATTAAGTCATTATTTTCATTAACTACTACGGTTATCCCCCCTTTCTTCGGCACACATTGAACGGGGCTTACCCATTTACTATCAGAGATTGGAAATACAATACCTGCATCAAGCCACTTAATCACTTCTTTTCTTACCACTTCTTTCATGATTGGATTTAGTCGGCGTTGGTGTTCTACACTTGGCTTGTGTCCGTCCTCCATGAGGATTTTGTGCATGCAGAAAGCTGGACTAATGCCTTTAATGTCAGACATTGTCCACCCAATTGCTCGCTTGTGCTCACGTAGCACCCTTAATAGCTTTTCTTCCTGTAATTTAGACAAGTGAGCAGAAATAATAACAGGTAAAGTGTCAGAACTTCCCAAATAAGCATATTGAAGGTGAGGGGGTAGGGGTTTAAGTTCCAAATTTGGAGCTTTTTCAATTGACGGCTTTGGTGGGGGGCCACTTGGCCTATTCAGGGGCTCAAACGGGATTATTCCTTGCATGTAACCACATGATGTATCTAGGATATGCATCATCTCCTCAACCTCATCATCCATCTCCAAGCTATCAAATATCATGATTGCTTTTTCTAAACAGTCGTCTAGATATACACTCGTGTCAAGAAGTTTCTCATCCACCTCCACCACAGATATCATAGAGAGCTCCTCATAGTGGCAGGGAAGTTGGATTGCTTTGTAGACATTGAAGACTGCTTCCTCGTTGTCCACTCTCATAATCATTTTCCCTTCTCTCACTTTAATTATTGCATCGCCAGTAGCCAAGAGAGGTCGTCCCAATATGATTGGAACTTGTTCATCAGCCTCGAAGTCTAGAATAATGAAGTCAGCTGGGAAGATGAATTTTCCAATTTGCAGCAGCACATCTTCAATCACTCCTTCGGGGTAGGCTATGGACCTATCAGCTAATTGCAACATCACGGTGGTTGGTCTCGGAGCTCCCAGACCTAATTGCTTAAACAAGGATAAAGGCATCAGATTTATGCTTGCACCCAAATCACACAGAGCACGTCCCACGTCAATATTACCGATTTGTACTGGAATGGTGAAGCTGCCAGGATCCTTAAGCTTTTGGGGAAGCTTGTTTTGGACCCTTGATGTGCACTCCTCAGTAAGTGCAACCGTCTCGAACTCAGTCAATTTCCTCTTATGAGCCACTATGTCTTTTATGTACTTAGCGTACTTTGGAATTTAACGAAGTACATCCACTAATGGAATATTTAATTGAACCTGACTCAACATGGAGAGAAATTTGTTGAACATGCGATCGTCATTCCTTTTCTGCAATCTTTGGGGGAAAGGTGGTGGTGGCCTTGTAACCTCCATTCGCTCTGAACTTGCATCATCTTCCTTTGACTCTTGTGTTGCCTTAGGTGTCAACTCCCCCCAGGTATAGGTTTTTCTTTTATCTTCCTTGGCACTTCCTCTAGTTCCCTCCCGTTTCTAAGTGTAACTGCATTAACTTGAGGGTTCTTCTCTGTATCACTGGGAAGTGAGCCTGTAGGTCTAGTATTTTGGTTTGCTGCTAACTGCCCCATTTGCCTCTCAAGATTTCTGAAATCGGTCCTGAGCTGTTGATTGTCTAGCAACAACTTTTTCAGCAAGTCATTCGTACTTTCTTCCATTTGTTGGGGTGGCTTCTGAGGTTGAGTAAAATTCCCTTGAGGCCTATACTGATTCTGTTGACTTCCGCCCCATGAGAAGTTAGGATGATTCCTCCAGCTTGGGTTGTAAGTGTTCCCATATTGCGCATGTTGATTCATAGGACCTCTGTTTTGTTGCCCCACATAGTATATAGATTCAGGATTCGTAGGGCACATGTCAATCATATGACTGTCTCCACATAGTTCGCAACAAATAGACATCTGTTGTACATGTTGCATTTGTTGTGTTGTCATTCTATTCATCTGATTTGCCAATTTTGCTATATCGGCTCTCATGGCGGAAAAGTCATCAAGCTCAATCAAACCGGCGGCCTTCTGTTTAATTCCCCTTCGTGAATCCCCCTCTCCTTGCCAATTATGGTCATTAGCAGTGAAATTATTTAGCAAGAGTTGTATTTCACTATACGGTCTTGCCATGCAACTACCCCCACAAGCTGAGTCAAGATTCATCTTTGATGCTTCATCTAACCCATCAACAAAAGTGTGACCCAATACCTCATCAGTTTGACAATGATGCGGGCAGTCTCTGAGTAGCTTCTTGTATCTTTCCCAAGCTTGACGAAGTGTCTCGCCATCCCGTTGTTGGAACCCAAGAATTTGGCTCCTCAGCGACTTTGTCTTCTTAGTTGGGAAAAACTTGATCAGGAATTTCCTTGCTAGATCATCCCAAGTGTGGATAGAGTTCGCGGGCTCCTTTTGCAACCATTCTTTAGCTTCCCCCAACAGTGAAAAAGGGAATAGTGTCAGCCTGACATAGTCCTTGGAGACGTTCGGATAATTGTAAGTGTCCGTGATTTCCAAGAAGTTCTGAATATGCCTCTGCGGGTCCTCATGAGATAGACCCACATATTGTCCTGTGGACTGAATCAGCTGTACCATGTACTGTTTGAGTTCAAAATGCCCAGTGATATCAGGCTTCACAATAGCCTGAGTCATATTCGCAAGATTGGGCCTTGCGGCTTCAATTACCGGACGCTCTTCATTGCCTGCCATATCTATTGGCTGTGGTTGGACTGCGATGTCCAACTCTCTTTCTATTCTCGTTCTAGCTTCGTGTTCCCTTCTCACTCTATGTAGTGTTCGTTCGATTTCTGGATCAAGAGGAATGAGGTTGTTTGCACTTCTACTCCTCTGCATTCGAGAGAAGACCCTGCGTTGACACAAACCAGGCAAACTGAAAATTAAAACTTGAAAACAAATATCTAATAAAAGCTTAACTTAGTCACGTAGCTAATTTCTAAGTCCCCGGCAACGGCGCCAAAAACTTGTTACGGCCAAACACACTCACGCAAGTATACGTGGTCGTCAAGTAATAAAGTAGTGAATAAAGTATCGTTCCCACGAAGACTTATGATTAACTTTGACTAATTCAAACTCGAATAGCTTATTGATTCAAGATATTTCTAACAAAATATATAATTTTCTAACTTACTACCTACGGACGATCAAATAATGAATCGCTAAGAATTCAACACAACACTTAAATAGTTTTGTTCAACAATCAATAGGATATAATATTCCAGGGTCACGGGTCATCTAACATTCATGTTGCATTCGTATTTTAAAATAGCTAATTGATTTATCTGAATTGTTGATTCACAGGGTTAATTTCACTCGTAAGAATCTGTCGAGTTCTTACTCGCATGCTCAAGTTAACTTAATACCTATATGTCTATGGAATTAAGTTTAACAAGAACTCATTTACAATTCCTGTATTTTAACCGAGTAAGGCAATTAGGTATATGTCTATCCTAATCGCGAATCCTTTCCCCGATGCCCGGGTTTTGAAAACTTACTCTATTTACTTCTATATGCAATCTAGGGTTCCCACTTTCGAGTTCAACTCTAGATTCGTAGATAGTATTTCACTGTTAATTACTCAGCAAAATAATTAGAAACAGAATTAAATAAACAACCCAATATGATAAACCCAACGTCGTCAAATTAAACTTCAAACATCAACATTCGTGTATACCCATGACCCTAGAATAATAGGGTTCTTAGCCACTCATATTCAGGCAATCATCCCAAATTTCATAAGATTGCATAAAAATCAATAAAAGAAAGAAAGGATAAAATTCCAGACGAATTCCGTGGTCTTTGAACTTGGTTATAGCCTTTTTTCTTCTCTTCCCCCGTCTCTCCTCTACAAGAGGCGTTTTAAAGCTTATATATTGCGTCCAAAAGTTGTAATCTAGAGTTCTCCTAACTCTAGTCCAAATCGGCTTCAGGGGTTGATGCTAAGGCGGATGCGACGCATCCACCTCGTCCTCCATTTCTTAACTTTGCATGTGAGGGTAGACGCGACGCATCCAGCCTTCTCTTCTACTTCCCAGTTTCGCACGCGATGGCGAACGCTATGGCCCAACTTCACTGCTAAGGTTGCACGCAGGATGATGTTTTCCTAGGTTGGATGCGACGCATCCAACCCTTCTTCCTCTGGCTAAACCACCTTTTCTTCATATTTTGCACTCCGAACACCTTAAATCGTCACACATAACTTAATTAGTCATCAAACCAATAATTACACCATGTTGGGAGTTTTAAAGGTTAAATAACATCAAGAAGTGGTTAAAACATGGGTAAAGTAACATCAACACATATCGAAATATGCCAAACATCACGTGCGCAGTCCGTACAATTTTTCGAAAAGTTTTTATATGAAAAATGGATTAAAATGTGAAATAAAGCTTTAAAATTCAACTGAGTTGACTTTGGTCAATATTTTGAGAAAACGGACCAGGATCAGTGTTTTAACAATTCCAGTAGGTTCGTATCGTGATTTGGGACTTGGGCGTATGTCCGGAATCGAATTCTGAGGTCCCTAGCCCGAGATATGAAATTTTGAAGAAAAATTAAAAGCTTGAAAGCTTAATGATGTTAAGAAATTACTACTGTTGGAATTATTGACCTCGGGTCCGTATTTTGGTTACGGAGCCCGGTATAGGTCCATTATAGTATTTATGACTTGTTTGACAAATTTGGTGAGAATCGGAGTTGATTTGACGTGATTCGGACCCCCGGTTGTAAAAATATAAGTTTTAAAGTTTTTTTGAAAATTTCCTTTGAATTGGTGTCTGATTCGTAGTTCTAGGTGTTATTTTGGCGATGTGATCGTGCGGGGCAAGTTCGTATGATGTTTTAATACTTGTGTGCATGATTGGTTTGGAGCACCGAGGGCTCGGGTGAGTTTCGGATAGGATACGGGATGATTTTGAACTTAGAAAATCTGGTTTTTCTGCAACTTCAGGCTTCTGGTATTTCCTTCATCGCGTTCGCGAATGTACTCTCGCAAATGCGAAGAGCAAATTGGGCTGACTGAATTTTCCTTCTTCGCGAATGCGAAGATTGGGTCGCGAACGCGAAGCTATGGGGACTTTACCCTTCGCGAACACGACTAGCTCAACGCGAACGCGAAGCTTTAGAGGCCTAGGGGAGGGGTCAGTTGTCCTTCTACGCGAACGCGAGCACTGGCACGCGAACGCGAAGGCCAGGGGAAAAAGCCTTTGCAAACACGAAAGCCACGAGCTGATATTCATCGAGAACGCGACAGGCCCTTCGCGAACGGGAAGAAGGCCCGATGCCTGTGACTTAAAACAATACCAAAACGGGATTTTTTTTCATTTTTCACAAACCCTCAATTATAACTCGGCTTAGGGGCGATTTCTAAGGAGTTTTTCATAATTTTGAACTGGGTAAGTGTTCTTTATCATATAGTGATTGTATTTCATAAATTAAGTATATATTCATCATTTATTTCGGATTTAGACGGAAGAAATTGGAATTTTTGTAAAACTTTCCAAAAACGAAAACATTAGATTTGAAGGTCCATTTGACATCAGAATTGGATAATTTTTGTATGGTTGGACTCGTCTCGGAATGGGTGTTCGGGTTTCGTAAGTTTTTCGAGATTTGTGACGTGGGTCCCACTGTCGAATATTTAAATGAATTTCGGATTTTTATCCCGAAAATTTATAAATTCATATGGAATTAATTTCTATGATTCGTATTGAGTATATTGAATTGTTTGTGAATAGATTTGAAGCTTTCGAAGATAAATTTAA
Source organism: Nicotiana tomentosiformis (assembly GCF_000390325.3). Taxonomy (NCBI): domain Eukaryota; kingdom Viridiplantae; phylum Streptophyta; class Magnoliopsida; order Solanales; family Solanaceae; genus Nicotiana; species Nicotiana tomentosiformis. Next base: position 2,881,307 of record NC_090813.1, read on the forward strand.
AAGAAAAAAGGTGTGGTTGAGTAATTGATTGGAATTTGTAAAGCGGGGTAAGTGTCGTGGTTAACCTTGACTTGAGGAAATAAAAACCTTAAATTATTTGTTATGTGAATTGCATGTGAACGACGTATAGGCGAGGTGACAAGTGTCTATACGTCGTCAAATTAATTGTTTGCCTGCTTACTTGAAAAATCATAAATTATTTTAAATCATGAATTAATTATTATAATAATTGTTTCTCTCCTATTCTTTGTCAAATATTAATTCTTGAATTCCTGCATTAATTGTTACATGCTATTTGAATTATGTGCCTTAATTGTTATTTGACATTTAGCATATTAAATATTAAACTGCATATTTTCTCTCTGATTTTCATAATAATTTGCTATTTTCCTTTGTTTGTTTCATAATTAAATCATAATTATTGTATGCTTGTTGTCTTATAATTTTATATTAATTATTGTATTTATTAGGGAAATTTCTTCTATAAGAATTGGTAAATGAAAATGTTGGAGGAGTGGGTTGCACGCCGCAACAAAATTAATTACAATGAATATATCGGAGGATCGGGTTGCACGCTGCAACATACTTATTAAAAGTCCATATTGGAGGATCGGGTTGCACGCCGCAACAGACTTATTAAAAAGTCGTCGCAACAGACTTATTAAAAGTCCATATTGGAGGATCGGGTTGCACGCCGCAACAGAATTATTTAAAAGTCGACATACATATTTATATATATAGGGGTATCGGGTTGCACGCTGCAACAAAGTTGATTAAAATGAATATATTGGAGGAGCAGGTTGCACGCCGCAACAGAACTGAATGTGAATATATTGTGAGAGCGGGTTGCACGCTGCAACAGAACTGAATGTGAATATATTGTGAGAGCGGGTTGCACGCTGCAACAGAATTGATGGAATTGATAATTGGTTATGACTGGTGAGTTGGCTTCAATTATTATAAATGGGTTACCTGATTTATTTCGATTATTTTTATTGTTACTGATATTGCATACAGGTAATGTAAGTGACCCGCCTTAGCCTCGTCACTACTTCGTCGAGGTTAGGCTTAGCACTTACTAATATATGGGGTCAGTTGTACTGATACTACACTCTGCACTTCTTGTGCAGATTTTGGAGTTGGTCCCAGCGGCGTACCATAGACTTGCTCGGATTTCAGCTACTCGGAGGAGACTTGAGAGGTATAACTGCACGACGTCCGCAGTTCTGAAGTCCCCGTCTATTTTACTTTAGTTGTGTATTTGTTTCGAGACATCTTTATTTTATTCAGACCTTTATTTGTATTTATTTTAGAAGCTCGTGCACTTGTGGCACCAATTCTGGGATGGTATTTAGACACCGTTGTCTCTTATGGATGATTCACTATATTTCAGAATTTACTTCTGCAATTGTTTCTTTGTTATTAATAAATTTAAAAATTATTTTAAAAATAGATAATATTATTCTAACGTTGGCTTGCCTAGCAAGTGAAATGTTAGGCGCCATCACGGTCCGAATGTGGGAATTTCGGGTCGTGACAGGAAGCTCCTTGAAAATCATATACATTTTCAAGTTAAATGATAAAATATTTTTCAATTTCAAAATCACACATGACACCTTCCATGATAATAACAATGAGACTAAGTAAAATAAATATATTTTTATGTATGTCGTGTACAATCCCATTACTAAAACTTTTCACAACTATTTATGGAGCCTCTAAAGAATAGAATTAAGCACTTGGGCTAATACCCGACTAGCATAAATTAAAAAACCAATACGATAGCTACCACGAAATAGGAGCGGTGCCTCATCATATATCTCAGGAAGAGAGTCATCCTAGCCCTGACCGCATGCCACGTATCTTACCTCATCCTGAAACATGTAAAGTAAGCGGGACCTTGGAGGGAGGCTCTAAGGGCTGAGTACACCACAACGGTACTCAATAAGTGCCATAAACTCTCTCTAACTTAAGTTCTTGGGACAAACATTATTAAAACTAATGCATTAATATTTGATATAAAATGATAAGAAATTTTATCCATTCATTATCCTTGTCATTTTAAATAAAAGCCAAGTGAAATATAACCCACAATGTAAGCTTTTAAAACATTTATATCAACCTAAGATTTTGGATAAAATCATACAAAATTATTTCATTTGCTTAAGTCATTAAAATCACTTTCGGCTCCTTAGGCCTAAACATAAGAAAATCATCCTTACCTTTCATCGGGAGTACTATACCATTACCGACATAAGAAGGTCAACTAGGTTATGTACCTAGCAGTAAGTATCATATACCTTACTTGCTCAGGTCGTCTTATCGTAGTACCGTACGAATCGACTCAGCCATGCTAATAATAACACAAAATAGTACCCTCTCGAGGGAGAGCACTCTGTCATAGTCTATACCACAAAGTGGTCACCTACGCCTACACCGACACGTGTAGTTTCATGACGACGAACACAATATATACGAAGTCAATCTCGGTGAACACAAGTAACTCCCAAAATATTTGATACTTCCAAAACTAGATTCATAGCATAGTAGCCTTAAATGATCTATTTTTATCAAATCATAGCATTAATAGAAAACTCTAAGCCACTTGAACAAAATTTAAATAAACAACCTTTTTACATGTTAAATCATTTAGCAATTTAACATCAATCTTTAAAAGATACCACAAATATTATTCTGCTCATCAATTTCCAAAATGAATACTTTCATGAAAATTTATCTTTAACACTTAAATATGTATACTCTTGTCAATACGAAAGTTTTGATAAAAACTTATAACATTTGCCTTGAGTGTCATTTTGCCAACAAAATTAAAAATAAAATTTTATAAAACAGCATGACACTACATATGCAATATAATATTCTTGTACATGGAGACATTGCACTTGTTTGTCCCACAAGCATGAAAGCACATTTGCAAACAACTTAAGTATTAACTCGAAACATGCTTGTAAAGAAAGTCCCTCAAGAAGAGTAAGTTTTAATCAACTTACCTCTCTTTCTCTTTATTAACACTCACAAGCTTTAAACCCTCTTCCATCGCTCCAATATTGATTAAAATTCTCAAACATCACCAACAAGTCTATATCTACAATTAGATATCCTAATTACATAAAAATATGACCTAAAGTAAATTTATCAATAACCATTTATGGCTCAAAAGTTGGCTAGAAGCCTCCAACAACTCAAATCACTGAATAGAGTCACATGCTAGTCCATTCAACTTCATTCTTATATTTCAATACCCATTCGAAATCATTAATGATACTACATCAATTGTTTAATTCCACCAAGTTACTATTCATCGTCTTCCATAATCAACACTTGCAAAATATACAATTCGGGTGATTACTTAGTTGATCACCTCCAACTTTTGCTAACAAATAATTTTATAGGTTCATTGTATATATTTATCAATTGCATCTCCAAGATTATTATTCATCTTCTATCTTATTTTCTCAAAAGTACTATTCATGCTATGAACTAGAGTTTTATAATCAAATATTTTAACAATTAAAACTTGTAAAAAATGCTTCAAATACTTCTAACTACTCATAATAAACGAGTTTGAAGCATTGGAATTACCTCTAGTAGAATTTTTGACAAATCACAACTTTGGTGATTTTTGTGTTCTTGAGGATTTGATGGCGAAATCTAGTATTTGGATGCAAGAATGATATTAGAACTCATGTAAATTGAGTAAGAATCAACCCAAAATATTATTAACAACTTACCTTAGTTGGTTGGACTTGATTTGAGCTTAAAATCGCCCTTTCACCTCAAGAACCCTAAACCCCAATATTCAAAAAACTCTCTTCAACCGATTTTGTACCCATAGGCCAAGATTTTTGGGTTTCGGACGCGGGCCCGGATGCTTCGCATCCCCATTTCACTCCTTTTTAAAGCTCGGATGCGGACTCGGACGCTATGGCAGTACTTCACTGCCAGCCTTCGGTAATTTGATCATAACTTCTTGTAGGAATGTCCAAATGACGAACGGTTTAAAGTTTTAAAAATTAGACTCACATACCTTTCATTTGATAGTCTATCTCCCATATAACTCCTAATATCTAGATATACTCATCCAAATTTAGGTCATGTGCGTATTCATTTGGAACTTTAATCTATCATGTAATTTCCAACTTGACTTGGACTTAGGTCTATCCTTAGACCCCTCATCATTTATAATATGCCTCGTACACTTATTATCATATCCAATTAATATTAATCATATTAATAGTCCTCGTCTGCACCTAAAATAATATAATTAGTACTCATCAACTTTCTTAATAGAGCTTAAGCACTTCAAAAATTTTCGGGGTACTACAATAAGTCATAATGAAAATGAACATAATCTAAAGTATTAAGCCATGCTAAAATAAGTACGACTAATAATGTAACGACCCAACCGGTCTTTTTGAGCATATACACTTCGCTCAGTAGTTTACGGGCATGAGTAGCTCCGTATGATGTATTATGACTTATGTGAATCGTCGGTTTTGGTTTTCAGGTTATTCGAAATCGAATTGGAAGAATGGATTTCATTGTTAAAGCTTTAAATTGGGATAGTTGACCAAGTTTGACTTTTTATGAATTTGAACCCGGAACAGAGTTTTGATGGTTCCGGTAGGTTCGTTAGGTAATTTTGGACTTAGGAGCGCGTCCAGATTGTGATTTGGAGGTCCGTAGTGGAATTTGCCTTGAAATGGCGAAAGTTGGATTTTTGAAAAATTTGATCGGGAGTGGACTTTTTGATATCAGATTTGGATTGTGATTTCGGGAATTGAAATAGCTTTGTTATGTCATTTGGGACTTTTGTGCAAAATTTGAGGTCAATCGGACGTGATTTGATAGGTTTCAGCATCGGTTATGGAAGTTGGAAGTTTCAAGTTTATTGATTTCGAATTGAGGTGTGATTCGTCGTTACGATATTTTTATGTGTATTTTGAGGCCTCGAGTAGGTCCGCGTTATGTTATGATAGTTGTTGGTATGTTTGGACGGGGTTCCAAGGGGCTCGAGCGTGTTTCAGATTGATTTCGGGCTTTTCTCCTTCATTTTGGCACTACTGTGTTCTGCTGGTTTCTGGTGTCTCAGCCCTTCACCGCGTTCACATGGCATGTATCGCAAACACGTAGTGTATTTTGATGGCAGTGGCATTTCTTCATCGCGTTTGCGAATATTGGTCCACGTTCGAGTAGAGTTGGGGAAAGTCTTCTTCGTGTTCGCGTATGAGGGATCGCGTTCGCGTAAGGTTGAGCTGGGGGCTGGAGCTGGAGGCCTTTCTTCATTGCGTTCGCGTAGTTGGAACCACCTTGGCGTAGTTTTTCCCCCGGTGTGTATCGCGTTCCCAAGGCTTGTGCCGCAAACGCGTAGAGTAGTTTTGGGCGACTGTTATCTTGTTCATCGCGAACGCGATGGTTTTCCCGCGTTCGCGAAAGAGGACGACTAGGTATTGTATATAGTACTCTATTTCGAAGGTTTTAGACATTTTTGCATTTTTGGAGCTATTGAGCTCGGATTGAGGCGATTCTTGAAGCAATTTTTACCATATGAATTGGGGTAAGTGTTCTCTACTCGGTTTTGGTTATATTTCATGAATCTATCTTCGATTCTAGCTTTCAGTTGATGATTTTCAAAGAGGAAATTGGGGATTTTGGCCTAAAGTTTCATAATATGAATTTTTGAGTTTTGAACATAGATTTGGAGTCGGATTTGAGTGAAACTTGTATGATTGGACTCGTAATTGAATGGGTTGTCTAATTTTGTGAGTTTTGTCGGGTTCCGAGGTGTAGGCCCGGGTTGGACGTCTTGGTTGATTTTGGGCTTTTGGTTAAAGATTTGACCTTTTTCGATTGGGTTTGTTTCCTTGGGCTTTATTTGATGTATTTGAGTTACTTTTGGCTAGTTTTGAGCCATTTGGAGGTCGCTACGCGCGTGATGGCATCTTTGGAGCATCGCTTGGCTTGCTCGACATTGGTATTGGCTTGTTCGAGGTAAGTAACACTTCTAAACTTTGTGCTGAGGGTATGTAACCCCGAATTACGTGTTATATGATTGGTGTTGAGGTGACGCACATACTAGGTAACGGGCGTGGGAGCGTGCACCGTGTAAGTTGTAATTCCGTTATTTATGTGGTACTATATAGCTACCTGATCATATATGTAACCATGAAATCCACGTACTAGAGCTATTGAGCTGTGATTTATTTTAGAGACCATGTCTAGGCTACGTGCTTACTCTGTTGGGACCCATTGAGGTCGTTACTGTTGTTGAGTTATTTGCTTACATTGCAATTTCATACTCAGTCATGTTCATTCATTTCATATCATACCTCAGTCTCTGTTGCTATATATTGATACATCACATCATTATTTTGGGCTGATATTTTATGACATTGAGAGCCCGAGAGACTGAGTGAGGTCGAGGGCCTGATTGTGAGATATTACATTAAGCACATGAGTTGTCCGTGCAGATCCAGATGTTATACTACAACATGTGAGTTGTCCGTGCGGATCCAGATGTTTTACTATAGCACGTGAGTTGTCCTTGCGGATCCAGATATTGATACTATAGCACGTGAGTTGTCCATTCAGCACGTGAGTTATCCGTGCGAATTATAGCGCTTGGGCTATAGGAGCCCCTCCGGAGTCTGTACACACCCCCAGTGAGCGCAGGTACCTACTGTGTGCGAGTGTGAGTGCCGAGTACCGAGTGATTGGGAGGACTGAGTGACTGTGAGGACTGAGTGATTGGGAGGACTGAGTGCTTGGGACGACTGGGTGAATTGATACTCTGAGCTTATGCATATGGTCTTTATCACTGATTTGCATCGCATTTGGCATGCACACTTGACATACAGGCATAAAGATGCATTTTTCCTCATGTTGTATAGTACTACATCATTTATGACATCGCATACATTTTGACATATGGGCTTAGAGAGACATCTTACACTTGCTACCTGAAAGTAAAATGAAACATCTTATTTATTGTTGAAAGGAATTTTGGGAAAAATCACAGTTTTCAAACTTACTCATATTTTTTGGTAATTTCGGTAAAAGAGTTAGGTTTTCACTGAGATATTTGAAAAGCATGCCTATTTTCTGGAACTGTGAACGAGCTGAGCACTTTATTTCTGAGATACTCCTTTTATTGCTTGTACTATGTTGTTATGAATTGTTGTGGGAAATTGGTATTGGACCCGATCTTTGTTCTAGCTCGTCGCGGCTTTCAACCTAAGGTTAGGTTTATTACTTATTGAGTATATGGGGTCGGTTGTACTCATACTACACTTCTACACCTTGCGTGCAAATATTGACTGTTGACGTTGTTGTGATCGACTGGAGCCGGAATTGAAGATGTACCTGCATTCCAGTTGTAGCTGCCTCGTATTCATGGTAGCCTTAGATGTATAAAACTCTGTTTATGTACTTTTCAAACAGATGATGCATTTACTTCATTTCAGCTTTGTAAACTCTATTTTTAGAAGCTCGTGATTTATACTACCAGTCCTTGGGAAATGTATAAGATTCAGATGTTCTCCTTCAATTAATTGTCTTATTAATATTATTGGAATTGGATAGTTATTAGTTGGCTTACCTAGCGGGTTAGGTTAGGTGCCATCACGACTAGTTGGATTTGGGGTCGTGACAAGTTGGTATCAGAGCTCTAGGTTTATACGTTCTACAAGTCATGAGCAAGTGTCTAGTAGAGTCTTTCGGATCGGTATGATGACGTCCATACCTATCTTAGAGAGGCTACAAGACATTTAGGATATACTTCCCATCTTTCTTTCCTTATCGTGCGATATTGATTCAGCTTGAAGTGTAACTCTTTGAATTCCTTCCATGCATTCTTATGTGCATGCGAGCGCTCGGTATCGGCTGTGCGCCGGTGGCTTGTGATTCCATGGTTGAGGTGCAAGATGTGATTTTTGCGTGCTGATGATGGTCCAGTCTGAAGGACTTGAGGCCGGGTTTTGACGGTAGCTTGAGCATGAAGATTTCGATTGTGTGAGCACGTGCTTTTGGGACTTATAGGTCCGTTGGTGTCCCTATTAGTGGAATTTGTGATTGGATGACTATGTGGTGAGTATGATGTGACTGCGAGATGTGTTCAGTTTGTTCGAATATGACGAGAAGAGTTTACTTGAGATGTAGCAAGGACTATGGGGTGTTTGATTTCTATCTTGATTTTGCGTATGGTCTCGATTATGGGTGTGTTGAGGGATCTCTCATGTTGTTTAGTTGTAGAGTGAAGTAGATTCTCATGTATTTTTGATGATTTTAGAATCGAGAAGATTAAGTGATTGCGTAGTGGTCGTGACTGTGGAAGGGTATAAAGAGATGTCAGTTTGAGGCAAAGCATGTGGGTTATCTCCTGCGAGGTATCCTGAGGTTGTGTGATCCCTATGATGTTTTGTAGAGAGTTCTCTTTTACCAGTGAATGATATATGTTACAATTTGAGTTTGGATCGCTGGTGGAAGTTGGCTTAACCATCACGAGGATGGATGCGAGATTTGTAAATGATTTGAGGTACTAGATGATTTGTGTCGCTTGAGCGGATGAAGAGTTTAGTGGAATCTCACTGTGGTATTATGGTAGTAATGGGGTATAGTTATTGTAAGTAATCTGATGTTTTATTCCATGTCTTTGAGCCAAGTAGGGGAATCTGTTATCGACGAGTTGATTGCACAGTTATGTGTTGTATTGGTTTCAGTTTGGGGTATATTGGTGAATCATTTATGACTTGTAGAAGTTGGGATTGAGGATGACTCGAGTAAGGGAATTTTTGGATACGGGTTGTATTACACTCTATGGGTATATGGAAATCATGGAATGATTGAGTGGTTATTCGTGAAGGATGTAGTGTACATGGAGTAGGAATTTGCTTGGTTGCATTGAGGTGGGGTTACTTCTTTGGGTGTCGTCGTGCTAATGGGGCACCGGTCGTTTGGCCCGTTTGGGGTGCTGCAATTGAGATTTGAGCAGAGTAGATGACTCTCGAGAATGGTTCTAATGGATTCAAGAATTATATGTAGTAATTGAGAATTTCGGATTGGTATATGTCTAGGATCTGATATTTGCATTGGATGGTGTCGAGACTTGTGTCATTTTTATATCATTGTGGATTATGTATTTCAGTATCAAGAAGGTGAAGGAAACAGTTTTAAGTTTACATAAGGTCTCTTTAGAGTGGGTGTCTCGGTTGTGGTGCTTTGGGGTGCTTAAGAGGGAAGTCAACAGCTTCTGGGCCTTAGGGAGTTGTGGTTTTATACTAGGGTCTCTTGTGTGGTGAGTTTTGGTTAAGTATCATGGTATTATGGCGAGGAGAACTATCAATTTGAAGGTAATTCAGAAAGAACTCGGGGAATTAGGACAGCTTGATTGTAGGTTGGATCAGCAAAGTAATGGATATAATCGGTTCTTTGGGTGCTTAGGATGTGGTGGGTTTCTACAGGTGCTTCGTGGCAATACTCTTGGGTTTTGGCGACCTGCGTGGCTAGGTTGAGTTAGAGAGATTCGGTTCTGATAGCTTGGTTATGTGCAAATGGACTTCGAAGAGTTCTCAATGGTTTCTACCACAATTCGAGGAGTATATTTCCTTCTGGCGTAAGGAGCATGTGGTGTATAGTTATTTTCTCCCGGATGAAATCAAATGAAAGTTCCTTGACTAATTGAGTATGTAGTTGTTTGTGACTCGAAGTGGACTATGAAGTTCTTGTATTTTTCATATTATGGTATGGAATATGTGTTGTGTTGTGTGGGATTGAGATTTACATGAGCGAGATCACAATTCAGTTTTGAAGGGAAGTTCATAAAATTCTTAGGCAGCATGGACGGTTTCATATAACTAGGTAAATGATATTACTATTTGGTATGGCTTGATGAGAGTATACATTTCAGAAAGGGCAATGTATTTTGATTTATGGATACTTCACTAGTACTGCGGCACTCTCCTAGTTGATCCACTGCTGATATTCAAATTTTGCTATGTGGCACGGAAGAATTTTAGAAGTATTCCTCGTAAGATGATTGTGTATGAGAGATGTGTTAGACATTCGGGCGGTGGAGTTGGGATCATATATGGTGATTCGCTTGTTTTATGGATTTGGAGATTGAGAGTTCTCAGGAGCAGATTGTTTCATGGTTGTGGACTGTGAAGTCGTGGCCGAAGCTAGCTAGGTGATAGTATGTGTTATGATTCAGTCATTGTGGACTTTCGGAGGGTTATTTATCTATTTGTGGGTGACCAGAGTCGATTTGGGGGTCCATTAGCAGGCCTAATTAGGATGTGTATTCTACACCGAGTCGGATTGGTTGGCTTCATAATGCTATTGTTGAGGGATGTGCTATTCGGTTATTGTTGAGCTTATTCGTGTTCTGAAATTATCTGTGAGCTACTCTTCTATGCTACGAGGAGTTGTGATTCGTTAGTTTGAGGCACACATGGTGCGGTTCTATTGGGGCCTTATAGCGGAATTTGAGCGAGATGAGTATTTGGGTATTGCATGATTGATTGCGTATTGGTTATGTCCATTCGAGTTTCGGGTGGCATTATGTCATTGGATTCTTCGTGGTTATGGTAATGCACTTTGGGTACTTGATGTGGAATTACGCATGGTTGTTGATTTTGAGCATGGTGGCTGAGGTATTTCATATGGACCAGTGTTTGAATGGGGTCACGCATTACAGCAGAGTTATGTTGAGATATGATCCCTTGTGTTAGATTCGTGTGTTTTGGTTCTACGGTATGTGATAGGTTCTTAGCATTGCATTGTGGTGGTACTTGAGGAGCTTGCGGGATAGTTCTCTCGTCTGAGTCATTTTCCATGATTGAGTACATTTGGAATGTTGCTTATTGGTGCACGAGTTGTGGCTTTAGATTGTATTGATGTGTCATATCACTAGAGTGGTCGTGTTGGATGAGATGAGGTCATTGGACCTAGAATGGATACTATCGAAATTGATTACAGCATGGTTGGAAGGATAATATCGAATGTCGGCTTAGATATCTGATATAGTTCTTGTCGAATAAGAGGTAGTTTCATGACTGGTTGATCTGATGAATGGTTATGAGTTCTGCGTGTTTCTTTCATCATCGGCAATGTGCGAAGGTTTTAGGACGAGGTTTGGTTTGACATGAGGTTTATTACCGGAATTGGGTTATTTTGGGTAGTTGCTGTGATTAGAAATTATTGCTATGAGTATTTGAGTTATGCGGTATATCATGTGATTATATCTTGGGTTATGGATATGGCTTGATATAGCTTGTTCAGACTTAAACAGTATGTAGATGCGAGATTCTGATCTTATAGAAATTTCGGATGTTGGAAAACTGGTTCTAAGGTTTATGGGCTAGGCTGAATTAAGAATTTCAGTTATGTTGTATTATCAGACCTATATGGGATAGAGTGACTTGGGATCACCCTCGGGTATGTGCATGGTAAGGTCACACGGCGGTTTGATGACTTTGAGAACAACTTTAGACACGTTCGAGGGCGAACGTATGTTTAAGTAGGGGAGAATGTAATGCCCCAACCGGTCATTTTGAGCATTTGCACTTTGCCCGGTAGTTTACGAGCATGATAATCTCTGTATGATGTATTATGACTTATGTGAATTGTCGGTTTTGGTTTTCAGGTTATTCGGAATCGAATTAGAAGAATGGATTTCATTGTTAAAGCTTTAAATTGGGAGAGTTGATCAAGTTTGACTTTTTGTGAATTTGAACCCGGAACGGAGTTTTGATGGTTCGGGTAGGTTCATTGGGTGATTTTGGACTTAGGAGCGCGTCCGGATTGTGATTTGGAGGTCCATAGTGGAATTTGGCTTGAAATAGCGGAAGTTGGTTTTTTGGAAAGTTTGATCGGGAGTGAAATTTTTTATATCGGATTCAAATTGTGATTCCGGGAATTGGAATAGCTTTGTTATGTCATTTGGGACTTGTGTGCAAAATTTGAGGTCAATCGGACGTGTTTTCTATAGGTTTCGGCATCGGTTGTGGAAGTTTGAAGTTTCAAGTTCATCGATTTCAAATTGAGGTGTGATTCATCATTACGATATTGTTATGTATGTTTTGAAGCCTCGAGTAGATCTGTGTTATGTTATGGGACTTGTTGGTATGTTTGAACAGGGTTCCGAGGGGCTCGGGCGTGTTTCAGATTGATTTCAGACTTTTCTCCTTCATTTTGGCACTACTGTGTTCTGCTGGTTTCTGGGGTCGCAGCCCTTCATCGCGTTCGTGTGGCTTGTATCGCGAACATGTAGTGTATTTTGATGGCAGTGACATTTCTTCATCATGTTCGCGAATATTGGTCCGCGTTCGAGTAAAGTTGGGGCAAGTCTTCTTCGCGTTCGCGTATGAGGGATCGCGTTCGCATAGGGTTGAGCTGGGAGCTGGAGCTGGAGGCCTTTCTTCATCGCGTTCGCGTAGTTAGAACCGCCTTTGCGTAGTTTTGCCCCCGGTGTGTATCGCATTCCCAAGGCTTGTGCCGCGAACGCGTAGAGTAGTTTTGGGCGATTGTTATCTTGTTCATCGCGAACGCGATGGTTTTCCCGCGTTCGCGAAAGAGGATGACTGGGCAGTGTATATAGTACTCTATTTCGATGGTTTCGGTCATTTTTGCATTTTCGAAGCTATGGAGCTCGGATTGAGGCGATTCTTGAAAGTAATTTTTACCATATGAGTTGAGGTAAGTGTTATCTACTCGGTTTTGATTATATTTCTTGAATCTATCTTCGATTCTAGGTTTTGGTTGATGATTTTCAAAGAGGAAATTAGGGGTTTTGGCCTAAAGTTTCATAATGTGAATTTTTGAGTTTTGAACATTGATTTGGAGTCGGATTTGAGTGAAACTAGTATGGTTGGACTCGTAATTGAATGGGTTATCGGATTTTATGAGTTTTGTCGGGTTCCGAGGTGCGGGCCCGGGTTGGACGTCTTGGCCGATTTTGGGCTTTCGATTAAAGATTCGACATTTTTCGATTGGGTTTGTTTCATTGGGCTTTATTTGATGTATTTGAGTTGCTTTTGGCTAGTTTTGAGCCGTTCGGAGGTCGCTACACGTGTGATGGCATCTTTGGAGCATTTTGGGCTGATATTTCATGACATTGAGAGCCCGAGAAACTGGAGAGATTGATGACTGAGTGAGGTCGAGGGCCTGATTGTGAGATATTGCATCATAGCACGTGCGGATCCAAATGTTATACTATAGTATGTGAGTTGTCTGTGCAGATCCAGATATTGATACTATAGCTTGTGAGTTATCCATGCAGCACGTGGGTTGTCTGTGCAGTTTATAGTACTTGGGCTGTAGGACCCCCTATAGAGTCTGTACACACCCCTAGTGAGCGCAGGTACCTACTAAGTGCGAGTGCTGAGTGCTGAGTGATTGGAAGGATTGAGTGACTGGGATGACTGAGTGAATTGATACTCTGAGAGTATGCATATCATCTTTATCACTGATTTGCATCGCATTTGGCATGCACACTTGACATACAGGCATAGAGATGCATTTTTCCTCATGTTGTATAGTATTACGTCATTTATGACTTCTCATACATTTTAACATATGGGCATAGAGAGAGATCTTACACTTGCTACTTGAAAGGAAAATGAAACATCTTATTTATTGTTGAAAGGATTTTTGGGAAAAATCATAGTTTTCACACTTACTCATATGTTTTGGAAATTTCGGTAAAAGATTTGGGTTTTCACTGAGATACTTGGAAAGCATTCCTATTTTCTGGAACTGTGAATGGGCTGAGCACTTTATTTCTGAGATACTCCTTTAATGTACTATGTTGTTATGAATTGTTGTGGGATATTGGTATTGGACCCGATCTTTGTTTTAGCTCGTCACTACTTTTAACTTAAGGTTAGGTTTATTACTTATTGAGTACATGGGGTCGGTTGTACTCATACTACACTTCTGCTCTTTGCGTGCAGATATTGATTGTTGTCGTTGCTGTGATCGACGGGAGTCGGAATTGAAGATGTACCTGCGTTCCGGTTGTAGCTGCCTCTTGTTCATGGTATCCTTAGATTTATAAAACTCTGTTTATGTACTTTTCAAACATATGATGTATTTACTTCATTTCAGCTTTGTAAACTCTATTCTTAGAAGCTCGTGATTTGTACTACCAGCCCTTGGGAAATGTATAAGATTCAGATGTTCTCCTTTAATTAATTGTCTTATTAATATTATTGGAATTGGATAGTTATTAGTTGGCTTACCTAGCGGGTTGGGTTAGGTGCCATCACGACTAGTTGGATTTGGGGTCGTGACAAATAAGTACTATGTATTATTTACATGACTAAACAATAAAAAAAATAAGTTATGTATTTTCACTATCTAAACAATGCAAAACTAAAATATTAGATATATAATACTATTATTATTCCAACTATTGAATTGAGGTTTTTTCTTTTTATTAATATTGCATTGGTTTTGCTTTGAATTTTATTTAAATTACTAACATTTATGTGCTACATAACATATTTGATCATTCAAAAATTCTAAGTCCAAGCTTAAAATAATACATTAAAAGAGAGAAATATGAAAAAGTTTAAGAAATATTCATAAATTATATTGCAATACTTGCAATACAATTTTTTATGTATAAATTATTTTTAAAACTTGCATATATTATCGGGTTGGTTTTGTATCGGTTTGACTTTTTTTCCGTTAAAATCAAACCAAACCAATTATGGTCGGATTTTGTTTTTCAATACCAAACCAAATCAAATCAAACCATAGTCGGATTTCTTTCTCGATTTGAGTAGTATTGTCGTTTGGTGCGGTTTGTCGGTTTATTTTCTACACCCCTACTAATACATGGATAAGCATGTATAAAGACAACTTTTGGTAGCTGGTTACATGGTAAGTTATTCATATATTAGGAGTTACATAACTAATATCATGTTTGGTAGCCTTTAGTTACTTTGTACAAAAAGTAAGCATAACTAATATTACATTTGGTTGCTTTTTTCACTGATAGTATAAGTAATACATAGATAAGTTATACAATAAATCTATGTATTGCTTATGGAAGGTAGAATATGGAATAACTAATATATATATTAGTTACATGAATTAATCAATCAAATGACTATAAACCCCTCATATTTATTTGAAATTACACATTGTATAACTAAAATAAAGTAAATATTTAACAAAAAATAATCTCTACATTACAATCCATAAATTACTAATCCATGATTTACTAATCCTTACATAACTGATCCCTTTATAATTAAACCATGCATAACAAAATTATGTATAACTAAACCCTGCATAACTAATCCCTAAATAACTAAACCTTGCATAACTAATCCCTATATTATTAATACCTACATAACTCTAACTAGCAACCAAACGACCCCTTAATACACCAAATCAAACAGCCGATAAAAAATAATCCCAAGCATAACTAATCACAGCATTACTAATACACCCTATTCAATATCATTCTTATATACCCTGCTAAACCATCCTTATTACATAGTCATAAGTTCTCCACATATGCATTTGGTGTAAAAAAAATGTAGTACTACATAGATTGTAATCATTGTCGTATGTTTGATCGGTGATTACTAGTATTCTGAACTGAGGACGAGTATTTAAGGTTATATAGGTAACCCTCGCGCCACAATCATTATCAGGTGAAGTAAGCACTGCAATTTGCATGTTCCCACTTGGCAATTTTTGATTTTCAAATTAAAAGCACTTCTGATTCACCTTCTGAAGGCAAAAGAAGAGCTGAACAAATTAAATATATTAAAATAAGCAAAAGAAATCAAATAAAAGTGGCAGAAATCAAAGGGCTTAGAGGTCAATTTACTATACGAGAAAACAGCCAAAGTATAACCAAAATACAGCATGAAAGTGAAAGGAGAACCTCTCACATGTGCACCCTCACATGTTTCCAATAGGATTTATTGTTGCACAATCGTATATGTGTGATATATATGCACCAGAACTTGTCTTGACAGACAGGTGGTGGGAAATTGGAAATAGCTTTGGCAAGCCTATCTATAATCTATCCAAATCTCGTGAACCATGTATGGAAACTTGGCATTTCCATAAGTTTTTGTTCTTTTGCTACCTTCTTCTCTTTGTGTTTGCTTTGGAATTTGGGGAAATTTAGGTTTATGTGAGTTAGAAGAAAATGAACTTTGGTCCTAACTAATTTATGAGACAAGAATTGTTCAAATAGTATAAGAAGACTATATAGGTCGAAATCTGCCCCAAAATATTTAGGGCAAGGTAATATTAAGAAAAGAGTCAGTTGAGGTCGACCAGGAAACATCGAGACTTGTGGTCGAGGTGTCAATAATGGTCGAAGTTGAGCACCACAGAAAGAGCTGCAACGACTAGTTTTTAGAAAAGAATATCAAAGAGAATATTCTAGTAGATATTCTCTACACTTGTACTATTAGGGTTTGTTAGGGATATATCCCATATAAATAGGAAAAAAAGACAATGAATGAGGAGATGGGACATTCATTTGATAAGAGGAGACTTTTGATAAAAGATTCTCTCTCTTGTAAAGATACAAACATCACATTTTTATGAAGATTCTTATTCATATTATTTCATACTTTTCCATCAGATCCGAGAATAACTCAAACATTCTAGGATTTATCTGTCACTCATCATTGTCAGGAGAAACAATCATCTAGTTCATCCTTTATTGGGTGAATCACTTATCCTATTTACTTAAATGTCATTTATTGTTATTTATTGCTAGTTATTTTTTCATTATTGCTCATATTTTTCGTAATATTTAATGCATGTTATCAATCCACCACCAGATCTATTTAATGTCAACTACATTTTAGGAACTCACATCTAGAGATATTATTATTAACTAAGTTTAACCAATCATTATATAAAGGCAACTGTTTTAGCCGAAAGTTACGTTTTTTGGTCAAACAATTTGGCGCCGTCTGTGGGGATTTTCTAGTTAAATTTTTAGTTTCTTCTAGATCTATAATTAACACGGATAACTAGCATAAAAAAAAAGAACAAGATCTTCTTTCTTTGTGTGCACGAATCCCATATGGAAGGTAATAGAGAAGAAAGGACGAGAATAATGATTGACCTCCCAACCAACCTAATGGACGCCATCAATGAGAGTTGTGAAACAATGGACGGAGACGCAACGCTCAATGCCTCCCCTAGACAATATGGGTCACATCCTTCTCACTGCAGCATCACAAAATCTCTTGGTAAGGGAGCCTCCATATCTGTGGTGGAGGAGTCGCTACCAGATGTAAAAAAGCTCCTTGAGGCCTGGCTAACTGGCTAACCAGCGTCCTCCATAAGCCCGCTCGTGACACAGTTACTGATAACGCGAGGACATGCGTTATACTACCAGCAGATGAGCAACACAACCAAGTCCCCCCACCAACGACAAGTATTACTCACAATCTCACTAAAAATATAGGTGATGACGCGTCGCAGCCACTTTGAAAAGGATGGAGGAAATGGAGAATGAGAACAAAGCACTCCGGGACCAAATGAGAGAACACAAAGAAAGGGTCTATAAGATACCGTATGCCCCTAAGATCCTGCCGAAGAGAGATGTCGATCGTTTCGTCGAGCAACCGTATAGTGATGATGCAGCTCCACATGCCATACCAAAAACCTTTAAAATGCCGCCCTACCTGAAAATATATGACGACACGACCGACCCTGAAGACCATGTGACTCACTAAGTCACCGCTATGAAAGGCAATGATCTCGCTAAGGAACAAGTATCCTCCATTTTGTTGAAACAACTCGGTGAGACTCTCACGGGAGGAGCATTGACATGGTATTCACAACTACCTGCATGCTCCATTGAAACTTTTGAAGAGATGGCAGACAAGTTCGTAACGGCCCATGCTGGGGCCGAGAAAGACGAAGCAAGAGTGAATGACATATTTGCCATCAAACAGTCTCCAGGAGAGGGACTGAGTGATTTCCTCACCTGTTTCAATCGAGTAAGGATGACCCTGCCAAACGTGTCGGAAGGGATGGCGGTCACAGCCTTCCAGGGGCTGAGCAAGAACGGGTCAAGGGCGACTAGGAAACTGTTAAGTCGACTCATGAAGTACCCCCTAACTATTTGGGATGAAATGCACAAAGCATATTATGCCGAGGTCCGAGCAGACAAGGACGATCTCAACGGACCAACTCATCGACTGACCTCGGTACAGACTGAATCCAGAAAAGATCGAAGAAATGATATCAATAGGGACCTCGCAGCTCCGCGACCCAATAGGGAACGACATATACCATATGTCAGAATGGCGGTTACAACCTTCTCTCAACATGAAGAGGGCCCCCCCAGACCAAGGATAGAGATTCACCGAAACGAAAGAGGTATGTCCCCTTTATTATCCGCTCACAATTTTTGTGTGTGACCTACAGAAATAGTCTACGCCCTGGAGAAGCTCGGACCAAAGGTGAAGTGGCCACCAAAGATGAGGTCAGACCCGAGTACCAGAAAATCGGACGCCCTTTGGGAGTTCCACAAAGAGCGAGGGCATAAAATCGAAGATTGCATCGCCCTAAGACAAGAGGTCATAAACATGCTACGACAGGGATACCTCAAAGAATTGTTGAGCGACCGGAGAAAGGCCAACTTTTCCAGAGGACGTGAACAATATCAAGGAGCACCGAAACCGCCGTCGCCAACCCTCACTATCCACATGATCATCGGCGTCGACGACGATGATGCTTCCATCAACAGTGTGAAGTTCAGCACAACCCACAAGCTCAAACGGTCAATCACCCACTAACGGTATGATGAACTCGAAGAAAGTATCATCTTCGATAAGTCAGATACCAACGGCTTGGTTTTCTCTCACTATGATGCCCTTGTTATCACTTTACGAATTTTGGATACTGATGTGAGACGCATTATGGTAGACGATGGGAGCAGCGCGTGCATTTTCCACCCTCGAGTTCTTGCACAAATGAAACTAGAAGATAAGATAGTGTCACGTTGCATCACACTAACTGGTTTTAACAATGCAGTTGAGCGAACTTCTGGTGAAATCAAACTCCCCGTCTTGGCCGGCGGCATCACTCTAGAGACCACATTCCACATCATGGACTAAGACACAAGGTACAACGCCATAATAGGGCGACCATGGATACATAACACGAGAGCCATCCCTTCCAGCTTATACCATGTCATAAAATTCCCAACTCCATGGGGAATATTCAGCATACGAGGAGAATAACGCACATCCTGGGAATGCTACCGCATCGCCTTAGACTACACGATTACTCAACAAACGAAGGACGAAGAAAAATAGTCATAACAATCAACAAGGTCGAGGTCGACATATGACGATAGCGAGGACGTCATCAGAGACCCCGATATGGTCGAAGCTATAGAATCGACCATAGAAGACCTCGACCCCGTTCTATTAGATAGAAATGACCACGGTAAGAAAGCTTACATCGGCTGTAAACTTCAGGAACCGGGTAAATTCCATCAATTCATAACTACTAACGCGGACTTGTTTGATTTCAACCATGCAGATATGCCAGGTATCCCGAAGGAAATCACCACGCACAAGCTGAACGTCAACCCATTCCACCCCCTAGTAAGGCAAGTCAGGCGTAAGTTCAACTCTGCGATCGATGGCGCAGTACGCGAAGAGGTGGAAAAACTATTAGAAAATGGCTCTGTCAGGGAGTCAAAATACCCCCAATGGGTCGCCAACGTGGTCGTGGTTGTGGATATGCATAGATTTCACAGATTTGAATAAAGCATGCCCCAAGGATTTATTCCCATTACCCCATATCGACCAAAGGTTAGTGACGAGGATGTTCAAAGACCAACTCGGCAAAGCGATGGAAGTACGACATGCTGGTCAAGTCCAAAAGGAAAAAAGATCACATCGACCACCTGAGAGAAACCTTCGACATACTCAGACGGTACAGAATGAAACTAAATCCCAAAAAGTGCATATTCGGCATGGCCTCAGGAAACTTTCTAGGTTTCCTGGTATCACAGTGAGGGATCGAGGTCAACCCCGACTTAATCAAAGCCATCGAAAGAATACCAGAACACCTGACCACCAAAAAATAGGTTCAGAGGTTGACTTGCAGTATCGCCGCCCTTTTAAGATTCATTTCGCGATCATCGGATAGGTGTCACAGGTTATTCGGCGTACTAAAGAAGGATAACGGCCTCCAATGGACTTCTGAGTGTGTCCGTCCAAGTCCTAAAGGAATTAAAATCATATTTGTCATCGCCGCCATTGCTTTCAAAACTAGAGCCAGGGAAATGTCTCCTCGACTACCTCGTTGTATCCGAAATCATTGTGAGTGCAGTCCTGGTCCGAGAAAATAAAGGTACGCAGTCTCCCATCTATACATTAGCAAAAGACTAGTCAACACTGAGACAAGATACCCTCACCTCAAAAAATTGGCCCTGGACTTAGTCGTAGCTTCACGAAAGCTTAGACCGTATTTCCAATGCCACCCCATCTCGGTCGTCACGAATTTCCCCCTAAGAAGCATTTTGCATAAACTCGAGCTATCAGGCAGGTTGGCCAAATGGGCCATCGAACTGAGCGAGCACGATATCACATATCAGTCGCGAACAACGATAAAGTCACAAGTTCTTGCTGACTTCGTCGCCAACTTCAGCACAAAAATAATTCCCGAAGTTGAAAGAGAAGTAGTCCACGTTTCTCCCCAAACACAGGATCTCTAGATCCTGTACACTGACGACGTGTCTAACACGTCAGGGTCAGGAATGGGACTCATACTCGAAGTCCCAACCGGCAAAGTGATTCGCCAGTCCATAAGGTACCCAGACATGACTAACAACGAGGCCGAGTATGAGGCCATAATTGTAGGTTTAAAGCTAGCACTCAAATACGGTGCGAAACGGGTAAGACTACGCTGCGATTCTCAACTCGTTGTCAACCAAGTCACTGGGACTTACCAAATCAAGGAACAGAGGTTACAAAAATACCAAACCGAAATATGTAAGCTATTGCCCGAGTTTGACGAATGCCAGCTCGACCAGATCCCCCGAGCATAAAATGTCGAGGCAGACGGCCTCGCCAAATTAGTCGCATCCACCAAAAACATTCCAACCGTAGATAGAAGTGTAGTCCACCTTCTCAATTCATCGATAGACCAAGTCGGGGTAAGAACCGCAAACCTGACTTGGGACTGGCACAACCGTATTGTTGCATACTTGCAGGACGATATACTCCCAGTGATAAAAAAGTGGCCAAGAAACTGAAAATGTAAGCATCCAGGTATAACATCATCCACAACAACCTGTATAAATGAACGTACATCGGCCCTCTGGCGAAATGCTTGGGCCCAAATCAAACGCGGTGCGTTCTTGAAGAGGTCCACGAAGGCCATTGCGGAACTCATTTCGGCAATCGGGCTTTGGTCAGATGCCTCATACGAGCAGGGTATTACTGGCCCACCATGAAAAAAAAGGCCACGGACTTCGTGAAAAAATGCGAGCAATGCCAAAAGTATGCCCCAATGATTCACCAAGCAGGCAAACACCTCCACTCAGTCACTTCCCTTTGGTCATTCTTCAAATAGGGAATGGACATCGTGAGGTCCTCCCGGCAGGATGAGGTAACGTACGATTCCTTTTGATTTTGACTGACTATTTCTCTAAAAAAGTAGAAGTAGGAGCATTCACCCAAATATGTGTATATGAAGTGATCGCCTTCATATGAAAAAACATTGTATGTCGGTTCGATCTCCCTAAAGAGATTAGTTGCGACAACGGACCCCAATTTACCGGAAAGAAGGTCGCTGAATTTTTTGAGAAATGGCATATCAAAAGAATACTCTCAATGCCATACCATCCCGCGAGCAACGGAAAAACAGAGTCCTCCAACAAGTCGACACTGAACATCATGAAGAAAAAACTCAAAGATGCCAAAGGGTTGTGGCCGAATATATTACCAGAAGTACTCTTGGCCTACCGAACAACACCGAAGACGAGCACAGGAGAGGCGCATTACTCGTTAGTCTATGGGACTGATGCAGTAATACCGGTCGAAGTCGGGGAGCCCATCCTAAGATACTCCCACGAGAGAGGATCGAGGAATGATGAAAGCAGAAGGCATGAGCTCGACGAAGAGACATGGCCCACGTAAGGATGATCGCCCAAAAACAACAAGCAGAATGCTATTATAACAAAAAGGCAAAGTCCACTCAAAGTCGGGGACTACATGCTTAAAGCTAAAACACAAGCAAGCAAAGACCTACAGAAAGGAAAACTGGGAACAAACTGGGACGGCCCGAACAAGATCCCGGCATCAGCGAACAAAGGGTCATTCCAACTAGAAATAATGGAAGGAAAGCTACTACCAAACGACTGGAATATCACTTACCTCAAGTACTTCAACTTCTAAGAGATAAGGCATCCCCCAAGGCGTACTCTTTTTTCCCTCACTTGAGATTTGTCCCAATTGGGTTTTCTCAAGGAGATTTTTAACGAGGTGACGAAGGGGACACCTCAAGCCGAAGTACACAAAGGCGGAGGCACAGGATGGCTAGTTCATTGCTTGACCTCTCAAACTTTCTCCAGGTCAACCAATGAAAGGACTAGATAGACTGGGATTGGGACTGGAACGCTAGCCAACACCCGAAAGTTTGTAAATTTTTCCAAAGTGTATGAACAAAGCAACAATGCATGAAGTTTATTTCTATTTCTCCAAATGTACAACCAAGGCAACATTGTTTAAAATTCACGATATCGACAAACTCCACACCTAGATAAGTTATGTTCGACCTTATTCGAACCAACACCTATTGGCCCTCAGCTATAGTTAAACACAAGTTGTGTTTGACCTTGTTCGGGCCAACACCTACTAGCCCTCGGCCATAGTTAAATGTAGGGTATGTTCGACCTTGTTCGAACCAACACCTATTGATCCTCGGCCATAGTCAAGCATACGTTATGTTCGACCCTGTTCGAACTAACATCTACTGGCCCTCGGCCATAGTTAAATATGTGTTATGTTCGACCTCATTCGAACTAACACCTATTGGCCCTCATCCATAGTTAAACACAAGTTATGTTCGGCCTTGTTCGGACCAATACCTACTGGCCCTCGGCCATAGTTAAACGTAGGGTATGTTCGACCTTGTTTGAACCAACACCTATCGGCCCTCAGCCATAGTCAAACATACGTTATGTTCGACCTTGTTCGAACTAATATCTACTGGCCCTCGGCCATAATCAACTTAGGTTTTGATAAGACCATATTTGAACCAAGTGATCACGGCTAGAAAACCAAGACAACCAAGCGACGAAATCAAAAAAACATATAAGTACGAACCACAGGAAGAGAATCAAATGCAAATAATAAAGCTAATATTTCATACTTAGAATATTTTTACAAAGGCTGACAAAGATACAACCAACTACACACAAAAGTATACAAAAAGAGAAAAAAAAAAGAAGATTAATGGCCACCTCCCTCATCACCCGCAGCATCCTCGCTGACTTGGCCCTCAACTACATCTCTCTCTTGACCGTCAACACCCTCGCCGTCATCGCCTTCACCCTCGGGATATGCAGTATCATACCATGCATTTTGCTCAAGCCGATCTACAACTTCGTCCCCCTCACCAGGCTCTAGCATAGCAGGATCATACCCGTAAGCAATTTGATCTTCACGAGCCTTAACACGGGCATCTTCAAGGGCGGCCCCAGGAACAGATCCCACCGCATGCAAATCTCGGAACACATCCAACTGAGCCTCAGCGTGAATCCATTCCTCGTACAGGTCCCGGGGTATGTTTGGGAAATTTGAAGTATGAGAAGATGACAGATGCACAAGCATTTGAGCCTTCTCAGCCTCTAAGGCGGCCATATGGTCCTGAAGGAGGGAGTTGTCTCTCTCCAACTCCCCAATCCTCTCATCAAGCCGCTCATCTTTAAGTCTTGCCATCTCCAAGTCGCTCTCTCGCTCAGAACGGAGAGTTTGTATCATTACCTCGAGGGCCTCCGCCTTCCTCGAAGCCACCGATCGAGTAGACTCCGACTTCTCCAGCTCGTTCTTCTTCTGAGTAATCTCACCGTGAAAAACCTCCATCTGCAGATGACACTCCTCTAACTGCCCGCGTAGCTCGACCACCTATGTTTGGAGATCGCCACATTGAGCCTCCACGGCCCTGCTAACCTTGAGTTGTTCCTCTTTATTTCTCAGCGTCCCCTCAAGGACGCTGCACTTCTCAATGACCCTCACCAGCTCCTCATCTTTCTCCTTCAGTTCATTCTGAAGGGCCTGCAAATTGCCGCCCTCACCGAACCGCCTACGAATTTCCCGGTACTTGCCACGATACTCGTGGTATTTTTGCTGCAACTTCATAAAAATAGCCTTATGCCTTGCCTCTCTTCGGGCGCTTTCGATTTCCAAGATCATGGTCTGAAAGAGAAAGAAAAAGAAGGCAGACATAATAAGAACGAAGCCGAAAATTTTGAACATAACAGACAGAAACAAGAAGCATCGTAAAACTTACTCTGAGAGCTAGGTCGGCTATACTCCTCGATAAAGTAACATCATCCATATCTTGGAGGATTCAACCCTCCACGTCGGAGCAAAGGGGACCAAGGAAAGGAACCACGTTTTCTGTATTCTTTAATAAATTTCGATCCATGGGGATTGCAATGGTCCGCGTGGACCCCTCCAGTCTCACCTTGAGCTGGGTAAATTCCTCCTCCATCATCCTCATCTCAGCATCATCGAGATCAGAACCCATCTCGTAGCCATATTCGGCAACGCCTCTGCCTCTCCCGTCGGCCTATGAAAAAGCATTGTTAGCTGGCTGCAAGGTCGATGGCTCCTCCTGCCGCAAAATTTTAGAAGCCACAGCGGCCGGCCCTTCGGCTCCTATCTCCACAAAGGGAAGAGATATATCCTCAACGGTCTCCACCAATATCGGAACCTCAGACGTCATTTCAATGTCGTCTTCAACTATTATGGTCATCGTCTCGTGAATGACAAAGTCATCCATCATGGAAGCTACAGCCCGGGTAACCCCGTCACCAACATCCACCGACCTTCTCTTACGGGAAACCAAATTCCCGTCGTTCGGTGATGAATCCTCCTCCTCGTCCACAAGACGGAACAAAGGAGAAGCCGGAAGCTCCGTTGTCAAAATATTTGCAGGCGGAGAAGAAACTGATGTTGAGGCAGTGGTAGATGGGGCCGAAGATCAAGTGGACCTAGCCGCGGTCGAGGAGGGAATAAAAGCAGATGAACGAGTAGGCCTAGCCGTGGTCAGAGAGGGGATAGATGCTGAAGAGGAGGCAGCTTTCCTCTTACGGAATGCAGGAGGGGGAGCTCTCGGCCTCCTCGAAGATCCTAGGGCTGGAAAAGAAAGAATCGAAATAAAGTTATCACTATCATCAATAGCAAAATATAAGAAGTAGGAGACTAAGAGGCCAAAACAAAAACAGATAAACTCACCGGTCAAGGAAGGAGCCGGCCTGAACTACTTGAAAAAGCCCGGCCACTCGCGAATTCCCACGATATGAGGTGGAACCTGGCCAACCCAATTGGAAATGTCCCTGACCAAAGAAGGGGGCGTAGTCTTGGCTGCACAAGAAGAGAACAAGATTTCAAAACCTACGACTAAAATAGGCAAATCAAATGTTTTAACGAAGAAAGATTAGATGCTTACGAGTATAATTCCAAGTCTCGGGGATGTCGTCCATGTTGGCCACCACGTCTTCGGTAAAATATTGTGCCAAAACTGACGGTTCGCCTTGTCATCCATCTTTACCACCAGGCATTTGCCCACTCGATGGCAAAGGTTCAACATTGTCCCCTATAGAAACTAGGGGCGAAAAGATGCATCAGATGCCGGAGTGTGATCTCGACCCCGGCCAATTTCGCAAATTTAGTAAGCAGCCTGACGAGCTTGTAGATATATGGTGCGAGTTGAGCTAGGCAAATGCCATAGTAACGGCAAAATTCCTCTGCCAATGGGAGAAGGGAAAGTGCGTAGCCAACCTGGAAGGAGTATGCGAAGAATGCGCAATACCCGGGGCGGTAGATTTGTACCACATCCCGCCCTGCAGGGACCAAATCGATGCGATCGGGAATGTTGAATTTTGCCCCGAGCTCTGCTAGATCAGCCTCTTTCATCGCCGACTCAGAGGCCTCGGGCTCGTCTTCAGGTGCTTTGAGAAGTGAGACCAAAATTTCTCACCACGAGGAATTATTTCTTCCATCATAGGAAAGTTCTCATCTTCAATGGCAACAGAGATGCCATCAGCTTGAGGAGGCATAATCACCGCCAATGGGACAGCGTTATTTCCCTCATCGGAACTAGAGTACATATTAGCCATAGTTCAGACAAAAGAAAGGATATCCAAGTGAAGAAGGGTTACAAGCAAAAGGAGTCACTGGAAACAGGAAAGAAGAAACACAACAATGGAGTAAGGAGAAGGAAGCATAAGGATTCGATGTGAAAAACGCGTAAAGAACGAATGAATGCCCTCACATCTCTATTTATAAGAATTTGGGCGTCAAAACCTAGAAATTATACCATCATTACTCAGCACAGGAATTGAAACGGCAGTCCCAATGGACAGACGCACGGGAAACAATGCAAAGCATCAGGAAAATGTGCCATGATAACGTAACCCTAAAAGTTGCGGCTAACGAAAGGCCACATCACCAGCTCGTCTCAAACATAGCTACCTGACCCACTCGTCCAGTCTTCTCGACCACAACAAACAGAATACGCTCATCAAGGTCGTCTGAGGCCGACCCCAATAAGCGGAGGGACTAACTGTATAGGTCAAAATCTACCCCAGAATATTTAGGGCAAGGTAATATTGAGAAAAGAGTCAGTCGAGGTCGACCAGGAAACAACGAGACTCGTGGTCGAGGTGTCAACAATGGTCGAAGTCGAGCACCACAAAAAGGGCTGCAACAACTAGTTTTTAGAAGAGAATATCAAAGAGAATATTCTAGTAGATATTCTCTGCACTTGTACTATTAGGGTTTGTTAGGGATACATCCCATATAAATAGGAAAAAAGACAATGAATGAGGATATGGGACATCCATTTGATAAGAGGAGACTTTTGATATAAGATTCTCTCTCTTGTAAAGATATAAACATCACCTTTTCATCAAGATTCTTGTTCATATTATTTCATACTTTTTCATCAGATTCGAGAATAACTCGAACATTCTAGGATTTATCTGTCACTCATTATTGTCAGGAGGAACAATCATCTAGTTCATCCTTTATTTGATGAATTACTTCTCCTATTTAAATGTCATTTATTGTTATTTATTGCTAGTTATTTCTCCATTATTGCTCTTATTCTTAGGAATATTTAGTGCATGTTATCAATCCACCACCAGATCTATTTAATGTCAACCACATTTTCGGAACTCACATCTAGAGATATTATTATTAACTAAGTTTAACCCATCATTATATAAATACAATTGTTTAGCCGAAAGTTACGTTTTTGGTCAAACAAAGACAACAACCATTCCCTTAGCGACAGGGGCGGCTCTAAGGCTTTGGGCAGTGAGGTCGTTGCCTTAGGCCCCCAGAATTTGAAGGCCCCAAATTATTTATCATTATTATTATTATTATTATTATTATTATTATTATTATTATTATTATTATTATTATTATTATTATATATTATATACTATATAATTTATACGAACAATTAGTATAAAGAAATTTTTTACAGTATATTTGTTTGTTACTTGATTGAGTTTAATTTATACAATAAAATTTATAAATTATGATAATTTTCTTCCCTCATTAATTAGTATATTTGCTTCACTCTCCAATTTTAATTTTATTCTTTTTATATACAAAATTAAGTTATAAATATCGATAACATAATGAGTTTCTTTTACAATGTTCTCTGAAACTGTATGAACACAAATGCATTCATGCACCGATTTTCTTTTAGTATAATTCAACATATTTTATTAGGTTATTTATAATTTATTTTAGATATTCACCAATAAGTTCTACTTAATAGAATGAACTACAATTATCGCTTAAATTGATCAGAAGGAGTAAATATTTTTCACACCGTCAATGCTCAAAACTTAAGCTATTACGTTATGTACGTTTTTTTTTCTTCTTCTTGTTTCTAATGATAGCCAAATCAAAATTTTCATTTTAAGTTCTGTACCTCAACATCTGATAGTCCACCACTTTATTTTTTGTGCTCTTCTTCCTTTTTTGTTAAATTTATTTTTTTTGTCTTAAATAATTAATTTGTTATTTAAAAATAAATTTTGTTGTCAGTGTAAATATTTTATAAAATAAATTTAAGAGTATCTCAATATGGTTTCGTCTTAGGCCATGAGATCCATTGAGCTGCTCCTGTTTAGCGATGAGAGACACTTCAGCCTGAAAGAGAATAAGAGAACATGATTTGGGTAAGCTTATAAGTTGGTCAAATTAGCTTATAAATACTTTCTTTTTTTAATTGACTTATCTATGACATGTTTGGTACCAGCGAAAAGATATACGTTGGTCACCTGCACGTATGACTTTTCGGCTTATTAACATTTTTAGTTTGATAAATTATTTTACTATTTTATTCCTAATATCTTTTCAAAGTTTCAAAATACTCTTCTCAAAATGTAAGTCCTAACTTCCTTCCTATTCCGTTTTTATCTTTCATTCTTTTCCTTTTACATCATTTTATAATTTTTTTTGTGTAATTTTAAGGAGATACCAATCATTTTAATAGAGAAATTGCTTACATTACTTTTAACAAATTCATTAACCGTTTAATATCAGTTTTAGTACTCACCCAGAAACATAAGTGTTTATTTATAAAGTTAATTTCAGCACCAAATAGTGATTTTCAGCACTTTGCTTATCAGCTACTACCAAATTCCAACCAGCTAACCCAAACGCGCAATCCTCAATGCCCATCCAAATGTCTTTTCTTGCCTTTAATTCTAGAAATTTTTACCTTCCTATACTAGATATAAAACTTTATTACCCTCCCTAATCAAGTTTTAACTTAATTACATAACCATATACAATTTACTAATTATATACAAATTAGTTTTAAATGAGTATCCCTTTATATTAGGAATTGAATAAGGAATTTGTTATTTCCCATCCATGTTCTCTCCCTCTCATGCGCTCTCTCTGTCTTTGTCGCTCTCTGTCTCTCTATCTCACATTCTCTGTTCTTTCCCTAATTTTTCTTCCTCTGATGTTCTCTACTTTTTATCCTTTCATGTTGTATATATTTTTAATGGAGTTTATCAATGGATTTCAATTGTTTTACTATAGAGTTTTAATTTAGCAATTTTCTTCCATGTTGCACAATTGGTGTTCAAATTGAAATTGTCAATCAATAAATTTGAAGATGTTTGACTCTCCACCATTGACAGCCATTAAAAAGCTTTGAATTTGAATTTGAATTTGAATTTTCAAAAACCATTATTTGTTTGAATTGGGTGTTGTTGCAAATAATTAAAAATATTGTTTGAAATTTATATCTCAATTTTCAAGGTGTTTGGTGAAGATTAAACTTGATTTTGGCCGAATTTTATATTGAAGAAGAAGAAGAAGGAGCAGGAGAATATGTTAAAGTTATATATATTTTTATTTGAATGTTGTATGAAAGTTGAAAAATAATTGTATAATGTATGAATCGTTGTAAGGAATTTATATTTAAGTTATAAGTACTATCTTTTTACATAAAGTTGTTGATATGTATCAAAATTGTATTAAGAGAGAAAGTTTTGATTGGAATTTCAGAAAGTTAGAAGAACACACCACATACAAAATATATACAAATCATATACAAAAGACATATTGTATAAAATTTGTATGAAAATTGTATTTAAGTTGTATGATATTGTAGTTATATTTAACTGGATAAAAATAATGTATGGAAGTTGTAAATAAATTATAAATAATAGTAGAATGTATATAAATTGTAGGCAATACTTATTTAGGGCGGGTTATATATAAAATTATGACAATTATGGTAAATAAGTTTCAAATATTGTATAGGAAGGAAAAAATTCCTTAATTCTACATAACAAGACTGTTTCTTGAGCTAAGCCTAGAACTGGCCCAACTGATTCTTTGGACTTGGGTTTTTGGCCCATTTGCTAACTTGCGGATTGGTCCAGGATATTCTAATTTCTAATGGTTGAACAAACTATAGTCTTTTAGGTACAAGAGGACTTTTCTCCCCTTCAGAATCCAGAACTTAAATTCTTTTTTCCTTCACTTACCTAGAAAATATTGGGTTATACCAGTGCATTATATATTCTTAATATAACATGATTGTTTACCCAAAAAACGGATAGAGTTAAATTTATACGTAGTTCTAAGGATACGTAGTATGATTTGATATAAGGCGAGAAAATTAGATTAACGTAGAAATGAGCAATAAAACGATAGATACAACCTTCGCAAATTGAGCAAACCTTGAGCCTTATGAGATTGATTTCTCTTTAGCCAATAATAATGAAATTTGGAGAGACAAAGAGAAATAAATGAAAGCCAACAGTATATTGCTTATGAGTGTATTTCCCTCCCTATCAATAACTTAGTCTCTTCTATTTATAGGAGGAAATCTCCCATTTTTGGCATTATTCTATAGAAAAGCATGGGCCTTTTTTATTGTTGGCCACCTTCTCCATTAATACCGTGATTTATGCTATAATAATCAGCTAGTGGCAAAAGTTATGGATCCTTGTCGGCCGAGCTGGCGGAGCTTTCTCCGAAGCCATTAAGAACAAGACTGGCTATGCCTTCGACAAACTCGAAGGCAGGTCTGATGGTCTTGATGACTGGCTTCGATAGCACTTTTGATTCCGATCTCGGCCGATCATGTCGGATCTCTGAACTTCGATATCGGGATCGGTTTCACTCGTGACTTCGATTCTCATTCAATCGTTATTCCAGAAGCTTGGTCAAGCCTCGAGCTCGGTCGAGCATCGAACTCGGTTTTACCTGTATACAGATAGTCCCCTCGTTTTTTGGAGAGTAAATAACAAGAAATGATATGAGACCTCGATCTTTACTTTCAAATCTACTTTACTCTTATCTTCCAATCCCTCATCTTCTTCAAAGCTTGTATTTCCTGTTTCTTCGCCTAAGAGCTTGAGTGAATCTCAAAGTGAAGAAGACCCCGAGGGCAGAGATGCTGCTCCCGAAGATGAAGGTGATCAGGCCCTTGGGATTTTAAACAAGTTTGTATTTCTGTTGGGGCCGTTTCGGCCATTGTAAAGAACTGTCATCGGGTCGTGCGGCTCTTGTAAAAAGCTTTTGATGAATATATATATAATTTTTTCCCTTCCATGGCTTCTGAATCTGTTGTCTTTTTGTTGATTTATACAAAGGTCAAAGCGCCTTAGCATAAAATTATGAAGTTTCATTCGAAGGTCCAAGGTTGAGATGGTAAGGATTGATAGTAAGTACTGCCTTCGACCA
This sequence comes from Nicotiana tomentosiformis, assembly GCF_000390325.3. NCBI lineage: Eukaryota > Viridiplantae > Streptophyta > Magnoliopsida > Solanales > Solanaceae > Nicotiana > Nicotiana tomentosiformis. The sequence continues at coordinate 2,912,800 of NC_090813.1, forward strand.
CTTCTGATCGGTAATCCTTGAGTGAATGTTCGAACTCGAATTAAGGTAGCCCTTACGCTTAATATGTAGTCCTAGATTCAGGATAATAATTTGATCTTGAATCGAGGCGGCCCTTGGGATTGATAGATAGTCTCCGGGTGAGAATGGTTGCTCGAACTCGAGTCAGGGTAGCCCTTAGGCTTTATAGTCGAGTGAGAATTTGCTCGAACTCGAAATAATAGTAGCCCTTAGGCTTAATGGTCGAGTGAGGACTTGCTCGAACTCGAAATAAGGTAGACCTTAGGCTAAATGGTCGAGTGAGGACTTGCTCGAACTCGAAATAAGGTAGCCATTAGGCTTTAAGGTCGAGTGAGGACTTGCACTAACTCGAGATAAGGTAGCCCATGGGCTTTGTAGTCGAGTGAGAATGAATTCTCGAGCTCGAAGTAATGGTAGCCCTTAGGCACGATAGATAGCCCCCGAGTGAGAATGGTTGCTCGAACTCGAGTCAGGGTAGCCCTTAGGCTTTATAGTCGAGTGAGGATTTGCTCGAACTCGAAATAAGAGTAGCCCTTGGGCTTAATGGTCGAGTGAGGACTTGCTCGAACTCGAAATAAGGTAGCCCTTAAGCTTAATGATCAAGTGAAGACTTGCTCGAACTCGAGATAAGGCAGCCCTTCAGCTTTAAGGTCGAGTGAGGACTTGCTCGAACTCGAAATAAGGTAGCCCTTAGGCTTTAAGGTCGAGTGAGGATTTGCTCGAACTCGAAATAAGGTAGCTCTTAGGCTTAATGGTCGAGTGAGGACTTGCTCGAACTCGAGATAAGGTAGCCCTTGGGCTTTGTGGTCGAGTGAGGACTTGCTCGAACTCGAAATAAGGTAGCCCTTAGGCTTTAAGGTCGAGTGAGGACTTGCTCGAACTCGAAATAAGGTAGACCTTGGTCTTTAAGGTCGAGTAAGGACTTGCTCGAACTCGAAATAAAGTAGCCCTTGGGCTTTGTAGTCGAGTGAGAATGATTTCTCAAACTCGAAGTAATGGTAGCCCTTGGGCTTGATAGATAGTCCCCGAGTGATAATGGTTGCTCGAACTCGAGTCAGGGTAGCCCTTAGGATTTATGGTCGAGTGAGGACTTGCTCGAACTCGAAATAAGGTAGCCCTTAGGATTTAAGGTCGAATGAGGATTTGCTCGAACTTGGAGTAATGTAGCCCTTAGGCTTAATGGTCGAGTGAGTGTTTGCTCGAACTCGAGGTAATGTATCCTTTAGGCTTAATTGTCGAGTGAGTGTTTGCTCGAACTCGAAGTAATGTAGCCCTTAGGCTTAATGGTCAAGTGAGTGTTTTCTCGAACTCGAAGTAATGTAGTCCTTAGGCTTAATATATCCATAGAAATCAGATGCAATAAATTCTTGGAGGGACCTCTTTTCATTATTGTGTGAAATAATCTTACATGTGTACATGTTTTATGCTTAAGGCTTGATCAATCTACGCGGGCACAGTTCATTTGACTGTTTGGCCCATACAATAATATTGTCTTCTCAAGGACCTTTTAGCGTAAATCTTTTTCTTTGTTGCATGCGTGATATCCGAGGGCGACGCCCCCCAGTATTCGAGGTTGGCCAGATAGAGAAGCCTCGGTTACTGATGACGTAACATTTAACACCGAACCGCTATTCTAAGTTACCTACAATTGTTAGTTTTGAAGTATCAAAAAGAGAAACGAATGGGGATTGTACCTCAACAGTAGTATCACTTTTTAGGTGAGTTACGTTCCAAGTCTCGGTGCTTCTTTAGGCCTGATGGGCCTGTCAAAGTCGTTTTTGGTCATGACCCCTGATTATTTTGACCTTGATCATTTCTTCTTTCGTTTCTCACATGGTTCCGACCGGGTTCGCTGCTCCTCCGATCTTCATTATATGGCTGATATCGATCCCTGCTTGACCCTGGCCTGCGATCGGTGTCTCTCTTGGTTCTTTTGAGGTTCCTGGATGGATAAATAGACTCCGAAGGGACTCCGAATTGACCATCTTCGCCTCTGATTTTCGATTGATACCGATTGTGCACATCGGCCCATATAGTAGCAGGGTATTTTATTAAGTTTTGCTTCAATTGTTGTGAAGCCATCAAGCTTCATTTGTTCAGTCCTTGAGTGAAAGCTTGTACAGCCCAATCGTCCGTGACCGGTGGTAGATCCATTTGTTCGTTTTGGAAATGAGATACGAACTCTCTTAGCATCTCGTTATCTTTTTGCCTTACCTTGAAAAGGTCCGACTTCCTGGTCTAGACCTTCATGGCTCCGGCATGTGCTTTTACGAAAAAATCTGCAAGTATAGCGAAAGAATCGATAGAGTTAGGCGGTAAGTTATGATACCATATCATTGCTCCCTTTGACAAGGTTTCACCAAATTTTTTCAATAATACAGATTCGATCTCGTCATCTTCTAGATCGTTCCCTTTGATGGCACATGAGTAAGAGGTGACGTGTTCGTTGGGGTCGGTCGTTCCGTTGTATTTAGGAATTTCGGGCATGCGGAACTTCTTGGGGATCGATTTTGGAGCCACGCTCAGGGAGAAAGACTTGTGCATGAACTTTTTGGAATCCACGCCCTTCAATATCGGCGGTGCCCCCGGGATCTGATCAACCCTAGAGTTATAAGTTTCCACATTTTGGTCATTTGCTTCGATCTTCCTTTCTCCTGATTCTTTTCGTTTTCTCAGTTCCTCGAGCATCTTAATAATTTCGGGATTAGTCCCCGATTCTTGTTCATTCGATATCACTATAGCTGGCCCTGTTTTGTGGGTGACTTCTTGGGGTGGACTGGGCTCGAGCCTGGTTGGTGCGTGGGTTTGGCTTTACAATTGGGCTATTGCTGCTTGTTGAGCTTGCAACATTTCGAAAATCATACGCAAGCTTATTCTGTTTTCCTCAGCATTTTGGGTATTTCGAGCTGCAGATCGAGTTCCACCTTGAATGTTATTTTCAGGGTCGGAACGTTGGTTTGCCTCAATGGTCACATGTGAATTAACGTCTATTGGCTCTTCGACCCGAGCTCCAACGAGATTGACAAGTGGTCTTTCGCCCCCGGGCGTTAAGTTGTTATTTTCATCTTGAAGGCCAGTTTCGTTGTCGATAGGTAGGGCCATTAATTGAGAATTCGTTATTTTTCAGCCTGAAATCAAAGACATTTCCAAGAGTAAGTGTAAAATAGTGTGTTTCATAGAGATTCGTACCAAATAACCACTATTATCCTTAGCCCCACGGTGGGCGCCAAACTGTTTACCAAAAAATGAATAGAGTTAAATTTATACGTAGTTCTAAAGATACGTATTATGATTTGATACAAAGGTGAAAAAATTAGATTAACGTAAAAATGAGCAATAAAAAGATAGATACAACCTTCGCAAATTGAGCAAACCTTGAGCCTTATGAGATTGATTTCTCTTTAGCCAATAATAATGAAATTTGGAGAGACAAAGAGAAATGAATGAAAGCTAACAATATATTGCTTATGAGTGTATTGTCCTCCCTATCAATAACTTAGTCTCTTCTATTTATAGGGGGAAATCTCCCATTTTTGGCATTATTCTATAGAAAAGCATGGGCCTTTCTGACCGTTGGCCACCTTCTCCACTAATACCGTGATTTATGCTATAATAATCAGCTAGTGGCAAAAGTTATGGACCCTTGTCGGCCGAGCTGGCGGAGCTTTCTCCGAGGCCATTAAGAACGGGACCTGTTTCGCCTTCGACAAACTCGAAGGCAGGTTTGATGGTCTTGATGACCGGCTTCGATAGCACTTTTGATTCCGATCTTAGCTGATCATGTCGGATCTCTGAGCTTCGATATCGGGATCGGTTTCACTCGTGACTTCGATTCTCATTCAATCGTCGTTCCAGTAGCTTGGTCAAGCCTCGAGCTCGATTTTACCCGTATATAGTGATATTATCTGTTTTGGATAAACTCGCACAGATCATATAAATGAGAAGCAAATGTTCCTTCTTTATTTTATTTTAATTTTTTTTTTTTGTGCTGTCATCGTTGAAGCTAAAATGAGATCTTTTGCTCATTGCTTTTTCCAAAAAAAAAAAAAAACTGTCCATGTTTCTGATCGGAATAACACATCGGTTGTGTTGATAGAATAATAGGATTTGAATAAGTAGTATTATGAATGTATGATCTTGACAATATGTACTATCAAGACAATATACTTTTTATTTCTGGTCCGATATTCCGTACTCGTTTTGAACCACGATTAATTTAAATTTGAGTTGCATAACCACTAAAGAAGAAGTGTTTCCTAAGATAATTTTTTTTGTTGCTTTCCTAAGATAAGACATTTAATTAAGGATAAATGGAATCTTGTGCCATCACTACATTTAAGGCACTATTCTTGCTCAAGATTCCTAACATGTGATCATACTAAGCCTTTAGTTTCTTGATCTTTTTTCAATACAACAATTTCTTTGTAGGCGTTTGGACATAAGAATTGTAAAATTCGAAAAAATGATGAAAATAATTTTCACGTGAAAATAGTATTTGAAATTTAAAATTGTGTTTGGATATAAATTTTGGTTTGAGTTGCTTTTTAAGTTTTGTGAGTGATTTGAGTGAAAAAATTTTGAAAAATAATTTTTTACAGTTTTTTAAATTTTCGAAAATTTTCAAAATATATTTTCAAGTGAAAATTAGAAACTTTATGAACAAACGTTGATTTCGAAAAAAAGCAAAATCTTTTTGGAAAAATCTTCAACCAAATTTTATGTCCAAACGGGCCCTTAATTGTGCTATTTTTTAAAAGATAAAAAGATAGCATGTACGGCCTCATGCTTTTCTTTATAATTTTCAATAATGGAACAACCTATATTATAATTATAATTATAAATGGAACCAACAAACTAGTCATTCCTTTTGGAATTCCTGTGAATGGATTTGGCTGGTATTTTATGCCGACCTACTCAGCCATGTGCACGACGCGAATTATAAGGGATTGAGTTGAGCAGTGGGTCCCATTGAACCATTCATTTGAATACATCATCATAACTACTCCAACCATTTTCCAGCGTTTGATCAAAACAATCTCATCTATCAGCCGTTGATCATAAAACAATATGGCTACACAATTATGAAAAAGCTCAATCACATTAACATGTCCAAGAAAATGGTCCCCACAAGCGGTTCATTATCAAGTCAATTATGAACACCTGTACACGCTTTTTTATCACTTTACCGGCTGCTTTTTTGTCTGCTGCCTCTAGCCGGTATATACACCGTCACCGGCATATGAAAAAACCGGGTCCAATTGTGAACCGGTGCTTGTCATGAAATGCGGTATGGTATTCCAAATTGTAACGTGACAGGTCTAATTGGAGCGTGATACGGAATAAAAAAGAGAATTAATCCAAATAGCCGCTCATCACCTTATGAATTGTTTAAGAATGATAGTGGGATAAATTATTAGTAAATAATAGTAATTGGATGAACTAATTTTATGGTTAAAAGATGTAGAGATTCATGCCTACTAGGTGTTTGATAAAATGTCTAAATGGCCTAAATTATGAAATTTGTTATTAATATTGGTCTCATTGGATGTTATTTATTGTAGATTGAAGTTGCTTAGTTAGTGATCGTTGTAGTATCATTAAGGGACGAATTTGAGATATGTTGGCTAAACTACTCGTTTAGAAATAAATTCTATGATATTCCCGTAAGTTTTAAGTATGGTTGACTCAAGTTCCTTATTCTCATGTTCCGAGTTGTTCCCAATAAATTTGATTGTTTCGCCCAGATAAACTAAAAATAGCCGGTGAATGTATAATATATGCATAATTTATGTATTACATGAGTATAATTGTATATAATCAATATATAATCTGTGTATATGGCTAGAAAAAGTAAACAATTAATATGACCGGCTATTTGTGTAAAAATCCCAATAAAAAATTCACTGATCTGAACTAAGAGCCTGTTTGGATTGGATTAAATAAAGTGGCTTTTCAGCAGAAATAACTTTTAAGTCAAAAACCAATAAATTGGGGTTGCTCAACTTATTGCTTTTGACTCATTTAAAACAGTTTTAAACTTATTTTAAATACTTTTAACTTTGACAAATACTGAAAAAAAAATCTAAAAAGAGCTTAAAAACTAATTTGACTAGCTTGCCAATCCAAACACCCTCTAATTTGGGATAGAGGTTTAATTATTCAAACTCAAGATATTACAATTTAAATCAGGATGTTTTTAACTGAATAAGTTTTTTTAAAATAAGTTATTTGATTATTTTATTGGGGTAATATTCTGATAAAATAAGGCGTGCTTAAGAATATTTATAATGTACTACTACATTACCAATAAGGACATGCAACAAATGCTTAAGACGAGAATCCTTACCTTAAATAAATTGACATGAGGTTTTCTTGCTCTTTAATCTTTATTTTTATTTGTTCCCTTGTCATGTTGGAGATCTTATGTTAATCTTCTTTGTCTTCTTCTGTTACAGTCTAATAAATTTTTATTTAGATAAACCCCTATCAATTATGCTGAATTAAGCATTTTCATCAGTTTCTTGATATATTTTGAGATAAATACCAAATCTTTTCAGTTTATTTGATAGTCTTGATTTGAGATTAGTAAACAAATAACGTCAAACAATTTATCATTACTATACCACTAGTTATACACAAAATTTGTCACGATATATAAAAATATGACTCTTCTAGTAAAAGAAATTTAAAATATGTAACAAGAAAATGTTGAGATGTGCACAATTTCAAGAGTCTAAGATTATATTGGGCTTATTCTTCCTTCTAAACTGTCCATTATTCTCATTGTGAAGTTTAATGAATGATATTTTCGTAAATTGAATAAATTAGTATCATTTTCTTCACAATTTTTCTCGATTTTATTTCGATGAATTAATCTTTTATGTATAAGGAAAGAGTTCCTAAATATTTTTATAATTTGAGATTTTAGCTTTCTTAGATAGATATTTCGTTGTTACACTGTTTAATTAATATCAGCCTAAAAATTATTTGGGTAGGAGATAAGGCGCGGCATGTGGACAAGTTCAAACTATGGTATTCTATGAGGGTAGGGGCAGGAACGAGATAGATATCTTGGTTGATCAAGACCTCCGTGAACTAGTGGTGGAGGTTAGGAGGGTGAATGACAAGTTGATATCTATTAAACTAGTTGCTGGAGGTTTTACTTTGAACATAATCAATGCGTACGTACCCAAGCAGACTTGGATGAGGAAGTCAAGAGGAGTTTTTGGGAGGATTTGGATTAGATGGTGCGTGGTATCCCGCATACCGACAAGCTTTTCATAGGAGGAGATTTCAACGGCCACATTGGAGCGACGTCTAGGGGATATGATGATGTGCATGGTGGCTTTGGTTTTAGAGATAGAAACGGAGGAGGAACGTCTCTGTTGGACTTTGCTAGAGCATTTGATTTGGTGATAGCAAACTCGAGTTTCCCAAAGAAGAGAGAGCACTTGGTCACCTTCCGGAGTTCGGTGGCCGAGACTCAAATTGATTATTTACTCTGCAGGAAGTTCGATAAAGGTCTTTGCACGGATTGCAAGGTCATCCCCACTGAGTACCTCTTGGCCCTTCATAAGCTCCTGGTCATGGACCTTGAGATTACGAGGAAGAGCGCGACGTATAACTAACATAGGATCAAGTGAGGAGCCTTGACAGAATCTAAAGTGTAGGAGTTCAGGGTCAAGCTGTTGACTATGGGGGCTTGGAGGAGTAGTGGGGATGCAAGCTCTATGTGGACTACGATAGCACAGTGCATTAGAAAAGCAGCGAGAGAGGTATTAGAGGTCTCAAAGAGTTATTCTGGTGGTCACAAGGGAGACTGGTAGTGGAATGGAGAGGTGCAAGGAAACGTAAAAACCAAGAAAGCAACGTATCTGAAGCTAGTGGAAAGTGTAGATGAGGAAGAGAAGATGGCGAATAGGGAGAATTATAAGTTGGCTAAGAAAGAGGCAAAGCTAGCAGTTACGACGGACAAGACTGCAGCTTTTAGTCATTTGTATGAGGAACTCGAGGGCCAAGGTGGGGATAAAATATTTTTCAGGTTAGCCAAGGCACGAGAAAGAAAGGCGCGTGACTTGAACCAAGTAAAATGCATCAAGGACGAAGAAGGTAGAGTTTTGTTGGATGAGGGACTTATTCGTCGGAGATGGTAGACCTACTTCCATAGTCTCTTGAACGAGGAGGGGTACATGAGCATTGTACTCGGTGATTTGGAACTCTCTGGGAGTTGTTGTGACTTTGGGTATTATAAGCGGATTAGAGTTGATGAAGTTGATGGGGGCTATGCATAAGATGAGCAGGAGCAAAGCGACCGGGCCTGATGAAATTCCGGTGGAGTTTTGGAAGAGTGCGTGCAAGGCAGGAGGCTTGGAGTGGCTCATTAGGTTATTTAATGTCATTTTTAGAAAGAAGAAGATGCCCGAAGAGTGGAGGTGGAGCACGATGGTTCATGTATACATGAACAAGGGTGATATCCAAAATTGCAATAACTATCAGGGTATCAAGCTGCTTAGCCATACTATGAAAGTTTGGGAGAGAGTGGTAGAGCTGAGGGTGAAGAGGAGTGTGTCTATCGCCGAGACCAATTTGGGTATGCCGGGGCGTTCGACTACATAAACCATCCACCTTGTTAGGAGATTGATGGAGCAGTATAGGGAGAGAAAGAAGGACTTGCATATGGTGTTCATCGACTAAGAAAAAACATATGATAAATTTTCGAGGGAGGTTTTGTGGAGATGTTTGGAGGCCAGAGGTGTACATGTTGCCTACGTTAGGTTGATTAAGGACATGTATGATGGAGTAAAAACTTGAGTGAGGACTGTGGGTAGTGACTCAGATCATTTTCCAATTATGATGGGGTTATATCAGAGGTCGGTACTCAACCCTTTATTATTTGCTCTGGTGATGGACGTACTGACGCACCACATCTAAGGGGAAGTTCCGCGGTGCATGCTATTTGTAGATGATATTTTATTGATTGACGAGACGCAAGATGATGTGAATGCGCAATTAGAGGTATGGAGGCAGACCATGGAACCTAAAGGTTTCAAGTTGAGCAGGACCAAGACAGAATACTTGGAGTGTATGTTCAGTGGCGAGACTCAAGGAGGGGAAAGTGAGGTGAGGCTAGACTCACAGGTCATCCCTAGGAGAGGAAGTTTAAAGTACCTTGGGTCTATTATTCAGGGGCATGAGGAGATTGATGAAGATGTCACACATTGTATTGGGGTGGGATAGATGAAATAGAGACTCGCGTCCGGTGTTTTGTGTGATAAGAAGGTGCCACCGAAACTTAAGGGTAAGTTCTACAGAGTGATGGTCAGACCTACGATATTGTATGGGGCTGAGTGTTAGCCAGTCAAGATCGCTCATGTCCAGAAGATGAAGATAGCAGAGATAATGATGTTGAGACGGATGTGCGGGCATACCAGATTAGACAGGATCAAAAATGAGGTTATTCGCGACAAGGTGGGTGTGGCCCCTATTGAAGACAAAGTACGGGAAGCGCGGCTTAGGTGGTTTGGTTATGTGAGGAGGATGAGCACAGACGCCCCGGTGAGGAGGTGTGAGAGGTTAACATTTGAGGGCTTACAGAGAGGTAGAGGTAGGCCAAATAAGAGGTGGGGAGAGGTGATTAGGCAAGATATGGCGCTGCTTCAGCTGACCGATGACATGACCCTAGATAGGAAGGTATGGAGGTCGAGGATTATGGTAGTAGAGTAGGTAGTGTAGAGTGTTCATAACAGTAGTATTAGCACGCAATCTCGCTTTCTATTGGTAGTAGATTTTTATGACTATCTGTTGTCTTCTTTCATTGTTGATCACCTTACTATCTTGTTGTTTTTATTCTGCTTTTATATGACTTTTTGGTACTGTCCCTTCTTGTTTTTATTTTCATTAATGTGGTGCTTATACTTTCTTGAGCCGAAGGTCTATTGGAGACAATCTCTCTATCCTCACAAGACAGGGGTAAGGTTTACGTACACACTACCCTCCCCAGACTTCACGGTGTAGAATAATATTGGGTATGTTGTCGTTGTAAATGTAAAAAATTTAATAGTCGACTCGGTTTATTGTGCATTGACCGGTTTATGGGAATAATTGACCGGAGGTGCCCGATTGGCTACTAAAAGAATATCTGGAATATTTTTATTGGTATATTATCAGTCTTCTCGAAGGTCAATCAGTGGGCTGCCTCGGTCTTATCCAAACCTTACGTTTGGTTCCAAACCTGCTAGGCTTGGTACTTCTGCCTATAAATCTGCCTATAAAGACCTCAGGTCTTCCGCTGAAGATAAGAATTCTTACGTGTACGAAATCCTTTCTGTAGCTCAACGAACACATATATTTGAAGGTACTGTAAAATCGCCATTGAATCTTGTAATGTAATTTCTAGCGTTCAATTTTCGACTTTTCTGGCTTTTGATCTGTCGATCTGTTCAATCTGAAAATTTTGGTACTTTTTCTATAAAATGATTTATTGGATTGATGTAATATGTTTTTTGCTTTTGTTTTGAATAATTATATATGCTGGTAGATGAATATATCTGATATTTACGAACAATTGTGATATGTGCCTGCTTATTTAGTTGTTTTAGATGCATTTTATTTAGTCAATTTGAGTCAATAGCGTGTTCATTTTGGTAAACGTCGTCCCTATTTGATGCCTAAATGATGTGAAGGGATATTCTTCCCAAAAACAAGGACTTTTAGGGAATTTATTATAAAAGGCCAAAATTATTGTTTGAGTAGATCTAAAAGGATTGTAGATGTTTTCTTTGTAATATGTTGAAGAAGATAAAATGATCGTATATAGGATTGTATCAGCAATTTTGTGATGTATTAGTTGCTACTTATTGTCCATGTGACTTCAATTAAGTTATGGTCTATAACCAATTTTGTGTTAGTTACTCCTCTGTGGCATTGGGTGCAAACCTTGTGCAAAAATGTATTTTCCCTCAAAAAATGATTGCGATTAGGGTTCAGGCTAACAAAACCTTGCATCAACCCATGTCTGTGACTACTATTGCTTTGGCTGTGTAGTAACCTGTGGTAAATAGTATTGTTGCATAGAGATTATACTGGATGTTAATAAATTTTCTTTGAAATTTATCCGTTTGGGAATCCTATGTTGCTCAAGGACATCAGTTTTCTGTTTGTATCTTGTTAAATTTGATAAATTTGCTCATGAGCTTGATTTATGTATTAGAACCTGATTGTTGAGGTTAGATGTTATTAGGTCAGGAAGAAATTCTATTTCCGTTCTGTTGATGATTTGAATGTTTGTATTCGGAGTCGTACCCTAATTTGTTTACTTTGTTTGTACTTCAGGTAGCAATTTTGGAAAAAAAGCATTATGGCATTAGTTTCTGGAGGAAGATCATCGTTGAATCCAAATGCGCCCCTCTTTGTTCCTTCGTTTGTGCGCCAAGTGGAGGACTTTTCACCAGAATGGTGGAATTTGGTGACAACTTCAACATGGTTCCATGACTATTGGATGAGCCAGAACCAGGGAGAGGAATATGGTAATGATCAATATGGAGCTGGTAACGATATTGCTGATTTGCTTCCGGAGAATATTGATCTTAATGTGGATGAGGATATCTTGAACATGGAAGCTCAGTTTGAGGAATTTCTCCAATCATCCCGAAGTGGGCAACAAGGAATTAAGTCACCTCTCTATGGTGTCAATGGAATTCCGCAATATGGTATGCACTGTCTCTCTCATTCTTTCAATTACTTGTCATAACTTCCAGTTTAGTCAATGGTGTTGTTACTATTATTCTCATATGATTGTTCCTTCATAAAAATTTACCCCCTTGACAACAGGTTTACCCAATGTTTCTGATGCACTGATAAGAACTATGCGTTCACCAAGATCCCCCGTTGCGCCTCCAATGTACTATGAGAAGCCAGCCAAGATTGTGAGCTCAAGGAACAGCTTCCGCAGCATCCAGCAGCCTCGCTGAATGTGATTAGCTTAGCAAAAGCTCTTGGTTTGCATTCAGAAAGTCGGTTCTTAGTTTGCAGCCAGTAGTTAAGAAAGTCTCGAGTTTTAGTTTTCATGTAACCTTTTGTATAGAGCAAGGTAGGCAGCACTCTTGTATCTAGCCTTGTTCATAGTCTGATATACTTTCTTTAGCTTAACTTGTAAACAACAGAACTATAAAAAGGGGAACAAATTGTGAAATTTGTTGACAAAAAGTGGAAAAAAGAGCAGCTTTCTAGTTTGGTTTCTCCTCTTAGCAATGATGGAACATTATGATATCATTTAATTTGCTTCTTCCCTTCCTTTGTGGTTTTCTGCCATAACAGAAACTAAGACCTAAAAAGTACACTCTTAGTGGCTTTGTGAAGCAAAGCACAACTGTGCCATTGGCTTAGGATATTGTTGGGATATACTATTAGCCATGCAGTTTAGAGTGTTTTTATTTTTTATAGAACAATTATTTATTTAATTTATTCAATTCAATAAAGTACTATTTTAAATAGATTATTTGTTACATGTGTGTCATTTAGTTATGTAGTAGACAATTTAATGTATTGAGGCTCACACACAGAAGATGTCGGTTCTCATAATTAATAAACTATCTTCATAATAGAAATATTATTGGGCAAAATATCTTGATGATTGTAGTACAAGATTGTGGTATAATTTATCTTGATTATGAGAGTGGTTTTACTCTGACTTCTTGTGCTAGTATATTTGGTGTATATTGAACGGACCAAGTTGAGAAAAGATGTTTTTGTACTGAATATATAAAAGATATTTTCTCTAATTCATTAAATGAGCTTATACTCCTAATTTTGATATAATTATTATAATCAATGTGATTTGTTTATTGTTTTGATTTATCAAAAGGTACAATTCTATTCATAGTTAATGTATGCCTAATAGATTGGACAATAACGAATAACATTTGTGAAATAATAATTAGTTGATAGAATCCATGACTCGGTTTTGAGTTTGATGATACCTCTTTATGTAAGTTTATAAGTTTTCATGTGAAAACCCAGCCGGTGAATTTGGAATAAATTGCAATTAATTATAGTAAGAATTAGTTCATCCAAATTTTCGAATTAATACTATAATTAGTAGCCTCTTATTATTTCTGTGGTCCCTGCTATGCCTAGTAAAAACCTAGACTGACTTGGGATAAAAAGTGACTTTGGGGAAAAGTCATCCTTTAGAGTTAGAGTAAGATTCTACTTGCACAAGCAGAATCTTACACGTTTTCGGTGCCCTTTTTGGCTGAAAAACGAGTCTAAATAAGGAAGACGTTTTTCACCAAATAACGACTTTTTCGAGTTGTATTGTTCTTGCTCACTCAAAGCAATTTCGTCCAAGGTTTTACTAGGATCATAGTAGAAGATTGCAGCCATGGATTATTGCTCTGAGGAGGACTTGTGCAACGTTTTCAAGAGGTGTTTTCAAGAGGTTAGTGGTTCTTAATCTCGTAATTATATCATTGTCTAATTTACATGTATTTAATACCTGAATCGTATGGTTGCTTCCGTTACGTATGTTCTAACAGACATATCCCAAGTTGCCTGCTGTAGTGATGCATCCCTCACTCTCCTTACAATCTCTAGCATATGACTGAGATATAGAGGCAAGTCCAAAATTTAGCGTTAGTAGCTTCAGATTAATATATAACATGATCTTATTAAATGTATTCATTCTAACTTAATCGAAGCCGAAAGCAATTGATTCAATTGCTCAACAAAAGATCTGAGAACTCCTACATCAAACGGCTAAAATGGGTGGAGATTTATGCCTTATCTATATTTCCATCCAAAAGATGTATTACTTTCAACATCGTAAAAGTAGAAAAGATAAGCTCGACACAAGTGTATGTTTGCAACGGTCAATTACATTCCTTATCCTAATGAAATAAAAAGAATATTCGTATAAAAACCTTTTTCAATCAAACCCTTGTAAGCTGATTTTTGTCGATGGTGGATAGCGATGGTAATGTCCGACTTCCCCATATCATTGAGAAGTCTATTATCATATAAGGAGATTTTTTTATAAAGCATTACAGTTTTTCTAGCTGGGGTTAGACGCACTTGTGTGTTGTAACTCACAAAGCAAACAATTCAAGTTCTATGTATGAAAGTTTCCTTTGGTAATTCTCTTATGTTCTAACATTCCTTTAGCGATATTTAGCGTAGTAAGGCTAACTTGGCATAACAAAATCGTGAGCGAGTTGCGCAAGATCGTTAACAAGTTGTCAAGTGCCACACGTGTACTTAGTTAACTACTGGACCCAATAAAGTATTAATGGATATTTGCATTTGGGTATGAATTCTGTGTACTAAAGCAGGAAATGAAAGTGATCCCCCCACATGTTACCTTGAATTTGATTTTTCGAATTTGCATACTAGTACTTAGAAGTTCTTTTTAAGAGAATTACACCTCAAAAGAGTATTAAGAAATTACAAAGGAGGTAATTTTAAAGCATAAATTGGCCTTTTCCCAATATTTTAATATCGCATGGCGGAACGTGGAGCAAAACAAGAAGATAGTGAATTATATTGAAGTGTAGAAAGCCAGAAGCCCGGAGAATTTCCGATCAAAATTATTCGGTAACTCGGCACCGGTAAGTGCTAAAAATTTATCGATTATTACTTTTTCTCTCCTGAGCAAATTTTATATTATTCTCAAATGATTTGGATCTCTGAAATCTTTGAACTTTCAAGAAATAAATGGACAAACTTGTTGGGAATAAACCCTAGAGAAAAAATATTTACGGTAATAACCACGGAATAACACATAAATACGTTAATCAACAAGAATAAAAGAGTGACAACGACAAGATCCTACTAAATAAGGGAAAAAACCATGACCCCGCGAGGAGCAACTAATATCACTATAGCAAGAAATTTTACGCTTTATAGGCTCGAGTAAAATACTCCAAAGACCACTACAACAATCAAAAGAAATAACCCTCATTTGTTATTCCCACCTCACTACAATATCGCTCGCACTCTCTATTTTTCTCACATATTATTTTCTTATACCATGTATCTGATGCCTCACTCATTCTTCCTCTCTTTTGTTGGTGTGTCTTAAGAAGTGAAAGAGCCCCCCCTCCTCCCCCTATATAGGAGAGCAAAACTTAGCCTTCAAGAATACTATAGAAGAATTATTAATTCTCCTCCACAAATTTAGCCTTTGTCTCCAAGGCTCTCTGCGGAGGCTATCCATAGGCACATGCCAATTTCACTTCTTCTTTCTTTATTCTAATAATGGGTTGGACTTCACAAATCTCCCTCTCCAGACCCATTCACCAGAAGGAGATAACATCTGGGTTGCTAGTTTAAGTGCATGCCGACAAGTTCTTTGCATAGCTCGAACTTATCTCTTGGTACCACCTTGGTCAGCATATTTGAAGGATTCTTACTTGTAGGAATTTTTTTGACCTGCATAGATCTATTCTCTATCTTTTCCCGAATCCAATGATATCGCAAGTCGATTTGCTTTGTTCTTGCATGATACATGATATTTTTGCTCAAATCTATTACACTTTGATTTGCTTTGTTCTTGCATGATACATGATATTTTTGCTCAAATCTATTACACTTTGACTGTCATAATAGACTATATATTCCTTCTGGTGCAATCCAAGTTCTTGGAGAAACCATTTTAGCCATACCATCTCCTTTCCACCTTCAGTAGTGGCAATATACTCTGCTTCAGTTGTACAAAGTGCGACATATTTCTGCAACTTCGACTGCCATGATATAGCTCCCCCTGAAAATGTGAACATGTACCTAGTAGTGGATTTTTTATTATCGAGATCACCTGCCATATCAACATCTGTATAGCCTTTTAAGATTGGATTAGATCCTCCAAAACACAAATAGACTTCATAGGTACCTCTCAGGTACCTGAGTATCCACTTGACTGCTTTCTAGTATTTTTTTCCAAGATTTTCAAAGATCCTGCTAACAGCACCAACTGCATGGGCAATATCTGGTCTGGTGCATACCATTGCATACATCAAGCTTCTAACTGCTGAAGAATAATGAACTCTAGCCATGTTCCTTTTCTCCTCCATTATTGTAGGAGGTGTGCTGACTGGCTTAACACTCTTCATGTTGAAGTGTTCCAGTACACGTTCAATATATTTCTCCTAAGATAGTCACAACTTTCTACTTGTTCGCTCTTTAACTATTTTCAACCCCAGAATTTATTGTGCTAGACCCAAGTTCTTTGTATCAAATGACTTGGACAAATCTCTCTTCAACTTTGCAATCAACTCCTTCTCTTGTGCTACAATCAATATGTCATCCACATATAACAACAATATAATAAAGTTGTTATCAAAAAATCTTTTGAAGTATACATATGGATCATAATAAGTCTTTGTGTAGGTTTGACTTTTCATGAATGAGTCAAACTTCATGTACCACTGCCTTGGTGCTGCTACAACCCATAAAGACTCTTATTCAATTTGCACATCATCTGTTTCTTTCCAGCTACTTCAATTCCTTCTGTATACTCCATATAAATCTTCTCTTCCAAATCTTCGTGAAAAAATACAGTTTTCACATCCAACTACTCCACTTCAAGATCTAGGCTAGCTTATGTCACGACCCCAAATTCCCTCAGTAGGATGTCGTGATGGCACCTAGTTTCTAAGACTAGGTAAGCCTATCAATGCGGAATAATAATAAATATCTAAAATAAATAAACTACAATTCAAACAATTTCAACTCCCAAAACCCGGTAGAAATAAGTCACAAACTTCTAAGAATTTATTCTCAATGTCTCTATATGTCAAGGTCTAAATAAAATATAAGGAAGCAACATAAAATGATAGAAGGGGACTCCAAAATCTGTGGACGCTGGCAGATATACCTCGAAGTCTCCGTGCGCAGGTAACTCACTGACGTCTAGGCTAGTAAAAATATACCTGAATCTGCACAAAAAGATGTGCAAAAGCGTAGTATGAGTACACCACAGCGGTACCCAGTAAGTGTCAAGCCTAACCTCGGTAGAGTAGTGACGAGGTCAGGTGAGGCCCTATTGGAATATAATAATGGCATGGTAAAATGTTTATCAATGTAGTAAAATAAAATGACATTGGAAATGAATCAAATAGTATGTCACATTTAATGACCCCAAATAATTACAAATAATATCTCGTGGAATCAAAACAGAATTTTTTTCAACTTTATAAAAATCACAATAATTAATCGAAAGCAACTATGGCCATAAATCAATATCAACAAGGGCACTACCGAGGTACCGCCTCGTAGTCCCAAGTTATAAATAATTTCACAATATCTCATTTCCTTATATCACCGCGGGAGCCTTCACAATTTATTTAAAGAAAATATTTTTTTTCCGAAATAGCATCCTGCGTTTTAGCCACTCTTATCACACCGCATGACTTCTAGTAGTCACCCCTACTAGTCACGCGTATCAAGCCACCCTTATCTCACCGCATGCGTTTCAACACCCAGACCTTATACCACCGAATGCGTATCAATATCACAATATATCACAGTTTGCACCTCAAGTGCTCAAATAATTTAACTTGCCAAAATAATTCAACAACAGTATTTTTTCACAATAAAGAGCTCACGGCTCATGCCAAAATAAATTATCAATAATATATTTCTACAATAAAGAGCTCACGGCTCATGTCAAAATAATTCAACAATAATATTTTTTCACAATAAAGAGCTCACGGCTCATGTCAAAATAATTCAACAATAATATTTTTTCACAATAAAGAGCTCACTGCTCCATCACAATGAGTACGAAAATCTTACAAAAATATTCAGGAGTAAATAATTTAGGAAAATAATATTTCAAAATCTTTAATATGTTGCTTCAATATCAAGTTTTAAAATGTCAAATACTTCATATTAATAATATTTAATTTAAAGAAAATCAACCTTCAAATAATGCACAGAATAAAAGAAACCAAGTTCCAACTAAACAAAAAAAATAATTAGCCAGAAAAGGTAAAACAAATTTAAAATATAAACATTAAATCAATAATGAAGAATATAACAAAATAAAATAATTTAATTAATGCATAACAGTGATCTACATAATTTAAAATATAATCATTCACATTTAGCACGTGTACACACTCGTCACCTCGTGTACACGACTTTCCACACATTACAATTATCAATCCTAGGGGAAATTTCTCTCACACAAGGTTAGACAAGCCACTTACCTCGACTTGCTCCAATTTAACCAAGTATTATGCTTTTTCCTCGATTTTCCGACTCCGATCGACTCGTATCTAGTCATAATTAATTTGATACAGTCAACATAAATTATAGTAATCAATTTCATAAGAAAATATTACATTTTCAATAAAATCCGAAATTAGTTCAAAATTTGCCCGTGGGGCCCACATCTCGGAATCCGGCGATACTTATAAAATCCGACAACCCATTCAATTACGAGTCCACCCATACCAATTTTATCAAAATCCGATAACAACTCGACCTCCAAATCTTAAATTTTTGTTTTTGGAAGATTTTGCAAAAATCTTGATTTTTCTTCCATAAATTCACGGATTCATGATGTAAATAAGTATGGAATCATGAAATATAATCAATATAGGATAAGGAACACTTACCCCAATGTTTTTCCGTGAAAATCGCCCAAGAACCGTGCTCCAAAAATCCAAAACGAAATGAATGAAATGACCATTTTTGGTCTTAAGTTTCTGCCAATCTGTCACTAAAAGTCCATTTTTCGTCACTAAAAGTCCACCAGAAACTGCTCTACCAGCCTTCCTTCAATCGATCATAACTTTATGAACAAATGTCCAACTGATGAATGGTATAACCTTCTGGAAACTAGAATCAAACGACTACAACTTTCATGTTTTGAAAATTTTCAGATTCCTTATGAATATCGAGATATAAGCTTCCAAAGTCGGCTCCGCACATCAGCGAAATTTCTGGCAAAACTGCTCTACCAGCCTTCATTCAATCAATCATAACTTTTTGTAACAATGTCCAAATGATGAATGGTTTAACTTTCTGGAAACTAGAATTAAAGGGCTACAACTCTTATGTTTTGATAATTATCTAATTCCTTATAGATTGCGCGATATAAGCTTCTACATTTGGCTCCACGCATCAGAAATTTCTGGCGAAATTTCTGCAACAGAAATTTCCAGCAGCCTTCTTTGTCCGAAATCCATTCCGTTTACCTTCCGAAATCCACTCGAGACCCTCGGGACTTTAACCAATTATACCAACATGTCCCAAAATATAATACAAACTTAGTCGAGGCTTCAAACCACATCAAACAACATCAAAACGACGAATCGCACCTCTAATCAAAATCTATGAACTTTGAACTTTCAAATTCTATATCTTGTGCCGAAATACATCAAATCAATTCGGAATGACTTCAAATTTTGCATACAAGTCATAAATGACATAACAGACCTATTCCAATTTCCAGAATTAGATTCCGACCTCGATATCAAAAAGTCAACCCCCGGTCAAACTTCCCAAAAATTTAACTTTTGGCATTTCAAGCCTAATTCCACTACGAACTTCCAAATAAAATTTTGATCATGCTCCTAAGTCCAAAATTACCATACGGAGCTGTTGGAATCATCCAAATTCTATTACGGGGTCGTTTGCACATAATTTGACATCCGGTCACTATTTGAACTTAAAATTTTAATTTTTCATCAAAATTCCATATCTCGGGCTAGGGACCTCAGAATTTGATTCCAGGCATACGCCTAAGTCCCAAATCACGATACAGACCTATCAAAACTATCAAAATACTGATCCGAGTCCGTTTGCTCAAAATGTTGACCAAAGTCAACTTAGTTGAGTTTTAAAGCTCTAATTCACATTTTAATTCATTTTTTACCAAAAACTTTCCAGAAAATTTTACGGATTGCGCACACAAGTCGAGGAATGATAAATAGTACTTTTCGAGGTCTTAGAATACAAAATTAATTATTAAATTTAAAGATGACATTTTGGGTCATCACATTCTCCACCTCTAAAACAAACGTTCGTCCTCGAACGGAGTTAGAAAAAGTACCTAAGCTGGTGAATAAGTGTGGATAACAGCTGCGCATATCATGCTCGGTTTCCCAAGTCGCCTCCTCGACCGGATGACCCCTCCACTAAACCTTCACGGAAGCAATATTCTTTGACCTCAGCTTTCGAACATGCCTATCCAAAATAGCCATTGGTTCCTCAACATAAGATAGATTCTTGTCCAACTGAACCGAACTGAAGTCTAACACATGAGACGGATCGCCGTGATATTTTTGAAGCATGGAAACATAGAATACCGGATGACCGGCAAAGAGACTAGGTGGTAGTGCAAGTTTGTAAGCCACTTCTCCAACTCTCTCAAGAATAGCAAAAGGCCTAATATACCTAGGGCTCAAATTGCTCACCAACCATGAATGCAATATCACGAATCTTCCGATTTGCATAAATCTTTTGTCTAGATTGGGCTATACGAAGTCAATCCTGAATCAACTTAACCTTTTCCAAGGCATCCTAAACCAAGTCTATATCCAATAGCCTAGCCTCGCCCGGTTCGTACCAACCCACTGGGGACTGGCACCACCTACCATACAAGACCTCATATGGAGCCATCTGAATGCTTGACTGACAACTGTTGTTGTAAGCAAACTACGCAAGTGGTAAGAACTGATCCCAAGCACCCCCAAAATCTATCACACACGCACGAAGCATATCCTCCAGTATCTAAATAGTGCGTTCGGACTGCCCGTCCGTCTGAGGGTGAAATGTTGTACTCAACTCTACCCGAGTACCCAACTCACGTTGTACTGCCCTCTAGAACCGTAATGTAAACTGCGTATCCCGGTCAGAGATGATAGATACCGGTATGCCGTGAAATGTGACAATCTCGCGAATATAGATTAAAGCCAACTGCTCGGAAGAGTAGGTAGTCATCATAGGATTGCAATGAGCTGACTTGGTCAATCTATCCACAATCACCCAAGCTGCATGGAACTTCCTCTGAGTCCGTGAGAGCCCAACAACGAAATCCATAGTGATCATCTCCCATTTCCATTCTGGAATCACTAACTTCTGAAGCAATCCACTCGGTTGTTGATGCTCATATTTCACTTGTTGACAATTTAGACACCGAGCTACATACTCCACTATGTCTTTCTTCATCTTCCTCCACCAATAATGTTGCCTCAAGTCCTGCTACATCTTCGCAGCACCCGGATATATGGAGTACCGTGAACTGTGAGCCTCATGGAGAATCAATTCACGAAAACCATCTACATTAGGCACACATAGCCTGCCCTGCATCCGTAATACATCGTCATCTCCAATTGCGACTTCTTTGGCATCACCGTACTGAACTGTATCCTTAAGGACAAGCAAATGGGGGTCATCATACTAACGCTCCCTGATACGATCATAAAGAGAAGACTGAGAAACCACACAAGCCAAAATTCGACTCGGTTCGGAAATATCCAATCTGACAAACTGGTTGGCCAAGGCCTGAATATCCAAGGCCAAAGGCCTCTCTGCTACCGGTAAATATGCTAAGCTGTCCAAACTCTCCGCCTTACGACTCAAGGCATCGGCCACTACATTGGCCTTCCCAAGATGATAGAGAATGGTGATATCATAATCCTTAAGCAACTCCAACCATCTCCGCTGCCGCAAATTAAGATCCTTCTGTTTAAACAGATGTTGTAGACTTCGGTGATTGATGTAGACCTCACAATGGACACCGTACAAATAATGCCGCCAAATTCTTCAAGGCACGAACAATAGATGCTAACTCAAGGCCGTGGACCAATTTTTTTTTCCTCATGTACCTTTAAATGTCTGGACGCGTAGGCAATCACCCTACCATCTTGCATCAACATCGCGCCGAGACTAATACGCGACGCGTCATAATACACAGTATAAGACCTTGAATATGTAAGTAATACCAACGCTTGTGTCGGAGTCAAAGTGATCTTGAGCTTCTGAAAGCTTAACTCACACTCGTCTGACCCTGTAAATGGGGCACCCTCTTGGATCAATTTGGTCTTAATAGTTGTTCATAATCAATTACAGAATCGTCATTTAACTTCATGTTAACAAAAATCTCGTTGTAAACCTTCACAATACTGATAACTAGATACGAGGCATGAAGACTTCATAATTATTTACCCGAATTAACGAATCACATTTAACGTCACCTAGGCGGGCACCTACCTCGTAGGTTAAAAATTAATAATTACAACACAAATTTGACAACTATGCACAGAGAATTTCATATAAGAATTTTCAAATAAGCCTAACAGGCATGACTCCCTATTAGTACTATAGTACAAATTTAATTTCACAAGGGAGACTTAAACACAAGAATTTTTCTCACAAGGATCTCGTCCTTATATAACTTCCACCGCAGCTCGTAGCCCGGTTTAAACATATCAATTTACATAAAAATGTGAGGATCTCGTCCTCAGTTCTGAATCACAAGTAATATGCACATCGTGCCAATTGAAAATTTCCATTTTCTCCTTTTAAATAATTTCGGTTACACCAAATCACAACACATAATGAACCCCACACCGGTAGGGCATATAATTCATAATTTGCAATTAATTATTCGGAATTTACATCAAAATTTATCGAAATGAGTAACAGAAAGCCACATTTAGCCTTGCAGCTCTTATTAGTGACCAACACAAAATGATAGGTGTAGTTATCTCCATAAAATCTCCCAACAAGGGTAAACACATAAGTAGATTATAGAATTATGAAGCTCACTCATAAGTGGAGCACAATAGGAAGACTCGTTTCGATATTGAGAACCGAATCAACTTAAGGAAATTATTCCTTTATATTAAATTGAGGTCGTACCTGTAACGACACCATCTGATGTAGCGACCTCCGCCATACCGTAAAACAAATATATCAACGACTGGGTCTCTACCTCTAGGACACTTTTTACCTGTCTGTCCTCCACCCCTAACTGGTCGTGTGAGTGGTGTAGTAACTGCAATGGGGCACGTAGCCTGAGTGCTTTGATGAAATAAGTCTCTCCCAAGTTTTTGACAATTTTTCTCATGATGTGCCTAGTATCACCGTATTCATAACAACCTTTTTTGCGGGTTAGGCTGCTCATATTGAGTATGTGCCACATAACTGGAATAACCATTGTAGGAACTCATGTCGGTGGTGCATTAAAAGAACTTACTGGAGCACCTCGAGTAATCCGATATACGGACTGGGCTGGCCGACTGCCCGAGCCCCCTCCATAATGATTTATACTTGCAGAGTAGAATCCACTGAATCCCCCAGAACCTTGAGACGTCTTGGTCTCCTTAGTTTCCTTTTGTTTTCACCCCAAACACATTCTAATATCTTGGCAATTTGTACAACTAGCAGAAATGAAGTATCAGCTTGTAGCTCCCGAGTCGTACAAAATTTTACGATCATAATTGAGTCCTTTAATGAGTCTATGGACTCGCCCTCTGGCTGTAGGAAGCAAAGTAGGAGTATGATGGGCTAACTTATTGAACTTGATGTCATATTCTGACATCGTCAATGCGCAACTGTTCAAACCCTATGCGCCACGCATTACGGAGAGTCCAGAAAATAAACTCTTTCAAAAGCATTTCCGAGAACTGAGCCAAGTGGGCGGTGTTGCATTGGCTGGTCTGCTCTCTTCATAGGCTTGCCACGAACACCGGTGGAGAATTATCTCTCCCAAGGCGAATTTCTTCTTTTGTTATACTGACTCTACACTGTTGAGCTGACCAATTTCTTAACATACTCTTCGACTCTTCTTTGGGGGTAACCCTTACCCCTATTTATACACAACGATTACAAAAGTAGAGCTCCATACAGACAAATCTTGTCACGATCCACATAGTCCAGACTCTCGTCAACAAGTGTACTTACTCCGAAGCACCCCAAAATCCACAACAGTGACGTCCACGCTGAGTAGACCTTCTACAAATTTAGAGTTGTTTCTATAACTCCTTTGGTATTGAAGTATAGGATTATTAAGGAGGCGGACATACCGCAAGTCCCAACCTTATCCTCTACAAAATCTCAGGTCTTAAACATGTATAAATTTTAGGGAACCTCTCAGTACCACATATATACATTTCAAGCCAAAACTGATATAATACATGACCCCCCAATCCACCCATTGGTAGTGGACTCCCCCTACTCGGCGCGAAGTCATAGGTCACAACGTCCGATGATCCACAATAATAATCTTCACAGCTTGTATAAATCAACTAGAGGCCAACGTTCGTTGCACCCCCTCATGATTCACTAGGTGATCTCTCAATACGCTCGTATCTTCAGTCAGAACCACACGTTAAGGCAATGTTTGAGCATCTCTGGCTCCCTCATAGTCCATCTACGGTATCACGAACCGTCGACGCACAACTGATACCGAGTGCGCAATGTCATACACGAGTGGATACAAAGGAATATAAGATATATGTTTCAAGATAAATCAATGCCGCACGATAAGGAGTCAAAGAAGTGAATATTTCCTAATAGTTCCATAGCCTCTCGAAGATAAGTACAGATGTCTCCGTACCGATCTGTAAGACTCTACTAAACCTACTTGTGACTCATGACACCTATGAACCTAGTGCTCTGATACCAACTTGTCACGACCCCAAATTCCCTCCGTAGGATGTTGTGATGGCACCTAGTCTCTAAGACTAGGTAAGCCTATCAATGCGGAATAATAATAAATATCTGAAATAAATAAACTACAATTCAAATAATTTTAACTCCCAAAACCCGATAGAAATAAGTCACAAGCTTCTAAGAATTTATTCTCAATGTCTCTATATGTCAAGGTCTAAATAAAATATAAGGAAGCAACATAAAATGATAGAAGGGGACTCCGGAGTCTGCGGACGCTGGCAAATATACCTCGAAGTCTCCGTGCGCAGGTAACTCACTGACGTCTAGGCTGGTAAAAATGTACCTGGATCTGCACAAAAAGATGTGCAGAAGCGTAGTATGAGTACACCACAGCGGTACCCAGTAAGTGCCAAGCCTAACCTCGGTAGAGTAGTGACGAGGTCAGGTGAGGCCCTATTGGAATATAATAATGGCATGGTAAAATGTTTATCAATGTAGTAAAATAAAATGACATTGGAAATGAATCAAATAGTATGTCACATTTAATGACACCAAATAATTGCAAATAATATCTCGTGGAATCAAAATAGAATTTCCTTCAACTTTATGAAAAATCACAACAATTAATCGAAAGCAACTATGACCATAAATCAATATCAACAAGGGCACTACCGAGGTACGGCCTCGTAGTCCCAAGTTATAAATAATTTCACAATATCTCATTTTCTTATATCACCGCGGGAGCCTTCACAATTTATTTAAAGAAAATATTTTTTTTTTCCGAAATAGCATCCCGCGTTTTAGCCACCCTTATCACACCGCATGACTTCTAGTAGTCACCTATACTAGCCACGCGTATCAAGCCACCCTTATCTCACCGCATGCGTTTCAACACCCAGACCTTATACCACCCCGCATGCGTATCAATATCACAATAATTTTCCTCACACAAGGTTAGACAAGTCACTTACCTCGACTTGCTCCAATTTAACCAAGTATTATGCATTTTCCTCGATTTTCAGACTTCGATCGACTCGTATCTAGTCATAATTAATTTGATACAGTCAACATAAATTATAGTAATCAATTTCATAAGAAAATATTACATTTTCAATAAAATTCGAAATTAGTTCAAAATTTGTCCGTGGGGCCCACATCTCTGAATCCGGCGAAACTTATAAAATCCGACAACCCATTCAATTACGAGTCCACCCATATCAATTTTACCAAAATCCGATAACAACTCGACCTCCAAATCTTAAATTTTTGTTTTTTGAAGATTTTGCAAAAATCTTGATTTTTCTTCCATAAATTCATGGATTCATGATGTAAATGAGCATGGAATCATGAAATATAATCAATATAGGATAAGGAACACTTACCCTAATGTTTTTCCGTGAAAATCGCACAAGAACCGTGCTCCAAAAATCCAAAACAAAATGAATGAAATGACCATTTTTGGTCTTAAGTTTTTGCCAATCCGTCACTAAAAGTCCACTTTTCGTCATTAAAAGTCCACCAGAAACTGCTCTACCAGCCTTCCTTCAATCAATCATAACTTTATGTACAAATGATGAATGGTATAACCTTCTGGAAACTAGAATCAAATGACTACAACTTTCATGTTTTGAAACTTTTCAGATTCTTTATGAATTTCGAGATATAAGCTTCCAAAGTCGGCTCCACACATAAGAAATTTCTGGCGAAATTTCTGGCAAAACTGCTCTACCAGCCTTCATTCAATCTAGCATAACTTTCTGTAAAAATGTCCAAATGATGAATGGTTTAACATTCTGGAAACTAGAATCAAAGGGCTACAACTCTTATGTTTTGATAATTATCTGATTCCTTATAGATTGCGCGATATAAGCTTCCATATTTGGCTCCACGCATAACAGAAATTTCCAGCAGCCTTCTTTATCCGAAATCCATTCCGTTTACCTTCCGAAATCCACCCGAGACCCTCAGGACCTTAACCAATTATACCAACATATCCCAAAATACAATACAAACTTAGTCGAGGCTTCAAACCACATCAAACAACATCAAAACGACGAATCGCACCTCAAATCAAAATCTATGAATTTTGAACTTTCAAATTCTATATCTTGTGCCGAAACACATCAAATCAATTCAGAATGACTTCAAATTTTGCACACAAGTCATAAATGACATAACAGACCTATTCCAATTTCCAGAATCGGATTCCGACCTCGATATCAAAAAGTCAACCCCCCGGTCAAACTTCTCAAAAATTCAACTTTTGGCATTTCAAACCTAATTCCACTACGGACTTCCAAATAAAATTTCGATCATATTCCTAAGTCCAAAATCACCATACGGAGCTGTTGGAATCATCAAAATTCTATTCCGGGGTCGTTTGCACATAATTTGACATCCGATCACTATTTGAACTTAAACTTTTAATTTTTCATCAAAATTCTATATCTCGGGCTAGGGACCTCAGAATTTGATTCCGGGCATACGCCAAAGTCCCAAATCACGATACGAACCTAGCAAAACTATTAAAACAGTGATCCGAGTCCGTTTGCTCAAAATGTTGACCAAAGTCAACTCAGTTGAGTTTTAAAGATCTAATTCACATTTTAATTCATTTTTTACGTGAAAACTTTCTGAAAAATTTTACGGATTGCGCACGCAAGTCGAGAAATGATAAATAGTACTTTTTGAGGTCTTAGAATACAAAATTAATTATTAAATTTAAAGATGACATTTTGGGTCATCATAGCTTATAAGCTCAGGATTATTCGAATAGAAGTCATTTTGACAACAAGTTAGAAAATTTCGTCAAAAACAATACCTTTCTTCTGTTCGAAGCCTTTAACTACCAATCGAGCTTTGTATCTGACCAACTTGCCATTTTTATTTTTCTTGAGATTAAAGACCTATTTATATTTGAGTGATCTTTTACCCTTTGGAAGTTCAACCAACTTGTACGTGTCATTTTTCTATAGAGATTTCATCTCCTCTTGCATGACTTTTATCCACTGGTTCTTTTCTAGATGGGACAATACCTCCTTAAGACTTTCTGGTTCCCCCTCATCACTGTTGAGGACATACTCTGTGGTAGGGTACCTGCATAACTCTACCGTTGGTATTTTTGATTTCCTTAGAGGTTGAGGTTGTTCTTTTTCATGAGTAGGGTACTCCACTTTCTCGGCGTCATCATCAAGTTTCCCCTTGCTCAATAACCTCATTAGGTTGCTCCCCCTGCTCGACAACCTCGTTTGTCGTACTTTCTGCACTTGTGAGATAGTTAGAAGTAGAAAGAATGGTAACAAGGTTAATGGCTATACCATTCTTTTTCTTGACCGTCTCTGACATATCATCAACAATTCCAACTTCACTTTCTCGGAAGTCTACATCTCTGCTTCTGACGACCTTATTCTTTACAGGATCCTATAATCTGTACCCGAACTCTTCATCTCCATATTCGATGAATATGCAGGGAATAGATTTATCATCCAGCCTTGTTCTCTGCTCCTTTGGTACATATGCAAAAGCTCTACAACCAAACACCTTCAGATGCGAGTAGGACACCTTCTTGTTGGTTCAAACTCTCTATGGGATGTCAAACGCCAATGGAACTGATGGACTCCTATTGATTAGGTAACATGTTGTCTAAACTGCTTCACCCTAGAATGATTTAGGCAGTTTAGCCATTTTGAGCATGCTTCTCACCTTCTCAATAATGGTGCAATTCATCCTTTCGGCTACGCCATTATACTGTGGGGTTCCAGAAACTGTATTTTCATGTTTGATCCCGTGAATTGAACAATACTATTCAAATTTCCTTGAAGTGTACTCACCTCCATTGTCACTTCGGAGACGCTTTAGCTTTTGGCATGTCTCCCTTTCCATTAGAGCATGAAATTTATGGATAACTTAAAACACTTGATCTTTGGTTTTCAAGATATAAACCCACAATTTTCGTAAAGCATCATCAATAAAAGTAACAAAAATAATTGTTACCTCCCATCGATTATATCTCCACTGGACCACAAATATAAAAATATACCAAATCAAGTATATTCAATTTTCTTTCAGACGATGTCTGAAATATGACTCTATGTTGTTTACCAAATAAACAGTAGTCACAAGGTTTTACCGTCGTACCTTTAGCAAAAGAGATGGGTGATTTCCTGGCAAGAATCTGCAATCCCTTCTCACTCAGATAACCCATTATTTTGTGCCATAATTTGCAGAATCTCATCTTGTGCCTCGTTTAATTCACCTCGGCATATTTCTGCATATGTCCTGTATAACGTGCCACGAGCAACTCTCTTTGCAATCACCAGTGATCCCTTGGTGAGTCTCCACTTTTGATTTGCAAAATAGTTCTCGTACCCATCTCGGTCCAAAGCAATTCTCGAGATCAAGTTCATTCGCAAACCAGGTACACGTCGCACGTCTTTTAGAATCAATGTGCATCCGATATTTGATTTGATGCAAATGTCACCAATTCCCGTAATCTTTGAGTAACTCGCGTTACCCATTCTTATAGTGC
This sequence comes from Nicotiana tomentosiformis, assembly GCF_000390325.3. NCBI lineage: Eukaryota > Viridiplantae > Streptophyta > Magnoliopsida > Solanales > Solanaceae > Nicotiana > Nicotiana tomentosiformis. The sequence continues at coordinate 2,941,967 of NC_090813.1, forward strand.
CGAAATCACCTGTTACATATATGCAAAAAAGAACTCTTACCGGTATGGCATGGTAAGATGTTGTTGTGTCAACCACCCATTCTGATTCTGGACCTGCCATGTGCATGCATTCCTCATTTATGAAGAGAATAACATTATCATTATTTTGCACCGTGGTAGTTGTGTTGTCGTCATTCTTTTGGCTACTGCTTTCACCTTTGCCCTTGCTTAGATTTGGGCAGTCTCTTTTGAAGTGACCTGGTTGATTGCAGTTGTAGCAATTTTTTGGCTTTTGATTTGGATCGGTTCATAGACTTTCCACGAGCTCCTGATCTACCATAGTTGCTCAAACCCCTTTGGTGACTCCTGCCCCTACTTTCTGTTATGAGAGCATGTCCTTGATTTTCAAACTTCTTTCTCATCTTTTTATTGAGTAAAATAGCTGATGTGACTGTCACGTCCCAAACTACCCCATAGACATGACTGGCACCCAGCTAAGATAACTCGCCAGACAAACCAATTCCTGTACTCTTAACCTTTTATATAAGCTTCGAGAGAAATGCGTACAAGTCCAAAGGAATTAAAAATTATTAAACACGAAATAATTATCCAACTAAAATCATAATTTATTAAAAAAATCTAATGAGTACTCAAATAATAAATCTCTAACCCAAATTTCATACTAAGACCACGGAGCATCTAATAGAGTAATAGGAGTTTAACTGACGGGCAGGTAAACCCCAAAAGAAATAGTAGAAATAAGATAGGTAGAGCTGAAACAACGGCCTCCACGAAGAATGCGGCGGCTCACCTCAGCAATAGAATCCACTTAACAAACTCATTAGCCACTAGCCTCATCCTCAGCAACAGTATCTGCATGGACATGCAGGTAAGGAGTGAGTTATATGTAAATATAACCCAGTAAGATCCTTGACCCGCCACTCTGAATACCTCTGGAACATGTGGTAGAAAATACAAACACACAACGAGCACATAAATAATATGCACATAAATTCTTTCACCATATAATTACTCTATAAGGTCCAGACAATTATTCAACTACAACACTATATATCTTGGCACAATCTACACTAAGAACTTGTCATAAACGGCAGTGCATGAAATTAACCAAACACCCAACGAGTTCACGGCCACATACACAATGCCCTAAATCTATCACGGCAGCATACACAATGCCCCAAATATATTACGGCAACGAAGAAAAAATTTCTAATGCCCCAACGCCATAGTACGAGGCTACGGTACATCACATCACACCACAAATCACTTATTAAATAGTTTCAGTTTTTTACAAATTAATATATATTTACGGGTGGTCAAAGACCACCGATTTTACCAAGTGCACGCTCGTCCCAACATATCGACCAGACAGACAAAACATACTTTCAAAACGGGTTTTGAAAAAGCGAGCATCAATTTCAGAACACCAATCAAACGGCCTCCAATGGTCTCAATCTATTCAAAATATTGAATAACACATCCTAATTAGTCTAGGTAAGTAATTTTTTACAATTTCAGAACGAGTCAAAATTAAAGTTAACCCCGAGTCCAATAAATAAAATCTATACACTATTAAGTATTAAACAAAGCACTTTAACTGTGCAAAATAAATCGGCACAACAGTGACTTCAGAAGCATCACATTAGCTTATACTCTAATTCTTCAAAATATTAATAATACTATTTTCTTATGAATGCTTCCTATCACGGCATAATGAGTTGTATCTCCTAATTAAAAATAGCAAAAGTAACTGAACGAGAGTTTTCAAACAAACTCCTAAATTCCATCCTAATATAAATATTACTAAATTATTTATGTCATCATTGACATAATCATTACCCCAATCATTATTAACTACTACTTTCACTATGCAAAGAAAATTAATTCTAGGTTTCAATGTAATTATTTGACTTCTCATATTACTTTGTTTAACTCCATTACTATTCAATCACCATCAAATTATATTGTCTCCCCTAATCATTGGCTTGCTCATGAATATTATCACTTTTTGCTTCCAATCAGTACTATGATTATTATTCCTACATAAATAATATCAATAAATAGCAAATTGAACTACAGTAGCATAGCTATGATACCTGATTCTGAAATTATTTTCTCCAATACTATAGCCGCCGCCTGTTGTCCCTTCTCGTTAGGGAAATTGCTTCGTTATATATATGTATGTATATATTAAGCTAAACCTAAATTACCTCTTTTTCTACTAAACTAAGGATATCAATTATAACCTCTAACCAGCTAGTAAGTGGTGGGCTTGACCCACTTATTAACCTTTTAAATACTAACTAAAATCACTTACTTCTATCTTTAAATTGTAATATGTAAAGAGTGTTTAGTTAAAGCTTATAAGCTGGTCAAACTGGCTTACAAATATTTTTTGGTTTATCTATCCGTTTGGTAAATACCCAAAATGCTTATAAGCCAAGTGTTTATAAGCTAAAATCAGTCATAAGTCATAAGTTGGCCATCCCCAACTTATAGTTTTTTAGTTTATAAGCACTTTTAATTTGACCAAGATTTTTACTAGTTTATCCTTAATAATATTTTCTAATTCACAAAATATTTTTCCCAAAATAAATTTTCTAACTTTCTTTTCATTTCATATTCATTGTTCATCTTTTTCTTTACAAAGAAACTTTTAAATTTATAAACTTTTGTAAAGTTTTAAAGGATATTTTAGTCATTTTAATAAAAAAAATAACTTATCAGCACTTTTCTACCAAACACATCAACTGCTTATTATCAGTTTCAGCGCGTCTATCCAAACACGTAAATGCTTATTTAAAAAATCAGTTTCAGCACTTAAAAATGCTTTTCAGCACTTCAAACTTATCAGCTATTTACAATCAGCTAATCCAAACGGGCTCGTAATTGGCTCACTAGCCGGTTATCAAATACACTTACTTATATATTATAGTAAATCACCTTCCCGTAGATTAGCATTTTTCCAATAGCTACAAGATAAATAAATTCTCTAATCTCATAATTAATAAGTATAAAAACAATATTGGGTTATTACAGTGACGTCTTTCAACTTAATAGTAGTCTTACCGTGTAGGATGGTTGTTGCCAAATTATCGTACGAAGATGGCAACGAGCTCAAGAGCAAGATGGCTTTATCTTCTTTCTCGATCTTTACTCCGAGGTTGGTGAGTTATGTGATTAGTCTGTTAAACACATTTAAATGTGACAAAAAAATCGTACATTCACCCATGTATAGGGCGTATAACTGCTTCTTCGGGTACAATTTATTTGTCAATATTTTGGGCATATAAGGCTTTCCAACCTTGTCTAAATACCACATACGGTGTCTTCATCAATGACGTTATTTACCACATCATGTGATAAGTGCAGCCTGATTGCACTAGCATCCTTTTCATCCAAGTTAGTCCAATCCTCAGCTTTTATGGTATTAGATTTTTTGGCATGAGCATATAGTACCTTATGTAATCCCTGTTGGATGAGCATATCTCTCATCCTTCTTTGCCATGTTGAGAAACCGCAATTACCGTTGAATTTTGCTACCTCGTATTTTACTCCGGATATTTTTTTTCATGGAGTATAGTACTACCGACAGTGAATAGTATTTTGTTAACGAGCGGAACTTGTGCTCTGATATCAGTTATTGAGAATAAACCCCCCACAGATAAAACATTCACGATAATAACATAGGGATAATAACGTAGCACAGATATATGTTAATCAACAAGAATAAAAGAGTGACAAAGACACCAAGATTTTTACGTGGAAAACCTTTCGAAATAAAGGAAAAAATCATGACCCCGAGAGGAGCAACTCATATCACTATAGCAAGAAATTTTATACTTTGTAGTCTCGAATAAAATATTCAAAGACCACTACAACAATCAAAAGAAATAACCCTCTTTTGATATTCCCACATCGCTACAATATCGTTCACACTCTCTATTTTTATCACAGACTATTTTTTTATATCCTGTTTGTGATGCCTCACTTTTTCTTTTCTCTTTTGTTGGTGTGTCTTAAGAAGTGAAAGAACTCCCCCTTTAATAGGAGAGCAAAACTTAGCCTCCAAGAATGCTACTGGAGAATTGTTAATTCTCCTCCACAAATTTAGCCTTTGGCTCCAAGGCTCTATGCGGAGGCTATCCATAGGCACATGCCTATTTCACTTCTTCTTCCTTTATTCTAATAATGGGTTGTGTAATATGGCTAAATTTTTATGACATTTTCCATGACATAATATCCATTATAACAAAATTTGTGGATCATGACATTTGCCATGACATAATATCCACTATTAGGCCAAGGATTTCTTGCTATAAATAGAGGAGCTTCTCCTCATTTGCAAATACACTAATTCAAGAGTTTTTCACTCTTGTCTTTCTTTCTCATCCTTTATTTCATTATAGAGTATTTTGTAAGAGAGTGAGTGTTGAGAAATACTTGTGTGAACCTTTCTTTACAGTGATCTTGTGATGTTATTCTCTTGGGGTATTTGGAACTAATTAGAGTATTTACTCTAATTTATACTCTCTTTTGTTCTCTTGTTGGTATAGTAAAATTGCTCCTCTCCGCTTGTGGACGTAGGTCACTTTGACCGAACCACTTTAAATTTGTGCCTTCTTTATCTTCTTTAATTGCCGTTATTATCAACTCCGCATTACCCGATAACCCGATCCTAACAAATTGGTATTAGATTCAGATCTAACCGATTTAGTTTAAATAGCCAAAATGACTCTAACAAAGTCTTATGTTGAGAAATTTGACCGAAGTGCAAACTTCGGAATGTGACAATTAAAGATGGAAGCTATCCTAATTTAGGATGTCTTAGATTTGGTACTGCAAGGAAAGGAGAAGATGCCGGATAAAATGACGGACGTAGAGTTTGCCGTCATAGACAAAAAGGCAAAACCAAGTATTATTTTAAATCTTTCAAATGAGATTTTGCGTGAAGTTGCAGGAGAAAGCTCAGTCAAAGGTATATGGGAAAAGCTTAAAACCCTATATATGAAAAGAACAGTAGAAAACAGGATTTACCTAAAGCAAAAACTCTACACTTTTCGTATGGCTGAAGGTACCTCTATACTTACACATCTTGATACTTTTGATTCTCTTCTTATGGATTTAAGTAACATAGATGCTGAAATTAAATATGAGGATCAAACTGTGTTATTGCTTGTTTCTTTACCCAGTCGTTTAAACATATTAGAGATACTATGCTTTATGGAAAGAATAATATCTCTTATAAAGATATCAAATCTATTTTAAAATCAAAAGAACAAATAGATAGAGATATTACTGGAGAAACTAGTGGGAACCAATGGGAAGGCTTATTCATAAGAGGTAGATCCAATAAGAAAGATTCAAGTAGTAAGAAACCTAAATTAAGGTCAAAATCCAGATACAGAAATGTCATGTGCAAATATTGTCATAAGAAATGTCACATTATTTCATAATGCTTTAAATTGAAAAACAAAGAAAAGCATGCAAAAAAGAAAAATGAGCACAAAAATACTGACACTGCCAAAGCAAGTGTAGCTGCTGATGAGACCGAGGGGACTATTTTTTTAGCAACTAATAATAGTTTCAAATCTAACGATGAGTGAATTTTAGATTCGGGTTGTTCTTATCATATGTGTCCCAATTGGGATTTATTTACCACATATGAATCTATTGGAGGTGGAGTTGTCTTGATGGGCAACAATGCTGCCTGCAAAATTATTGGAAAAGGTACAGTCCGAATCAAAATACACGATGGTGTGGTGAGAACTCTCATCGATGTTAGACATGTTCCTGACTTGAAGAAAAATCTCATCTCTTTGGGTACTCTAGAATCTCTTGGGTGCAAGTACACAGGTGAATGTGGAGTTCTGAAAATTTTTTATGGTGCTCTTGTGATCATGAAAGCACGCAGATCTGGTATGTTGTATACTCTTTTGGGATCTACTGTTACAGGTGCTGCTGCAGTTTCAATATCAGATAAATCAGATTCTGACATCACCAAATTGTGGTATATGCGATTGGGTTATATGAGTGAAAAAGATCTTTCCATCCTCAGCAAAAGAGGTCTCTTATGTGGTCAAAGTACCGAAAATATGGAGTTTTGTGAATATTGTGTGTTCGGAAAGCAGAAAAGAGTCAGCTTCAAATCTCCAGTGATTCATAGAACAAAAGGTACTTTGGATTACATTCATTCAGATCTTCGGAGTCCTTCACGTAACCCATCAAAAGGTGGTGCCAGGTATATGTTAACTTTCATTGATTATTCAAGGAAAGTTTGGATTTATTTCCTGAAAAATAAAAGTGATGTTTTCTTAAATTTCAAACAATAGAAAGTTTTGATTGAGAAGAAAACAGGAAAATAGGTTAAACGACTTAGAACAGATAATGGCTTGGAATTTTGTAATGATGAATTCAACGAATTTTACAAGAATGAAGGAATTGCTCGACATCGTACTGTGAGAATGACACCTCAGCAAAATGGTGTGACAGAAAGGATGAATAGAACTCTTTTGGAAAGGGCTCGTTGCATGATTTGTAATGCTGGGTTGACAAACGCCTTTTGGGCAGAAGCTATCTCTACAACTTGTTATATTGTCAACCGAGCCCCTTCTGCACCTTTGAACTTTAAGACTCCAGAGAAAATATGGTCAGGCACTCCTGCTAATTATTCTGATTTAAAGATATTTGGTTTCCCCGCATACATGCATGTAAATGATGGAAAATTACAACTAAGGGCTAAAAAGTGCATTTTCCTTGGGTATGTATATGGGGTGAAAGGATACCGACTATGGTATCCTGATCCCACGACACCAAAATTTATAATTAGAAGAGATGTAACCTTTGATGAATCCTCTATGTTACATTCTAGAAAAGAGTCTTCTAGTTCTTGTAATACAGATAAAGGAAAGAGTACACAGAACCAGGTGGAGATTGAGATTGGAATTTCTTCTGAGCCAAGCTTATCAACTTTGGAGCAAAATACAGTTGAAACTCCTAAAGTTGAGACAGAAGCTGCAATTCCTGAAGTTGAGACTCCTGAAGTTGAACAGAAGAAGAGGAGTATTCTATAGCCAAACATAGACTAAGAAGAGAAGGTAAAAAACCATTAAGGTTTGGAGATTATATTGCATTTGCTTTTTCAGTTGCACAGGAAACTGAAGAAATTGGAGATCCATCAAAATATTCAGAAGCAGTTTCTGGTGCTGACTCAGCCAAGTGGCTGATTGCAATGAATGAAGAAATTGAGTCTCTCCACAAGAATGGTACTTGGTCTCTTGTGAATCCGCTATCAGGAAAAAGAATTGTTGGTTGCAAATGGGTTTTCAAGAAAAAGGATGGCATTCCAAGGGTTGAAGATGCGAGGTATAAGGCACGATTAGTTGAAAAGGGCTATAGTCAGGTACAGGGAGTCGATTTTAATGATATTTTATCACCTGCTATTAAACATAGCTCTATTCGTGTCTTGCTTGCCTTCGTTGCCATGTATGATTTGGAATTAGAACACCTTGATGTTAAGACAGCTTTCTTACATGGCGAACTTGAGGAACAAATATACATGCATCAACCCAAAGGATTTGAAATTGAAGGAAAAGAAGATCATGTTTGCTTGTTGAAGAAATCCTTGTACGGATTAAAGTAATCTCCAAGACAATGGTATAAAAAGTTTGATTCCTTTATGTTGGGTCATGGTTATTCGAGGAGCATGTATGATAGTTGCGTTTACTTTCGGAAGTTAAATGATGGTTCATTTGTGTACCTATTATTATATGCTGATGACATGCTCATTGCTGCTAAAGATTTAACAGAAATTCACAACTTGAAAAGTCAGCTGAAAAGTGAATTTGAGATGAAAGATTTGGGAGCAACTAAGAAAATCCTTGGCATGGAGATCAAAAGAGATCGAAAATCCAACAGGCTATTTCTGACCCAGAAGAAGTACTTGGAGAAAGTCTTAGAGAGTTTTGGCATGAAAGATGCTAAACCAGTTAGTACCTTTCTTGCTGCTCATTTTAAGTTATCAGCTGCTCAGTTCCCGCAGTCAGAGGAAGAAGAGAGGTACATGGCACATGTTCCTTATTCCAGTACAGTCGACAATATTATGTATGCAATGGTTTGTACATGTCCAGACATTTCACAAGCAGTGAGTGTGGTAAGCCGGTATATGTCTTGCCCTAGTAAAGCATATTGGCATGCTGTGAAATGGATTCTCAGATACTTGCGAGGTACTTCAAACATATGTTTGGAGTTTGGGAGAAATATTAACACTTTGGTTGGTTTTGTAGACTCAGATTATGCAGGTGATCTTAACAAAAGAAGATCACTGACAGGCTATGTATTTTGCATCGGTGGTTGCGCTATTAGTTGGAAAGCTACATTACAACATGTAGTAGCTTTATCTACGACCGAAGCAGAATATATGGCAGTTACCGAGGCGATCAAAAAAGCTTTATGGTTGAAGGGTCTATTTGTGAAACTCAGTTTACACCAAGGTGGTATTACCATTTTCTATGATAGTCAAAGTACCATTCACTTGACTAAAGATCAAATGTATTATGAGAGGACGAAACACATTGATATAAAGTATCATTTCATCTGAGAAACCATTGCTGAAGGAAAAGTCTCTGTTCAGAAGATCAACACTAGAGACAATCCTGCTGACATATTCACAAAACATCTTCCAGTGTCCAAGTTCAAGCTTTGCCTGAACTTGATTGGCATTTATGAAGAATGATTTTGCCCATTGGGGTTTTTACGGAGAAGGTGGAGCAAATTTACTATATATAAGCCGAAATTAGGCCAAGGTGGAGATTTGTAATATGGCCAAATTTTTATGACATAATATCCATTATAACAAAATTTGTGGATCATGACATTTTTCATGACATAATATCCACTATTAGGCCAAAGATTTCTTGCTATAAATAGAGTAGTTTCTCCTCATTTGCAAACACACAAATTCAAGAGCTTTTTAGTCTTGTCTTTCTTTCTCCTCCTTTATTTTATTATAGAGTATTTTGTAAGAGAGTGAGTGTTGGGAAACACTTGTGTGAACCCTTTCTTTGGAGTGATCTTGTGAGGTTATTCTCTTGGAGTATTTGGGACTAATTAGAGTATTTACTCTAATTATGTACTCTCTTTTGTACTCTTGTTGGTATAGTAAAATTTTTCATCCGCTTGTGGACGTAGGTCACTTTGACCGAACTATGTTAAATTTGTATCTTCTTTAATTGCCGTTATTATCAACTTGCATTGTCTTTGTTATTGTCATTATAACGTTGTTTGACTAAATTCCGCACTACCCGGTAACCCGATCCTAACAGGTTGGACCCCTCAAAACTGGTTTCAATTGATTTTGATATATAAGCATGTACAGGTAGAAAAACCTTTATTACTGAATGAGAATTCAATGTAGAACACCAAAAGGAATATGTCAGATTGGTTAAAATTTAAGGACCATACAAATGTTTTTGTTTATCTGAATGTAACTGCTAGAGATCATTAGTATCTGACGAGGCCCCAAACTATTGCAAGATTGCATCTATAATATAACTTCACTGCTCTCTATCCTTCACTTTGATAGGGGAAAAATAAATTCAAATATAATGTTTGCATAAGCTGCCTTTGAAAAGAATAAAAGTAAGGCATTTGATGCACTAAACTTCCGCTATGTGCCGAACTATATTGGGTCTGTTCTTTTTAGTGATTACTTTAGAAAATAAAACACCAGAAATGTGGTGCCAAGTCAAAGCAATAACCAAATTCAGTGATAAATTTCATGGATATCATGGAGTGAAGCAAGAAGAAAGGGAGTTAGGTCAGAAGTTCCCGGTGGATGTCGATGCTTGGATGGATCTTCGAGCTGCTGCTAAATCTGACTGCTTGTTAGATACTCTAAGTTACACTGATATATATGAGTGAGTTATCATTTCGAGTTTGTTCTTTTGGAAGAACATAAAGAACTTGACTTCATAGCTTAATAGATGAAATTTTGTGAAACATTTTGAACTTGACCCGTTGCTTTCCCTTTACTGTATTTCTTTTACTCTGTTGTGACCATGCTTTTCCTGAGCCGAGGGTTTATCGAAACACGCTCTCTACCTTCACATCACAAGATAGGTATAAGGTCTATGTACATACTACCGTCCTCAAACCCCACTTGTGGGATTAAACTGGATTTGTTATTGTTGTCGTAGTATTTTGGACGTTTGAGTAACACAGTTATATTGCTCATGAGGTCAGCTTAAATAATACAAAAAGATACGAGGATTGAGCAGTTTCACCAAAGCTAAACTGAAAGAGTTGAATAGAACAGAACAGAACAGATGAAAACTCAAAATTGGGTTATGACCATTTGTAAAAGGTTTAATCATTTAATGATTTCTCATATTAAGAACTCTACTCATTTGAAACATCTCCGCTGCACACTGCAGCAAATTCTTCTTATTATGTAATTTTTTGAATGTTCCGTCAATTGGATTTTAAAGTCATTGCAATAGGCGACCTTGATCCTTTACTTTCTTGAGGCCATTGGACTATTGCCGCCCCCTTCTTCTTCTTCTTCTTCTTATTATTATTATTATTGTTGTTGTTGTTGTTGTTGTTGTTGTTGTTGTTATTATTATTTATCTTAGAAGACTTCATTTAACAACAACAACAACAAACCTAATGTAATCCCACAAGTGGGGTCTAGGGAATGTAGAGTATACGTAAATCTTATCCCTACCTTGTGAGAGTAAAGAGGATATTTCCGATAGACCTTCATCTCAAGTAAAAATGAAAAATAAGCAATAGCAATAACAACATAAGGTAAACAACATCACAATAATAGAATAACCGAAGCGAAACAAATAAGAATATGAATAAGAATGAGAGACAGAAAGAAAACTAATCATAAGGAAATACAAGAGTATTATCAATACTATTGGTATTTGAAAGAAATACGCTCCACAACCTACTATTCTTCTGCCCTAATCTTCGACCTCCATATCTCATGTCAAGGGTCAAGTCTTCGGTAAGCTGAAGTTGTGTCATGTCCTGTCTAATCACCTCCTCTCAATACCTCTTTGGTCTACCTCTACCTTTCCTCATACTCTTTAGGCTAACCTCTCACACCTCCTTGCTAGTGCAATTGTGTCCCTCCTCTTCATATGCCCGAACCCCCTTAATCTCACTTCACACATCCTTCACGGGGGCCACTCCTACCTTGTCCCTAATAACTTCATTCCTGACCTTATCTCTCCTGGTATGCCTACACATCTATCTCAGCAAATTATCATTTCTGCCACTTTTATCTTCTGGATATGAAATTTCTTGGCTGCCCAACACTCTGTCTCATACAACATAGTCGGTCTAACCACCACTTTGAATAACTTACCTTTAAGTCTTGGTGGTACATTCTTGTTACACAAAATACCAGATGCGAGCCTTTATTTTATCGATCTCGCTCCAATACAATGAGTGACATCATCATTAATCTCTCTGTTATCTTGGATTACTAACCCAAGGTATTTGAAACTCGCTCTCTTAGGGATGACTTGCTAGTCAAGCCTCACGTCCACATCCACTTCATGAGTCACGCTGCTGAACTTGCACTCCAAGTATTCCATTTTAATCCTGCTCAACTTGAATTATTTTGACTCTAGGGTTTGTCTCCAAACCTCTAGTCTCGTGTTAATACCACTTCATGTCTCGTTAATCAGTACTATGTTATCAGCAAATAACATGCACCACGACACATCCCTTCGAATGTAACGTGTCAAAACGTCCATTACTAAGGCAAATAGAAATGGTCTAAGCACTGATCCTTGATGCAACCCCATAACAAATAGGAAGTATTCTGAGTCCTCTTCCACCGTCTTAACCCTAGTCTTAGTTTCATCATACATGTCCTTAATCGCCCTAGCATATGCTATAGGAACACCACTAGCCTCCTAATACCTCCAAAGGACCTCCTTCGAGATTTTGTCATATGCCTTTTTATAGTCAATGAACACCATATGCAGGTCCTACTTATTCTCTTTATAACGCTCCACCAATGTCCTTACAAGGTGAATGGCTTCCATAGTTGAACGCGCCGACATAAATCCAAATTGGTTCTCGAAAATAGACACACTTCTCCTCACCCTCGTTTCTATCACCCTTTCTAAAACTTTTATAATATGACTTAGCAGCTTGATACCCCCATAGTTGTTATAGTTTCAGATATCACCCTTGTTCTTGTACAACAGAATTATCGTACTCTGCTTTCACTATTCGGACATCTTCTTAGTGCTAAAGATGACGTTAAATAATCTTGTGAGCCACTCCAAGCCTTCCCTGCTCGCGTACTTCGAAAACTCCACCGGAATTTTGTTTGGCCGGGTCGCTCTACCCCTGCTCATCCTATACATAGCCCCCTCAACCTCATCAGTCTTAATATGCCTACAATAACCAAAATCACGTCAACTCTTGGAGTGCTCCAACTCGCCTAGCATAATGTTCTTATCCCCCATTTGTTCAAGGGTTTAAGAAAGTATGTCTACCATCTTCATCTAATAAGTGCCTATTCTACCAATACTTTATCTTCCTCGTCTTCGATGCACTTCATTTGGTCCAGGTCGCGGGCCTTTCTCTATCTCACCTTGGCAAGCATATACAACTTCATATCCCCTATTGACCCTAGTTCTTCATACAGACGACCAAACAATGTAGTCTTTGCCGCTATAACCGCTAACTTCGCCTCTTTCTTCGACTTCTTATATACTTTCTTACTAGTTTGTTTCTCCTCCTCGTCTTTTCTCTCCGTCATCTTCACGTACGCTGCTTTCTTGGTTTTCACTTTACCTTAGACCTCTCCACTCCACCACCAGTCCCCTTTGTAGCTTCCATCATAATCCTTCGAGACCACTAACACCTCTCTAGCAGCTTCCCGAATGCAGCTTCCCCAACTCCTGAGATTTGTCGGTAGTCAAGGTTCCTCAGTTGATCTTAGGTGACCATACACCGCTCTCTTCTTTATCTTCCCCTTGAACTCTAAGTCCATAACCAAGAGCATGTGTTAGGTCAAGATATTCTCATTCGGGATAACCTTGCAATCTGTGCATAGACCTCTATCAGACTTCCTGAAGAGTAGGTAATCAATTTGATTCTTCGCCACCATGCTCTGAAGGTATCAAGTTCTCCTCCTTCTTCTGAAAACTCGAGTTTGCTATCACCATATCAAAAGCTTTAGCAAAATCTAACAGCCAAGTTCCTCCTTCGTTTCTATCCCCAAAACCAAAGTCTCCATCCATATCATCATATCCTCTAGCTGCCGTCTCGGTGTGGCCATTGAAATCTCCTCCTATCAACATCTTCTTGATGTGCAGAATACCACATACAATCTCATCCAAATCCTCCCAGAAGTGCCTCTTGACCTCTTTGTCCAAGCCCATTTGAGGTGCGTAAGCACTAACAACATTAACAGTAAACCCTCCAACAACTAGTTTAATAGCAATCATTCTGTCGTTCACCCTCCTAACCTCTATCACTTGCTCCCTGAGATCTCTATCAACCAAAATACCTACTCATTTCTTGTTCCTCACGCCTCCTGAGTACCATAGTTTAAACCCATCAACATCTCATGCCTTAGATCCTACCCATCTAGTCTCCTGTACACAAGCTATATTAATATTCATCTTATGGAGAATCTTCACTAACTCTATAGATTTTTCCGTCAAAGTACCTATATTCCAGGACCGTACCCCTAGCCTAGAGGCCCCCTTACCATCGTTTCTCCCACCCCTCGCCCCGCCCGAGGACAAGACCTTACTCTACCCGTACTTCCCATGACCACTATAATCCAAGGACTACTAAGCTAGCAGTAGCACAATACAAGCAGAGAATAGCAATGAACTAGAATAGACTAAATCTCAATTATAAATTACTCATAGGCACAAATAAAGAACAGGTAAGAAAGTGATGCCCTATAACTAGAGATCAAGCAAGTGATGCCCTATAACTAGAGATCAAGCAGGCAAATCAGCTAGACAAAAGCAAAGGCAATACAAGCACAGAGTAGAATAAACTAGAATAGACTAAGACTCAAGGATAGACTAAAACTCAAAGGATAGACAAAAGCAAAGGCAAGATACAAATAAGGGAGTGCTATGCTACAACTACAACTAATATAAAGTTTAAGGCAAAGGCAGGCAAATCGGACAAACTACAAGAATTGATTCAGGTAAGCAAGTATGAACAAACGAAGACTTCATTATACAATTAGTTTAAATGTTAAACTTTTAAGATAGGTAATAAAAGTATCAACAATGAGTAGCAAAAATGTTAGCATTCCATGGGGTGTATTGTATTTGCCTAGCATCATGTTTATCAACTAAAGTAAGGAGAAATTATTAACAAAATGCAGTGATTTGGTAGGACGTAGTATTGTCTCTTATAGTAATCTACAAGTGACCTCTTCTAGTCAATTGTAGGATTGTCCTGATTTTTACTTGATTTCAATCTTTTACTTTGTTGAATGTAAATAATGTAAGAAGAAAGTGACATTAATTTCTATGTTGAGAACTAAGGAAAAGATTAGGATCTTTATCATTCTAATGACTTGGAAAGTTTCTTGACTTACTTGGGCACAAGTTATAGAACTACATTTCAAGTAGGCCTTGTGAACTGTTAAGGGTCACGTATTTTCTTTATTAGATGCCAAGACGGCTATATGAAGTACCTTGCAGCTTCTACCACTAGTTCGAGTTTTTGCATGTTTACTTCTACATTCCTGCTTGTTTTTCTATTGGAGCTCCGCACACATGGACAATAGGTTCTTCTCATACATATCTGTTTGATTGGATAGAAATTTGAGAAGGGGAATTGTCTAGAATAAGGCAAAGAAGAATTAGCCTTCCCATGGTCTCATTTTCATGGGTAAATTCGATTATAATTACATATGGCAATGGAATAACACCTGCAGAAGATCCATTAAAAAATAAAGTGACCCTAAATTGAACCAAAAACATCAGTTAGACTTCCTTATTCCAGTTATCTAGCTTTACCAGCAAAATTGGAACCTTCCTTATCCTTAGCTAAATTAGGCTGTTGTTAAGGGAAGAGACATGGACTTGGAAGCAACCACCAGAGCAATTAGCAATATGAACTACCAAAACTATCAAATTCCAATGGTGATTAGTATTACTGATTTAAGGTAAGTTGCCTATCCGTATAACTTATACATTGCCTTAGACATGGACTTCTATGTTGCAGTTGCTTTTCATGTCTTAGAACTCTTTAAGAATATTAAGTATTTTGCGGATCAATTTCTTATGCTTGTTTTGGCATGATCTGTCCTTGATACCATTTTTGTCTGTGGAACGACAGAATAGTGAAAGAGGTGATGGAAGGGCCCTCTGTAAATCTTCTAGAATTTGTGGCTCAACTCATTGCATCTACAACCCTCACCAGGTATTCCCAGATATCTTCTGTTCGCGTTAGAGTTGGAAAGTCTCATGTGGCTGTCCAAGGGTCTGTTGACTACTTGAGTGTCGAGATTATTAGATACTGTTGATGTTCAGAACTAAGACTTATTATTTGTATTATTTGCAAGTTTAAATTTCTTCTGTTTCACAAATCTTTTTTAAGCCAGTTCAATTTGTGATACGAATAATAGTGGCTAAGGGTGGGACTATTTGAATGTTAGTTGAGTTGGAGTTGGCGGAAAAAGTAGTTATCAGCTTTTATTTCAAATTCTATCATTTCTTTTGTTGCATTTTAATTCTCAACAATTATAAATAGAGCATTATAATTGTAAGTCACACAATTATCATAATATAAGAAATCTGAGTTTATCTCTCTCTCTCTCTCTCTCTCTCTCTCTCTCTCTCTCTCTCTCTCTATTCTCTTTGTTCCCCTCTCTCCCTATTTTCTACTCTTCTTTTCTCTTCTTCTCGTCTACATATAGCTATTGTTCCATTTCTTAGCAGTTGATACTCGACATGTGAATATCAATTGGTATCATAGCTCCGTGAATTATGAGACCTTGAAGGGCAGTTGATGTGCTAACTGGTAGTCAACCACTGGATCTTCACGAACAATACGAAGATCTCACAGCTCAGCAAGTAGATCTGATCACTAAATTGACTCAGAAATACCAAGAGCTAAGGGAGGATTTGGATCGGCGACATGCTGAGCTACTTCAGCAGGTGAATTCTCTTAAAAACTCATTTTATGGAATACACCTCAGTCAGCAATCGAAGGACAATGCCTCTACTTCGACTGCAACTAGGGATAAAGGGCCACAATCAGGTCAGGGCATTTGAGGACCTAATCCTTATTGTGCAAATCCTAATCGTGGGCATAACTTGTTGTTTTCACGATTTAATGGAGAAAATCTAAAAACCTTGTTATATAGGATTGATCAGTACTTTGTTGAGGATAAAACTCCTCTCAATCAGAGAGTGAGGTTAGTTGCTATGAACTTGGATGATGATGCCTTAGTTTGGCATCAATCCTATTTAAAATGTAGACATTTACCTATCTTACCTGCTTGGGATGAATATATATCGGAACTAATTGAAAATTTTGGTGAGGAATTTGCTGATTCTATGTTAGAACTTAAGCAATTGAGACAAACTGGTACTGTGAGGGAATTTCAGTTTGCATTTGACAGGTTAATCGCACAGTGTAGTCTAACTGTTGAGCAAGCCATTTTTTGTTTCCTGGGAGGCTTGAAGGAAGAGCTGGTGCACCCTATTAAGATGCATGAACCTAAATCATTTTCCAAAACTTACAGGCTAGCTAGGGTAGTTGAAGAAACCTTAGATGTTAATGCTAGAGCCGTAAAACAGGCTTCATCTGGGCGATACTCAGTAGCTAGGAAGGATATGTATGAAAGTCAAGTACCACCAGCTTACTCCTCCTCCCAGATTAACTTCACCTGCTAGCTCTACATCTATGGCCCCTAAAACAAGAAGAACTATCTTTCATGCAGAAATGCAGAGTAGAAAAGCTCAAGGTCTTTGTTATTTCGGTGATAAAAAGTTCTCTCCTCGACACTAATGTACTCTTCCAAAGCAAATGTTTTTCTTGGAATTGGAGGTTCATGAGGGTGAATTTGTTAAAGGCGGAAACAATAGTAGTGAAACTAACTCACCTAGTGAAGAATGGTCAATTCCTGGAGGTGAGCAACCTTTCATTTCTCTGTGTGCTATAACAGAAATCCAAGGTGCTCAAACCATCCATATTACTGTCTATAGTGATAAGAGGCCTATTCAGATTTTGTTGGATGGAGGCAGCACCAATAATTTCATTGACTCGGATTCAGCCAAGAGATTAGGTTATCGGGTGGTTCCAACTAAGGTGGGGTATGTCAGCTTAGGCATAACACCATGGAAGCCACTTCTGGTATAGTTAGAAATTTCCAATGGATGTTGGAAGGTACAACATATTAATCAGACCTAATTGTCTTCCTAGTTGGAAAATATGATCTGGTCCTTGGGGCCTTATGGATGAGAACTCTAGGCCCAGTAACCATGGACTATTCTGCACTTACCATGACCTATAATTATTTGGGCAAACAACATGTCTTGAAAGGTGTTTCTGATGACTGCAGGTTGTCAAGTCCAAATACTGTTAATAAGTCCAATGGAGAAGATGTACAGCTCTTCATACTTCAGCTCATACTATAGAGAACTAAACCAATGCACAATTAAGGACAAATTTCCTATTCCAATCATAGATGATTTGCTTGATGAACTAACATGTGTCACCATCTTCTCTAAAATTGATCTTAGATCTGGGTATCACCAGATTAGAATGGTGCATAGAGATGTTCCTAGGACTTCTTTCAAGACTCATGTGGGCCACTATGAATACCTGGTCATGCCATTTGGTTTGACAAATGCACCCTCTATATTTCAGTGTTTGATGAATCGCATGTTCCAACCTTTCCTGAGGAGATTTGTTCTTGTCTTTTTTAATGACAATTTGGTCTACAATTTGAATTTAGTAGATCATGTTCAACATCTTCAATAGGTGTTCGAGGTTATGGTGTAACACAAGTTATTAGCTAAAAGGTCTAAGTGTATGTATGGAGTAACTAGTGTTGAATACTTGAGGCATTTTATTTCTGCACAAGGTGTATTCACTAATCCAAAAAAGATAGTTGCAGTACTACAATGGCCTACTCCAACTACTGTCAAACAACAGAGAGGCTTCCTGGGGTTAGCTGACTATTACAGGAAATTTATCAAAGGCTGTGGACTCATCAGCAGACCTCTGACATAATTATTGAAGAAGGACAACTTCCATTGGACTATTTCTATTGATCAAGCATTTTTTGAGCTCAAGCTGGCACTTAATTCTGCACTAGTGTTAGTCTTGCCTAACTACTCCTTTTCCTTTGTAGTTGAAACCGATGCAAGTGGTACTGGTATTGGTATTGTCTTAATGCAATCTGATCATCCTATAGCATTCATTAGTAAGGGTTTTGTACCTAAACATGTTACCCTTTTCTATGTATGAAAAAGAGCTTTTGGCCTTAAAGTATTTGTTGTTACTAAGTGGTCTCATTACCTACTAAGTCAGCATTTCATTATGAGAACTAATCGGAAGGCTCTAAAGTATCTTTTAGAGCAGAACTTCACACTGATTCTCAGATTAGATGGTTGGCTAAACTCCTTCCCTTTTACTTTGAGGTCCAGTACAAAAAGGGGAAGGAGAACATTGCTGCTAATTCCTTGTCTAGAGTTCAAGGTGTTGAATTCATGTCATTACTCATTAGCTTAGTGCAGGCTGATCTGTGGAAGAATATTCAGAATAATTGGCATACAGATGCTGAGCTAGCTAATCTTATTGCTTCTCTCTAATACACTCCACGGAAACACTTCAGATGGCTTAATCAACAGCTTCAAAGGAAAGGCAAACTCTTGGTAGGAAATGATGCTGACTTGAGGTCTAAAATCCTCACACTTTGGCACTCTTCTCCTACTGGTGGGCACTCAGGAATTGATATTACTACAAGGAAAATCCTCTCTTATTTCTACTGGAAGGGAATTAGAATTGACATTGTGGATTTCATTCACAAATGCAATGTCTGTCAGAGAAACAAGTATGGCACTGCTGCTTCTCCTAGTCTTTTGCAACCCCTTCCCATCCTTGTTCTTCCTTGGACTGACATTACTATAGTTTTCATTGAGGGACTACCAAAGTTTAGAGGCAAGTCAATCATTTGGGTAGTAATCGACAGATTGACCAAACATGCCCACTTTATTACATTATCTCACCCATATACAACTCAATCCTTAGTCCCTATCTTCTAGGATAACATCTTCAAACTTCATAGCTTCCTAGCATCAATCACCAGTGACAGGGATCCCATCTTTATCAGCAGCTTTTAGAAGGAGTTTCTCACTTCTCAGGGTATTACCTTACAAACATCCACTGCTTATCATCCACAAACAGATGGTTACTCAGAGATCCTTAATCGATGTTTGGGGACATACCTACGCTGCTTATGCACTGATTCTCCTACAGACTTGTCTCTTTTCCTTTCTTTAGCTGAGTGGTGGTACAACACTAGCCCTCATTCTGCCATTCAAACTTCTCCCTTTGAACTCTTATATGGGTACCCTCTCCTCCACTACACCTTCCTTACTTGTCAGTTGATTCTGACTCTGCTTCTATTGAAGAAATTGCTTTGCTACGCGAGTTCAAACTGCAAATGGCCAAGTTTCATCTTACACGAGCTCAACAAAGAATGCAATCCCATGCTAATGCCCATAGGTTTTATAAGCAGTTCAAAGTGGGAGACTGGGTCTTTATCAAGCTCTGACCTTATAGACAGTCCATTATTTCTCCTTTTCCTTTTCACAAGCTCACTTTTAGATATTTTGGACCTTATCCTATTGTTGAAAAGATAGGTGCACTACAACAAAAAAGTCTTTAGCAGCAATGAAAAAAGGATTTAGCGGCAATAGAAATAGCCGCTAAAGAATTTACCGGCTATTGATATTTGACCGATGTACATGGCGTCGGCAAAGCCTTTAGCGGCCATTTCAGGATTTGCCGGTAAAGTTATTTATTTATTGCCGGTAAAACGTATATATTGTAACGAAGATTGCTTAACGGAAATAATTATGGCCGCTAAATCCTTCCGAAAAATGGCCTAGCTAGCCCTTTGGCATCCATTGTTATTGCCCGTAAATCAAATTTAAGTGTCGCTGAAAATAACAGAATTTAATGACAATAACTTAGCGACAATTATAATAGCAGCTAAACCCATCTAAAAAATGACTCAATTTGGGAAGAAATTCAAAAATAGCTAGATTTACAAATGGTAATTGAAAAATAGCCACAGTTTCAAAAGTAATCGAAATTTAGCCACTTTTCACGTAAAGATAAATCTGAATGAAAAAACTGTTCAAAATTTAGAAAATATTCCAGCATAATATACTGGAGATCTAGTATAATATACCGGTCCAGCATAATATGCTGAAAGTTCATACACAGGTGATCCAATATCCAATATATTATGCTAAAACTTTCCGCGTATTGGACTTCCAACATAATATGTTGGAAGTTCATACACAAGTGCACCAATCTCCAGTATATTATACTGGACCGGTCCGTGTTGCGACAAAATAGTGACTATTTTTCAATGACTTTGCAAACGATGGCTAT
The DNA here is from genome assembly GCF_000390325.3 of Nicotiana tomentosiformis. Taxonomy (NCBI): domain Eukaryota; kingdom Viridiplantae; phylum Streptophyta; class Magnoliopsida; order Solanales; family Solanaceae; genus Nicotiana; species Nicotiana tomentosiformis. The sequence continues at coordinate 2,962,613 of NC_090813.1, forward strand.
TTTTGAATTACCAGTGCGAAAACTGGCTAGCCCGTGCTATTTTTACCTCAATTTGCGTTGTTGGCCTCTGTTTTTATTGTCGGTAAAGTTAATCAAATTGCCGCAGAAAGTCATAAGCTTTAACTGCTATATTTTAGCTTCAATAACAATAGCTGTTAAATCCATACCTAGTTTGGACTTTAAACATCTAGTTTCATTGCCGATAATTCTAGTTAAATTGGCAAACAAAAGCCATTTAATGCAATATCAAAGGTACAAATTAGTTCCAATAGGCTATCTTCGAATTGGCAAATTCTAATAAACACACTACTTTCAATTCATAGAAACATAATATATCTCATTAAATATAGATTAAGAAAAGCAAGTGTTGATCCATAATCTAATGTAGTTGCGACAAAAAAGAAGACTAAAATTACATTGTTCGAACAAATTAGTTACTGTCCACATAATAACAAAATAGTAGATGCATAACCCTTAATCATATTGCCATCTTCCCATGCTATTTTTTTAACATCATAATATATGGCCTGACATAATAAAATAAGTGAATGTTAAAAGATGAAATTGTATGTAAAAAGTTTGTAAGTATTGAAAAATACTCCAAAACTTGACCTACAAAAGTTTAATTCCGCTATTTTAAACAGAAAAAAAAAAAGAGATTGTCACATAGTTCACCAAAATAATATCAAGGCAAAATACAGAAAGACCCCATTAAACTTGTCCAAAAAATAGGTTTGAACACTTTAACTAAACGGGTGTTCTTTTATCCCTTCTTCCCTTCTTTTACCCCCCTAAACACATTGCAAGTGAATTTTGTTCCACCCTCCATGACCCCAGACCCAGCGCGTGAAAATATTTGATTTGTGAGCGCGTTTTACACTAAAATTAATGGATAAAATGAATTAAAAAAATAAAGAAAAATTATTATAAAATAAGAAGACCCAACGGTAAAATCTCCAATTATCCGATCCAATTCTTCTTCTCTTCTTCAAGAACCATAAATCTCCTCTCCTTCAAAAACTCACGAATTTTGGCTAAGACCTACAATTTTGAATCCTTTTATCTGAATCAAAGCCTTATTCTTCTCTATAATTTTTTGATTCATATGATTTTAGGGCTTATTGAGTGTCTCAAATTTCTTCTTATTTGAGGGATTCATCTGATTTTAGGGCTTAGTCGACAATTCGGTCAACTAACTTGGCTAGGCTTTGCATGGAAGATAATGATCCTGGGTTAAATAAATAAGTACGCTGAAACAATGGTTATGTGCTGCCGATAATAACTGCTTGGACCCCTCGGAACCCCGGTAGAAGATATTGGATGTGTCCACACTATGGGGTAAGTTTAATTTTTGTAAATTAGTTGAATCTTTCACTGATTGACTTTTAATTAATTCCTTGTGTTTCATCATTGTAGGGTCCAAGATCTTGTGATTTTTGGCGTTAGAGAGATGCAGAAATTGATCCAAGATCGAAATTTGTTATTCCTAAACTGGTGGAGAAAATTGGTGAACTTGAAAGTGCAATGGAAGTGTATGAAAGTGTTGAGAAGCCTAGGAAAAAAAACAAGTGAAAAGGAAGATAGAGATGCAATTAGAGAAGTTGGAGAGAGAGATTGAGAAGATGAAAGGAAGGGTGAAGTGGAGGATCAACTTGGTTAACACAATATTCTTGGTTTTCCTTGCAACAGTCCTTCCAATATACACTTCTAACTCCTTTTGAACTAACTCCTGAAACTTAAAGATTCTAATATTTGGTTCATAAATTATTTTGTCCTTGTATCTTTTGTCTAAGTACTTTGAGTTGCATAGTTTGTTCTTGGTAGTACTATTGCACTTGTGAAGTGGATTATAGTCTTCATCACAAAATCTTTTGTCCTAGAATTATAACTAGCAAACAAGAGTCATGGACATCTAGCACAACACTTTACCCTCACCCTTGTTAGTTCATTAACATACTTATCTAACTCTACATGTTCATTGACTGCATACTTAGTAAGTGCTTCTCTAAACTGTCTAACACTTTCAAAAGAAAGTCCAGTTTCCCAAATAATTAACTTACAACTAGGATAAAAGATAACCCTATTTTGCTGCTTTCTTCTTGCTCTTACTGGCGGTTGGACTTCATCTTCACCTTCATCATAAGCAGTTTTATCAGGATCTGTTTTAAAACTAGCAGCTTCATCTGAGGGATAGTATGGCTCATCTCCAGCAATCTTACCCTCTAAAGATGTCTTCTTCCTAGCTGCATACTCATCATATCCTACATCTGGACCCTTTTTACCTAACTTGGCATGTCTAGTTTGAACCTCTTTCTCTTTTCTCTTCCTTATGTGCACTTTTTTCCTCTCTTCTCTTAAATTCCTATACTCCTCATCAACATCACTACTATATTTTTCTTTCCCTTCCTCAAACATCTCTTCAATTTCTGAATCTGTACTATGGTCACTGCTTTCTACATCAATTTCAACTAATAGAGTATCATCAAGATTAGAAAGACCACCCTCATCCCCACCAGGCACATTATTAGCAGCAGGGACGCTATTTTATGGTTATTCAAACCCTACACCTTCACTGCCCCCAACACTTTGATTTATCCCTTTATCAAAAGACACACTAGATTCCTCACACACATGGCTTATATATTCAATAGCTGGAGGGACCACTAATGCTTCATCAACAGAGTGGGACACATACACTTCAAATATAATCCTATTTTTTAATAGAGGCACAATACCCATAATATCCCTATCAGTTAAAATTTTTACCAAAGTGCTAGAATTAGGTGGTCTCACATAAATGTCACATATTTCACAATTATACCCATTTTCTTTCACATAATCTACAAACTCAAAATACAAAAATCTATCAACATCAATATCAAAGTACTCTGTCATAATACCTCATTCGTAGTTGATAGGATACTGTTGTAACTGACCTCCATGGAACATTCTCAGTGTAACGAGCTCAAAAGATATTTATTCGAACTGAAATTAATAAACAAATAAATATCCGTAAATATTTTTTTGAACTTCAAAATCGACAAGAGATTGAAGAAAACAAGAAGAACCTACAAGAGAAGACAACGATCTTCAGTATCTACACTTTAATCGACGAGATTTGAGGGAAAATCTACACTTGATTTTGACTTCATCAGCACTTTTATCGTTTTGTTTAGAGAGAAATGAGGTTGGGTAATTCAACCTAGGGTAAAAAATAAAAGATAGCGGGTCGGATATTTTAATCGGGTGGGTTTTTAAGTAATGGACCAGATCATTAAAAGGTTTGAGTTCATTTATGATGTGGCATCACCAGAAAGGGAGTGGCTCACACTTGTTAGTCTTTAACTGGTCTGGGGTCATGGATGGTGGAACAAAATTCACTTGCAATGTGTTTAGGGGGGTAAAAGAACACAAGTTTAGTTAAAGTATTCAAAACTACTTTTGAACAAGTTTAATGGGTCTTTATGTATTTTGCCTAATATCAATTAAAAGCTACAACAACATCCAAGATTATAGCTCAACCTTTCACTCATTATATCGTGATCAACTAAGGTACCAAACAAATGAAAACTTAACAAAGTTCACTAATCTTCATAATACTACCACTCACGCCAAAAAAGACATTGGTTCAAGTTAGTCCGGAGATAGATCGGGTAAGCACAAGTTTAATTATGTAAAACAGCTTATCACTAGAAGCAATTAGAAAATGCTAGCACAACAATAGCAAATAAGCACCTCATAAAGAAAAAAGACTACTAATTTTAAAACAGTTATAGCCTACTTATGATAATAATATACAACTTCCAGTAGTGCTATGTTAACTTATTATAATACAAGAGTAGTATCATGAGAGGATGGAGCATTTTCAGAAGCAGTAGGCATCCGCCGTGCTTGTGGTACTAGTTGATGACCACCGTTAGCATCAGGGACCTGAGAAATATTAACAAGTTAGATAACATTATTTTATAAGATTAAAATTTCAGGAAAAAAATGTCTAAAACTATTAAAATTGAGTTACCTGTTCAGTTGACATTCCATTGACATTATGAGGCATAAATAACTAACATCCTTACCAGTAAATTCCTTCCTAAAAAGCATGCAATCATTAGGACAAGCATAAATCTTTTTATATTTTAAGCCCAAACCTTCAACTATTTTATTGGTCTCATAGAAAGAAGAAGGTAATTTTTTCCCCTCAGGTAGTGCATCATTCAATAGTCCAAGTAAAGCATTAAAAGATTTATTTGACCATTTGAACAATAATTTTATACGATAGAGATGTAGCAAAAATGACAGTTTATTAAACTTCTTGCATCCAGGATATAGTTCTTCATTTGAATCTTTCATGAGACGTTCAAACTTATCTACCTCCGGATGATATTGATTTCTAGATGGATGATCTATATTTTCTTCTAAGTTTGGATCCATCTCACTTCTTTCACTAGTGTCACCATCCATAAACTGTGTTAGGCCTCCAAAAGCATCCTCTATCATTTCTCTCGTATCATCGGCCTCCAAAAGCATCCTCTATCATTCCTCTCGTATCATCGCCCCTTAAAGTAGATTGTCTACAATTATCTACTTGGGTACTAGTTGATTCATTCAGAGACTCTTCATGATAAAACCATGTATCATATGATTGTATAATACCATGGCACACAAGATGATCATATATTGTTGCCAGATTTACATCATAGTGTAGTGCGCATTCTGTACATGGGCATGGAATTGAGTTTTCATTATCTTTTTCATGAAAGGCGTAATTTAGAAAAGTCTCCACTCCATCCAAATATTCTTGAGTACCCCAGCAAGACATCCAACTTCTATTTCTAGAATTATCCATCACAATTCAAGAGAATATTGTCTCTTCTGCAATCACAACAGATATTCAAATGATTTCACAATAAATGTGAAAAGACAATTATTTAACTCAATATAGAAGTAAACAAACTTTTGAACTCAATGAAACAGAATTTGAACACCAATCAGGATAGTTTTCTCTTTAAGCTAATAAGAAATAACAATCTCAAGAACAACTTAACACTTACAAGAGCAAAACGTTTGCCGGGTCAATTTAAATGAAGAAGTAAACAACATAGGCAACACAAAAATCTTCATATTATTATACTACTAGTGTTTCATAATTTTAATTAACCTCTAGTATACCTGGTTGTTGTAGCAAGTTGTCGTGATTCATTAGGACTTAATGCAAGAATCAAGAAAAAAGAAAATAAAAGGAATATAATCTGGAAAAAATTGATTCATTTACGGTATTTTGGTCTTTTCTATCTTGTATTTTAGTATTTTTGCTTAACAACTACATTTTACATGTGCATGTTCAGTTAGCAGTTAGTAGAAGTATCAACTTTCAAAGAAAACATATGTAATGAGGAGTCAAATATCGGACATATCTTCTTCTGCTTAATTTCCTCTGTGCTTGAATACTTGAGGTACAAAACTGATACCCAGCTAATAAAGCTAAAATTATATGTCAGCAATCTTCTTAACAGTTAATTAAGTAATCTCCAGAGCAAAATACTTACCTAACCAAACACTAAATAAATCGTCTTCTCAAAAGACAAAATTATGCTAACAAATTTCCTATATAAATAATCTTCTTCATGCATAAATCTATAGCAAAAAATGAAAGCAATATCAATCAGAAAGTACCCCATCCCACTTCTCAAATATAAAATTACATCAACATTACTTTTGAACCAAAGAATAATGAATACCAAAGAAGATTATGAGAGTATAACTCAATTAGAAGAATGAATGTTGCAAATTAAACAAGAAAATTTAAATAGAGTTGGCACATAGACATGTGTTGATCTAGTGATGCCATGTAAACCTTCAAAACCCTTATTCTCAAATTGAGTGAACTGTGTATGAGAGGATCTACTGCAGCACATACTTTAATACTAAGGTTCTAGTATATTTTCAACACTTAATCTAAATAATAAGAAACCCCCCAAAAAGTAAAGATCTTGCTACAGTATTTCACTCAATTCTAAAGCAGGTTAAATTCTCATTATCTCCTTTTCCCTTTCCCTAATCCCCCAATACAGTAGAAAAAATTAGAGAAAAGTTAAAAGGGGGAAATTTTATCATTACACTAAATAGTACGATGTTTTCTGTGTTTTAGGGAGATGAAAGATAAACCATCAAAAATTCAAAAAGACGATAAATGCGAAGTACAGTGCACGACATAATAGATATTTGCTAATAATACTAAGGATGGTAATATACAACAAGCATTAGAATGTCAATACACATCAGCCTATATTAATAAAGAATAGAAAGCTAGACAATAAACATCTTTACTTGTATATTGATAGGTTATATGTATCCGTGTTATGTTTTGATGATCTAACAAACTTATTGATAAGAACCAGATAAGGAACTTGTTACACATCCTCAAGTACTTAAAGAACAACAAGTCTCAGTTCGGGGTCGTGGTTCAACTCTTCAGAGTCAAAGGAACAACAGAGGGAACAGATGGCCACCGGTTTCCGTGGTGACTGTATAAGTCAACTCCCCACAGCTGTAAAGTTTCTACCTACACACGCAACAGTGCAAAAACAGTGCAGCAGTCAACTTTATGAGGAATGCCCTTTACCTAACTTGCTTACATCATTCAAGTGATGTCACAAATGAGTTATTTACATCAAGCAAAGGTAAAATAAAACACTTGCACATTCAGGAATCGATCAAGCATTTTCTCTCAAGTCTGTGCCAATCTTGCAAGTGATTCTCAAAGGGCATCAAGAACAAAGAACAGCATAACGAAGGACCAGTTTCATGTATTGAGTCATTACATGTCCCTAGTTGTGTTGCACCTTTGTTAAAGTTCTTTACTTGTAATTCTTACTTAGCTTAGTTAGAAGCATTGTGTAGGAAACCTTTGTAAATAATAAACCCTTGTGGTTGTGTCTTGGCTAGAGTTAGTCGAGTTGTAAGTCTTTGTAATAGAGTTATTACAAAGTGACTTGTAATAGAGTTGTTACATGTTAGTGAGGGATTAAGAGGTTAATTCCTAGGTTACAATAGGTTGTAATCTAAAGTTTGCTCAGTAGTGTAGTTGAAATCCTACAAGGGTAGGTCGTGATTTTTAATACCGTGAGCTGGGAGTTTTCCACGTAAAACTTCTTTGTATCATTTACCTACTGCAGTGTGCGTTTATTCTGTGGAAACTAATAGAGAACCTGGTTCTCTATATAGTTTGGTGGACCCTTAGTTTCTATCAATTGGTATCATAGCAGGTTCTTTCTCTCAGGCTAACACCTAGAAAGGATCCTCATGGCTGCTCCATCAAACTTCGAGGAAGGACAATCAACGTACAGACCACCTAGGTTCAACGGCCAATACTATGATTGGTGAAAAATAAGAATGCATGATTTCATCATAGCTGAGGACTCAGAGTTGTGGGATGTAATCTGTGATGGACCTTTTGTTACCATGAAAACTGTTGATGAGGGAACAGCTACAGTCCCAAAAACGAGAAAAGAGTACAATGATGCTGACACAAAGGCTATTGAGAAGAATTTCAGGGCAAAAAAGATTCTTGTCTGTGGCATCGGACCAGATGAATACAATCACATATCAGCTTGTCAGAGTGCTAAGGAGATCTGGGAAGCTCTTCAAACAGCACACGAAGGGACAGCTCAAGTCAAGCAGTCGAAGATCGACATGTTGACAACTGAGTTTGAGCTCTTCAGAATGAAGGACGACGAGTCCATTCAGGACATGCACACTCGCTTCACCTCTATCATCAATGAGCTTCACTTACTGGGAGAAATTATTTCCAGGAACAAACTTGTCAGGAAAATACTTAGTGTATTACCTGGTTCCTGGGAAAGCAAAGGTAAATGCCATAACAGAGGCAAAGGATTTGTAGAAGTTGACCATTGATGAACTCATAGGTAATTTGAAAAATTATGAAATGAAGAAGAAGGTCAATGAGAGAAGAGGGCCCAAAAGGAAGAAGAACCTGGTCCTCAAGACAGACAAAAATGACTCAAGTAGTGAGGATGCCGACATGGCTTACCTGACAAAGAGATTTCAGAAAATAGTTCTCAAAATTGGAGGTATTCCAAAAAGGGGCATCTCTAGCAAGCCTAGAGGCTATGACCTATGTCATAAGTGTAGAAAACCAGGACATTTCATCAAGGATTGCCCCCTCTTTAAGCAAGATCAGTACAAACACAACACAGACAAAGCAGTCAAAAGGAACCAGGTTCCTGACAAAACGTTCAAGAGAAAAGATGGCGCTGACAATGTTTTGAAACAAGGTCTTGCTGCATGGGGAGACTCCTCCAGCAAATCTGGAGATGATGATGATGATCAAGGTAACAACTCCATGATGGCAGTAGAAAGCGAAGCAGCTGAATATGATTCCGTATTTGCTCTAATGGCTAAATCAGATGAGGATGAGGAAGATGACGATGAGGTAAACTTTCTGGATGTTCAAAGAAATCTGAAATCCTATTCTCAAAAGAAGCTTATATCTTTGGCTAATATTTTAATTGATGCTTATCACAGTCTCATTAATGATAAAAATGCGCTAACCACGGAACTAGGAGAAATATAACACGAGAGAGATGATCTAGTGGTGGTTGCGGTTGATCTAAGAGAGACCATTGAGAGTTTAAAAAGGGAAAATGATATTTTGACTGAGAGAATTACAAACATAGAGCATGAAAGAGATGACCTATTGGTAGTAGTTGTAGACCTAAAGGAAACAATTGAGGAACTAAGAAGGGAAAGTAGGCCTATGAACAGTCAAAAGGGAAAGGAAGTTGCGAGTGAGGCACACCTTAGGCTTGAAAATGAGCTAAAATCAGTGAAATATAGTCTGTGTGCTGAGCTTGAGAAAAACAGACAACTTCAGGAAGATCTAGGCAAAGTGAAGAGTGACTTAGAAAAATCTCTTAAGTGGACCTGGTCCTCTAATGCAATCACTTCTATGTATACGAACAATGGGGAAACATGCAGGGAATCGGGTTCCAAAAAAAAAAGACCTTACAGCCCACACAGCAAGTATATTACTGTTCCTGATAACTGGCCCTGCACTCACTGTGGTAACACTAGACATTTCAAGGAAACATGTAAAGTCAGATTCCAGTCCCAGTAGAAAAACAAAGTTTTTGCTGAAAAAGTAACTATTGCAAAAAAACATGCTCTCTCATATAACAAACATGTATTGCCTGCTTGGACAAAAAGAACCCTGATTCACCTGTTTCCTCATTACAAGGGACTTAAACTTGTTTGGGTTCCTAAGTCTAATCTTTGATTCTCTTGTATAGGTGTCACGACCCAAAACTCTAACCTATCGTGATGGCGCCTATCGATGGTACTATGCAAGCCGACCTTTCAAAAATACTTCAATATTTCATAAAAAGGATAATTCAAAGCTTTTTCATGCTAGAAATGTTTACAAAAACCGGAGTTGAATTCAAAATAAAATGCGGAAAGATAGCCCCAAATATTGGGGTGTTACCAAGTCATGAGCATCTAGATATTCAGTCTAATAAAAATAGTGTCTAAGTATCAATACAGGAAAGAAAGAAATCATAAAAGGAGAGACAAAGTCTGCAGACGCCGGCAGCTACCTCGTAGTCTCCAGTACTTGATCGCGCATGAACTGAACGACCTCCGTGATCAAACACACATGGATCTGCACATGAAGTGCAGGGTGTAGCATGAGTACAACCAACTCAACAAGTAACAAAAATAAATAAGGAACTGAGAAGCAGTGACGAGCTATACAGTTACAGTACATTTTCAATAATTCCAGCAAAGAATAGACATATTTTCGCATCCAGCAGTTTAAGTCCAATCAGTTTTAAACAGTTAAATTCGGGTAATTCAGATATAAAATCTTTCAGGAATTTCACAACAACGACAGATAGAAACTAAGTGTATCATCAAATGAAAAGGCAAGTACAACCTCTCAGGGAAACAGTCACTCAACCCGTCACAACAGCTCAAATCACTCGGCTCTCAGCCCTTAGTACTCATACTCAATAGGTACCTGCGCTCACTGGAGGTGTGCAGACTCCGGATGGCTCCTTTCAGCCCAAGCACTATATTCGCACAGATAACTCACGTGCTGCACGGACAACTCACGTGCTGCACAGACAACTCACGTGCTATAGTATCAATATGTGGAACCGCACGGACAACTCATGTGTTGCACGGACAACTCACGTGTCATAGTATCAATACCTCACAGACAAGCCATCGGCCTCACTCAGTCATCAACCTCTTTAGTCTCTCGGGCCCTCGAAAATCACAAAGGTCGGCCCAAACAAAGATAACATAGTGTATCAACAAGAATCAAGAAGAGGCTGAGATATAATATGTAAGTAAAACCATGACTGAGTACAAGACAGCAATTAACAAGTAATTCAACAAGTGCGCGACCTCTGCAGGTCCCAACAGTACCATCACATAACCTAAGCATGATTTCTAACATAATTTGCAATCAAATTTCTATAATACGGGGAGAGCATATAGCTAGCAACAAGTTATTCAACTTTACAGTTTCACAAAATGGACCAAGTCCCAATTCCTATGGTGCACACCCACACACCCGTCAACTAGCATGTGCGTCACCTCCAAAATACTCACATGATCTAATAATCCGGGGTTTCATACCCTCAGGATTAGATTTAAAACTATTACTTACATCAAACCTCGCAAAATCCTACTCTGAAATGCCTTTGCCCCTCGAATTAATCTCCAATCGCCCTGAATCTAGCCACAAGCAGTACGATATAATTAACATAGGCTAAAATAATCAATTCCACAAGAAAAATACGAAATTATAAGCCAAAATCCAAAATAGGCTCAAATCGGTCCCCGGACCCACGTCTCGAAATCCGACAAAAGTCACAAAATACAAACACCCATCCACACATGAGTCCAACCATACAAGAATTACTCGAATCCAACCTCAAATCACCTTCCAAAACTCGAAATTTTAGCCTATGAAGTTTCTATCATTTCCCCCAAATTTATCACTCGAATCCCTAATTAGATGATGAAAATAGTAATAGATTTATGAAATATAGTCCAATCCGAGTTAGAATCACTTACCCCAACAATCTTCTTGAAGAAACCTCGAAATATCGCCTCACACCGATATCTCAAAGTCCCAAAATCGAAATGGGAATCAAACCCTCGAAATTCCATTTTCTGCCCAGTTATTCCGCATCTGCGGACATACTACCGCACCTGCGACACCGCACCTACAGAATTTCCCTCGCAGGTGCGGAAATCACTTAACGAACTGGGTCGGAATCTGCGAGCAAGAGTTCACACTTGCATGTGCGCACCTTCGGACAAGGGTCCACTTCTGCGATCTTTCCCACTAGCTCACTCTCTGCATATGCGGAGCTTCAAGCGCATTTGCGGGCTCGTAGATGCGAAAATTCCCTCGCACCTGCGACCCCTGGCCATCTCCTCCATGCCCGTTTCTGCGCTCCTTCACCTGCACGTGTGAACACGCACCTGCGGTCTCCCCACCGCATGTGCGAAACCACCAGATATCAGAAAACTTTAGCCATTTGCCTAAGTCCAAATTCAAACCGTTAAGCATCTGAAATACCCCCGAGGCCCCCGGGACCTCAACAAATATACCAACAAGTCCTAAAACACCATACGAACTTAGTCGAGCCCTCAAAACATGTCAAACAATAATACAAACATAAATCACCCTCCAATCCAAACTTAATGAATTTCGAAATTTCCAAATTTCCAAATTCTACAAACGATGCCAAATCATACCAAACCACGTCCGATTGACCTCAAATTTTGCACACAAGTCATGTACAACCTTAAGGACCTATCCAACTTTCGGAATCATAATCCGACCCTGATATAAAAAATTTAACCCCCTCCCCCTCCCGTCAAACTTCCCAAAATTCAACTTTCGCCATTTCAAGCCTAACTTAGCTACAGACCTCAAATGCACAGTCTGGACATGCTCCTAAGTCCAAAATCACCCAACGAAGCTACCAGAACTGATAGAACTCTATTACGGAGTCGTCTTTACACAATTTCGACTACGGTCAAAATCCTAAGACTTAAGCTTCCGCTTTAGGGACTAAGTGTCCCAACACACTCCGAAACCAAAAACAAGACCTCCCGGCAAGTCACATAAGCATAAATAGATACGGGGAAAGCAGTAAATAGGGGATCGGGACTAATACACTTAAAACGACCGGTCGGGTCGTTACATCCCCCATCTTAAAATAATCGTTCGTCCTCGAACGAGCATAGCGACATACCTGAAATGGTGAAAAGATGAGGATAACGGCTACGCATATCATGTTCGGTCTCCCAAGTCGCATCCTCGATCGGCTGACTCCTCCACTGAACCTTCACAGAAGCAATATTCTTCGACCTCAGCTTTCGAACCTGCCAATCTAAGATCGCCACTGGCTCCTCAACATAAGATAGATCCTTTCCCAACTGGACTGAGCTGAAATCCAACACATGAGACGAATCGCCGTGATACTTCCGGAGCATAGAAACATGGAATACTGGGTGCACTCCCGCTAGGCTGGGAGTTAAAGCAAGCTCATAAGCAACCTCCCCAACTCGCCGCAACACCTCAAAGGGACAAATGAACCTTGGGCTCAGCTTTCCCTTCTTCCCGAACCTTATAACGTCCTTCATAGGCGAAACCCGGAGCAAGACCCGCTCTCCAACCATGAATGCAACATCGCAAACCTTCCGATCTGCATAACTCTTTTGTCTGGACTGGACCATGCGTAGTCTATCCTAAATCACCTTAACCTTCTCCAGAGCATCCTAAACCAAGTCTATACCCAATAATCTAGCCTCGCCTGGCTCGAACCAACCCACCGGAGACCTACACCGCCTACCATACAGAGCCTCATACGGTGCCATCTGGATGCTCGACTAATAACTGTTGTTGTAAGCAAACTCCGCTAGAGGCAAGAACTGATCCCACGAACCTCCAAACTCCATCACACACGCACAGAGCATATCCTCTAATATCTGAATAGTGCACTCGGACTGTCCGTCCGTTTGAGGGTGAAATGCTGTACTCAACTCCACTCGAGTACCCAACTCATGTTGCACGGCCCTCCAGAACCGTAATGTGAACTGCGTACCTCGGTCAGAGATAATAGATACTGGTACGCCAAGAAGCCTGACGATCTCGCGGATATACACTCGAGCCAGCTGCTCGGAAGAATAGGTAGTCATCACAGGAATGAAATGAGTTGACTTAGTCAGCCTATCCACAATCATCCAAACTGCATCAAACTTCCGCTGAGTTCGTGGAAGCCCAACAACGAAATCCATAGTGATCGGATCCCATTTCGACTCCAAAATCTCTAACTTTTTAAGCAACCCACCTGGTCGCTGATGATCATACTTCACCTGCTGGCAATTTAGGCACCGAGCTACATACTCCACTATGTCTTTCTTCATTCTCCCCTACCAGTAATGTTGTTTCAAGTCCTGATACATCTTCGCGGCACCCAGATGAATAGAACACCATAAACTGTGAGCCTCCTGGAGAATCAGCTCACGCAAACTATCTACATTGGGCACACATAGCCTGCCATCCATCCTCAATGCACCATCATCCCCAATAATGACCTTCTTAGCATCACCGTGCTAGACCGTGTCCTTAAGGACAAGCAGATGTGGGTCATCACACTGACGCTCCCTGATACGATCAAACATAAAAGACCGAGAGACCACACAAGACAATACTCGACTCGGCTCAGAAACATCCAATCTAACAAACTGGCTAGCTAAGGCCTGAACATCCAATGCCAATAGCCTCTCTACTGCTGGAAGATATGCTAAGCTCCCCAAACTCTCCGCTCGGCAAGTCAAGACATCGGCCACCACATTGGCCTTCCCATGATGGTATAAAATGGTGATATCATAGTCCTTAAGAAGCTCCAACCACCACCACTGACGCAAATTAAGATCCTTCTGTTTTAACAAATGTTGCAAACTCCGATGATCAGTGTAAATCTCACAATGGACCCCGTACAAATAGTGCTGCCAAATATTCAAGGCGTGAACAATAGCTGCTAACTCAAGGTCATGGACAGGATAGTTCTTCTCATGAGGCTTCAACTGGCGGGAAGCATAAGCAATCACTTTACCCTCCTGCATGAGAACACACCCAATACCGATCCGTGAGGCATCACAATACACTATATAAGAACCAGAAGCTGATGGCAGAACTAGAACTGGAGTCGTGGTCAAAGCAGTCTTGAGCTTCTGAAAGCTCTTCTCACACTCCTCCGACCACCTGAAAGGAGCACCCTTTTGGGTCAATTTAGTCAAGGGTTATGCAATAGATGAGAAGCCCTCCACAAAACGGCGGTAATAACCAGCCAAACCAAAACAACTTTGAATTTTCGTGGCTGAGGACGGTCTGGGCTAACTCTACACCGCCTCTATCTTCTTCGGATCCACCTGAATACCCTCCCTAGACACCACGTGCCCCAAGAACGCCACTAAACTGAGCCAAAACTCACACTTGGAGAACTTTGCATAAAGTTTCCCCTCCCTCAATCGCTGTAACACAATCCTCAGATGCTGAGCATGCTCCTCCTAGCTACGAGAGTACACCAGGATATCATCAATGAATACAATAACGAACGAGTCAAGATAAGGCTGAAACATACTGTTCATCAGAAGCATGAAAGCTGCTGGGGCATTGGTCAGCCTAAAAGACATCACAAGGAACTCATAATATCCATATCGGGTCCTGAAAGCTATCTTAAGAATATCTGAGTCCCGAATCTTTAGCTGGTGATACCCTGACCTAAAATCAATCTTGGAGAATACCCTTTCTCCCTGAAGCTGGTCAAACAAATCATCAATACGCGAAAATGGATACTTGTTCTTGATTGTGACCTTGTTCAACTGCCTCTAATCAATACATATTCTCATAGTACCATCCGTCTTCTTTACAAATAGAACTGGTGCACCCCAAGGTGACACGCTAGGCCGAATAAACCCCTTATCAAGGAGTTCCTGAAGCTGCTTCTTCAATTCCTTTAACTCCTCCGGTTTCATACGATATGGTGGAATAAAAATGGGTTGAGCGCCCAACACCAAATCAATATCCCTGTCGGGCGGCATGCCCGACAGATCTACAGGAAACACATCCAGAAAATCTCGCACCACAGGAATAGAATCAATAGCAGGGGCCTCTGCACTAACATCCCTCACAAAATCCAAATAGGATAGACAACCCTTCTCAACTATCCGCTGAGCCTTCAGGTATGAAATCACTCTACTGGGAACATAGTCTATAGAACCTCTCCACTCAACTCTCGGCAACCCCGACATCACTAACGTCACGGTCTTAGCGTGATAATCTAAAACAGCTTGACATGGAGACAACCAATCCATACCCAATATCACATCAAAATCGACCATACTAAGCAGCAAAAGATCTACTCTGGTCTCCAGACTCCCAATAGTCACCACACATGACCAATATACACGGTCCACAATGATAGTATCGCTCACCGAAGTAGATACATGAACAGATAAAACTAGAGACTCACAGGGCATATCCAGAAAATGAGCGAAATACGAAGACACATATGAATAAGTGGAACCAGTGTCAAATAATACAGAGGCATCTGTGTGGAAAACTGAGACAATACCTGTAATCATAGCATCTGAATCAATGGCATATGGTCTGGCAGGAAGAGCATAGAAACGGACCTGGCCACCCCCTGATCGGCCTCCCCCTCTCGGGCGACCCCTAGCTGACTGGGCTCCACCTCGAGCTGGCTAGATGGGTGGTGGAGCTGCTGGTGTTGGTGCCATCGGCTGAGTACTCTGTTGTGGAGGCCCACTCAAAACATGTCTAAAAGGACGGCCACCTACCTTGGTGGAACTGCCCCCAGAAGGAACACCGTTGAAGCCACCCTGGCCATGAGGCCTCTTGGTGGAACCCACTCCTGGCTGCAAACCATCTCAATATGATGAGAAAATGTAGACAACCTTGTTGAAAGTAGTACCAGACACTCTCTCTCTAGTCATAAGCATTCGCAACTGAAAAGTGAGGCCATCTATGAACCTCCCGATCCTCTCCCTGTCTATGGGAACCAACTAGATAGCATGACGGGCCAACTCTGAAAATCTCATCTCATACTGCATCATGGACATATCACCCTGACGAAGCTGTTTGAACTGCTTGTGCAGCTCCTCTCTGCGGGACTGAGGCATGAACTTCTCCAGGAATAGACCGGAGAACTGCTGCCAGGTAAGGAGCATTGTGCCGACTGGCCTACGCCTCTCGTAAGCCTCCCACCAACTAAAGGTATCCCTAGAGAATTGAAAAGTAGTAAACGAGACCACACTGGCCTCTAGAATACTTGCGGTACAGAGTATCCTCTGGCACCTATCCAAGAAGCCATGTGCATCCTCTCTCTCGACACCACTGAAAGATGAAGGCTGTAGCAATCGACACTGCTCATCATCAAGAATGACAGGAACCACATAGTCCTAAGCAGCCGTAACTGGCTGGGCTGGTGGTGCCCCCGGTGTCTGGAATCCATGTACCACCTGCTCTAGTGTGCGGGCGGCAGGAGTCTGAGCACCTTCCCCGGCCTGAGAAGTGGTTGTTGCGACCGAAGCAGAGACCGCCTGAGCAAGACTAGTACACGCGGTCAGGATCTGAGCTAAGGACTCCTGAAGGCCTAGAATCGCAATAAGCACAGGTGGTGCCTGAGCTGGTCCCATAGGCTCGTCCACAACTGGAGCATGCTCCTGAACTGGGAAAACTGATAAATCTGCAGGTGTTGCCCTAGCTGCGGTGTGAGCTGCACCTCTGCCCCTACAGCGGCCTCTACCGCGACATCGGCCTCTCGCAGTCCTGACTTTTGGTACTGGTGGTTGTCCATCCTGCCCCGTAGTACGCGTCCTCACCATCTATGAGAGAATTAGAACAACAGAAATTTAGTTACCAGAATTAAAAGATTCGCACGACAATAATTCAAGAATGTGAAATTTCCTAAGGGTTCGGCAGCCTCTCGAAGATAAGTACAAACGTCTCTGTACCGATCCGCAAGACTCTACTAAACTTGCTCATGACTCGTGAGACCTATGTAACCTAGGCTCTAATACCAACTTGTCACGACCCAAAACTCTAACCTATCGTGATGGCGCCTATCGATGGTACTAGGCAAGCCGACCTTTCAAAAATACTTCAATATTTCATAAAAAGTATAATTCAAAGCTTTTTCATACTAGAAATTTTTACAAAAAACCGGAGTTGAATTCAAAATAAAATGCGAAAAGATAGCCCCAAACATCGGGGTGCCACCAAGTCATGAGCATCTAGATATCCAGTCTAATAAAAACAGTGTCTAAGTATCAATACACGAAAGAAGGAAAACATAGAAGGAGAGACAAGGTAGGCGGACGTCGGCAGATACCTCGTAGTCTCCGGTACTCGATCGCGCACGAACTCAACGACTTCCGTGATCAAACACACCTGGATCTGCACATGAAGTGCAGGGTGTAGCATGAGTACAACCAACTCAGCAAGTAATAGAAATAAATAAGAAACTGAGAAGCAGTGACGAGCTATACAATTACAGTTCATTTTCAATAATTCCAGCAAAGAATAGACATGCTTTCGCATCCGTCAGTTTAAGTCCAATTAGATTTATACAGTTAAAGTTCAGGTAATTCAGATATAAAATCTTTTAGGAATTTCACAACAACGACTGATAGCAACTAAGTGCATCATCAAATGAAAAGGCAAGTACAGCCTCTCACGGAAACACTCACTTATCTCGTCACAACAGTTCAAATCACTCGGCTCTCAGCCCTCAGTACTCACACTCAATAGGTACATGTGCTCACTGGGGGTGTACAGACACCAAAGGGCTCCTTTTAGCCCAAGCGTTATATTCGCACGGACAACTCACGTGTTGCACGGATAACTCACGTGTTGTAGTATCAATATATGGAACCGCACGGACAACTCACATGCCATAGTATCAATACCTCATAGACACGCCCTCGGCCTCACTCAGTCATCAACCTCTCTAGTCTCTTGGGCCCTCAAAAATCACAAAGGTCGGCCCAAACAAAGATAACATAGTGTATCAGCAAGAATCAAGAAGAGGCTGAGATATGATACGCAAGTAAAACCCTGACTGAGTACAAGACAACAATTAGCAAGTAATTCAACAAGTATGCGACCTCTGCGGATCCCAACAATACCATCACATAGCCTAAGCATGATTTCTAACATGATTTGCAGTCAAATTTCTATAACACGGGGAGAGCATATAGCTAGCAACAAGTTATTCAACTTTACAGTTTAACGGAATGGACCAAGTCCCAATTCTTATGGTGTACGCCTACACGCCCGTCACCTAGCATGTGCGTCACCTCCAAAATACTCACATGATCCAATAATCCGGGGTTTCATACCCTCAGGACCAGATTTAAAACTATTACTTACCTCAAACCACGCAAAATCCTACTCTGAAATGCCTTTGCCCCTCGAATAAATCTCCAAACGTCCCGAATCTAGCCACAAGCAGTACGATATAATTAATATAGTCTAAAAGAATCAATTCCACAAGAAAGATACAAAATTATAAGCCAAAATCTAAAATAGGCTCAAACCAGACCCCGGGCCCACGTCTCGAAATCCGACAAAAGTCACAAAATATAAACACCCATCTATACACGAGTCCAACCATACAAGAATTACTCGAATCCAACCTCAAATCACCTTCCAAAACTCGAAATTGTAGCCTATGAAGTTTCTACCATTTCCCCCAAATTTACAACTCAAATCCCTAATTAGATGATGAAAATAGTAATAGATTTATGAAATATAGTCCAATCCGAGTTAGAATCACTTACCCCAACAATCTTCTTGAAGAAACCTTGAAAAATTGCCTTACACCGAGCTCTCAAAGTCCCAAAATCGAAATGGGAATCAAACGCTCGAAATTTCATTTTCTGCCCAGTTCTTCCGCATCTGTGGACATACTATCGCACATGCGACGCCGCACCTGCGGAATTTCCCTTGCAGGTGCGGAAATGACTTAAGGAACTGGGTCCGCATCTGTGAGCAAGAGGTCACAACTGCATGTGCGCACCTGCAGATAAGGGTCCGCTTCTGCGATCTTTCCCACCAGCTCACTCTCCGCATCTGCGGAGCTTCAAGCGCATATGTGGGCTCACAGATACGGAAATTCCCTCACACCTGCGACCCTTGGCCATATCCTTCATGACCGCTTTTGTGCTCCTTCACCCGCACGTGCGAAATCACAAGATATCAGAAAACTTCAGCCATTTACCTAAGTCCAAATTCAAACCGTTAAGCATCTGAAACATCCCCGAGGCCCCCGGGACCTCAACCAAATATACCAACAAGTCCTAAAACACCATACGAACTTAGTCGAACCCTCAAAAGATGTCAAACAACAACAAAAATACGAATCACCCTCCACTCCAAACTTAATGAACTTCAAAATTTCTAAATTCTACAAACGATGCCGAATCATACCAAATCACATCCGATTGACCTCAAATTTTGCACACAAGTCTTGTACAACATTATAGACCTACTCCAACTTCCTAAATCAGAATCCGACCCCGATATCAAAAAGTCAACCCCCGGTCAAACTTTTCAAAATTCGACTTTCGCCATTTCAAGCCTAAATTAGCTACAGACCTCAAATTTACAGTCCGGACATGCTCCTAAGTCCAAAATCACCCAACGGAGCTATCGGAACTGAAAGAACTCCATTCTGGAGTCGTCTTCACACAATCCTGACAACGGTCAAAATCCTAAGACTTAAGCTTTCGCTTTAGGGACTAAGTGTCCCAAAACACTCTGAACCCAAAAACTGACCTCCCGGCAAGTCACATAAGCAGAAATAGATACGGGGAAAGCATTAAATAGGGGACTGGGGCTAATACACTCAAAACGACCGACCGGGTCATTACAGCAGGGAGCAGTGAAAGAAAGCAACCAAAGATGGTACATGGATAGTGGCTGCTCGAAGCATATGACTGGAAGCACCAATGATTTCTTTTTACTCAAAGCCCTGCAAGGAGGGAGTGTATACTTTGGAAATGGAAAAAAGGGATACATTCTTGGAGTAGGAAGAATTCGAAAGTCTCTCACTCACTCAATCGAAATGTGTATTACGTGAATGGCCAGAAGTACAGCTTGCTGAGTGTCTCTCAGATCTGCGACAAAGGCAACAAGGTGTAATTTGTGTCAAAAATTTGTACAGTCACAAAGATATTATCTTGATGGAAAAAGATACAAGAGCATCTATGTCGCTGATTTTGAGTCACTACATAATGAGGATCTCATGTGTCTGAGTGTTGTGGATGATGACGCTAAACTATGGCACAGAAGGTTGGGCCATGCAAGTTTTACATTGCTGAACAGTTGGTCAGGAAGGATCTGGTTCGTGGATTGCCTAAGTCAAGCTTCAAAAATCACAAGGTGTGTGATGCATGTGCAAAATGAAAGCAGATCAGATCCTTCTTCAAACCTAAAAAAGAAGCTTTGGGAAAGTTTGATGCAAAGAGTGATGAAGGAATATTTCTTGGATATTCATCACAAAGAAAAGCTTACAAGGTATACATCAAAAGAACTCAATGTGTTGAGGAAAGCATACATATGATCTTCTACTAAGCACAACACCCTCTTGGAAAAGCTGCACATGATAAGGCTGATCAAGATGGAGAGTTATCAAATATCCCTGGTGAAGTTATTGACATGGCAAATGGAAAGGTCGATATAATAAGTCAGGTCAAGGAATCAAATGACAATGGCACAGCTGAATCTCCAGCTGACATAGAGGAACCTGGTCCCCCAATCACAATAATTGAAGCAGAAAACAGAGTTGTGGATGTTGTACATGGAACTCCGGTTGCTGAGGTGAGGAACAAGACACATGGATCATATACAGAAGAATCTAAAACCTCTCATAATGAGATTCAGGTGTCCAACTGGAAGCAAAACATCTCACACCCTCTTCAAAATGTAATCACCCCCCTTGACTCAGGAATTCAAACTAGATCAAATTCTAGAAACTCACTTGACTTCTCTGCATTTCTCTCTCAAATTGAGTCCAAAAATATCAAAGAAGCATTGAAAGATGCTGACTGGATTACGGCTATGCAAGATGAGCTTAATCAATTTTAGAGGTACAGTGTATGGCACCTGGTTCCTCGACCTGCTCACAGAACTCTCATAGGAACCAGGTGGGTATTTAGAAACAAACTTGATGAGTTTGGAAACACCACAAGAAATAAGGCAAGGTTGGTAGTTCAAGGGTACAATCAAGAAGAAGGAATTGACTATGTATAGAGGCATTATTGGGTCACTTCTGTATCTCACAACAAGTAGACCAGACAATATTTTCAGTGTGGGACTCTGTGCCAGGTTTCAATCCAATCCAAAGGAGTCTCATCTGAAGGCTGCAAAGAGAATTCTGAGGTATCTCAAAGGAACGCAGGACCTGGTTCTCTACTATTTCTCAGGAGATAACTTTGACTTAATAGGGTATGTTGATGCTGAATATGTTGGTTACCTGGTGGATAGGAAAAGCACTTCTGGTATGGCATATTTTCTAGGCTCGTGTCTAATCTCATGGGGCACAAGAAAACAAAACTCAGTGGTCCTTTCAACTGCTGAAGCTGAGTATGTGGCAGTTGCCTCTTGATGTGCTCAATTGCTGTGGATCAAGCAGCAGCTAGAAGATTTTGGTGTGTTTTCTGATTGTGTGCCCTTACTATGTGACAACACTAATGCTCTCAACATGGCAAAAAATCCAGTTCAACATAAGAGAACAAAGCATATTGATGTGCGACAACACTTCCTCAGAGACAATGTTGAGAAAGGGCTCATCTGCATGAAGTCTTGCAACACAAAAGATCAAATTGCAGATATCTTCACCAAAGCTCTGAGCAGAGAGCACTCTGAAAAGAATCGCTTGGCACTAGGGTTGATGAAATCTAGCTAGGGACCTGGTCCCTCGATGATTGGCTATGAAAGAAATGTACAGGTAAAATAGCTAGAAAGTGTTTTATGGCAAAGTCTAACTCATCTCTATACCATTTCAGGTAGACACGCATGACGATTACAGAGCAAACAAGTAGCCAATGATATCGTATTTCAGTCAAAAGAATGAAGTTCACATTTAAAAAATCTTTCAGGGAACCTGGTTCCTTTGACACAGGTTAGTAGTTTCTATGTACTCTCATCAACATCTTTTTAACGGCTGAAATGGTGCCATGTCATTAAAATTGATGCCATGTCATTAAAATGTCAATCCTTCATTTATCTCTCTTTTTGGAACTCAAGCGTCCTACCCGTTATGAAACGACCCGTCTACCTAACTTGATACTCGTTCATAACCGGTCACTCACCCCTCTTAAGTAACCTCTCTCACGGTCACTATCATAATTGTTCACATTAAAGCCAAAAATTCCCTTTTTCCTTCAAACCAAAGACTCTCTTCTTCCATCAAACCCTCACTATCCTCCATCATGTCTGAAAATTTGGAGACTCAGACTGTTCCAAGCATCGTCCCCACTGTGTCATCACCCATTGAATTCCTAGTGCTAGAACCTACAATCCCTACACCATCTAGTCCAAACCCTAAGCTAGAGTCACAACCATCTACTGGTTCTTCTCCAACTCAGTCGAGCACTGGCTCTCATAGGAGTCGCAAAACCGCGACTCCCAAGAAATTTGTGGCAGCAACTTCTCTTTCTGTCTCATCGAAAAAAATGGTAGAAGCATATACAGTGGCAGAAAAAGACAATCAGGAAATATTTAGTCGACCAGTGAAAGAATGTTCTGAGATGCAAAGAGTGGGTTGTAACAGTGATGAATCGGCAAAGACTACCCCAGGTCTTAATTTGAATGTCGCCGAGTCTACAGGTAATGCTCTTCTTATGTCTTCTGAGTTTACTTTGGGTTTGCAAGAACAAGAGGCCATAGAGAATATGTTGTCAATTGCTGCTGAGGTTTGTGTAGTTGATGAGTATGAAAGCGTGTCTGAAACAAATGGGTCTAAGGGGAAGGTGATAGTCTACTAGCAGAGGGAAGGGAACTGGTGCCTGTCAAAAATCTGGCACCAGACAGTACTACTGGGGAAATTCCTAAGGGATCTGATCCCTTCACACAAGAGGAGCACTATGCTCCTACTTGGGATGAAACTCCTTGTTCTTCTAAAGAACCCCAGGTCAGTACTGATCCCGCTCTCTCTCCTCATTTCTATGCTGAGCTGTTGGCCATTGTTCCTCCCGAGATGCGATCTCTGTCTGAGGAGGAAAATGAAGGGAGTGAAGATGCCTATGATAATGTGGCTCTTGCGAGCTTCATCAAGCCTAGGATTAGTCAGGCAACTCCCTAAGAGTCAACTTCTAAGAGACTTATCACTAGGTTGCAGAAGAAGGAAGAATTTGAGTCAGTTTTAAGGAAAAGCAAAAAGGAAAAGAAGAAGAGGAGATTGGTGAAATATGGAAAGGTTGTAAATGAGAAGGTAGTGCCTCCTGCACTAGTCGTTGTTGTTGATGATAAGGTAGAAGAGGAACCTGGTTCCTTGGTTCGTAAGTCCTCAAAGAAACTTGTTGTTCCAAAGTCCAACAGGGAGTCATCTATGAGTGAAATGGACTTGAGCAAGGTTGAGGGTGAAAACTCTTGTGAGAAAGTAGCTGAGAAATCTGGTGAAGAGTTGGTTGAACAAGCGTCTGAGAAAAAGATGTCTGAGAAATCTGGTGAGAAAAGAAAAGATGCAAGACAATCAGTTAAAAGGAAGGCTAGTGCTAGTGAAGAACCTGGTTCCTCTAAAAGGGCCAAGGTTGATGCAACCCAGGATGCTGGAAGGGAAAAAAAACTGAGAAACCAAAAGGTACTGTGGGGCCATACATTTGCCCCTGATATTCTGGATATGTCAGGAATGCTCCAATTGGTGGAGATCTGCGAATTCCAACAGTGGACACATCTGTTCACAACTGACAATCCTAAGGTATATAAGGCAGAAGTCGTAGCTTTTATGCTGACTTCTTCACAGTTGAGGATGATAACATTTGTCTGACAGTGAACGGTGTTGATTTTGTGATGGACACTAGTGTATTGGGAGCCATTTTGGGCGTGCCCACTGATGGGATGTCATCCATTGAGGGGGTCTTCTCTACAAATTTCAGAAATACCATTGTGAAGGATAAGGCAGTACAACAAGAAGAACGGGTACACAAGAAGGCCCTCCTTCCAGTGTACCAACTGCTGTTCGAAATGGTGAACAAAGTTCTGCTCCCACGTGCTGAAAGACGCTCCATTACATCACGAGCAGACTTGGTTCTCATGGAAGCACTGGATGGTTACACCGCCATAAACCTGTCCGGTCTTATGATAGAGCACATGAAGAAAATAGTAGAGTTCAAGGAAGGTAATCATGGGTTGCCTTACGGGTTTCTCCTCACTAAAGTGTTTGAATTCTTAAGGTCCCCTTGGGACAGGCTAAAGTAGGAACTCGCAAGCAATCTTTCTCCAAAATCACCCTTGAAGAGTGTGAGTGCATTGATAGAAATGGAGAGGTAGGCAGCAATTTGACCATTTCTCAGTTGATCAATGCTCAAAACAGTGCCAATGAAGAAATAAGGAAGCTGAAGGCTCGGAATGCCATTCTCGAAGGTCAGCTCAGTCAGACCCAGGAGGCAGCTGGTTCCAATAGGGCCCAAAACACAGAGGTTGCCCTCCTGACAAAGGAAAATACTGCTCTCAGGAAACAGGTTGAGGACATGAAGGAAAGGTTGCTAACCGAGCAAGGGTCTGCAAATGCTCATATGGACATCATTCTTAGAAACCTTGCCTCTTCCTCTGCCTTCAGTGCTCCCCCTTCCAGTGCTCCTTAATAGTCGTCATGTTCCCAGTGTCAAGTTCCTAATGTTCGTCCTCTATTTTTAGTCTTAATGATGTTTATGACTGGTACCTTTTGTTGTTTTTATTTTGTGGATGTTTTGGTAACAATGGAACTGCTCCCTGATTAATTTCGAAAAATTAATAAAAATTTCATACTTTTGTTGTATATGTCTTGCTCTTTGGCTCTATTTTTAGTCATGATTGTGTGCACACATGTGGCATGAGTTAACCAAGCTAGACTTTTTTTTGCTTCTTGCTTGCTACTGATCTTTTTATGATGCCAAAAGGGGGAAAAATAATTGAGGGGGAACAAGCTGGGGAATAGATTTAGGGGGAATACAGGAAACTGATCTACCATTCTAGCGCTAAGGAACAGATTCAAAGGGAATACAGAAAACTGATCTATCATTCTGGCTCTTAGGGGAAACATCAATTATAAGTTTGTCATCATCAAAAAGGGAGAAATTGATAGATTATATGTATCTCTGTTATGTTTTGATGATCTAACAAACTTATTGATAAGAACCAGATAAGGAACTTGTTACACATCCTCAAGTACTTAAAGAACAACAAGTCTCAGTTTGGGAACGTGGTTCAACTCTTCAGGGTCAAAAGAACAACAGAGGGAATAGATGGCCACCAATTCTCGTGGTAACTGTACAAGTCAACTCCCCATAGCTATAAAGTTGCTGCCTGCACATGCAACAGTGCAAAAATAGTGCAGCAGTTAACTTTATGGGAAATGCCCTTTACCTAACTTGCTTACATCATTCAAGTGATGTCACAAATGAGTTATTTACATTAAGCAAAGGTAAAACAAAACACTTGCACATTCAAGAATCGATCAAGCATTTTCTCTCAAGTCTGTGCCAATCTTGCAAGTGATTCTCAAGGGCATCAAGAACAAAGAACAGCATAACGAAGGACCAGTTTCATGTATTGAGTCATTACATGTCCCTAGTTGTGTTGCACCTTTGTTAAAGTTCTTTACTTGTAATTCCTACTTAGCTTAGTTAAAAGCATTGTGTAGGAAATCTTTGTAAATCATAAACCCTTATGGTTGTGTCTTGGCTAGAGTTAGTCGAGTTGTAAGTCTTTGTAATAGAGATATTACAAAGTGGCTTGTAATAGAGTTGTTACAAGTTAGTGAGGGATTAAGAGGTTAATTCCTAGATTATAATAGGTTGTAATCTAAAGTTTGCCCAGTAGTGAAGTTGAAATCCTACAAAGGTAGGTCGCAGTTTTTAATCCCGTGAGCTGGGAGTTTTTCACGTAAAATTTCTTTGTGTCATTTACCTACTGCAGTATGCGTGTGTTCTGTGGGAACTAATAGAGAACCTGATTCTCTATATAGTTTGGTGGACCCTTAGTTTCTATCATATATACCTCAATCTTGCAAAAGGAGTCAACTCCAACGAAAGCTATCCATATTGTTAAATTTTCCCAGATACTAAGTTGAGAATCTTTCAAATTGAAGGATTTAGACCCAACCAATTAATTTATGATAATGCTTCAATTTAAGTGCAATTTTTCATTAATCCCTAGACCTATCCAACCAATAACCTAAAGATAGAGATGGAAATATATAGAAAGGCAAACTTACTGGTGATGGTGGCCAGCAATTTTGGTTGCCGGGGATTGAAGAATCGAGAGGGTACATTCTCTGATAGAAGGTTTCTTTCTTTGAGCGAAAGTTTTTCTCTTTTTTGCAATCTTTAGGGTAAATACCATAGTAAAATTTAGGCGTGATAAGATTTAGAGGGAAAAGAAGAAATTAGAGGGAATATGAAAAGAAAAACTAATTATATTGGCGGCTTTTCTCTTGAATAGGCGCTAAAAGATACTAATTAGTAGCCAATATTCATTAGCAAGTAATATATGGCTTCCGCGAATAAATTAACGGCAACTGTCTTATTGCCACTAAATAATTGCCGCTAAAGATATTTTTTGTAGTAGTGGTGCAGTGGCATATAAACTCCTTCTTCCTCCTGAGGTCTTGCTACACCCTACCTTCCATGTGTCTCAATTAAAGTTCTGTTATGTAGTTCCTACCACCATCATTCAACCTCGTGTTGTTAACTTAGATAATCAGTATTGTTCATCTCCTAAAGCTATCCTTGATCGCAGATTGATCAAAAGGGGTAATAGAGTTGTCGCTCAATGCTTGATCAAATGGACTGACTTAGATCCTTCTTATGCTACCTGGGAATTGGCTTCTGCTTTAAAGGATTGATTTCCTTCATTCACCCTTGAGGACAAGGGTGTTGTTCATCGGGGGTATTGATACGAATATTAGTGGCTAAGAGTGGAACTATTTGAATGTTAGTTGAGTTGGAGTTGGTGGGAAAAGTAGTTATCAACTTTTATTTCAAATTCCATTATTTCTTTTGTTGCATTTTAATTCTCAGCAGTTATAAATAGAGCATTGTAATTGTAAGTAACACAATTATTATAATATAAGAAATCTGAGTTTCTATCTCTCTTCTCTCTGTTTCCCTCTCCCTATTTTCTACTCTTCTTTTCTCCTCTTCTCGTCTACAAATTGCTACAGTTCTATTGCTTAGCAGCTGATACTCGACATTTAAGTATCAATTTGATGATCAATTGTCATTGAATGTTGGTTCTATCCTGTTGCACACTTTTATAGCGAACACATGCCGCCAAAAGAAAAAAAATTACAAATAGAGAATTATATACTGCTAACAAAGAGTAGTGTGCAGGATTTAGATCCATAGAAGATAAATATGTATTACTGGAAATAGTGCCAAGAAGACACTATGTTTGAGTTTTCTCAAAGCAAAATACTGCAAGAAAACACACACACTTGGCACTTTGTTTCAAACATTCATACCACCCCATTTACTCTATGATTAGTCTCGTGCGGGTGCTAACACTAATTAGTCTAAAACACATAAGCATTATTTCAACACTTCCAACACGTATACATTCAAAGAATACTTTTGCATATCTTGAACATCAAATGTGTGCAAAGATAAGTAGAGAAGTAACGAGTTTTTGAGTACACAGATAGCTAGAAAGCAATCGAATTCGGTTACTAGTGTCCAACTCAACATTTTCTTTCTTGTTTATCACAAGTCACAACCAACACTTACTCAAAAATAAAAATGCTAAAAACACGCAATACCTGGATGAAAGAAAGTTTCAATATTGAAAGGAGATCGGTATGGTTGGAGCCAAGGAATTTGTATGTCTTTTGCCATAATTGGATCCACCTTTTCAAGTGCGAGAACGAAGAAATCGCTCGCTCTTAGTTTGGCCAAGTTTCTAAAAGCAACTTCTTTAGAAAAATATTTTCTCAAAATTATTTTTCAATAAAAACAGTTTGTGTTTGACTATTTAATTTGAAAAATACTTTTTAACATTAATTAATGTTTGACCAAGCTTTTGAAAAGTGATTCTAAATCTATTTTTTTCAAAAGTGCTTTGGGGAGAAACTCTTATAAAAATTATTCTTGCTTCTGCTCAAAAGCATTCTTTTTCCTTTTAAAAGCTTGGCAAAAAACTCAGCTAGCGTTTGGACATAGATTTGATTGAAACTTTAAAAAGAAGATTTTTGAAGCTGTGTTGCAAGATAGTTTTTGGAAGATCCAAACCAAAATTTGCATATCCAGTCCGAACTGCCCAAATGTCCGCCCCTATTTTTAGTAGTGTACTTTTAAATAACTTGTGTCGTACAATAGGTTAGGTTTTTCATTCTATTTTATTAAGTACTGTAACAATTTAAACCTTAATGGTAGCGTCAATTGCTGGAAATGATATTCTAGTTGTCCCTAATGTCAATATCTGGAGAAGAATCAATAATCTTCTTTTTTTAACAGTAAAGTAAGAGCAACACCATAGAAAAATATAAAAACAGGAAAGTGACACGTGCACAGCCCCAACACCACTTCCCACTTCCCAAAGCCCGTGTTCTTGGCGGCGGCGGCGGTCGGAATTTCAAGAAAGCTTCGGACAACATTTTATCCACCACCATTAGTACTATGGCTAAAATGACTGTTGACCCTTTTTCTGTACAAGCAGAAGCTAGTTGTTCCTCTTCTCCTTCAACTGTTGGAAGCTCAAGGATATTTGCTTTCAGAATTAGAGCTTATAATAATCAGCATATAGATGACAAGAACAGGTTCTACAAAGAGCTTGGTCTGTAATTTCCCTTCTCTTTCTTCCCTCTTCTCTGCTCATGCTCTACCTTAATATTTTGAAATGAATCAGTAAAAAAAAAATGTACCATCTTCTTTACTTTAAGTTTAGCTGAAATTTAGAATTTATTATCAGAGTCATTCATGTGAAAAAAGAGAGGTTCATAAGTGAGGGACACGTGGTGTAAACTTAGTGAATTTAAATTTCTTTGCTCTAAACAGCTTTTAGATGAAGTTGTCATCCTATTCAACATTTTTGTCACAGCTTAATAGTTCTAGCTCTTTCTTTGTGGCTAGTGAATTTGGCACAGTCAAGTCATTTACTTTGCTTTTATATCAAGGGTTCTTTTGTTGTTGTTGTTGTTGTTGCTGGCAGTGGTTCTTTAAATATCATAAATTCAAAATTGGTAGTGCTAAGTAGACTACCTACTTAATGCTACTGTTTTACAAGGTTGTGGTACTTGGTATGAATTCAACTACTTTGGGTTATTGATTGCTTGTGCAAGCACTAGTAGTGTGAAAATATTAGTGAACAGTGAATTAGAATGATAAACCAAGGTTGCGAAGGAAGTGTAAAGGTATGGCTAGGGTATAGGCATTTCACAACTGCCCTTCCCGATAGGGGAAGTGAAGAATCCATCAAAGTGGGGTTGGGTGAGTTCTTCCTTAACAGTTTTTAATGGTTTTTGGATGAACAAAGTTTTGTTGAGAGAATATAAGGTGGAGATTCTAAAGGGAGGAAACACAGAACAGATGAAAAGAATCTTTGTCAAGAAGCATGTGAATGGAACACAATCCAGTTAGAATTGCCAACATATTCATATTCTACGATTTCAATAAGAAAAGGTATACAATACACATTGTGTTTAAGCAAAGGGATGTTAAGGCATTTACACCGTCCAGTTAATGAGTATGTATAGTTTACATTTATTTACAAAGTGCTATACAATCTTTCTCTTTTTAGATGATAAATCAAATAAATTTCATTAATATCAAACCAACTCGGCGTAACATAAGTTTATACACAGTATCTAGTTACTGCTATAGAATCTTTGCATTCTAGTGTATGTACAATATGTAATAGTCTGTTAATTGCTAGTGGTATTGATGGTTTGATGATGTAGGTACATTTGCTTTGAAAAGGAAGATTGAAGATTTGGTACTCCGTGCTGAGATGTTGACACCAACAGCTCTAGAATTTGAAGAAGCAAGACGCCTCAAACAGGAAGAGGTTATTCGTGAATATGATTTGTGGGATGATGTAGCCAAGTCAGATGAAGACCTTGTTCAATTAGCTGAGAACGCCAGAGCCATTGATTCCCTCAAAGACCTTAGATACAAGGTGTCATGTCCTCAAAGCTTGTTCTCACTCGTCACCATATGTTTATTGCCTTGTTAATACTTCAAAGGAAAAACCTTAAAACTCAAGCATGTTATTTGATTCTATTTGATTGAGTGTTATTCTGCAGGCTGAAGAAGCTAAGCTGATTACAGAGCTGGCAGGAATGGATTCTATCAGCTATGAGTTTTTAAAGCAGGCCTATACAGCCTGTGTCAGTGTGAATAAGTCATTAGATAAGTATGAACTATCCAAACTTCTTAGGGAACCATATGATATGGAGGGAGCATGTGTCACCATTGAATCTGGAAATGAGGGCATTTACTCAGAGGTGATGTGTTCTTGCTATGTTGCCACATATATTTACGGGGTTGATGGCAAAGGACCATATACATCTTAGGTTAAAATAATAAGTCAATGAGTTTTCTAAGGAGGGAGAGAGGGTTATATTTGTGTAGCTTTACCCCCTTGTGTCGGAGATACTACTTCGAAAACTTGAAGCTGTTACGGCTTTATTAAATTGAGGTATCCTGGAATTACTGCAAGGCTCACACTGTAAGAAACTATATAGATGAAGGATCTAAATGATAATAATAGAATGCCTACAGATATTATCTACAGAATATTATTCACTTTGGCTATTTTATTGGGATTTAATCATTAAATGGCAAGAAAGGCTGTTGAAAGACAAATTCAAATGGTATAGTAACTGGGGTGTAAAGTTGATAGGTATTTATTTTTTTATGGTTGCAATGTACTTTAGGTGGTACTGCTTCTCACTTATCCAATTATGATGCAGATTTGGGCAGAACAACTGACAAGAATGTATATCAAATGGGCCGAAAAGCAAGGTCATAAGGCGAGGATTGTTGAGAAACAAGATTCAGAGAGTGTTGGTATCAAATATGCGATGATTGAGTTAGAGTTCAAGTCAGCATATGGCTATCTTTCAGGGGAAAGAGGAATTCATTACATGAGTGGAAGTTCTGAAAACAAATTCGATCTCTCAAAGGTATTCTAAGGATATATACTTGGCTCAAATTTAGTTATCCCTTTGCTATCAGTTGACCATATGAATTATAAAATTCTTATATTATGCGCTTTGTATTCCTAAGATTGTCCTTTCCTATTCCCTCCTCAACCTTTTGAGTTATGTGTTTCTGGAGAATTATTAGGCGTGCTTTCCCTATTGGCCTCTTAAGACGAAAACATTTTATGTGCGTGAAAAAAAAAATGAAAAAAAAGAAAGAAAGAGGAAAACAATTTGTCATCTTAAATCTCAGTGTTCCAGCTGCATTTTGCTTCTAATATAGTTTCTCTGACATGAATCATGATCAATCACTCTGTCACTGACAGTTTGTTCAGAAATCCTCTTTAATCTAATTCAGTTCATGAAAGTGTGATCACTACCATCAATGTTATGAAGGAATCTGTGATTGTCCACATTTAACTGAAAAGGGAGAAGAAATAATACAGTTATCATGGTATGATATTTTAGCGTAGAAAACTAAAGTATTTCAAGTTCTGAAGTAGTATTTGTATAGAACGTGATGATTAATGACACAGGCTCAAATTTTATTTGGACTTAATACCAAGGTATTAGCAGTGTATCATGAGTTTGTAATGTTTAGCTGAATAAGGAGTGAAAACAGTCATATAACTCAAAGTACAATGTTCTCTCCCTATTAATAAACTCCCAATCAAAATAAAGCAACCCCCCCCCCCCCTCTTTCATTTGCCAAGAAGGTGGAATCACTTGGCTAGCAATTTTCATGGTGAAGTATTGCTTTCGGGAAGAAATAGAACAAGAGTTCTGTTTATCCTCCTCTATTTAGTAAAGTGATCCTCTGTGATGTCCTCATAAACTCTATTTGTGCGTAAAGTTATCATGAATAATGAAATTCGTTTCAACTGTTAGGAAGGCAGGAAATTTAAGCTGTTGAAGTATTTAACTGACTGATAAAGGAGTGATGATTCGGCTCATGTTCGTTGACCAATGATTATGTACCTTACATTAACACAAGATTCTATCTGATGAGATACTTGTATCTTCTTAAAAATGACAAAATTTACAGGTTATCAAGCCTGATGAATTGAAGGCTGGAACTGCTGCTGTTGATGTTATTCCTCTTTTTCTTGAATCATCCCCTGACCTCTCAATTGATGAAAACAATCTAGAAATCACGACACAGCCATCATATGAAGAGAAACAGAGCAACACTTCGCCTTCACTCACCATTCAACATATTCCAACAGGATTGCAAGTCCGATCAACAGGTAATAACGGCTTATGTTGCGCTTAGTATCATTGGCTCTGTAGGGTGATTCATATTACTTCAGTGTTTTTGCACTATGATCTATTTAAGGTTTCTGCATACACACACATGTATTTAAAGAAGACTCTATTCATTGTGGGTATTCATCTGAATATTGGTGAAGAAAAAGAAAAGCTCTTGTATTCAGTCCTGCTGACGGCAGAGATGTTAGACCTCATACAGACTACTTAGAGGCACTGATGAGTGCGTTGAAAAAGAATACTTGATGCAGGAAAATACCTTGCGACTCTCTTGGTTTTCCTTTCTCCGAGGTTAAAACAATATTAGAAACCAAATAACTATATGTCGAGCGTGGTTCTCGAATCATGGGCATGATATATGATTTGACAGGGAACCCCTACTGTTCGCTTGCAAGATGTACGATTGGATACATTGTCAACAAGAAAACAAGTTAAATGTCTATGAGGCACTCAATAGAACACTGTAAGTCAATATAATAACGTGTAAGTTGATACATATCATCTTTATCACATATGCGCGATAATCAAGTGTGGCTCTGATGGTATCACTGTTCAGTGAAATCAGAGGATTGCTTGGTCGAATGTTACGTTCCTGAAAGTTTTCTTGTCCTTCAGTCATACAAAAGCCATTCTACACAAAAATGTGATACTTTACATGTTGGGGTGGAGAAAAAAGGTTCTGGTTCATGATTCAGCAGTAAATTGTATGCTATTACGTTGCTGACAGATTCAAGGCAGGTGTTGGAGATACTATCCTTTGTTCCATTGATTCACAAATGGCTGTGAGATACGGTCTAAGATATTGGTTTCCAACAGAAATATGTTGCATTTTTAGGAGAATCTGTGCTCTAAATTTGTGGCTCTAACTAGCACATATTAATTGTTGACGAAAAGAGAAGAATTTACAGTGCTGATATAACTTAGGCTTCTAAAACAATGTGGCTTAGTGAGAAATTGGTGAAGAGTGAAGAAACGGCAGAATGGACAACTCAAAGACAAATGATTGAGGAAGAAAATGGGCGAAGTCAGACTTGTAGTTTGTTTTGTGACAATAGGTTGCAGATGGAATAAGAGTGAACATTTGATCTACTTAAATGTTTTATGCCTTACAATAAGTTTTCCTTTACAAATTTTGTTTATGTGTGTGCTTTATTTTGCTGTTTCTAACTTCTCCATAAAATATCCATTCCTTTTCATAGCGGTTGCTATTTGTAGGTGAAAGAAGCCGGTTTGCAAATAAGCTGAAAGCCCTCAATAGATTAAAGGCAAAGCTTCTCATTGTAATGAGGGAGCAAGGAGTCTCCGACTTGGCTAGCGTTAGAAGTAGTGCTATCTCTAGTAGCTGGAATCAAGTGGCCAGAAGGTATGTATTTCACCCAAACAAACTGGTAGAAGATATAAAGACGGGCATCCAATTGTCTGACCTTACTGCTGTGTTAAACGGAAATATTGAACCATTTATCGGTGCCCACATCAATAGTAGACGACATGAAATCCTATGAGCCAGATCCCCTCTCATGCAAAAGGATCCGAACTTTGGAGTTGTGCTAATGATTTGATGCCTCATTCTCATATTATTGAAAGCCAAGATCCTTCGACCCGTTTTCTTATAAGGAAAAGAAAAAAGGAGAGATTTTGTGATAAGAAAAGGAGCAGGTAATTAAGGGAAAGAATGGGAGAGGAATGCAGTCACTGCTTCATTTTGAAATGCAAGATGATGCACTTGTTTGTCATATTTTTTTTAGAATTGGTTCTTAAGTTTTATATTATTAAGCTGGTGGCAACATTTTATAGTAGTTGTGCTCTACAGATCTGTAAAAGAGTCATGATGCAACTTTAGATGACTCAAAACCACAGGCTATACTTATTATCAACACCAAGAGTACTGCTCTCAAAGCCATTTCTTCTTCTTCTGTTGCCTTTGCTCCTACAGCAAAGCAGGGGTGTCAAGATCAAGCAACCAGATTATGGTAGCAACTAGGAGTGGCAAACGTGCGGGTCGGGTCGGATAATATGGATAGCTAACTGTTTGCTTTTAACCATTTTGCACCACTAGTAGCAACAGACTTTGTTAAAAGGCTAATTACCAGAAGGTCTTCTTGGTCATACAAGTACTTAGTGAGCGTTTGGACATAAGAATTGTAAAATTCCAATATAGGGGGAAAATAATTTTCAAGTGAAAATGGTATTTGAAAATTAGAGTTGTGTTTGGACATAAATATAATTTTGGGTTGTTTTTGAAGTTTTGTGAGTGATTTGAGTGAAAAATTTTGAAAAGCAGTTTTTTGGAGTTTTTAAAATTTTCGAAAATTTCCAAAATGCATCTTCAAGTGAAAATTGAAAATTTTATGAACAAACGCTGATTTCGAAAAAAAAGTGAAACGTTTTTGTAAAAAATTTCTTATATCCAAACGGGCTCTTAATTTTACGATAAGTATTGATTTAATTTGCTGCATCTTAACCCCTTTGTTGTCTATTTTTTTCTTTCTGTTTCTCAATTAGGTACTCCCTCCGTTTCAAAAATATTGTCCTAATTTGACTTGACACAAACTTTAACAAAGAAGGGAAGACTTTTGAGATATGTGGTCTTAAATAAGCTATAACATTTGTATGGCTTTAGAACTTTTGAAACTTGTAATTTTAAACATGTCATAACATTTGTGTGACTATAAATGTTTCCTACTAAGGACATATTGAAAGGTGTCAATCACTTTTAAACGGATAATAAGGAAATAGTATCAATATTTTATGAAACATAGGGAGTATTTCTTTGGACTATCAAAGTAGACATGCATCAAATCAAATAATTTCCACCTATTAATCAGCTCCTTTTTTTTTGGCTTGTCGATTATTATTTTTCCCTTTTTGGGTAAAAAGTTCAGGATTTTTAACTCATTTAATGATTGGTCAGATATTTAGATTTTTGAACCCTTTGTGGGATCATTAGAAAGAAGAGATTGAGAAATGAAATTAACAAAAAAAGTGATATGAGATTGTGATTGTGGTGTACAAAGCTGGACTGGTTGATGGTTCTTAAGTTGGATGTTTCTCTTCTTTTGTTCCCCTTTCATTTTTGAGAGCAACTTATATACCGATGTGAGAGTTAATATCTTGTGGAAATTTTCTTTACTCAACGATTTAAATATTGCATGAGCAAAGTAGTACCAAAATAAATCATAAATAAGTGTTGTAAATAGTTTTTTGAAGTAGAACATTACTCATTTGGTAGGATCACAAATAGCCGGTCATATTCATTGATTACTTTTTTTAATCATATACAGAGATTATACATTGATTATACATAATTATACACATATAAGATATAAATTATACACATATTATACCTTCACCGGCTTAAGTGGTTGGATGACCGACTATTTGGGTTAGTTCTTCTTAACTTCTATTCAAATAGCAGCTTCATTAATTTGGCAATAAGCACGTGACTAATTTGTTAACAAATATAGTATTATTGGCAATTTAATGATTAATTATGTGTGTTTATTGTTTTCATTCTTTATAAGTGAGATTGACCATTCGTTTGTCTAATTTTATGACTAATTCACTGCGCCTTCTCCTTTCAACATAACCGACCATTCTGGGATTTCTTCGACGGTATATAAACTTTTTCTTTTTAATTGTCAAGGAAGAATAATGCTTTTCTCCTGAAAATAATTCTACATTGATTGTTGAAAGGAAGAAATATGAAGGTACATAGTTCAGCGCTAACCAATAGTACAAAACTTCTTGTGATATAACTATGAAATCTGTGTATTCATCTTTAAAATATAATTGCAAATAATTCATATTGTTTATACAAAATTTGCTAGCTATATCTACTGGCCAAAATGTTCCATCTCAACTAATTAAAGTACAAACAAATAAGCAACCTAACAAATACTTTAATTTCCACTTCTTCTAATAACTGAATTCATATTCTCAATCGACCTTTTCTCAAAATAATCATTGAATACAAGCAACAATAACAGTAATATCATCAACTTTTCCTCCTCTATGACTTAGCCATTCCCTCTCAGCTGCTCTTCCAAAAGGTGTATCTGCAAATCTATCAAATGAATTATACAACGCAACGTTCCCAATTTGACTAGCCAATTCCTTTGGCTTCAACTTCACATCAATCCCTCTTTGTACAAGTTCCTCAATCTCACTTTCATTCATATTATCAAGCAATCCATCTGTTCCAACAACTAAAACATCGTCTTTTTCGACGATTATTTCCATCTCTTGAGCAACACTAGGATTATCTTTAGCATTTCCTAATTGATACGGACAATTAAACCTCCGTTGTTGTATTGGCGATTTGTATATAACTCTTCCATTTCTAATCAGAAAAAATCCACTGTCACCAACGTTAGCAGCACATAACGTATTTTTCTCACTGTCCAAAGTTATAATACATGCTGTTGACGATCCTTCAGAATTTGTATTTTTGTAAGCTGCTTGAAGAATTCTTTTAGGGTTCACTGCAGTACCCTTTGGTTCATTAATATCTATAGCAATAAGTGAATTTCTCATAAGTTCTCTTGCGTATATTCCAGCATCAACTCCCTTACTTGCCCAGCCACCAACGCCATCTGCTACACCAATTGTTTGGTATAATTTGTGGATAAAGTGAGCATCTTCACCTCGTGATTTTGTTGGGTTTTCTTTGGGTAAATATAAAGATCCAGCCACCATTTTTAGGTATGGTAATTTGTTACTACAGTGCGAGAGTTCTGTCCCTTGGACGACTTGAGTAATAGGAGAATGGCAGCTGAGACCTACAGTGGTAGAACCTCGTGAATCGGGCAGCCCGAGAACTTGATCAAACTTCTTGAATGAATATTGATCATAACCTAATTGTGGTTTCTTTGGGTCTTCTTTGGGACGTTCTTCGTCAAAAGATGATGCAGTCAAAAGTTTTGGACTAGGGTTGTCATGACTAAATTTGAGTCTCTTGTTGCTGTAATTTTCCAGTTGATAATTATCGTTACAAAAGTCGACGTACCTCTTCTGTGGCAGCTTGAAAACTTCATTAAACTTCTTAAATGAATGTTCATGACCTAATGATGATATGCATGCAGCCATTGATGTGTTGATTTGCAAAAGATTTGGAAAGTAAAAATATGAGGTGATGAAAGTTTGGTTAAAAGATGGAGTAATATATATATGTATATATATGTACACGTAGTATAATCCTAGTTAGAATAGGTTAGGGAAACAAAAAAAAATGGAAACTAAAAAATAAAAGTACTGCTTGAAGAGCACGTTAGGGCTTTGGTTATAAGTAATTTATATATATGTGTGTGTGTGTGTGTGGGGGGGGGGGGGGGGGGGGGGATCCTAGTTAGAATAGGTTAGGGAAAAACAGTTTTTGGAAAGTGAATGGAATTACCGTTTTGGAAAGTAAATGGAATTACTTTTTGAAATGCAAGATGATACACTTGACTGACATATTTTTGTAAGAATTGGTTCTTCTTGTTCTTAAATTTTGTATTCTTAAGATGGTGGCAAATTTTCTAGTAGATGTGCTATATATACATATCTATAAAATTTTAATTTTTAGGAGAATAGAGATTTACGTAACAGTTTGTTTGGATGGTTGTTACTCATTGTATCGTATTATATTGTTATTCAGAAACAATGTTTGTTTTGATTGTTTAGTTAAAATTGGTTGTATTGTATTGTTAAATTCATTATTCTGGAATAATGAAAAGTCCATTTTTTGAAACAACCGATTTGGTGTGGTGGGATTGTTTCCTATTTTTCTTTTCAATTATGCCATAACTCATTACTTTATAATTCTATTTTACCCTTTAAATTTTTTATTTTATTTTAACTCCAACCTATAACCTACGTCTTCGTCTCTTTTTTCCTTCTGCTGCTTCCAACTCAGGTGTAGGTTTTGCCTTCCTTTTGTTTCATTCTTTCTTCTACTTTGATTTTTAATTCCAATTCTAATTACTTTATCTCCAATTAGTTGTATAATATTGGTTGTTTTCAAGTGTGCAAAGTGTTATTATTTATCTTAAATTATTTTATGCATAATTCTTGATAAATTAAATATTTAAAGTAATTGAGGGTATTTTAGTAAGATTATCAGTTACAGTACAGTACGATACAGTCAAGCCAAACAGCAAAATGTTATTTAACAATAGCAAACAATACAATCTATCCAAATATTGTATTCATAAAACGATACAATACAATACTGTACAATATAATACATTATAAACGTTGGGTAACAATTATCCAAACAGAGTGTAAATTAGAAAAAAAAAATTATCTTGTTTCATCAGCCACTGGTTTGTGAAGTAGGCTTTTTTCAACTCTTAGTAACTTTTGCCATGGATATATCAAGCCATCATAGAATAATAAGGAGGGTCTCTCTAATCTATGTACCATGGGAAAGAGCAAATTTTCATATAGGGGTGGCAAGTGGGTCGGTCTCGGGCCTAAACGGGTCAAGTGGGTCGGTTCAATCGATCTCGGTTTCAAATTAAACGGGCCAAATGATCTTTTTGTAGGGACCGGCCCGGGACCGGGACCGTTTGGTCCCGGGCTAAACGGTCCCGCTCCGCTGGCTAAATGGGCTAAGTGGGCCCAACAGTTTTTTAAAAAAAAAATAGAAATTAGAGACAAAAGGATGTTAAAAAAAATATCTAAGGCAATGCCTTGTAAATTTTATTATAGAATTGTGACTTAAATTTTTTAATTAAAATTTAAAGTCTAAAGACAAAAATATTGTAAAGAGATATTCAAAGCAATGCCTTATAATTTTATTATAGCATTAAAAAAATATGGCAATATATTTCTTAGTCTTCATCCCCCCTATGGAATGAGCACAACAAGGTGCTAATACCACCATTGAGAAAAAAAAAGAAACTAATCAAGATGTGCCAAAATACAAGTTACATAATACATATTAATTTTTGTTCATACAAGTTACATGGTATCTCTTACAAACTTCATAAATCCATCAAGGTCCGGAGGAATTTTCGTTGGTGGTGGCGGAAAAGTAGCTTGGTCATTGCCACTTCCGGGCGAAGCAACATCCTCCGCAAGTTCAGCTAGCATTTCTTCGTAAGCTTCGTCTTCATCTGGTTGTGATTCAGCACGTCCAAAATTTCTTCTTTGCGGCCGGATCCAATCTCTAAAAAGTACTGATTTTCCCAAGCTCTCACTTATAGACGCTCTATAATCACCAAGTTGAAATCTTGCTTGACTGAAAATGCTCTTTGATGCCACTGTTGAAGTTTGAATAGTTAAAATGTCTCGGGCCATTCTTGAAACAACCGGAAAGTATTTTTTTTTGTCCTTCCACCATTCCAAAAGATTAAAGGAGCCGTCGGGATTTACTTCCTCAATTTCATGCGACAAATAAACTTCAAACTCATTTAGTTGTGAAAAATCACTACTACTAGAACCTTGAGAACCCCTAAACCCCGCTCAAGCACTAAGGGCTCTTACTCTCGCAGTTCCTTTAGATGATTCAGAATCAGAAGAAGAAGGAGTTGGAACATTTGGTCTGACATGATTTAATGCAACTTGATAAGCATTAAAAATAGTTTGAGCGTTTATTCTAATTGAGGCTATTGCTTCCGGAAGTTACAACTCCTCATCTTCAAGTGCTAAACCATTATAAAGAGTTTCATACAAAAAATGAGGACCTCCTAATTTCATACAAGGAATTAACAAAGCAGCAATACCATAAATAGGGGGAATAAGGAAAAAATATTTTTTAAACTTTTTTCTCGTAGAATAAATAGCAAGTTTATAAATTTTCCCACCCTCTGAAAAATGAGCAAACAAATTTGCAAGTTCTTCAATATAAACTAAACAGTTAGAAATAGTAGTATAATATTGTCCAGAAAATTCATTTGTAGCAATATGAAATTTTTCTAAAAAATCTACAAGTATTTTAACATTAGCCCAATTCTCATTTGTAAGGTGCCCATCATCATCACCTACATGTGCATTAAATGTTGAGTTTATGGGGTTTCTATATTCATATGCAACAACCAAACTTTCATACATGTAATTCCATCTAGTTGGACAAGGTTTAGGAATATTTCTTTCTCTTAGGCCAAATTCATCACATCTTTTAAAATATTCTCTAAGTCTACTTCTACGGTTTGAATAAAAAAGCCAGTTAAGGGCTATTTTAACCTTTTTAATTTTAATATTTAAAATTCTTATAACATCACCCACAATTAAATGGTAAATATGACAAATACATCTAACATGAAAAATATCACTAAATGCAGGATTTAGCGTAATGGTAAGTAAGGCTGTAGCATTTGTGTTACTAGTAGCATTATCCATTGAAACTGACATTATTTTATCACTAATGCAAAAATATCTACAAATATTCGTAACTGTGCTAGCAATAAATTGTCATGTGTGACGTGAATTAATAATTCGATAAGCAATAATGCGCTTTTGCATTATCCAATCCTCATCATTCTAATGACTGGTAACAGTAAGATAATCACTGTCGTTACCACTTCTACCAATATCGGTTGTAATAGCAACACGACAATTTATATGAGTAAATAAATAGCGCAAATATTGTTCCTATTCATGTTTATATTTATAAATACAGCTCTTTACGGTTGTGCGAGAAAAACCTTTATAAGCAGGGTTATCACTAGTTGGGTTAACATCAGGAGCAGGACTGGTGGGTATATCATCATCCGGTTGAGTTTCATCAAAATCTATTTCCTCGTCATCATTTTCATCAATAGTTGGATTAGAATAAAGAGCATTCATTAATTCATGGTCTAATTGTTCACCAGCTCTAATATTATGGCAAAATTGACTCTCAGTAAATTGTAATAAATTATTATCGCTATCAAGAATAGCAGGTGTAGGACGGATATAGGGTTTGGTTCGGGGCAGTGGAGGAGGAACAAATTGAGCACTAGATTCACCACTCTTGAATTTTCCTTTATTTTTACCAAAAAGTTTTTTTAAGGAAGTCATCTTAATTAATAAAGTAATAGAAAATAAATAAAACAAACAAAACTATAATAAAATTTTGACAGCTCAACGGCTATAATAACAAAGCTATTTTTGACAGCCCAACGACTACTTTATAAATTTTAATTTTTTTTTAAAAAAAAAAAGGTTGACCGTTTGGCCCGCGAGTGGTCCCGTTCCTGACGGGCCCAAAGCTAGGACCGGTCCTGGCCGGCCAAACGGGCCAGCCCACTTGCCAGCCTTATTTCCATATGACTTAATCGTTTGAGATAATATTTGCAAGAGGAATAGAATAAACTTAGGTAAACTTTTGTTTCTTTGGTAAAACCAAGCAACCAATCTACCACTAGTTTTGAACAGGTCCAATAATCAACCACGCACTGGTTCGTCAAAGGAGGATCAGATGATATTATTAGAACATCAAGATCAATTTTTGTTTTTTCGGGTGCATGTTCTGTTCCATTGACGTAAAATAATTGAATTGGCAAGTATAAAAACAGTTTTAAAACCCAATTATCATTTCTTCAAAAGATACTTTTTCTTTTGATTTGGAGAATTAATTCTATCAAATATGAAACTTTCTGTACTATTATTGCAAGAGAAAAGAAGTTGCAACATTCCAGCTCTCATCAGAAACATTATACAAGCCGTTTACAAACTTTTCAGTCTTAACAGGAAGTTTCTTGCGAAGAAGCATTTACAACAGACCTATTATTGGGTAAATATCACAAGCCCACAGGTGAACTATGGAAAAAAAAGAATGTGACTGTCAATGAAATAAGGAGAGTGAAAAGGATGAAAACAAATTGAAGGGTAGCCCGATGCACTAAGATCCCGCTATGCGCGGGGTCCGGGAAAGAGCCGGACCACAAGGGTCAATTTTACACAGCATTACCCTGCATTTGATAAAAACAAACTGTTTTAGCAAAATAAAGCTTCCAAATAGTCATCAACATAAGCAAGGCATGGCCAGTGATCCGTTCTAATTCGGACTAATGTAGAAGTATCAGAAACCTCCATCTGAAAAAGGAGATGAAATCTTGGTGGAAGGAATATTAAGATCTGAATTGATCCAAGGTTTTTCTTACTAATTTGGACATAACCCCCTCCCTCATCTTCATCATCCTTGTACTTGAGGTAAAGGGGCCCCCCAACTATACTAGATTCTGAGATGGTATCATCAGTGGAAGAGGTACCCAAAGTCACCTCATTCCATTCAACATCCCTTATAACTCCTCTCTCCTTCACGAGGCTGGTTAGAGGATCACCGGTTACACATACAACAAAAGGTGCCAAGGATCGCTCTACGGCTTGGATCAAAGATGCCACAGGAACCTCCAGTAGCTTCACGGAGCGAGTACCACTGATTGCTGCAACCCCTTTACCTCCTTTAAGTACAAATGTCTCCCGCCCAGTGCTGGTTGATGCACCACATGCTTCCCACAAGGCACTAAACAGATCCACATAATATCGACATACTGCATCTTCAGGCGTGTCTTCTGGAACAATAGCTTTGAGAAACATATCTTCAATTCCTACTGTAATGTTATGCAGCTGTCCTCTAATGATCTGACCATTGTCCGCATTTGTTTCAATGAAAACATCAACAAGACCAGGTACTGGATCCTGTGGTTCCAATTCAATCAGAACAGGAGCTTTGAAGCTTTTGTCATCTCCAGAAGTTTCAGATACATTCTCCACAGGGATAATATCAAGGGAATTTGTCTGGTTAAACGAATAGAAACTTTTGGGGGGTTGACCTAGAAGAAAAGGAATGTGGCATGATGGAATAGAGCCGTATGGCGCAGCAGAAGAGAACTTGAGCGCAGTTGCATATAAGGCAGGAAGGGTGTCAACTCCATTAGCTAGCATATTGATTCCCCAAATGCGACTGAAAGGCTCTGACTCAAACCTTAGAGCACAAGGTATTTTAATCTTGAAACCTGGCATGTGTCTTAAGTCGGGAATAAATGAAAAATGCTTCCTCAAGATTTCAACAATCTGCGAAATCTTTGAATCCATAACACGTAATGGCTCCGGAGGCTGACTGTGCCTATTGGCTTCAGAGATCACCGTAATATCAGTAATTTTGTCAAGCTCACTTTGCTCACTTGGGGACACATTGTCCTTGATGGGTTCTATATAACTAGGTTTCTTGGCATCAAGTCCCAGAGTTGACAGGGACAAAGACCAAGATTGTTTAACCAACAATGGCACCACGCGCTCAAGATGCATGCAGGATGAAATACTCCTGGATTTCTTAGGGTCGTGAGAAATTCTAGGAGACTGAACACTGAAGAAAGAGCTGGAATGAGTAGATGGAGAAATTCCAGGAAGCTGGTCCCCACTGTTTAGAATGTCTCTTAGCTTTTTCCCAGGAACACAAATCAGCATCCGCAGGTAAATTCTGCAAAATACCACCAAATGTTAAAAAGCAATAGCATCCTGCAAAGTTAAAATGAATGCTTTTCTCCATGTTCATCCTGCAAATTTAATGATGAATATACTTCCCAATGTTATTTACATCTGTCATTCGCGGTGAACATGTGATGATATAAACAATGTGTACAGACAAACAGAATGAGGTAGGAAACAGGATGAGATTTTCTCATAGAATTACCTGGCATTGTCACGAATCTCCAGATCTGGGAAATAAAGACAAGTGAATGATAAAAGACGAGATAACCCAACAAATAATTTGGAACTATGTTGATGCAGGATCATAGTT
The DNA here is from genome assembly GCF_000390325.3 of Nicotiana tomentosiformis. Taxonomy (NCBI): domain Eukaryota; kingdom Viridiplantae; phylum Streptophyta; class Magnoliopsida; order Solanales; family Solanaceae; genus Nicotiana; species Nicotiana tomentosiformis. The sequence goes on from NC_090813.1 coordinate 3,007,055, forward strand.
CGACAAATTCCAAGAACTTTACTCCCGTGACCCCAAGACCTTAATCCTGTATCTGGACCATGTTTTTCGACAAGAAATGCCATGAACTTGGTAAGGATCTCCATTAACCCAATAGAAGAAACTTTATCACTCTCAGCAATCCTTTCCAATATAGAGAAGTAAGATACCAATTTGTAATCTATCTTGAGTTTTGGAAGCAAGTGGTCATCAAATGTCTTAAGTAGGCGTTCCCCCAACCACCGGTGCTTGTGACATGTCAATAAGCGGTCAGTAAAACCAACAATGACAGGAACTAATCCTCTATATTCAGATAAAGAGTCTATAAGTGTTCTCTGCAAACAAAAGTCAAACTTCCAAATCATTTGGGCACAAAATAAATAAGCTTCGTTTGCAAAATCAAAGTAGAGTATCAGTACTATAGCTAAGTCAGGAGGAGATGCATCATTATTTTTTGGTGATAAGATAAAGTAAAATGTCAGGAGGAGACGCATCTCATTCATTTCTAAACTCCTCAAGACGAACTCTAATCACACCACTAAGTTTTCCTAACATCCAGATTTCGATGAGGAGATGGAAAGACTTTAAAGTTACACACGTGGCAGGGCACCTATAGAAGGAAGAACAAGTACACCTAAGAAACCAATCCAGTTTTACGCAGCAAAAGTGACAAAATGAATGATATATATTGTTAGAGTGTTAGGCTCTATGCAGATTCTTCACAAAAGTTCTTATCTTTTGTGTTGGAGCACTTCTTCTCGACCTTTAATTATCCTACAGATTTCTTTCATCAGTAACATATTCTCCTACATCTTTCAAATTCTACAAGATAAAAGTAAAAAGGGAAAAGAAGAAAACTCTCAACTGTTTGCACTACAGAAGCACGGCGACAAAGAATGTATAAATATTTTCCTATTTATGAAACACCAATTGCGTTGAAGCAATGTCACAGAACTAAAGTAAATACAGAACAACAGAATCTAAGTATTTGTACCTGCACAGTGTGGAGGATCGTTGGCTCCACTAGGATTTTATTGGAGATAGAATCATTGTCTGAATGAGACTGCCCAATCAAAAACTTATAGATAGCACGAATTGCCACAGAAGTCTCCATACTCCAAGGAGGCAACCATTTAAAAGCTGATACACAAACAAGGCCGTCTTCAAGTAACTTCTCCTTAGTCATTTCCGAACTTCCCTTTGCACTCACTACTCCTTTTTCATTATCCATCAAAGCAGAACAATAGGCAAGCAAGTCAAGCTTCAATGATTTCAAAGCAAGCGGATCAAACACTGACGGATAAAAGCTCAAGCTCATATCAACGACATTCTTCCTTTTCTCCACATTCCTCTTCAATACCAACCGTATCAATCCAACTAACCAATACAGCACCAGCAACCGGAAAGACAAATGATGCTGAGATTCTTTCGATAACAACAAGAGTCGACTCGCGATTTCCAACTCTTGCCCTTCGAACGAGTCCATAAAGCTTAAATACATGACCAAATAAGCATGCCATAACAAAGGATCGTACGTATAAAGCAACCCTGAAAACTGAACCTTCAACAAAGACCCCTGCAAATCTAAAGCTGCAGCAACTGGCAATGTCTTGTCCATAAACTCCAAGAGACCCCATGGAGTCAAATTTTGCGGCCATTCAAACAAAAATGAGATCACTCTCCTTAACTCCCTATTACTCAAATCTGATAACTCCCCCCCTACAAAAACCTCATCTTTACAATTTTCATCTACTAAAAACCTCGGTACAGTAAACGGAACCAACGTACTCGAAGAATTACTAAACGATACATGAGGTTTTAATTTCACGATGTTATAAACAACAGTAACTAACAATAATACATAGCTTTGGCCAGCATGAGTACGTTCACTTTGGCACAAACTCCATAGATGTGATCCAATTTCACAAAGTAAACAAGGAAAAGCAATTTCTAACTCGCGTAAGCATTCACAGGCGATCGACCGGGTTTGTCGGTCAACGCTATGATTCGGCCGGTTGATAATAGTCAACAGAAGCTCAATTAAGCTTTCAAACGGAGTAATAAAACTCGAATTAACAGAATTTAACGGGAAACTAACGGAATTGATGAAAATCGAAGTGGACGAGATGAGGAACTGTTCTTTGAGCGCGAATGAAGTTGAAACGCCGTCGTTTGGCGATTGGATGACTGATCTTAGAGTTTCGAGGAGACGGTTAGGGAAAGTGGATGAAACGACGTCGTTTTGGTTGTTGTATTGTTGTTCTTCGAGGAAGATGAGGAGTTGGAGTTTGAGATTGTGAGGGAGGTCTTTGCGGAGGAGTGATGAAAGTGTGAGGTTAAAGAGAGGAATGGCGGCGTAGTTGGTGGAAGTCCACCGGAGTAGCCGTGCTACGCCGCCGTGGTTGTAGTCGTCGATTAGATTTTCCCATTCTGAAGGCGATAAGGGTTTGAGTTCCGATGACATTTGACTCGGTCCGAGTTCCGAGTCTGGAAAACTCGTCGCTGATTAATGTCTCAAGTTCTTGTCATTTTTTTGAGCTAGAAGACAAGGTCCAAGTTCGGTATAGCCGGTCATATTAATTAATCATAGATATCGATTATACATTGATTATATATAATTATACACTTTTAATACATAAATTATGCATATAATAACATTCGCTGGCTATTTTTAGTTTAAGTTCTAGGGCGGCTATCTCGGTTCCGCAGAAGCGAGTCCGCAGAGCGGAAGAAGCCGCAGATGCGGGTGAGTGGTCGCTTCTGCGACGCCACAGAAGCAGTTAAGTTTCCGCAAAAGCGGAAGTGCTGGACAGAACACTTAAATATAAGGGTTCGCGATTTTGCTTCATTTTAAACAATTTGAGCTCGGGTTTTGGCAATTCTTGAGAGGATTTTCGAAGGGGATTCTTGAGGTAAGTCCCTTGTGCTCATTTTCAATCAATAATCTTGCTTCCCTATTGATTTTTCCACCTAGTTGGTATGTAAATAAGGTGTAAATTGAGAGTTTGAGACTAAGGGTTTAGAGAGTTTGATTTGGAGATTTGGGTGACGATTTAGTGTCGGATTTTGATAAATTTTGTATGGTTGGACTCGTGGTTAAACGGGCTTTCAGATTTTGTGACTTTTATCAAATTTCGAGATGTGAGCCCGAGGTCCGGGTTTTGAGTCGATTTTTTACTTTTGATTAATAACTTAACATTTTCTCATGGAGTTGATTCCTTTAACCTGTATTAATTATATCTAATTGTTTATGGCTAAAATCGAGGCATTCAGAGGCTGTTTCGCGAGGCAGGGGTGTGTTGGAGTAAAGAGTTGCTCGGATTGAGGTAAGTAACAGTTCTAAATTTGGTTATGATGGAATGAAACCCCGTATTATGTATCATGTGTTTGGTTTTGAGGTGACGCGCATGCAAGGTGACGGGCGTGTGGGCGCGCACTGTAGGAATTATGGCTCGGCCAATTCCACGGAATTGTGTAGTTGAATAATCTGCTGTTATCCGTACATTTTCCACGTATTAGAGAAACTGAACTGTAATTCATGTTAGAAATCATGTTTAGACCATGTGTTGACATTGTAGGGACCCACAGAGGTCGTTTACATGTTGAATTATCTAATTTGCTATTTTGTACTCAGTCACAGTTTTACTTACATATTACATCTCAGTCTCTATTGTTCATTATTGATACATTATGCCATTGTTGTTTGGGCTGATTATCATGATTTTTGAGAGCCTGAGAGATTGAGAGGTTGATGACTGACTGAGGCCGAGGGCCTGATTGTAAGGATATTTATGGGATCGGGCTGCACGTCGCAGCATGTTTCATTGTTTATATGCTATGATTGGCTTGTTATAGCGTTTGGGCTGAAGGAGCTCCTCCAGAGTTTGTACACACCCCTAGTGAGCGCAGTAACCTACTGAGTACTAGTTTCGAGTGGTGAACGACTGAGATGATGGAGTGATTGTGAGGAATGAGTAATTGTGAGGTTGGAGTGAATGAGAGGACTGAGTGATTGTTGCTCTGTGAGGATATATTTGACTTCATTATTATTGCACTTCAGCTATCATATATCAGTGTCTTGAAATTTCTGAGAGATATTATCTTCTATTTCAAATGAACTTGACATGAAATAACTGTTTTGGACTTATTTGTCGAACTTGAAAGCATGCCTACCTTCCTATGTGGAGATTACTGTAATTGAACTTTAACTGTGAAGCTCGTCACTACTTTCAGTTCTTTATTTAGTCTTATTACTTATTGAGTTGGTTGTACTCACGCTACACCCTGCACTTCGTGTGCAGATCCAGGTATTTTCGGACAACAGTGGGTATTAATTTCATCGCATACTTGATCTTTTTTTTGGAGATTCCAAGGTAGTTGCCCGACGTTTCGCAGACCTTGTCTCTCCTTCCCTATCTTTCTGCTTATTGTATTTAGTTTCAGACTATTATAGACAGTATTTTCCAGACTAGTGATGTATAGATGCTCATGTACTCTGTGAGCCCTCGATTTTTGGAAACTTCCGCGTTGAGTTTTGGGTTTCTATCTCTGTTTATGACAACTTTTATTATTTAAACTGCTTTAATTCATTTTCTGTTAAAAGTGTTGTAATTATTTCGTAATGTCGGCTTGCCTAGTACCACGTTAGATGCCATCATGACAGGTTAGGATTTTGGGTCATAACACATTATTGCTTTAAAGTTATGTAGCGTCTCTAATTGGAAATGTTTATTAACTTTGATAACATTACTTTAATATGCTACGTTACATTCTTGAAAATCAGATGTCCAATTTGGACTATATATAAGTATATGTTTGTGTTCATTTTAAAAAGTGAACAAAGTAATAACTTTCTACTGAGTTGTCTTTGTTAATCTTTGTTGTTTCTGCTCTTAGTTTATATTAGAAGAGCTTGTTAAATTCGGAGGATACGCCTAATTTATCACGATGTAGGCGAAATATTCTTAAGGACAGTGTCATTGACACGCCTCAAACTAAACCTTTTATTCTCCATAATCATCCAATAATTTTTCCAACAAACTCCTCGTCGGATTTTTTCTAACTCGAATAAACCGTACAGTTTTCTATCTAAAACGACGACAAATCACATTTGAAACTCTTTGTCAAATAATATTTTCTAGTTTGAATCGGGAGAACCAAAAAGGGACTGAAATTTCCAGCAAGGTTTTTAGTCAAGGCCTCCATGCAAGTTTTCTTTTTTGCTTGTTTCCGAACAACTATTCAATTTTTCTATACTCAGGCTATAAGTTTCTTTATCATCAAAGAGGATTTTCTAAACCATGCATGTGATGGAAGAACTTCAATTTTGCAATATCTCTCGCACCTTTTTATAGATTTTTCATTTGCAAATTTATTTCATGTACTTTTGAAAAGATTTTCTGGAGGTGATGGAGATAAGAACAAAATATTAATATAAGAGTCTGTTTGGATTAATTGATTGTAAATAACTGATAAGCTTGAAGTACTGGAAAAAAAATTTAAGTGTTGAAACTGATTTTTAAAATAAGTATTTACGTGTTTAGATAAAAGTGTTGAAACTGATAATAAGCAGTTAATGTGTTTGATAAAAAAATTGCTTATAAGCTATTCTTTTGTTAAAATGACTAAAATACCCTTGAAATTTTTTCAAAAGATTATAATTTAAAAAACAAATTGTAAAAAAAAATATTGACAACGAATATGGAATGAAGAGGAAGTCAAGAAATATATTTGGGAAAAGTATTTTGTGAATTAGAAAATATTATTAAAGATAAACTAGTAAAAGTGTTGGTCAAACTAAAACTGCTTATAAGCTGAAAAACCATAAGTTGTGGGTGACCAACATATGACTTATGGCTGATTTTAGCTTATAAACACTTGACTTATAAGCATTTTGGGTATTTACCAAATGCGTAGATAAGCCAAAATATGCTTATAAGCTAGTATGACCAGCTAAAAATGAAACAAAGGGGAAAGAGATAGCTCGCGGGGGTGGGTGGCCAAGGCAACGCCATGTAGGGGTATTCGTCGGTCGGTACAGTACGGTATTTGGATATTTCAGTTCAGCATTTTCGGTATTCGGTTTCTTAAAATGCTATACCAATACTATACCTAATTAAATTCGATATGATTCGATTTTTCTCCTTTCAGTTTCAGTTTATTCGGTTCAATAACTTACGTTTTATTCGATTTGAATACTAACTGTCACACCTCCTTTTTCCTCAGGGATATGGGATAGGGGAGTTTTTCCAATCTAAGTGACATTGTTCGAAATGAGATTATTTTATTTAATTCAGAGTCGCCACTTGGAATAATTGTTATGGTGTCCCAAGTAACCTGTTTATTTTAAAATCTCAAATCGAGGAGATTGACTCTTATTTATGGTCTGCGAACACAGAAGATCGAGTAAGGAATTCTGTTAACCCGGGAGAAGGTGTGAGGCACTTCCGAGTTTTGTGGTTTTAGCACGGTCGCTTAACAATTAATACTTGACCTAATTATCTGACTTATTACATGTTTTAAACCTATTGTGCACTTTACCTTTTGATCACTTTTAGTTACTTGCTTAACTGCTTTTAGTATTTATGGAGTTATTTCTTGAACAAGTTACGATGTCGTACACTTGTCGTTTGGTACACATTGCAAACCGCGCCACGTGAAACGCAACCGCGATTTATAACATATTTATTATTATTATTATTATTATTGTTTGAAGTTATGGTCAAGTCGCGTGAAACGCGCACTCGAATTGGAGTTTACGTATCGTAACTATACAATGGGAACCGTACTCATAGTCGCGATAATTTATTAATCGCGCCTAAAACAAGCTACGATATTTATGAATTATTGGTCTTAAACTAATTTGAGATTTGTAAAGCCATAAGAGTATGTCGTTGTAGAAAAGCATGAAATAGATTAAATTAATTATTCAAGAACTACAAAAGGGGGCCACTGTATGAGATTAATGGGCCTAGCAGATTTCAAGTTTTGGTCCAAAGATAAAATAACTTTTTTCATTAGCTTATAGTAACCTCACAAACCCACTTCCTTCAACAACCCATTTGTCTAGGCCCAAACATTGGATCTTCACCAATGACATAATTCTAGTTAAACTTGTTTAACAACTTAACTCTATACTTTAGACAATTGACAGCTTAATTTAAAACAAAGATGGAACTACTAAAGTACATTTATTAACACATGAAGTACTAAATAACCAAACAGAAACATAATCATGCTTGAGCTTCCATTTCAATAAGAATTTTTTTTTTTATGAACAATCACAACTCACTTATCAATTAGCAAATTTTATTAAACCATTCATGGATGAACCCTTTTTTAAGAGAACATGCTAATGAACTAAGATAAATATACAAAGAGGAAGCTCAAAAATTGGCAGCATGTTTAACAGAGAATAATTTCATTCATTCAAGATATAAATGAACATCAAAGAACACCAAAAGAAAAGGAAATAAATCATATCATTAATTAAAACAAGATAAGAAGTGGACCTCAAAAGTTGAATCTGAAACTTTATAGTTTTACAGCTTTGAATCTTAAACTCATTCACACCGCACGCAAGACCTCAAACGGAGCATCGAAACTCGCTAGCGACCTCAACTAAAAGCCTCACTGTTTCGATTGGGTTTGGATGGTAGTTTATGGTATTAAAAGGATTGTTCTATGGAGGTTTAAGGATTGTTTTGGGGTGGTGAAACTACTTAATTTTTCGAAAGAAAGACGAAGAAAGAATGACATGAATAGAAATTCCCCTAGCGTAGAAGAAGCAAAAACATTTATCTCAAATACCTCTCCTCTTTTTTTTCTCCTTCTCCTTCTCCTTTCTTTTTTTCTTTCTCTCCTATTTATAGAAAAAAAATCTGAATTTTTAAGATTGTTTTTTTATTATTTTTTAATTAAAAAAATTCCCACTTCCCATCTTATTTTTTTAAAAAAATAATTCCTCACTTTCCTTTAATTTTATTTTTTAATTTTCCATTTTTTACTTTTATTATATTTAAATTCTCACTTTTTACTTTCTTTTTTTTATTTTCCACTTATTTTACTTTTCTTTTTTTTTAATTTTCACTTACTTTTACTTCTTTTTTTAATTTTCAGCTAGCTTTACTTTTATTTTTTAATTCCAAATTTCTTTTACTTTTCATTTTTTTTAAATTTTCACATTCTTTAACTTTTATTTTTTAATTTTCCACTTTCTTTTACTTTTTATTAAATAATTTTTACCTACTTTTACTTTTACTTTTTAATTCCATACTTCTACTTTTACTATTTTTTTATTCAAATCCGAAAATTAAAAATAATAATTTTTTTCGGGTTTTTAATCTATTTTATTTTAAATTAAAGATAAAGAATAAAAATAATATTAATAGTGATAATTGACCTTTTAAATTATTTTTAATTTTTTCTCTATATATAAAAAAATGTCACAAAGTTAAAATAAATAAATAAATATATATATATATATATATATATATATATATATATATATATATATATATATATATATATATATATATATATATATATATATATATATATATATATATTAAATGTTTAAAAATATTTACATAGTAGAAGGTGATAAAAATTCAAATATAGTAAAAAATTAGGTGCTCATAGCTGCCCCTCTTTGCTTGGAAACATGAAGAGTTTTCAAGCAAATATTAGGTGAGCCATGTGACTAATATTTTACCAAACCATTATTCAAAAGGAAAAGAAATAAAAGATAGGGTGCAACCGAGTCCTGGTCTTGGACAACCTACATATCTCGGGTTATAGGGGAATCAGGTCGCGTGTAGTTCAAGGAGAATGGTAGACTGATGAGTTGAGGAGTCGAGTGAGATTTCGTCGAGGCTCCGGACCGCGATCCTGCTATTATATCAAAATAAAAAAGAAACTAAACAAGCCTATCAGTTATGAGTTACAAGATTTCTATATATGAGTCTTCTGAAACTTGATCTTGAGTCTTGGCTGGTTCTTCATGCAGACTCTGATCTAAACCTTGATACTCGTTAGCTGTAGGTTCTAGTTCATTGTTCTATAACTTCTTCTAATCAAAACGGGACTCCAATGCTCGTGGCTTCAATCATGTCATGAGCATTCCACATCTTTTCAACTCTTTTTGCATTTTGGATTCACTTATTTTTTCTTTTCTTTTATTCTGAATTGAGACTTCTTCTTTTGGTCATCTTGAACCTTGTGCCTCGAGGTAAAATTTACTCAGACACCAAAATAAATAAACGAACAAAATTTTTCTATCCTAGTTTGCACTAGAAAAATTTTGTGAGTAATTATAACAAAATTCTAAACTACTTCTTTATTGAAAGCAATAAAACGTTGGGAGTGGTATACCCCGAAAAACTTTTTTTTTTGGGGATGGTGTTCCTTTTTTGTCAAAAGGATGTCTCAACTAAGGATTGATGCACCTTATGTTGGGAAAATATGGCCATGGAATGGGATACCCTATATTGACAAAGATATCAGGGAGTGGTATACCTTACATTTAAGATCAAATCAATTATGGAATGGATACCCTATGTTGGAAAGGAGACTAGGCAGTGGAGAACCTATATCTAAAATAAAATTAACTAGGGAGTGTAGACCCTATGTTGGAAAATAGACTAGAGAGTGGAGACCCTATGTCTAAAATAAAATCAACTAGGTAGTGGAGACCCTATGTCAGAAAAGAGACTAGGGAGTGGAGACCCTATGTCTAAAATAAAATCAACTAGGTAGTGGAGATCCTATGTTTAAAAAGAGACTATGGAGTGGATACCCTATGTCTAAAATAAAATCAACTAGGGAGTGGAGACCCTATGTTGGAAAGGGCGATTAGGGAGGGGAGACCCTATATCTAAAAATAAAATCAACTAAGGATTGAAGACCTTATGTTGAAAAAAAGACTAGGAAGTGGAGACCATATGTCTAAAATAAACTCAACTAGGGATTGGAGATCCTATGTTGGAAAAGAAACTAGGGAGTGGAGACCCTATGTCTAAAATAAAATCAACTAGAGAGTGTAGACCCTATGTTGGAATGGATACTAGGGAGTGGAGACCCTATGTCTAAAATAAAATCAACTAGGGAGTGAAGACCCTATGTTTGAAAAAATACTAGAAAGTGGAGACCCTATGTCTAAAAATAAAATCAACTAAGAATTAAAGACGCTATGTTGGAAAAGAGATTAGGGAGTGGAGACCCTATGTCTAAAATAACATCAACTAGGGAGTGAAGCCCCTATGTTAGAAAGGAGACTAGGGAGTGGAGAATCTATGTCTAAAATAAAATCAACTAGGGAGTGTAGACCCTATGTTGGAAAAGAGACTAGAGAGTGGAGATCCTATGTCTAAAATAAAATCAACTAGGTAGTAGAGACCTTAAGTCAAAAATAGAATCAACTTGGTAGTGGAGACCCTATGCTGGAAATGAGACTAGGGAGTGGAGACCCTATGTTAGAAAGGGCGATTAGGTAATGGATACCATATGTCTAAAATAAAATCAACTAGGGATTGTATAACATATGTTGGAAAAGAGACAAGGGAGTGGAGACCCTATGTCCAAAATAAAATCAACTAGGGAGCGGAGACCCTATGTTGGAAAAGATACTAGGGAGTGAAGACCCTATGTCTAAAATAAAATCAACTAGGGAGTGAAGACCCTATGTTGGAAAGGAGACTAGAGAGTGGAGACCATATGTCTAAAAATAAAATCAACTAGGGAGTGAAGACCCTATATTGGAAAATGCGACTAGGGAGTGGAGACCCTATGTCTAAAATAAAATCAACCAGGGAATAGAGAACCTATATTGGAAAAGGAGACTAGGGAGTGGAGACCCTATGTCTAAAATAAAATCAACTAGGGAGTGTACACCTTATGTTGGAAAGGAAACTAGGGAGTGGAGACCCTGTGTCTAAAATAAAATTAACTAGGGAGTGAAGACCCTGTGTTTGAAATGAGACTAGGGAGTGAAGACTCTATGTCTAAAAATAAAATCAACTACGGAGTGAAGACCCTATGTTGGAAAAGAGACTAGAGAATGGAGACCCTATGTCTAAAATAACATCAATTAGGGAGTGGAGAAGGAGTGGAGACTCTATGTCTAAAATAATATCAACTAGGGAGTGAAGACCCTATGTTGAAAATGAGACTAGGGAGTGGATACCCTATGTCTAACATAACATCAACTAGGGAGTGAAGACCCTATGTTGGAAAGGAGACTAGGGAGTGGAGACCCTATGTCTAAAATAACATCAACTAGTGAGTTGAGACCCTATGTTGGAAATGAGACTAGGGATTGGAGACCCTATGTCTAAAATAAAATCAACTAAGGAGTGGAGATCCTAAGTTGGAAAAGAGACTAGGGAGTGGAGACCCTATGTCTAAAATAAAATCAACTAGGGAGTGGAGATTTATGTTGGAAAAGAGACTAGGGAGTGGAAACCCTATGTCTAAAATAACATAAATTAGGGCGTGAATACCCAATGTTGGAAAAGAGACTAGGGAGTGAAGACCATATTTCTAAAAATAAAATCAACTAGGGAGTTGACATCCTATGTTGGAAAACAGACTAGGGAGTAGAGACACTATATCTAAAAACATTAATTAGGGAGTGGAGATCCTATGTTAGAAAAGCAGACTAGGGAGTGGAGACCCTATGTCTAAAAGCATCAACTAGGGAGTGGTTACCCTATGTTGGAAAAACAGACTAGGTAGTGGAGACCCTATGTCTAAAAATATCAACTAGGGAGTAGAGACTCTATGTTGGAAAAGCAGACTAGGGAGTGAAGACCCTATGTGTAAAAACGTTAACTAGGGAATGGAGACCCTATATTGGAAAGTAGACTAAGGAGTTTATAACCTATGTCTAAAATGACATCAACTGGGGAGTGAAGACCCTATGTTGGAAAATAGACTAGGGAGTGGAGACCATATGTCTAAAACTAAAATCAACTAGGGAATGGATACCCTATGTTGGAAAGGAGACTAGGGAGTGGAGTTCCTATGTCTGAAATAAAATCAACTAGGGAATGTAGACCCTATGTTAGAAAAGAGACTAGAGAGTGGAGACTCTATGTCTAAAATAAAATCAACTAGGTAGTGGAGACCCTATGTTGGAAAAGATACTATGGAGTGGATACCCTATGTCTAAAATAAAATCAACTAGGGAGTGGAGACCCTATGTTGGAAAGGGCGATTAGAGAGTGGAGACCCTATGTTTAAAATAAAATCAACTAGGGAATGTAGACCCTATGTTGGAAAAGAGACAAGGGAGTGTAAACCCTATGTCCAAAATAAAATCAACTAGGGAGTGGAGACCCTATGTTGGAAAATCAACTAGGGAGTGAAGACCCTATGTCTAAAATAAAATCAACTAGGGAGTGAAGACCTATGTCTAAAATAAAATCAACTAGGGAGTGAAGACCCTATGTTAGAAAGGAGACTAGGGAGTGGATACCCTATGTCTAAAATAAAATCAACTAGGGAGTGGAGATCTATGTTGGAAAAGAGACTAGAGAATGGAGACCCTATGTCTAATATAACATAAATTAGGGAGTGAACACCCTATGCTGGAAAAGACGACTAGGGAGTAAAAACCCTATGTTTAAAATAAAATCAACTAGGGGAGTAGAGACCCTATGTTGGAAAAAGGCGACAAGGAGTGGAGACCATATGTCTAAAATAAAACCAACTAGGGAGTGAAGACCCCATGTTGGAAAGGAGACTAGAGAGTGGAGACCATATGTCTAAAAATGAAATCAACTAGGGAGTGAAGACCCTATGTTGGAAAAAGCGACTAGGGAGTGGAGACCCTATGTTTAAAATAAAATCAACTAGGGAGTAGAGACCCTATGTTGGAAAAGGCAACAAGGGAGTGGAGACCATATGTCTAAAAAAATCAACTAGGGAGTGTAGACCCTATATTGGAAAGGAGACTAGGGAGTGGAGACCCTATGTCTAAAATAAAATCAACTAAGGAGTGAAGACCCTATGTTTGAAAGGAATTATAGGGAGTGGAGACCCTATATCTAAAAATAAAATCAACTAAGGATTGAAGACCCTATGTTGGAAAAGAGACTAGGGAGTGGAGACCCTATGTCTAAAATTAAATCAACTAGGGAGTGGAGATCCTATGTTGGAAAAGAAATTAGGGAGTGGAGACCCTATGTCTACAATAAAATCAACTCGGGAGTGTAGATCTATGTTGGAAAAGAGACTAGGGAGTGGAGACCCTATGTTTAAAATAACATCAACTAGGGAGTGAAGACCCAATATTGGAAAGGAGACTAGGAAGCAGAGACCCTATGTCTAAAAATAAAATCAACTAGGGAATGGATACCCTATGTTGGAAAAATAGACTAGGGAGTGGAGACCCTATGTCTAAAAATATCAACTAGGGAGTGGAGACCCTATGTTGGAAAAGCAGACTAGGGAGTGGAGACCCTATGTCTAAAAATATCAACTAGGGAGTGGAGATCCTATGTTGGAAAAACATACTAGGTAGTGGAGACCTTATGTCTAAAAACATCAACTAGGGTGTGAAGACCCTATGTTGGAAAAGCAGACTTAGGAGTGGAGACCATATGTCTAAAAACGTCAACTAAGGAGTGGAGACCCTATATTGGAAAGGAGACTAGGGGGTTTATAACCTATGTCTAAAATGACATCAACTAGGGAGTGAAGACACTATGTTAGAAAAGAGACTAGGAAGTGGAGACCCTATGTCTAAAAATAAAATCAACTAGGGAGTGGAGACCCTATGTTGGAAAATCAGAGTAGGGAATGGGTACCCTATATCTAAAAACATCAACTAGGGAGTGGAGACCCTATACTGGAAAAGCAGACTAGGGAGTGGAGACCCTATGTCTAAAATCATCAACTAAGGAGTGGAGACCCTATGTTGGAAAAGAAGACTAGGGAGTGGAGACCCTATGTCTAAAAATATCAACTAGGGAGTGGAGACCCTATATTGGAAAAACAAATTAGGGAGTGGATACCCTATGTCTAAAAACATCAACTAGGGAGTGGAGACCCTATGGCCAAAAAATATCAACTAGGGAGTGGAGACCCTATGTCTAAAAATATCAACTAGGGAGTGAAGACCCTATGCTGGAAAAATAACTAGGGAATGGAGACCTTATGTCTAAAATAATCATCAACTAGGGAGTGGAGACCCTATGTTGGAAAAGCATACTAGGGAGTGAAGACCCTATGTCTAAAAATATCAACTAGGGAATGAAGACCCTATGGTGGAAAAGCGACTAGGGACTGGAGACCCTATGTCTAAAATAATCATCAACTAGGGAGTGGAGACTTTATGTTGAAAAATGCAGTTAGGGATTGGTGTACCCTATACTACTATAATTTTGAACTATTTTTTTCTTTTTCTTTTTTAAAATTATTCTTTTAGAGAATGAGTAAATACGGGAAAGAATTTTAGAGGAAATTTCCCTTTTTGGAGTTGTTACTGCAAAGTTGTTTCTAACCCTTGGGCTGTTTCTTTTTAGTTGCACCTGCTTCTTGCAAGGTTGCTTTTGGATTGCACTTGTTTCCTATTTTTTTTTTCTTTTTTTCGAACAAAGAACAATTTGTTAGTTTGAAATGGTGGCTGGTTTTGTGGCCTTGAATGTTTCGGTCACTTGATATCGGCCCTTTCAACTGCAATTGGTTATTTCCTGAATAGCGATAGCATTTCTGATCCTGGAGAACCTCTGTCTTTTCCAGACTTTGCCATGACGGTTAGTCACGTGAGACTTAACCTTTCAACTTTATTTTGCCTTTGTGGGCATTTGACTTTGATTTCCTTTCTTTTCAGGAGTTTTGATTTCGAAACATCAACCATCATGGCCAGTCGGAGTCGACTTGATGCCCTTATCGAGGCTGGGTGCCTTTTGAATATTAGCTCGTATCAGACAAAACAAACCCCTGTAAATCACTCTTACCATCCTTTCTTTGTCTTAGTTTTGGAACAAAATTAGACCGAAAGGGATTCAAAGAAAAGCACATAATGGAATGGACAAATGAACTTAGACGAGAGGTGTCCCTTTCAGGAAAAAGAAAGAAAGACTTATCTGGAGTGCATGCGGACTTCAATGAACATGACATGCCTCTTGGACTGGATGCCTGATCTGTATAGACCGTCCAACTCTCAGAAATTCATCACAACTTTGCCTTGAAATCAAGAAACCTTGCCCAAGACAGTATCGATGTCTGTGACTGTGAGGATCCTCTTTTCGATCAGTGGCGCTCTTTGCGGGTTTTCACCATCTGACCTCTCTCATTTCTCTTCTCACCGTTGCCTTATAGTGCTCTTTACGAGTTTTCATTAGTAAGACTCTCTCATTTTCAATTTCTCTGCTTACCATCGCCTTATGGTGCCCGTGAGGGTTTTCACCGATAAGACTCTCTTATTTTATTTCTCTCATTTTATTGTATCAGATCCAAGTAACTGTACCCTCCCATTTCGAACCTCTTTGCCGATTGATCAAAAGGACTTGAACATGGTTTTTTGGGGTAAAAAACATTTGGATCAAATTACAACGTTGAAACCTTTCAGGCAAACCCATCACCGAATCATTGTAACTTTTGCCCACTTTCAACTTTTGGGGGAATTTAGATTTTTGTTTTGGTGTGACTGAACCCCAAAGGGAGGCTGCCTACGTATCCTTTCGAAATCAAGTCGAACGTAGTTCAAGGAATATGAACTTGTTTGATTTTATTTTTTTTTCTATTTTCTCTCTTTTTTTGTTTTGTTTTTCTTCTCTTTTTTCTTTCTTGTTTTTTTAATAACATCTTCAGGTTCCAAAGAGGGTAATCAAAGGAAGGTAACCGACTCAAAAGGGTTAGCAAAAGGGTTAATGATGTTTGGATGGCGAGAATGAAAGCCTTCATCATCCCAATCTAAGAACATTAATGCCACATATAAGGTCAAACATAGTACCTTTTGACTGCATCCGCGTTGACAGTTGTTTCAGGGACATTTTCTTTGATGCTTCCTAGATACAACACTCTCTTTTACAGTACTATCATTACAATGTATGAATCTTTCCAATTCTGAGCCAATTTTCCTTTAACTTCTTCATGAGGTGGGAGGATACGTCTCACGATGAGTTGTTCTATTTCAAATTTCCTGGGCCACACTTTCTTGTTGTAGACACGGGCTATTCTTTGTTGGTATAACTGCCCGTGGCAAATTGCGGCCAATTATTTTTCATCAATCAGTGTCAATTGTTCCAATCGGTTCGTAATCCAATCTTTATCCTCAATCTCTGCTTCAATAATGATCCGGAGAAATTTCATCTTTTTCCGATTTCATTCAGACTTGGCCTAGGCCTACTGTTCCAATTCTTTATTTATTTTCTCATAAGCCTTATCTTCAACACATTCTGCTTCTTGATTCATTATTTCGAGGTCTGACAGTGTTTTAGGATCTGGGCATGAAGTCCGCAAGCATGTCATATTATAAAATCTGCATTAACAGAACTGAAAAGAGAATAAGAAAAAGTGACAAAATTAAGAGAAGAGACATTCTTGGACAATGAAATATTATTTAATTTTTTTTTGAATTTTAAAGATAGAAGGGTTTACATCGGAAAGTAAGACAATAAAGTAAAACATCCGGATCACACCCTGATATAATCCGGACGCAGAAAGGATAGCAAGACTGGCTACCGAAACTCCCGTCTCATGGGGAACTTTCAGGCTTGGCGACCGTTTTTTGGTTTTTTTTTTTCCTGTCTCGGCAATGACTGCAATGACATTCAGTGCCAGATCAAATTCTTCATCTCTCCAATTTTTGTTCATCAAACCCTCTGAACCACTCTGAACGGCCTGTGATGTGGCCTTAAAAGCAGCATGACTCAAGATTCGGCCCATTTTAAAATCATTTTCGACCATCTCCCCAATTTTGATAGCCTGAACGAATGGTCTACCCATAGGAGACATCATGTTCTGGAAGTAGTCCGCCTCTTGGGCCTGTAGGAAAACCGTAACCATTTCTGTTTCGTCCATTGGAGGCTTTACCGTGGCGGCTTGCTCACGTCATTTGATAGCATATTCACGAAAACTTTTCGTGATTTTCGTTTTCAAATTGGACAAATCGTTCTCTTTTTGGATTTTTTTTTCATTCTTGCTTTCTTTCTTTCTTTCTTTCTTTTTTTTCATTTTTTTCTTCATATCTTGATTTCTTTTTCTTTCTCTTTTTGTTGTATTTTTCTTTCTATTTTTCTATGTTATTTTTTGTCATTCTTTTCTTTCTTTTTCACTTAATTTTTTTCGGTTTATTTTTTCACTCAATTTGTTTATGGCTATGATCGAATCCGATGGAGATTGCCTACATATCACAACGCCGCATGAATCAGATCTTGCGTAGTTCAGGAAGATCAGAAATAAAATAGATAAACTAACTCTCTTTTTTACTCATATACAAATAATCCGACAAAATCTCCTAGCAACGAAAATATTTTCAATTTGTTTTTCGATTTTTTTTATTTTTTTTATTTTTTATTTTTGAGAATTGGTGAAAGAAAGAATTCTAAAGAAGAAAGAAAATATTTTTTTGTAAATTTCAAAAGGAAAAAAATATTTTTTTGGATTTTGATTTTTTGAATTTTGGGAGAAAGACTTCTAAAAAAAAGGTAAAAAATATTTTTTTAGTTTTTGATTTGATTTGTTTTCTTTTTTCAAATGAAAGACTTCTACAAAGAAAATATTTTTGGGTTTAAAGTTTTTTATTTTATTTTATTTGTTTGGGATTTTCTAAGAAAATATTCTTAAAGAAGGAATTAAATGACAATATTTTTTGGATTTTTTTAAAAATATTGGAGGCCGAAACCGATGAGGTTTGCCTACGTATCTCACATCCGGTGAGAATCAGACCCGCATTGTTCGGTTAGTTTTGACGGAACAGAAAAATTTGATTTATTTTGAAATGACTTTTCTTTTCCTTTTTTTCTTTTTTTTTTTCTTCAAAATTTCGGCAGAGTTTCAGGATATTTTGAATATTGGGATTTTCAGAACCGAGTGATTTTCTCTCTCCTACCTCAATCGTGGTTTTTCTTTATTTTTCTTCCCTATTCTAGAAGTCGGTCAACATGCAAGCCCAAGTAAATAAATATACAAGTAGCACGTAAAATACATCAGGATGGTCTTTTTATTTCGAGTACACCTGTCCTAGAAAGACCCAACCCATGTGTTGAGCCCCCAAAGTCAAATGTATGTGATGCAAACAAGCATACCTACTAGGGATCAAGCATGAGGCACTTTATTCTAGCTTTAAATCCTGGGTGTGTTGTTCTAGACCTGGCTTACCCGAGCGGACAACTCGAGCCGGGGGGGGGGAGGGGGAGGGGGAGGGGAGGGGAGCGTACCGGAAATACAGAAGCTTCACCGGCTTTGCAACTTGTCCGATCCTTGTTCTAAAATTAGGGTATGACTCTAATAGAAAAGAAGTCATGCGAATCGCACGCTTCCCAGAAGATTTAGAAGACTCAGAGAGAATAAGGGTTTTCGTAACAGTTTATATACAGTTCACAAAATATAAAAGTAGTAAAAAGTGGCATTTAGCACATTAGGCTCAAACACGAAAAAATCAGAAAATAAACAAAAGCCAAGTATAAAAGTCATTTAAGCTTGAATTATGAACCCTGAACCAGAGATTCTGGGTTCGGTCCCTAACGGAGTCACCAGAGCTGTCACACCTTATTTTTCCCGAGGGATATGGGATAGAGGAGTTTTTCCAATCTAAGTGACATTGTTCGAAATGAGATTATTTTATTTAATTCAGAGTCGCCACTTGGAATAATTGTTATGGTATCCCAAGTAGCCTGTTTATTTTAAAATCCCAAATCGAGGAGATTGACTCTTATTTATGGTCCGCGAACACAGAAGATCGGGTAAGGAATTCTGTTAATCCGGGAGAAGGTGTGAGGCACTCCCAAATTTCGTGATTTTAGCACGGTTGCTTAACAATTAATACTTGACCTAATTATCTGACTTATTACATGTTTTAAACCTATTGTGCACTTTACCTTTTGATCACTTTTAGTTACTTGCTTAACGACTTTTAGTATTTATGGAGTTATTTCTTGAACAAGTTACGATGTCGTACACTTGTCGTTTGGTACACATTGCAAATCGCGCCACGTGAAACGCAACTACGATTTATAACATGTTTTTTTTTTTTTATTATTATTATTATTATTATTATTATTATTATTATTATTATTATTATTATTATTATTATTTGAAGTTATGGTCAAGTCGCGTGAAACGCGCACTCGAATTGGAGTTTACGTATCGTGACTATACAACGGGAACCGTACTCATAGTCGCGATAATTTATTAATAGCGCCTAAAACAAGTTACGATGTTTATGAATTATTTGTCTTAAACTAATTTAAGATTTGTAAAGCCATAAGAGTATGTCGTTGTAGAAAAGCATGAAATAGATTAAATTAATTATTCAAGAACTATAAAAGGGGCCAATATATGAGATTAATTGGCCTAGCAGATTTCAAGTTTTGGCCCAAAGATAGAATAATTTTTTTCATTAGCTTATAGTAACCTCACAACCCCACATTCTTCAACAACCCATTTGTCTAGGCCCAAACATTAGATCTTCACCAGTGACATAATTTTAGTTAAATTTGTTTAACAACTTAACTCTATATTTTAGACAATTGACAACTTAATTTAAAACAAAGATGGAACTACTAAAGCACATTTATTAACACATGAAGTACTTAATAACCAAACAGAGGCATAACCTTGCTTGAGTTTCTATTTCAATAAGTTTTTTTTTTATGAACAATCACAACTCACTTATCAATTAGCAAATTTTATTAAACCATTCATGGATGAACCCTTTTTAAGAGAATATGCTAATGAACTAAGATAAATATACAAAGAGGAAGCTCAAAAATTGGCAGCATGTTTAACAAAGAATAATTTCATTCATTCAAGATATAAATGAATACCAAAGAACACCAAAAGAAAAAGAAACAACTCATATCATTAATCAAAACAAGATAAGAAGTGGACCTCAAAAGTTGAATCTGAAACTTTATGATTTTACAACTTTGAATCTTAAACTCATTGAGTCCGCACGCAAGACCTCAAACGGAGCATCGAAACTGGCCGCTGACCTCAACTAAAAGCCTCATGGTTTCAACCGGGTTTGGATGGTAGTTTATGGTATTAAAATGGCTGTTCTATGGATGTTTAAGGGTTGTTTTTGGGTGGTGAAGCTGCTGGCTTTTTCGAAAGAAAGACGAAGAAATAATGATACTAATAGAAATTCTCCTAGCATAGAAGAAGCAAAAACATTTCTCTCAAATCCCTCTCCTCTTTTTTTGTTCTCTCCTTCTCCTCCTCCTTTATTTTTTCCTTTATCTCCTATTTATAAAAAAAAAATCGGTTTTTTTCAGATTTTTTTTAATTATTTTTTAATTAAAAAGAATTTCCACTTCCAATTTTTCTTATTTTTTTAAAAAATAATTCTCCACTTTTCTTTACTTTTATTTTTTAATTTCTTATTTTTACTTTTATTATATTTAAATTCCCACTTTTTTTACTTTTCTTTTTTTATGTCCCACTTATTTTACTTTTTTTTAAATTTCCACTTACTTTTACTTTTTTTTTAATTTTCAGCTACCTTTACTTTTTTTTTTAATTCCAACTTTCTTTTACTTTTAATTTTTTTAAAATTTCTACATTCTTTTACTTTTATTTTTTTAATTTTTCACATTCTTTTACTTTTTATTAAATAATTTTTACCTACTTTTACTTTTACTTTTTAATTTCATACTTCTACTTTTCCTATTTTTTTATGCAAATCCGAAAATTTTAAAAAATATTTAATATTTTCGGGTTTTAAATTTATTTTATTTAAAAATACAGATAAAGAATAAAAATAATATTAATAGTAATAATTGACCTTTTAAATTATTTTTAATGTTTACCCTATATATAAAAAAATGTCACAAAGTTAAAAAAAAAAATATATATTAAATTTCTAAAAATATTTACATAGTAGAAGGTGATAAAAATTCAAATATAGTCAAAAATTAGGTGCTCACACTAATTAGTGCATAAAGTCATAGACTGTAATATTGTTAATTAAAGTACTTAAAAATACAAAACTAAAAATATTTATTGATAAAATTTTTGTCCAAAATCAGAAAATATCAATCCAGAGAGAGAAAATTCTACATAAAGGAATAAATTTGATCATTAATGTCTTGTTAATTGCTTAGACTTAATTGATGAACTTAGAGAATAAAGAAAAGTAAAATTTTAGATTTTTTATATTTATATTATAATTAATAATATATGTATTATGTAATATAATATATATTTCGATACGATATCGGTATTTCAGTATTTTATTTTAAAATACCAAATACTATACCTAATACCATTTTAAAAAAAAACTTAAACCGAATACCATACCGAATATCAAAATATCGAATACCAAATATCAAAATTTTTAATTTTGGTACGGTAATTTGGTATTACCAAATTATGCACAGCCCTAACATCATGATTGAGTTCTAAAGATGAAAATTGAAAAAAGAAAGGGAAGCGATAATCATAATTAATTAGATAAACATAATTATTTAGTATCCAATTACAGAATGACACTTGTATACATGATTCAATCTTAATTTCTTTTTTTTTTTTGCCCTCCAGAGTGGGCTCACTTTCTGTATTACATTATCACTAAAGGGGTATTTATTTCGTTTCGAAAATGTTTAGGGGTGTCATAGTACCCCCGAAAAGTTTAAGTGTTTATTTGAAAAGACCAAACTAGTTCAGGGGGAAATTTGTATTATCCTTTTAGAAATCAAAACAAAAAGTAAAAGAAAACCAAAACCCCAAAGGACACCCCTATATAAAGGACTAGTTGTTTGAGAAACTTTCAGATCTCCGCAGCCGTCAGTTTTTCAGATCTGAATCAGTTGAACTTCAGTATCTTTGGTGCAAAACATTGAGTAAACTATGGCAACTTCTTCATCATGCCAACTGCCTTCTACTCACCACTTGTTTGAGATATCGGAGTTTGAACAAAAAGAGAGTCTTTTGGCAGTTATGGCTTGTTGAAGAAGTTTCCATCATTTACTAGCAAATGTTTAACAATTATCAGAAAGAGATGATTAAGGATATGAAGCAAGTGGTTATAATTGTTCTGAGATGGTATACACAAGAGAACACTTTATTTTTCGTTTTTTTCCTTTGTTCCTATATTTGCTTTAGCTATTAAAAGTTGCTGAAGTATATTTTGGATACAAATCATACATTGAAACCTACTTCTTGACAGTGATGTTGATAATGATGAAATTACAGTTAAATTTGTGATGAGAAAGATAATTACAGATTTACTTGCTCAACACCAGATAACTTTCTATGACATTTTTTCTACTAGATCTGTTATTCTTATTCTCAACCATATAACTACTTCACAAACTAGTGGAAAAAATTCCTCAGAGTGATGAGTAATACTCTGGTGAATACTGGAAAAAGTTAAAGCAGCATCACTATGGATATATTTTGTGATTAATGCTCAAGATTATAGATAATACTTGCGCTTTTTATATGCATTTATTTAACCATTCTATGATCTTTGTTGAAATGTAACTCATGCCTAGCATCAAGTTCTCTGGACTTGTGTAATTGTGTTGCTTCAAGCGGTGATTCGAGGTGAATTTGTAAGGTTAAGCGTTATTGTCATACTGATGATGTTAAAATGACAGACCTTGGCGTAAGCAAATAGTAATTCTTAACAAATGTGCTAGTTGACCTCAAGATTTTGGGGTTAAGTTAGTCCCAACTCTTGTTTTTCTTAACAAATGTGACTGCAAAAGTCTCACCAAAAGAAACGCATTAGTAGCCCAAAGGAAAATGTGAGCTGACGGACAAAAGGTGATCACTGAAGATGTAGTAGCTATCATGGTTTGAAACTCCAAGTTAAACTTAACTTTCTTTATCTGAAATGATAAGTTACTCTTGATGTATGTTTCCGAGATGTCTTATCATTGGCAGCTCAAATGTTAACAGTAAATCAGGATTTCATCTTGGCTAGGAAGACATTGGTGTCTTATGGTCAAGAAATTAGAAGCCATTGCCACAAAGAAATAATCTTTATCACATCGGGTAACTTTACTTGGATTTAAGATTCTCATTCTTGCTTTACGTTTTCATTGCAATTGAAGTGGTTTAGAACAACTCAAAATGCTTTCAGAGGAGAAATAATCAACCTCTGCAAGAACCATTAACCAACTAGGAAAATAAAAGGAGTTGCAGATGCAGACCACCGCAGAGACAAAATCATGCAGAACTACTTGAGAAATTGAGATCATTTGTATACTTGGAACTCATTTAATGCTGAAGCGAACTGCATGACCAGAAAAATTGGATTTCTGGCAAATAGCTTGAATGCTACCAAAAAATATTTTCCATATTTAGATTCCATATCATGCCATGCTTATTCAGGGTCCAGGACTGCTTTTCACTACTCAAGTGAACCTGATCCCTTCGGTACAGGAGAAATAGGTTCTTGGTAGAACAAGGGTCTCATAAGTTATCTCACCTGTTTATTTGGTAATTCCTACTGGGCAAAACAGAAACTCGAATTGCTTTTTTTTTACTAACAGTTTTTTGTTGTGCTTGGGTGGTTGAGTCTATTGGAGGCAGTGGTGGATTCGTTTGATGGATTTTTCCTGAAAAGATCTCTTTTGCAAATATGAATAGAGGTTTCTCTTCTCTTCCAGCTATATGCTTAAGGACTTCTTTGTTTTGCTTCCTTTAGCTAAGGTTTATTCCTCTGCTTCATGTAAATTTCTTTGAATAACAGTCTTATAATCCATTACTTTTTCCCCAGTTTAAAACCATTCATTTTGAAACTAACACAATTTGAATTTAAACGAACCAATTGTAGCACAAGGAAATTTTGGGACCTGGATAAAGTTAATAATCTTTAGTATATTGAGATTCAGTTTGGATTTTCCCATTAGCTTTATTCTGGTTTTGCTTAGCTCTGACCTAGATGTCTAAAGATCACTATGGACTACTGAGATAAGTGCCTTCCATAGAAGCATATAGGTCTGGGTACATAATACAAATGAGTTGCTTTCTGCTGAAGCTGGGCAACCCTTATTTAATTACATTTATTTAAAGAAAACAGTTGTTATTCCCTTAATTCTCTTGCTTTCTCCAACTAGTTAAAGTTGATTGGGTACTTTGGCTGCCTGTTCGGTGTAAATAGTCCAAAATGCTTCTCAAATTCAGGGCTCTTCTGATCCTCATTAAACAATGCAAAAATATAAGTCTCTATTGGCCTGGAGGGCCTTTTAGGACTCCCTCCTTTGACATGCCTTATCAAGTTGTTGTTATAAGTCCTGGCATTGTCAATGGAGGTCAATTGCCCTGCTCCAGCTGAAGGCCAACCACTCTCTGATACAACGATTTCTAAAGACGAGCCACCGGCCTTTTCAAGGGCCGAGTATGTGGCATCTAAGAGGGCATCAAACAGGTTTTGGTATCCTTTTCCATTATCATTGACAACAACTCCAGGTGATGTAAATAGCGCGTACTCAAGCTTAATGTCTTGATTGCTTGCTTTTGAAAAATAAGGATAAATGTTGACAAGCAAAGGTGAGCGGTTGGCTACTAGGAAGCTGATGATGGGATCAATAAATCGTCGAACATCATCTCTAAATTTACCTCTTGATGGAGGAAAAGTGTCAGTTGTAAGTCCAGTTTCAATAGCAGTGGAAACTTTAATCTGGTTTCCAAGACCAGCACCAGAAATTGCATTTTGAATGTTTTTCATGGCATTGAGCAAGAAAGGTACATATTGGGAGTTGCCATTTAGCGGACTTATTTCATTTCCAACTGCTATATACCTGAACCTGACATTACCATAGTTCCTAACGTTGTTTTGGACCCAGGTATTTGCATTGCCTTGGCTAGAAGCAATATTCTGAAGGTCAGGGTTTGGCACACCTAACATGAGTTCAATATTGGAGCCGCTGAGGGCTTGGAGAGTGGACTGGCGAGGATCGTAGATTCTCATTCTTTGGATATTCTTCTGCTTGCATAGAGCCACGACATCTGCTGGAGAAGGTAATCCATTCCCATTTGTTCCATAACACACTCCTGTTTGTGCACCTGCATTGCGTTTCTGCATATTAGCTCATGAAGCTATCTACTACTTGGTCAACTGGAATATCAAGACAGCCAGAAAAGATGCATATAATTTATAAAGAAAATGATGGATGCATAATCATATCAAGGAACGTATTTGGGAAATAAAGAGCTATATTCCTGCAACATCCAAATTGTATAGGCAGGCTACATTAGTGTTTACTATGTAATTTTAAAAAGAGCGACCGACCTGTGAAATCTGAGGTAGCCAATATAAGTACCCCCAGCAGAATTATGGTAAGAGTAGAATGTGGTTTTGTGCAACCCATGGCAAAGAAAGACAAATTGCGCTATGGCTGAAATGGCAGGAAAGCTTGCCCATTTATAGTGGAAAATTCAGAAAGAGGGAAGGACTTTGTTACTCCAATTTCCACAGCCAAGTCCATCTATGGAAAAAAATGCTACACAAACTTATCACAAGCTGCAGAAACTACACAAATGAGAGAAATTCTTATTTCCATAGGTTTGAAAAGTCTGCAGCCCCTAAATTTCCTTGGTGAAAATGACTTATGACCAGCGGAAATGTGGAATTGGTTAGTAGCCTTGCCATTAATTGCTACATTAAACATTGGGAAAAATAGGTTGATATTTCTCTTAGGATTAAAAGAGAATATCCATTACCCGGCTGCAAAGTGAACTCTTGCACTGTTCAAGAGAGACTAGTACAAACTTCCTTAGGCCTTAAACCAGGGAGTAATATTTTGAACATTCAAAGTTTTTATGAGAATGGACTAGCATTGCACTTTCCAGATGCGTATGAAGGATTTTGCCCAAGTAGTGTCGATCTATTACCTATCACAATTCAGTTTGTACTATTCTGGGGGTTCAAAAACTTTACTTCCCATTCCAAGTTGATATTTACTTTGTATTATTTTTCAAACAGCATCAGTCTATGGTATATATATTTACTGCTATTTAGAGACACGGACGTGTGAGTGTATATTATACCTGTTAATCGGGTCGGGCTGACCCGTTTACAGCCCGGTCCAGCCCGGTACTGTAGCGTGGCGCGGGCTGGGACGGGTTGGGTAGGGAGCGGGTTTCAAACGAACAGTTTTTTGATACAGGTGCACCGGAACCCGCTAAGCCCGTTAACGGGTTGTTAGCGGGCTACAGCCCGATTCAGCCCGTTTATTAACGTTTTTTTTAAAAAAAAAAATTTAATGGACCAATTGAAACTCCTGATATTGACACTTGTATTTCTTATCTACACAAACATTTAGAAACATTATATAATTATTATGCTAACATTGTTGATGCTTCTTCTGCTGTAGATGCAAATATTCCTTCAAGTTCAGTTTCAACATCTGGGACCAGTGCTTTGGATGATAATGATGGTGTTGAAGATTATTTGATTTGGTCTACAATAGGGGAGCATCAACAAACCTAGCAGGAATATTAATGAACTTTAATTCTACTTGCAAAAGTCAGCAGAGCCCCGCACAAAGGAATTTCTACCATTGGATTGGTGGAGGAGCAACTCAAATCAATTTTCTGTTCTTTCGGCCATGGCTCGAGACTTGCTAAATGTGCCGATTTCAACAGTCGCATCAGAGAGCGCATTTAGCCAAGTAAGGCAGCAACTAGGAGATACCCGTCATTCATTGGGTAGCAACGCTTTGGAAATTCTAGTGTGTTTCAGAGATTGGATAAGATCAGAACGACGAAATCAAGGGCGTGACGAGGTAGATGAAGCGGAGGACCAAAAAATTGGAGATATAATGGTTTATGGTTCTGATTCAACCAATGCCGAAAACCAAGAACCTTATGTTGACATGGATGAACTTACAAAAATGATGCAAAGCATGTGATGTACTATTTGTTTTTTTATAATTGTTGTAAAATTTTAATTTGCAAGTTCAAAAATAACAAAATCAAAAAAGAACTTGCAACTTAATTTGAAGTATTATATATTATTCAATAAAAATATCAATTGAAAGTCTTCAGAGCTTGATCCTTACATATAGGTCTTATTAAATAATTTTTTGTAGCCACTTACTTTCAAATTTTAATTTTAACATTATAAAATTCAAATTTAAAATTTAAAATTTTAAACTTCAAAGTTTAATTCTAAGTCTTAAAAGTTTACAAACACTTAAGTATCAATAACATTGAATAAGAAAAATAAAATTTACTTAAAAAAAATAAAATAAAAATTCACGGCCCGCTAACAGCCGCTAAGCTCGAACCCGGACGGACAAAAAAAAAACTCGAAAAAGTACAGCCCGCTAACTCAGCCCGCTAACAACCCGCAACGTTAAACGGACGGGCTAATTTTTTTTGTTTAGCCCGTCCCAACCCGCCCGTTAAACACCCATAGTGTGTATATATGTGTGTGTGTACATATTCCCTTCAACAGTGTCTGATGATGCCACTTGGTTGAAGATGCCTCCGGCTATGTCCAGATGGTATCATTTTGGGATTCTTGAAAGTCCGCCCTCAAGAAGAGGCAAAGTATTAGTTGTGGAAGTGCCCTAGTCTCTAGCATTATCAAGTAATCAAGTTCTGACTTTTAGCATTAGCTTCTAACTCTTAAGGCAAAGTCACCAGTTGAGCATTTAGGAGAGCCATTTTCTCTGACACAAGGAGCAAAGGACATGGTTTTATGGTGTGCGACAATTAGATCTTTTAGAGTAACAATAAAGGCATTTGCTTGTAGAGCCGATCCCAACTTATTTGGAATTGAAGCGTACACCAGTACTCCTTTGTGACAACAGAGGAGCTTAGCGTAAATGTATACAGTTACAAGCCAAGTATCCGCTTCTAGCGCCAGAGCAACTACTAGTTCTGTCAAATGTATCTTTCCTATCACAAATGTGTTAGATTAATGTACTGTGAAAAAGGGTTACTATTTTAATAGTCATGCATAATGCGTATAGCAATGTTTAGCATGATATTATTGACCAAGTAATATTAAAGACTAGACTCATTGACTTATTATTGAAAATTTCCATCTGATTTAGGACTTCCAATACAAATTATAGATGAGTTAGGTCGAGTCCATTAAGGACTTGAAAGTTGAAACTCAGATGGAGAAAATCAGAAAATTGAAGGCAAAAACAAAATGAGGATCATCTATCCTTGTATCCAGTGTTTTAAAAGGCATTTTCGGGGCGAGCCGCACCAAAAAAAATTTGTTGAATAAGTCCTTTATATAATACCCAAATTCTCAAAAGTTAGCTTGGTAATTACTCAAAAGTTTTAAAAAGGAACTCAAATGTATTAAATTTAAAAGTGAAGACTTTTTTTTATTGATTGAAGCCCTAATTCATGGTCTAATATCTCCCAAAAGCAACAAGATTTGTTTTTTACAAATACAAAGAGAACTCCATTCTCCTTCATAGCTGCAAGTTCAAAGTTCAAATTGCATGTTAGTCATCCTTTTTGTTCCTCAATGTAGAAAACTTTTTTTTTAGACTCAAGTTACTTGTGATTGTAAGTAGCGTATAATAGATTATAGATTATTTGACTAGTTTTTTGTGGGGATGGGGCATATATATATATATATATATATATAGTTTTCTTCAATTTTTATGCAATTTTACATGTTTATAAATATTTACTGTCATTATATTATTTTATAAAATATTAAAAATTAAATACTTATGGGGCTTACGCCCAGTGCCTCGGGGCTTACGCCTCGCTGAGGCATATGTAAAACGCATCGCCTTACGTCCACGCCTTTTAAAACACTGGTTGTACCACGATTAAAACTATTTCAGTTATTGAATACCAAATTTCTTATTTTTCTTTTTCGGGGAGGGGCTTGAGTAAAAATCTAATGGTATCTAAATGTAAAGAAGGTTATGTGGTTAAAGAAGTTGAATGAAAAAGAGGTATAACTCTCAATATCCCTTAATAATTTACTTTTCTTAGCAATATCCATTCACATAATCGTTTCTCCATGTCTGTTGTCTACAGATTTTCGAACGCACATTTGTGTAAAATTGAACATTATGCTAAGATAGATGCATATTGTGTAAAATTGAACATTATGCACATTGTTCGATCAGAGGACAATCAAGTGAACAGTCATTCATAGTTTCATACAGAAGTTCTGATTGATGAGTCGTGAGTCGGTGTTGACGAGAGGCTGGAGGTTTGTAGATAGGCTCTTGAGTCTAAGGGTTTCAAGCTGAGCAGGACGAAGACGGAATACCTGGAGTGTAAGTTCAGCGCTGATCCAGGGGAAGTGGGCGTGGATGTGAGGCTTGATTCGCAGGTCATCCCGAGAAGAGGCAGCTTCAAGTATCTTGGTTCGGTTATCCAGGAGGGAGGAGAGATCGATGAGTATGTCACACACCGTATAGGGGTAGGATGGATGAAGTGGAGATTAGCATCTGGAGTCCTGTGCGACAAGAGAGTGCCACCGATACTCAAAGGTAAGTTTTATAAAGCGGTGGTTAGACCGGCCATGATGTATGGGGCTGAGTGTTGGCCCGTTAAGAACTCACATATCCAGAAGATGAAAGTAGCAGAAATGAGGATGTTGCGGTGGATGTGCGGACACACTAAGATAGATAAGATTAGGAATGATGATATTCGTGAGAAGGTACATGTGGCTCCTATTGATGACAAGATGCGGGAAACGAAGCTTAAATGGTTCGGACATATTCAGAAGAGAAGCCTAGATGCTCCGGTACGGAGGTGTGAGCAGCTGGTTGTGGAGGGCACCATAAGAGGTAGAGGGCGGCCTAAGAAGTATTGGGGAGAGGTGATCAGGCATGATATGGCGAGACTCCAGATTTTCGAGGACATGACACTAGATAGGAAGATGTGGAGGTCGAGTATTAGGGTTGTAGGTTAGGAGATAGTTGAGTCGTGCCTTACTTCGTACTATTGTGGGACTAGTCATGTAGGTTTTTGTCTGAAATAGCTAGTGACAATGTTGTGGATTACTATTTCGCTTTTCAATGCATGTCTTATTTACTAGCTATCACTTTTTCTTTGCATCTTTTTTCTAGATTTCATTGTGTTTCTATTGTTCTTATGATTGTCGTGATAATATTAATATTTACTAATATTGTCTCCCTTTGCTTTGCATCCTGCTTCTGGATTTCATGGTGTTTCAATTTATCATATGATTGTTGTTGTGATACTAATATTGTCTCCTTTTTGTCCTTTTATATTTTTATTTCTTTTTGAGCCGAGGGTCTTTCGGAAACAGCCTCTCTATCCCGTCGGGGTAGGGGTAAGGTCTGCATACACACTACCCTCCCCAGACCCCATTAGTAGAATTTTACTGGGATGTTGTTGTTGTTATCATGAATTTCTTTTCTTCCTTTTTTTTTTGGGAAAAAAATGTCTATGAAGAAGAATAAATATCAATGGACAAGAAAAAAAAATTAGTAGCTATGATGAGTAAGATGGGGTCCAAAAAGAGGTGGAGCCAAAATTTATACTTATCTGTATCGGGTGTAAATACCCTGTGTGGGTAAGTTTTTATCTTAAAAGTTTATGAGTTCTGAACTAGCCATACAACACAGCTCGTCTTAGTTACTAAGTTAGCAATTAAATATTCGTACATATTTAATAAATTTTTTAATACAAATACATAATCTAAATAAAAATTACTGAATTCAACTAAACTCGTACCTAATACACTAGCTTCGCCCCTGGTCCAAGACCTCCAATACATGGTCATCTCCGAGCAGCAAACCAAGAAAGACTGTAGACAAGATTTAGATCTTCTGTGTTTAGACTAAAATTTCATATACAGCCAAAAGATGTAAATACATAAGCACAAACAGTAAAACCAATTAAAAAAGTCAGTGGCTCGTGAAAAGGAAAAGTATGTTGGTAAATGTCAAATTAAATCAGTAGTACATCACAACTCAAGATTACAAAGATGCTCTGTACTCAACCCGGTTTGCCAAATTTTGAGTAGTATTTCTTGATTTCTACTTTAAGTGAAAAATAAAAGTACCACATCCAATTGCCAATTTAATGGCTGATTGCTCCTTCCTATTTCTAGCTTGAGGGGAGGGAGTTCGGGAAAAAAGAGCTTATATTTACCAGGTTCTTACACTAAATTAAATTGTTAGTAATCTGTATTTAAAAATAAATTTTGTAACTTATAAACAAAACAGAAACAGAAATGTAGAAGAAACAAAAATAAATTGAGCCCACTAAATTTTTCATGTGTCCTTAAAGAACTTAATCCTCTTCTAGTATTCGAGGTTTAGAACGGATTAACCTCACTGGTGTAGCGGTATTTCAAACATCAGTGTTCAACAAACTCAATAAGGCGGCAGCTAGGGGTGTACAAATAAAACCGACAAACCGCACCAACTCGATAATACGAGTCAAACCGAGAAAAAAATCCCGACTATTGTTTGGTTTGATTTGGTTTGGTGTTGGAAAAAAAAACCCGACCATATTTGGTTTGGTTTGGTTTTAACTAAAAAAAGTCAAACCGAAACCAAACCAATTCGACATTATATGTATAGAAGCTTTAAATATATTTAATACATAAGAATATTTATGGTAGTGTAGTTTATAAATATTTCTTAAACTTTTTCATAGTTTTATCTTTTAACATATTATTTCAAGTTTGGGCATATAATTTTTGGATGCTCCAATAAGTTTTATAGTCCATAAATGTTAGTAACTCAAATAAATCCTAAACCAAAATCAAATCAATACTAATGCTAATAAAAGATATTCAATTCAATTGTACTATGAATGAAAATGGTGTTGGATATCTATTTTTTAGTTTTTTCATGGTTTAGATAAAATGTATAACTTATTTTTCTTTTAGTGGTTAGTCATGTAAATAATAGTACTTATTAGTCATAATTTTAAATTATGTTTGTTTTCATTATGGCTTATTAATAATATTTATTTTATGCGATTTTATTATCTTTATTGTTGAATATTTTAGTACAATGCCATGACCTATCTCATATTTATGTTATTTTATTGAAAAATACCTTATATAGTTCTGTCTTACTAGGATTAAAGAAATATTTGGAGTACAAATTTTACGTTTTGTGCTATGAAGATTTTATGAAAAAAAATCGAAAAAACCCGAAAATCCGAAAAATCCGAGATTTTAAAACCCGACTTTTATTGGTTTGGTTTGGTATTTAGATTTAATAACCCGATACAATTAGTTTGGTTTGGTAATTAAAAAATTCGAACCAACCCGACCCATGTACACCCCTAGCGGCAGCAAATCATACTTACTTTTTGTTTATTAGAAACAATGCAAGAAAGAAGAAGAGAACTCAGAAGTTTCGTAAGAAAAATCTGAGGGAATGACCAGATATTTATAGCCAACAGGTTGAGTTAAAACAGAAGAGTTGCAACTCTTCGTTTGAGTCTGCAACTCAAAAGTGATTGTTTACGAAATGGCTATTTACGCAAAACTGCTAATTTGGAGAAAAATTAAATTACCATAACAAACGATCAAAAAACGTTAATAAAACATTAATATTAATGAATAAATTTGGTCCCAAAAATTAATCAATCAATTAGATTATTTGACCAAATCCAAAATCGAACGAGCCGAAAATGACGAGACTTGCCTTCTTCTCAACTCTTTAAGAGCTAAAAGAAGTGCAATTGTATATAAACCCATCAAATCTCTTTTCCTCCTTGAATATTGGTCAATATTCTTTTGTAAAGAAAGAAAATTTAAAATTTTATTTTTTCCTCCATTTCCCATTTACACCACTTTTAAGCCAAAAACCCAACATAAGTATTTTTAACCTTCAATTTTATAATTAAAGTGAATCCATATAAATATCGCTTAAAGTTAATTTGGTGCTAAATGGACATAGATAGACACATATCATGTATCTTGATGCAAACATAAAGTGTAGTAAATTTAGTACATTTTTCCTGTGATGTATATATATATATATATATATATATGACTTGAACCAAACCTTGTTATCTTGATTATTAATCAAGTCGTAATTGTAAAAATATCTTCTTAAACATAGTTTCAACATTCCTCGTACCTTAGTCGAATCAATTATCAGTTAAAGCTAAAATAGCATGCCATTTAAAAGAGCAAATTGCCTTTTTATTCTGGTGTGGGGAATGAAGAAGTTATGGTTAACCTCATCTGGTAAGGAAAAGCTTCTAAAAGTTTGTTTTGAGAAAAAAAAAAAAATGAAAAAATAGACTAAGTTTTCGTAGCTTGGAATAATCCTGTAACCACCAACTTTCTGCCCAGTATTAAGATAGGATTATTCAAAGGCGGATCTAAAAATTTAAATTTTATGGGTTCAATTTTTAAGCCTTTTAGCATTGAACCCATTATATCTTTAAACTTATGGGTTCAGAACTACCAATTATTGCAATTTTAATGAATTTTTAGACATAAATTTATGCTCCGAATCGAAAGTTATGAGTTCAGATGAACCCGACACTGATACTCTACGTCTGTCCCTGGAATACCATAGAGTCAGAGCCAGATTTTGAACTTTATGAGTTCTAAATTTTAAGATAGTAATATCAGATGTTAGTAATTGAATTCTGGATTTGAACCGAAACTATTGGACTCGGTCGAATGCGTATATCACATTCTAGCTCCGCCTATGAAACCCATCATGGTGAGGTGTCCACTTGGCGATGGCGAAATCGTTGCTTTTAAGTCCCACAGGGTCCAGCAACTTGGTATCGACACACATGTCTCAGAAATTAGTAGTCATTAATTAACTTGATTTTAAGTCAAATGGAGCATTAACTAACTAATAAAAAACCAACTATTTTTCCTCCTCACCTTTTATAATGTCCCCTCATGTTCTCTAAGTTAAATGTCTGTTCAACGTTCTCCACAAACAAATTATATAAGACAGACCCATATTAGAGCCAATTTTGAAAGTCATTATGTTGACGAGTTGAATATAAACTCAGGACACTGCGATATCCTCTTAATTGCGATAAGGATGAGAAATTATAATGACCAAATGTCATATCTTAATACATCTAGCTACTACTATATATCTCTAGTGAAATATAAACCACTACAAGAAAAGTGTGAATTATCTGAGAATTTTTTTCGCAGGAAATTTCTATGGATTTTCATGCGAAAATTTAAAATTCATAAGTTGATGAATATTTTATCTGCGAAAAATATTTTTCCAGGAAAATTTCCATATAATTTTGGCCCCACTTTGCGCCAAGATATTACGTGGGGAATTATTTGGAAAAATTATCTGCAAGTACCATTTTTATAGGTAAATCCACAAGTAAATAAATAATAATAAATTTCTTTGTTGTTTCGTAGGAAATTCACTAGGTAAAGCTACCTACAGATTTAGCTGTGGATAATTACCAGAGAATTTACTTGGGAATTTTCTTACTTGGGGAATTACCTGAAAATTGTTGGTCTGCGAAATTATGAGATTTATTCCTTGGGATTTTCCTGAAAATTTTCTTACATGGGGAATTACTTGAGGATTTTATAGTTGCGGATTTAGATATCATTTTTGGTTTGGGAATTTACTTTGGGATTTTCATACTTGGGGATCTATCTAGGGATTTCGTTGTTGCAATTTTAGTTGTGAAATTTTCTTGGGGTTTTCTTACTTGAAAAATTACTTGGGGATGTTTGCTTTGTAGATTCCTTTTTCAATTCAAATCGTTTATTATGTAATAATCTCACTCTAATAAGTTCTTGAAACGAAAAGGTTTAAAGTAATAATTTTGACATAATTATTAATAAAATCATCATATTCAATTAATTTATTTTATGAAGATAATGTCATGACATATTTATCAATGTTTAAAGCTAAATATAGTTACTAATCCAATAATAAATAATTATCATAAATCTAATTAATGTTAACAAAAGAATTAAATATGAGGAAATTAAATTAAAAACAAATTAATTAAAATAATTAATTATTCTTACCCAGCTTGTTAGGAATTGATTCATATCAATTATTATTATTTAAATCTAATTAGTGTTGAACTAATATCATTAGAACATAAACTAAATTTTGTATTATTGATTTAACGTAAGTATAGTTTTTAAGTAGAAAAAATATACAGTTACATTTATAATTAACAGAGTGATCTTCTTACTTTATTTTTAAACGTACTATCTTGATTAACTTATAATATTATTGAAGTAATTGAATCTTGTGTTTGTGGTTAAAATTGGCAAAATAATTTTTACCCGTTACTTAATTATGTACAGTGTATTTAACTCTTGTTTAAAAGAATTATTATATAAAGATTTAATGCGTTATTCAAGGTATTTAAATGTCTCATTATCATTTTGTTCCTTATTTGAGACTTCTAATTCCCAAAATTGTATTCATGTTCTTTTTCTTGAAAGAAAAGAGAATTTATCAACAATCAATAAAATCTTAAAGAAATGATTGTAATTCAATCCACCTAGTTATATTTGAAGAAAAATTTAGTTTGTGAATTTGGAATTCATACTCACTGTATCTTTCTTCAAACAAAAACAAAAAACAAAATAAATAAATTTTCATCTTGATTCAGTGAATTGAAAAATTATGAGATAAATGGCTTAGGTCTCTCTTTGTCCCACACCGGACAAGAAAATAAGATATAGGCATTTATAGTGAGCAGCTGCCAAGGAGATAACACGTAAGTGAGGCATTCTAGGAGTTTAATTAGGCAATGAAATTCGTGGTATTATATACGTGCGTATATATTGAAAATATCAAAGAAATAGTTATTGAAAATGTAACACTAAAAATAATTAATGTATCTTATTCATAAACATTTGTCAAAACTTTCTTACGACTTTACTTGCGGATTTTCCCCTGAAAATCCACAAAAATTGCTTTTTCTCACGATTTTTTACCAAAAGTTTCCTGCGCACGTTTAGTGTTACATGCGGATTCAAAATTCGCAACTATGTTACGTGGAGATTTCAAAATTCGTAGGTAATAATTATCTGCGAAGGTTTTTCCATGAAAATTATTTCGTATGAAATTCCGTAGAAAATTAAATTACTTGTGAATTTTTCTGTAAAATTCTTAAAATAATTCCCATGTAATTCGCACTTTTCTTGTAGTGAACTAAAATAATGTACATTAATTTCAAATTATTGGCCTAGCCGCTTAACTAGGGTCAATGATATTATATGGTATGGCTTTTTAATTAGCTGCCATAAGATTGTGCTAGATGTTCAACGAAGGAGTCTTTTCAAATAAATTTGACGAGCTCGTCTGATTGCTTACAATATTTGGTTGGAGACGCATCTTCTTCTTTTATTTTATATTTTTTGAAATTCTTATTTATGTTATCTGAGAGAATGTTAGACACAAATAATTAATGAGCTACGATAATAAAGAATATATCCTAGACCTTCGAAAATTATGCAAGGTGAAGTATGAAGAAAGAAAAAACATTAGCAGTAACTTTCAATTGTTCACAATAAACAAAGCAAACAATTTCCATCGAAACATTGGATACAACTAAAGAAAAAGATTATAAAAGCAATATAAATTCGATGGAAATTGTTTTAATCATGTTTAATACGCTTATCTAAAAGAGTCTTATATTTTCTAGAAGTTGTTTAGTCATGTTAATTATACACCAGTACTCCAGTAGAAACTATAGATATAATACCTTTTACTACTTTTTCTTTCTATTTTTATTTTTGTATACTATTGGCTTGAGATGAACTTAAATAGCGCGAAATGGTTGATCAGGATTAATAAAGTTGATTCCAACTCGAGTTTGAAATTAAGGCGTAGTTTGTTGGTATTGTTGTAAAGTTTCATGAGAAATATAGACAGATAGCAAGCAAGCATGGTAGTAGCAGAAGTCTCCAACAAAGACCCACAAGTCTATCCTATATATGGAGCGTGTTCAAAGGCAATTTTCTTGGAGACACATCACATCGCATCATTTTCAGAGTTATTGGTAGAAAGATGGTGTGAAGGTCTGAGAGTGTTGGATACGAACAAACTCTTACATTGGTTGTTAAAAAGATTGAGAGTCTACATATAAATTGTAGGGATTTCTTAACGGTGTGAGGCATTTTTGAGGAAAATCATGCGTGATTGGCCCAAAGCGGACAATATCACACCATGATAAGAGTATCTTTGGGCCATTTAACCTAACAACTGGTATCAGAATGCAGGTTTAGCGGGACGAGTATGTGGATGACAAAGTGATGGTGTGGGCCGACACACACACAAGAAGCTAGTTTTGCGATGACCCTCTATAGCCCCTCAAAATTTTAATAGCCCATATTTTTTTTTTCATTTACACGAAATATTCCTCCGGCCCAAACATATTACATTTAATAGCCCGAAATATCTATTTTGTATATATTTTGTATAGTGACAGTCTATGGTATATAAATTGTATATTGACAGTCTACTTCGTAT
The DNA here is from genome assembly GCF_000390325.3 of Nicotiana tomentosiformis. Classification (NCBI taxonomy): domain Eukaryota; kingdom Viridiplantae; phylum Streptophyta; class Magnoliopsida; order Solanales; family Solanaceae; genus Nicotiana; species Nicotiana tomentosiformis. Next base: position 3,044,605 of record NC_090813.1, read on the forward strand.
ATAAATTGTATAATAATAGTCTATTTTATATATATTTTGTATTGTGATAGTCTATTTTGTATATGTTTTGTATAATGACAGTCTATTTTGTATATATTTTGTATAATGACAGTCTATTGTATATATTTTGTATAGCGACATTCTATTTTGTATATATTTTATATAGTGACAGTCTATTTTGTATATATTTTGTGTCCCGAGCACTTTTATTTATCTAACGTGTATAGACTGTTGAATGATGTATAAAAGTGTATATATATTATTCTTTTACCTTAACCTTATCTATCCAACGTGTATAAACTATTTTGTATAGAAATTTATAATTAAGAAATTGCTGACATTTCTATTAAAACAAAAATCAAAGAACGGTAATGAACAAAAACAATAGGTCCACCTCACCAAAAAAAAATTAAAGTAATTCTATTGAATCACAACTCACAAGACTCATGTTACTCTAATTAGTTTTTATTTATTTAAAGTTTTTGCTATTTTTCAGTTTCTATTAAACAAGCATAAATTTCTTTCTGCTAATTGTAAGTATTAGTAAATTTAAGGAACTCATTATTCGTAATATGAAAAACTGAGTATCTCTCTGATGAATATTTAAAGGGTATTTTATACCTTTTAATTTTTATCCATAAAATAGGAGTCTGATTCAAAATGGTCCAACTTGACCTTAAAAAGCAAAATGTGACACTTATTCAGATTAGAGGAATATAAAGACGAATTTAAAAAATAAGAGAGAGAGAAATTAAAACTTGCTCATTTAATCGTAAGTTGGTGCTTTTGGTTTTAGTTATATGAAATTTTCATTTCATTTCTCCATTTCTTCAGTTATTAAAAAAGAAATGATATCGACTTTAAAATAACTTTTAGTTGTCTACTAAATCCTGCAAATCAAATGGAGTTAAATAAGAAAATTGATTTATTTTTAACATTTAACAATTTATGGTGGAGATATAATGAAGAGTAGTAGATTAGAATAAATTAAAAACTCCACTTTGCAACTTGAAGAGTTGATTAGACTAGAAATAAGAAGGCTTCAAATTGAATTAAGAAAGTGAGGACTGATATTTATGATGGATTATGATAGTGAGGTGACAGAACAATCCGTTGTTATATTTTATGATAAGGTGCACTTATCTGGATGGTGGAGCTGGGCGTAGGAAAGAGGCAGAATGAAAAAGTGAGGTGAGTCAGCACCTTTTGTGTGTGTGTGTAGCTCATGTAATAAGTTTTTGGCTATAGCTTGCAATCAAGATAATGGGCTAGCGATTGCCTTAATTTAGTGCCGAACGACCACTTATGTCAGAACCCCATACTCTAAAAATGTGGGTGACATATAGTGAATCTCGAAAATTGATTCGTAGATCGTGGTAATGGGCCACGTGGAACTTAGTTCGAAGGGGAGATTGCTGGGTACGAACAAAGTCCGAGTCTACATATATGGTGTGGGGATCTCTTAATGGGGAGAAATTCAAAAATAGTCAGATTTACAAGTGGTAATTGAAAAATAGCCACAATTTCAAAAGTAATTGAAATTTAGCCACTTTTCATGTAAAGATAAATCTGAACGAAAACACTGTTCTAAATCCGGAAAATATTCCAGCATAATATACTGGAATTCCAGTATATTATGCTGGAATTCCAGTATATTATGCTGGAGTTCAAGTATATAATTATACTTGAACTCCAGTATAATATACCGGTCCAGCATAATATGCTGGAAGTTCATATACAAGTACTCCAATTTCCAGTATAGTATGCTGGAACTTTCCGCATGTTGGAGTTCCAGCATAATAAGCTGGAAGTTCATACACATGTGCACTAATCTCCAGTATATTATGCTGGACCGGTCTGTATTGTAGCAAAATATTGGCTATTTTTTAATGGCTTTGCAAACGCTAGCTATTTTGCAATTACCAGTCCGAAAGCTGGTTAGCCCGTGCTATTTTTACCTCTTAATGGTGTGAGGTCTTTTGGAAAAAATCGTACGGACTTGGCCCAAAACGGATAATATCACACCATGTTAAGAGTATTTTTGGAACGTTTTAACCTAAGAGAGATAACTAAAAGTGTCTCAAATTTGGTTCATAAAAATGTAGAGAAAACTACCCTCTATAGCCCCTCAAAATTTTAATAGCCCATATTTTTTCTCACTTACATGAAATGGCCCTTCGGCCCAAACATATTACATCTAATAACCCGAAATATCTATTTTGTATATTTTTTATATAGTGACAGTCTATTTTGTATATTATTTGCATAGTGAGAGTCTATTTTGTATATATTTTGTATAGTGACAGTCTATTTAGTATATTTTTTGTAAAGTCAGTCTATTTTGTATTTGTTTTTTTGTATAGTGACAGTCTATTGTATATAAATTGTATAGTGACAATCTATTTAGTATATTTTTTGTATAGTGACAATCTATTTTGTATAGTGACAGTCTATTTGGTATATTATTTTGTATAATGACAATCGTTTTGTATATATTTTGTATAGTGACAATATATTGTATATATTTTGTATAGTGACAGTATATTGTATATAAATTTATGCTTCATCAACAAAAGGATAAAAAAGGGTTTCCCATATGTAAAATTCAACCGTCAAATTTTTTTCCTTCCGAAATGTCACTTCTTTTAAGCCTCTTATTTACGGTTCCTTCTCTTCATCTTCTTCCTTACATACGTTACATAGACGAATGTCCCCTAACCAGATTCTGAATCAAGAGAGAGAGAGAGGCGATCTTTTCATCGGAACATGTTTCAACAGCGTTCTTCAAGCTTTGGTGCTTCATCAACAAAAGGATTGATCAAATGGTAGTTATTCCCTTTATTTGATGGGCAAACAAATTTCCACAATTTATCCACCATTGCTTTTCTTTGATCTTGAACCTCTATACCAATAGGTTTTTCTCTTCCCAGAAATATGGACTAATCATGAGCATCCCAGAAAATTTCATTCCTAGAGCTACGACTGATTTTCTAGCTTTGATTCCCAGTAATGTGCGGTGAGGGACCTAGAGCTTCGTCTGATTTTCCGGCTTTGATTCCCAGTAATGTGCGGTGAGGGCCGGAGGAGCAGAAAGAAAAATAGCCCTTATTATTATTTTTAGGCTATGACTTATATGGGGTCATTTTATGGCTACCGGGTGATATAAATTCTGGCTGAGTGGCTACAAATAAATTTTGCTCAAAAATGTAATCAGCGCAATTTATCCAAAGTTTTGAGTAGTTTGAGCTGGACCATATGATTCAATTTACGCAACAAACAAGTTAACCCGTTTAAAAAGACTTGTCAAGAGTCAAAACATAACTAAACCAAAAACATCTGTTGATTTATTACAATAACCATGATATGAATTTTTTTGTTTGTTTCTTTGATAACTGAAAAACAAAAATGAAGTGGTAAAAGTTAGACGACTTGAGTTATGACACATGGTCTAGCCTAATTGTTTGATCCAACTCATTTTTACCTAAATAAATGTGAAATAGTTTATAACCTTATTCAACCTATTTTAATCTATCAAAACTTAGTCCAACTAACCTCTTCTATGTAATTAGGGCTGCTTATCGGGCGGTTATTTATGATTAACGGTTCGGCTTATCGGTTATCGGTTATCGGTTATCGGTTTTTAAATGTATTAATCCGCTAGTCACCCGATAAGATATTGGGCGGATTGGTATCCGTTTAGCTATTATCGGACGGTTATCGGGCGGTTTATCAGTCTATTTATATATCTTCTATGTATGGTTACATATTTTCCTGAAGATACATATGATATTCTTTGACTTTTATAAAAATAATTATGCCATTAGATGTTTCGTGACTTGACTGGAATTGCTACTGATTCATCCACCGAATTAATGAGATGCATTATTACCTTTATTAACAGTATAAAATAACTACAGAACTAACTAAATTCTGTTTTTCACTTTGTGAGTTGGTTTAGGCTGATCCTCACTTAAGCTTAAGGAAATCCATATAAAAATAAACTAGTGTTCGAAAAACAAATAGCAATAGAAAAGAGGTAGCAGACTAGCTTGCTAGTGTTCGAATTCTTACCACATATATTAGAACTGAATCGAAATCGAATTAGAAAGTAAATTTATTTCCTGACAAAGTATGACGAGGAAAATGACATTCTTCTGCCACGAAATTTTTCTTTTAATCCCCAGAATAATTTTGACATTTTTTCAAACTTCTACATAGATTTGGTCTATTTTATCAATAGCAGAACTAAAGATTCGACCATCAAGTAAAGATTCGAAAATGAGAAGAAAAAAACTTACCGTCTGCTACTCTGGCTATGGCCATAACTGAGAGTCTGAGATCTAGTTATGTGATTAGAGCTATAGAGCTATGGAGGAAAGACCCTTGAGAAAAGAATAGGAGGAGAGAGCGAGAGGCAGCGGCCGGAGAAATCGGGAAGTCTAGATTTTAGGGTTTCTAAATTCTAAATTTCTAATAGAGTAAATTGTACTATACATCTTTTTCTTTATATTTAATACAATGGTGAATGAAGACCACTAAGGCACTAACCGGGAAAAATAGGAAAGAAAAGACATGTATTTTGGCTACCAATACCAACACTTGTTAATGGGAAATTGGGAATTGATACTTGACACTTGGCAGAAACTATATCATTAGGGTATATATATATATATCTACCAATACCAACACTTGTTAATGGGAAATTGGGAATTGATACTTGACACTTGGCAGAAACTATATCATTAGGGTATATATATATATATATATATATATATATATATATATATATATATATATATATATATATATATATATATTTTAATGGGTTAACAGATTATCCGTTAAGAAAATTGAATAATCTGCCCCCAAACCAATAAGTCGTTAATAAAAAAATTTCAATCCGTTCTCCATCCGTTAAACTGTTAACCCGATACCAATAAGCCATTAAGCTTCGGTTTCGGTTTGGTTTTCGGTTTCAGTTCAGTTTTGAACACCCCTACATGTAATGGAACTTTTAATCTTAGTTGGTTGTGACTAAGGGTGTGTTTGGTACGAAGGAAAATATTTTTCGAAAAATATTTTTTAATTTTACCATGTTTGGTTGACTTAAATGTTTTGGAAAATATTTTCCTCATTAACTCATTTTCCTCCAATTGGAGGAAATTGTTTTCTCTATCAAAAGAAGGGAAAACATTTTTCAAATTTCTTTTTCAACCTTCCCCATCCTATTCCCTATCCCCATCAACCCACCCCGACCCACCCTCACCCCCGCCCTGTATTTCTTTTTTCATTTCAACAAATAAATATTATCTTTTCATGATATAATTATTTTTTATTTTAACAAAATGTACTTTCTCTTCATAACGTAGAAAAAATATCTTCTTTCGTATCAAAGTATTTTCTTTCCATGATGTAGAAAAAATATTTTATTTCATTTTAACAAAATAAATATTTTATTTCATGTTGTAGAAAAAGTACTTTCTTTTTCAGCCAAAAAGTATATTTTCTTTTTAGTTATCGAACACAAATTTCAACGTTGTTTTTGCGTAAAAAAAGTAAAGCAACACTTTAGTTCCTTTGGATTTGTGTGAAATTTTAGAAGAATAATTAAATTCTTGAAGAAAATAGAGTCCTGAAAACGTTGGGTATTTTGGAGGGGGGAGAGCACAGAAAACATGGCTTGGGGGTGGGGGGTGGGGGGAGGGGTGAGAAAAGTAGCACAAAAAATTATTTTCCTAAAAAATATTTTCTACTCTCTAATTAAACACTAGAAAATATTTTTCGAAATTTTTTTTCACTCATTAACCAAATAAAGAAAAATAAGTGATAAAACCACTCATTTTTCATAAAAACATTTTTCATGAAAAATATTTCCCTTCATACCAAACACACCCTATGAAACCACTGATTTCACTTGGTGAGTCGGAAAATGCCTGACAACTCAATTAATCCGATAAACTACTAGGAGCTCCCTGATAGTAACAAGCTATCAGCCTTGTATTAAGATAGGATAATATTTGGCATAACCCGCGCTAGGTGAGGTATGCACTAAAAGGCGAAACTAGGATTTGAACTTTATGAGTTCGAGATTATATTTTTTTAATTTATTAAATTTTAAATTAATAATTTATAAATATTTATTATAACTTTTAATACAAATACAGAATTTGAACAAAAGTTACTGGATTCGGGCGAACCCGCAACCAACATTGTGGCTCTGCCCATGTGCACTTATGTCCACTTGTCGAAGACACAAGCATTGCTCTAAGTCCCACTGGGTCAAGCAACTTGGTTTTGACACACATATATGCCTCTGAATTAGTAGTCATTAACTAACTCGATTGCTTGCCCCCCCAACTAGTTACCTCTTCGCTTTTTTAAAATGTCCCTTCGTGTTCTCTAATAAATGTCTATTTTTCTAAAAGTAGTTTGGTGGGTTTTACTTTCAATCAGTCACTTTGTCCTTTGTAATTTTCTTTCCAAAATTGGACATATACATCTGATCCACTTTTAGGAGGTCAGTGCTCTTTTGGCCAAAAGCATCTTTTAATCGAAGAACATGTGAAATCTTGTGGCAGTTATATTACAGTCGAATCTGGAATTTAAATTTACTGTGTTCAATTTTTAAGATTATCGGTATTAAATTTATTACTATTAAAATTATGGGTTCAGATCTAATTAATATTTATATGAAGATTTTAGCAGATTTTACATATATATATTGTTGGGTTTAAGCTTCTTAGAGCTTAAAAGAGGGTGAATACGAAATGAAGAAAAAAATAAAAATTTGATTTTCCCTCCTTGACAAAGGGACATTGTCCCATATTGGAGGAGAAAAAGATTTTTGGTGGGTATATATACAATTGCTCTTCTTCTAGCTCTTAAAGAGTTAAGAAGAATGCAAGTCTCGCGCAGTCGTCGTCGTCGTCGTCGCTTGCTAGGCTTCAGCCAAATGATTGATTGATTAATTTTTTGGACCAAATTTATTTGTTAATATTAAGATTAAAGTAATATTATTTTAATCCAAATAGTGAACAATCATAACAGACATTCTGAAGAGTTGCACCTCTTCGTTTAAACTCAACATGTTGGCTATAAATAACAGACTATTCCCTTAAATTTTTCTTTCGAAAATTCTGATTTCTCCTTCTTCTTTCTGCATTGTTTTAACAGAAAATAAAGCAGTACGTGTGATTTACTACTGTTCTTTGCATTCGTTGTCACTGTGATTTGAAGCACCGCTACACCAGTGAGGTTATCTGTTCTATCCTGGGAGCAGGGACGGATGCACGTAGGCTCAAGTGGTGTCACGTGATACCGCCTGATCGGAAAATTTAACTAAATTTGTTTATGGTAGAGGATACATAAAAACAAATAAGAAATAAAATAACTAAAGTGACACCACTTATCAAATCCAGGTCTCAGTTTAGTGGTCCAGTGTCTAGGTCTCAAACTGAAGGTCGGGGGTTCGATACCACATTCTTGAATGAATTCACTCTTTTGGGCATTTTAGCTACTAATTAATAAAGAGATGCTTCGGTCGGGTGCTGGGAGGAGAAAACACTGTGAATTCAGTGGGCTCAGATTAATTCTATTTTTCTGTATTTCTGATTTTACATTGTTTTAATTTTTTGACTATATTTTCGAATACAGAATATATATATACACACACACACACACACACACACACACACACACACACACACACACACACACACACTCCGTGTCGAAATTTATGGGTTTAGATGAACCCGTATCTCAAGTTACATCCGTTCCTAAGGTATATAATCAGTGGCAGACCCAGGATTTTATGCAAGCGGGTTCAATCTTAGAAGTACATAACTTTAGTAGTAAAATAGTAGTTGTCAAGTGGGTTCAAATAAAATATTTATACAAAATTTACACAGCTTTAATCCTAATTTATACATATACACAGTATTATTTTTTGATAAAGCGTGTTCAGTTGAATCCACTTGCCACCACGTACGTCCGCCACTGTATATGATATAAATTAAATGAGAAAATCGTGCTAATTTCACCTAGAATCTCATGGTCATGACTAAAGATGTTGAGATTGGAGTTACAGCTTCACATTACAACTTCTGAAACCAATCTCTCTTTCACTTCTGTCAAACAGCACAAGAAAAAGAAGAGAAGGCTTTATTATAGAGTAGTACTACAATCAAACAGCACAAGAAAAAGAAGAGAAGGCTTTATTATAGAGTAGTACTACAAACTTGTAACATCATTTTCAAGAAGTGAAGCATGAAGTAAGCACAAATGGCTGTAACTAATTTCAATATTTCTTAAGAAATTAATTAACCAAAATTTAATTGGAGGAAACCATGCTAACCTAATAGTCATCAAGCTAGCATGAGTTATTAGCACGTTCTAATTCTTAATATGTAGAATGGAAAGTGACCTAACATGAAAACAAGATTTCTATGTGATCACACCCAACTATGCCTTATAAAAAGGACAAGAGGTCGTCGCAAATATATCCCGGCTAATAAGTTCGGAGTCGAATCCCACAGGAAATTAACCTATCAACCACAGCTGCTAGACTCACACAAATTCAATTAATCAATCTTCAGAAATATTTAAATAACACTTTGGATGTTTATTAACTAAATATTACGTAATGAAAATGTAATAATAAATAACTAATTACGAACAGTTTGTAAACAAGAATTAGAATGATCTAAGGTTGTGATTTCCCCTTTTATCAGAATCTTTTCCGCTACATTTTCTATAAATTAGCCTAAGTCTTCTCTATCGATCATGAGCACTATGACTGTCGTAACTCTCTCTCGAGTAATTACCACAATTTACTAGACATATTCTCCCGAATTACGCTAGCTGGCATTAAGTACGGCTTACTCAGATCGCACCAAGGTTTCATTATCCCTAATCCCACCTTTAAACTTTTCGTATTGATCCCTCATATACGTTAGGAGTGATATTGTTCAACAACTACCTAAATATGTACTCTCTCCCGAGTAATACATACTAAATAAGCACAGCTAATTGAGGGCCCTTCAATCAACTACATGAATAATATAGTTAAACAAATAAAAAAAATACTACGGCAAATTTATATTAATGTAACGAGAAAATCATCCTTCAATAAGTTCCATCAAAACCCTAGATTAGGAGTTTAGCTACTCATACTCATAGTAACAATATCCCAAATATTTTGCATAATTCAATTACAAAGTAAAGATGAAAGGATATAGAAATCGATGATTCTAACTCCCAACGAGTGATTCCACAAGCTATTCTTGTCTCCGGTTGCAAAAGTCACCCAAAAGTGGCGTTTTTAGGTCTATTTATAAGTGTAGGAAAAGACCTAAACGTGTAGGCAACGTCCTAGTCAAACCCGGAGATGAAATAAGTCTTCAAAACTCGGACTGTGCACGCCCAGACCTGGCCTCGCAGGGCCTAACGCCCGGTGGACCTCGCCCCAGGCCTAGCGTCGCCAGGTATAAGGCCTGGTCAAGCTCTCCTTCTGCCCTGCCTCGCCAGGTCTCTCGCCAGCTACAAGCCTGGCGTCGCTAGGTATAAGGCTGCTCTAGGCCTGGCTTCGCTAGGTATAACGCCTGTTGTAAGCCTGGCATTGCCAGCTTCTCCTTTTCAACTGCTCCCGATCACGCTTTCAACTTTTAAGTATCCCTTTTTGCTCTACTTTCATCTCCAATTCACCTACACATAAAATAGACTCTGTTACGCACAATTAAAGTGTAGTTTATCATTAAAGCATATAAAATGCAAGGCAAATTATATGCTAAACTATGGAATTATAGCCACACATCAATATCCCACACTTAAACATTGCTCGTCCTCGAGCAATCAAACTACACTTACAGACACAACCTCACTAAGCAAATCCCTTAACTCATTACACCAAGAATATTTAAAATAGTCTAAGCACCAAGGTGTAACATCCTCGCCTCAAGATTTGACTCAGACTTATTCACAATTCACTTACTTACTCTAACATGGAGGTCAACGACATTACCTTTCCTTTATGAATCACGTGCCCTCACCCAACAAAGAGCTCAGTTCCACACACAATGAATTTTAAGAACGTAGGAACTCAAGATAGAAAAAATTCACTCGCTCTCAGATATAACATTCATATGCCACAAATGATACACCATAGGCTTGCCCGTAGTGTAATACTCTACTAATCGAGCTTATTCAGTCTAAGATCAAATAGGACTTTTATTGGTTGTAATGTAGGCTGCGGGTCGGGTAGGATATATTTGGATATAAGTGACTACACCTCCCTTAAGTACTTTAATACATACACTTTAACATTCAAGCCCATACTTATGTCAAACCAAAACTCCACCTTAACTTCACTTTATATTAGCCCCTACTTCTTTAAGCACCAGTATATCACTAGCCACCACCATCAAAAATTATTTTTCTTACAATACAACTATTTATATATTTTTTTCTTCTTTTCTCTTAATCCAAGTGGCTTTTATTGACATTTTTTTTTTCAAACGGTGCACCTTTCTCCTTATTTCGATTATTCCACTCAAAAGCCAATCCACCACCCCACACTTTAACTTTTTCATAATTCATCACAATTCAAGTGCTCATGAGAGGTGACAAGGTTCAAATATATGGTCGATTCAAATAAAGGGGTACGACTTGTAATGTGGTTACTAAAGAAACAAGATTATAGACTTAAAGGGGTTAACTACGATACATAGCTTTTAGGTGGGTAAACTATATATATCTGGCTTAACAAATAAATGCCTATATTACTTCTCAGACTGAACAAGACTTCTATTTCGCTTTGCACACACACATGGCAAGTTATAGACATCAAATGCAATGCCATATGAGCTGACGAAAGGCCCCATGAAATCGATTCCCCATACATCAAACACTTCTACCTCCTGAATTGGGTTCATAGGCATCTCATGTCGGCGGGAAATATTCTCGGTTCATTGGCATTCATTACAACCTTTCACCCATAAGTGTGCATCTTTGAACAATGTCGGCCAGTAAAAGCTCGACTCCAAGACTTTCGCAACTGTCCTTACTCCCCCGAAATGGCCACCATATGGTGATGCGTGACACGCCTGCAAAATAGAAGATTGGTCTATATCGGGGATACACCTCTGGATCATGTTATCAACACAAATCCTGAACAGATAAGGCTCATCCCAATAGTACATGCGACAGTCGTGAAAGAACTTTTTCTTTTGAACAGAAGAAAGGTCATAGGGGACAATACCGCTTGCCAGGTAGTTTGCAATGTCTGCATACCATGGCGCTACCTCAAGACTCGTGACTAGTAGTTGTTCATCCGGGAAGGTCTCCACAATCTCTTCCACGTCAACCTTCTTCTCGGCTCCTTCCAGCCTGGACAAGTGATCAGCCACTTGGTTCTGCGTTCCCTTTCGGTCACGGATTTCCAAGTCAAATTCTTGCAGTAGTAGTACCCATCGAATAAGGCGTGGCTTTGAATCCTTCATATCAATTAAGTACCTGAGAGCAGGATGGTCAGTATAAATAATTAGCTTAGAGCCTATCAGGTATGGCCTGAATTTGTCAAATGCGAACACCACTGCTAGTATCTCCTTCTCGATCATCGTGTAATTTAGTTGGGCACCACTCAAAGTTCTACTAGCATAGTATATTGGATGCAAGACTTTGTCTTTGCGCTGTCCAAGAACTGCTCCCACAGCATAGTCGCTTGCGTCACACATCAGCTCAAATGATTGCTCCCAGTCAGGTGCAACTATGATGGGTGCTGTCACCAGCCTCTTCTTAAATTCCTCAAAATCTACCCTGTAATCATCAGAAAACACAAAAGGTAATATTTTTCAAGCAATTTACACAAGGGGTTAGCAATTTTGGAAAAATCTTTTATAAATCTTCTATAGAAGTCGGCGTGGCCCAGAAAACTTCTTATTGCTTTGACGGACATGGGTGGTGGAAGATTTTCGATCACATCAACCTTGGCATGATCTACCTCAGTGCCCTTACTCGACACTAGGTGCCCCAAGACTATACCTTCCTGTACCATGAAATTGCACTTTTCCCAGTTGAGTACCAGATTCGTCTCGACACATCTTTTCAGCACTCTTTTCAAATTCCTTACGCAATCATCGGATGAGTCTCCTACCACCGAGAAATCATCCATAAAGACCTCCACGATGTCCTCAACTATATCAGTGAAGATGGCCATCATGCACCTTTGAAATGTGGCGGGTGCATTGCATAGGCCGAACGACATCCTCCGAAAGGCGTAGACGCCATATGGATAGGTAAATGATGTTTTCTCTCTATCTTCTGGGGCAATGGAGATTTGATTATACCCCAAGTATCCATCTAGAAAGCAAAAGTGGGACTTCCCCGCCAATTTATCTAGCATTTGGTCAATGAACGACAAAGGAAAATGGTCTTTTCGGGTGGCCTTGTTCAATCTTCTGTAGTCCATACAAATTCGCCATCCCGTGACTGTTCTTGTTGATATCAACTCATTGTTCTCGTTTTGCACTATAGTCATCCCACCTTTCTTAGGCACACATTGGACTGGGCTGATCCAGTTGCTGTCGGAGATGGGGAAAATAATTCCCGCATCTAACCACTGTAATTACCTGTCTTGTTGTTTTAAGAATTTAAGCCCCGTCTCGTGGCATAAGGCCCTGAGCAGCTTCTTATTATGTGTATTGACTTGCGTACATGGTTGAATTCAGTTACCGGATGATTCGGAGTGATTTGGGACACTTAGTCCCTAAAACGGAAGCTTAAATCTTAGGGTTTTGACCGTAGTTGGAACTGTGTGAAGACGACTCCAGAATGAAGTTACGTCGGTTTCGTTAGCTCCGTTGGGTGATTTTTAACTTAGGAGCATGTCCGGACTGTAAATTTGAGGTCTGTAGATGATTTAGGCTTGAAATAGCGAAAGTTGAATTTTTGGAGTTTTGGACCGGAAGTGGACTTTTTGATATCGGGGTCGGAATGCGATTCCGAGAGTTGGAACAACTCCGTTATGTTATTTGGGACTTTTCTGCAAAATTTGACGTCATTCCGGGTTGGTTTGATAGGTTTCGGCACGAGTTTTTGAAGTTGGAAGTTTTGGAAGTTCAGAAGTTCGATTCATGGTGCGGTTCATAGTTTCGACATTATTTGATGTGATTTGAGACCTCGAGCGAGTCCGAGTTAGGTTATGGAACTTGTTGGTATGTTTGGATGTGGTCCCGGGGGCCTCAAGTGAGTTTCGGATGGGCTACGGGTCATTTCCCTCCTATTTTGAACTACTGTTCTGTCTTCTGATGTTCTTCTTCGCGAACGCAAAGAGTATCTCGCGTTCACGAAGTGTTACTGCTGAAAACCCCATATTTCTTCTTCGCGTTCGTGTTCAACCTCACGCGTTCGCGAAGGTTTGCCTTTTTCCTCCATCGCGTTCGCGAAGCTCTTCATGGCAGCCTCATATTTCTTCTTCGCGTTCGCGTTTGCGTTCAATGTCTCGCGTTCGCGTAGGTTCTGTCCCTTGTTCTTCGCATTCGCACTCCTTCCCTCACGTTCGTGAAAGGTTTTTCTGGACAACCTTACCTTCCTTCTTCGCGAACGCAAGCCTTTCTCCGTGTTCGCGATGCTTTCAGACCTGAGCAGATTATAAGTTTTCCAAATCGAGGGTTAGGCCATTCTTATCTCATTTTGACTTGTAGAGCTTGGTTTTGAGCGATTCCTTGTGGATTTTTCAATAAAATCGATTGGGTAAGTGTTCTTCACCTAGAATCTATTTATTTTCATGATTCTATCTTTATGTTTATCATTGAAATTGAGTTTTGAGTTGAGGAAAATGGTGGTTTTTGAAGAAAATTTTCAAAATGAAATATCACGATTTGAGGGACGAAATGGTATCGAAATTTGATAAAATTGATATGGTTGAACTCGTATCGGAATGGGTATTCGGATTTCATAAAAATATGTCGGGTTCCGAGAGGCGGGCCCCGCGTTGACTTTTGTTGACGTTTTAGAATAAAATTTTAAGTCGACGTATTATTATCCGGAATTGTTTTCGATGAATTTTAATAAAGTTATACAATTAATTTGGATAGATTTGAATGGCCCGGAGTCAATTCAAGCAAGAAGGCGATTTTGGAATATCGGTATAACTTCAAAGAGGTAAGTGTCTTGCTTAACCTCGAGTGGGAAAATTTCCCCTTAGGCATTGAGTCTTATGTGCAATTTGTGTAATTGAAAACCATGTACGCGAGGTGACGAGTACGTTCTTGGTTTATATGTGCAAATTTTATTGAGTTAAAGTCTTGAGCATATTGTGTAATGAATTGGATAATTGTTGGCATATATTTAATCATCTACTTGTCGTGCCTAAATCCTTGTTGTTGACTCTGTTGTTATATGATAATTTGATGTGATTGTTATTTGATTATTTATGAAATTTCGTGAATTTGCTGGTTTGATAATTATTTGAATTTAATTTAATTTTTTATTTTCCCCTCTGCAAATAATTAATTAAATGAGCTTAAGAAGAGGTGTTTATATAATTATTGAAAATTTGATTTTTATGAAGACTTTGCTTTATGTTGAGTAATTTCTATCTCTATTGATTGTTTTTGGGTGTTGTACGCATTGTGTGGAGCTTTTGGCTATTTGTTGTGAAATTAATTGACTTGGTTGTAGCTTGGTTGTGGCCATTGGGCAAATTGTGATATGAATTGATTTTTGTTATGTTGCTGTGATAATTTTCCGTGTAAATTATTGTGGTGTGTGAGTTGTTATTTTGGGGAGATAAGGGTGGCATTTCATCGTTGATATTATGTGGTTATAAGGGTGGCATTTTACTGTTGTTGTGTTTGTTGGAATATTGTCTGGGCGGAGCGATAAGGGTGGCTATAGGAGCGATAAGGGTGGCTATTGATATTGTCTGGGCGGAGCGATAAGGGTGTTTATAGGAGTGATAAGGGTGGCAGTAGGAGCGATAAGGGTGGCTATTGTCAGGGACGATATGTGATGATGTGGGGTTGTGGTGTTGATAATTTTCATGCGATGTTGTGATTTTCTTGTGTTTATTTTTATACCTTGTGCAATTTGTCTTGTTGTTGATAAATTGATAACAATATGATTTAAGTTGAATTTGAGAGCCTGTGGCTATTGCCATGCGGATTACAAAATGAAATGTGGGCACGAGGTGCCGTGAGTAAATAATGAGGATATTTGGCACGTGAATTGTCCGTGCAGTTGTGATATGAAATGTGGGCACGAGGTGCTGTGATAAAATGATAATGATATTTGGCACGTGAATTGTCCGTGCAGTTGTGATATGAAATGTGGGCACGAGGTGTTGTGATGAAATGATAATGATAATTGGCACGTGAATTGTCCGTGCAGTTGTGATATGAAATGAGGGCATGAGGTGCCGGAAAAATATGATGATTTAATTATGGGCACGAGGTGCCGTGGAAATGTGAAAATGGGCTGAGACCCGTGTTTACGAAAAATATGAAAATGGGTTGAGATCCGTATTTTTATGATTATGAAATGAGGTGTCACATCGTGACTTTTTAATCGAAAGAATTATATTTAAAATATTTATTTTGAAGGATTTTTACTTAGAAAGTATTATATGAAAGAATTGTATTTGAAAAATATTTATTTGAGGAAATTATATTTGAAAAGATTTATTGAAAGAATTATATTTGAAAAATAATTATTTGATAAAATTATATTTGAAAGAGAGTTATCTGGAAGAATTATATGTGAAAGATATTTATTTGAAGGACTTGATTTAATTGGATGTAATTGTGTTTATTAATTGTTGAGTGATATTAATGGTATTCTTGTTATCTATTGTGCATATCACTGGTTGTTTTATCCCTTATTATTATTATTATTATTATTATTATTATTATTATTATTATTATTATTATTATTATTATTATTATTATTATTATTATTATTATTATTATTATTATTATTATTATTATTATTATTATTATTATTATTATTATTATTATTATTATTATTATTATTATTATTATTATTATTATTATTATTATTATTATTATTTGTTTCCTATTATTTTGTATATTATATTGCACAGGTTATTAGACTAGTGAGTGTCTTGACTGTACCTCGTCTCTACTCCATTGAGGTTAGTCTTGATACTTACTGGGTACCGACCGTGGTGTACTCATACTACACTTCTGCACATTTTTGTGCAGAGCCAGGTATTGGAGATATCAGACTTGAGCAAAGTTAAAGCGCGATCGTAAGGATTCAAGGTAGAGCTGTTTGGCCGTCGCAGTCCCTTGGAGTCTTTTCATTTCGTTGTACTGTAATCAAACAGTAGTGTATATTCGGTCCTCGTGACCATTCCATGTATTTAGTTAGAGTTTGTGAGTCAGTACTACCAGTCTTGGGAGGTTGTGTATTGTAACTATTTCCGCTGTTAGTTTCAAAAACAAAAATGGCTTCAAAAGGTAATCTAAATCGGCTTACCTAGTCTTAGAGACTAGGTGCCATCACGACGCATGTGGTGGGATTTTGGATCGTGACAACCACTTTATCACCTCCTATTTCACAACTTCCTTCATGTTGGGGTTCAGCCTTCTTTGATGTTCTCTAGAAGGTTTGTGGCCATCTTCTAGTAGAATCTTATGCATACAGAAGGCCGGGTCGATACCCTTAATATCTATGATGGTCCAACCAATTGCAGTTTTGCACTCATTCAATACCTGCAAAATATGTTCTTTCTGCATATCTAACAAACCAGATGAGATAATAACAGGTAAAGTTGAGTTAGGTCCCAAGAAATCATACCTGAGGTGAGGTGGTAGCGGCTTCAACTCCAACTTTGGTGGCTTTTCTATCGATGGCTTAGCTGGAGGAATTTTTCTTTCTTCTACGTGCAAAGGCTCAAATTCGAGCTTTCTTTTTCAAAACCCTTGGCCTTCAAGAGCCAACACCCATTCTGCCAAATCCTCTCCATTTACTTCATCTAAGTTCATGAGACAAGCTGCTACAGGTTCTTTAGCGTTCAAGGTTTCATCTTCCTCCTCCAAAATTACATCCACGACTTCTATTAGAGAGCAATTAGCAAATTAACTTGGTTGCCGTATAGATTTCTGCACGTTGAATGTTATTTCTTCATCATTTAGTCTCATTTTGAGCTCTCTAGTCTCACAATCGATTAAAGCTCTCCCAGTGACCAAGAATGGTCTTCCCAAAATTATGGGAATCTCCTCGTCAACCCGACAATCTAGAATGACAAAATCCGCTGGGAACACAAACTTCCCAACCTGTACTAATACATCATCAAGGATACCAGAGGGCCTCTTCACTGTCCGTTCGGCCAGCTGTAGTAACATGGAGGTAGGTCTAGCTTTTCCAATGCCTAACCTTTTGTAGATAGCTAAGGGCATCAAGTTTATGCTTGCCCCCAAATCACAAAGTGCCTTAGCAAATGCATAGTTGCCTATTGTTCATGGGATTGTGAAACTCCCTGGATCTGATAACTTCTCAGCTATGGGTCTCGTCACAACAACACTACATGTCTGAGTCAGTATAACCGTGGCCAAGTCTTGAAAGTCGAACTTACGAGACATCAAGTCCTTCATCATTTTTGCATAACCAGGCATTTCCTTTAAGGCGTCAATCAATGGAATGTTAACCTGAATCTGTTTCAACATCTCCAAGAATTTCTTATACTGCTCATCTTTTTGATATTTGGCCAATCTCTGGGGGAAGGGTGCTGGAGGCCGCTTATTTCTTATGATTTGATTTTGAACCTGCTCTGGCACTGTTTCTACTGCCTTCTCTTGCACTGACTCAGTTTTCTTTGCGACCTCTTTTTCTTTGCTTGATTCAGCTGGCGCATGTTGTATTGTCACCTCTGTCAACCCTGTTTAATCATCTATCTCAATGGGTACTGGCACAAATATTTCAGTAGGCCGGCTTTCTCGAGCCATCTCTTGCTCCAGATCTAGGTCTATACCATTCCGTAGACTCACTATCAATAGCTGTTTCGGGCCCTGTTCTTTTGGATTGACTTATGTGTCCACAGGTAACGTCCCTTGGGGACGATTGTTTATAGACATAGAAATCTGTCCTAATTGAATCTCAATACCCTTTATCGCTGATTCATGTGAGTCTACTCTCTGTTGTATTTTTTCTGTGGACCCAATTAGTTGTTGCAGCATTCTGTTTTTGTTGTCCAACATTCCCTTAAGTTCAGTAAAACCATCATCTTGTCTCATAATATGTTGTTGTTGAGGTTGTTGATAAGCCAGCTGCTGATTTTGCTGGTTGTAACCCTGTTACCTTTGGTAAGGCACAACTTGACCCAGTGGTTGCATAACTCTAGGATTATTGTTGTTATTATACTGCTACTGCGCTGGTCTATATTGTTGATTCTATTGACCCTACTACTTACCACCTTGCCTCTGTCCCCCATAGTTGGCTACATAATTCATATCTTCCTGATAGTGCTGGTTGTCACCTTCCACACTCCACGAGCAAACACATGGTTGGTTAATGCATGGTGTACATAAGCCCTCATTAGTTGTGTCAACTATGTGAACCTGTTGCTTCTGGCCTGATTCATCAATCTTCTTGGTAAGGGTACTCATTTGTGTCATTAGAGTGGCCATATACTCAGCTATGGAGTTGTTTGGATCCAAAGCCACTGAGTGAACTACAGGAGTGATTGTAGAGGCTATTGTCATCCATCCTGAGTTTTGGGCCATCTTATCAAGTAGGGTCTTGCATTCTCCGAATGTTTTACTCAAAAATGCTACACCTGCTGAAGCATCAACATTGGTCTTTAAGCCGTCAGCCAGTCCCGTGTAGAATCTCTGCCCCAACATCTGATCTGGAATGCCATGATGTGGACACTTAACCAGCATACCCTTGAACCTATCCCATGTTTCTTGTAGTGGTTCTGTTGGTCTCTGCCTGTAGCTCAATATATCATCAATCTGTTGGGCAATTTTATTGGGTGGGTAGAATTTGTTCAAAAATTGCTTGACTAATTCCTCCCAAGTAGTGATGAAGTTTATGGGGAGTGAATTAAGCCAAGTTTGAGCTTCTCCTGTCACTGAGAATGGGAACAATAACATCTTTATTGCGTCTGGTGTCACGTTAGGTTGCCTTTGCGCGACACATATCGACAGGAAATTCTTCAGATGCTGCTGAGGATCTTCAATGTGTGACCCTAAGAATAGTCCCTTGTTCTGCAACAAATGTAGCATGTTGTTTGTGATTTGAAACGATTCCGCTTGTATTTAAGGGAATGCAATTACGGTTGCCAGATTGTCGGCGGTGGGTTGTGCCAAATAATATAATGCTGCTTTTGGTACAAGAGGCACCATACCCTGATTGTTTGGTTCATTCGCATTGTTTCTGTTTTGATTGGATTTTCTATTCCGTCATCCATGTCTGGTTCGATTTGTTCTGTCAAGTTTTGTTGCTATTTGCTTTTCTTGTTTGCACGATTTAGTGCCTTGAAGACTTTCTCACGATCTGATAACGCTTCGAGCAGTTCACCAGTTCTTGAGGAGTTCCTAGGCATGCACCTATAACACCCAAGACTACAAACGTTAGAATTTTAATATATTTGATTTAGGATGAAGAAAATTGACTACACTAAGAATTCTAGCACTTCTTTTAGCTGCAATTAATAACACTGTTAACTCCCCGACAACGGCGCCAAAATTTGATCACGCCCAGCTATGCCTTATAAAAAGGACAAGCGGTCGTCGCAAATATATCCCAGCTAATAAGTCCGGAGTCGAATCCCACATGGAATTAACCTATCAACCACGCTATTAGACTCACACAAATTCACGCAATCAATCTTCAGAAATATTTAAATTATACTTTGGATGTTTATTAACTAAATATTACGTAATGAAAATACAATAATAAATAATTAACTACGAAGGGTTTGTAAACAAGAATTGGAATGATCTAAGGTTGTGATTTCCCCTATTGTCGGAATCTTTTCCGCTATGTTTTCTATAAATTCGCCCAAGTCTTCTCTATCGATCATGAGCACTATGACTGTCGTAACTCTCTCCCGAGTAATTATCATAATTTACTAGATATATTTTCCTGAATTACGCTAGTTGGAATTAAGTACGGCTCACTCAGATCGCACCAAGATTTCGTTATCCCTAATCCCACCTTTAAACCCTTCGTATTGATCTCTCATATACGTTAGGAGTGAT
The DNA here is from genome assembly GCF_000390325.3 of Nicotiana tomentosiformis. Taxonomy (NCBI): domain Eukaryota; kingdom Viridiplantae; phylum Streptophyta; class Magnoliopsida; order Solanales; family Solanaceae; genus Nicotiana; species Nicotiana tomentosiformis. Next base: position 3,064,827 of record NC_090813.1, read on the forward strand.
GTTGTTCAATAACTACCTAAATATGTACTCTTTCCCGAGTAATACATACTAAATAGGCACAACTAATTGAGAGCCCTTCAATCAACCACATGAATAATATAGTTGAACGAATAGAGAAAATACTACATCAAATTTATATTAACATAACAAGAAAATCATCCTTTAATAGGTTCCATCAAACCCTAGATTAGGAGTTTAGCTACTCATACTCATAGTAACAATATCCTAAATATTTTGCATAATTCAATTACAAATTAAAGATGAAAGGATGTAGAAATCGATGATTCTAACTCCCAAAGGGTGATTCCACAAGCTATTCTTGCCTCCGGTTGCAAAAGTCCCCCAAAAGTGGCATTTTTAGGTCTATTTATATATGTAGGAAAAGACCTAAACGTGTAGGCAAAGTCCTAGTCAAACCCGAAGACGAAATAAGTTTTCAAAACTCGGACTGTGCACGCCCAGACCTGGCCTCGCGGGGCCTAACGCCTGGTGGATCTCGCCCCAGGCCCTGCCTCGCCAGGTCTCTCGCTAGCTACAAGCCTGGCGTCGCTAGGTATAAGGCCTGCTCTAGGCCTAGCTTCGCCAGGTATAACGCCTGGTGTAAGCTTGGCTTTGCCAGCTTCTCCTTTTCAACTGCTCTCGAGCACGCTTTCGACTTTTAAGTATCCTTTTTTGCTCTACTTTTATCTCCAATTCACCTACACATAAAATAGACTCTGTTACGCATAATTAAAGTATAGTTTATCATTAAAGTATATAAAATACAAGGCAAATAATGTACTAAACTATGAAATTATAGCCACACATCACTATGAATGATAATCTTGATTCTTAGCTTGTTCACTTGAACTGAGGTACAAAGAAAACATCTCCCTTTTTTATGATCTTCACGTGCAATAAGGGTCATGTCAAGTATGATAATACATATATTTTTGTTTTATAGATAGGGAAAGGTAAAAGAAAGAGCGATATATATATATATATATATATATATATATATATATATATATATATATATATATATATATATGACAATCAGGGGCGGACGCACATGGGTTGAAGTGCTTCAGCCGACACCATTTCGTCGGAAAAAATATTAAATGTTTATACTAATATTCTGTAAAAATGAAGCAATATATAATAATGACACCGCTTTTTGGCAAAGAGTACTTCTTGGTCCATTGGTTATGCCCATATTAATTTGGGCTTGTAAAGGTCGTAGACTTGAGTCTGGACTTAGACATTCTTCTCCTTTTTTTGTTTTTTGAATATTTTTGAGCGAGCATTTTTGTTAAAAATTTTAGGCTAAGAAAAATTAAACCTACACCTCTATTTGCAATAATATTCAACTAATTCATCAGGTCAATACTTTCAACTTGTTGAAAAATGATATTAAATAATAATATTTTTTATTTTTTATTTATATAAATACGACATCACTTAGAAAAAGGTCTTGATGACAATGGTACCAAAGTCTTCAAAAAATAGACCTAAAATTCTAGTATTCTACCAAGCGAACCTTTAATAACGCCAATCTCATAGGATCTTGTGGAAAAACACTAAGTCATAATCAATTGATATCCCTAGCTTGTTTCTCCGCTTCTTGAGTTGCTTTCAGTCTAAAGCTTTTCTTAATATTCCTGTTTTTGTGGGGCACATAAATCTCCTAGCTAGCTCCTATGCTGAATGATAGCATAAGTAGTACTCTATATGTCTCATTATTTGTGACAAGAATATCTTTTAAAATGTGTTTATTAAAAATGATACATTTCTATAGTTTAAGAAATTCTTAGATTATCATATCATTTTACTTCCTAGCAGGTACCCGCTCTTATTTTCAAGTTCATGAATCTCATTTTTTATGGAGGTTACTTCATATATATAGATATCTTTGGCGGAGGCGGATCTAAGATTTCAAGAGAATGGATGCAATATTGTGAAGATGCGGATTTAGAATTTATATTTGACGAGTTTAACTTTAGTATCTACTATGTATCCACTACACTTTTGAAATTATAGGTTCAAAATTATATTCTTTTTAAAATTTTAGTAATTTTCATGTATATATTTATACTCTGTGCCGAAAATAAGACCGTCCGGAGTGAGATTTGAACCACCAATTTCACTCGTAGAGGTGCACCCAATAATAGTCTTTGAGCATGGGTTCTAGCACATATAAATCAATAATTTTCAAAAAATATAACATTATTATACATGGTTTAGGGAGATAAGTATGGGTTCACGTGAACCCATACCCTAAGACTTAGATACGCCCCTAATCTTTGGGTGATATGTTGGTGTACAAATATCTTTAGGTTGTTTGTATATATAAGTTAAACTCATTGAAATTAATCTTACACTTCAAACCAACTAGACTTATAGTCTAGTACGGGAGTCTTCAAAAAAACATTATATCAATTCTCACTGTCCTCGTTCCCTTTCCTTTCCCTTCTCCCCTGCAAATGAAAAAAAGTTATTAAAAAAAAGGGAAATATTACGCTTCATCTTCAAAAGATATATTTTCCTATGTTTATGGATAGGGGTGTACATGGATCGGGTTGATTCGGTTTTGTCAGATTTTTTTGTTATATGAATATTATTTCAACCTTACTTTATTAAAGTTACAGATAAAGTTTTGATAAGTAAATATATGTTTAGTAAAAATTAAAAAAACAGACAAATATATGGTCTATAAAATATTCTTATTGGAGAATATTTTTATTAACACATGATAGTTACTTTTTTAGTCATCTAACAATAACTTTTCGTTGATGTACGTTTTCAAGGTCAATCGAGTTTAATAATTAAACATCAATATGATACATAAATACAATCGAATTTAATAATTAAATATCAATATGATACATCAATGATATGATAGATCTTGATATATGAATATGGGAGAACAAAGAGATTGACGCATTTCAATAACACTTGATAAGAAAGTGATGATACAATCCATTATTTAAAGTAAATAAAAATGGATGCACTTCATAGTTCTATTAAACATTACATCCCATGAGAGGATTCCAAATATTTCTAGATATTTTTTAAAGAAAATTCTATATAAGATCTTAATAGTATATATAAAAATTATATATTTATATGTCGGTTTAATTTGAGTTCTTTTACTCAATACCAAATCAAATCAAACCAAACCTAATCAATTTTTTTAATCGATTTGGTTTGACTTTTCGATTTGGTACGATTTTTTTGTTCGGTTTGAACACCCCTATTTATGGAAATCATGGACGCCAATTCACATAGAATCGTCCTTGTAATTCAGAATCTTTCTCAAGTTGCCAACTTGGTTTCCAACAGTAAGAAAATATGGAGGCAGACATAAACCCTAGAGCACTTTCAATTTCAACCATCAACATGTCTTTAGGCCACTGAGCAAAGGCCTAATGCCTCGTTAGAAAATTATTGCCTATATATAATTGGAATCTTTACAAAAATAGCCGATCATATTAATTATTTACTTTTTCTAGCTATATACATAAATTATATATTAATTATACATAATTATACACATATAATAAATAAATTATGCATGTATATTATACATTCACTGACTATTTTTAGTTTAAGTGATAGGGCGAGCCGCTATTTGGGTTAATTCTTCTATATAATTCAGCATCTCTCATAGTATTGGACCGACTCTTAGGTCCTGTGGCACAACCCCCCAATTTCATTCACTGTTGCCTAAGACTTAAAAGAAAAAAGAAACAAATGCCATCTAATTGTCCAGAATAATAAGGCAAACAGCATCAACATGTAGAAAGAAAGACCAAACAAAGACAATTAATAGTCAAAACTAGAATAGAATGTAAATTGGAGGGGAACATGATAAGTTGAAATTTTCCTTATATAGCCAGGTTTAGGAACCCCTTTGGCTCTTCTCTTTTGTGCTACCTCCCTCCTAAGGTTTACATACCCCTAAAAAACCTTGTGTGTTTTTCTCTTAATCACCTTATTGTTATAGGATATATTACTATTCATATAATGATATAGTGGTGGGAAAAAAAGAACGATCTTTTCGAATTTCAGCTTGATTGTCTCCTTTTCATCGGCATAGGCAATAATATGTGCCTCCACTTTTTTTATTTAAAATAATATTTTATGGTTTTGCTCCTTCCATTGGTTCTTTTAAAACTATATTCATTTGCACTAGAGAAAATAAATAGTAAATTTAGGGAATCCATATTTGGAGGGATGTCTCAAGGGGATGTACATGTGGGGTTCAAATAAGATATCATAGACAGAATGAAACATGATTCTTCTCCAAAAAAGGAAAAAAAAATGACGCGATTATTTTAAATAACAGTAATAAAAGTTGGTGCATAATGATGTTGTCTATTAGAAACAATCTAAACCAGTCCTTAATTATATGGTGAGGCAATAAGGGGTACTAGTGGATACATGTATTTTTCCTAAAAGTATCCTCATGGGACCTAGAATTCAACCAAATCAAAAACCTAAACTTAGATTTGTTCAAGAAATGGAGATGATTTCTTCAAAGAATTTTATAGCTACTTGCATACAAATCTTTCCAAGAAGTAATGAGAAACTTTGACGTGACAGCTGATGCTAAATTAGGGTGTTGGAATATGAAAATTATTAGTCTATATTTTTAAAAAAATATAATTTTCCAGGGTTCACTAGGGGTGTTAGTATTTATCTTCAAAAATAGGAGGGGATAGCCTTACCTCCAACGATTACAACACAAGGATATAGATATCCTTACCAAAAAACATAGAAGGGTGACTACATACACTTCACCTCTGTGTGATACAATCACAACTTGGTTAGCTTACAAAGAAATTTGTCTTATCATACTTTGTCCTAATACTAGGCATCCACAATTTATCCATTATGAAAGGACCTTTGGCACCTCTAGGAAGTTGTTGAAAGGAAAGATATATGTTACTGCCAGAGGTGGTTGTGGCTAATTTAGCTAGGTAGTAAGCCACTTGATTTGCTTCTCTATAGCAGTGCATAGGAGTGATTTTGGCTTGGTTCATAAACTGTGTAATATTCTCGATGATCTTCTTCATTTTGTAGTTGTCCGTATTTTCTTCTTTTAAAATGTTTGTCACCAGAAGGGAGTCCAACTATATATTGAAATTAGAGTAACCATTTTGTATGCACCATTTGATCCCAAATAAAGCAGCTTGGGCTTCTGCATCGTTATTGCTACTGCATTTGGCTTGGACCGAGAATGCCATAATGAAATCTCCCTGATCATTTCTCATAGTACCACCAAGACATGCTTTCCCATTCTCATGTATATAGCTACCATTAATGTTAAGTTTGAAGGATCCTTGGAGAGGTTTCCTCCAAGCTACAATAATGGCTTCAGGAACTGGTTTTAATCTCATCATATCATCATAATATTTGACCCAAGGCAAAGTCAGTTTGCACCTAGGGAAGGTTCTATGAACTGCAGCTTGTATGTTCCATATTATCTGTTGCTTCATCTTGTAGAAATTGAATCTATTTTGGTCACCATATTTACATGAGCACCTATTTTTCCAGATCTCCCAACATACAATGATAAGAGTAATTTGTAAAACTTGTTTGTGTATGACATTTTTGCTCCTTTGCTGCCACCAGTAGTTAAACCATCCTCTAATGGGAATATGTTTGTGGATGATGCCCATATGAGTACCAATGAGTTTCCAAATGTACCTAGTTGCATCACTTTCCATGAAAACATATTGTAGAAACTCATTTGAGTGGTTAGTACAACAAACACATCTTGAAACAATTTTTTTTCCAAAGTTAAGAATTACCTCATCAAATAGAAGTATAGACATCCATAATCTCCAAGTTAAGAAGAAAACTTTAAAGGGGATGCTAGGGTGCCATACCTTGCTTAAGAAATGATCTTTAGGCTTGAGATCTCTGAACATGTTTAGAACGGTTTTGTTGGAATACTTAACATTCTCTGTGAGATCCCATATGGATTGATTAGGGATGTCATGCTTTCTAATATTGACATTCATAATGATTTGATCAATGTCCTCTAGGAAGGAGCCTCTGAGTTTATGAATATTCCAATTTCCATGTAGAATGAACTCCTTGACTAGAACTTTAGGACTGTTGTTGGTATATGATAACAAGGATGCCAGAGGGCCCTTACCAGTCCAATTGTCCCACCACATACTAGAATTTTCCAAATTAATAAGCCAGAAGATGTGAGGTTCAGCCTTATCTCTAACCTTTCTCATCTTCTGCCAAATATGAGAGTTACCAAAAGCATTCTTTTTACTCACAGGGTGAGATCTTGAGCAGTATTTATGTATCATGAAAGTAGCCCACAAAGATGGGATGGTCCTGAACCTCCACCGCCTTTTTGTAGCTAGAATATTATCAAAGACATCCATTATTTTCACTCCAATGCCTCCTTCCTCTAAGAGGAAGCATAATATTTTTCAAGATCTCCAATAATAATTCTTATTTTCTCCCGAGTAGCCCCAGAAAAAATTAACAAAATGCTTCTCAATCAAGTTAAAAGTGCTCTTGGGAGGGGACATAGCAGACATAGTATATATAGGGAGAGATTGTAGGACATGTTTAATAAGAATAAGTCTACCTCCGTATGAAAGTATTTTACCATGCCACCCATTAAGCTTCTTAATTATTTTATTAACCAAGCAATCAAAGTAAGCACTCCTCTTTCTCCCTATATAAATTGGACATCCTAAGTATGTAAAAGGAAAGTTCTTGTCCATATGACTTGTAGCATTCCTGATTCTATTAATTCTAGTAGCACAAGTATGAGGAGCAGTTAAAAAGAAACTTTTATCAGTGTTAACCTTCTGACCAGAGCTATTCTCATAGTTCTTAATGGTCTTTATGATTGTCTCGCCCCGTTTTCTCTCGAAAGCGGGCCTCGACGTGTGACAACTCTTTTAAAGGAAGGTATTAAAAGAGAAGAGTCGACACCTAACGATTTTTAAATCACGCTAGGGTACCTATTTGTAAATAACTCTATTTGACTAGCCTGTGTCACCAAAGATCAGGTAAGGGTTTAAATTACCTTAAAGAAAAGGTATTAGGCACTCTTCGAGGTCCATAACTGTGAGTCCCGGCCGAATTTTAAACTATGTGGATTATGTGATTAAGCTAGGTGATTGAATATAGAAAGGGAAACATAGAAGTCGAAGAGTCTTATCATAACACATGAGAATCGGTACAATTCTTTAATGATTACAAGTATACAACTACATTGGTCTATGTTAGGTGACTAAGCGTAAATAACAAGTACTATATAGAGAAAGGGGGGTCCTAAGTTTTAACCTAAAGGATTACCCCGTGCAACATAAATAATACTTCGCAACTCCCTTAAGATAAGGGGTTGCTCATATTATTCAGCAGGCACAAACTATCATCTCCTGCTACCCAATTACTATGTTGAAGTTATTACTTAATGGCGCTCTAATTTAGTTCTAAGTCGTACCCTATGCGTGCACTACCCGTCCCATACCTGCGATCCAGGAGGCTTTGGACCTCTATTTGGGTGGTTCTAGACTTTACCTAGGTTACTCAAAATGATAAAACTAATCGCGCATTCAGAATATATAGGACTTCACATAAAGATAATAAATGGGTCAAGTTCACATCCACACATGAGCAAGGAATGCACACGGGTAGAATTGGCAGTATATATTTTAGGGAATTAAGACGCATTAAGGTCGTTAAGTCATATAGGCATGATTTCTATATGATTGCAGTATTATGCAGGCAGTGCTGCAGTTTCTAGACTAACGAATCTGCAGATGACAGGTGTTATAAACCTATAGACATGATCTCTAAATTATTTATGCAATGAGGCAGTAAACTATTTGAAGGCTTGGAGTTAACGACGTTTGAATTATAAACATGCTTTCTGACGAGGGATAATATTCTATAGGCGGTATTTGACAATTGATCTTGATTTTATAATACTTTATTCCTATAGGCATATCATCTAGGCAGGACAGTGTAACGAAAATAACAGAAGTAGTTGATTAATTAATTAGTTAAGACCCTATAGTTATGATATCTAGATGAGCGTTAACAAAGGCATGTATTATTGCATCCTATAGGCATGTTGTCTAATAACTAAACAAGTAGTTATTGGCGTTTGGTTCCTATAGACATGCTGTCTAATAGTGCACAACAATAGACATGGAAACAAGTACAACACTTACTCAAACTAATATGCCTTGCATTGTGCTCATGTATTAGACAAGTTAAGTGAAGTGTGTGATTTTCTATAGGCATGGTTTCTATGTGTGTACAAAAATAAAGCATGTCGAACAAGGTAGCAAACAAAGCAGGTAGATCCTATAGGCATGCTCTCTACCCGTTTATACGAGCATTAGAAGATAATCGTTTCCCTCTAATTTCATTAACACCCCAGTTATTTGTTTACAAATTATTACAAGCTTAGATTAAAATAATTACAAGCTCAAAAGAATGATCACAAGCCCAACTAGAAGTACCACAGGCCCAACATAAATACAAAATACCCAACGGCGGCTTCTGGGCCTTCAACTAAGCCTGGAGCCTTAGGTGATGAACAAAATCACACTCCAGGTGGTTATTAGCATGCTTCAGTTTTGAGTATCCAACTAGCCCAACAGCTAGGTCCAAACCATAAGACAACTGCCTTGCTTTCCCATGGAATACTTAAATAGCCATAATGACACAAGCTAAGTACTAGGCCAGCTAAACAAACTTTAAGACTTAGAGAATTTATCCCTTAACACTATAGCTGACAGAGAGTAGAGGTTTCCAGACCAAGATACACAAATGAGGCTACACAAAATCCCTTACATGCATATATGGCGTAGATAGAAACAAGCTCTCAACGACAGGTTTAAACATCATAGGACATCAAAAGCAGAAATTCAAGGTAGACATGATTCCAAACTAATCTTATTAGGACTCTAGACGTATGATTCTTGACATAGAGTCCAAAGTCATAATCAGAACAAACAAAGGGGAAACAGTCTCACAAGAAAAACTTTGACAAGAGAGCCTAATGATCATAACTAACTTGTAGAACGTAACAAGTGAAATGTTCAGGCAAATAATACAAAGGTTATAAATCCAACAGGTAAACATCCATGACAAATGAGAATAAGCTAATCTTCATATTAGTAAGGCAAATATACTTCACATGAAGAGGGCTAGGACTTATTCTAGTCGACATAGGGAGAATAGGCTAGACATATATTGGAATTCACCCTAGGAGTCTTAAGCAGTCAATGAGCACACAACATCAAAATAGAGAAACAAGTCGGCCTCGGAATTGTAACAATATTGGCATAGGGAATCCATATAATCACAGGGTGATTTCAGGGAGGTAACAAGTTGTACATGAAAGTCTTAGCAAACACACATTCAAATAAATTCTAGGCATGCATTAGTTCCTTAAGAGAATCTAAGTCATGGATTCATGATAAGCAACAGACCTTAAGTAATCAGTTATACTTAAACATGAAGATGAGCAATCAATTAGGTTGTACACTTATAAGGGTATGTATTAAGGCTAACAGTAGCAAAAGAACATATTAGGCTAAGCATTTAGACAGTATTGTCACATGATTTGCAGAGAAACAACAAGTTATGTATAAGGATTCAACAGGAAGAGAGTAATTATAAGCAAGGACATAGTTCCCTAAGGGTTTTAGTACAAGAAATCAAAACACGGTGCAGCAAGCATCAATCAGGGTTTAATTACAAATCAGGCAGGCATCATGAATCAACTTAGCTAGTCACATATGAGTTAAAATCAAGATCTGAATAGAATTGAAGCTAGTGAAACTACAAAGTAGTACTAAATAAGCAGAATTATATACGTGGCATAATATCAAAATTAACTCAGGGAAATCCAAGTAGCACTAGTGCACATAACATAAACACAAATAGAAAGAAATAGAATTGCGAGAGTATGGGGTACTAACCAGTTGCAAATAAAGTGAATAAAGAATAAAAAACTCAAAATCTCAGGAATAACATCAATTGTAGGAGAATAATGAAACCTCAAATCTCCAGTGCTTTAGAGTTCACAAGAGCCTCGACGTGGGCTCCGATCAGTCCTTGCACTAGAAGAAGCTAATGAACAGATCCCGGTGACCTTGGCTTTCGGCCAAAATTGAAGTCTTAGAATAGTATAGAATGAGTGAGAGTGAGAGAATAGTAGTAGTAACAATAGTTAATTCATAAAAAATTCTTCTCTAGGGGAGACGGGAAAAGAGTTTATATAGTGTTGAATCATGCAAGTAAACAAGGAAAGAAATCAAGTAAACATGAAAAAGAGAGAGTAAAATATCACATGCAATTAGTAAGTAATCGGAAAGGAAAGAAATAAAACTCCAAACCCTAGTTAGGGTTTAATACTCGAAAATCGGTCAACTGGTATGAAGAATCAGGCCCTTTTTCATGTACATGGACGAAATATTGTTCAAATCTCCAAGATTGAGGTTGATTCTAGTCTGATATAGAGATCGTATTTGCCAAAATTAGGCAAATACCTAAGTAATACCATAAAGATGTGACCAGTAGCGGAGAAACATAGATATGGTAAGCAAATAGTGGTGGAATCCCATTATCAACGGGATTAGGAGAGGAAATTAAGGAAAAGGCGGCTAGGGTTCTTCAGAAGAGAGAAGAGAAGTAGAGAGGGTTTAGAGGTGGATGTCTCTGAAGAATGGGGCTAGGGTTTGGGGCGGATGTAATTAAAAATGTGGGGTTATCGTGGACCGTTGATCTTGAGAGATCAACGGTCTGGAATAAAGAATAGGCGGGGTGGGTCGTTTGAAGTGGGTTGAGATCGGGTCAGTCACAAGGGTCGTTTAGATTGGGCTTTGGGGTTATTGAGCTGGCTTGGCGTGTGGGCTGATAGATTGAGTCCGAAATTGGCTCCAAATTGGGCTACAAATTAAATACACGAAAATAATTTATAAGAGGTAATTAACAAATAATAAAAATATTATTTATGTAGTAATATACTTTTAAAATAACATTTTAATATTATAAAAATATAAAATGCTAGTTGTCACAAATAATATAATAAAAATATAATTATGCGCAACATATAGGCTATTAGTGAAAAATTATGTAAAATAGCTTAAAATATAAGTATAATTATATAAGATAAAGTAAAATATTATGAAACATATATGTGGATGCAAATAATAAATTTTTATGATTAAGTCATCATAAAATAATTTAGAGGGGGAATTAATACATATTCAAGTAATTAAAATGCAAGAAAATCCATTTTAAAGCTTTAAAATTATGGAAAGTCATGGAAAATACTTATATGAACCCTGTAAATTAGGTAATAATGCAAAATAAAGTATATGTGACACTTATAAAAATATGAGGTCAAAACTGGGTATCAACAATGATAAGGTTAATAGAAGCATTATTACCACTGATGAATATAACAATATCATCAGCATATGCAAGATGGTTGATTTGGGGACCTCCCTTAGGCATAGTGAAGGGGATGAAATTGTTGTGTAAAAGAAGATTATTCAGAAAACAAGTAAGAACCTCAGCAACTAAAATGAAGAGGGATGGGGATAAAGGATCGCCTTGTTTTAAACCTTGACTGGATGTAATGAAGCCTTTTCTACTACCATTAATAATAATAGAATACCAAATTCCAGATAAAAAATTTATAATCATGTAAATCTAGAATTTAGAGAAACCAAATTTTCTAAGAACAGAAGTATCAAAGGTCCAAGACATCCTATCATAGGCTTTAGCCATATCCAATTTCAAAACAATATTGCCCCCATTTATTCATATGTGAGATAGATTGAACAATTTCCTGTGCTAATAAAATATTTTCAGAAATGAGTCTTTCTTTAACAAAGCCACTTTGATTTGTGGAAATAAGATTGGTCAATAGAGGGTTAAGTCTATTAGATAGGATCTTAGAAATAATCTTATTAGTAAAATTAGAAAAACTTATAGGCCTCAAATCATTAAAGGAGGAGGGGCCATCTATCTTAGGAATAAGGACAAGGCAAGTATGTATGTAAAATTTAGTAAGAGGAGTACCTTTGAAGAAATTCCAAATAAAAACATTGATATCCTCTTTAATGATGTCCCAACAATTATGAAAGAATGTGTCATTGTAACCATCTGGACCAGTTGCACTAGAAGCAGACAAGCTAAAAATTGCATGTCTGATTTCTTCTTCACTTGGTTCTTCATTAAGGTTGTCACTTTCTTCTTCTGTGATCCTTTTAGAAATAAAATTCAGTAAAGTAGGATCTAGTCTAGCCACAGGAAGATTGAATATGGAATTGAAATGTCTAATAGTAACTTTAGCTATTTTATCGTCTACCTGTATCCATTTGCCTTTATGAGTTTTGATCCTGGTTAGCTGAAGCTTTCTTCTTTTTTTCTCTGATCATACTATGAAAATATCTGGTGTTTCTGTCTCCTTCCTCAAACCCTTTGACATTTGTTTTTAGATTAGTAGGAAATCTTGCATATTCAGCCATCTAATATATTCCGTATGTGCCTTGTTCGTTTCTTCCCGAGCTGCCTCAGTATTGTTGGTAATTTCAAGTTCTTCAAGGCTCTGGATTTTTTCCTCCCATTTCAGAGTTTGTTCATGAATGTCGCTAATATCCTCTCTAGACCATTGAAATAGACTTCTGATAGGGAGCTTTAATTTAGACTGGAGTCTCCACATACTATTGCCAGTAATATTAGTATGCCAAACTTACTCAACAAGATTGTAGAATCCCTTATGTAAAGTCCAAAATTTAAGAATTTGAAATACTTAATGTGAGTATTATTAGAGTCAAAAGATTTCATGAGTAATGGCCTATGATCTGATCCAGTCTGCACTAAATGTCTGATGGTAGTGTTTTGAAATTTTTGAGACCACTTATCATTAATGAAAACTCTATCAAGCCTTTTTCAAATTCTTTTCTGAGGTCTCCTGTTGTTGCACCAAGTGAACTTTGGACCTATATAACCGATATAAGTAGTTTCGCAGTTATGTATGCAATTCTAAAAATCTAAGATCCTGTGCATCCTATGAGGATTGCCACCTAATTTCTCTTCAGGCTTCAGGATAACATTAAAGTCACCTCCAATGCACCAAGGACCATTTATAGACAAATTGATGTTCTCCAGGCTGCTCCACAGTTCTCTTCTCTCCATATTACTGCACTTAGCATAAACTGCGGTGATAACTATTGGGTGGTTGGTTAATCCATCATCAATTTTGATGGAGATCTATTACTCCTCATTATTAATAATAGAAATTTGACTGATATTCTTCCAGAAGAACCAAACCGTCCCGTTGTCATTAGAAATGCATTCCTGATAACCCAAGAATTTTCTATACCACTCAATTTTATCCTTGTCAACCATATGTTCCATGATTGCAGTAAAGAAAGTATTATTGATGTCAATAAGTTATTTTAGCCTATGGATGGCCTTTTTTTAACCTTACCCCCTAATATTCCAAAATATTGTATTAATCATAGAGTCTTTGGAGGGAAGTATCATTCTTTTGTGCCCTCTTCACAAAGGATGTGGTTCTGCTTTTGTTTCTTTTATTGGAGTTTCTGGATCTACTTCTTCCCCTTTCTTCTATTATATATTCTTCTTCTTTTGTAATAGTTTTGTCTTGTCTACTCTCTTCACTCTGATTGAGTCCTTTAAGAATTTGATATAGTGAGGCGTCTTGTATCGGATGATTAATAGTTTTTTCAGTGTTGTTATAGGAGGTTTGTATTTGATCTGGATACAACTCTACCTTTAAATCTATAACACGATACTCAATGATATTTATTGGCAGGCATGTGGAACAAGAACTATATTCCATAGCTGTATCATTTCCTTTAGTTGTCATTTTTTCTTTGGATGCCATTTCGAGATTTTGGTTTTGATCTCTCTTTTCTTCCAATATCTATTTCGTGGCTATCTCTTGTTTCTTTGCATTTGTATCTGGTGGCTCATTATTAACAGAATTCTCCTCCTTCTCTGATTATGTTGACTATAACTTATTGCCATGCATATGTTCATTTAATGAACTCTCATGTACCATTTCCACAAGGTTATTGCTATGCATATTTGCATATTGCTTAGCTCCCATACTGTTGTTATTGATATCCTGCTTTTCCTCCATATTGTTGTTGTTTTTTGTCATATTTTCATATGTATAGATATGGTTTTGATTTGTAGAAGTCCTGAAAGTGGTATTTGATTTATTGTCCCTAAGAACTGGTTTGAAAACCACCTTACCTTTCTTCTTTAGCATTTTCTTTTGGTTCTTCTTTTTCTTTCCAGTTCTTACTGCTATGGATACAATATCTTTTTCCTTAGTCAAATAAATATCATGATCATGTTTAGTCTCCAAAGTATGTTGTGTCCCCATTTGGATTGTTTGGGCAGTTCTTTCTTCTCTATTAGCTTCAACACCCAAAGACTTGCCCTTGATTGTATTTTGTGTCTACTCATCATTTTCTTTGTTGTTCTCTTTTGTAGATAATTCAAGATTTCTTTTGTTTTTCCCTCTCTTTTCATTCTTCTCTTTTTGTACTTCCGGTTGTATATAGTTCTCATCTTTATTATTTTTCTCTGCTTCTAAAACTCTTTTCTTTTCAAGGATTCTGCAATTCATTAGGTTATGCCCAAGCTTTTCATACTGCTTACAATACTTAGAGATGTTCTCATATCCGATTTTTTGAGTAAACCCTTTTAGCAGTGCGTTCTTATCTTCTGATCCCATAAATACATTGTCTATAATAGGTTTGAGCAGATTAATTTCCACCCTAACTTTGGCCATACTTGGCCTAGTTTTACCCTCTGTCGCAACATCTAGAGCTAGTGGAGTACCAACCTCACTATATATTTGTTTGGCATAATGGCAAGTGTGCATATTAAATGGGAGGGCAGGAATTAAAACCCATACAGGAACAATTGGAATATCTTAATCTGGTCTGAAATCCGGCGTCCACTTTTGTAGCCACATCTGAAGTCCATCGATTTCTACAACTCTTCTATACCATACTAAATAGAAAGCATCCTCGTTTGTGAAATCCAAGAAGACATTATAGTTGTCATATACTCCGATTTTAGCTCTGCCCTTTACCGGAAAACACTCTTTGAATGTAGACCTAATTTTTTTTTAATTTGGGGCCTTGGTTTCAAAAATCTTCCAACAATAGTGAGTTTACATTCTTCAGCCATTATTCCATAGTAATCCTTAGCTTTGAAGATCACCGCAGGCATTCCATTGTGAGTGGTATGCCTAGCAATGACGGATTCTCTGGGATGGCGGATGGTAGTAATAGGAGTAGGTGTAGCAGTGGTGATTGTGGTAGCATATGTTGGAATATTTTCAATTCCTTCAACAGTCGGGTTAGCCGTATTAGGAGATTTAGTTTGGTTGGTAGTACGCACTGATACGGCTCCGTCCGACGGCTTCATGGGGCGGGGCGTGAAGGTGACGCTCTAAAGTTACCGTTTAAGAGTGCCAACGGTTTACTGTACGAAGAGTTCTCTATTTTTTCTATAGCTTCCAGGAAAACATAATATCGTTAAACTTTTTAATTATTAGTCTATATAATTCTTCTTTTTAGATTATGATGGAATTTAAATGATTCATATTGAAAATGTCAAAAAGGAAGGTGGTTACTCAGAAAATAGTCAGTTTAATTGCAGCTACGATTTTAACCGAAGGCAAGTTGCTAAATGTATCCCTTTTAGGCTAAGCTTATCCACAATTCTAATATGTAACCTATATGCTTTAGATGGTGAGGTCACACACTTTTCATAAGTAGAATAGAATGAAGAAAAGAAGAGCAAAACCCTAGTCACATACGTAATTATTTTATACATCATATGTTGACATGCCTTTCTCCCATGGGTGCTACTAGAAAAAGAAAGGAAAAGATAACAAGATTGACATAAAATTTTAACTTCCAATCTCACTTAGGGAGGTGCACCCAATAACCATTGCATCATATGATACTTGAACTTGGGTGCACACATATGCCAAATTCCAAAATAAGAGAGAAAAGATAATAAGAAAGGAGAAACAAGGACTGCGGACGCCGGCAGCTACCTCTTAAGTTTCTGATAGTTAGCTCGCGCACGAACTCAGCGACTGCCAGAACCGTACACATCTGGATCTGCACATGAAGTGCAGGGTATAGCATGAGTACAACCAACTCAGCAAGTAACAGAATTAAATAAGGAACTAAGAAGTAGTGACGAGCTATAAAAATACAATTCATATCAAAAGGTTTTAGCAAAGAGTAAACATGCTTTCAAATCCGGTGGTATAAGTCAAATCAGTTCGAGCCCAATTGAAACAGATATGAATCTTTCAGAATTTCACAACAACATCGGACAACAATCAAGTGCAACAATAAATAAAAGCAAGTACAACCTCTCAAGGAAGCAGTCACTCAACTCATCTCATAATCTCATACTCTCGGCTCTCAACCCTCAATACACACTCTCAATAGGTACCTGCACTCACTGGGGGTGTACAGACTCCGGAGGGGCTCCTTCAGCCCAAGTGCTATATTGTTGCGGCATGCAGCCCGACCCAATACTATTGCGGCGTGCATCCCGATCCATATATTTCTGTGGCGTGCAACCCGATCCGATATATGGCCCGAAGGCTTGTTGCGGCGTGCAACCCGATCGAATATTGTTGCGGCGTGCAACCTGATCCAATATATCTCACATAGTTCTCAACCTGACACTCAAGACCTATCTCAGTCACTAACCTTTCCAGCCCCTCGGGCTCACAGAATATCATAATAACCAGCCCCAACAGGGAATACAACAAGTATCAACAAGAAATGAGAGGAAATAGAGATATAACACACAATAAGACTGTGACTGAGTACAAGACAGCAATTAACAGTCATTTTAATAGGTATACGACCACTGCGGGTCCCAATAGTGATATCATATGGCCTAAGCATGGTTTCTAATATGAAAGGCAGTCAATTGCTCAAAGACAAGGAAAATCAAGTAATAACAATGGCTATTCGACTTTACAGTCTCACGGGATGGACCAAGTCACAATCTCTCACGGTGCACGCTCGCACGCCCGTCACCTAGCATGTGCGTCAACTCCAAATATCACATTATACAAATTCTCAGGGTTTCATACCCTCAAAATCAGATTTAAGACTATTACTTACCTCAATCCGAGCAAAATCCTACTTCGCGATGCCTTTGCCTGTCAGATCGGCCTCCAAACGTCCCGAATCTAGCCACAAGTAATACAACACAATCAATAAAGGCTAAAGGGATCAATTCCACAAGAAAACTACTAAAATATAGCCCAAAATTCGAAATCGGCTCAAACCGGCCCCCGGGCCTACGTCTCGAAATCCGATAAAAGTCACAAAATATGAACACACATCCACTCACGAGCCCAACCATACAACAATTACTCGAATCCAATCTCAAATCACGTTCCAAAACTCGAAATTTAAGCCTATGAAGTTTCTACCATTTCCCCCCAAATTTACAACTCAAATCTCTAATTAGATGATGAAAATAGCAATAGATTCATGGAATATAGTCCAATCCAACTTAGAATCACTTACCCCAATAATCTTCTTGAATAAACCTCAAAAAATTGCCTCACACCGAGCTTTCAAAGTCCCAAAATCGAAATGGGAACCAAACCCTCGAAATCCCACTTTTCTGTCCAGTTCTTCCGCACCTGCGGACCTTCAGTTGCATCTGCGATGCCGCACCTGCGGAAATTCCATCGCAGGTGTGGGAATGACTAAAATGGCTGGGTCCATATCTGCGTGCAAGTGGTCGCGCCTGCATGTGCGCACCTGCGGACAAAAGTCCGTTTCTGCGATCCTCCCCTCCAACTCATGTTCCGCATCTGCGGAGCTTCGGCGCATCTGCGGGCTCGCAGATGCGGAAACACCCTCGCACCTGCGACCCCCGGCCATCTCCTCAACTCCCGTTTCTGCGCTCCTTCCTCCGCACGTGCGAGTACGCACCTGCGGCCTCCCCATCGCAGGTGCGAAAATACTAGATATCAGAAGTCTTCAGCAATCTCATAAGTCCAAAACTCAATCGTTAAGCATCCGAAAAACATCCGAGGCCCCTCGGGACCTCAACCAAACATGCCAACAAGTCATATAACCCCATGCGAACTTAGTCGAACCTTTGAATCACTCAAAACAACAGCAAAAACACCATATTACCCTAGGATTCAAGCCTAAGAACTCCTAAACTTCTAAATTCCGCAAACGACGCCGAAACCTATCAAACCACATCCGAATGACCTCAAATTTTACACACACGTCACAAATTACACCACAAAACTACTCCAACTTCCGGAAATTTATTCTGACCCCGATATCAAATTTTCCACTGTCGACCAAAATCGCTAAATTTTTAATTTTTGCCAATTCAAGCCAAATTCCACTACGGACCTCCAAATTACATTCTGAACGCGCTCCTAAGTCCAAAATTACCGAACTGAGCTAACGGAACCATTAAAATTCAAATCCGAGATCGTTTACACATAAGTCAATATCCAGTTGACTTTTTCAACTTAAGCTTCTAATAAAGAGACTAAGTGTCTCAATTTACTTCGAAACCACTCCGAACCCGAACCAACTAACCCAATATATCATAATATAACTGAAGAACACAGAAGAAGCATAAATGGGGAAAACATGGCTATAACTCTCAAAATGATCGGCCGGGTCATTACATCCTCCCCCTCTTAAATAAACGTTCGTCCTTGAACGAGTCTAGAAATATACCTGGAGTCTCGAATAGGTGTGGATATCTGCTCCGCATCTCCCGCTCTGTCTCCCAGGTGGCCTCCTCCACAGGCTGACCTCTCCACTGCACCTTCACTGAAGCTATATCCTTTGACCTCAACTTTCGAACCTACCGATCCAAAGTGGCCACCGACTTCACATCATAAGTCATATCACCATCCAACTGAACCGTGCTGAAATCCAAAACATAGGATGGATCTCCAATATACTTTCGGAGCATAGAAACGTGGAACACTGGATGTACACTCGACAAGCTGGGTGGCAAGGCAAGCTTGTAAGCCACCTCCCTAATCCTCTGAAGCACCTCAAAAGGCCCAATGAACCGAGGGATCAACTTGCCCCTCTTCCCAAACCTCATAACACCCTTCATGGGTGATACTTTCAGCAACACCTTCTCCCCAACCATGAAAGACACATCATGGACCTTCCTGTCCGCATAGTTCTTCTTCCTAGACTGTGTTGTGCGAAGCCGCTCTTGAATTGATTTCACCTTGTCTAATGCATCCTGGACAAAGTATGTACCCAAGAGCCTAGCCTCACCCGTCTCGAACCATCCTACTGGATATCTACACCTCCTCCCATATAAATCCTCGTACGGAGCCATCTGAATGCTCGACTGATAACTGTTGTTATATGCAAACTCCGCGAGTGGCAGCAACTGGTCCCATGAACCACCAAAGTCGACGACACAAGTGCGTAGCATGTCCTCCAATATTTTGATAGTGCACTCGACTGTTCGTCCGTCTAAGCGTGAAAGGCTATGCTCAACTCAACCTGAGTACCCAACTCTCGCTGCACGACCCTCCAAAACTGCGATGTAAACTGAGTGCCCCTATCTGAAATGATGGAAAGTGGGACACCATGCAGGCGAACAATCTCTCAGATGTAAATCTCAGCCAAACCCTCTGAAGAGTAAGTAGTGCCAACTGGAATGAAGTGCGCGGACTTGGTCAACCGATCCACAATATAGCATCAAACTTCCTCGAAGTCCGTAGGAGCCCAACTACGAAGTCCATGGTGATCCGCTCCCACTTCCACTCTGGGATCTCTAACCTCTGAAGCAAGCCACCCGGTCTCTGATGTTCATACTTAATCTGCTGACAGTTGAGACACCGAGCCACAAACCCAACTATATCCTTCTTCCTCTACCTCCACCAATAGTGTTGTCTCAAATCCTGGTATATCTTCGTGGAACCCGGATGCATGGAATACCGCGAGCTGTGGGCCTCCTCAAGAATCAACTCCCGAAGCCCATCTACATTAGGCACACATATCCGGCCCTGCATTCTCAACACGCCGTCATCACCAATAGCCACATCCCTAGCATCACCTCGTTGAACCCTGTCCTGAAGAACGAGCAGGTAAGGGTCATCATACTGACGCTCCCTGATATGGTCATAAAGAGTAGACCTGGAGACCATACAAGCCAATACCCGACTTGGCTCCGAAATATCCAATCTGACAAGCTGGCCAGCTAAGGCCAGAACATCCAATGCCAAAGGTCTCTCTGCTGCTGGAAGATATGCTAAACTCCCAAAACTCTCCGCCCGGCGACTCAAAGCATCGGCCACGACATTGGCCTTCCGCGGATGGTACAAAATAGTGATGCCATAGTCCTTGAGAAGCTCCAACCATCTCCGCTAGCTCAAATTAAGATCCTTCTGCTTTAACAGATGCTGCAAACTCCGGTGATCAGTGTAGATCTCACAATGAACCCCGTACAGATAGTGCCGCCAAATCTTCAGGGTGTGAACAATAGCTGCTAACTCAAGATCATGGACAGGATAATTCTTCTCATGAGTCTTCAACTGGCGCGAGGCATAGGCAATCACCCTACCCTCCTGCATCAGAACGCATCCAATACCTATCCTCGAGGCATAACAATACACGGTGTAAGAACCAAAAGCTGATGGCAGAACTAGAACTGGAGTTGTGGTCAAGGTGATCTTGAGCTTCTGAAAGCTCTCCTCACACTCATCCGACCACCTGAATGGAGCACCTTTTTGGGTGAATTTGGTCAAGGGCGATGCAATAGATGAAAATCCGTCCATAAAGCGACGATAATAGCTCGGCAAACCAAGAAATCTCCTAATCTTTATGGCTGAGGACAGTCTAGGACAACTCTGCACCGCCTCTATCTTCTTTGGATCCACCTGAATACCCTCACTGGACACCACGTGCCCCAAGAATGCTACTGAACCGAGCCAAAACTCACACTTGGAGAACTTTGCATAGAGCTTATCCTCCCTCAATCTCTGTAACACAATCCTCAGATGCTGAGCATTCTTCTCTTGGCTACGAGAGTACACCAAGATGTCATCAATGAATACAATAACGAATGAGTCTAAATAGGGCTGGAATACACTGTTCATCAAATGCATGAACGATGTTGGGGCATTGGTCATCCCAAAAGACATCACTAAGAACTCATAATGGCTATATCGGGTCCTGAAAGCTGTCTTAAGAATATCTGAATCCCGAATCTTTAGTTGGTGATACCCTGGCCTCAAATCAATCTTAGAGAATACCCTCGCCCCCTGAAGCTAGTCATATAGGTCACCAATACGTGGCAAAGGGTGCTTGTTCTTGACCGTGACCTTGTTTAACTGCCTGTAATCAATGCACATCCTCATGGAACCATCCTTCTTCTTCACAAATAGGACCGATGCACCCCAAGGTGACACACTAGGTCGAATAAACCCCTTATCAAGGAGTTCCTGAAGCTGTCCCTTCAACTCCTTCAACTCCGCCGGTGCCATACAATACAGTGAAATAGAAATGGGCTGAGTGCCCGGCACCAAATCAATACCAAAGTCAATATCCATGTCAGGCGACATGCCCGGCAGGTTTGCAGGAAACACATCTAGAAAGTCGCGTACCACCGGAACAGAATCAATGGCAGGAGTCTCTGCACTAACATCCCTCACAAAAGCTAAATAGGATAGACAATCTTTCCTAACCATCCCCTGAGCCTTCAAATATGAGATCACCCTACTAGGTACATAGTCTATAGAACCACTCCACTCAACCCTCGGCAACGGCATCGCCAACGTCACAGTTTTAGCGTGACAATCTAGAACAGCATGACATGGAGACAGCCAATCCATACCCAATATCACATCAAAATCGACCATACTGAGCAGCAAAAGATCCACTCTGGTCTCCAGACCCCTAATAGTCACCACACATGACCGATATATGCGATCCACAATAATTGTATCGCCTACAGGAGTAGATACATGAATAGATAAAACTAAAGCCTCGTGAGGCATATCTAGAAAATGAGCGAAATATGAGGAAACATATGAATAAGTGGAACCAGGGTCAAATAATACAGAGGCATCCCTGTGACAAACTGAGACAATACCTGTAATCATAACATCTGAAACAATAGCATCTGTTCTGGCAAGAAGAGCATAGAAATAGGCCTGGACACCCCCTGATTTGCCTCCCCCTCTCGGGCGACCCCTAGCTGACTGGGCTCCACCCCTAGCTGACTGGGCTGGTAGTAGAGGAACTGTTGCTGATGACATAGACTGGCTCCTCTACGGAATGGGACCTCCCACTAGACGGGGACACTCTTTCCTCATGTGACCAAACTCCTCACACTCATAGAAACACCCCGGTGCTGGTGCTGGGGACTGAAGGGAGCCCTGAATAATAGGATAACTAGCAGAAGGACCCGGCATAGACGAACCCTGACCCAATGGAGCACAAGAAGAACTTTGCGCTCGAAGGGCACCAAAAGATGAACGACCCTGCTATAACTGTGAGATCTATGGCCAGATGATATACCACGGTGAACTGGGCGAGCCGTCTGAGCATGTCTGAATGGGTGGCCTCTACCATGCTGGAACTGACCCCCAAAAGGAGTACCACTAAATCCACCATGTCCACGAGGCCTCTTGGCCTCCCTCTCAACCCTCTTCTGACCGTGAACCATCTCAATCTACCAAGCAATGTCGACAACCTTATCAAAAGTAGCACCAGACTCTCTCTCTCTCTCTCTCTCTCTCTCTCTCTCTCTCTCTCTGTTCATAAGCAATCGCAACTGATAAGTGAGGCCATCTATAAACCTCTTGATCCTCTCCCTGTCTATGGGAACCAACCAGATAGCATGATGGGTCAACTCCGAGAATCGCATCTCATACTGCGTCACAGACATATCACCCTGACGAAGCTGCTCAAATTGTCTGCGCAGCTCCTCTCTACGGGACGGAGGCACGAACTTCTCTAGAAAGATAACGGAGAACTGCTGCCAAGTAAGGGGTGTTGCGCCGACCGGCCTACACCTCTCGTAAGCCTCCCACCAATTGAACGCAGCCCCAGAGAACTCAAAGGTAGTGAACGAGACCTCACTGGTCTCCAGAATACCCGTTGTACGGAGTATCCTCTGACACCTATCCAAGAAACCTTGCGCAACTGGTGGATCTGCAGGTACTGCCTCAGCTGTTGTGCTGGCTGCACCACTGCCCTTACCACGGCCTCTACCGCGGCCTCGGCCTCTCACGGCCCTAGCTTGTGGTACTGGTGGCTGGCCCTCCTGACCGGTAGTATGAGTCCTCACCATCTGCGAGAGAATGAAACAATAGATGTTTAGTTACTAGAATCAACAGATTCGCACGGCAAGAATTCAAGAATGTGGAGTTTCCTAAGGGTTCTGCAGCCTCTCGAAGATAAGTACAGACGTCTCCGTACCGATCCGCAAGACTCTACTAAACCTGCTCATGACTCGTGAGACCTATGTAACCTAGGCTCTGATACCAACTTGTCACGACCCAAAACCTAACCCGTCGTGATGGCGCCTATCGTGGTACTAGGCAAGCCGACTTTTCAAAAAACACTTTCCAAATTTAACAGAAAAGAATTAAGACATTTAAAATAACTGGAGTTTCTCATAAATACTGGGGTGAAACCTAAATAAAACATAAGTGCGGAAAAAATAGCCTGACATAGGGGTGTCACTAAGTCACGAGCATCTAACAACCAATCTAGAAAATGGAGTCTACTACAGTCAGTGCCAAATGCCAAAATAAGAGAGAAATGATAATAAGAAAGGAGAAACAAGGACTGCGGATGCAGGCACCTACCTCGTAAGTCTCCGATAGTCAGCTCGTGCACGAACTCAGCGACCGCCAGAACCGTACACACCTGGATCTGCACATGAAGTGCAGGGATTAGCATGAGTACAACCAACTCAGCAAGTAACATAATTAAATAAGGAACTGAGAAGCAGTGACGAGCTATAAAAATACAGTTCATATCAAAAGTTTTTAGCAAAGAGTGAACATGCTTTCAAATCCGGTGGTATAAGTCAAATCAGTTCGAGCCCAATTAAAATAGATATGAATCTTCCAGAATTTCACAACAATATCGGACATCAACCAAGTGCAACAATAAATAAAAGCAAGTACAGCCTCTCAAGGCAGCAGTCACTCAACTCATCTCATAAGCTCATACTCTCTTCTCTCAGCCCTCAATACACACTCTCAATAGGTACTTGTGCTCACTGGGGGTGTACAGACTCCGGAGGGGCTCATTCAGCCCAAGCGCTATATTGCTGCGGCATGTAACCCGACCCAATATTTCTGCGGCATACAGACCGATTCATATATTTTTGCGGCGTGCAACCCGATCCGATATATGGCCCGAAGGCTTGTTGCGGCGTGCAACCCGATCCAATATTGCTGCAGCGTGAAGCCCGATCCAATATATCTCACATAGTTCTCAACCTAACACTTAGGCCCTATCTCATTCACTAACCTCTCCAGCCCCTCGGGCTCACAGAATATCATAATAACCAGCCCCAACAGGGAATACAACAAGTATCAACAAGAAATGAGAGGAAACAGAGATATAACACACAATAAGACTATGACTGAGTACAAGACAGCAATTAGCAGTCATTTTAACAAGTATACGGCCACTTCGGGTCCCAATAGTGATATCATATGGCCTAAGCATGGTTTCTAACATGAAAACAGGTGAATTGCTCGAAGATAAGAAAAATCAAGTAATAACAATGGCTATTCGACTTTACAGTCTCACGGGACGGACCAAGTCACAATCCCTCACGATACCTTTGCCTCTCAGATCGGCCTCCAAATGTCCCGAATCTAGCCACAAGTAATACAACACAATCAATAAAGGCTAAAGGGATCGATTTCACAAGAAAACTACAAAAATATAGCCCAAATTCCGAAATCGACTCAAATCGGCCCCCGGGCCCACGTCTCGAAATCCGACAAAAGTCACAAAATATGAACACACATCCACTCACGAGCCCAACCATACAAGAATTACTCGAATCCAACCTCAAATCACCTTCCAAAACTCAAAATTTAAGCCTATGAAGTTTCTACCATTTTCCCCAAATTTACAACTCAAATCTCTAATTAGATGATGAAAATAGCAATAGATTCATGGAATATAGTCCAATCCGAGTTAGAATCACTTACCCCAATAATCTTCTTGAATAAACCTCGAAAACTCCATCGCAGGTGCATGAATGACTAAAAGGGATGGGTCCGCATATGCGTACAAGTGATCGCGCCTGCGTGTGCGCACCTGCGGACAAAAGTCCGCTTCTGCGATCCTCCTCTCTAACTCATTTTCCGCATCTGCGGAGCTTCAGGCGCATATGCGGGCTCGCAGATGCGGAAACACCCTCACACCTGCGACTCCCGGCCATCTCCTCAACTCCCGATTCTGCGCTTCTTCCTCCGCACGAGCGAGTACACACGTGCGGCCTCCCCACCGCAAGTGCAAAACTACCAGATATCGGAAGTCTTCAGCAATCTCATATGTCCAAAACTCAACCGCTAAGCATCTGAAACACACCCGAGACCCACCGGGACCTCAAACAAACATGCCAACAAGGCATATAACCCCATGCGACTTAGCCGAACCTTCGAATTACTCAAAACAACATCAAAACACCAAATTACGCTCGGATTCAAGCCTAAGAACTCCTAAACTTCCAAATTCCGCAAACGATGCCAAAATCTATCAAACCACGTTAGAATGACCTCAAATTTTATATACATGTCACAAATGACACCACGAACCTATTCCAACTTCCGAAAATTCATTCCGACCCCGATATCAAATTTTCCACTTCTGACCAAAATCGCCAAATTTTCAATTTTCGCCAATTTAAGCCAAATTCCACTACGGACCTCCAAATCATATTCCGAACGTGCTCCTAAGTCCAAAATTACCTAACGGAGCTAACGAAACCATCAAAATTCAAATCCAAGATTGTTTACATATAAGCCAACAACCTGTTGACTTTTCCAACTTAAGCATCTAATAAAGAGACTAAGTGTCTCAACTCACTCCGAAACCACTCCGGACCCGAACCAACTAACCCGATATATTATAATATAATTGAAGAACACAGAAGAAGCATAAATGGGGGAAACGAGACTATAACTCTCGAAACGACCGGTCGGGTCGTTACAACGTGCCCCCGAAAACCCCCTGGATACTCCCTTGTGTGCATACAACGAGGATCAAAGGAGATGCTGTACATATTGCATATTTCAGGTAAGAGAGAGATGTCAATAGCCCAATATGTAGTCTCGCAATAGCGCATCACACGGCGCTTTTTAATGGAACTTTACCCTTAGCAGGTGTGACCAAAAAATCACTAATCTCTCTTGTACTAGAGGAGCCTATGTATGAGCGAAGATCAATTCTTTTCCTATACGTGCATTCAAACTAAAGTCACGTCAACAAAAAACAAATGAATTTTCCACAATAAACTGTTGCTTAGTGCTTATCGGTAAGAGCTGGGATCTAGGACTCCATAGCCAATTTGTTTTGTTGTATAAATTAGCTTATTTCCTAGACCAGCCATTTAGCTTTGTATCCTTTTTGGTGGCACAATATATAGATTGTTCGTCAATCGTCAGCTGACAACTCTGAAGACCAAAAGAATTAATCAAAAGGGTGTTGCCCAAAAACGCACACGTAAGTATACACGGTCAATCAAGTAATAAAGAGTGAGTAGAGTATCGTTCCCACGAGGACTTGTGAGTAATTATCAACTAAATCAAGTGAATTATAATTTATCGAGTCAAGAACAATTTCAAAGTGGTTTTTGTTTGATTAATTCTACTAATGATAATTGCAAGTAAACGAAAAACCAATGAACTAGCACGAAGGATTTTAATTTAATGAGAGATAGTATTCCAGGGTCATGGTTATGTAACAATCCTGTTGAATTCTTCAATCAACTAGACTTATTAATTTATTTGGGTTATTAACCTGCAAGGACAATAATACTCGTAGAAATTTAACAACTTCTACATCTCGCCTATTCAATTTATTCTAAACTCTATATTCCTATGAGATTATAGATAAAAAGAACGCATTAACAATCTCTTGCACAATTGGCTAAGCAAGGAAAAAGGTATACTTCTATCCGTATTCGCAAATCAATTCCCCAATAACTAGGTTCAAGATCGTACTCTATTCAATCCTATTGCAATCAAGAATTACCTCTTTCAAGTTCAACTCAAGATTCATACATAATATTTGTCACGACCCAAAATCCGTTAAATGTCGTGATGGGGCCGGACTCCACTGTCAGGCAATCAAACGCTAATTAGTTAATTAAATTCTCATTTTAGTATTTCTGAAAACATAAATTTGCTTCAATTTAACTAGTAACAAACGAACTTTAAGAATAATAATAATGTTTTCCAATTTCAATACTAAATATCCCATAATCATCCCAAAACCCGGTGTCACAGCTGTATGAGCATCAACTAGGAAGATAAAATAAAATACAATACCTGTCAAGAATACAAATTAGACAGAAAAATACATAAGTAACTCTGAAGGGGACTCGGCTGGCTGCGGATCGTAGATGTAAATGCAGTTCACCTAAGTCTCCGCATTTACCAGACCTCTGCGCCCGCAAGGCTGCTAGACATATATGCACCTGCACAAAAATATGCAGCAAGTATAGTATAAGTACGTAAATCAATATGTACCCAATAAGTATCCTGCCTAACCTCGAAGAAGTAGTGATGAGAGGTCGACTCCGACACTTACTATGGGCTATAAATAAATTTCCAGTGATACAGTTTAAACATGAGTTATATAAAATGTAAGCTCAATATTTTGAAGTAAATAAGCAATTCCTTTATAATTAAGAAATCTCCAAAATTTATTTCTCATCATTTAACAATTTATCTCAGGCCAAAGAGGCAATATCATTTATTATAAATTCCAAAGCAATCAATTCAATCATGAGCAAATCATGCCGAGGTCGTGCGGCCCGATCCAACATAATATTAAACCGTGTTGTCACGACCCAAAATCTCACCTGTCGTGATGGCGCCTATCTCAATATTAGGCAAGCCAAAAATCCCAATAAACCACCATTTCTTTTAAATTTGAAAATGAAATAATTAATTCAGCGGAAGAAATCTCAAAATTTCAAATACATCACTCCGAAAACCCGGTGTCACTGAGTACATGAGCATCTAATATGAATACAATATCTGACTGATAAAAAGCCACTGTTTTAAAGTATAGAACAGTACAATAACTGAAGGAAAGAGAGACAAGGTCAGCGGACGCCAAACAACTACCTTGATAGTCTCTAACTGATAGTACTCTAAAATCTAACAATCTCCGTGTCCGAAAGTACCTGGATCTGCACACGAGGTGCAGAGTGTAGTATGAGTACAACTAACTCAATAAGTAACAAGACTAACCTCTGGGCTGAAAGAAATGATGAGCTCCGCAGGTACAGTCCAGAAAAAATAATGGCACAAAAATATAGGCATGCTTTCAAGTTCAACAGTAAACTCAGTACAAGCGAAATAGATCAATATTGCATGATACGAGGCATATGACATCTCAGTAGAAAGACCTCAAGTAAATACTAGTCACAAATTATCCGGTCACTTGGTACTGTTTATGGCCAATCTAGCCCAGGGGTGTTCCAACCCGTATATATATGCATATCGACTGACAATCAGTCATCTAGTACCGTATAAGGCCAATCCATCCCTGGGATAATTTATCCCTTAATATAAATGATACTGACAAGATCCATGTCAGCATAACTCATTACAATACAAATAAGTAAGGCAAGTTCATGCCCTGGGAAAATCCATCCCAAATATATATATATATATATATATATATATATATATATATATATATATATATATATGTAAGTAAGGCAAGTCCATGCCCTGGGAAGTCCATCCCGAATATCAATGATCATCTATGCTTACTGGGGGTGTGTACAGACTCCGGAGGGGCTCCTTCAGCCCAAGCGTAATACAAAGATAATATGGCCTACTACAGGCGGGCAGTCCCGATCCGTATAATAACAAAGCCTTTAAGGCCTGCTGCAGGCGGGCAGCCCCGATCCATAAAATAGTAAAGCCAATAAGGTCTGCTGCAGGCGGGCAGCCCCGATCCAGAACAATAATAATGTATAAAGCCATTCTGACCTGCTGGAGGCGGGCATCCCCGATCCATTTAATAATAACATATATAAAGCCAAATGGCCTGCTGCGTTGCGTAGCTCAATCCCATAAATATCCTCACAATGGAAAATTATTACTGAGTGTGAAATGTATATTTTAGAATAATTAATTCAACAGCATCACGACCCCATGGGTCATAAAATATCAGCACATAGCCTAAACATGATCTTTATTACTAACCTCTACTTAACTCCTCTAACACGTGCCACTTGTTCAGATAATAACATGATTCTTTAATTTTACTACTTTACATGATTTATTCAAGATACACTTTTTGTGGGGCACGTCTACATGTTCGTCACCTATCGTGTGTGTCACCTCCAAACAATTCATATCATAACAAATTCGGGGATTCATACCCTCAGAACCAAGTTTAAAAGTGTTACTTACCTCAAACCATGTAATTCTTTACTCTGGTATGCCTTTGCCTCGTGAATTTACCTCCAAACACCTCGAATCTAGCCACAATTAATTCGATTCAATCAATACCAATTATTGTGAGTAATCCCATAAGGAAATACTAATTTTTCCAATAAAATCCGAAATTAACTCAAAAATCGTCTGTGGGTTCCACGTCTCGGAACCCGAAAAAAGTTATAAAATATGAACGCACATCCAACCACGAGTCCAACCATACAAATTTCACCAAATTCCGACATCAACTCGGCCCTCAAATCTTTAATTAAAGTCTTTGAAGATTTCTATCATTTTCAACCCAATCTATACCCATTTGAACTCAACAATCTTTCCATAAACCTTATTGATATGTATAAATGATACTATTACACCCAAGAATCATACTCTTAATCACCCATCTTTATCTAAACTCGAAATTGAAGACTAGGGGTTAGAACCTTACCTCTTGGGTGAAGATCTTGTGATATTTTCTTGTTGGATTTCAAAGCTTGAACAAGATCTTAATGAACAAAGCACTTGAGATTCTTCCTCTCTCTAGAACACTCTCCCTTCTCTCTAAAAATGTCAGATTTTTGCTCCAAAATGAGTCCCAAAGCCTATTTATAAATATGGGCTCGGGTTATAAAAATAGAAAAATTAACCCTCCGAAAGCAGGTCTGCGATCGCATAATGGACCGCAGAATGGGTATGCGGGTCGCAAAATGCACCGCAAAATCGATGCCCAGCAATGGGCTTCACTGGATAGGTTTGCAACCATTTTTGCTGTCGCATAACTACTTCTGCGATCGCATAATGGTTCTGCGATCGCAGAATTGGTCGCAGAATCGCATTTTTCCAGACTTTGGTAATTTAGTCATAACTTCTTGTAGGAATGACCAAATGACAAACGGTTTGAAGAGTTAGAAACTAGAATCGAAGATATTTCATTTGATAGGTAGATCATCATGTAACTCCATATCTATATGTAGATATTATTGTTCAAAATTGGGTTTTGTGCGAACTCACTTGAAACTTTAGTCTTATAAAATTTCCAACTTCTACAATTGATGCCGAAACCTATCGAATCAAGTCCGATTGACCTCAAATTTTGCACACAAGTCATAAATGACATAATGAAGCTATTCCAATTTCCAAAATCGGATTCCGACCTCGATATCAAAAAGTCAACCCCCCGGTCAAACTTTCCAAAAATTCAACTTTCGGCATTTCAAGCCTAATTCTACTGCGGACCTCCAAATATTTTTTCGGACACGCTCCGAAGTCCAAAATCACCATACGGAGCTATTGAAATCATAAAAATTCAAATCCGAGGTCGTTTATACATAAGTCAATATTCGGTCAACTATTTCAACTTAAGCTTCCAATATGAAAGTTCATTCTTCCAAGCTAACTCTGAAATACCTTACAACCAAAACCGATAATTTACACAAGTCATAATACCTCGTAGGAAGTTATTCAATACTTCAAATAGTTGAAAGGAGAGTAAATGCTCAAAACGACCGGTCGGGTCGTTACACGTGCACTGCCGGAGGGTCGAACGGCACGAACCATAGATGCATCTATTTAATCTGCTGAGGCGTTCGGCCCATTCCACAAAAGATAAACATATTCAAACAACCAAATCAAATATTTATTTAGGTTTGATATTCAAATAAATATCAATTCTCATTAACGGTCAAGTGACCCATCCGAAACCCAAGCAGGTGAAGTTTACCCTTTTGAAATTCCTTTATCAAGTTCCATAAACGGTTAAATTAACAAGTAGGATGCAAGCATCGCAAATATAATGTGATTAGGGTCCTAGACTACCCGTACATAAGCATAATAGTAGCTACGCACGGACTCTTGTCACCTCGTACGTACGTAGCCCCCACAAATAGAAGCACATATTGAATTATTTCACCTATGGGGTAAATTCCCTCTTACAAGGTTAGAAAGAAGACATACCTCGCTTCGACATTCTGTAACCGGCTCCAAAGACTCTTTACTCCTCAAACCGATGAATAACGCTCCAAAACTAGTCAAATAAATGTGCAAACCCATAAATATATACTCTAATACTTATTATAATTCAATTTACAACAATTTCAATCTTCGTACGAAAAGTCGATAAAATCACCCTCGGGCCCACGTGCCTGGATTCCGAAAATTTTCGAAGATAAACATTTCCCAGAGCATTACGAACTCAAATATCTAATTTATTCTCAATCCAATGGCCAAATTAGTGGTCAAAATCCAAAAATACCAATTTCTAGGTTTTTCTTCAAAATCCCAAATTTCTACTAATTTCCATGAATGTTCACTCCTAAATTCGTATATAAATCAAGTATTTAACTTGCAATAGGTAGGAATCACTTACCTTGACATAGATGATGAAGATGGAGCTCCAAAATCGCTCCTAGGTCGGCTCCCAGGGAGGAAACGAGATGAAATGATCCAAACCCATTTTTGCAAACTTATACACTGCCTAGGCGATCTTTCTTCGCATTCGCGAGCCCCCCATCACATTCGCAATGAACAAAATTCTCAAAAGCCATTTTCAAACTCTTCTCAGACAGCCTCCAGTATAATGGTCATAACCTTTTGTACAAAACTCCAAATTACAAATGGTTTGACTTTCTGGAAACTAGACATCAAGGCTATAACTTTCATATGCTCATATTCTTCCAATTCATTGTATATTGCGAGATATAAGCTTCCAAAGTCAGCCATGTGCAGCATAAATTTCCAAACACTTCCCGGACAGTCTGAGTGTAGCCACCATAACTTTTTGTACACAACTCCAAATGACAAATGGTTTACCTTTCTGCAAACTAAACATTAAGGGATACAACTTTTATTTTTGAATCATCTCCAGATTGGTTATAGATTTAGAGATATACGTTTTCGAAATCATATGACGGACAGCAAAACTTCCTTCTTCGCGAACGCGAAGAACAAAGTCCCAGCAGCAAAATCCTTCTTCACGAACGCTAGAGGCTCCTCTCGAACGCGAAGAACAACACCAGAACCAGCAACCAGCAGTATCAAAACACCCAAACTTAGTCCGAAACCACCCCGAATCACACCCGAGGCCCCCGGGACCCCGTCCAATCATACCAACCAGTCCCAATACATAACAAGAACCTGCTCGAGGCCTCAAATCACATCAAACAATATCAAAACCACGAATCGCACCCCAATTCAAGCTTTATGAACTTTAGAACTTCAAACTTCTGCATTCGACGCCGAAACCTATCAAATCCGATTGACCTCGAATTTTGCACACAAGTTATAATTGACATTATGGACCTACCCCAACTTTCAGAATCGGAATCCGACCCCAATATCAAAAGGTCCACTCCCGGCCAAACTTCTTAAAAACCTTTAAATTTATAACTTTCACCAAATGACTCTCAAATTACCTACGGACCTCCAAATTAACATACGGAGCTATCCCCATACTCGGAATATCAAATGGACATCGATAACATTGAAATACACTTCAACCCAAATTTATGAAATCCTTCCCAAAATGCCAACTTCCACAATAGGCGCCGAAACGCTCCCGGGTCATCCGAAACCCGATCCGGACATACGCCCAAGTATAAAATCATCATACGAACCTGTTGGAACCTTCAAATCCCAATTCCGAGGTCGTTTAATCAAAAGTCAAAGTTTGGTCAATTTTTCCAACTTAAAGCTTCCAAATTTAGAATTTTCTTTCCAAACCAACTCCGAAGTTCTCGAAATTAAATTCCGACCACACGTACAAGTCATAACACCTTAAGTGAATCTACTCAAGGCATCGAACCGCCGAATGACGCGCCAGGGCTCAAAATGACCGGTCGGGTCATTACATTATCTCCCACTTAAACATACGTTCATCCTCGAACATGCTAAGGACTGTTCCGGAGTTGTCCAAAATCACGGTTTAACACCTCGTGCACCTACCCGTGCCACCAC
The DNA here is from genome assembly GCF_000390325.3 of Nicotiana tomentosiformis. Classification (NCBI taxonomy): domain Eukaryota; kingdom Viridiplantae; phylum Streptophyta; class Magnoliopsida; order Solanales; family Solanaceae; genus Nicotiana; species Nicotiana tomentosiformis. Next base: position 3,098,524 of record NC_090813.1, read on the forward strand.
AACTCAGTTGAGCACATTAGCTCGAGCCAGAGTGAAAACCTCCCTATAACCTTAGTCAACAAGCTTTAGAAAAACCGAGTTCCCACTTCTGAATTCCTTTACAAGACCTGAATCTAACAAACGAACACTGTACCGATCACCACGCACAGTATCAAAAAATGATTGTGCACTTGTGCTAAAATCACCCCATGCACTACAAAAGTTGGTTGCACATGATAACATCCTCCAAGCCCAATAGCTTTAAATTTTCACGAATCTGTAGCCCATAATACAACCCATAACACATATAAGCCTTGCTCCAATGCTCAAAATACTGCCACGACGAAAGAGATGCCTAGAAACTCATAACCACTTGCCGAATTAACAAATCATAGAGTCTCTCCTCCTGACAAGGATCATTACCTCATTCTGAATTAAATAGTGATATTTGTTCTTTAATATACCTTATATAAATCTGATTGCACTGATTTCAGGTCCAATAGTCTCGTCTCACCCAATATAAGCTACACAGGCAATAAGCTACCTCTAACACTGACCAAGATCTCGTATGATGCCAACAATGCGCCAACAAGCTACAAACTCGAATGCGATAGATAAGAAAAATGAACTCTTGAAAGAACTACTCAACCTGCGTAAATAATTTAACAACTGAATAGAAGTTATGAATCTTTCTCAGCAAATGCGGGACAAAACACACAGGAATAGATATATGGAACTGTGCTCAACGTCACGCTATTGCGGCGTGCCACCCAATTCACCTATGATACCCGTGGCGGCGTGCCACCCGATCCACACTTCATAATCTAAGGAAAACACATCTCGAACCATAATACTTATACTCACGAAATGCCCGAATATCAACCATAAGCACGCCAAGTTCATAATACAAATCCTGGGGAGATGAATAGCGCCATACGCTGCGAAACTCAAGCACAACTAAGGTGCAATAAATGTCCTGTATCTTGAGAGCCTTTCTGCTCTCACAACACCACAATTTACACGGGATCTCAATACGAGTGCGAATAATCAAACCGCCTCATAACCCATATGGCACAATAAAGACTACACGGAAAGGCCGACAATAGAAATATCATCCAAGGCCCGAAGACCCCTCCGAAAACAACGCTATGCTGAAATGAACACATCCGACCCGATATATAGCCCATATTCACATTTAGATCCATCCACGGACCTCAAGCCGATTCTGATAGTACCGCACTGGGCTAATAACCCTTCAAGGACCCACGATGACCTACTCATGACACATAAAAACAACCATCAATCCGGAACAAACTTCCACAGTCCACAACCAAATGAACCGAGGCCCTTCAGGCATAAATTCTCACATTAGCGATAGTACCACAATCTCCATACTTGGTTTCCCATCCTTAATCAATTAAGTGACTACCTGTCACACTTATACTATCTTCCCGTGAGATATGCCCTCATGACCTTCCCCGCCAAGTAACAAGTCTGCACATCCATACCACCGGCCATACTAATTATGTAAAGCGAATCAAGAGCTCGCAAATCAATACACAAAGCCTCTTACACATGACACCAATCTTAGGTGACGCTGAAGATAATACCAGCTTGCTTTAAACCTCCGAATCTTTTCCTGCTCGACTGAGCTTGCGACATTCTTGTCAACACCGAACTGCAACCTCGATCCTCAACTTCCAATTCTCATGCTACCAACTACACTTAATCATGCCAAAACACAAGAGCACAAGATTTTTTTAACTCTTGAACCACTAATAGAATAAACACTCCATCATATAGGAGCATTTCACTTAACTCATTTTAGGATGACCATTACAATACGCGATCGAATCCTCATATTCGCAGAAAATACAACCCCAAGTAGTGGTCTAAACCACCATGTCCCTTCCGAGATCCATCTACACATAACAAGCCATAATAACTGAATACCTCCAAATAAATCAATTTACGGTGGCCATCAAGCCTAGCACGTACTGCCACAACCACCGACATAACTTAACACGCTGAAGAAACTTATCATCGCCACCATCATGCCAATTCATACATTGCTAACTAATCTGACTTCTTCTAATTTACTGAAGACTTTCCTTAGAAATAACATTAGCTCCATTCAAATTATATCAAACTCAATCTGTGCTCGCCCCGAGTGACTCCATTTCACGAGCCCACATTGCCTCAAAACCCACGAACCATCACATACCCTCCTTGTGCGCATATTCGCATCTTCAACCGGTACACCCATTCTGATAATTCCTCTACATAAGCTCGATACTTGACCATACTACGGACTTGAATCTTTAGGCATCGCACTTTAAATTTTGAATCCACTAGGACCGTTATTGAAAGTCACTCAATATGACTTGTTCCCAAACATGATCAAACTCCAAGGCCCTGCTAGCATATGGACACTTTCTCAAAGAAACAGTTAGCTGACTCATTTTTCATGTACATTACATCTACACGAAGCATAAACTCTGAGTCTTCCCAAAGCCTGAACATGAATCGATAAGGCCAAATATAGCACACATTTATCAATTTATCTGTTCAAATTACCCCCGATGTTCTCTCTTTATTAGGTACAAATAATTCACCAATGCGCCAATAACCAAAAGTTGCACAAGCCAACAACACACGATCTAATCGAAGACGAAGGGGCTCCCCCACTTAGCTTTAAGATACCATTATATAATATAGAGCCCACAACGATTCCTCCTTTTCATTTACCATGACCCCACACCGTCAACCGCCAAATTTCTCGAAGTCTTTCATTAAATCCCTTCATGAACATTCTGAATCATCAGCCATGATCTCATAGCCGACCTCTTTCCACGATGTTGTATAGGTTCGTTCCTTCCTCATTAACATCAAGTGAGAGTCCAACAATATCATCCAAACTCCAGTCATATCGCAGCTGAAACAATAGCCAAATCTTCACACCCTTCTTCATTCCAAGCAAACTCCTTTCTGCCATATTCACTCTTTCTCAGTGTAGTAGACAATATGCCAAATTAGTCCGTAGCCCTAGTCACTGTCCACCATGAATCCCAAATCACTCTAAACCTTCCTCAAGGCGTGTAACTATCCTACCACAGAACCCATATGATACTCTGCCACTCTCCCGCTTTGGTCGTTCCCTATCCTTTAACCAAATACTAGACTTCTGCACCTCACACTTGGCCTTCTAGGAACCTAGCCACCACAAGATACCTCCCACATGTCCTTCCTCATCCTTCGCTGCCCAGTTGTTGCCTAAACTCAAAATCTGTGTATGTAGCACTTGAATCGATAGATCGCTACCAACTTTAAACCTCTCCGAAGATCATCCTTCTCGAGCCATCAACACTAGTAACACTGATTCGATCCTGAACCACTGCACACTGCTATTTCCACTGCACACTGCTATCGGACAACCATCCCTCAAGAACCATTTCACAACACCCTGCTCCGAAGGCAAAATCAAAGAAGATCACAACACCGGTAAACCGTAATGCATTCAAATAAGGATGACGACGACGCATCACCATGAAGATTCTACCACGCTCGAAAATACCAAGTCTCGTTACTTCATCAACCCAAACCTAAACATTCATAGTCACATTGCCTTTCCTTTGCTAGAATTAATATTGAACCTCTAAATCATGCATTGAGAAAAACCTCCTTTCAATTCATTCACTGCTTCGACGCATGGGCAAGCACCCTACCATTACATCAATACTGTGTGATAGCAACTCATGAACATTATAGCAATTGGTGCATAGCCTCATAACCATCAGAAATATAGTTACTAAGCTGAGATGACAGAACATCCTTCCACAAGGCGACGACATTAGCCCAATCGAATACGCAGGGATAAACATCCTGCACCACCTATGCAGTACTATAAAAATTCCCCGATTCCCATTTGATAACAAGCGTTTCACGTTGCACAAGATTGAATAGGAAAGAAACAAAGGCATGAGCCTCAAAGGAATCGAATAGCACGATAGGGAATCAAGAAGGGAAGTGCTCCTAACAGCTCTGCAACCTCTCGAAGATAAGTATAGACGTCTCTGTACCGATCCGCAAGACTCTACTAGACTTGCTCATGACTTGTGAGACCTAAGTGAACCTAGTGCTCTGATACCATGTTGTCATGAACCAAAATCCATTAAAGGTCATGATGGCGCCGGACTCTACTGTCAGGAAAGCCAACACTAATTAGTTAATTAAATTCTCATTTTAGTATTTCTGAAAACATAAATTTGCTTCAATTTAACTAATAACAAACGAACTTTAAGAATAATAATAATGTTTTCCAATTTCGATACTAAATATCCCATAATCATCCCAGAACCCGGTGTTACAAGTGCATGAGCATCAACTAGGAAGATAAAATAAAATACAACACCCGTCCAGGACATAAATTAGACAGGAAAATACATAAGTAACTCTGAAGGGGACTCTGCTGGCTGCAGATCGTAGATGGAAATGCAGCTCACCTAAGTCTCCACATTTACCACACCTCTGCGTCCGCAAGGCTGCTAGACATATATGCACCTGCACAAAAATGTGCAGCAAGTGTAGTATGAGTACGTAAATAAACGTGTACCCAGTAAGTATCCCGCCTAACCTCGAAGAAGTAGTGATGAGGGGTCAGCTCCGACACTTACTATGGGCTATAAATAAATTTCTAGTGATATAGTTTAAACATGCGTTATATAAAACGGCTGTAAGCTTGATATTTTAAAGTAAATAAGCAATTCCTTTATAATTAAGAAGTCTCCAAAAATTATTTCCCATCCTTTAACAATTTATCTCAGGCCAAAGAGGCAATATCATTTATTATAATTTCCAAAGGAATCAATTCAATCATGAGCAAATCATGCCGAGGTCGTGCAGCCCGATCCAACATAATATTAAACTGTGCACAGCCGGAGGGTCGAACGGGGCGAACAATAGATGCATCTATTTAATCTGCTGAGGCATTCGGCCCGTTTCACAAAAGATAAGCACATTCAAACAACCAAATCAAAGATTTATTTAGGTTTGATATTCAAAGAAATATGAATTCTCATTAACGGTCAAGTGACCCATACGAAACCCCAAGTAGGTGAAGTTTAACCTTTTGAAATTCCTTTATCAAGTTCCATAAATGGTTAAATTAAAAAGTAGGATGCAAGCATCGCAAATATGACATGATTCGGGTCCTAGACTACCCGAACATAAGCATAATAGTAGCTACGCACGGACTCTCGTCACCTCGTACGTACGTAGACCCCACAAATAGAAGCACATATTGAATTATTTCACCTATGGGGTAAACTCCCTCTTACAAGGTTAGAAAGGAAACTTACCTCGCTCTGAAATTCCGTAACCGGCTCCAAAGCCTCTTTATTCCTCAAACCGATGCATAACGCTCCAAAACTAGTCAAATAAATGTACAAACCCATAAATATATACTCTAATACTTATTATAATTCAATTTACAATAATTTCAATCATCGCTCGAAAAGTCGATAAAATCACCCTCGAGCCCACGTGCCCAGATTCTGAAAATTTTCAAAGATACACATTTCCCATAGCATTACGAACTCAAATATCTAATTTATTTTCAATCCCATGGCCAAATTCGTGGTCAAAATCCAAAAATATCAATTTCTAGGTTTTTCATCAAAATCCCAAATTTCTACTAATTTCCATGAATTTTCACTCCTAAATTCGTATATAAACTAAGTATTTAACGTGCAATAGGTAGGAATCACTTACCTTGACATAGATGATGAAGATGGAGCTCCAATATCGCTCCAAGGTCGGCTCCCATGGAGGAAATGAGATGAAATGAGACAAACCCATTTTTGCAAACTTATACACTGCCTAGGCGACCCTTCTTCGCGTTCGCGAGCCCCCCATCGCATTCGCAATGAACAAAGTTCTCAAAAGCCATTTTCAAACTCTTCTCAGACAGCCTCCAGTATAATGGTCATAACCCTTTGTATAAAACTCCAAATCACAAATGGTTTGACTTTCTGGAAATTAGACATCAAGGGATATAACTTGCATATGTTGATATTCTCCTAATTTATTGTAGATTGCGAGACATAAGCTTCCAAAGTCAGCCCTGTACAGCAGAAATTTCTAAACACTTCCCGGACAGTTTATAGTGTAGCCACCATAACCTTTTGTACACAACTCCAAATGACAAATGGTTTATCTTTCTGAAAACCAGACACCAAAGGCTACAACTTTAATTTTTAGATCATCTCCAGATTCGTTATAGATTGAGAGATTTAAGCTTACGAAGTTAGACGACGAACATAAAAACTTCCTTCTTCGCGAACGCGAGACTCTCTTCGCGAACGCGAAGAACAAAGTCCCAGCAGCAAAATCCTTCTTCGCGAACGCCAAGAACAATACCAGAACCAGCAACCGGCAGCATCAAAACACCCAAACTTGGTCCGAAACCACCGTGAATCACACCCGAGGCCCCCGGGACCTCGTCCAATCATACCAACTAGTCGCAATACATAACACGAACCTGCTCGAGGCCTCAAATCATATCAAACAACATCAAAACCATGAATCAGACGCCAATTCAATCTTTATGAACTTTAGAACTTCAAACTTCTACATTCGACGTCGAAACCTATCAAATCAAATCCGATTGACCTCGAAATTTGCACACAAGTCATAATTGACATTACGGACCTACCCCAACTTCCGGAATCAGAATCCAACCCCGATATCAAAAAGTCCACTCCCGGTCAAACTTTTTAAAAGCCTTTAAATTTCTAACTTTCACCAAATGACTCTGAAATTACCTACGGACCTCCAAATTAACATCCAGACGCGCTACTAAGACTAGAATCACCATACTGCCACGACGAAAGAGATGCGTAGAAACTCATAACCACTTGCCGAATTAACAAATCATGGAGTCTCTCCTCCTGACAAGGACCATTACCTCATTCTGAATTGAATAGTGATATTTCTTCTTTAATTTACCTTATATAAATCTGATTGCACTGATTTCAGGTCCAATAGTCTCGTCTCATCCAATATAAGCTACACAGGCAATAAGCTACCTCTAACACTGACCAAGATCTCGTATGTTGCCAACAATGCGCCAACAAGCTACAAACTCGAATGCGATAGATAAGAAAAATGAACTCTCGAAAGAACTACTCAACCTGCATATATAATTTAACAACTGAATAGAAGTCATGAATCTTTCTCAGCAAATGCGGGACAAAACACACATGAATAGATATATGGAACTGTGCTCAACGTCACGCTATTGCGGCGTGCCACCCAATTCACCTATGATACCCGTGGCGGCATGCCACCCGATCCACACTTCATAATCTAAGGAAAACACATCTCGAACCATAACACTTATACTCATGAAATGCCCGAATATCAACCATAAGCACGCCAAGTTCATAATACAAATCCTGGGGAGACGAATAGCGCCATACGCTGCGAAACTCAAGCACAACTAAGGTGCAATAAATGTCCTGTATCTTGAGAGCCTTTCTGCTCTCACAACACCACAATTTACACGGGATCTCAATACGAGTGCGAATAATCAAACCGCCTCATAACCCATATGGCACAATAAAGACTACACGGAAAGGCCGAAATAGAAATATCATCCAAGGCCCGAAGACCCCTCCGAAAACAACGCTATGCTGAAATGAATCACATCCGGCCCGATATATAGCCCATATTCACATTTAGATCCATCCACGGACCTCAAGCCGATTCTGATCATACCGCACTAGGCTAATAACCCTTTAAGGACCCACGATGACCTACTCACGACACATAAAAACAACTGTCAATCCAGAAGAAACTTCCACAGTCCACAACCAAATGAACCGAGGCCCTTCAGGCATAAATTCTCACATTAGCGATAGTACCACAATCTCCATACTTGGTTTCCCATCCTTAATCAATTAAGTGACTACCTGTCACACTTATACCATCTTCCCTTGGGATATGCTCCCACGACCTTCCGCGCCAAGTAACAAGTCTGCACATCCATACCACCGGCCATACTAATTATGTAAAGCGAATCAAGAGCTCGCAAATCAATACACAAAGCCTCTTACACATGACACCAATCTTAGGTGACGCTGAAGATAATACCAGCTTGCTTTAAACCTCCGACTCTTTTCCTGCTCGACTGAGCTTGTGATATTCTTGTCAACACCGAACTGCAACCTCGATCCTCAACTTCCAATTCTCATGCTACCAACTACACTTAATCATGCCAAAACACAGGAGCACAAGATTGTTTTAACTCCTCAACCACTAATAGAATAAATACTCCATCATATAGGAGCATTTCACTTAACTCATTTCAGGATGACCATTACAATACGCGACCGAATCCTCATATTCGCAGAAAATACAACCCCAAGTAGTGGTCTAAACCACCATGTCCCTTTCGAGATCCATCTACACATAACAAGCCATAATAACCGAATACCTCCAAATAAATCAATTTACAGCGGCCGTCAAGCCTAGCACGTACTGCTACAACCACCGGCATAACTTAACACGTTGAAGAAACTTATCATCGCCACCATCATGCCAATTCAACCATTGCTAACTAATCCGACTTCTTCTAATTTACTGAAGACTTTCCTTAGAAATAACATTAGCTCCATTCAAATTATATTGAACTCAATCCGTGCTCGCCCCGAGTGACTCTATTTCACGAGCCCACATTGCCTCAAAACCCACGAACCATCACATACCCTCCTTGTGCGCATATTCGCATCTTCAACCGGTACACCCATTCTGATAATTCCTCAACATAAGCTCAATACTTGACCATACTACGGACTCGAATCTTTAGGCATCGCACTTTAAATTTTGAATCCACTAGGACCGTTAATGAGAGTCACTCAATTTGACTTGATCCCAAAAATGATCAAACTCCAAGGCCCTGCTAGCATATGGACACTTTCTCAAAGAAACATTCGGCTGAATCATTTTTCATGTACATTACATCTACACGAAGCATAAACTCTGAGTCTTCCCAAAGCCTGAACATGAATCGATAAGGCCAAATATAGAACACATTTATCAATTTCTCTATTCAAATTACCCCTAATGTTCTCTCTTTATTAGGTACAAATAATCCACCAATGCTCCGATAACCAAAAGTTGCACAAGCCAACAACACACGATCTAATCGTAGACGAAGGGGCTCCCCCACTTAGCTTTAAGATACCATTACATAATATAGAGCCCACAACGATTCCTCCTTTTCATTTACCATGACCCCGCACCGTCAACCGCCAAATTTCTCGAAGTCTTTCGTTAAATCCCTTCATGAACATTCTGAATCATCAGCCATGATCTCATATCCGACCTCTTTCCACGACGTTGTATAGGTTCGTTCCTTCCTCATTAACATCAAGTGAGAGTCCAACAATATCATCCAAACTCCAGTCATATCGCAGCTGAAACAATAGCCAAATCTTCACACCCTTCTTCATTCCAAGCAAACTCATTTCTACCATATTCACTCTTTCTTAGTGTAGTAGACAATATGCCAAATTAGTCCGTAGCCCTAGTCACTGTCCACCATGAATCCCAAATCACTCTAAACCTTCCTCAAGGCGTGTAACTATCCTACCACAGAACCCATATGATACTCTGCCACTCTCCCGCTTTGGTCGTTCCCTATCCTTTAACCAAATACTAGACTTCTGCACCTCACACTTGGCCTTCTAGGAACCTAGCCACCACAAGATACCTCCCACATGTCCTTCCTCATCCTTCGCTGCCCAATTGTTGCCTAAACTCAAAATCTGTGCCTGTAGCACTTGAACCGATAGATCGCTACCAACTTTAAACCTCTCCGAAGATCATCCTTCTCGAGCCATCAGTACTAGTAACACCGATTCGATCCTGAACCACTACACACTGCTATTTCCACTGCACACTGCTATCGGACAACCGTCCCTCAAGAACCATTTCACAACACCCTGCTCCGAAGGCAAAATCAAAGAAGATCACAACACCGGTGAACCGTAATGCGTTCAAATAAGGATGACGACGACGCATCACCATGAAGATTCCACCACGCTCGAAAATACCAAGTCTCGTTACTTCATCAACCCAAACCTAAACATTCATAGTCACATTGCCTTTCCTTTGCTAGAATTAATATTGAACCTCTAAATCACGCATTGAGAAAAACCTCCTTTCAATTCATTCACTGCTTCGACACATGGGCAAGCACCCTACCATTACATCAATACTGTGTGATAGCAACTCATGAACATTATAGCAATTGGTGCATAGCCTCATAACCATCAGAAATATAGTTACTAAGCTGAGATGACAGAACATCCTTCCACAAGGCGACGACATTAGCCCAATCGAATACGCAGGGATAAACATCCTGCACCACCTATGCAGTACCATAAAAATTCCCCAATTCCCATTTGATAACAAGCGTTTCACGTCGCACAAGATTGAATAGGAAAGAAACAAAGGCATGAGCCTCAAAGGAATCGAATAGCACGATAGGGAATCGAGAAGGGAAGTGCTCCTAACAGCTCTGTAACCTCTCGAAGATAAGTATAGATGTCTCTGTACCGATCCGCAAGACTCTACTAGACTTGCTCATGACTCGTGAGACCTAAGTGAACCTAGTGATCTGATAGCATGTTGTCATGACCCAAAATCCATTAAAGGTCGTGATGGCACCGGACTCTACTGTCAGGCAAGCCAACACTAATTAGTTAATTAAATTCTCATTTTAGTATTTCTGAAAACATAAATTTGCTTCAATTTAACTAATAACAAATGAACTTTAAGAATAATAATAATGTTTTCCAATTTCAATACTAAATATCCCATAATCATCCCAGAACCCGGTGTCACAAGTGCGTGAGCATCAACTAGGAAGATAAAATAAAATACAACACCCGTCCAGGATATAAATTAGACAGGAAAATACATAAGTAACTCTGAAGGGGACTCGGTTGGCTGCGGATCGTAGATGGAAATGCAGCTCACCTAAGTCTCCGCATTTACCACACCTCTGTGTCCGCAAGGCTGCTAGACATATATGCACCTGCACAAAAATGTGCAGCAAGTGTAGTATGAGTACGTAAATAAACGTGTACCCAGTAAGTATTCCGCCTAACCTCGAAGAAGTAGTGATGAGGGATCGGCTCCGACACTTACTATGGGCTATAAATAAATTTCTAGTGATATAGTTTAAACATGAGTTATATAAAACGGCTGTAAGCTTGATATTTTAAAGTAAATAAGCAATTCCTTTATAACTAAGAAGTCTCCAAAAATTATTTCCCATCCTTTAACAATTTATCTCAGGCCAAAGAGGGAATATTATTTATTATAATTTCCAAAGGAATCAATTCAATCATGAGCAAATCATGTCGAGGTCGTGCGGCCCGATCCAACATATTATTAAACTGTGCACAGCCGGAGGGTCGAACAGGGCGAACAATAGATGCATCTATTTAATCTGCTGAGGCATTCGGCCCGTTTCACAAAAGATAAGCACATTCAAACAACCAAATCAAAGATTTATTTAGGTTTGATATTCAAAGAAATATGAATTCTCATTAACGGTCAAGTGACCCATATGAAACCCAAGTAGGTGAAGTTTAACCTTTTGAAATTCCTTTATCAAGTTCCATAAACGGTTAAATTAAAAAGTAGGATGCAAGCATCGCAAATATGACGTGATTCGGGTCCTAGACTACCCGAACATAAGCATAATAGTAGCTACGCACGGACTCTCGTCACCTCGTACGTACGTAGACCCCACAAATAGAAGCACATATTGAATTATTTCACCTATGGGGTAAACTCCCTTTTACAAGGTTAGAAAGAAAACTTACCTCGCTCCGAAATTCCGTAACCTGCTCCAAAGCCTCTTTACTCCTCAAACCGATGCATAACGCTCCAAAACTAGTCAAATAAATGTGCAAACCCATAAATATATACTCTAATACTTATTATAATTCAATTTACAATAATTTCAATCTTCGCTCGAAAAGTTGATAAAATCACCATCGGGCCCACGTGCCCGGATTCTGAAAATTTTCAAAGATACACATTTCTCATAGCATTACGAACTCAAATATCTAATTTATTTTCAATCCCATGGCCAAATTCGTGGTCAAAATCCAAAAATACCAATTTCTAGGTTTTTCTTCAAAATCCCAAATTTCTACTAATTTCCATGAATTTTCACTCCTAAATTCGTATATAAACCAAGTATTTAACGTGCAATAGGTAGGAATCACTTACCTTGACATAGATGATGAAGATGGAGCTCCAAAATCGCTCCAAGGTCGGCTCCCATGGAGGAAATGAGATGAAATGAGACAAACCCATTTTTGCAAACTTATACACTGCCTAGGCGACCCTTCTTCGCGTTCGCGAGCCCCCCATCGCATTCGCAATGAAAAAAGTTCTCAAAAGCCATTTTTAAACTCTTCTCAGACAGCCTCCAGTATAATGGTCATAACCCTTTGTATAAAACTCCAAATCACAAATGGTTTGACTTTCTGGAAATTAGACATCAAGGGATATAACTTGCATATGTTGATATTCTCCTAATTTATTGTAGATTGCGAGACATAAGCTTCCGAAGTCAGCCCTGTGCAGCAGAAATTTCTAAACACTTCCCAGACAGTTTGTAGTGTAGCCACCATAACCTTTTGTACACAACTCCAAATGACAAATGGTTTATCTTTCTGAAAACCAGACACCAAAGGCTACAACTTTAATTTTTAGATCATCTTCAGATTCGTTATAGATTGAGAGATATAAGCTTACAAAGTTAGACGACGAACATAAAAACTTCCATCTTCGCGAACGCGAGACTCTCTTTGTGAACGCGAAGAACAAAGTCCCAGCAGCAAAATCCTTCTTTGCGAATGCCAAGAACAATACCAGAGCCAGCAACCAGCAGAATCAAAACACCCAAACTTGGTTCGAAACCACCGTGAATCACACCCGAGTCCCCCGGGACCCCGTCCAATCATACCAACTAGTCGCAATACATAACACGAACCTGCTCGAGGCATCAAATCATATCAAACAACATCAAAATCATGAATCAGACGCCAATTCAATCTTTATGAACGTTAGAACTTCAAACTTCTACATTCGACGTCGAAACCTATCAAATCAAATCCGATTGACCTCGAAATTTGCACACAAGTCATAATTGACATTACGGACCTACCCCAACTTCCGGAATCAGAATCCAACCCCGATATCAAATAGTCCACTCCCAGTCAAACTTTTTAACAGCCTTTAAATTTCTAACTTTCACCAAATGACTCCGAAATTACCTACGGACCTCCAAATTAACATCCGGATGCGCTACTAAGACTAGAATCACCATACGGAGCTATCCACAGATTCATAATCTCAAATGGACATCGATAACATTGAAATACACTTCAACCCAAATTTATGAAATCCTTCCCAAAATGCCAACTTCCACAATAGGCGTTGAAACGCTCCCGGGTCATCCGAAACCCGATCCGGACATACGCCCAAGTCTGAAATCATCATACAAACCTGTTGGAACCTTCAAATCCCAATTTTGAGGTCGTTTACTCAAAAGTCAAAGTTTGGTCAACTCTTCCAACTTAAAGCTTCCAAATTTAGAATTTTCTTTCCAAACCAACTCTGAACTTTCCTATTATTAAATTTTGACCACACGTACAAGTCATAACACCTGAAGTGAAGCTACTCAAGGCCTTGAACTGCCGAATGACGTGCCAGGGCTCAAAACGATCGGTTGGGTCGTTATAATTTTTCACTGTTAGCTATGCAGTAAAATAATTAAACTCAAGATATGAATAAACAACCCAATATGATAAATTAACTCATCAAATCAATATTCAAATATCAACATTCATGTAAAACCATAACACCAGAATAAATGAGTTTAGCCACACATAGTCATGATAGCAATCTCAAGTAATTCCCAAGAATATATAAAAATCAATAAAATAAGGGAAAAGAAGAACTCAAGATGAATTCCAAGATCTCCAAACTGTGTGATAACTCTTTCCTCTTTCCAAGTGTGTTAGATGACCAAAAAGAGGCGTTTTTGGGTTATATAGTGCGTACATAGGTTGTGGGCTGAAGTTTTCCTATTTCTAACCCGACTCAGCTTCATTTTCTCAGCATCGCATATTGGGGTAGATGCTTCGCATCCACCTTTTGTTACTTCATTTCGGTTGTGCCCTGGTGCAGATGCCTTGGCCCGAATTCACTGCTAAGGTGCAACAAATAAAACGTTTCATAGGTTGGATATCCAACTTCTTCTCATATAGCTGGAACACCCTTTTCTTCATATTTTTGCACTCCAAACACCCTAAATTATCTTACACAACTCAATTAGTTATAAAACCAATAATTAATACATGTTGGGCTTAAATATCAAATAGCACTAAAATGTTGTTAAGACATGGGTAAAGATATATTAAAATATATATAAATATGCCCAACATCATAATCCCACACTTAAACTGTAACAACCCGACTTGTTATTTTGAAAATTTACGCTCCTTTCAACTATTTGAAGTCTTGAATAGCTTCATATGATGTATTTTGACGTGTGTGAATCGTCGGTTTTGATTTTTAGGTGTTTCGGGATTAGTTCGGATGAATGAATTTCATGTTGGAAGCTTAAATGAAAAGGGTTGATCAGAGTTGGACTTTTTATGCAAAAATCTCCGAAATTGGGTTTTGATGATTCCAATAGCTCCTTATGGCAATTTTGGACTTAGGGGTGTGTCCAAAAAATTATTTGGAAGTCCGTAGTTAAATTAGGCTTGAAATGGCGAAAATAGGAAATTGAAAGTTTGGAAGTTTGATCGGGAGTTGAATTTTTGATATTGGGGTTGGAATCTAATTCTAGAAATTAGAATAGGTCTGTTATGTCATTTATGACTTGCGTGCAAATTTTGAGGTCAATCGGACTTGATTTGATAGGTTTCGGCATCAAATGTAGAAGTTGAAATTTCTTAGTTTCATTAAGCTTGAATTGGGGTATGATTCATGGTTTTAGTGTTATTTAATGTGATTTGGGGTATTAACTAAGTTCGTATGATATTTTAGGACTTGTTGGTATATTTATTTGAGGTCCCGAGGGACTCGGGTGGATTTCGGATGGTTAATGGAATTTAATTTGGATATTTCTAGAATGTTTCGACATCGATTCTTCAAGATTATTGGTATCCAATTAACAAAATGAGCTCAAAATTCAGTTTTAATTGAAGCATTAGATCTGTATTGAAATTACGGAGCCATAGCAAAAAGAATCGTCGAATTCGGACATCATATGAGAGAGTTATTCCCATTTCCGTGTCGGGGAATATAAATTCCCGTTGGGGAGCTCGGTTTGGGCAATTTTCAGAGGCAAATTTCACCACACAACTTGGGGTAAGTGTTCTTGACTCCCTTGTGATTATATTTCATGAATTAATCTTCATTTTCGGCATTAGATTATTGATTTTTCAAGAGAAATCGGAGGATTTTTCTACAATTCCATAAAATGAATTTTCGAGATTTGAACATCGATTCAGAGTTGGATTTGAGTAAAACTAGTATGGTTGGACTCGTAATTGAATAGCTTGTCGAATTTTATGAGTTTTGTCAGATTTCAAGATGTGGACCCCACTATCGATTTTTTGAGTGGAATTGGGAATTTTTGTAAATTGTTAAATTGTAAGCATTAGAGTAAATTGTGATTAATTTGTCCGTTGTTTGAATAGATACAAATAGTTTGGCTTGAATTTAGGAGATAGGAAGTCATATGGAGGTCGATACGCGCGGAATGGAATTTTTGGAGTATTGTACAGCTTGCTCGGTATTGGATTTGATTTGTTCGAGTTAAGTAACACTTCTAAACTGAGGGTATGAACCCTGAATATACGTGTCATGTGTTTGGTGTTGAGGCGACGCGCATGCTAGGTGACGGGCGTGTGGGCGTGCACCGTGTGAATTATAACTCTGTTACTTCTGTGGTATTATGTAGTTACCTGATCTTATCTATAACCATGAAATCTCTACGTGCTAGAGCTATTGAGCTGTGATCCATGTTATAAACCATGTTTAGGCAACATGCCTATTCTGTTGAGACCCACTGAGGTCATTTATGTTGTTGAGTTATCTGCTTACATTGCATTTACATACTCAGTCATACCCATTCATATGCATATCATATCTCAGTCTCTGTTACCATTTATTGATATATCACATCATTATTTTTGGGTTGATTCTTTTCATAACACTGAGAGCCCGAGAGACTGGAGAGATTGATGACTCAGTGAGGCCGAGGGCCTGATGGTGAGGATATTTATGGGATCGGGCTGCACGTCGCAGCAGGCCATATTGGCTTTATATATATTCATTTATGATGGGATCGGGATGCACGCCGCAGCATGTTTTATTGATTTATGCCATGATTGGCTTGTTATAGAGCTTGAGCTGAAGGACCCCTCCGGAGTCTGTACATACCCCAGTGAGCGCAGGTACCTACTGAGTGCGAGTGCCGAGTGTCGAGTGCAAATGCTGAGCGATTGGGAGGATTGAGTGACTATGACGACTTAGTGAGATGATACTCTGAGAGTATGCATATGGTTTTATTAGTGATTTGCATCGCATTGACATGCACACTTGACATACAGGTATAGAGATGCATTTTTCCTCATGTTGTACAATATTGCGTCATTCATGACTTCACATACTCATTGACATGTAGGCATAGAGATGTGTTTTACTCATGCCATTTGAAAATGAAACATCCTATCTGTTGTTGAAAAGGTTTTCGGAAAAATCACAGTTTTACAAAACGTACTCATATTTTGGTGATTTCGGTAAAAGATTTGGGTTTTCGCTGATATACTTGAAAAGCACGCCTATTTTTCTCGAACTGTGAATGAGCTGAGCATTTTATCTCTGAGCTACTTCTTTTATTACTTCCATTATGGTGTTATGAACTGTTGTTGGATATTGGTGTTGGACCCCGACCTGTGTTCTAGCTCGTCACTACTTTCAACCTAAGGTTAGGTTTGTTACTTATTGAGTACATGGGGTCGCTTGTACTCATACTACACTTCTGCACCTTGCGTGCAGATATTAGATGTTGATGTTGATGTGATCGACGGTAGCTGGATTTGAAGACGTACCTGTGTTCCGGTCGTAGATGTCTCTTGTTCATGGTAGCCCTAGAATTATAAAAATCTATTTATATACATTTCAAACAGATGATGTACTTAGTTCATACCAGCTTTTTAAATTTTAATCTTAGAAGCTCATGATTTGTACTACCAGTTCTTGGAAAATTTTTTGTATAAAAGCGGTGTAATATCATTTCTTATCTTAATAAATCTCATTAATTGGATAGTAGTTAATTGGCTTACCTGATGGGTCGGGTTAGGTGTCATCATGACTAGGTGGATTTTGGGTCGTGACAAGTTGGTATCAGAGCTCTTGGTTCATAAAATCTACAAGTCATGAGCAAGTGTCTAGTAGAGTCTTGCGGATCGGTATGATGACGTCCATACTTATCTTCGAGAGGCTATAGGGCATTTAGGATAAACTTCCCATCTTTCTTTCCTTATCGTGCGGTATCGATTCAACTTGAAGCGTAATTTTTTGAATTTCTTCCACGCATTCGTGTGCGCATGAGAGCGCTTGGTATCAGCTATACATCGATGGCTTGTGATTCCATGAACGAGGTTCGAGATGTGTATTATGTGCTTTGCTGATGGGCCAGTCTGTAGGACTTAAGGCCAGGTTTAGACCGCAGTTTAGGCTCGGTAGCTTCAGTTGTAGTTTGTACATTTTGACTTATATGTCCGATAGTGTCCCTATGTGTGGAATTTATGGCTCGATGAGCGGTGGAATGACTATATGATAAGTATAATGTGAATGCGAGATGTGTTCAGGTGGTTTGAATGTGACGAGAAGAGTTTCTTGAGATGTAAAAAAAAGGTCATTGGGTGCTTGATTTCCGTCTTGATTTGATGTATAGTCTCGAGTTATGAGTGTGTTGAAGGATCTTTCATGTTGTTAAATTGTGGGACAAATTAAATTCTCATGGCTTGTTAATGAGTTTGGACTCAAGAAATTTAAGTGATTGCATAGTAATTGTGGCTGCGAAAGGGTATAACAAGATGCCAATTTGAGGCTAAGAAGGTGGGTTATTTCCTGCGGAGTAATCTACGTAGGTGTGTCCCTTATAATGTTGAGCGGAGAGTTTCTTTTCTACCAGCGAGGTGTAGGTGTTGAGATCTGAATTTAAATCTAGTTGAGAAAGTTGACTTGACTGTCAAGAGAATAAATGCGAGCTTAACGGCTGATTGAGGTATTTTATGGTTAGTGTTGCATGAGTTTGAGAAGAACGTTCATTGAAGTGACTGCGGTATTATGGCAGTAATAGAGTATGGATATTTTGAGTAATGGAATGTTTTGTTCTATGTCATTGATCCAAGTGGGGGAGTCTTCTATCACCAATTTGATTGCACGATTATGTGTTGTATTGGTTTTGGTCTGAGGCATACTTGTGGATTAATTATGACTTGCAGAGGTTGAGATGGAGGATGAGTCAAGTAAGGAAATTCCTAGATACGGGTTATATTGAACTTTATAAGTATATGAAAATCACGGAATGAGTTGAGTTGTTATTCGTGACGGATGTAGTGTGCACGGTGTATGAATTTGCTCGATTGCGTTTAAGGCATGGTTTCTTCTTTGGGTTGTTGTTGTGCTAATAGGCAGTTCGGCCCGTTTGGGCAGTGCAATTGAGATTTGAGCAGAGTGGATGACTCTCGAGAAAGCTCTAATGGATTCAAGATTAATATGTAGCAACTGAGAATTTTTGGCGGATTTGTATATGGCTAGAATCTGAGATTTAAGTTGGATGATGTCGAGACTTGTGGAATTTTTTTTATATCATTATGGATTTTATATTTTGGTATCGGGAAGGTGAAGAAAACGGCTTTAGAATCAAATAAGGTATTTTCAGAGTGGGCGTTTCGGTTGTGGTATTTATGGGGGTAATTATGATGTGGTGAGACTTTACAGATATTTTGGTTGCAATATTCTTGGGTTTGGTGACCTGCGTGGCTTGGTCGAGTTAGAGGAATTCAGTTCTGATAGCTTAGTTATGTGAAAATAGATTTCAAAGTGTTCTTGATGGTTTCTACCATGGTTTGAACCGGATATTTTCTACCCGTGTGGGAACGTGTTGTGTATTATGATTTTCTCCTAGAAGAAAGCAAGAGAAAGGTTTCTAACTAACCGGGTATGTAATTTGCTGGTGACTTAGAGTTCATAATGAGATTCTTGTGCTTGTCACATGATGGCATGATAGATGTGGTATGTTGTGTGGGATTAATATTTACATGTACAAGGTGGCAGTTCAGTCTTGAAAGGAAGGTCACAAATTTTGGACAGAATGATTAGTTTTAGATATTTAGAGGAACGTTATAACTGCTCAGTAATCCCTGAGAAGGGTGCGCATTTCAGAAGGCGCGTTGTGTTTTGACTTACGGATGTTCATCGGTATTGCGGTACTCACCTGGTTGATATGTGGCACGGAAGAATTATGGAAGTATTCCTCGTGGGATGATCGTGCATAAAAGATGTGCTAGTCATTCGAATGCTAGAGTTAGGATCAGTTATGATGATTCATGTGTCCTATGAATTTGGAGACTGAAGTTCTCAGAAGCATATTATTTCAGGGTTGCGACCTGTTAGAGGTGAGTATTTTATTTAAACTCAGTGGAGGCACTAGTTGCGCTAATTATTTGTGATAGCTATGCGCTATGAGTGTGCATATATGTGAGGTCTGAGCTCACGTGCGGGCATCAGGGCAAGTATTCATACTCAGAAGAATACTTAGGCTATGATATGCCTAGAGTTGATTGTTAAGCATAAAGTTATAACGTTTCTCGTATTCGTACCTTTGTGGATAACTATCTGGGCTATACTTGAGGTTACAAAGAGGCTAATTCCCTGAGTAAACTTGGTAGTTACTAGTTCTGCATTAACTTGCTGATTTGAGTTGTGATAGCAGACTTTGCACATGCCTACACTATGGCGTGTTATTTATACCAGTCCAGGAGCATGACAATCTTACTTCATTATCATATACATGTGTACTTGTTTAATTACTCCTGTATGATATGCTTGGACTGGAGGCATGTGACCATGCAAGACAGATTATGTTATTGGCACGTGAGTTATCCGTGCGGATCCATATACTGATATTATTGGCACGTGAGTTGTTCGTGCGGGTCCAGATATTGATACTATAGAATGTGAGTTGTCAGTGCAGTTGATGTTAATGTGAGCTCTAGGAGAGCTGGTTACCATTATTAGATTCGTGTGTCTTGGTTCTACTATATCTGATGAGCTCATAGCATTGTGGTTGTGGTGGTACTTGTTGAACAAGGGAAATCTCCATGACATGTTTATCTGGTGAGTGGTTGTGAGTTCATGTATGTTTCTTTCAATATCGGCAGTATACGAAAGTTTTGGAACGAGGTTATGTGGAATGTGGGGTTTAATACTAGTACTTGATTGGTTTTGAGTAGTTACTGTGATCCGAAATGGTGTTGTGAGTATGCGAGTTGTATAGTATGTTATGTGATTATATCTCGGGTTATGGTTAAGGCTTAATACAGCTTGTTCAGACTTATAAAGTGTGTAGATGCGAGATTCGAGTCTTGAAAAGACTTACGGATGTTAGAAATTTGGGTTCTAAGTTTTACGGACTAAGGTTAAAGTAATGATCTTCAATTGTGTTATGTTGTCAGGCTTATATAGAATAGGGTGGCGTGGGATCACCAGCGGGTATGTGCATGGTAAGATGGAACAGTGATTTAAGGGCTTAGGAACAACTCTTGGCACGTTCGAGGATGAACATATGTTTAAGGGGGGGAGAATATAATGACCTGACTTGTCGTTTTGAACATTTATGCCTCTTTCAACTATTTGAAGTCTTGAATAGCTTCATATGATGTATTATGACGTGTGTGAATCGTCGGTTTTGATTTTTAGGTATTTCGGGATTAGTTCGAATGAATGAAATTCATGTTGGAAGCTTAAATGAAAAGGGTTGAATGGAGTTTGAATTTTTGTGCAAACAACTCCGGAATTGAGTTTTGATGATTCCAATTGCTCCGTATGGCTATTTTGGACTTAGGGGTGTGTCCGAAAAAATATTTGGAAGTTCGTAGTTAAATTAGGCTTGAAATGGCGAAAATAGGAAATTGAAAGTTTGGAAGTTTGATCGGGAGTTGAATTTTTGATATCGGGGTTGGAATCCGATTCTGGAAATTGAAATAGGTTTGTAATGTCATTTATGACTTGTGTGCAAAATTTGAGGTCAATCGAGCTTGATTTGATAGGTTTCGGCATCGAATGTAGAAGTTGAAATTTAATAGTTTTATTAAGCTTGAATTGGGGTATGATTCGTGGTTTTAGTGTTGTTTGATGTGATTTGAGGCATTGACTAAGTCCGTATGATGTTTTAGGACTTGTTGGTATATTTGGTTGAGGTCCCAAGGGCCTCGGGTGGATTTCGGATGATTAATGGAATTTAATTTGGATATTTCTAGAATGTTTCGACGTCGATTCTTCAAGAATATGTGATATAAAATTAAGAAAATGAGCTCCAAATTCAGTTTTTATTGAAGCATTAGATTCGTATTGAAATTACGGAGCCATAGGAAATAGAATCGTCGAATTCGGACATCGTATGAGAGAGTTATTTCCATTTCCGTGTCGGAAAAAACAAAATTCCATCACCAGTGTCCAGGGTAGTGTAGGGCGCTAGCCCTGATGTTGGGATGTTCAGAGGTTTTGTAAATAGCGCCACAGGCAGCGCCCCACGCCACTTGTGGTGCTTAAACATTAAAATCTCTATAAACGGAAGGTTTTTGCTATTTTTGACGAAAACGGAGTTGGGGAGCTCGGATTGGGTGATTTTCAGAGGCAAATTTCACCACACAACTTGGGGTAAGTGTTCTTGAATCCCTTGTGATTATATTCCATGAATTAATCTTCGTTTTCGGCGTTAGATTATTGATTTTTCAAGAGAAATCGAAGGAATTTTCTACAATTCCATAACATAATTTTTCGAAATTTGAACATCGATTTGGTGTCGGATTTGAGTAAAAATTAGTATAGTTGGACTCATAATTGAATGGGTTGTCGGATTTTGTGAGTTTCATCGGATTCCGAGATGTGGGCCCCACTGTCAATTTTTCAAGCGGAGTTGAGAATATTTGTAAATGTTAAATTGTAAGCATTAGAGTAAATTGTGATTAATTTGCACGTTGTTTGAATAGATACGAATCGTTTGGCTTGAATTGAGGAGATAGGAAGGCATATGGAGGTTGATACGCGCGGAATGGAATTTCCGGAGTATTGTACAGCTTGCTCGGTATTGGATTTGACTTGTTCGAGATAAGTAACACTTCTAAACTCGGTGCTGAGGGTATGAACCCTGAATATACGTGTCATGTGTTTAGTGTTGAGGTGACGCGCATGCTAGGTGACAGGCGTGTGGGTGTGCACCGTGTGAATTGTAACTCTGTTACTTCTGTGGTACTGTGTAGTTACCTGATCTTATCTATAACCATGAAATCTCTACGTGCTAGAGCTATTGAGCTGCGATCCATGTTTAGGCAACATGCCTATTCTGTTGAGACCCACTGAGGTCATTTCTATTGTTGAGTTATCTACTTACATTGCATTTACATACTCAGTCATACGCATTCATATGCATATCATATCTCATTCTCTGTTACCATTTATTGATATATCACATCATTATTTTTGGGTTGATTCTTTTCATAACACTGAGAGCCCGAGAGACTGGAGAGATTGATGACTGAGTGAGGATGTTTATGGGATCGGGCTGCATGCCGCAGCAGGCCATATTGGCTTTATATATATTGATTAATGATGGGATCGGGTTTCACGCCGCAGCATGTTTTATTAATTTATGCCATGATAGGCTTTTTATAGCGCTTGGGCTGAAGGAGCCCATCCGGAGTCTGTACACACCCCCAGTGAGCGCAGGTACCTATTGAGTGCGAGTGTCGAGTGTCGAGTGCGAGTGCCGGGCGATTGGGAGGATTGAGTGACTATGAGGACTGAGTGAAATGATACTCTAAGAGTATGCATATGGTTTTATTACTGAGTTGCATCGCATTGACATGCACACTTGACATACATGCATAGAGATGCATTGTTTCTCATGTTGTACGATATTACGTCATTCATGACTTCACATACTCATTGACATGTAGGCATAGAGATGTATTTTCCTCGTGCCATTTGAAAATGAAACATCATATCTGTTATTGAAATGGTTTTGGGAAAAATCACAATTTTACAAAACGTACTCATATTTTGGTAATTTCGGTAAAAGATTTGGGTTTTCACTGATATACTTGAAAAGCAAGCCTATTTTTCTGGAACTGTGAATGATCTGAGCATTTTATCTCTGAGCTACTTCTTTTATTACTTTTATTATGGTGTTATGAACTGTTGTTGGCTATTGGTGTTGGACCCCGACCTATGTTCTAGCTCGTCACTACTTTCAACCTAAGGTTAGGTTTGTTACTTATTGAGTACATGGGGTCAGTTGTACTCATACTACACTTCTGTATCTTGCGTGCAGATATGGGATGCTGATGTTTCTATGATCGACGGGAGCTGGATTTGAAGACGTACCTGCGTTCCGGTCGTAGCTGCCTCTTGTTCATGGTAGCCCTAGAATTATAAAAATTTGTTTATGTACATTTCGAACAGATGATTTATTTATTTCATACCAGCTTTGTAAATTCTAATCTTAGAAGCTCATGATTTGTACTACCAGTCCTTGGGAAACTTTTGTATAAAAGCGGTGTATTATCATTTCTTATCTTAATAAATCTCATTAATTGGATAGTTGTTAATTGGCTTACCTGACGGGTCGAGTTAGGTGCCATCATGACTAGGTGGATTTTGGATCGTGACATAAACCTTTGTTCGTCCTCGAGCAAAGTGAAATCAGCCTATAATGGATCAAACAAAATTAAATTTATCGCTTTCAAGCCACACATTTCGAAAATAACTCAAGCACCCATGACTTTGGTTGATACCAACAATTAGCCCTTTTTGCATATGCATTCTTGAACTTTCCTCCCCACATTAAAAACATGCCTAGCAATTGAATAGTTCAAACCAATCATATAGCAAATTCGGGACATCTCAACCTCAGAAACTGACTTCCTAGCATAATTACTTTCAGGCCAACTTGCTTACTCTGATTGAAGAGCTTAATAGAGTCACCTATCCATCATGAAACATGTGCTCTCATCACAAATCAAAGAGAGATAGTCCACATAGTCAAATAAAATTTGAACGTAATTTAAGGACTTCAAACAATAGAGGAATTCACTCTCTCTCAAAGAAGTTCACATGCGCACAAAAGGTACCATATGCTTGACCATTATGTAAATGTCTACTAATGTAAGCCTGTTCGGTCTAAAATCAATTAGGACCTTATCTTGGTTGTAATGTGGGCTAAGGGACGGATAGTATATATTTAGAAATAGTGGTTCATCCTCCTAAGAACTTTAACACATCATATAATAATCTCTAAGCGCACTTCTTCAATCCACTTCAATTTCACAAACAAGATCACTCCTAAATATTATTCCCTCTTTCTCTCTTTAAGCACTACTTCAATTTATACCTCACTAGCAAATTAAGTGGTGGTATATTATTTTACAAAATAAGTGCACATTTCTCCCTTTCATTGGTTCCACTCTAAAGCAACCCAAATCCCCTTCTTCCTTTTTTTAGCGCTTATTTCACAATTAAAGTGCCTTAAGAGGTACAAGGATCAAAAGTTTCAATTAAGAGCAAAAGGGTATAGGCTCGTAATGTGGGTGCCAAATAAAAGGTTTACAGGCTCAAAATGGTTAACTAGGGATGATTTTATTTGTGTCATTACAATTCAAAAAGGATCAAAGAAGGCCTAAAATCATATTTTAAACCAAGCAAAACCTAGAATTTCGCTTCAACTCACATGTAGGGCAAGTTCTAGACACAAATGTACTATATGGAACTATACAAAAATCTCACCACACAATGGCACATGATTCAATTAGGATGGCTACATTCCAACTCTCAATCAAAGCAAGTACAAAGCTAATCCACAATTTTAATGCACAAGGCACAACAGTTAGCAAGAAATTTACATAATCTGCATATCATGGTGGCGGATCATGTGTGACTGTAAAGAGCTGCTCATCTGGGAATATCTCCTTTATCACCCCTCCTTTTTCCACATGCTCGTGATTTTCTAGCCTTGACAAGTGGTCAGCCACCTGATTCTCTACTCCCTTCCGATCATGAATTTCCAAGTCAAATTCCTGCAAAAGAAGTACCCATCTGATTAGTCTCGGCTTAGCATTTTGTTTGAAATTAAATACCCGATCGCCGCATGATCCATGTACATGATCACATGCGTTCCTACTAAGTAGGACCGAAACTTATCAAAAGCATAGACAACTGACAACAATTCTTTTTTTGTCATGATGTAGTTGAGTTGTGCATCAGTTAGGGTCTTGCTGGCATAGTAGATTGAATGAAACACTTTGTTCTTCCTCTGTTCAAGCACAGCTCCAATTGCTACGTCACTCGCATCACACATCAACTCAAAGGGCAGACTCCAGTCAGGTAGGATAATGATTGGTGCAGACACCAACTTCAACTTTAGCTCCTCGAATGCCTTCAGACATGCAACATCAAACTTGAAAGTGGTATCCTTTTCTAGCAACCTACACAATGGATTAGCAATTTTCGAAAAATCTTTAATGAAGCGTCTATAAAAATCTGCATGTTCCAAAAAGCTACAAATACCCTTAATAGAGATGGGTGGTGGTAGTCTTTCCACTGCCTCCACCTTGGCCTTATCAACTTCAATTCCTTGTTTGGACCCTTGATGTCCCAATACAATACCTTCTTGAACCATAAAATGGAACTTCTTCCAATTAAGTACCAGGTTAGTTTCCTCACAGCGTGCTAGCACCAACTCCAAGTTCTTCAGACAATTATCATAGGACGACCCGAAGACTGAAAAATCATCCATGAAAACCTCCACGAATTTCTCCACCATGTCGGTGAAGATGACCAGCATACACCTTTGAAAAGTTGTTGGTGCATTACATAACCCGAATGGCATCCTTTTAAAGGTGAAGGTGCCATAGGGGCAAGTAAATATAGTCTTTTCCTGGTCGTCTGGCGCTATCACTATCTGATTGTAACCAGAGTAACCATCAAGAAAGCAATATTATTCATGCCCAACTAGCATGTCCAACATCTGATCAATGAAAGGGGGGGAAGTGGTCCCTACACGTAGCCTTGTTGAGTTTCCTATAATCAATGCATACCCTCCAACCAGTCACCGTTCTGGTAGGTATCAACTCATTGTGCTCATTTTCCACAACTGTCATGCCTCTATTTATCGGCACGCACTGCATAGGACTCACATAGTTGTTGTCAGAAATAGGAAATATGATCCCCGCGTCCAGCCATTTGATAATCTCTTTTTTTACCACCTCCTTCATAATAGGATTCAAATGTCTTTGTTGCTCCACACTTGCTTTGTGTCCATCCTCCAGGAATATTTTATGCATGCAGAATGATGGACTAATTCCCTTGATATCGGCAATAGTCCAACCAATGGCTCCTTTGTGTTCCCTTAGGACCCGCAGCAACTTGTCTTCTTGCACACGTGATAATGAAGATGATATGATCACAAGTAAGGATTCCGACACACCTAAGTACGTGTATCGCAGATGAGAAGGTAAAAGCTTGAACTCTAAACTTGGAGCCTCCTCAATCGATGGTTTAGGTGGTGTCAATGTCAATGGCCTGTCGATTTTCTCAAATCTCTTCAACCCGTTGACATACTGGAATGTCATGTTCAAGTATGGTGTTGTGCCTGCCAATTCATCATCTACAATTGTGATCATTGCCAAATTTTCATAGTGTGCTGGCAATTTAAGTGCTCAGTATACATTGAACACTTTCATCTTGTCACCTACTCTCATGGTCATTTGTCCTTCACATACATCAATAATTGTGCGACCCGTGGCTAGAAATGGTCGTCCCAAAATAAATGGGACTTCCTTATCAGGCCCGTAATCTAGGATGACAAAATCAGCTGGGAATATGAATATGCCCACTTGCACCAGCACATCTTCAATGACGCCCTCGGGGCTAGCTAATGATATATCTGCCAATTGAAATACCACCGTAGTCGGTCAAGGATCTCCCAAACCTAGCTGTCGAAACACAGACAATGACATCAGGTTTATGCTCACCCCAAGGTCACACAATGCTCGCCCCACCACCTGTTTTCCAATTGAAATTTGAATTGTGAAGCTTCCTGGATCCTTCAATTTATGAGGTAACTTATTCTAAATTTTGGAACTACACTCCTCAGTGAGTGCTACAGTCTCAAACTCAGTTAGTTTGCGTTTGTTTGCTACAATTTCCTTGATGTACTTTGCATACCTTGGCACTTCTTGCAGAATGTCCACCAATGGGATGTTAATTTGAACCTATTTCAAAATATTAAGGAATTTCTTGTACGCTGCATTATCTTTCACTTTCTACAATCTCTGAAGGAACAGAGGTGGTGGCTTGGCAACTATCGGTTGTGGTTGCTTTGCCATGGCCTCTTCAATTGGCTTCTCTAACTCTTTTGCAGTTTCCGATTCGACTTTTGTGGTGGGTTGTTTTTCACTAAACGTCACTTGCTTTCTCTTCCTCGATGGGACTTCTCTAATTCTCTCACATTCCTTAATGACACAATATTAATAGGGGCCTTAGGATTAGCCTCAGTGTCGCTAGGTAATGCTCCAGTTGGTCTGGTGTTCTGGGCACTAGCAAGTTGCCCCATTTGTTGCTCTAAATTTTGAATAGCAGTAGCTTGATTCTGATTATCAGCCATAGTATTCTTGAGCATCTCCTCAATATTACCCATCGGATTTGCGGTCTACTCTGTTTGTGATGGGCGAAACTGCTGGTATTGACCTTGTGGTTTGAACTGATTCTGATTACCCTGATTTTCACCCCATGAGAGATTTGGGTAGTTCCTCCAATTTGGATTATAAGTATTACCATACTGATTCTGATGAGCCTGGCCTCTATTCGCATTTCCCACAAAGTAAACTGACTCTGGGTTCGTTGGACAGGCATCACTGGTATGACCCTTGCCGCAGACTTCGCAAAACATCTACACCTGCTGTATTGGTTGAACTTGTTGCATTGGTGGGAACTGTTGCTGATTTTGGTTCACATTCATC
Source organism: Nicotiana tomentosiformis (assembly GCF_000390325.3). Taxonomy (NCBI): domain Eukaryota; kingdom Viridiplantae; phylum Streptophyta; class Magnoliopsida; order Solanales; family Solanaceae; genus Nicotiana; species Nicotiana tomentosiformis. The sequence goes on from NC_090813.1 coordinate 3,126,915, forward strand.
TTGTTGATTTGGTTTGCTAAAGATGCTACATGTGTAGAAAGTGCTGATACAACATCCAATTCAAGTACTACGGTAGCTTTATGGGTTGTGTGTCTACCTGCTTCCCCTTGCCAATCTGGGTTGCTTTTGGAAAACTTGTTCAACAGCGCGTAGATCGCATCAAAGCTCTTTTCCAGTACTTGACCACCAACTGTTGCATCTACCACTATTTTCGTTTCAGGGTGCAGGCCTTCAATAAAGGTGTGAGCCAGTACTTCGTTGGTTTGGTTAAGATGTGGACAGTCTCGTAGTAGCCCCTTGAATCGCTCCCAGGCTGCATACAGTGATTCACCTTCTCTCTGTTTGAATGCAACTATCTCACTTCTTATCTTTGCGATCTTACTAGAAGGAAAGAACCTAGCCAGGAATTTACGAGCCAAATCATTCCACGATGCAATAGAGTTAGTTGGTTCAGACTTCAGCCATCTTTTGGCCTCTCCCAACAGAGAAAAAGGGAATAATGTGAGTGTGACATAATCAGATGTGACCCCGTTAGTGATATAGGTATCACTAATCTCTTAGAAAATTTAGAATATGTTGTCGGGGGTCTTCATGTGGCAGTCCCATGAACTGTCCATTTGCATGAAGTAGCTGGATCATGCTCTGCTTAAGCTCAAAATGCCCAATTATCCTAGGCTTAACGATACTTGAGGTGACATTAGCAATGCTGGGCATAGCCACCTCTTGTACCGCTAATTGGTGTCCTTCTGCGATTTCCACAGGAAGTTGGATGAGTGCTTGTAGATTATTTTCTTCTCGAGCTTCTCTCAACCTTCTACAAAATGCACTCTCAGGTTCTGGGTCAAAATCTTGTAGTCTGTCCTGGCTTCTAACCCGTCGCATTCAAGCAAAGTACCTGAGATCAAACACCCAGCTAAAAAGAAGATTTAAAGAAAACTAAACTCGATGAGTAGTAAATGCTTAATGTTGTAAAATAATTAATTTCGAATTCCCCGGCAACGGCGCCAAAAACTTGTTGCCCAAAATCACACACGCAAGTATACGCGGTCAATCAAGTAATAAAGAGTGAGTAGAGTATCGTTCCCACGAGGACTTGTGATTAATTATCAACTAAATCAAGCGAATTCTAATTTATCGAGTCAAGAACGATTTCAAAGTAATTTTTGTTTGATTAATTCTACTAATGACAATTGCATGTAAACGAAAAATCAATGAACTAGCACGAAGGATTTTAATTTAATGAGAGATAGTATTCCAGGGTCATGGTTATGTAACAATCCTATTGCATTCTTCAATCAACTCGACTTATTAATTTATTTAGATTATTAACCTACAAACACAATAATACTCGTAGAAATTTGATAACTTCTACTCGCCTATTCAATTTATTCTAAACCCTATATTCCCATGAGATTAGAGATAAAAAGAACGCATTAACAATCTCTTGCACAATTGGCTAAGTACGGTAAATAGGTATATTTCTATCTGTATTCGCAAATTAATTCCCCAATAACTAGGTTCAAGATAGCGCTCTATTCAATCCTATTGCAATCAAGAATTACCTCTTTCAAGTTCAACTAAAGATTCATACATAATATTTCACTGTTAGCTATACAGTAAAATAATTAAACTCAAGATATAAATAAACAATCCAATATAATAAATTAACTCATCAAATCAATATTCAAATATCAACATTCATATAAAACCATAACCCTAGAATAAACGAGTTTAGCCACACATAGTCATGGTAGCAATCTCAAGTAATTCCCAAGAATACATAAAAATCAATAAAAGAAGGGAAAAGAAGAACTCAAGATGAATTTCAAGATCTCCAAACTTTGTGATAGTTTTTTCCTGCTTTCAAGTGTGTTAGATGACTTAAAAGAGGCATTTTTGACTTATATAGTGCGTACATAGGTCGTGGGCTGAAGTTTTTCTTTTTCTAACCCGACTCGGCTTCAATTTCTCAGCATCGCATGCTGGAGTAGATGTTGCGCATCCACCCTTTGTTCCTTCATTTCTGTTGTGCCCAGGTGCAGATGCCTTGGCCCGACTTTACTGCTAAGGATGCAACTCTCCTATAGCTGGAATACTCTTTTCTTCATATTTTTGAACTTCAAACACCCTAAATCATCACACACAACTCAATTAGTTATAAAATCAATAACTAATACATGTTGGACATTTTAAAGATCAAATAGCACTAAAAAGCGGTTTAAGACATGGGTAAAGTAATATTAAAACATATAGAAATATGCCCAATATCAAAAGGGTTCATTGAGTAGTTTTTTGTTGGTTTTTTAAAAGATGGGACAGCAAAAATATTAAAAATATTGATTGAAAATGCCTCTACTTTTTTATTAAACATAAAGGGCTTTAAATAGCCAACTTGAGAACATAATCTGCAGAAAAATCTGCATAAGAAGAATTTAAAAATCCCAAAATATCTCAACAAACCTAAAAAATCTAACCGAAATTTTAATTTAAAAAGTAGATTTATCCTAAAACTAAGCTAACTTATTATGCTAAAAAAATACAACAATAACTAAAGCAAATCGTCAACACTCCTCATTTGCTTCGGTTGCTCTAAAATAATTGCTCCTCCTCAATTACTGCTTCTGTTGTTTGTGCTTGAGGATTGTGTTGAGCGTCTTTGAACTTACACACTTTTGTAACATGGCATGTTTGTTTGCAAATACCACATATTGCATCATGTCTCCACCAACAAAAATTTTCTAGGTGTGTTTTCTTTTTGCAGTATATGCAAAGAGGATAATTGACCTTTTTCTTTTTTGTTTTGTGCATAAAAAGCACCTTCAGTAACCATTTCTTGTCTAAATACTCTTTTTTGTTCCTGTACTTAAAGAACACTTATTAATTCTGCAACATAGATGGTAGATAGATCTTTAGACTCTTCTTGAGAAGAAATTTTGGACTCTAATCTCTTTGGAACCGTAAGAAGAATTTTTTTCAACTATTCTGTCATCTTTGAAAACCTCACCAATCAACATGATTCTATTAACAATAGAAGAAATCCTATCAGAATACCTAGTGATAGTCTCGTCTTCTTGCATTCTAAGAGATTCAAAATCCTTTTTTAAATTTAAAATCTGCATTTGTGTGACTCGATCACTTCCTTGGTACTCATTTTTAAGCTTTTCTCAAGCTTCTTTTGTTGTCTCACATTCAATGATTTTAGAAAAAACTGAATCTGCAACTGAATTTTGAATCACAGTTTAGGCTTTGTATTTTTTTATTTTCTCTTCTGAATGGTTTTTAATTTGAGCAAGAGTAGGATTTGAAGGGAGTGGTTGTAATGGTCTATCTTCCATTACAACTTCCCATAAATCATAAAATTCAAGATATGATTTCATTTTCATTGACCAAATCTTATAGTTTTCACCGGTGAAAGTTTGTGGGGCATTCAAAGAGAGACTGTTGCTTGCCATGTTTGAAAATGGGTTTTAAAAATTGATATTGGTTAAAAATGATTTGAAAATGGTTCTTTGGAAGAACTCACAGATCCCGTAAGACCAATAAAGCTTTTGATACCACTGTTGGTTTTTTAAAAGATGGGACAGCAAAAAGATTAAAAGTATTGATTGAAAATATCTCTACTTTTTTATTAAACATAGAGGGCTTTAAATAGCTAATTTGAGAACATAATTTGCAGAAAAATCTGCATAAGAAGAATTTAAAAATCTCAAAATATCTCAACAAACCTAAAAAAATCTAACAGAAATTTAAATTTAAAAAATAGATTTATCCTAAAACTAAGCTAACTTATTATGCTAAAAAAAAATGCAACAGTAACTGAAGCAAATCATCAACATTTTCACTTTGGTTTAATGTCAAAAATTCTAGATTATCTCATTTTTATTGAAGCTTTTGATGACATTTTAGACTATAATCAAGAGCAGAACTTTGCTTAAAATGTGTCTGTTAATGATGATTTTGTATGTCTTCCAATAATAAAGCAGTTCGAAGCTCACTAAACCGAAGATACATTATAATGTCTAGCAACATAAAGATCCTTATAATCAAAACAAACTCATACTTTTGTGTTTTATGGTGTAGATATCTTTTGGGTAATCTATAGTAAAGTTTATTTACACCAACGATGTATATAACTTACACTCTTGGTAAAAGAAGCAAAAAACCGACTCAGAAATATTTCAAGAAGAGAACATATCAAAGTTGTCTCTTTGCCTGGATCGAATACCACAAGACAATGGCGCGAATTGGTTGGATTTTAATGTTTTTCCAGTCAAAAAAACTGTGATATCCAATGTCGACTTAATTCTTCTTGCTTTCTCTGCAATGCTTCCTTATTGAGCCAAAGACCAGGCCCCTACACGTCCAAGAAATACCAACAGAAGTTACTCTTACATGTACCGGATTGGTTCGGTTTTTATCAAAACCAAGCCAAACCAACTATATCGCTTTGGATTGGTTCGATTTTGTCGGGGTTTTCGGATTTTCGGGTTTTTTGTTACTTAATATTATTTCAATCTTACTTTGTTAAATATTTGATAAGTAAATATATATGTAGTAAGAATATAAAAAATTGACAAACATATTATCGATTATATTCTTATGGGAGAATTCTATTAGTAACACATAATAGTTAGTCGTCTGACAATAATTTTTCGTTGATGTACACTTTCAGGTTAACCGAATTTAGTAATTAAACATAAAAATCAATATGATACATAAATATTAATAATCACTTTACATTCGAAAAAAATATAAGAATTTAATAGATCTTAACATATAATATGAATATGAAAAAATAAAGAGATAGACGCATTTCAATAATATTTGATAAGAAAGTGATCATACAACCCATTATTTAAGGTCAATAAATATGGAGCACTTCATATTCTATTAAAATTTATATCCCGCAAGAGAATCTCAAATATTTCTAGACATTTTTTAAAGAAAATTCTCTATAAAATCTTAAAAGTATATATAAAAATTATATATTTATATGTCGGGTTGGCTCGGATTTTTTTACTCAATACCAAATCAAACCAAACCAAGTCGGGATTTTTAATCGGTTCGGTTTGACTTTTCGGTTTGGTGCGATTTTTCGGTTCGATTTGTACACTTCTACTTAAACCTATAACATTCTCCGTTTACATAAAAGATCAACAAAAAAATTGTAATTTAACTATGGGGTATATACCAAGAATATAATCTAAAACGATATGAACTTCCATGCTTTAAAGGGTGTGATGGAATGATAAAAGTTTGTAAAGTCACAGGTTTCGAACTATGTGAATATGGAGTCCTTTTTTGATATGGAGCCTAATTACCTCCCCGCAAAAATGGGTTTTCAACAGCGCGAATCCAAATTAAGTGGACCAATGAATTTCCAAACACATGATACTGAAAAAAAAAAAAAACCTAAAACGACATGCATGTTCAACGAAAAAATCATTTTTGAGAAAGCAAGAAACAATGTAATTAGATGGTTTTCTAAATCATCTATTGGATGTCTGCATACTGATGTCAAATCCATTTTTATGTTATTCTAAGATCAAAATTCTTCTATGGAAACTTTATATATTCAAAACCAATATACTTAAAGACCGGGGCGGATTTAGGGGACGGAATGGGTTCACCCGAACCCCTTTCGCCGGAAAATTATACTATACATATAAAGTTAAATTCGTGTTGTGACTCTATATATTATATTTTGAATCTTCTTGTCACAACCCAAAAACATAGTTCAATGATCAAGGGGGGTCAAAACCTTTGTGAGGTTGGTGGTTCAATTTCCACTGGCCATAAATTCTTTAAATTTTTTAATTTTTTTTTTTTTTAATCCCTTAGCGAAAATCCTGCCTACGCATGCATAAATTGTTTGGATTTCCATACAAGTCATTTCAGTTCAGAATATTTCGGTTCAAGAATCTATTTTCCTAATATTTCGCAAATCCCAAATGCAGAAAGAAGGTAAAAAAGATTTATACCCCTTCAAAATTGACAAGTTGAGGACCACCACTACATCCAACTGCTGTTTCATCAGCCACTCTAACTGCAATGAACTTAGTAGGGGCCTCCCCATTCTTAGGCTCTCAAAATGAGCACTAAAATCCATCAAACATATTACCCCTTCATTTTAAATTAGATGACACATTTCGTTTATCGAAAGTCAAACTGTATAAAGTTTAATCAATATTTTAAAATATTTTTTATCATATTAATATGAGAAAAATTGCAACTTATAGTATTTCTAGTATGTTAATCTAATTTAGCTTCGAAGTTTAGTCAAATTGACTCTCGATAAGCGAAATGTGTCATTTAAATTAAAACAGATTGAGTATCTGACATTCTAGTGGATGGAATGATCTATCAAAGAAAGTCATCTTGAAGATGACACAAAATCGAAACACATCCATGTGAAGAGAAATTTCAGAGCCGTTTACTCGTTGAGAAAGATAAAATTGTGGCCCTGGCAAGTAAGTTGAAATGGTGAATACAACAGGGAGAATGAGCAAATAATTGTAGCCATTATGACTATATGACTCTCAAGTTAGGATTCATTGAACAGAATGTAAAATAGCACATATCACACTCATATGGAATGGCTTCTATAAAGGAAATGGTGTCATAGCTTTACCTAATTTGGACAATCTAATTGGTTCAAAACCCCTATTCTGAGGATAAAAATTACTCAAAATAGTAATAAGACAGTAGTCGGTAAGTGGGAAGTACTAATAATAGGTGTTAAAAAAGATTTTGAGGTGTAACTCTACCTCAAAAATTAGGAGGCAGGTATTGTCGAAGACCATATAAAGAGACAACAGCTCAATCTTTCGACCAATGTGGGACAATCTAACGTTGTCGTCTGGTACAACCAGGGCTGGACTTCTAAAGAGTGGCTTAATATTGGGTTAACCAAGAATAGGAATAATTATTTTTAAGAAAAAGGAACAGGAATAAGTTTGGCTTTGATACAATGCAAGAAAATGAACATTAAGCCTAGCTAAATCATAAAATCCACCTCATAACATCAAGATTGTCCAAGACTACAATGAAATCAACAATCCATTCCCTCGATCAACGACAATCTAATAATATTTTTTTTCAAGAAAGTTGAGGCAAAATCAGATAAATTTTCTCAAAGCATACATTTGCAAATATTGGCTTGAAATCAGTTTATATAAGATAACACGGTGAGAAATATATAGCCGGACCCACCTTGCTATAGGGACTGAAGCATTAATTGTAGTAATTGTTGTATCCATTTGCAAACAATACAAACATCACAGTCCTTGACTACAAGCGTCCAACATTGACAGTGACATCTTAGACAATAATAATAATAAATTCAGTGTAATCTCACGTAGTGAGGTTTGGGGAGGGTAGAAGGCACGCACACGTTATCTTACTTTGTGAAGGTAGAGAAACTATTTCAAATAGACCCGGCTCATTGACAGTGACATCTCAGACATACACCTATATATTCTCTTCACCACCCTTCCTTTCTTGAAGCCATTCAACACCTCTGCATACTCTCAAACAAAAGGTAAAGTATTAAAAAAAAACCAAGCTTTCCTTTGTTCCCACTAGAACTTCCCCTTCAATACAATATTTAAAAAGAATGAAATTACCACCCCATTTTTTATTTAAGCAAAATGACTTGCTCCTGAAATTGCTTATATTCATACTCTGCAGTTGTTCAAGCAACAAAAATAAACTCTGCTGTAATTATCATCAGTTTGCCACCCCTGCAATTTCTACCTCCTCAAGTTTCTCACTGAATTATTTATCATTGAAACAATTACAACTTGAAGGTTACCTTAAATTTGACAACTTAGAACATGCAGCCAAAGACTTTGGTAATAGATGCCACTTCCTTCCATTAGCAGTTTTGTACCCAAAATCAGTTTCTGATATCTCTTCCACTATAAAACATGTCTTTGAAATAGGTTCCAAAACTGATTTAACTGTTGCTGCTAGAGGCCATGGCCATTCTCTAGAAGGTCAAGCTCAAGCTTATCAAGGAGTAGTGATTAGTATGGAATCACTACAAACACCAGCAATGAAATTCAAGACTGGAGAATTGCCTTATGTTGATGTTTCTGCTGGAGAGCTTTGGATTAATATCCTGAAAGAAAGTCTTAAACTTGGGCTTGCACCTAAATCTTGGACTGATTATCTTCACCTCACAGTTGGCGGCACTTTGTCTAATGCTGGAATCAGTGGACAAGCTTTCCGCCACGGACCGCAGATCAATAACGTCCAACAACTTGAAGTTGTCACTGGTATGTTCATGCACAACTAGAGGTGGCAAAATGGTTAAAAGAAAACACTTTTCAAAAATGGTTGAATATGGATAAAAACCATATTATCCACTTAGAAAATGATTAACCAAATGGATAACCAATGGATAACTAATGTGTTTAACTTTTACATTTGTAAAGCCTCAAATTGGGGGTTCCTCAAATTTGGAAGACTAGGAATTCTCCCACAAGTGATCATATTCAAGAAGACATGGATAATATGGATCTGGATAACCCGTTTTTTATCCGTCTAAAATACGGGTTGGATCGGATAATTTATCCGTTTTTTGAATTACCCGTTTTCAACCTACTCATATCCGACCCGACCTGCATGTTTGTCACCCCTATGCACAACCATCTTAGAGGGTGTTTGAGTAAGTTTATACGCTCGGTCAAATTAGCTTATGAGCGCTTTTTGGCGTGTATATACACATATGGTAACATAAAAAGTGCTGTCAAATGTCTATAAGAAAAGCAATAAGTTGATCACCTCTATTTATTGGACCATAAATATTGGAACCCTTCAAATCATCCATTTTATTAGTCTGAACATATATTTTGTTGGCATAATATATGGGGACCCCTGAATTTAATACTTTTTGTTTGATACGTACCTAAACTAGTTTTGATCTTAATTACCCCCATCAATTAGGCAGTTTGCTAGACTTCGCCCCCCTAATGACCTCAGTCCAAGAACTGTGATTCACTCACTGCCACATGGATATTTTTTGTCCATGTGGTATTTTTAATAATAAAATTTTACCTTTTAAATTCATTAATATTTTAAAATTATTTTTACAAGCCAAATATGTAAAAACAAAAAACATATTTGGAACTTTATTATATTAGCTTTTTTTTGTTTTAGCTAAACACAATGGAGTTTCACCCAAGTTTTTTTTATACTTGTTTGGCCTGAAAAAGAAAAGAAATACGCATGTGAAATATATCGCCATCGCATCTAAATATGAAATATAAAAAACACCGTTGAAGTACATTATTTTAGCTTCAAAAATTGTATTTGACTAAAAATAATGGATTTTTAGCAATTGTTATATGGATTTCGCGGAAAAAAGAAGAATAAAATTAAACAGTTAGAATAAATAGCCTACATCTAAAGAAGAAATAAAATGAAATGCATACTTAAAACATGATTATTTTGGCGAAAATATGTTATCTAGCTAAAAATAATAGACTTTAGTCAAGTCTATTTTTTACATATTTGGCGAAAAAGAAGAAATACACTGTAACTTAAATAGCCACTGCACCGGAAAAAAAATTAAAATTACAAATTGAGGTAAAATATGTGTGGTATATTAAGAAGTGAGTAAAATACACAGTTAGAACAAAAAAAAATCGTTATATATGATTATGTGGCAATTAATAGTTGAAAAATATCTCACTTGGAAGCTGCTTTTTTGATTTCTCATAACTTTTACGCGCCTAAAAGAGAGTGTATTCACTCTCTTTGCCATGTCAGCGTTCAAGGGGGCCGAAAACTATCAAACAGCCAAGTTTGGGGTAAATAAGACCAAAAATAGTTCAAGTGTGTAGTGAATAAAACATATCAACTTCAGGGGGAAATTAAGACCAAAAATTTGTTCAATGGTAAGAAATATTTCTTGTTGTAGGTAAAGGAGAGGTGATTACTTGTTCAGAGGAGCAGAATGCAGACTTGTTTCATGGTGTACTAGGAGGACTGGGGCAATTTGGTATTATTACCAGAGCAAGGATTGCTCTTGAAATAGCACCTAAACAGGTATTCATTGAACTCCAATTACAAAATAAGTAAGATTACTTTAGGAACAAAAGTAAAGCGAAAAGAAGAAAACAAAAAACAAGCTCATTTAGCATTGCTAAGATTTACTTATATATTAACAGGTCAAGTGGATTAGAGTGCTGTATTCAGATTTTTCCATATTTTCCAATGATCAAGAGCACTTGATATCAACTCAGGATACATTTGACTATATTGAAGGTTTTGTCATTATCAACCAAACTGGATTATTAAATAACTGGAGGTCTGCTTTCAATCCTAAAGATCCAGTTCTAGCCAGCAATTTCAGTTCTGAGGGTAGAGTTTTGTTCTGCTTAGAAATTGCCAAATACTTCAATCCAGAAGTCACAGATAGTATTGATCAGGTAAAATAATTTTAAAACCAGTAAACTTTCAGGCTTTCACAACTCTGCATAATATTGAAAACTTGTTTCCTATATACTACAGAACATTGATGTGATCTTATCAAAGTTGAATTATATCCGATCCACGCTGTTCCTATCAGAAGTCTCCTACGCAGAATTCCTCGACAGGGTGCATGTCTCTGAGATGAAACTCCAAGAAAATGTTTCTCATCCATGGCTAAATCTTCTAATACCAAAAAGCAGGATTCTTGAATTTGCACAACAAGTTTTTGGCAAGATTCTTACTGACACTAGCAATGGTCCTTTACTCATCTACCCTGTCAACAAATCAAAGTAATAAAAGTCTTCATAAATAACTGATCTACTTAGAGAAATATGCATTGTCCTAATTGTTTATCTGGGGTAATTTCTGTTATAGGTGGAGAAAAGGAACATCCATGGTTACACCTGACGAAGATGTTTTTTATCTGATCGCGTTCCTATCTTCTGCTATGTCATCTTCAACAGGAAACGATGGACTAAGACATATTCTTGCTCAGAACAAAAGGATACTGAACTTTTGTGAAGAAACAAATATCGGAATGAAACAATATTTACCAAATTACAAGACTAAGGAAGAGTGGAAGGATCACTTTGGTCATCAATGGGAAGCATTTGCTAGAAGGAAATCTACATATGACCCTTTGGCAATACTTGCTCCTGGCCAGAGAATTTTCAGAAGGGCAGAAGCCTGTGAACAACAATAACCTCTTCAAAATAAATAACTTGGTACATAGAGTTTTTAGCTTTAGATGAATGGACATAATGCTCCAAAACTGGAAGTGTACATATATATGTAGTTAGCATAACTGTTGTACTACTCTTTTGCAAAGACTTCTTTATGGAAAATACTACAAAGATGGCAATGCTGGCTAAACAAATTTAGCTACTGAGGTCAGTCGCTACCAAATTCTCTAAAGAAAGAATTATCGCTGTTTTTGTACCATCGGTCGTTAAAAGCTGCAGAAAATTACAAGTTTGCTGACTCGCTTACTAGAGAAGCATTTGTTAAATGCCAGACATTTCAGACAAAAAGATAAATGCTGCCTGAACATCAGTGGCATGGCCAAGTGTAATGAACAAATGTACATTCTTAAGAAATTAGAATACATAAAACGCCTTACACCACCTTTGCCTGCACCACTTTGTGGATGTTCCTACAGGAAAGGCCATCATAGGGCAGTATGGTCGACGTCTTGTGTACCAATTGATGGAAGAGGGCTCTAAGCGATCACAGACAAAGACATGTCAAAGTGAACCAACCATTTAAAGGTGACTTGGAACACCATAAACGGGGACAACACAAGCTAATGAGGCGAGGACAGTTTCCAACCAAGTCCTCCCATTAATTGATAATAATGATATAAGTAAATTCAACTCAGTCATCCCTAGCAAGCGCCACTTAGTATAACATTAACTGAAGCTAAAGAGCGAAAAACATTAACTGAATCTTCAGAATAGAGGCTTGTTTTGGTGGTAGAGTCAGCATCGACCTACAAGTAACAGGTTCAAGCTCTAAGGTGGGATAGGATGGAGCTAAAAATAGGAAGCTTAACTGACAATTCCGTAGAACATCAACAATTGCTACATATGTCCCCAGTTTAAGCTCGATAATTTTGTATACCTAGTCAATACAAGGTGCAAAGAGTAAGCATCATATGAACCATAATACCTAGGCAATACAGCCAAAAACAAATTTCCCAGGCAAAACGAGTATAGATATGCAGAGGTGCTCCACTTCCAATGGAGATGCAAAATAAAGAATAGTGAGACAAGATATTTAATGAACCATGAATCTCGAAATGTTCCTCCAAGGAAAATCCAGGCATTACAAAAGTGAAAAAAATCTTGAATATAAAGGTTAATAAGACCACACGGGAGCAATGCAAAATTGACACTGGCTTGACTTCCTCAACCAAACTAGCGAGCAGCCTGTGTTTGTGCATGTTCAAGAAGCTGGCTGACTAATTTGTAAGTACGACCAGAAAGGGCCTTGGTATGATCGATGAGCTGCTCATACCTGAACAAGACATCAATAAAGATAGTGCGTTATAAATCAGGTACAATAAAATGGGTTAAAAACAAGTTGCTTTCATTAATCTATATTGGAGTTAATACATCTGCATCAAACTTACACATTCGGTTGAGTTGGTTCCATTATAACTGTTCCTGACTGGGAATCAATCTTTGCGTCAAGCTTTGAGGTCCTAATAAGATTCACTATCCATCGCTCGGCCTCCTCGTAGTTCAAGTTTAGTTTCTCAGCTAGAACCCTGCCATATATGAATCAAAAGAAAATTGTGACTAATTGGGCACAGATCTCCTTCTGCAAGCAACTATACTGCCAACATCCCTTTCATGGGTAATAAAAAGGGGACATAGAATATTAAACACAAGGGGAAAGAGAGTAGAAAGCAAACCAAATAGATATAGAAATTGTTGATGTTAGAAGTGACCTAGCATTAGCTACATACCCCATGTCAACGCGTTGGTGAATGCGACAATAGGTCTCAGAGATAAAAAGGCGAGCATTTTCAAGGAATTCATCCCTCAATGGCACACTGGAAAAACTGCCCTCTTCAACTCGTTTTCCCAGAAATGGGTCATTCAAAATTACCTGCACGTGACATCCATATTAAAAAGGAGGGAAACAGCTGCATTCTAAAAGGAGGAGCTCACAGGCTATATTAAACATAATTGGCTACGGGTAACAGAAACTAGAATGTTCAAGTACCAAACTTACGAGTATTATGCAAAGGTAACATTGAGCTAGCTCTTTCAGAAAGTTATCAGAGAGCATACAGTTTTGGATGATTGATTTTTAAGTTATAGGAAAACAATCCATGTTTTTCAAAAAAAAAATAGAAAATTAATATAACACAAAATTTTGCAAAACATTGCCCCACTGTAAGATCCATCCCCATTACTTAAACATTATAATATCCTTAAAAAATGCATTACTGGTTTTTAATGTTTACATTATAGCAATACCTAAAAATAGTAAAAGATAAGAAAATTATTTGTACAATTAAAAAAGCATAAGATAATAAAATATTCCATGCAATAGGGAATAAAAAATGGGAAGATTTTTTGCAAAATAAAATGATTGTATCTTTCCGTCAACAATTACAGCGGGATAAAGTACTACCTTTTCCTATGAGAGAAACTGTAAGAAGCATCCTACTTAACCACAGCTACAGACTACTATTGAATGCTGATCAGAGCTAATAGGGGACTAGCATTTACAATTATATATAAGAAGAGTCCTCCTAGTTCAAAACACAATCCTCATTTCATAAATTATCTTAAAGCCAATTACAGCAACTGAAGTTTATACATTTGAAATACAAGAAATGAGCAATACAATGAAGAGAAATATGATGTTAAGCACGCATCAAAGCAGATAAACTAGGCGCAAAAGCTCACCTCTTCGCACTCCTTCATCTTTTTCTGTGCTCCATCAAAGTCATAGTTGACGTAAATACACGCCAAAAACTCTGTGATGGGATCTTTGCAAGAGTATTGTTCCTGCTGAATAACTTTTATAAAGTCCTTAAATTGAGGTCTTCTCCGCTTGTTCACAATAAATGCAGTCGCCAAGTATCGTAGCAAGTGGGGAGCACTTGTTTGAATGGCATTCAAATACCTGCAAGATTTTCATGATTTAGAAGCTCAAGCAGAAACAGTATTCCAGATTATCACAGCAAAAGAAGATATTTCAAACATAACTCTGCTGTGCGCACACACAAAATACTATACACTTCTAACCCCTTACCCCTGCGGATTATATTTTCCTTCCTCTTTTTTTTTTTTTTTTTGGGGGGGGGGGGGGGTGTTGGTTCTAGAGCTCCCTTTCGTTCCCACTCAGGGAAGCACCTAGGAACTCAGAGTGAATAAACTTCCCTAAAATATTTCCTGACATCATTCTCTGTATTCTGTAAGTGATAGTACTAGAAAATATGACTAGCCGAAACAGTATGGGAATAGCCAAAAAGGTGCAGCAAAAGAAAACAAATATTTACAAGGGAGAGGAATAAAAGTACAGTCTCATACTTGTCCTGATTAAATAGGTCAATGATCTGTGTTCTGCCATTGTCATGGTTGAAGAAGATGAATAGACTCCAATGCATTAGCCATATTCTATTCTGAACTTGATTCAATGGAGTCGAGAAACTCTGCAAGACATGTGACTCTCTTAGTAAACTTAGAAATAAAAAAGGAGCATCATTCAAGTTCCCTTACTAGATAAACTAGTAAGATCAACTCAAACACACAGATAGTGGAATCAGCATATGCATAATATTACCTTCGAGTCGATAATTTCCTTCAAGCGGTTGAGTTCCTCAAGCGCAATATCCCAATTCTGCATTAGTATCTCAGCAGCAAGCTTTCCCCACAATGCACTGACGCTCCTGTCACTGTTTGTACACAAGGCTCGGTATTGGTAAAGATAATCAGCAGCACCAGAGTAGTTTCCACATTCAAACTGGAATTTGGCATATTGATACAATGCCTCTATCTGGTCTGGACCAATCTGCAGAGATTCATAACATTGCATTAACCAATTATTAAGAAGAGAGAACAGTGGGTATTCTTATATAAAGAGTCATTTAGCATCACTAATCAAATAGGAAAAGGTCTTCACAATATTAGCTGAAGGACAACTTCTATTAGTTAATCAATCTCCTATGTATCTTGTATCCCAGTAAGTATTTCAAAAACTAGAAATTCCATATTATATAAACCAGAATAGCCCCACTGACCTGGTACCGCTCTTGGAGCAGCTGAAGATTGTGCTGTTTGTCAGCTCTCAATTCCTGGACAGCACTGGAATTCTGCAAAAAATTAATCAATGGGGCTGCAGCTTCCTCAAGTGCTTTCAACCTTGCCACAACCTCAGCTCTCCTCTCCATCATCTCTGAATAACCAACAACATTATCAAAATGTATTGCAGAGTTAAACATGCAAAGGGAACCCCTAAAATCACCTCTGCTCATACAAAATATCTCCTATATTTAAGTGTATAGCACAAACTTAGCTTTAATTTCGCATATTGCCTATATAGACCATAGACCTCAAACTAAATAGAGAACACAGACAACAATCTTAAAATTAACGCACCCAAGGGTCTGGCCTAGAGGTCAGTGAAATGGGTTCACGCCTTGGAGAGTACGACTAAAACACCAGCAGACAAAAAGTAAAAAAACAGGAGGAGATTTCCTCTCATTTGCCTAAGCCTTGGTGGACATAGTTACCCGACACCTATGCCACTGGCGGTTAGCAGGTACAGTCGAAATGGTCTACGTGTGCGCATGCTGGCGAGGCAAGACTGTAATATAACAAAAACCAGCTAAACAACTCCAAACACCCAAGAAACCTAAAAGACCATATTAGCAAAAACACACTAAGCAACTCCAAAAAAGGCAGACCTAGTAAAACACCTAAAACCCTTTTTTTGTGATGAACAAACTCTAGAGCTAGAAAGGTTATGGGCAAAAAGATTAGTATCTTTGCTTGCACTTAACTCTACTAATCTACCAAAACAGCCTGCTGTAGTCCATATCCAACAAAATTACAAAAAGCCCAAAAGACCCTTTACGCTATAAAGGGTTATGAGCCAAAATTAGTAATGAAACAAATCAATTTGCATTCACCAATACATGGACCTATATGCAAAAAAACAGTGTTTTAATATGAAGAAAATAAAAAAGGAGATACCTTGAGGGACATCTTCGGTATGATAAAGGGACTTATGAATGTCCATAGCAAAATCAACCATATTAGTGTGATTAAGCAGCTCAATCTTAGCCTTAAGCATATCTTCATCGGGGTACAGCGTCCTTTCTTGCAAGAACTCCAGTAAAGGGAAAACCAAGTGCCTGTCCAGTTGCGGCGCTATACGTGGCGTCAGGTCGTACTTCGCCGCCATGACTTTTGTTATTGGATTTGAGCTTCAAGGTAGCAGCGATAAAGCTCGCCGCTTTGTATTGTGTAGGAGACGAAGAGGGAAAGTGGATCTGTAGATGAACGTTTTCAGTAGCTTTAGGGTTTTGTTTTCCTCTCTGGAATAGATATTGTTGAAACACACCCTTTACGTTTGATTATTGTTACCTTTACCCCACTTAAATAGAAGTAGTATTTTTTTTGTTTTTGTTTTTACTTTTTTAAGAAAAATTATACTCCTTATACAAGTGTAACTTTGTGCACCAAAACATAGGTGATGGTAGAAATTCATCCGAGAATTAACCCAAATAGCTGCTCACCCAATCACTTAAACTAAAAATGACCGGCGAAGGTATAATATAGTCATAATTTATGTATTATATATGTATAATTATATATAATCAATGTATAATATTTGTAGATGGCTAGAAAAGGTAAACAGTAAATATGGCCGGCTATTTAAGTAAAGATCCCAAATTGATTTAAGTCCCGTTTGTTTTTCACTTCATTGAGGTCAAATCTTGAAAGCTTAACCTTATATTAATAGGGTGTTTGGATTGACTTTTAAGTTGGTCAAATCAGCTTTTAAGCTCTTTTTTAACTTTTTGCAGTGTTTGGCAAAATCAAAAAGTATTTAAATAAGTTAAACACTGCTTAAAACAAGTCAAAAGCAATAAGTTAGGCAACCCCAACCTATTGCTGAAAAAATAATTTTTTTAAGTCAATCCATACGGGCTCTAAGTGTATTTGTCTTTTTTTCTATATATAACTATTTATTTTCTCTTAATAGGTTTGAATCACTCTGATTTTGTACAAAATATTAAAATTATTTAGGCAGTCTATCTATTACAACCACATAATCCCCGCCCCTCCCCCTACACACACACACACACTCCAGCTTATAATAACCAACATTAACCGCCTCAGTAGTTAGTTACCACGGCTAATCACCTTCATCACAAGACATCACTAATTGACAGTCACTATAACAAGCAGATAATGTTATAAGAAAAATTAAATTATGGTGGATGTCTACTCTTCCTTCATTATCTTCCTTCATGATTTTTATCTCAAATGTTTAATGACATATTCAATGACATATTTTTCATCACTTTTCATACTTATATAAAGGCCTTGTAATAGATAGGAAAATACACACAATTGAAGAAAAAAAATCTCTTCCTTCTCTCTATCTCTATTTCTTGTTCATGTTTTACTAAATTGCTTTTATTTTATAACATATTATGAGCACGTTGCTCTTACAATTGAGATATCTATTTCTATAAGGTACTATCTCCTTCCTAAAAGAGTAAGTCAATTTATTTCCAATCCAGATATGAACGGTCTCTCTTTTGCAAGAATGATGAGATGACTTAGCTTGTTGGATATTTTTAATTCTTTTTAGTTATGTTCAAAATTACTAGTCATATGCATATTGGTTTCCATTGATTTTTATTTGCACTAAATGATATGTGTTGATTACAATAGTCACTATTGTTTTCATATGTATGAACCAATAATTTGAAAATTATTTATTTAATATACTACTAGATGCAATGTGCATTAACTAATACTTAGATAAAGTAATATCACCAAGGTTTATATCTAGCTAGTCTATTGGGACATATTTTGTGTAAATACAGAATATGCTAGTAACAATGATTAAACTTTCTTATTTTATGGAGTAGAATATATCTCATTACACTTTGAATTAATTTATGGTTAATGAAATGGTAGTTCATGATATATAGTATTATAGATAAAATAATATGTTTGGATAAGTTTACATATAGTATATTAGTACATGAGTATTTACTAGACCAAAATTATCGTTGATAATATTCCTTATCATTTTTAATTCACTTATTTTTATCATAGTGTTTAATATGTTGAACTTAATAAAGTTTGAATTTATGGCTATGTAAAATCATGTTACATTCCCTTAAGTGATTCAGACAATTTGTGATAAATATTATATAAGGATAGGATGGTGGGCTCAAATCTCAATGCACCATGAGGGTAAGGCGTCGTGTGTGAGTCTCGGTGCACCGTGATTATAAGAGTTGGGTTTGAGTCTCAACTCATTATGGTCTAATATGCCCTTATATGTTTAAGAGTTGATGACATGTTGATGACGTAATGATGATTAAAGAAAAATAATATATTTTTCATGAAAAAAGTATGAAGATTATCCCACTTGATTTGCTCCATTCTCGAAGTGAATGCGGTAGCGGCGCATAATAAATCTAAATAAAGACAAGTGATTGACCAATGAACGTGGGCATTCCAAAGATCAAAATAATAATAGTCATCACTATGATTATAAAAAAGGAGAACAATAAGAGTTTTCAAAATAGTCCTTCAAAGTGTGAAGGCAATGTTTACCATCAAATTGGCATGAAAAATAATAAAGCACGATACTGATTATGATCCATTCCTTGAAGAAAATGTGACTTGTGATAAGCATTGAGAATGCAGACATATTCCTAAAGGTGAATGTGACAATATGTGATAAAAGTAATGAATAAAGACATGCAATGCATGATTGGATGAATACCACACAACTCACCTCTAAGGAAGGTTTGAGTGAAATAAAGAGAATAAATATTATTATGTGGTTACATAAATATGTCATGGGTCGCGTATATGTGATACGCCAAAAATATTCTGGCATGCCTTATAAAAGTTATTAAAGGCAAAATTAAAGCAAGAAATGATTTTGATTATGATGATTTTAACCATGATAATTTATTATAATATGATTTTCTTCGTGAAAGAGACATCCATTATATGGATGGTGTGATAAAAGATCTTGCAGTGGAAGATCAATTAAGAGCTCCGGAGAAACTAATTTGTTACTACCCGGATGAATAAAATTATTCATGACATTGATATTGTAGTAAGTCTCAAAAGAAACATTTTGTGTTTCAAATGTATTAGCCAAAGTAGTTGTCATATTGAGACTATAACTGAAAAGAATATTGAATATTTTTATATTACTATAATCATACCGGATAAATATGAAAGGTTACATGACTTTTCTTCTATTTGTACTACACAAGTATAAGTATGATGATGCAATCACAAACTATAAGTAAGCTAGAGGTTTACTGAAACAAATATTAGTTGGCATGACCGGTTGGCCATTACAGTTCAATTATGATGCGAAACTTAATTGAGAATTCACTTGGCATATATTGAAGAAATAGAATATTCTTCAAGAATTCTCTTGTATTGCGTATTCTCATGATATACCAGTTAAGGTTGAGATTGAATCCCTTGATTTCTGGAGCGAATAAAAGATGATAAATATATGGGCCCAGTCACCTGCAATGTGGACCGTTTACTATAATATGATTTTAATAGATGCATCTATTATATGGTCACATGTGCATTTGTTATCAACTTGCAGTTTGGCTTTTGCAAGGTTGCTTGCTCAAATTATTATAGCACAGTTCAAGAATATAAAGTATGATCATTTATCTTGATAATGATGGTTTAAATCCAAGCTGGTTAAGCAAAAATTGTATGCCTCCAATTATAGCTAAAATCATTGGTTATGAGAACAAAACTCCCAAATCGAAATTTGGTATGTGATGTATTATTTAATATACAATAACATTTGTACGCATCTAGCCAAGTTATGATATGTTCTCCCTATCACAATTGGTCTAAGGTCAGGAACCAAATAATTTCCATCTAGAAATATAAATGTGATATATGATTTAATTGTTCCACCACAATGCAAAGATGGGTCTCCAAAGAAGGTTGGAGATATGTGTTGGTGATCTCAACATCAGGGGGGAGAAAATGGGCAGCTGAAAAAGTGATACGTGGAATGAATTATTATGAATACATATAGATCCTTGTACAAGAAAATATGAACTTGAAGTTCAAGTGATAATTCATTTGTAAATTATTGCGAGACGCATTTGCTGACCCAAAACTAAATGTCATATTTCAGCTGCTAATGCTCCAAATAGAATAACATCCCTGATGGAAAGATTTTATGGCAAAGCTAAATATCATATTTCAGCTTCTAATGCTCCAAATAGAATAATGTCCCTGATGGACAGATTTTATGGCACGCATAAAGCGTAATAGACTATAGGTTCCAAAGTTAAGCTACTTGAAGTAGGAGAGGAACAAATGTTCAAAATGGTCATCGTAAGGAGGCAATTACTCTAGAAGAGCACCATGACATAATACTTCATAAGACCTCATGGGAGAGGCTCAAGTACCTGAAAATAATGAGATAAAGAGATCTCATTAAGTTATGTCTTTATTGGATAATAATGGAACCGACATAAAATAATTATCGACGATATTGTTAATATAATATAACGCTTAATATTATTGACGAGGATCTTGAACTCAAATCTGTCATGAAATTTGGACAGATAGATGATTGGCCAAATGAAAAATACGCAATAAAAACTGACTTTACCTGAAAAATGTGAAGTTGGGCGGATAATCCCAACACCTAAAAGTATAAAGCCAGCGGAGGTATAAATGTGTTCTTGTTCGAAAAAAGTCAAGTCGATAGATATAAACCAGACTTGTGTCACAAGAAGATTTTAAATATCCTAACATTGATTATATAGAGACATGTTCTCCTGTTGTGGATGTAGTCATTTCATGTTTTAATCTGGTAATACATGAAAAACTTGATATGCGTATAATGAAAATCATTGAAGGATTTAAATTGTTCCGAAGCATATTAAGGTTTCCAAGAAATTTATTAAATAAAGCTTCAAAAATCCTTATACGGATTGAAATAATTAGGGCGCATGTGATATAATCGCCTGAGTGAGTACCTGTTGAAAGAAGGGTACAAGAATGATTCAATTTGTCCTTGTGTCTTTATAAAAAGATTTGGATCTGAATTTGTTAGAATCGTCGTGTGTGTTGATGATTTAAATATCATTTGAACTCTTGGGGAGCTTCCTAAAGTAGTAGACTGTTTAAAGAAAGATTTTGAAATGAAAGATCTTGAAAAGACAAAATTTTATCTTGGTCTACAAATTGAGTATATGAAAGATGGAATTTTTGTCCATTAATCAGCATACACTGAAAAGATTTTAAAGCGATTCTATATGGATAAAGCACATACATTGAGTACCCTGATGGTTGTGAGATCACTTGATATAAATAAAGATCTATTCCGACATCATAAAAATAATGAAGAGATTTTTGGTCGTGAAGTACCATATCTTAGTGCAATTGGTGCACTAATGTATCTTGCTAACACTACAAGGCCCGACATAACTTTTTTAGTTAATGTCTTAGCAAGATAAAGCTCTGTTCCTACAAGTAGACATTGGAATGGAATCAAACACATATTGCGGTATCTAAAAGGGACTACCGATATGGGCTTATTTTATGGCAATGATTGCAATCCCGATCTTATTGGTTATGTCGATGCTGGGTATTTATCTGACATACACAAGGCTCGATCTCAAACATACTATGTGTTTACATGTAGAGGCACTACCATATCTTGGCGATCGACTAAGCAATCAATCGTGGCTATTTTATCTAATAATACTGAGATAATTGATATCCATGAAACAAGTCGATAATGTGTATGGTTGAGGTCTATAATACATCTTATTAGAGATAAATATGGTTTGAAGTGTGACAAACTACCCACAATTTTGTATGAAGACAATGTAGCATGCATAGCCTAATTGAAGGGAGGATTCATAAAAGGAGATGGGACGAAGCACATTTCACCAAAGTTATTTTTCACACATGATCTTCAAAATAATGGTGATATCAATGTGCAACAGATTCGTTCAAGTGATAATATGGCTGATTTGTTCACCAAATCTCTACCGACGTCAACCTTCAAGAAATTAGTGTACAAGATTGGGATGCGAAGGCTCAAGAATGTGAATTGATGCTCTCATCAGGGGGAGTTAATACGCGTTGTACTCCTTTTCCCTTACAAGGTTTTGTCCCATTGAATTTTCCTTGAAGGTTTTTAACGAGGCAACCAAAAGGCGTATTTATAAACATGTTTACTCTTTTTCCTTGACTATGATTATTTTTAGGTTTTTTCCTAATAAGGTTTTAACGAGGCACATTATATATGGACATCCAAGGGAGAGCGTTATAAGAAAAATTAAATTATGGTGGATGTCTACTCTTCCTCCATGATCTTCATCTCAAATGCTTAATGACATATTTTTTTTCACTTTTCATGACTATATAAAGGCCTTGTAATAGATAGAAAAATACACACAATTGAAGAAG
The DNA here is from genome assembly GCF_000390325.3 of Nicotiana tomentosiformis. Classification (NCBI taxonomy): domain Eukaryota; kingdom Viridiplantae; phylum Streptophyta; class Magnoliopsida; order Solanales; family Solanaceae; genus Nicotiana; species Nicotiana tomentosiformis. The sequence goes on from NC_090813.1 coordinate 3,149,591, forward strand.
AAAATCTCTTCCTTCTCTCTATCTCTATTTCTTGTTCATATTTTACTAAATTGCTTTTATTTCATAACAGATAAATATTTTTTTATTAGTGGATGGTGTTTTGGTTTCTTTTCTATATTAGATATTAGATATGGTTGCAAACTCACCCTTGACTTTTATTATTACTTTTACCCTAGTTATACACTTTTTTTCTGTTTGTCTTCCCTCTTTTCTTCTGGCAAATAAGAATATATATGTTACTTTGCACTTAAACAAAATATGAAGTAATTTTGTCTATGAAAACTTAGATTGATTGCAACAATTCATTTAAGTCTCCTTTGTTTCTTTTTTTTTTCTTAAAGACTACGACACTTGAATATTATAATGTCTATTTGTTTACCCTCAAAATCAGATAATAATCGAATTTGTAAGTGGTTTTAAGGATACGTGGACTAACTTGACACAGAATGATAAATTAGATTGTAATTGAAATAAATAATGATAAAGTAAATGCAAACCACGCGAATTGAACGATCTTAGCCTTGGGAAATTAATCACCCTCGAATCAGGTATGCTCCGATCGGTGCCAGGATACAGAAGAACAAGAGCTTTTAAAATAATAATGATATATAGCTTTGGAATGCGTGGTACAATGTGTTCAATGAATTATCAGACTCTCCTTTATATAGTAGGTGAGTCCTACTTTAGGTACAATTCTATAAAAGGTAAAACATCCTTTGATTTGATGATTGTCGGTGTCATATTGATACGTGCAGAGATTCCCGCCGTAATATCCGACCGGTCACAGATATTTCGGTCTTTTGTTTGTTATGCTAACAATATTTATTCGACCTCGATCGGGGCTAAGGTCGACTCTGGGATTACGAACTCAATGTTCTCGAATGCAGGCGTTATGACCCCAGGTTCTAGGTCGGTGGGATTCGGGGTCGATCTTCACTATTTGGTTGTCATATTACTAACCTGTCATATGGTAGGTGAGATCGATTTCGACCGTGCATAGATGACCCCCTCATTTTTTGAAGAGTAGATGACGAGAAACGACATGAGCTTCCGATTCTTTCTTCGATATCACACGACAGAAACAATAAAACAGTCGAAACGTCTCGTCAGTCAAGTCTTAATGGCATTAAATGCTTGTCAGTTGCTGGTCGGCCACTCCTAGATTCGAGCCGTCACTGGAAAACTATAAATACCCCTTTATTTCTTCATTCAAACTTTACGTTCAAACCTTCTGCCCACGTTCCTAAGAAATTTCAATACTTTCAGGTACCTATATTCTGGTTACTTTGAGATCTTTTATAAGAACTCTCATTCGACTTTTTCTCAAACCACCGAGTGTACTGTTTTAACTTCCTCTTTTTCCTTATCTCTTCTCTATAAAGAAATGGAGAAAACTTCCAAAATCGTTCCCCAAAAAGAGACTCTTTCTACCTCGCGGCCGGCTACCGAAGAGACCGCTTCACGTACTGCTGTCGAGGAACCAGCACCGGAACCTCCTCTAAAAATGTTCATCCTCGGGGGATGCTCGGTCAATGTTGACTTTAAAGTCGAAAAGCCCTCCTCCGTACCAGGCCGGTGTGAGGAAGTCTCAAGGTACATCTGCTTGATAACTGAGGATATTCTCTCCGAAGTCAAGAAGGATTGTAACTGGGCTGACAAACATGTGGTGGTTCCTGAACCTGACGAAGCCATCACCACCCACGTCAAGGGATTTTTAAGTGTTTACACTTATCCCTTCACGTCGGGCCAATAAAGCCACGTTCTCGAGTATTAATAAAGATAGGGATCGAGGTTGGCTAGTCCTTTTCGTCCGAGTGAGGACCTCGGACTTGATCCCGGCTGAGCGCATACTGTTCCCTGAGAAGTGAAACATGAAAGGTAAGTATATAATTTTGCTTCCAAGGTTTTATTTATCGCCCTTTTTCTTCCTTCTTATCGATGTTCCGTGATGGTGTAACTATTGCTCGGATATCAAACGCAATTCCTCGACTCAAGGAGTGGTCGAGGGTATCATATCGCAAAGGCCTTATTCCGAGCGCTCGTGGCGCAAGGTTTCAAAGGGCCGATGGGAGGCCCGTTCGCACGGTGAGATCTTTTTCATAAGTGATATTTGGTTTACCCTTTGCATGATTAAGTCCTTACTAATTTTATTTCTTTTTGCAGGTTTACCCAAGGATGTCCAAATGAGTCCCACATACGGTGGTGACGATTTCCCCACTGAGTCCCCTGCTCCGAAACAGGGTGAAGAGAATAAGAGAAAAATGGCTCCGAGTTCTCCTAGCTCATAGAAAAAGAAACCAAAGATGAGGCTTATCCGCAAGCCAAAAAAAACCTCCAGCTCCCGAATACTTGATTCAGACTCCCTCTACCGGCTCAGGGACGAGTCTGAAGATGAGGAAATATTAGTGGTCCGGGAGCCATCGGTCCCTGAAGAACGGACATCAACCGAAGGGGGGGCGATAGAGGCCAATCCTTCCCAAACTCAAGAGGTCGACGCATCAATGAGGGTCTAGAACCCTCAAGACGCCGGTTATGCTCCACCCGGTGTCATCGATATAACGAGATCGCCTTCATTCACGGACTCAATGTTCAGTGAAGCTCAAGCGGCGAAGAAGCGTTCAAATGAGAGGGTCCAAGGAGCGAATGATCCCCTCCAAAGCGTTTTTGATGGCGTGGACTCTATTGCCACGGAAGATGTCACCGGTTTGGGTAATTTGGAAGTACCAAGAAGAAGTCCGCCCTCGGGGATAGGTGAATCTAGCTCGATCCCGAGATTGGTCAACTAATTCCTTGCCCCAAGTGTTGATCCCGATCGGAAGCGGTCGATCATTATCTCTGTTTCGAAAGAGCCCGGGTCTTTTTCGTGCGTGTTGGGTTAGCTAGTTACTTTCGGTGCCTGGTGAATGAAGAAGACCAGTCAAAGATAAAGGAGGTGGAATCTCCATGCTTGTTCAACAAAGCACAATATGCATTGAATCAGGTAATGTGTTATCAAACCGTTTCACTTTCCAACCTTGTTTACTTAATGATCTTAACATTTTTCATTGTATTCATAGGCTAAGGTGCTTCACCACGAGACCTTCCTCCGATATCGAGAAGAGCTGAGTCTCCTTGAGTCCAAAGCCAAAGAACTTACTAAGAAGAGAGATATGTACAAACTTCTCAGTGAGCAATGCGAGGGGGAGGTTAAGAGCCTCCGAGTTGCTGGAGGTGGCTCGAAAGGAGCATGCCGACTTGGTCGAGAAGGTAAAATATTTGAGGTTAGTGATGAAGATCTAAGCTCAGTGACTAACGGTCGGAATCCATAGGTCCAACAAAAAATCGATCAGATCGATCAACTGCGAGCTGAGATGGATGTTGTCAAGGCTGAGACCGACGAATATAGGGGCACGATGGATCGTCTAGCCTCGGAAAAAGAGGTTGTTCAGGAACAACTAACTTCGGTCGAGGTCCAACTTCGAGCAGCAAAGGAAAAGGTCTAGGTGCAGGCCAAAAAGTTTGAAAAGCTCCAGTCTAGGCTAAGTTCGGCTGCCTCTGATAAAAAAATTATGGCCAAGGAACCTGAAATGACCAACTCAGTAGCCGCGGTGGTGAAAGTTGATGCCGACGAGATAGTGGCCCAATATAAGGCCGATGTCAAGGCGGCCCAGGACTGCTTGAAGGACATTGTTGATTATGAGAAGCGGTAGTCGCGAAGAGAGGCCCTCGAGGAGATTCATGATCAGGGTTTCGATCTATCGACCGAGATCAAAGCCGCTAAGGGGCTCGAGGCCGAGGCCAAGAAGTTTGCCTACCCTGAAGAAGAAGACTCCCAGGGTTCCGATGGACCCAGTGGTGGAGAAGACTAGGCTATTTAGACGCTTTTGTAAATTTTTTTGCTTTTTTGTTTTTTGTACTTATGTACTTTTGCATTTTTCTTAAGACCATTTGGCCTTTGTAAAGACTGTATATGTCACAACTCGAAATTTTCACCGTTGGGACCGTGATGACGTCTAACATTTGACTTGTTAGGCAAGCCAATGTTAGAATAATTTACCCTTTTTAACAATTTAAATTTAATTAATGAAGAAGAACTAATGTAATTGCAATAATCTAAATACAAATGCGGAAGCTAAAACTGTAAAAACATCTGCTACCAATCCCTGAACCCGGTGTCACAGGTGCACGAGCTTCTAGAGTAATACATACAAGGATCTGAAATAAATATAGCGCTGTCTAAATGAAAATACACAGCTAAATAAAATAAAGACGGGGACTTTAGGAGCTGCGTGCGTTGAGCACATGTACCTCAAGTCTCTGCAGGCTATCTAATCTGAGCTCTCTAGTAGCCCCCGCTGGGACCGTCTCCAAAATCTGTACAGTGTGCAGGGTGTAGTATCAGTATAACCGACCCTATATACTGGTAAGTGTCGAGCCTAACCTCGACAAAGTAGTAACGAGGCTAAGGCGGGTCACCTACGCTACAACCTAAACGGAGTATATAATAATGAGAGAAAAGTGGGAATACTGAACAGAATTAAACAGTCAACTGAAAGTCATAACCACAGCCTCAAGAATAAACCAGTGTCGTCCAGAATCAAACCAACACAGCTCATGAAATGGAAAGATATAGGTTGCTGCCGTATCCATATAACTGCTTGCCACCTACACTCCGCCATCCATTCAAAGTTTAGGAACCTAGGTAATAGTATCCCGATCAAAGTGCTGACGAAGGGGATGAGCGGAACAGGGAGTCTACTGGACGCGGTTCAACTAGCGGAGACTCTTGGAATAGCTGGAGTAAGAAGTCCCCAAGTGAGTGTCTTATGGGGGGGCCGTCAAGCACATACGGTAAGGATCAAAAGAGATCTCATTGTTGCATAGCTCAGGTCGGAGCAAGGTGCCATCAGACGTTCAACAGGTAGTCTCACGATTGGGCACTCATGCCCTGCGGCGCGCAACTCGATCCCACCGTACATCTCATACTCCTCCCTTATTTCCTCATAATAGCATAAACAACAGTGAATATAAATAAAAGTATTGCGGTGTGCAACCTGATCCCACCATATCACAATAATACAATCATAGCTCACCCTTGTGCCACCAAACAATCCACTCTTATTACACTTGTTGCGGCGTGCAATCCGATCCCACCGTATCATAATAACACAATCATAATTTACCCTTATGCCACCAAACAATCAACCCTTATTACACTTGTTGCGGAGTGCAACCCGAACCCACTATATCAACATCAAGTGCTCAGTATACATAGTAAATTCACAATTCAAATCACGGAAATCCTCCACAATACTTAAACACCAAATCGAAACAATAATATCTAGAAAATTACCAACCAAATGATTCAAAATAAGCCTTAGGGATCACCCACGATTGCAAAAGATTCATATCTGTTTTACTTGGGCTCAAACTGATTTGACTTATACCATTGGATTTTTAAGCATGTTCACTCTTTACTGAAAACTTTTGATATGAACTGTATTTTTTTATAGCTCGTCACTACTTCTTAGTTCCTTATTTAATTTTGTTACTTGATGAGTTGGTTGTACTCATGCTACACCTTGCACTTCATGTACAAATCCAGGAGTGTACGGTTCTGGCGGTCGCTGAGTTCGTGTGCGGACTGATTATCGGAGACTTACGAGGTAGCTGCCGGCGTCCGCAATCCTTGTTTCTCCTTTCTTATTATATTTTCTCTCTTGTATTTTTATTTGGCACAGATTGTAGTAGACTCTATTTCTAGATTGGTTGTTAGATGCTCATGACTCAGTGACACCCCGATGTCGGGCTATTTGTTTTCCGCACTTATGTTTTATTTTGGTTTTATCCCCCCTCCCCATTTTTATGAAAAACTCCAAATTATTTTAAATGTCTTAATTTATTTCTATTAAATTTCGAAAGTGTTTTGGAAAGGTCGGCTTGCCTAGTACCACAATAGGCGCCATCACGACGGGTTAGGTTTTGGGTCGTGACAGTATATAATATACAAGGCTTGTTTTTCCCTTCGACAGTTTAAGAATTTTGCTTTCCTTTGCTTTATTCATTATGTTTTGCAAAGATCGAAATGCCTTAGCATAAAATAGTTAAGTCATGTTCGGAGATTCGAACAAGCCTTGCTTTAGACATTATTTTGTTTAAGGCATCGTGGGGGTTCGGTATGACCAGAAATGTTTTTTCCCAAAGCACTTATGATATTTTAGATTATAGTTTGCCGAAGGTAGCCTTTAGAACCGGTTATAAAATTTTGAAGGCCTTGTTTTTTGAAGGTAGCCTTTAGTTCGGGTGTTGCCCAGTGGGCTTGTTACCCCGAGTTATCCAGGCTTGCCTAAGATAACAGTTTCTGAATGGGGATAGCCGTAGCCTTTAAGGTTCGGGCATTGCCTAATAGGTCTTGTGCCCTCGGTCTTTCTCAACCCTTTAAGGTTCGGGTATTCCTTGGGCTCGATACCTTTAAGGGATCGGATATAGGAAATTCCTTAAGAAAAAAAAAAGAAAAAAGAGAAATTCTTAAGGGACAAGATATTTATCCGCAAGGTAGAAACTTCTTTTAATTCTTGTGCGTAATGGTTACATATGTGTACAAGTTTTGTGCCAGGGCTCGAGCAATCTATGCGGGCACGATTCATTTGATCGTTTGACCCTTACAGTAAATCTTATTAATCGAGCCAAGACCATTCAATCATAAAGTTTCCTTCCTTGTTAAAGTCGTTTATCCGACGGTGATGCCCTTCAGTGTTCGGATCCGAGCGTAGAGAGGCCTCGAATCCTGTTGTTGTGATTTTCAATACCAATTCGTAACTGGCCTTCAATTCTATGTTCCGGTTGTTTGGTAGTTGCTCACCGTTCATTGTTCCGAACTTGTATGATCCTTTACCGGTGATCTCGATAATTTGATAAGGTCCTTCCTAGTTCGGCCCCAGCTTTCCTTCGTTTAGGTTCCGGGTATTTAGTGTGACCTTCCTTAACACTAAGTCCACGACATTAAAGTGTCAAAGGTTGGACCTTCGATTGTAATATCTCCCGATCCACTGTTTTGGGGCAGACATCCGGACAAGGACTATTTCGCGCCTTTCATCTAATAGATCTAGGCTCGTGTTCATAGCCTCGTCGTTCGATTACTTGGTTTCATATCGGAACCTGGTACTTGGTTCTCTGACTTCGACTAGTATTAGAGCTCCATTGCCGTAAACCAGTGAGAATGGGGTGCCACGGTACTGAACTTCGAGGTCGTGCAGTATGCCCATAAGATTTCGGGCAGGATTTTCTTCCATTTTCTTTGGCGCCGGTCAGTCTCTTCTTGAGGTTTTGGAGTATGCTTTTGTTGGTCGATTCTGCTTGTCCATTCCTACTAGGGTGGTAGGGTGTTGACAGTATTATTTTGATCTTATGGTCTTCGAGAAACTTGCTAACTTTGTTGTCAATGAATTGTTTCCCGTCGTCACACACGATCTCGGTCGGCATTCCGAAATGACATATGATATGGTCCCAAATAAAATCGATGAATTCCTTCTCCTTGACCTTTTTGTATGCCTGGGATTCTACCCATTTAGAAAAATAGTCAGTCATAAACAATATAAATTGAGCCTTACCGAGTGCCCACGGAAGGGGGCTAACGATATCCATTCCCCACTTCATGAACGACCATGGTGATAAAACCGAATACAGCAGCTCCCCGGACTGATGAATCATCGGAGCGTGTCTTTGACATTTATCACATTTTCGTACGAACTCCTTCGCGTCCTTTTCCATATCGATCCAGTAGTAGCCGGCTCTGATCACTTTTCGACGTACTCGGTGTCCCCTGGTCCTAGACATATCGCGAGTGGGCCATCGAATGTTCTTCTGAACAAGGTTCCATCTTCGGACAGGCTAAACTGGGCTGCCTTTGTACGTAGGGCCCTCGATTCCTTTGGATCCTATGATCGTTTTCCGGTCTTCAGGTATTCTATATATTTATTTCTCCAGTCCCAATTTAGGCTCGTTGGGTTAATCTCGACATGACCTTCTTCCACTATTGATATTATAAGTTGTACGACTGCCCCCGAGTTGAACTTGTCATCCTCGACCGATGACCCTAGGTTAGCGAGGGCATCGGCCTCACTGTTTTGATCCCGAGGTACATGTTGCAAAGTCCATTCTTTGAATCGATGTAATGTTACCTGCAATTTATCGAGGTACCTTTGAATTCATTCTTCTATGACCTCGAACGTCCCATTAACTTGGTTTACCACAAGGAGGGAGTCGCACTTGGCTTTAATTACCTCTGCCCCCAAGCTTTTGGCTAGTTCGAGACCTGTAATCATGGCCTCATATTCGGCCTCATTGCTAGTCAATTTCACAGTCCTAATAGATTGTCTAACTACATTGCATGCTGGTGGCTTTAATACGATGCAAAGTTCAAACCCTTTTGCGTTCGAGGTGTCATCTGTAAAGAGGGTCCAGATCCCCGAGGAGGTTCCTGAGTTGATTAATAACTCTCTTTCGACCTCGGGTATTAGGGCTGGCATAAAGTCGGACACAAAGTCTACCAAAATTTGCGAATTAATAGCGGTCCGGGGTCGATATTCAATATCGTACCCACTGATTTCCATGAACCATTTGGCCAACCAGCCCAAGAGCTCGAGCTTATGCATAATATTCCTCAATGGATAAGTAGTCATGACACATATGGGGTGACACTAGAAGTATGATTTTAGCTTTCTAGAGGCGCTTAACAAAGTGAGCGCCAGCTTTTCTAGGCGAGGATACCTAGTTTCAGCCTCACCTAGGGTCCTGCTAACATAGTAAATTAGAAATTGCATACCTTGCTCTTCCCGGACCAGGATTCCACTTACCGCTATCTCCGATACCGCCAAGTACACGTATAGTTGTTCATCTGTCTTCGGTGTGTGGAGCAGCGGTGGGCTCGATAGATACCACTTGAGTTCCTCCAAGGCCCGTTGGCACTCCAGGGTCCATGAGAAGTTATTCTTCTTCTTCAATAATGTGAAGAACTGGTGGCTCTTGTCGGAGGACCTAGAGATGAATCGCTCCAGGGCGGCTATGCGCCCGGTTAATCTTTGCACGCCATTCACATTGTCCACAACCGTGATATCTTTGATGGCTTTGATCTTGTAGGGGTTGATCTCGATTCTCCGATTGGATACCATGAACCCGAGGAATGTACCTGACCCAACTCCAAACGCATATTTCTCTGGGTTAAGCTTCATATTGTATTTCTTCAATATGCTGAAAGTTTCCTGCAAATGTTTTAAATGGTCCTCTTTTCGCAGGGACTTAACCAACATATCGTCAATATAAACCTCTATTGATTTTCCTATTTGTTCCTCGAACATCCGATTTACTAGGCGTTGGTAAGTGACACCGACGTTTTTTAGCCCGAATGGCATCACGTTATAGCAGTAGGTGTCGTGTTTAGTGATGAAGGAGGCTTTTTCCTGGTCACCCGAGTCCATCCGTAATTGGTTGTACCTGGAGTAGGCATCGAGAAAACTTAGGATCTCGTGTTCGATCGTGGCATCGATCATGCAATCGATGTTGGGCAAAGGGAAAGAGTAATTGGGACATGCATTATTCACATCCTCATAGTCTACACACATTCTTAATTTATTCCCTTGTTTAGGGACTACCACTATGTTCGCTAGCCAATCCAGGTATTTAACCTCTCGAATGGAACCTATTTTAAGGAGTTTAGATACGTCATCCTTGATGAAAGCATGTTTGATCTTGGACTGGGGTCTCCTCCTCTGCTTTACCGGCGGGATCCCTGTGATGTCAAGGTGGGACCAAGCAAAATAATCTATGTTAGCTATAAGAAACTGAATGAGTTTTTTCCTGATCTCGGGATTTAACCCCGTTCATAGGTATACCTTTCGATCGGTTAGGTGCTCGACCAATATGACCTGTTCCAGCTCCTCAACCGTCGATTTAGTGGCATCGGAATCATCGGGGGCTATAAAAGACTTGGGTACCCTGTAATCATAATCATCATCTTCATCAGTCCCCTGTTTCTCCGGTCGAGTCGGAGCTGGTGTCAGGAATTGCTATTTAGTTTCTGGCTTTGTGACCGAACTCGGCCCCTTTGTCATTGCAAGTGCGGATATCGAAATCGCTTCTTCGATCGCAAATATCTCCTTTGCGGCTGGCTGTTCTCCGTAGATTGTTTTAATTCTGCCTGGTGTTGGGAATTTTAACACTTGGTGCAGAGTTGAGGGTACTGCCCTCATGTTGCGGATCCATGGCCTTCCGAACAAAGCATTGTACCTCATGTCTCCTTCGATTACATAAAATTTAGATTCCTGGATGGTCCCGATGGTGTTCACGAGTAATGTTATCTCACCCTTAGTGGTTTCACACGCCATGTTGAATTCGTTTAGAACTCAAACTGTAGGAACGATTTGATCTTGTAGACCGAGCTGCTCCACGACCCTCGATCGGATGATGTTGGCCGAGCTACCTGGATCAATTAACACACGTTTAACTCGAATTTTATTTACGAGTACATATATTACCAATGCATTGTTGTGGAGCTGCACGATCCCTTCCGTGTCCTCGTCGTTGAAAGATAAGATTCCTTCCGGTATGTAATCTCGAGTTCGTTTCACCCTCGTGATGGACACTTTAGTGCGTTTCAACATCGGCCCCTGAGGCATATCAACCCCACCAATGATCATATTAATGACGTGTTGAGGTTCTTCTTGTTCTGTTTGTTTGTTAGAATCCCTATTCCTAAAATAATTCTTGGCTCGGTCGCTCAGGAATTCTCGAAGATGCCCGTTGTTGAATAGTTGGGCTACTTCCTCTCTCAACTGTCGGCAATCCTCCGTTTTGTGACTGCGAGTGCCGTGATATTTACATATCTGGTTAGGATCACCTTGGGTTGGATTGGATTGTAGAGGTCGAGGCCATTTGGTATCTTTGATGTGTCCGATAGCTGATACAATAGCGGTTGTGAGCACCTAATTTTTGCCCACATAGGAAATTACTCCCAAAATATTCAAAGAATAGTTTTAGTGACTTTTGTAGAATTTTATGAATTTTTATTTTTATTTATTTGGCATTCATTTGCACTTTTAGCATATTTTAGTAGCATTTCAAATCACGAAAATGATCAAAAAAATATTCTCTTTTTGCTTTTGCATTTTACTTGCATTATTAACATTTAGTTTGCATTATTAAAATACAAAAATACATTAGTATGTTTTACCTTGTTTAGAATTTTAGTTTTAATTAATAAGTTAATTAGTTAAATAATTGATCAATTAGGAAAATAGGTAATTTGATTAATGTTGCAAAGTTAGTTTTAATTAGAATTAAATTGGTTAATTTGGAAAATATTAAAACAAGAAAAAGAAAGGTTGTTTGTTGGGTTTTATATTGAATTTGGGCCAAAGAAGCTCTCAATAGCCCAATTCCTCACAAATCCGCCCCAGCCCAACTCCCTAAACCTAGCTGACCCGCCGCCCCGCCCCAATTCCCTTTTAAATCACAACCCTTCATCCCCATTTGATCCAACAACCTATATTCCTTCGCACTACCATATAAAACCTCAATTATAACACTCCCAAACCCTAAACCTAATTCCCCATCCCCCAAATGGTGCCCCACCCCTCTCACACCCTCTGTCTGTGCCACCACCCAAACTCACTGAAAAATTCCCTCCTAACCAATCACGCGGTCTATCCTTTTATCCCCTTCCACGTGGCCTGACAAATAACGCATTTCGTACTATCCGAATCTTCCCTCATGTCTCTCACGTGCCCCCTAGATGTTTGATGATTAATGGGAATCGTATGATTAGGAGTAAATATCTTAATTCTAGCCTTCCATTTCTCAGAAATCGGCCTATATAAGGGTGATTTTCAGGATTTTTTCAGAGAAATTCGGATGGAGATTGAGACAAAAATTATGGTTTGAGAATTCATCAATTTTCTTCTCTAATTTTTCTGTTTCTTTGAACAATCAGAAAAATACAAAGGAAAAATAATCAGTTTAACCCTTTTGATTTTCGAATTTCATCTTTCAAATTTATTAGGTTGGTTTAAGTATCAAAAAAATACAAAAAAAAATTATGTTTCTGCTCTTTCGATTTTCGGATTTCTGGGGTTTCAAAGATGGAGTTCTATTGAGTCGAAGTGGTTTCAGTGCTGAGATCGATTCGAGTTTTGTTCGAGGTTCGTTTGAGGTTTTAGGGTGTGGTTCTTAGAGTGACTTAGCTGGATTTTAGTCTCCATTTGTAATTGACTTTATTCACTTTGCTATTAAAGAAAATTGCCGAACAGGTTCGCTTCTTTCTCTTTCTTAATCCCCCATTTATTATAATGGTGGATTGAAGTATGATAGAGCCATGGGAATGTGTTCATAGCGTGGTGGGTATTTTTGTCAATTTCTGTAGAATGTGAGTTTGGAGTTGTTTTGTTTTGTGATTTGTGTTTAAAATTGGAGATTTCAAATTCTGCCTCACTGTTTGGTCATTCCGCCTCACTGTTTGGTTATGTTTAAGCGCGAAGTTTGGTCGAACTCGTAAGCTAATATTGATTGTCATGCTCGAATTGTAAATTCATTCGTATATGCGCACCTTTTGGGCATAGTGTAACTGTTTCTTGCAAATTGAAGAAGTGTGTATTTAATTTTCTGCATTTGTCGATCTTTTTCCATTAGTTCTTTTCGAGATGTGCAATCTTTGATGTTATTTTCAATTGGACCAGTTTGAATGATTGTTTGTAGTCTCACCTAGATTTCATGTGTTCGAAGGAAAGAGATGAATCAACTCATATTTTTATGATAAGCTTTTAGTGTTAAGTTAACGTCCATGTTTTGGTAATTCGAGCGATCACTGGATTTGTATTATAGTTGGTTGTTTTGTATCGCCTATGGCAATTGAGAAATGAATGTTGGGAATTGATCTGATTAAACTTTCTGGTGCATGAATTAATGTGTATATAGTTTTCTTTAAGAGTTCAAATTGCACAGTGCTTTAAGTGGATTATGTAGAATGTCTAATGTTTCTTGTTTGGTCTCTTAGAATTGAAACGGGGAGTTGGGTTAGTCGGGAAAAGTAATAGGGCTCTTATCATCTTTAATCCACCTTTCTTTATTTTTTCCTTTCCCGTCTTATGTTATTTGTTCTATTTGTCTGATTGTTTATTTTATAGTATTATATATGTCTTGGATATTTACCCATCATATATGTTGATCTCTTTAGTTTTGTGTGAATTAAATCGTTTGAAGCATGCCGAGGGGGCTTCGGGGAATGTTTGACAAGATAATTAGTTTGGGCTAAAATAAACCTTGCCAAGCCCAATAACATCACAATCATACACTTTATCCACAACAAAAATCCATAGGTTCAGACCTCCAAAAAAAATCTTAAACTTAGGAAAAATAACTTATAAACATCGTAGTTTGTTTTAGGCGCGATTAATAAATCATCGTGGCCATGGGTACGGTTCCCATGGCATGGTCACGATATGTAAATCCCAATTCGAGTGTGCGTTTTACGTGACTCAGCCAGAACTTCAAATAATAATAAAATTAACATGTTGTAGATTGCGGGTACATTTCACGTGGCGCGATTCGTAATGTGTATAAAAATAAACGAGTGCGCGACATCGCGACTTGTTCAAACAAATTCTATAAATACAAAAGCGGTTTAAAAGGTAAAAATGCGTAGTAGATTTCAAATGTATTTTAAATCAGATAATTAGGCCAATTAATAATAGTTGAGCGACCGTGCTAAAACTACAGAACCCGAGAATGCCTAACACCTTCTCCCGGGTTAACAAAATTCCTTACCCGGTCTTTTGGTTTTTGCAGACTTTAACATAGAGTCAATTTCCCGATGGGATTTTAAAATAAACTGGTGACTTGGGACACCATAAATATTCCAAGTGGCGACTCTGAATTAAATAAATAATCTCATTTCGAATAATATTACTTAAATAGAAAAAACTCCCTATCCCTTGGGAAAAAGGAGGTGTGACAACTCTGGCGACTCTTCTGGGGAGTCGAACCCAGGATCTCTGGTTCAAGGTTCAAGAATTCGAGCTTAGAATAACTGTTATATTTGACTTTTATTTCTTATCTGATTATTACTTGTTTGAGCCTAATGTGCTAAATGCCCTTTTTACCGCTTTGATATTATTTGAATTGCATATAAAATTGTTACGAAACCCTTATTCTCTCCGAGTCTTCTAAATCTTCTGGGAAGTGCACGCTGGCATCACCTCTTTTCTGTTAGTGTCATACCCTAATTTAGAACGAGGATCAGATCAATTACAAAACCGGATGGCCTTTTGGTTCCCGGTACGTTGTCCCCCCCTCCCGGCTCGAGTTGTCTACTCGGGTAAGCCAGGTCTAGAATAATACACCCCAGGATTCAAACCTAGAATGACATAGCCTCATGCCGGATCCCTAGTAGGTACGTTTGTTTGCATCACGTGCATTTGACTTTGGTAACTCAACACAGGGGTTGGGTCCATCTAGGATAGGTGTACCCAATTTAAAAGACCATCCTGATGCATTTTACGTACTACTTGTGCATTTATTGATTTCGGCTCGTATGTTGATCAGCTTATAGAATAGGAAAAGAAAATAAATAAAAACCAAGAGTGAGGTAGGAAAAACACCCGATTCTGAAAATACCAGTATTCAAAGCATCTCGAAACTCTGTCGAAATTTTGAAAAAAAAGAAGAAGAAGAGAAAGGTCATTTCAAAATAAGTCCTATTTTTCCGTGCGTCAAAACTTACCGAACTACGCGGGTTTGATTCTCACCGGGTGTGAGATACGTAGGCAACCCTCATCGGGTCCAGCCCCGTGTTTTGTAAAAATAACCAAAAATATGAAAATACTGTTATTTTGTCATAAATAAAGTTAGGTGATGCCGTTTTTGTCCAAATAGCCAAAAATATCCCGACGGGACGCCAGAAGGCCTTTTTTGCAAGAATAGCCACCTACGGTCCTTTTTCTAAATTTTGGCCACTTAGCAAGCACAACCCTAAAATCTTTCCTTCAGAAGTGCCGATGTGCCGTATTTGCAAAAGTAGCCGTGAGTTGTTTTCAGTTGATTTTGCAAAAAAATAATTTTTTTCATGGTCAGTTTTTAAACAAAATTCACATGTTTTAACGTGGTCACCCTAATTTAAAAATGTGCAGAATGAGCACTATTCAGAATTTATCGGTGAAGGTTATGGATCAGATCCCACTAGCACTCCACATGTGGTGGGAGGACTTGGGAAAAAAAGGACGAGACAGGGTCATCCAGTACCTGGGAGCACTCACTGGACTATTGAAAATTCAACCTAGAAGTGATTTGATAGAGGTATTAGTGTCATTCTGGGACCCCGCTCACAATGTCTTGCACTTCTCAGATTTTGAGCTTACACCTACTTTGGAAGAAATGGCGGGTTATATCGAGAGTACGGAAGGATTAAGACACAAGTACTTGGTATCTCCAAGGACTGTTACTCCCCACAAGTTCCTAGACTTACTGAAAATAAATAGACAAATCAAGATTGAAAGTCTATCAAGTGGAGCTTCCCCTTTTCACTTTCTATACTAGTGATACAGGCATTTAAGGGGTTTCGAAAACCCATAAAACGGACTCTACAGTAAAGGAAATCGGTCAAAGTGGGAAACGCGTTGATAGTTTGCCTTCATGGTGGCGTTTTTAGGCCTTTTGGTATTTTCAAGGGAAGACGTGCACATTGATTTGTGGATAGCCGGAGTTGTCCATGTTTTGACTCCTCAGGCCAAGAGTACCCTTGCACCCATGATCGTATCAGATATATTCCGATCCCTCACATCTTGTAAGGCCGGAGTCGAGTTTTTCGAGGGATGCAAACTGCTGTTGCAAATATGGATGATCGAGCACCTTTGTCACCGTCCCCTATACATGAACTACAGGTCTACAGGGAAAAACTACATCGAAGAGTTTGGTACACGAGTGACAAGTTTTGAAATGTCGGAAGGGGTCAAAGATTGGATTACCCGCCTTCGTTCTATAACCATAGATCAGATCGTTTATAAGCCCGCCACCGGTCCCTACTTCCTGCTAACGGGTCTCTGAAGCATCCAGCCCTATGCCCCGTACCGAGTTTTGAGATAACTTGGAAGATTCCAGACAATTCCTAGAGATGAAGATCTTAGTACTCATGTGTTCAAAATATGCTATGATGCCTAATTTCCTGAAGAAGTAGTTCGCAAAATTTGGAGCGAATGCCAGTATTTGGGGGCAAACACCTAAGTACGTGATTTGTCCAGGGGCGAGGTCTTACTTGGTTATGTTGCTTGGTATGGACAGAGAGTCGTGATGAATGATGAATCTGAAAGGCCAATTAAAATGCCTCATATCCAAGAATTTGTCGACACATCATATGAGTAGTAGGCTTGGTTAGCTAAAGAAAAGGAATACCAGACCACTATAATCAAACTAGAAGAAGAAATCAAAAACATCAAATTTGATAGTAGCTTGCAGGCTGCTGAGGATGAAGGCAAAAAGAAGAGGTTGGCTCGGGAAAATGAAGTCCTCCGAGCTCAAATCCAGAATATGAAAATAGCCGCCGAAACGCCTGTAAGAAGTGAGAGAGATGAAAGAATTATAACCAACCTGAGACGGAAAGTGCATGACTATTGGCTTCGTTAGCCAAAGAAAATGAATACCGGACCACCATAAGCAAACTAGAAGAATAAATCAAAAACATCAAATTTGATAGTAGTTTGCAGGCTGGTGAGGATAAAGGAGAAAAGAAGAGGTTGGGGAGGGAAAATAAAGTCCTCCGAGCTCAAATCCAGAATATAAAAATAGCTGCCGAAACACCGGTAAGAAGTGAGAGAGATGAAAGAATTATAACCAACCTGAGACGGAAAGTGCATGACTATGGGGTTGATTTGATAAAGGGTGAGGAAGAATTGACAAAAGCTCAAGCAAAGTTGGCAAAAAGTGCAGAAGAACGGACAAGGTTTGCTCAACATAATGTGAGGTAGATTTAAAATGACATAAAAAAGTTGTGACAAACTTTTAAAAAGTAGGAAAAAGTAGGAATAGGTTGTTTTAGTGAGAAATTATTGCGCATATTACACCAATAACACGGAAAATTAACAGAAAGTATCCAAAAAATACATCTTTCAGTAGATCACAATTATAATGCAGATAACATAATTTTTCAGCTGACCACCGCTCCAACATATAGTACATATGTGGTATGTGGACATATGGTATAGACATTTTCTAAGAATAAAGATAAGAAACTCTAGTTATTAGCCTCAGTGACTACAACAGTTCCTGTTGGAAGAATAAGTTAATTTTGCAGAAATTTAGTCAACATTGAACAACAATATCACTTTATTTGTAAGATTGTAGAGCAACTATCCCAACAACCAACGTGGTGCTATTTCATAGATGATCTAAGGGATAACAGTACATATTGGAAGCTCATAGAAGTATTGGTTGCTCTTACTAATGTTACATATACCATACTAAAATACTCACTGATGAAAGTACGGGGGGAGGGAGGGGGGGGTGAATTGCCTATTAAAAATTATACTGTAAGCAGTTGACTAGTTTACTAACTAGTTGACTAGAAATAAGAACAAGATAATAGTAATGCAGAAATAAAGTACAGGAATTAAAGACACCGAGATTTTATACTGGTTCAGATTCAATGTGAATCCTACTCCAGTCCCCTTGGGTTGCAAGGGTGTTCTCTTTCAGTAATCGAGGTTTTTTTAGTACAGAGTGTTTGATGTAGCTTTACACCAACAGTTTGATCTCTATGTCACTTTTCTCTTCTTGATACCTGTTAAAGCAAAAGTATGGTAGAGGAGTCATAATCTTAAAGGGAAAGCTAACTACCTTCGAAAATGAAATGGTTCAGCAAACCAAGGACATCAAAAAAGAAAGGGAACACTGCTATGCCTTGATCTATCAATTAGAAGAGAGTGTGCAGAAGTTGCAAGACCAAGACAACATAGCCACACAGGTGCTAGAAGCCCAGACACAGCAAATTGGATGCTTACTCCAAGAAAAGGGTGTCATCAGAATGAGAATCAAGGAAATAGCTGAATATGTCGCGATGAAGTGTCATGAGTGCAAAGATATAACCAGGTCTATGTTTTTTGCTTCTGTGATGACCTTTGTTCACCAGGTGATGGCTGACCTAGACCACCTTCAGGGGGAAATTATACGTAGACCCGTGCCGAGATCGGCTGATGTCCCGCGGGCCCACGGAGTAGCATTGGAGGCTCTTATGTATTCTTAATTTTTCGGTTTTTGAGTCTGTATTTTACTTTTTCTTGAGTCTGTTCGTCTTTGTCAAGTCTATTTTGTTGTTTTATTTTGAGTTTGTATATTTTCTTTTTTTAGTCATTAGCACCATCCGAGTCCTTGTAATTGAACACCCCCCCCCCACCAAATATTCTTTTCTTTTATTTCGCATTTATTTTCTGAACTATATAATGATCTGATTCATGCGTCGTCATGATACGTAGGCAATCCCCATATGATTCGATCATAGCTATAAAATTAAAAAAAAATAAAGGGAAGAAAATAGCGAGAAATAAAAGAGCGAAAAATAGTAGAAAAGAGAAGGAAAAGAAATCAAAGGTTAAAATCTGAGAAAGAGATAGCAAAAGCCGGGATGAAACACACAACCGTTTCAAAAACATTTAGAAGCGTTTAGCTGTTCAGGCACATTGCATCCCCAATGTGCAATTCCCTATATGTTAAATGCTTCAAAACTGACAAGGTTGTTGTGCGTACTATATAGACATGTCTTGTTTTAGGTGGTTGGTTTTGACGGTATCCTGGCTTCCCACCCTTACTTTAAAAGATCAAAAGGAAGTGTTCCAATGTCTTCAAACAGGAGTCTCCGTATCATCGATCCTGAGGATAATGCCACATCAGTTATGACCCAGCCTGAATCGGCAACTGCCGAAGAGAACCGGATGTTGCGTGTCCACATGTTAGAGATGTGGGACGCCTGGTCCAACGGTAGAGAACCACCAAGTTCAATCCCTGGATTTCCCGAACTGATCCCCAGAACTGGTGGAACCACCAATATCCCCATTCCCATGACTAATCCATTTATCCCACTCGGGTACCCCACTATGTCAGCCAACTTTACCGGTACGCCTTTTGAGGTTTGCCCCCAGACATCGTTTACAGGGGTACCCCCAACATTGCTCACTGCACCACCAGTCTTTACCATGGCACAACCAACCGCGCCCCAGGACACGCTTTGAGCCTTCAACATTCACCTTTCGGGCCCCGCAATTTCAGCCAGATACAACTCATGTTACTCGAGACTCATACCCTCAGCATCCGCAATATGAGTCCCCAATGGAACAAGAAAGAACAATGAGAAACATCGAGCAGGAAGAAATGGCTCGGAAGATGAGAAGCCTAGAGCAAAGCCTAAAAAATATGCAGGGCCTGAGCGGTCAGAAGAGTGTCTCCTACTCCGATTTGTGCATATTTCCACATGTTCACCTGCCAGTTGGCTTCAAAACGCCAAAGTTTGAAAAATATAATGGGCACGGAGATCCGATTGCTCATCTGAAATGATACTGCAACCAGTTGAGGGGTGCTGGTGGAAAAGAAGAGTTATTGATGGCTTATTTCGGGGAAAGCCTGACTGGAATCGCTTCAGAATGGTACATGGACCAGGAAATCTCCCACTTGCACATATGGGATGATTTGGCCCACGATTTCGTCAGATAGTTTTAGTACAATGTGGATATAGCTCCATACAGGAACTCCCTGTCTAAATTGAAGAAGAGAACTACTGAAAGCTTCCGTAAATATGCTATTAAATGGCGCGAGCAGGCTGCCAGAGTAAAGTCGCCCATAGACGAGACCGAAATGGTTACGATCTTCTAGCAGGCCCAAGAGGCCGATTATTTTCATAATATGATGTCTGCCATGGGCAAATCGTTCGTAGAGGCAATAAAAATCGGGGGAATGGTCGAAAACGATCTGAAAAGTAGCCGGATATTACGCCAGTCTGCTTTGAGAGCTACCTCCTAAGCCATCCAGAAAGACTCAGGAGGTTTGGCCAATCGAAAGAAGATTGAGGAAGTAGCCATGGTGACTTCAGGTTCAAGAGGGCCCCGTCGATCTGATCGCTCTTACATGATACCCAGAATCCCACAGCATTACTATCCCCACCAAGATACAGCCTATGCTGTGGCACCGCCTCATTATACGGTGATGAATGCCCAACCCTATGCATGACTACAACAACACTACAACCAGGCTCGAACTCTACCTCCCAGAAATAACCATCCTTACCAAGCTCCATATAACCCTCGTCTACCATAATACAACCACCAACATAACCAACGCCTTCGTGAGCCACCTAGGAGAAGCAATTTTACCCCTATTGGTGAATCCTACTCTATCCTGCTCCAGAAGTTGATCCAGCTGGGTCTATTGTAACTTGTGCCCCCTAATCGGCAAAATCCTGAATCCCCATCATACCGAGAAGGTGCCAGGTGTGCTTTCCATTCGAGGGTAGAGGGTCATGATACGGAGGATTGTTGGACCCTAAAAAGGGCGGTTGAAAATTTGATTGAACAAAAACAAGGTGTGCTGAGGAACGAGGAAGTCCCTAATGTGATTAACAACCCACTACCGGCTCATAACAATAGACCGGTCATTGGAATGATCTATGAGGATAAGGAATTCAATTCAGCTTTTAAAGCCATCATTGCCATTGCCGATTCAGAAATAAGACCCAAAGCTGCGGTAAAACAAGCCAGAACTAAGAAGAAAATCACTCCAATTCCTCAACTTGTAGGAAAGGCTATAGAAACAAATGTTGGGTCAGCACCTACTAAGAACGCAATTCTCTATGTTCCTAAAGCCCCAAGGAAAGAACAACTCACCTTGAATACTCCCAAGAAATTCGAGGCAAGAAAGGCCACGTTGAATGTGCCGAAGCTGTATGTATCAAAGGGGAATTATGTGGCGCGGGGTCCGATAATTTCACCAAAGCTGACTGAGACCATGGTTATCAACTGTGCACCACAGAGCCCCATGAGAGATCACACCGCAGTTCCATGGAATTAACATAAAACAGTGGTCACTTACAAGGGCAAAAAAGTCACGGGAGAGGTGAACGAAATGAGTCAACCTGGGAAGTACCACAACCTAGAAGAGTTAAAGCTGAACAAGGATAAATGATTTCCACCTAAGAAGCCTGTGAGCGCTGATGAGGCAGAAGAGTTTTTCCGAAAAATGAAAATTTCGGAATATGCAATAGTTGACCAGCTTTGGAAGACTCCTTCCCAAGTCTTGCTTCTATCTCTGTTGTTGAGCTCAAATGAACATCAGAAAGTACTCTTGAAGACATTGAACGAGGCATACGTCCCAGTTGAAACTTCTGTTGAGCAATTAGAGAGAATGGCTTAACGATTCTTTGAGGTCAACATGATTTCTTTCAGTCGCGACGATTTGCCCCCAGAGGGAGCCGCCCACAACAAAGCCCTTCACCTGACTGTCAAATGCGAGGGCTACTATGTGAAGAGAGCAATGCTAGATGGTGGCTCTGGGTCGATATCTGCCCTTTTTCAACACTCAAGAGAATGGAGATTGGAATGGAAAGAATTCGACCTAACAACGTCTGTGTACGGGCTTTTGATGGCATCAAGAGAGATACCATAGGGGAAATCGCTCTAATTTTGACCATTGGCCCTATGGATTTCAAAGTAACTTTCCAGATTCTAGACATGGACACCTCATATAATTTTCCTTTAGGAAGACCATGGATTCACGCTGCAGGAGCTGTTCCCTCCACTCTCTACTAGATGTTCAAATTTGAGTACGAGAATCAAGAAATTATTATCCATGGGGAGGACGAGCAGTCCATCTACAGGGATCCTTCAGTCCCGTGCCTTGAAGCCAGGGAAGGCAGTGATCATATTGTATACCATACCTTCGAGATTGTGGTTGCCGATCAATGTGAAGAAGGGGCCCCATTCCCTAAGCCTTATTTATCTAATGCCTCAGTCATGGTCGCTACTGAAATGATTAGACATGGATACAAGCCCGGAAAGGGGCTCGGGGTATCTCTACAAGGCATCACAGAGCCTGTCACTTCGATCACCAATGAGAAGTTTTTCGGCGTCGGTTTCCGAGCTATAGAAGCTGACATAAAATGGGTAGATAAGCGCAAAAAAGAAGAGTGGGTCCTACCCCAACCCATTCCACATCTTGCCCGATCATTTGTCAAGCCCAGGTATGTGGAAGAAGAAGAAGAGGCCTTCATGGCCGAAGAGATTGATGATATTTGTGAAGCCATAAAACAAATGCTGCATGAGGCTCACATGGTCCAACCAGGGGAAGGCACGAGCACTGCCGAGGTGCAGTATATGGGGCCAGATACTAAGCTTCAGAATTGGAAAGCTACCTCATTCCCTATCAGACGGGAGTCCTGGTAGTCCAGTCTTGCGATCTCTTCTACATTACGAGTTATTTTAGGGTGTAACTCGAATATTTTTACTTTATTGTCTTTTAATTTCGATGTAAACCCTCATATCTTAAATGAAATGAAATCAATATTTCATCGTCTATAGATGTCTATTCTTTTTATTACGATTTTTGCTATTTCCTATCTTTTCCCTTTTAGTTCTAATAATGCGGACTTAAATAACATGACATGCCTGCGGACTTCATACCCGAATCCTAAAACGTTGTCTAACTGTAAAATAATGAATCAAGAATCCGAATATGATGAAGATGAGGCTTTTAGGGAAATAAACTGAGAATTGGAACAATTTGAGAATAAGCCTAAGCCAAACTTAAATGAAACCGAGCCAGTTAATTTGGACAGTTCAGAAGAGATCACAGAAACCATGATAAGCATTCACACCGATGAAAGAACTAGAGATGCATTGATCCAACTTTTGTTTGAATTCAAGGACGTGTTTGCATGGTACTATGATGATATGCCAAGACTGAGCATCGATTTAGTGGTACATAAATTGCCGACCTATCCCGGCTATGCACCTGTCCAACAGAAGCAGAGAAAGTTCAAAACAACCATCAGTGATAAGATCAAAGAAGAAGTCACCAAATAACTGAAAGTTGGTGTGATCCAAGTGGTCCGATACACCACGTGGTTGGCTAATGTGGTTCCAGTGCTGAAGAAAGATGGGAAAACCTGAGTGTGTGTTGACTATCGGGATTTGAACAAAGCAAGCCACAAGGACAACTTTCCATTGCCAAACATCCACATTCTTGTTGACAATTGTGCCAAACATGAGATATAGTCTTTTGTGGATTGTTACGCTGGGTATCACCAGGTTCTGATGGATGAAGAAGATGCAGAAAAGATAGCTTTCACCACACCATAAGACACTTACTGTTACAAGGTCATGCCATTCGGTCTGAAAAACGTCGGGGCAACCTACATGAGAGTTATTACTGCCATCTTCCATGACATGATGCACCAGGAAATTGAGGTGTATGCGGATGATGTGATCATTAAATCCAGAACGTAAGAAGACCATGTGCAAGATCTGAGGAAGTTCTTTGAGTGTCTGCGCAGGTATGATTTGAAACTGAACCCAACTAAATGCGCATTCGGAGTTCCATCTGGGAAACTTCTGGGGTTTATAGTTAGTCGGAGGGGTATTGAGTTAGATCCGACAAAGATAAAGTCTATTCTCGAATTTACCACCTCCAAAAACTAAGAAAGAGGTCGTGAGTCTGCTAGGGAGGTTGAATTACATTAGTAGATTCATCGCTCAGCTTACTACCACGTGTGAGCCCATATTTAAATTGCCGAAGAAAGACGCGGAGATTAAATGCACAGACGAGTGTCAAGAAGCTTTTGATAAAATCAAAGAATATCTGTCAAATCCGCCAGTGTTGGTTTCGCCTGAGCCTGGAAGACCTTTGTTCTTGTACCTAACAGTCCTGGAAAATTCTTTCGACTGTGTCCTCAGGCAACATGATGTGACCGGGAAGAGAGAGCAAGCTATATACTACCTGATCAAGAAGTTCACCAGTTATGAAGCCAAATATACATTGTTGGGAAGAACTTGTTGCGCCCTAACTTGGGTCGCCTGGAAGCTCTGACATTATCTTTTGGCCTACACCACCTATCTCATAACCAGAATGGATCCTTGGAAGTACATATTCCAAAAACCAATGCCCACGGGAAGGCTAGCAAAATGGAAAATCCTGCTCACGGAGTTCGACATTATTTATGTCACCCGCATAACGATGAAAGCTCAAGCCTTAGCGGATCATCTAGCTGAGAACCCGGTTGATGATGAATACCAACCCCTAAGTACTTAATTTCCATACGAGAAAGTAAACTCGGTTGAAGTAAGTCAGAGGACACTAATGCTTGGAAAATGTTCTTTCATGGAGCTGTAAATGCAAAAGGTGTCGGGATTGGAGCAATTCTAATTTCGTCCACAGGTCAGCATTATCCCGCCACAACCCGCCTTTGGTTCTTCTGTACAAACAACACCACTGAGTATGAAGCTTGCATTATGGGCATGAATATGGCAGTTGATCTGGATGTAGAGGAATTGTTAATCATGGGGGATTCTGACCTGATTATTCGGCAAGCCCAAGGTGAATGGGAAACTCGAGACATCAAGTTTATCCTATACAGGTAACATGTGGAAGATCTTAGCAAACGGTTCAAGTCCGTCGAGTTCAGGTACATTCCTAGATTCTACAATGAGCTAGCGGATGTATTAGCTACTTTGGCCTCAATGCTGCCATATCCGGGAAATGTCCATATTGACCCGCTAGAAATCCAAATTCGAGAAAGGCATGATTATTGTAATGCAATTGAAATAGGACCAGATGTCCAACCCTGGTATCATGATATCAAAAGGTTCTTGAAAACAAAGGAATATCCCGAGCATGATAGTGGATATCAAAAGAGAACTATCAGAAGGCTTGCCAGCTGTTTCTTTTTTAGCGAAGAGGTTTGGTACAAAAGAACTCCAGATCTGAATCTTTTGAGGTGTGTAGATGCCCGAGAAGCTGAAAAGATAATGAACAAAGTGCATTCTGGAGTATGTGGTCCTCACATGAATGGAATTGTCCTTGCAAAGAAACTTCTCCGGGCAGGTTATTACTGGATGACCATGGAAAAGGATTATTTCAGTTTAGTCCGGAATTGCCATCAATGCCAGATACACGGTGACTTGATTCATACACTGCCTTCAGAGTTATATCCTATGTCGGGGAATGGATGTTATTGGGCCATTCATTGCTTGGGGCATGAATGTTATTGGCCAATGAAGCCAAAAGCTTCAAATGGGCACAGATTCATCCTGGTTGTCATTGATTATTTCACAAAGTGGGTCGAAGCGGTCACTTTCAAAGCCGTCACTAAGAAAGCAGTGGTGGAATTCGTGCATTCTAACATTATTTGTCGTTTTGGTATTCCTAAAACTATCATTACAAACAATGCTGCAAATCTGAACAATCACTTGATGAGGGAGGTATGCGAGCAGTTTAAAATTACGCATCGCAATTCTACCCCTTACTGGTCCAAAGCCAATGGAGCCATTGAAGCCGCGAATAAGAACATCAAGAAGATTTTTAGGAAGATGATTCAATGCTCCAAACAATGGCATTAAAAGCTGCCTTTTGCATTATTGGGATATCGCACAACTATGTGAACATCAGTTGGGGCTACTCCTTACTTATTGGTCTATGGCACTGAAGCTGTAATACCCGCAGAGGTTGAGATTCCCTCTCTTCGGATCATTGTTAAAGCCGAGATCGGGGCGAGGAATGAGTCAAAACCCGGTTGGAACAATTGACTATGATTGATGAAAAACGGATGGCCGTAGTTTGCCACGGGCAGTTGTACCAATAAAGAATGGCTCGTGCCTACAACAAGAAAGCGCAGCCCAGGAAATTCAAAGTGGGTCAACTCGTCCTGAGATGTATTCTCTTTTATCATGAGGAAGCAAAAGGAAAATTTGCTCCAAACTGGAAATATCTGTACATTATAAGAAGAGTGTTGCCAAAGGGAGCGCTATATTTGGGAGACATTGAAGGAAATGACCCCGAGACAGCTATCAATGCAGATGCGGTCAAGAGGTATTATGTTTGACCCCTTTGTCACAGCTCTAACATGCTCTGGTTGGGATGACGAAAGCTTTCATTCTCGCTACCCAAACACTACCAATCCTTGCAACCATTTTTGAGCCGGTTCCCTTTCTCCTCGATTACCCTCTTTGGAACATGGAATTTGTTATTAAAAAAAAGAGATAAAAAGGAAATGAAAAAAAAATGAAATGATGAAAAAATGGAAAGAAAAAGAAAAACAAAAGAAAATCAAAAACAAAAGTTCCTTGAACTACGTTCGACTTGATTCCGAAAGGATACGTAGGCAGCATCTCTCCGGGGTTTAGTCACACCAAAATAAAAACCCAAATTCCCCCCCAAAAGTGAAACTGGGCAGATGATATGCTGGTTCGGCGATGTTTTCACTTGAAAGGTTCCAACGTTGTAATGCAATCCAAAATCTTTTTTACCCAAATCCTTTTCAAGTCATTCTGATCAATCAACGAGAATGTTCATAATTGGAGGATACAGTCACTTGGTTTTGATGCAACCAAAATGAGAGAAATAAAATGAGAGAGTCTTATTGATAAAAACTCTCACGAGCACCGTAAGACAACGGTAAGCAGAGAAATTGAAAATAAGAGAATCTTGTTAGTGAAAACTCACATAAAGTACTATAAGGCAACAATGAGAAGAGAAATAAGAAAGGTCAGCTGGTGAAAACCTACAAAGGGCACTACTGATCGAAAAGAGGATCCTCACAGCCATCGGCGTCAACAGAGTCCTGGCAAGGCTTCTCGGTTTCGAGGCAAAAGTTGTGATGAATTTCTGAGAGTCGGACGGTCTACATAGATCAGGCATCCAGTCCAAAAGGTATGTCATGTTCATTGAAGTCCGCATATACTCCAGATAAGTCCTTCTTTCCTTTTCCCGAAAGGGACACCTCTTGTCTAAATTCATTGTCCATTCTATTATTTATTTTTCTTTGAATCCCTTTAGGTCTAACTCCGTTATAAAACCAAGACAAAGAAGGGATAGCAAGACTAATCTATAGGGCTTTTTGTTTGATACAAGCTAATATTCAAGAGGCACCCAACCTCGGCAGGGGAATCAAGTCAACCCCTACTGGCCATCGCGGCCGATGCTTAAAAATCAAAACTCTTGGAAGGACAAAACCAAATTGAAATGTCTATAAGGGCAAATGTAGTTGAAAAGGTTGAGTCCCACGTGGCTAACCATCTTGGCAAAACTAGAATAAAGCCAAGGGTTCCCAATTGCTGTGAAGTTAAATTTAGAAGAAAGAAGTGAAAAGCCCACAAAGGCAAAATAAAGTTAAAAAGGATAAGTCCCACGTGACCAACCGTCATGGTAAAGTTTGGAAAGCCAAAGTTTCTCCGGGGCCAGAAATGAAATCGGTCTTCAGGAAATAACCAGTTGCGATGAAATTATCTTCAAAGAAGCCGGCCAAGATCAAATGACTGAAACACTCAAGGCTCAAAACCAACCACTGTTTCAAACTGACAAATTGTTCTTTGTTTGAACCACAGGAAACATGTGTAATCCAATGCAACCTTGCAAGAAACAGGTGCAACCAAAAGAAATCGCGTGGAGACTAAAATAGCTCTGCCACAACGACTCCAAAAAGGAAAGTCTTCTCCAAACTCTTTCCCGCATTTTACTCATTCTCTTAAAAAAAAGGAAGAAAGAAAAGAAAGAAAGTTCCCAATCATGGTAGTATAAGGTCTCCAATCCCTAACTGCATTTTCCAACATAGGGTCTCCACTCTCTAGTTCATGCTTTTTCAGACATAGGGTCTCCACTCCCTAGTCTCTTTTCCAATATAGGGGCTCCACTTCCTAGTTGATTGATGCTTTTAGACATAGGGTATCCACTCCCTAGTCGCTTTTCCAACATAGGGTCTCCACTCCCTAGTTGATGTTTATTTTAGACATAGGGCCTCCACTCCCTAGTCTACTTTTCCAACATAGGGTCTTCACTCCCTGGTTGATGTTTATTTTAGATGTAGGGCCTCCACTCCCTAGTCTGCTTTTCCAACATAGGGTCTCCACTCCCTAGTTGATGTTTTTAGACATAGGGTCTCCACTCCCTAGTCGCTTTTCTAGCATAGGGTCTCCACTCCCTAGTTGATGTTTATTTTAGACATAGGATTTCCACTCCCTAGTCGCTTTTCCAACATAGGGTCTCCACTCCATAGTTGATGTTTATTTTAGACATAGGGTCTCCACTCCCTAGTCTGGTTTTCCAACATAGGGTCTCCACTCCCTATTTGATATTTTTAGACACAGGGTCTCTACTCCCTAGTTGCTTTTCCAACATAGGGTCTCCACTCCTTAGTTGATATTTATTTTAGACATAGGGTCTCCACTCCCTAGTATATTTTTCTAACATAGGGTCTCCACTCCCTAGTTGATGTTTATTTTAGACGTAGAGTCTCCACTCCCTAGTCTATTTTCCAGCATAGGGTCTCTACTCCCTAGTTGATATTTTTAGACATAGGGTCTCCACTCCCTAGTCTGCTTTTCCAACATAGGGTCTCTACTCCCTAGTTGATGTTTTTAGACATAGGGTCTCCACTCCCTAGTCGCTTTTCCAACATAGGGTCTCCACTCCCTAGTTGATGTTTGTAGACATAGGGTCTCCACTCCCTAGTCTGGTTTTCCAACATAGGGTCTCCACTCCCTAGTTGATTTTATTTGGGACATAGGGTCTCCACTCCCTAATCGCTTTTCCAACATAGGGTCTCTACTCCCTAGTTGATTTTATTTTAGATATAGGGTCTCCACTCTCTATTCTCTTTTTCAACATAGGGTCTCTGTTCCTTAGTTACTTTCATTTTTAGACATAGGGTCACCAATCCCTAGTCTCTGTTCTCTCAGGGTACACTAATCCCGATCTTTTATTTGCTTTCAATAGTAAAATAGTATAGAGTTTTATTACAAATAACTCGCGAAATTTTTCTAGTGAAAACTGGGGCAGAAATTTTTTGTTCGTTTTATTTGTTTTGGTGTCTGAGCAGGTTTTTATCTCGAGGCACAGGGTTCGAGATAACCAAAAGAAGATATCTCAATCCAAAATAAAGAAAAGAAAAGAAAAAAAGTGAATCCAAAATGCAGAAGCAAATGAACGGATATGGACTGCTCAAGACATGACTAAAGTCACGAGCATTGCATTTCCCGTTTTGATCGGAAGAAGCTTTAGAAGAATGAACTAGTACTTGTAGCTAACAAGCATCAAGATTCAGATCAAAGTTTGCATGAAGAACCATTCAAGACTCAAGATCAAGCTTCGGAAGACTTATAGATAGGAATCTTGTAACTCATAGCTGATAGGCTTGTTTAGTTCCTTTAGATTTTGATTTTGATGTAATAACAGGACCACGGACGGAGCCTGGACGGAACCTCACTCGACTCTCTCATCCTTTCCACACAATCCACCATTTCATTCACTCCAGAACTACACTGACCTGATTCCTTTATAGCGAAGGATATGTAGGCAACCTCCGAAGCAAGGTTCGGACAAACGTTTTCAAAATGCTTCCCCATGGAGTATCCAAACGGGCAAAAATTGCTCGTAATTGCTTACTTTATCTTTTTCAGAAAACTCTTCATAGTTTTGAGCAAAGATGGGCAGCTGTGAGTACCTAATTTTTGCCCACATAGGAAATTACTCCCAAAATATTCAAAAAATAGTTTTAGTGACTTTTGTAGAATTTTAGGAATTTTTATTTTTATTTGTTTGGCATTCATTTGCACTTTTAACATGTTTTAGTAGCGTTTCAAATCACGAAAATGATCAAAAAATTATTTTCGCTTTTTGCTTTTGCATTTTACTTGCATTATTAACATTTAGTTTGCATTATTAAAATACAAAAATATATTAGTTTGTTTTGCCTTGTTTAGCATTTTAGTTTTAATTAATAAGTTAATTAGTTAAATAATTGATCAATTAGGAAAATAGGTAATTTGGTTAATGTTGCAAAGTTAGTTTTAATTAGAATTAAATTGGTTAATTTAGAAAACATTAAAACAAGAAAAAGAAAGGTTATTTGTTGGGTTTTATATTGAATTTGGGCCAAAGAAGCTCTCAATAGCACAATTTCTCACAAATCCGCCCCAGCCCAACTCCCTAAACCTAGCCGACCCACCTGCCCGCCACAATTCTCTTTTAAATCACAACCCTTCATCCCCATTTGATCCAACAACTTATATTTCTTCTCACTACCATACAAAAACCCAATTATAACACCCCTCCCCCCTCCCCAAAACCCTAAACCTAATTCCCCATCTCCCAAACGGCACCCCACCTCTCTCGCGCCCCTCTGTCCGCGCCACCACCGCCCAAATTCATCAAAACATTCCCCCTAACCAATCACGTGGTCTCTCCTTTCATTCCCTTCCACGTGGCCTGACAAATAATGGATTTCGTACTATCCGTATCTTCCTTCATCTCTCTCACATGTTCCCTCCCCCCTCTTCAACGATTGATGATTAATGGGAGTCGTAGGATTAAGAGTGAAACTCTTAATTCTAGCCTTCCATTTCTCAGAAATCGGCCTATATAAGGGTGGTTTTCAGGATTTTTTGGGAGAGGATTTTTTCAGAGAATTTCGGACAGAGATTGAGACAAAAATTAGGGTTTGAGAAATCATCAATTTTCTTCTCTAATTTTTCTGTGTCTTTGAACAATCAGAAAAATACAAACGAAAAAAAAATCAGTTTAGCCCTTTTGATTTTCGGATTTCATCTTTTAGATTTTTTAGGTTGGTTTAAAGATAAAAAAAATACAATTTTTTTTTATGTTTCTGCTTTTTCAATTTTCGGATTTCTGGGGTTTCGAAGATGGAGTTCTATTGAGTCGAAGTGGTTTCAGTGCTGAGATCGATTCGAGTTTTGTTCGAGCTTCGTTTGAGGTTTTGGGTTGCGATTCTTAGAGTGACTTAGCTGCTGTTTTAGCTGGATTTCAATCTTCGTTTGTAACTGACTTTATTCACTTTATTATTAAAGAAAATTGCCGAACAAATTCGCTTCTTTCTCTTGCTTATTCCCTCAGTGTTATAATGGTGGATTGAAGTATGCTAGAGCCATGTGAATGTGTTCATAGCGTGATGGGTATTTTGATCAATTTTTGTAGAATATGAGTTTGGAGTTGTTTTCTTTTGTGATTTGTGTTTAAAATTGGAGATTTCACATTCTTCCTCACTGTTTGGTCATTCTGTCGCAGTGTTTGGTTAGGTTGTCTCACAGTTTGGTTGTGTTTAAGCATAAAGTTTGGTCGAACTAGTAAGCTAATATTGACTGCCATGCTCGAATTGGAAATTCATTCGTATTGTTACGCGGCGCCTTCCTGAAGTTCCTTGGAAGGGCGACGTAAGGCTAGGCAACCGATGTCAGTACGGTTGCTGTCCGCCAACTGAGGTCCCCTCCGTATGCTAGACTAGATTGTCAGTGCCGTACGGGAAAACCAATGTCATGAGCAATTGAAAGAGAGCAGAAAAGAGAATTGAGAATGAAAGAAAGCTTGATTGCATTGAATGAAAGCTATTACAGAAAACAAGACGGTGTCGGGGGGGAGAGACACCAGTACAGAGAATTGTTTGCTTGCTTGAAAGTTTTGATTGCTTGGTCCCCCTTAATAATGCTTAAAAAAAATAAACCAAAGTTACATGACTAGACCTATGAAAGCTGGAAAATCACACTTAAAGAAAATGCAGCAAAACTACTCTATATTTACAATGAAAAGGACTTAGTCTTCTACAAAGCAGCAGCAAGTCCGTTGGCAGCAACTTTGTCTTTAGCATCAGGGTCTGCGCGCGCGGCATTGTCTGCGCGCGCGGCGCTGTTGGCTTTTGCCTGTGGCTGGGCGCTGGCGATGGCTATCGGTGGGGCGACAGAGGCACATGCGCGCTTGTCACTTGGAGCTGCCGAGACCACGGGGCCGACCGTGGCGACGGGCGTTGGGAGGCTGGCCAGGACGCCACGGGGCGCGTCCAAGGGATCATGGGGCATGGCTGGAAAGCCGCCCATGACATTCTCCCCCACCTGAGTTGGCGACGTCCTCGGCGCCTTCCTTGCAAGGTAATCATCAATCAGGCTCTTGTAGGCTTTGAGGTTTGTTCCCCTCTCCCAAGTATTCTCCTCTGCATCACATCCCTGCCATTTCACCAAGAACTCCTGGTGATCTTTTCTTGAGGCGTGAATCACTCGATCATCAAGAATAGCTTCAGCACGCCTTTTTCCGGTTGAATTGGGGCCTCGAATACTTGGTATTGTGAGTTGGCTTCGTGAAGGATCCTCCACATCTTCCCGAAAAGGTTTCAGGAGACTGACATGGAAAACAGGATGGATTTTCCACCAAGCTGGGGTATCCACCCGGTATGCAACTTTCCCAATGCGCCTTTCAATGGACAAGGGTCCAATATATTTTTGCAATAGGCGAGGGTCATGGACCCCTGCAAACAAGTACCGCTTTGGGATTTTGACCATCACTTTGTCTCCCACCTGGTATTCCACAAAGCGGCGATTCTGATCAGCATGCCTCTTCATCCGCTTTTGGGCTTTGACAAGATAGCTCCGCACTATCTCCAAATTTTGCTTCCATTCTTTTGAGAAGCTGGCAGCCCGAGGAGATTTTGACATGTTTGGTGCGTTCACTGTGTGTGGGAGTAGCGGTTGCTGTCCGGTAACAATTTCAAAAGCGCTTTTGTTGGTACTTGAGCTCTTTTGTGAATTGAAACACAGTTGAGCAGCATCCAGAAGCTTCACCCAATTCTTCTGCGATCCGGTCACAAAGTGCCGGAGATATTCCTCTAGCATGCCATTGAATCGCTCCGTCTGGCCATCAGATTGCGGATGAAAACTTGAGCTATGACTCAATTTTGACCCGAGGCACTTAAAGAGTTGGGTCCAAAAATTGCTAGTGAAGCGTGAGTCGCGATCACTAACAATGTCTTTAGGTAAGCCCCAATACTTGACGACATGAGAGAAGAATAGTCGAGCTGTATCTTCTGCTGATATATATTGTGGGGCTGCTATAAAGGTAGCATACTTGGAAAACCGATCCACCACAACCAAGATAGTTGTGAGATCTCCGACCTTGGGCAATCCGGTGATGAAGTCCAGGGAAACGCTTTCCCAAGGTCTTTTTGGTACAGCTAGTGGTTCCAAGAGCCCTGCCTGCGTCAAGCGGTCTGACTTATCTTTCTGGCATACTAGACAAGTCTTCACATACTGAGCGACGTCATCGACCATTTGAGGCCAATAATATGCACGGCGAAGCAATGCCATGGTGCGTTCCTCGCCGGGATGACCGGCCCACAAAGTATCGTGGCATTCTGCAAGAAGAGTCCGTCGCAGATCTCCTCCTTTAGGAACATAAAGTCGGTTCCCTTTCACCTTCAGGAACCCATCTTCGGTGTAGAACTGGCGAGTCTTGCCCTGTCCTACCAAATCAACCAAATACTGTGCAGCAGGATCCTTGATGAGTAGATCCTGTATCTGGTCTTTTATGGTGGTGGTTACTTCGTTTCCCTTTAGGGCGGCGAGTACACACATCGATGCTAGATCAGCTCTCCGACTGAGTGCATCAGCAACATGATTGGTCTTTCCACTTCGGTACTCCAGGTTGAAGTGAAATTCCGCTAGGAGTTCCTGCCACCTAGCCTGTCGTCCATTCAGCTTTGGCTGGGTCATGAAATGGCTAACGGCTGTATTGTCTGTCTTGACCACGAATGGGGCTCCCAGTAGATAATGCCTCCAAAGGCGTAAGCAATGAACGACAGCCAATAATTCTTTCTCATGGGCGGCATAGCGTCGCTCTGCATCCTTCAGTTTCCGGCTCTCGTACGCTACGGGATGCCCTTCTTGTAGCAATACTCCACCAAGTGCATAGTCGGAGGCATCCGTTTGCACTTCGAATGGCTTGGCCAAGTCAGGGAGGGCCAAGACTGGGCTACTGGACATAGCCATCTTCAATGCGTCGAAGGCCTTTGCCCGCTTGGGGCCCCAATCCCACGGGGTGGCCTTCTTGAGAAGTTCTGTCAGCGGCACTGCAATGAGGGAGTAACTTTTCACAAACCGCCGATAGAAGTTGCATAGGCCAAGGAACGACCTCAAGGCATGTATATCCTTAGGAGGCGGCCATTCTATAATGGCCTGAATCTTCTGCTGGTCCATCTTGATCCTCCCTTCCTCGATGACATGTCCGAGGAAGTCAATTTGTTTCTGAGCAAAGGAGCACTTGGATAGCTTCGCATATAGTTCGTGCTCCCGCAATCGGGCTAGGACCTTCCGCAAATTGCTCCAGGTGTTCTTCTAGTGTCTGGCTATATACCACAATGTCATCCAAATAAACCACAACGAATTCATCAATGTATTCTCGGAAGACTTGGTTCATCAAGGTGCAAAATGTGGCTGGCGCGTTAGTCAAGCCAAAGGGCATAACCAGGAAGTCGTACGACCCATATCTTGTCACACAGGTCGTCTTGTGCTCATCACCATCGGCAATCCGAACTTGCCAATAACCTGTCTTCAGGTCTATTTTGGTGAATACCGTCGCACCACCCAGTCTATCAAACAAGTCTGCCATTAGCGGAATAGGGTACTTATTTTTCACGGTGATTTTGTTTAGAGCCCGGTAATCCACGCAGAGTCGCAAACTACCATCATGTTTCTTTTGGAATAGCACAGGGGACCCGTATGGGGACTTAGAGGGCACAATGATCCCTGTGTCTAGCATTTCCGTCAATTGTCTCCGAAGCTCGGCGAGTTCGGGTTGTGACATTCTGTATGGCGCCCGGGCAGGTGGCTTCGCACCCGGCACCAACTCAATCTCATGGTCCACAGTTCGCCTAGGCGGAAGACGCTTTGGCATGTCTTGTGGCATGATGTCTTCAAATTCCAGAAGTAACTCCTTCACGGGTGCAGGAATGGGACCCGAGGAGCGTTCTATATCTTCCATGCAGAGGGTAGCCAGGAACGTGGGTTCATGTCTTTTTACCCCCTTCTTCAACTGCAAGGCCGAGATGTTCTCGGCTGCCATCTTCATGGGAATGCACGGAATAATGCAGGGCTTGGCCCCATTTGCCCCCATCATCAGCAGCATGTCTGCATACGGTGCGGGCATGGTATTGGTCTGTCTCAGGAATTCCAACCCCACGATTAACTCAAAGTCATCTATGATCACTACGCGCAGGTTGAACTTTCCTTCATAAGGGCCAAGCTTCACTGGTACTTCTTTGGCTATTCCACCCACTGGTTGAGGTGGTGAGTTGATAGCCTTCACACGACCTTTGCCCTTTCCTACGACTAGTCCAAGACGCTCCACCTGAGTCGAGGCTAAGTAGTTGTGGGTGGCACCTGTGTCTATCATTGCCCGAATGGGCTTGCCATTTACCTTCATGTCAACGAACATTAGGGTCCTCTCTTGATGAGGAGGAGTCCTCAAATTCGCCTTCTTATTTCCTTTCCTGGCAATTGGACAGGGGTCCTTCTTCTTGCGGATACCGGCACTGGTGCCCGCTAAGGGCTCAGAAATGGAGCCAACAATTGCATTGAATGCACCTACTGGCTCGGTCTGGTCCGCATCATCGGCGTCGTCATCCGTCCCATCCTCAAAAGCTTGATGGGCATTCATCTGTGCATGTGGACATTCATTATTCCAATGTGGTCCGCCGCAATGGCGACATCCTGAGGGGGGCTTCCTCCCCCGATCATTGTTGTTAGATGCAGCACTAGTACTGCCGGAAGAGGGAGTCTTGGATTTGGGTGCACTCCGGTCTCCTCCACTTCTGCTAGGGCCACTAGTGTTTGGTTGGCCCCCTTTGTATCCTCCTCGGACAGGCTGTTGAGGCCTATCCTTCCGGGCTTCCACTTGGTAATCCCCAAGGCACTCTGCTGCTTGGATTGCCTTAGGCAACGTGTCTACCCTTTGTCTCTGCAACTCCATCCGGGCATAAGGTTTCAACCCTTCCAGGAAGGTGAAGAGTTTGTCTTTGTCCCCCATGTCACGGATGTTCAGCATGAGCGCGGAGAATTCCCGCACGTAATCTCGCACTGATTTGGTCTGGCGGAGCTCCCGCAACTTTCTCCTGGCATTGTACTCAACATTTTCGGGGAAGAACTGTAGGCGTATGGCTGCCTTCAGTTCCGCCCATGTGTCGAGGGCATCTTCACCTGCCTTGATGGCTTCATACTTCACCCGCCACCAGAGTTTGGCATCACCCTGAAGATACATGGCAGCAGTTGCTACCTTCTTAGCTTCTTCCAGGCTTCCCACGGCATCGAAGTATTGCTCGATGTCGAAAATGAAATTTTCCACTTCTTTGGCATTCCGAGCTCCACTGTATGGCTTTGGCTCAGGAATTTTCAGCTTTTGTGCCACGGGGGCGAGGTTCACACCACCCCCAAATTGGTTTCCGCCTCCTCGAAGTAGGCCCTTGTAAAGCAGCATTGACAACATTGAGCTGGCCTGTCAAGTTGTCAATGGTTTGTTGCATGGCAGTCACCCTGTCTGCCTCTTGTTCCCTGTTGGCTAAATCCTCGGCACGCTCCTGCTGGAGGACCTCAAATTTACCAAAAATTTCAGCTGCCTCTGTGGCTGCTGTTTGCCGGTCTCCTTCAGAGTCGCGGCTGATGTTTTCTATGTCAACTTCGGCCTGGATGAGTCTGCGGTCCAGGTCGTCCAACCTTTGCACTAGGCTGGTTTTTAGATCGGGCACCATTTCCACGATGGGCCGTAATGCGTCAACCGTTCCCTCAAGGGTCGCGATGCGATCCCCATAATTCACCATGGTCAGAAATGGTGGTAATTGCAATGTGATCCCTCGTCCGATGTCGAGCCTAGGCTCTGATACCAACTGTTACGCGGCGCCTTCCTGAAGTTCCTTGGAAGGGCGACGTAAGGCTAGGCAACCGATGTCAGTACGGTTGCTGTCCGCCAACTGAGGTCCCCTCCGTACGCTAGACTAGATTGTCAGTGCCGTACGGGAAAACCAATGTCATGAGCAATTGAAAGAGAGCAGAAAAGAGAATTGAGAATGAAAGAAAGCTTGATTGCATTGAATGAAAGCTATTACAGAAAACAAGACGGTGTCGGGGGGGAGAGACACCAGTACAGAGAATTGTTTGCTTGCTTGAAAGTTTTGATTGCTTGGTCCCCCTTAATAATGCTTAAAAAAATAAACCAAAGTTACATGACTAGACCTATGAAAGCTGGAAAATCACACTTAAAGAAAATGCAGCAAAACTACTCTATATTTACAATGAAAAGGACTTAGTCTTCTACAAAGCGGCAGCAAGTCCGTTGGCAGCAACTTTGTCTTTAGCATCAGGGTCTGCGCGCGCGGCATTGTCTGCGCGCGCGGCGCTGTTGGCTTTTGCCTGTGGCTGGGCGCTGGCGATGGCTATCGGTGGGGCGACAGAGGCACATGCGCGCTTGTCACTTGGAGCTGCCGAGACCACGGGGCCGACCGTGGCGACGGGCGTTGGGAGGCTGGCCAGGACGCCACGGGGCGCGTCCAAGGGATCATGGGGCATGGCTGGAAAGCCGCCCATGACAGTATATACGCACCTTTTGGGCCTAATGTAACTGTTTCTTGCAAATTGAAGAAGTGCGTATTTAATTTTCTGCATTTGTCGATCTTTTCCCATTAGTTCTTTTTGAGATGTGCAATCTTTCATGTTATTTTCAATTGGACCAGTTTGAATGACTGTTTGTAGTCTCACCTAGATTTCATATGTTTGAAGGAAAGAGATGAACCAACTCATATTTTAATGTTAAGCTTTCAGTATTAAGTTAACGTCCATGTTTCGGTAATTCGAGCGATCACTGGATTTGCATTATAGTTGGCTGTTTTGTATCGCCTATGGCAATTGAGAAATGAATGTTGGGAATTGATCTGATTGAACTTTCTGTGCATGAATAATGTGTATATAGTTTTCTTTAAGAGTTCAAATTGCATAGTGCTCTAGGTGGATGATGTGGAGTGTCTAATGTTTCTTGTTTGGTCTCTTAGAATTGAAACGGGGAGTTGGGTTAGTCGGGAAATGTCATAGGGCTCTTATCATCTTTAATCCACCTTTCTTTATTTTTTCCTTTCCCGTCTTATGTTATTTGTTCTATTTGTCTGATTGTTTATTTTATAGTATTAGATGTCTCTTAGATATTTACCCGTCATATATGTTGATCTCTTTAGTTTTGTGTGAATTAAATAGTTTGAAGCATGCCGAGGGGGCTTCGGGGAATATTTGACAAGATAATTAGTTTGGGCCAAAATAAACCTTGCCAAGCCCAATAACATCACAATCATACACTTTATCCACAACAAAAATCCATAGGTTCAGACCTCCACAAAAAATCTTAAACTTAGGAAAAATAACTTATAAACATCGTAGTTTGTTTTAGGTGCGATTAATAAATCATCGTGGCCATGGGTACGGTTCCCGTGTCATGGTCACGATACGTAAATCCCAATTCGAGTGTGTGTTTCACGTGACTCGGTCAGAACTTCAAATAATAATAAAATTAACATGTTGTAGATCGCGGGTACGTTTCATGTGGCGCAATTCGCAATGTGTACAAAAACAAACGAGTACGCGATATCGCGACTTGTTCAAACAAATTCTATAAATACTAAAAGCAGTTTAAAAGGTAAAATTGTGAAGCATGTTTCAAATGTATTTTAAATCAGATAATTAGGCCAATTAATAATAGTTGAGTGACCGTGCTAAAGCCACGAAATTCGGGAATGCCTAATACCTTTTCCCGGGTTAACAGAATTCCTTACCCGGTCTTTTGATTTTCGCAGACTTTAAAATAGAGTGAATTTTCTCGATTTGGGATTTTAAAATAAACCGATGACTTGGGACGCCATAAATATTCCAAGTGGTAACTCTGAATTAAATAAATAATCTCATTTCGAATAATATCACTTAAATTGAAAAAACTCCCTATCCCTTATTCCTCGAGAAAAATGAGGTGTGACAGCGGCAACATCGACATTAAAGTTGTATTCCGATAACCTCGGTGCTTCTTTAGGCCCGATGGGCCTATCGAAGCTGTTTTTGCTCATGCGTCCCCCGTTGCTATGACGTCGGTCACTTCTCCTTTCGTTTCTCATAGAGTTTCGCCTGGACCTGCTGCTTCTTTGGTCTCTATTATACGGCTGGTATTGATCCCTATTTTGTCTCGGTTCACGATCGGTGTCTCTCTTTACTCTGTCGATGTTTTCGACGGGATAAACAGACCTCGAATAGGCCCCGGGTTGATCATCTTCCACTATGATCTTCGATTGATACCGGTTATGCATGTCGTCCCAAGTAACGACCGGATATTCTATCAGAGTTTTTTTCAACTGCTGTGAAGCCACCGAGCTTCGAACATTGAGACCTTGGGTGAAAGCCCGAATGACCCAATCATCAACGACACGTGGCAGGTCCATTCGTTCCATTTGAAACCGGGACACGAACTCTCTAAGCATCTCGTTATCCTTCTGTTTTACTTTGAAAAAGGTCTGATTTTCTGGTTTCGACCTTGATGGTCCCGGCGTATGCTTTCATGAAAGAATCCGCAAGTATAACAAATGAATCAATAGAATTAGGAAGTAAGTTGTGATACCATATCATAGCCTCTTTTGACATGGTCTCTCTGAACTTCTTCTATAGGACAGACTCGATCTCATCATCCTCTAAGTCATTCCCTTTGATGGCACACGTGTAAGAGGTTACATGGTCATTTGGGTCGGTCGTTCCGTTATACTTAGCAATCTCGGGCATGTGGAATTTCTTAGGGATTGGCTTCGGAGCCGCGTTCGGAGGAAAAGGTTTTTGCATGAAATATTTGGAATCCAGGACTTTCAATATTAGCGGTGCTCCTGGGATTTGGTCTACCCCGAAATTATAGGTTTCCACCTTTTTGTCATTAACTTCGATTTTCTTCCCCCCTGATTCTATCCGTTTTGTCAGCTCTTAGAGCATTTTTATGATCTCGGGGTTAGCCCCCGATTCATGTTCATTTGACCTTTTTGCGATCAGTTCATCCATGCGGGTGACTTCCTAGGGTAGATCGGGTTCAACCCTGCTTGGTGCACGACTTTGATTCTGTAACTGAGCTATCGTCGCCTGTTGAGCCTGCATCATTTCGAAGATCACCCGTAAACTAATCCCGTCTCCTCCAATGTTTTGTGTGTTTTGAGTTACCGATCGGGCTCCACCACAGACGCTATTCTCGGGGTCGGTAGGCAAGTTTGCGTCGATAGCCACATGTGAATTAACGTCAATTGGGCCTGCGACCGAAATTCCTATAGGATCAACGAGTGGTACGTCACCGGGCGCTATGTTGTTATTTTCCCCATAATGGTCGGACTCATTGTCAACATGTAGGGGTGCTGATTGAGAGTCCGACATTTTGAGTTTTAACCTAAAATTAAAGACACTTCAAAGAAAAAGTGTAAAGTAAGTGTGTGTTATGGAGATTTGTATCAAATAACCACTATTATCCTTAGCCCCACGGTGGGCGCCAAACCGTTTACCCTCAAAATCGGATAACAATTGAATTTGTAAGTGGTATTAAGGATATGTGGACTAACTTGACACAAAATGATAAATTAGATTGCAATTGAAATAAATAATGATAAAGTAATTGCAAACCCCGCGAATTGAACTATCTTAGCCTTGGGAAGTTAATCACCCTCAAATTAGGTACGCTCCGATCGGTGCCAGGATACAGAAGAACAAGAGCTTTTAAAATAATAATGATATATAGCTTTGGAATGTGTGTTACAATGTGTTCAATGAATTATTAGACCCCCTTTATATAGTAGAGGAGTCCTACTTTAGGTATAATTCTATAAAAGGTAAAAAAATCCCTTGATTTGATGATTGTCGGGGCCTTATTGATACATGCCGAGATTCTTGCCTTAATATCCGACTGGTCACAGATATTTCGGTCTTCTGTTGGTTATGCTAACAATATTTCTTCGAGCTCGATCGGGGCTAAGGTCGACTCTGGGATTACAGACTCAATGTTCCTCGAAGGCAAGCGTTATGACCCCGGTTTCTAGCTCGGTGGGATTCAGGACCGATCTTCAGTCTTTGGTTGTCATTTTCCTAACCTGTCATGTCGCAGGTGAGATCGATTTCGACCGTACACAATATTAAGATAAGTACGTCTGAATTTAAATACCCAATCTAAATAATCAAATATTGTATTAAAATCCATATTGCATAAGGGTGAAATATGATATGATACGTGGACGTCTAAAGAGAGGACATATGGAACCCAAGACAGGAATGACCGAAGACCGAATGCAGCCATTCCGCTTGTCACCGGAAAGGATAACGTTCATAAAGGTATGTTAAATACTCTGCGCCCGGTAGCATTTAATAGGGAATATTATACAGCATTAAGAGCGACAGTCCATTACAAAGAATTTGGCATTTATGTTCACCGTTACATCTTCATCAATGACACTCATAATTGACATTAAAGGAGGACGTGATCCTAGGACTTCCTTCCCTAGACATAACTATAAATAATGAGCTCGGTTATCATTGTAAAGGAAACGAATTTTCTGGCTAAACTTACACTCTATTTTATACAAAGCTTTATACAATTTTTCTTTCTTGCCTTTTGATCTCATCATCGCTGTAACAACAACAACAACAACAACCCAGTATAATCCCACTAGTGGGGTCTGGGGAGGGTAGTGTGTACGCAGACCTTACCCTTACCCTGGGGTAGAGAGGCTGTTTCCGATAGACCCTCGGCTCCCTCCCTCCAAGAACTACTCACCTTGCTCTTGGGGTGACTCGAACTCACAACCTCTTGGTTGGAAGTGGAGGGTGCTCACTACCGCTGTGCCTGGAAATATTGTTCCTGGAATTGTCATCTCTTCTGTTTTCATCTATATTTCAAGGCTAAGTATTATACATTTCTCCAATTATTGTATTATTTTAGGATCAAATTAATTTACTTGTCTAGAAACCACATATAAATTTAACTATACTGTTTTATAGGTAAATATTTTGGCACCCACCGTGGGGCCTAGGCAGCCGTGCAATTAAATTGATCCTTGCCTTTTTTACTAACGCGATTTGATTATTTTGTCTTAGAAAAAATCATAAAAATAGCAGATAACACTGTTACCGACACACACAACCATGAAATTCGAGGGGGTCAGCCTTATTTTGAGGGTTTAATCAGTGAAACCCGCAATGAAGAGAATGACACCACGTCGGTGCATGATAGGCAGTACCCTCGACAAGTTCGGGATACAACTCTCGATGATGCTGATGAGGAACATGTTATGGATGCGATAAGGGTCATGCAAGAACAACATGCAATCATTCTAGGCCGTCTCACGTGGCATTACCAGGTTATGACGGAACTGAAGCAGGCACTATCGGGGCTTCGAAAAATGCAAACAAACGAGATCAAATTCCTCCAGGGCTGGCGGGAGCAGATCCGGTCTAAACAACTAAAACGATCCGTTCAAGAATGAACTTTTACGGTTCATAAGGGAAGTGCACACTCGCATGGACCAAATCTCGGGCGCGCCACCAGTATTGAAAGGTCCGAACTCGAAGAAGTATGTCAACTACCGTACAAGCCGAGTGCGGAACCCGAACTAATCCCGAAGCTATTCAAAATGTCTGAAATTCCAAAGTATGACCGAACTTCAGACCCACATGAGCATATTACTACCTACAAAACAATGATGAAAGGAAATAATTTATCCCCTCATAGAATTGAATCTGTATTGCTAAAGAAATTTGGAGAAACTCTCATGAAGGGAGCTCTAACGTGGTATCATTATTACCCGAGCATTCCATAGATTCCTTCGAGATGCTCGCGGATTCTTTTATTAAGGCTCATGCAGGGGCCAGAAAAGTTCAAGCCCGGAAGGCCGGCATATTCAGGATCGCATATAGAGAATCTGAATTATTATGAGAGTTTGTTACTCAATTCCAGAAAGAAAGAATGTTACTCCCGGCCGTACCAGATGAATGGGTAGTTGAAACATTCACCAAAGGATTAAATCCAAGAAGTTCCGATGCTTTCCGGAAGCTGAAGGAGAGCCTGCTTGAGTTTCAAGCAACAACTTAGGTAGATGTACACAACCGGTACGAGTCAAAGATAAGTATTGAAGATGACCAGGTCGGTTCTACATCATCGACCAAAGGACGGGAGAAAAGCGGAGAAAAATCTAAGGATGACTACGACGTGGATAGATGGACTTTGAGGGGCTGGTTTTTGACCTACGATCGGACCGAAGGCCGTGGCAGAAACTTCCGGGCAGCAAACAAGTTCATCACTGACAGAGGCACCGATCACGGTTGAAATAATAGATCACTCCAGGATAAGGAGACATCGGGGGTCTCGGGATCCTTCTTACACCAAGTTATTGGAAAATAACTTCAACGTCAGTATAGTGGACTTGGTGTCAGCCATGAGAAACATTAAAGATGTGCGATTCCTGAGACCTATGAGATCTGATTCCATCAAGAGAGACGCCAACTTATGGTGCGAGTATCATGGGACGAACGGTCATCGGACAAGGGACTTTCGACACCTCCGATAGGAGGTGGCAACATTATTTAAGAATGGTCACCTCATAGAATTCTTGAGTGACCCAGCTAAGAACAATTATGGTCGTAACAGAGACAACGCGGAACTTCTGAAAGCAAGAGAAGAACCCCCATGCCGAACGATCAATATGATCTTCGGGGGAAATGAGATTAACGGGGTTACCTTTTCGACAATGAAGAAGACGAAAATATCAATAACTCATAGTAAAAGATTCCGGCAAGACGATATAACTTTCACAGAGGAGGACACATACTAATTGTTGTTACCACACAACGACGCACTGGTAATTTCTTTAAATGTGTTAGATTTTAAGATTAAACGTGTTCTAGAGGATCCAGGAAGTTTGGCTAATATCATACAATGGGGAGTATTGGAGCAAATAAAACTCACCGAAGCATTATTCCGGCAACAAAGCTCCTCGTTGGATTCAACCTTGCAAGTGTGACGATTGGGGAGAGATTTTGCTGCTCACAAATGCTAAAGGATTAATGAAAACAACTCTTAGATGGTGACATGGGATACAACATTATCCTAGGAAGGCCATGGTTACACGAAACGAAAGTTGTATCATCAACATATCACCAATTGCTGAAGTTTCCAATGCCCGAAGGAATCAAACAGATAAGAGGTGATCAACCGACAGCAAGGGAGATGAATGTAATCTCAGTTTCCAGTAGCAAAGGGAAGGAACACATGGCATAGCAATTACAGAAACCGACACTTCTTCCCGAACTAGAAGGAGTTAGCTCCGAATCAGAGTTGTCAAAACAATATCAGGTGCCAAGATATTTCCAAGTACCAGAAGAGACGGAAGCAACGAAGTCCACGACGGAGGAACTGGAGCAAGTTGCATTGTTCGAGGAATTCCTAGTTTTATTGAACTGGGGACATGATTGCACCCGAAGCTCAGGTCTGGTTTTATTGAATTCCTTAAATT
Source organism: Nicotiana tomentosiformis (assembly GCF_000390325.3). Taxonomy (NCBI): domain Eukaryota; kingdom Viridiplantae; phylum Streptophyta; class Magnoliopsida; order Solanales; family Solanaceae; genus Nicotiana; species Nicotiana tomentosiformis. The sequence goes on from NC_090813.1 coordinate 3,194,178, forward strand.
CAATGATGATTGTTTTGCATGGTCGCACGAGAATATTACAGGTATCCCGATAAAAATAGCCGTGCACAAGCTGAATTTGGATCCCAACATACCTCCGGTAAGGCAGAAGAAATGCCCAATTGCCGAGTCCAGGAATAAATTCGTCAAAGAAGAGGTAACTTGCTTACTTAAAATCGGTCGATCCGAGAGGTAAGATATCCGGAATGGCTAGCCAATGTAGTAGTAGTTCCTAAGAAGAACAATAAATTTTGCATGTGCGTACACTACAAAGATCTTAATAAGGCGTGACCGAAAGACTCGTTCCTACTACCAGATATCGATCAAATGATTGATGCCATGATCGGGCATGAGTTGATGAGTTTTCTTGATGCTTATTCTGGGTATAACCAAATTAAGATGAAACCAGAAGATCAGGAAAAAACTTTATTTATAATGAATTTCGATATATATTGTTACAATGTAATGCCCTTCAGGTTGAAAAACGACGTAGCCACTTATCAACAGCTCGTAAATAAGATGTTTGAAAAGCAAATAGGAAAGATCATGGAAGTTTATATAGACGATATGCTCATTCAGCCTTTGAATGCATATGACCACCTTAAGCATTTACAAGAAACATTCGACATCCTTAGGAAGCATAACATGAAACTTAACCCTAATAAGTGTGTGTTCGGGGTCAGTTCTGGTAAGTTCCTGGGATTTCTGGTCTCACAAAGGGGAATTGAGGTAAACCCCAACAAAATCAAGGCCATAGAGGATATCCCAGATCAATTGTCGAACGTAAAGGAAGTCCAAAGGCTCACGGGAAGATTAGCAGCTTTGAGCAGGTTCATTTCCCGGTCATCGAAACAATGTCATCGCACTGCTCAAAAAGAAGAAGAATTTCGAATGGACACCGGAGTGCCAGCAGGCTCTGAGGGGTCTGAAGAAGTACTTATCGAGCCCTTCATTTCTCTCAAAACCAAAAGAACGTGAAACACTGCTAGTCTACCTCGCGGTTTTAGAAGTTGCGGTAAGTGCAATTTTAGTCCCGGAGAACGAAGGTATGCAATTTCCCATTTATTGTCACAACCCCAAACTGGAGGGCCATGATTGGTACCCGGACCATACTTGTCGAGCACCAATGTAAATTTTATTTACCCTTTCTTATTATCTGTAAGGTCCAACGAGATCAATATAAATGGTAGACATGAATCATAAACAACTAATAATGACAGACAACAACATAAACACATATAACATGGGCCGACAAGGATATCGTAAAGCTATATAGAACAGAAACCAGCCGACAAGGCTATCCAAAACTATACATGAGATAACACTTGTCTATGAGCCTCTAAAGAAATACAAGTGTCGGAACATTGCCGGAACAGGGCCCCGACATACCCATAATATCTATAACAAAAATTCATACCAAGACCATAGTAAGTCCGGATGAGGGATCTCGCCAATAACCGCTGAACTGGGTAGCCTACTGTGATGGGGGAGCTGTATCTACCTGTATGTCAGGACCTGCAGCACGACATGCAACGTCCACAAATAAAAAGAACGTCAGTACGAATAAAGTACCGAGTATGTAAGGCAAGAAGTATAAATAAGAATAGTAATATAAAGAGGGATAGAGAATATACAACATGTAACATCTGAGTGCTTCTGTGGGAAAAATCATCATTATATCGTACTCGGCCTCGAAGAGGACTCGGTAAACACGTACCCGGCCATCATAAGGCTTAGTAGAATCGTACCCGGCCACGTGGAGCTCTGTAAAACCCAATTGATCAGTGGTTGCACAATAGGTACCTTACCCGACCTACTATAGCGCGGCTCGGTAGAGTAAAATAGGTACATATATATAATGCATGCTGGACTCATGAAATCATATTCTGAACCTTTCGGAGGTACATAAGGTTGGTAACCTCTGTATACGTTATTAGAGCTAACTCGTCATCATGAATATTATAGGAATCAATGTAAGTACTGCTAGCTTCTATGAGTGAAGTATATTTGGAGGCTCGTTCGTTTATATTACGTACAATCGGAGTCATGCAAAAGAAAGAAAGAAAGGAATAGTCTCACATACCTTGTATATACTGCCCAACCTCAAGTTGTGCAAAAGTCACGACTCTTTAGTCTACAATAAGAGAAATGATACTATCGTTATCTTTTAAGCATCGTAACTATTATATGTGGACCACGACCTATTTTATAATAAAACGGATAGCACCTCCTCTGTTTATATGGTTTTCCACAAGTTATAACAACCCACAACAACCAATATACATATGTATATGATAGCTTTATACACTTTTTTTTTTCAAATTCACGAAGCATAATAATAACAACACAACCACAACATCAACTAAAAACTATAGCTATACCGACACTATCGTTAAGCAATCAAAGAGCGACAAGCTCCCGAGGCTTTATACAATGGTGTACTCCACACCTAACCTCCTTTTAACAACAACCAAGCGTTACACGAGCTGCCACACTACCACCAATCTCCATACCATAGGGAAGGAGCCCATAACCTATTTATACAATTACTATGACTTGAACTCACAGCTTCTGATTACCGTCCCGTGAGTTCTCAGTAATTACATGCCTTAAAATAAAACTTACATTAACTGGATGTAAGAAAATATGGAGAAGATGTACGTAAAAGAAAACTTTGTGCACTTCATTGTTTTAGGGAAAAAAGAACGAACAAGATGGAGTTTCTCCCCACATAGTTGTTGGAGTGTAAATATATGTATCTAATGATTACCTCATTTTCCAAATGATAAGGTGTCTTAAACACTATGTTTATAGAGGATATGGTCGGCTGAAATACATCCCGTCACCAACTATTGCAAAAGTCTATTTCTTAGTGTAGAAGAACTCAAAGCATTTTGAATATATTGAAATGATTTGTCCTTTACCAAGACTTCACTAACTTTAAAATTGAGTAAAATATCATAACATGCCATGTAATACTAGGAAGTCTCTTAAAGAGATTACTATATCTACTTTGATAAAGATAAAATACTTATTCCATAAAAGTTAATACTTATCTAATAAAAATATGTGGCTAATGTTATTTACAAACTTATATATTAATTGGTAATTATAATATATGGTAACAAAATAAATATGTTAATATTTTATAAAGGTTAGGACGTTGACAAACAAAATTATATCCTATCAAATTCTAATTTTTCCCAACATAATATCAAAATACAATTTTTTCTACTATAAGTTCTTAAAACGATAAAAAAATAACTTTCTCGCTTTATGAGAAATATTTTCTATTTTTTATAATAAAGAAAATCTCATTTATAAACTTCCTCATATCCCGTACTTAATTTAATGCATGTCCAAAAAGTAAAAATAACAATAACTACATAAAAGCAAACTTAGAGGTCTTTTTTAACACTGTCATAAATCCCCCTGTAACCGTATGAGTAACCTTAATCCCTTCAAGCTTATATGGATTTAATACGATATATCCTAATGCCCAGGTGCGGTATATTACATTTATTACGTTAGCAAAGTTTTAACGGGAGCATTAACTCGCTACCTACATTTGAAAAAACTGGCCTTAGCTCTCGTAGTCACCGCTCGGAAGCTGAGGCCCTACTTCCAATGTCACCCGATAGCTATGGTGACTACTTTCCCTTTGCGGAACATCCTCCATAAACCCGAGCTCTTGGGAAGATTGGCCAAATGGGACGTCTAAATGAGTGAGTTTGACATGGAATATAAACCAAGGACTGCAATTAAGTCGCAAGTCTTGACTGACTTCGTGGCCGATTTCAGTCCGGAACTACTGGCTCTGGCAACCAAAGAGGCAGTAATGGTGTCAGAATCGACATCGGGGGTCTGGACCTTACTTACGGACGGAGCTTCCAGCGTAAAGGGGTCTGGACTCGGAATAGTCTTAATCACGCCTTTGGGGAAACCATAAGGCAAGCCATCAGGACGATCCCTTTAACTAACAATGAAGTAGAGTATGAAGTTTTGATTGCAGGGCTCGAATTGGACCGGAGACTTGATTCCGAGGTGATCGAAATTAAATGTGACTTGCAACTGGTGGTAAATCAGGTCTAGGGGATCTTTGATACTAAAGAAAAACATATGAAACAATTCGTGGTAAAGGTCCAGGCTCTTTTGCCGCGATTTCGGGAGTGGTCAATCACTCACATACCGAGGGAGGATAACGCCGAAGCGGATGCATTAGCAAACTTAGGATCATCGACGGAAATAAAGGGATCATAATTCAGGATGGTAGTACAACTGATGAGCTCGGTCCTGGATATGGATGGTTACTATGAGGTAAATTCGACTAGTGTGGTTTGGGACTGGAGAAATGAAATGATCAACTATCTCGTGCACGGGAAATTGCCTAAAGACCCCAAAGCATCACGGGCATTACACGCCAAAGTTGCATGATATAGCTTCAAGAGAGGCCAATTGTATAGAAAATCCTTCCAAGGCCCGCTGGCCCGGTGCTTAGGAGCTTCAGAAGCTAATTATGTCATAAGAGAAGTTCATGAAGGGATACACGACAATCACTCGGGCGCAAATTCTTTGGTGCTAAAGTTGGTACGAGCAGGATATTACTGGCCTCGCATGGAACAAGACGCCAAAGACTTCGTACGTAAATGTGATAAGTGCCAACTCTAGGCACCACTAGTACATCAACCGGCATAACCCTTACATTCAGTTGTGTTCCCATAGCTATTCATGAAATAAGGTATGTATATCATCGGACCGCTGCCACCAGCTCCCATAAAGGTAAGGTTTCTTTTAATTTTGACTGACTATTTCTCTAAATAGGTATAGGCAGGTCCTTATTAGAAGATCGGAGAACGCGAAGTGGTCAATTTCCTGTGGGAAAATATAATTTATAGGTTCAGAATACCAAAAGAGATAGCATGCGACAATGAGTCATAATTTATAAGTGCAAAAGTTACAAAATTCCTCGAAGATTTGAAGATAAAGAGGATCACATCTTCTCCTTATCATCCAAGCGCAAAACGGTCAAGCGGAGTCAACAAACAAAGTGATTATTCAAAACCTCAAGAAAAGATTGGAAGTAGCAAAGGGCAAATGGCCCGAAGAATTGCTCGGAGTTATATGGGCCTACCGAACAACGGCCAAATCGAGTACAAGGGAAACTCCTTTTTTCCTCGTGTATGGTGCTGAAGCCTTAATCCCAATGGAAGTAGGTGAACCAACTTTGAGATATTTTTGGGCAGATGAAGAATCGAACAACGAAGCAATGTTAATTAACTTGGAACTGCTGAAAGAACGCAGGGACTTGGTGCATATAAGAATGGTATCTCAAAAGAAGAGAATGTAGCCATATTATAATCGAAGAGTCAACTTCCATTTTTTCAAAATAGGAGATTTGGTTCTGAGGAAAGTAACCCAAAATACCCGGAAGCTCAACGCGAGGAAGCTAGGTCCAATGTGGGAAGGTCCCTACCGGATTTCAGCTATCACTGGGAAATGTTCATACGAGTTGGAGAAAGAGAATGGAAACAGGTTGCCTAGTAACTGGAACGTGGCACACCTCAAAAGATATTATTGCTAATGAACGTTAATCAAGCGGAAAGTATGTGCTGCACTCTTTTTCCCTTCGTTCAGTTTTTGTCCCAATTGGGTTTTTCTGGCAAGGTTTTTAATGAGGCAGTGACAGAAAGCATACTACGAAGACAACATCAATAAGACCTTTGATAGAAAGTCAAACAAACAAGCTTCCACTCGGGGACGATTAGATAATCTTTGGTTCGATTGCAAATTTCCACTGGGAATTTAAGTTTGCTACCGAATAGAGGTTACCCGACCGTTCACGAGCACAAACCACTAGAGGACTTTTAGGTATTCTTTCACTCGATAGCATGGATTCCTAAGGGGAAGTAAGGTATGTTGCCGAGTGAAGGATTACCTAGCAATTCATTAGTGGAATCTTCGAAGATGCAAGACTTCAGTGTTCCAATTCGCACTCTTCGCATGATATGAGGATACGGCAATCTGAAAACTAAACGCATCATCAGGACCGGGGATTGCGCAGCCAGCCCCGTAGAAACAAGTTGTACAAGATAGCCACAAGTAATGGCAATTTCTTTTCAGCATAGCAAATGCTTATGTATTTTTTGAAAATAGAAGGAATAAAATAAAATCCTTTTGTTTTATCTTGTTTCTTATTTGAACGATGAATAAACTTTGTCATTTGAAAGTTAAATAAGTACTTCAAATGTTAGTGCTATAATGAACATGAGACGTCCTCTTCAAGAGCACCGTAAACATAAGAGGGACCTCTCTTATAAAAACCCTCACGTTAAAGGGTTGGTTCCGGAAGAATTTATGCCCGAAATCTGAAATGCCATCGGGGAAAAATACACCCGAAGTTGCATATGAAAAGGACGCAAAAAGTTAACTTGAGCAAATACTTATAGAAACCCTCAAGTAAAAGGGACAATACGCGGAACCAAAGTGCTTTAAGGAAAGCACATTCGAGACCACACATAGTAAAGCGCGAACAGGAAAACATGCGCAGAACTCTTGAGTAAATGCAAAGATTAAAAACTTGCATGGATATTCAAACGAAAGTAAGACTCAAACGATACTTGAGAAAAAATATGTATTTATTTACAAGAACGTGCCAAAATGGTAAAAGTAAAAAATGGGAAGAAAAAAGGAAAAATTAAACTGCAGCACCTCGAGAATCAGGAGGAAGAGAAGTGTCTGCATTCCTGGGAAATGTAGGTGAATCCACCGATGGCTCAACATTTTCCCCAGTTTGATCTTCAGAATCATCGCCTTCCGATCCCTCTTCAGTTTCTGAAAACTCGGAACCAGAACTAGAAGAACCAGGAGCATCAGACTGCACCGGGAGTCCATTCTTAGCAGCCAACTCAAGCTCTCGGGCCTTAGCAATTTCGGCATCAACGTCAATGATACCATCTTTGGCCTCTTCCAAGGTTTTAATCCTCATGTTGTACATGAAATAAGTTTTTTCGACAACGAGGGAAGCCGCTCGGCGCTTAAGTTCTTCTTTGAGTTGGGTAACCTCGGCAGAAAGTCTTTCCCGGGCGGACCTAGCAGATTTAAGGCTGACGTCGAGGTCGCGGACATTTGAAATAAAGATCCTATTATGCTCAATAGTTTTCCTGTACTTCTCTTCTAGCTGGGCGTGTTTCACCCCCACAGTAGCAAGCTCTTCGATTTTGGAGCAAGGCTGCCTCCAAGTTAATCACTCTTTCAGCATAGGAAGCCTCATGATCGGTTGCAGCAAGAAAGGCATCTTGAACTTCAGCCCATTTGGCCTTGGCTTCATCAAATCTAATCCTCAGCGGGCCAATCTCTTGGCTAAGAATTACCACTTCTTGCTCGCTCTGCTGCAAACGAGCCTCCAAAACAACGGCCTCAGTAGATTTGGTGTCCAGTTCTGAGAGGTGGAGAACAGTTTGGTCCCGTTCCACCAAAAGTTGATTCCGTTCAGAAGTAAGTTCTTCCTTTTCACGAATCAACCTTTGAAGGCCCTCAGAAGTAAGAAAGTTGGCCTACAAGACAAGAAGAAGTAAAACTTAGAATACATTCATACAAAAGTAGAAGAAGTAATAAAGGAAGAAAAGAATGTACCGCTGCAGCATTGTGCATGGCATTGTTCAACAAACACCCTCCCGAGAGTGCCTGAATCTTTTCCCAGACTTTTTCTAAAGCTAATGGCTTCAGATAGTTAGCAAGTTCCATCGGCCGGGATAGCAAGTTGCATCCGATAGAGACCGAGAGAGTAACGTTCCTCCTCTTTTGTGGATATTCAAAAAGGGCAGCATAATTTTGCCCCAAATTCCCATGAACTGGGGACTGTGGAAGAGGAATACCTTCTTCATGGTCAGGTGCGGCCGATGGAGGTGATGTAGCAACTGCTGGTGGAAGAGTGGATGAAGATGGAAGTGATGTAGCAGTTGCTGATATTGGTGAAGGTGGAGATAAAGCTGATGGAGTTGAAGAATGAGAAGCAGTTGCATCAAATGCAGTGTCGGCTGTTGGATGCTCGCCAACTAAAGACGGTAAGGACCCGGTACTCAGCTCCGCAGCACCTGTTACATCAGTTGGGGCCCGAAAACGGGAGTTGGCATATTCTACCAAATCAGATTCTCCCGAAAGTGTCGAGACATCATCTTCAGTTGGTGTAACTATCTCAACAGGTCGAGCATCCTGTTGAGATGATGAGGATCGTCGACTTCTGTGTAAAAAAACTCCATCATCAACAGCTTCATCATCATCATCAATCATCACAGTGTCTATGACCAGCCCGGAAGGAGGACCAATCATCATAGCCACCGAAGATGACTCGGGGGTATCAGTCTTTGCCCTCTTATTATTTTCCTCGGCCGCGGAGGAACATCTTCTCTTTGGTTGCTTATCCTCCGGCCGGGGACTCCGTAAAGAAGTGTTTGCACCCGAGACAGGGCCGAGGATACCTATTTGAGTAAGTGCTTCCTGAAGCAGCCTCGCTGCATCAGCAGGATCAGTCAAAACGTCCTCCTCGGGGACAGCAACAGAGCTCGCAGGTAGACCTAATTTCATGAACGAGTCAGAAGGGTTCAACCAAGTTTTTCATAATGGAAGCAAGGTAAATTAAAATTGCAGTAAAAAGAAATACAAAACAAAGAACTTACGAGTGCAGTTCCAAGCGACCAGAAAGGATGAAGCCGTTGTCGGAATGATGTCGTTGGTGGCAACTACAATGAACTGTTCCATCTACCCACAATCGTTGTCATCGTCCATGCAAGACAGCAAAGCATAGTGGCCACGCTTGCAGAGGTTTATCATTCCCCCGTAGAAGATTTTGGGGGAATAGAGATTCATCATATGAGCTAAGGTTAGCTACTCTCCAGTTTCCTGGTACAAGCATCGAAGACATGTGACCGTCCTCTACACTAAAAGACTTACCTGTGCTAAACACACTTGGTAGCGAAAGCAAAACTCCGCAATCACGGAATCAAACTCTCCACTCAAAGAAAACGCACCCAAAGTAAAGGGATACGCGTAAAAGTATGTAAAACCTTCCTTGGGAAGGGTCACTCGCTCTGATAGATCAGGAGCAATGATATTCAACTCATGGCAGCGACAGTCTTCCTTCACAGCAGGAATACTGGAAGGACGAATGGAAGAAGAGTACTTACTAACATCCAATATACGAGGGTTAGTAGTAGGGAATTTCTCTTCTAGGTCCTTTTTGGTATTGAGTTTTCTTGGGATGATGGAACCAACCGTTGGAGAAATAGAGTCCTCGATTTTGTTTTTGTTCTTTGTAGAACCAACACGCTTATAGGAAGAAGCCATTGAAAAAGAAGAAGGAAAAGGTTTAGTGTTTAAAGAGAACTAGAGAAATAACAGAAAACAAAGATGCAAATCAGGATTTCGAGGAATTATGAAATGCAAAGGAAAAGAATACAGCGTATAAGTAAAATTTTGGCGGCTAAATTCATGGCCATGATTACCTCGATAATCAGAAAAAGTTGTGCTGAATCATGGGATGATGCGTGTTCGGGATATTAAATGCGGAGAGACGTGCGTCTAATCAACTGCCAGGGACCTTCAGAGGGAGAGATAGTAATTCCCACCAAAAAGGTGCTTCTACCAACTTTCCGGTAACACAAAGTTATGTCACCAAAAAGCAGGGGGACTATCTTTATAGGGTGAAATATAATATGATATGTGGACGTCTAAAGAGAGGACACGTGGAACCCAAGACAGGAATGACCGAAGACCGAACGCAACCATTCCGCTTGTCACCAGAAAGGATAACGTTCATAAAGGTGTGTTAAATGCTCTGCGCCCGATAGCATTTAATTGGAAATATTCTGCAGCATTAAGAGCGACGGTCCGTTACAAAGAATTTGATATTTATGTTCATCGTTATGTCTTTATCAATGACCCTCATAATTGACATTAAAGGAGGACATGATTTTAGGACTTCCTTCCCTAGACATAACTATAAATAGTGAGCTCAGTTATCATTGTAAAGGAGACGAATTTTCCTGCTAAACTTACATTCTATTCCATACAAACCTTTATACAATTTTACTTTCTTGCTTTTTGATCTCATCATCGCTGTGCCCGGAAACATTGTTCCCGAAATTATCATCTCTGTTGTTTTCATCTATTTTTCAAGGCTAAGTATTATACATTTCTCCAATTATTGAATTATTTCACGATCAAATTAATTCACTTATCTAGAAACCACGTATAAATTCAACTGTACCGTTTTACGGGTAAACAATAAGATTATTTATTTTCTTAATATTTAAATGTATAGTTTTATTAAAAATTGATAAAATACAAAAGAAATTACGTAAAATACTAATTAAACTTAATACTGTATTAGTAAAAATTTAAAAAATTATATGATGGTTGGTGGTGGTATGACTAACAGTGGTGGTTGTATGTGATGACTGATGATGGTGATTAGTGATGGTAATGATTATCAATAATAGCTTGTAGTTATGGCGATTGACATTAATGACTAATGGTGGTGGTTGATAATAGTAACTAGTAATGATGGCTGATAATTATGGGGGATAATGATGATAACTAATAATGATGGCGACCAATAGCGATAATTAGTGATGGTAATGGGTGGTGATTTGTGGTTATAGTGGTCGGTAGTGATGATTTTAAATGGTTATTGTGGTACGGTTGATTGTGTTGATTGGCATAGTAGTGGTAGTGAGTCATGAGTTTTAATGGTAGTGGTAGTGAGTAGCGACAATGGCGGGCAGTGGTATAAGCGGGTAAAATATTAGTGAAACGCCTTCTTTGCATAAACCCTTAAAATGAAATAGCAACATCTTAACAATATTAAATCTTTGTTATAAACCTTAATCATTCAAATTTATTTAGACACATGTAATAGTTGTAAAAAACTACACTTAACGATTGAAACCTAAATAATTAAAATTCATCAAGGGCGAAAAAAAAAGGGTCTTATTGTTGTCTATTTGGATTCAAAACACTCCCTTTCGATTGTCGCACTCAATTCTTTAACTACTAAATCACCTTTTGTAAACAGTAAATACAACGAAGTAATTTTTTCCCATTCTTATTTAAGTGGATTTGTGAAATAAACCTATAAATGTACAATTCTTAAAAAAAAAAAAATCCAACTTCAATCCCGCTATTAACTCATGAACCAAACATAGGATCCTATTATCTTAATCTCATCGACAAGTCTCCTATCATTTTGAACACACGTCTTGTTTTCTCTACACACATGTATATACATCTTACTTTCTCTATAACAATTACTATATTTTAAGCTCACCTGCTTCTCTTTAAGCCAAATGGACTCGAACAAAGTGGAACGAAACGGAATAAGAGGAAAATTGTATAGGCCTGTATTTAACTATGTTTTGTTTTAGTACAGTATTTCAACCGAATACCAAAATATCAAATTGAAAATTTCCAAAACTATTAGTCACCTTAATTTCAAAATTCAGCCAAAAAATATAATTTCTTGTAAAAATATAATATACAAGAAGGCTCCTTACCTTAGGAGTGAGATGCCTTAGGAGCGAGATGAGTGATAGATCTTGCAAGCACCAATGAAGAATGTAAGCAAAGCTGGAGCTCGGGTATTGATTTCCAGATATCTTAATATTGTGAGAGCTTGTATAATTACATGCAAAATGTTCAATATTGATTCTTATAGTACTGCTCGGGATGTGAACTCCTTATACCTATTTATAATAAAAATTTATATTATGCCAGAAGTATACTCGTCTAGCATAATTTAGAAAAGATGGAACCAGATAAGTTTTTTGCTTTTATAATATGTCCTGCCTATAATAGAGAGCGGAATAAAACAAATACAAAAATAACATAATCAAAGTATGCTGGCTAGAAAATCATTATCATTAACAAATATCTGACACATGCAAAAAATAAAATCTAAAAATATTAAATGACTAATTAAAAAACCATTGTACATTTATCAAATCTCCACATCTATGTGTACTTGACATGATTGCCACATCATCTAAAGCATCGCTTTAAGTTAATGTCAATGTAGCATGCCATATCGTCATGTCTGTCGTCTTATCTATGTTTATGTCGCGTTCCACCTCAACATAAGTAATGGTCTTTTCATGTGGCTTTATCGAAAAAATAACCCCGCAAAATTGTATTTATTAGTGATTATAGGTAATGATATTCAACTTAATACTACCTATGTGTTCACCGTTGCATTTAAACAATACGACAACATTTTTACGGCGTTATAGGTGACATATGTTGTTAGAAAATCAAACTATATCGAATTTAATTACGTAGAGTTTTTCAAAACCGTAACCAATAAACACACCAAAGAGCAGTCCGAGCTGTATCTTTGCCTACAAATACCGCATGCTGTGCAAATGCTGTTTTACATTTATACTTGAATTTTGCTATTCTTTTGGGAGCTTACTTGACTGCCAAGAAAAACAAACCCAGAAACTAATCATGCATTTGACAGCTTTGAAGTTTGAATTCATCGCTTTCAAAAACACATCAAAATTATTTTTATATCCCATTAACAGCTGCAACACACTGGCTTCTACAAGAAAGTGATTTAACTTCACCCAACTCGATCTATTACAACACCAAACAGAAGCATACTATCTGAAAACAAATTATCAAAACGAAAAGATACTAGTAAAAACCACAAGGTAATTGTAAGATTCACATGCTCCTAAGCGATCAGGAAAGGTAAAACGGTTAGCATGAAGGACTCGTAAGAGAATGTAGCCGAGCCAGAATATGAAGTATCCTTCTCCTTGAATTTGTCAGTTAGTCCCTGCAAAAAAAAAAAAAAACATGTGAGAACACAAACACCCAAGTGACTATATAAAATGGTTGGATCCAGCTCGGAGAATGTATTCAAATGCCAGAATAGACAGAAGACAGTGTAGCTTTACCTTCACAGTGAGGCAGCACCTGAATCAAGCAAAGGAAACAAAAGCGCAAATACTTAAATTAGTAAAATGTAGAACAAAAGAGCCGAGGTAGACATAATAGAACAGTAACAAGAAAGATTTGCATTAATGCAGAGATACATACTCGATGAAGTTATCATATTCAATGGCCTTATTCTTTCCACCAGTTTTGTCAAACTTGGAGACCAGCAAATCCAGGATAGGAGGTGATACAGCATATCCCAGGCTAAGTAATGCGTCTCTCAATTCAGATGAATCAATTCTTCCACTCCTATCCCTGTCGAATCTCTCAAATATTCCCTGCGTACAGGAACTTCCAATCAGATTGTATAAAGAGGGAGATCCTTTTTAAGCCAAAACATAGAACACAAAGAAATGCATAGGTGAAGATATAAGAATTTTTCAACTTACTCTCCACTCTTGAAGACTGTAAAAGACTGAAGTGAATTCTTTGGGACCTGCTTCCAGATAAGAAAATAGATCAACAAGTTAAAAAAAAAAAAAGGAAAAGGAAAAGATCAATACACTCAACAATTTTCCCCCCATAAAAGTATATCCCCAGCTCAAACTCTGTCGGCTTCGTCAAATGATACTCCTGATTAACTTCAGAGCCAATAACACTTGGAAATTGGAAATATAGAGAAAAGGCCAGTAGGAAGATAAATTAAAAAATCTTTCCGCTTTCACCTTTCCTCTTCAAAAATGTCGAGGAAAAGATAAGTTTAGAGCACATATTTGCACACAAAATTATTTACTGCCACACTGAAACTAAAATTTCTAAAGTTGAATAATGGTTCTTCCAGGACAACTTTTAATCCATAAACAATGTACAAAGTTGCATTTTTCGATAGGCCGTTTTGTTCTGCCATCTAACACTCAAGACGTGCTTTAATGAGATTCTTAAAAAGAACGGAAAAGAGAAAGGAAAGATTAAAAAAAGAGAGAAGGGAAAAGGGAACTTCGGTCGCTATTCACCATATTGCCACAGGCTCATTTTTGTTTACTTTACAGACAACTAAATGCAACCACTAATTTGATGCATTTCATCCAACTCTGCTACAGAAATATTCACTGAACATCGGGGCCTCAATATAATTGCCAGAACAAAAAATTCAGACATGTTTTAAATTCACAAGTGTGCGCTCTCTCACACACACACACATTTCTATATATAGTTGGAAGAGGTCAGGTCATATGAAGTTTTCAGCTTACAACATGCTCTGGATTTTCTTTGCTTCACAAGGAAACTATGTAATACAGCTTAGAACAAGAAAGTATTCAATTTATCAAAATAATGTTCATAAAGCAAGATAGTATCAAATTTAGCAAGATAATTTTCAAATATGAACTTATGAACACGCTTGAGTAAATTAATCTATTTGCCAATTTATAGGAAATTCTAATCTGCTTTGTAAAGATTTTCCTGCTGGAAAAAATGTCCTTTTCCCCCTTTTTATATGGTAAACCCCACCCTGAAATTTCCCCATCAAGGGACCAACAGTTTCTTCTCTTAATTTTTCCCCTTGATGACTCAAAAACCTGTCTCATGGTAGGAGGTAGACTGTCTGCTTCAGCAGGTTAAAATATATGTCAACAAGATGAAAAGAGATATTGGTTTGCTACATGTCCAACTCAGAAGAAGTAAAATGGTCAGGCAGTCTATGTAACTAAATTTTGTAGGCCTGTTCTAGGTCATATCTTCCGGGCCAATATATGCGTTAAGGATGGCCCACCAATGCAGTGGCTTAATGTTCATAGAAACTATACAGCACTAATCAGAATAACTTATCTATTACAACTGGTTAGACCAAATTACCTTCTTCAACCACTCCGCTCACAAATCAACCTAAGCACTTTTTTTTTATTGTACATACTGCATATTATCTTTTTTACAAGACATATCATTTTCAGCATTGAATTATAACCAATTCCTTTATTTTCTACGAACCATGGGAAAAACTGAAATATTAATTGTTTTAACCACAAAATACACTGCAATTCGTTCTAAAAATAGACGCCCAGATGGAACAGAATGGATATTGAGGATTCAGACGATGCTGACCCCAATTAGTTTGAAGACGCACTCCCTCACTCCCATTTTACGTGACAATCTTTCTTTTTAGTAATGACACAATTCTATATTTAGAAACAATTTAACTCTAAACTTTCAATTTAGCCCTTAATGAGCTATGGCTTGTCTTACCAATTTCGTGCATATAATTTCAAACTCTTTTTTTAAATTCTGTGCTCGATCAAACACCCTAACATAAATTGTTGTTGGAGAGGAATCATACAAATAAAATGCGATTATGAGTGTGAAATTACCGATTTTTCTAGTATTGGTATTGGTGAAGAGGTACATAAGGAGATGAACAGTCCTCAAGCTGAAGCTCTGATTATAAGAAGAAAGCGCCTTCTGCAGCTCCTTATCATCGATTAACCCACTCCCATCCTGGTCCGCCAGCTGGAAACACGCTATCACGTTCGGATCGGTGCCAGGTGGAAAAGCCGAGGGCACTAGTGATGCAAACGGGCTCGTAGCCCCATAAGGAGCTGGCGCGTGGTACCCACCGTAAGGAGAAGACGCGTGTGGGTTATTATCTTTCGGGGGTTTGTTTGGATCACCGTAAGGAGCTGAAGGTGGTGGAGCCGGGTAACCACCGTAAGACTGTGGTTTGTTCTCTTTTGGGGGTTTATGCGGATCACTACCGTAAGACGGAGCACCGGCGGAGTACGGAGAGGGGACGGGTGCGTAAGGGGAGTGACTTTGTGGTGGGGCCGGGGCACCGTATGGGGAGGAGGAGTGACTTTGTGGTGGTGGGGCACCGTAGGATGACGAAGAGGGCGGTGGTGGGGCACCGTAAGGGGATGCTGAATGTGGTGGAGCAGCGCCGTATGGGGTGGAGGAGTACGGCTGAGGTGGTGGTGGCTGACCGTAACCGTAGCCGGGAACGTTATGCGGGTAACCGGACATTTTAGAGAGAGAAATTGAAAAAGATTTTCTAATAATGTGAAAAAGGATAAAGAATAATATTTCTGTGAGTTTGTAAGGAGATTCGATCGATTAAATAGTACTAGGGGAAAGGTCCTGGAATTGGGTATTATTACGCGGTTGCCACTTCTCTGCTTCGTTAAGCTGCCGCTGATTTTGCAAAACCAAAGACTCTCCAAAAAAAATATATATAATACTGCCATACCTTTCTATACCAGTTTCGTTTATATCAAATATTTTTGAATGTTATAGAGAATTGTTATTATAAAGAATATATATTATAACATAACATGAAAATTAGTTCCGAAAAAAATCTGACTTTTATAGTGAAGTATTGTTAGAGGTCTGACTGTAATAGTACTTATTCCTCTCTTTCCTTTTTCTGCCGGTACTTCATTTGTGTTTCATATTTTTATTAAGTGAAAGTATTTGAATGGCTCGAAATGAAATACTTGTCATTTATTATTTAACCAAATATGAAAAAGTAATTTCGCATGTTGCATGAACTATGGTGCATAATGAACCTACTAGGAACAAAATACTTTGTTTTGGCAGAATAAGAAAATTAAATGATTAAACAAAAGCTCTTTTCCTTTTATAAGTTAGCGGGATATATCATACACAATTAATTACTACGGTAGTTTAATGGAGAAAATTGATAAGCGTATTTTATTTTGATTTTGTATTAATTTAAAACTATAGAGATACAACTTGTTATTAATCTTACTATATTTTCTTTATTTGTGAGTGATTGCATTACTGCAGTCTCATTTTTAATAATGTCCGAACTCTTTCTTTTGTCTAATAAGACAAAACATTAATCCAGACAAGCCAATTGGCTTTTCAAGTAGAGAAAGGTGAAAAAGAAACTCTAGGAAGGTAGTCATTAAATAAAAAAACGTGTAAATATAATATATAAATATATATTTAAATTAGTAAAAATATTATTCTAACGGCAAAAAATTAATTAAGAGATAAATCAAGATATCTGAATAAGGCACTAGTTTATTCTCGTATTCTTAAATAAAATGTAGTAGAATAATAAATATATTTAAATAAAAAAACTAATAATAACTTTATTCCGGTTATCTATCGTTAATTCGTTATACCTATAATATAATGATCTGGCCATAAAGAGCATTTACGTATTTATATAACGAAAATAATATAATAGGTCATAAATTGGGGAAATTTGCATTGCATTAAATTTGCGATAAGTTCTGACGCTTTATCGTCGGCAGCCACTGATGTGTTAGAAAGGTATTAACGTAATTGTCTGCATATAAAGGGGTATTAGTGTAATGTAAAGATGTTGCTCCGACCCTTTAACGTTAGGTACGATTTACGCGCATCCAAATGGACACATACAAAAGCAAACAAGTCATCAATTTGAATGAGCTGCTTTTTTTTGGTCCCAAAATTATTGTTTATTGCAAACCGAAGAACTTAATATTTTCACTTTGACTTTTGTTGTTAGATTAGGTGAGAGAAGGAGAGGAAATAATAATAAACAAATAAAAAGGAATTCCCACCAGCAGTAATTCAAGAATTATGACATGTTTGTTTTTTTAAAATTATTTTTCAAAAAAAGTACTTTTGGTGAAAATTAATTTGTGTTTGGTTAATTAATTTAAAAATAATTTTTGAACAGAAATTAATATTTGGTCAATTTTTTGAAAAACTAGTTCTAAATATATTTTTCTTAAAAATACTTTTGAAGAGAAGCTACATTTTTCTGCTTCTCAAAAACTACTTCTACGTCTCTTCAAAAATATTTTTTTTTCTTTTAAAAGCTTGGCCAAACACTTCAATTTTTGATCAAAAATACTTTTGGCCCCAAAACAAAAATTGCTATTAGTCCAGTGGAGTTGACGGGAATTGATCAAGTCCGATTTGTTTGATCTTTTACTTTTCTTATTTTGATTTAAATAAACCGCATTATTAATGCAAAACTAATGTAATTGGTAGAGTCTAATTATCGACAAGAAAAAAAATTAAGTAGACACGTTTATGAAATTAATAAATCAATTTCACCTTTCATAGTGTACGGGTTTAAGATAGTTCAACGCACAATTAATTTTTAAATTTTCAGTCATTCTGCTCCAAACTTAAGAATATTAATGCAGTTCTCAAAACTAATTTAAATCTTATGAGTAATATTTAGTATTAGGTAAAGTTTGGGATATATTAGTCCGCCTTTATTTGCTTTCCACTGCCACTGATGCGCGCCGTGCGCCGTTTCTCGTCTAAACCATCCGCGGCGATTTTCCTTCCTCTTTGGAGCTCAGGTCAGTCAAAATAGCATTTTGTTCATCTACTGTTATGGTTTATTACGGTGATTTCTATTTTTGCTTCCCTCTTTTTTCCCCTTCTTTTTAGAGCTGATAGTGTATTGAGTGAATGTGATATCTTGATATTCTTTTCTTCCTGCTTTTTAGAGCTTATTGTATATTGAGTAAATCGTGTTTTGGTGCAAGGAGTGGTGTATTACTAGATTGGATTAAAATGGCATGCTAAACCACCAATTCTTTCTGCTCATTCAACAAGATTTTGGTTTTTTATCTACGAAAAAGTATTTAGGAATTGGCATGATATGAGTTTAAGTTGAGTAACGGGGTCTGTGAGGATTCGCGTAGTTGACCCTAGCCTGTTTGGGACTGAGGTGTAGTTGTTGCTGTTGTAAAAAAGTATGCAGGAAAAATAAAACATTCATAGTATGAACATTAGACAAGAGCAATGACATTCTTTGTCTATTTTTTTAATCCGTCTGCAAACCAACAATGTATAGTAGTAGTAGTAGTACTAGTACCCGTGCAATTGCAAAAGTAAAAGCAACAAGATTACCGGAAATTGTACCAGGATGTTTGAGTAAGGCTTGAGGTAGGAAGACACAAGTTTCATGACCTCAGGGTATTATTTGGGACTCTGCAATAATACTGCCATTTTAGCAATACCTCATGCTTCTATAACTTCGATTTCTTTTGGATTTCATGCTTTTATTGCATCCCTTGTAACCTTCATCAATCTAAATATTTTGGATTTTTAGAGCTGTGTGTAAAGTTTCATCAATATCCATGGGAAAGAAGCGGAAACACAGTGAAACTGCGACTGTGGCCAATGGGAATAAACATGAAGGTGCACCAGAAAGGCCTAAGAGGACTCTCTTAGGTTGGAAAGATGATTCCATTGACGAGAATAAAGAAACTAACTCTGGGGTTAGTTTTAGAAATAAAGAAAAGGTCATGGTTACTTGTTCTCGTCGCATTAGCTTCAGGTTCATTTCTTCTGCTTTTATTCTTTATAATCTTACAAGAATCCAATTTGTTGATGTGGTTGATTTGAGATGAATGTTTGTACTTGCTGTTGATTTGTATTTTCAGGTATCGGCATTTAATGCTGAACTTGGTTTCCCTTTTGCCTCACTGTAAGAAAGATAACAAGGTGGAGTCTAAGGATAGTAAAGGTGCAACTTTGAATGAGCTAGTTGAGCTGAAGAGCTGTTCGTCTTGTTTATTCTTCGAGGTACCGTCATTTCTGTTGCACAGTTTCAGTCGCCTTGCAAATTCAACTCTTGAAATGCAGTGGGTGTTACTTTGTTTTGACTTATCATAAGATTTTGAGTGAATCAATCAAAACCATGCCACATATAAACGTGGACTGACTTACCTGCTTGAACTACTCCTCTCTCTCCTCCTCCTCCTCCTCCTCTAGACCAATTTAGACTTGGTTAGTTGACATCTTCAGTGCTAGCAAGTTTCTTCCATCTGTTTCCTATTTGCTTCTTCTGTTCTAGTCCTGCCAGTTCAATCCAGTTTTGGGAGATTATAGTCCCACCTTATACCAAACAACCCCTTAGCTTGTGGATTATGAGAATTAATTAGGCAATAACCTTTTCTTTTTTTTTTTTTTTGGGGGGGGGGGGGGGGAGGAGGAGGAGATGTACAATCTCTAGGAATAAGCTCAGGAGTCAAGACTGATGCGCTGAAAGGCTGGCAGAGTTATGTGGCAGAAAATTCAGTGCTTATTCCTTTTTCTTTTTTCTTGCTTAATAATGGGGGTTACCTTGTCATCTTCAAATTCCTCCAAGATATTATTGCTATGAGGAAGGATTTCCTTTCAGAGAGAAGCTTGAAGCGGTTATTATTCTAGATGATGTAGTTAGATGAATTCTAGCTGTCCCTTTAACCATTTTTGGCTAGTCATGGTGGATTGATTGTTTTAAAATATTTTAGCCTTTTGCATTTGGAAACTATGGTTCCATCACTTATTTGTCTTTTGTTGATTCAGCTGTCTCCTCGTTTCCGTTATGCTTTTGACATTTATTATGCTTTATTTTCTGCTTTTCAGTGCCGGAAGGGAAAGGACCTTTATCTATGGATGGCCAAGTGCCCGAATGGTCCTTCTGTGAAGTTCTTAGTTAATGCAGGTAAGTGGATTATTCTCCTTACCAAGTTTTACAAATTGATTCTGATACAATTTGTATATGTTTACTGAACAATAAAGAGCAAAATACAAAATTGGTCGATCGGCCGAAACTATTGACATCCGCTAGCCAAAAAGTGTATAAATTATGTATATTATATGTGTATAATACACATATATACAAAAAATATTCATTTTGTCGGCTATTATTTCTCGGAGGCGGCTACAAATATACATTTCTCAACAATATGAATAGTTGTCCGTCACACCTTATCTTTTCTTTAATTATATACAAAAAATATTCATTTTGTCGGCTATTATTTCTCGGAGGCGGCTACAAATATACATTTCTCAACAATATGAATAGTTGTCCGTCACACCTTATCTTTTCTTTAACGAGGAAAGCTTCAAATTGTTATACTTTTTCGTCTGTTCTATCAGTGCACACGATGGAAGAGTTGAAGCTAACTGGAAATCACTTGAAGGGTTCACGGCCTATCTTGACTTTCTCAAGCAACTTTGATAAAGACCCGCACTGAAAGCTTTTGAAAGAAATGGTCATACAGGTAATTCGACCTCAACTCAGTCATTCTACTTTGCACTTATCCCCATAAGGACTTATCTAAGATATAACAGTTGATTGTTTCGTATTCCATTTTTACTTTTTGCTGATAATCATAACAGTTACTTTCAAGTTTTAAGAAATTTACCTCAGAATAGACAGAGAAGTCTACTTCTTGATCCTAGTTGCTAGACCTACCGAAGGTGCTAATCTTCATGAAACATTGTGTATTTGGGAGTACTGTGTTGGCACTTCCTCCATACCCCACTAGCCTTTTCCTTCATTCTGCCTGCACTATAATCTTGTCCAGTTATTTTGTCTTCTCTGTTTTACAAAATTAAACAGTGGTCGGAGCATTCTCTTTAAATTTTGAATTATTTAATGTGATGTCTCTAGAGGTAGAGAAATATATGGTTGAAATACAAGATTATCTCCTTTGAGTTGAGTTTTATTATTTCATGATGTTTAAGATAATCACCCTTTAGCTCTTACCTTTTCTTTGATGTGATTTTTTCAGTTACTGTTCGGATTCTTACATATCTTTGTGTTCTTCTGTTTCATCAGATTTTTGGAACTCCAAAGGATCACCGCAAATCTAAACCTTTCTATGATCACGTTTTTGTGTTTTCAATCCTTGATGATCACATATGGTTCCGTAATTACCAGGTTTGTTCTTATTCAAAGACTGACCATCTTCGTATGTTTTTTTCATAAGTAATTAACAACAACAAAAAACCCAGTGTAATCCCACAAGTGGGGTCTCGGGAGGGTGGAGTGTACGCAGACCTTACCCCTACCCTTCTGCGGTTAGAGAGGCTGTTCCCGGTGGACCCCCGGCTCAAGGAAAGATGAAAAAGAAGCAATAGCGGCAAGCAGTGGGTAAGCAATTAAATATTTTATAAATAAACTTGCACTAAGACAGTGCTAGTGGCTAGATGATTCAACTAGTTTCTTTTGGATCCTCAGTAGGAAATCTATTAGGGTTGGAAGTGTCTCTTGATACCTTCATCATAACTTCTTTCCAGCTATAGTTTAAAAATTTGCAACGCAGCTAACTTTATTAACCAGAGACTAATATATAAGGTTGCAAACATAGTAGAAAACCTCTTAGGAAAATCTAGGAAGTACAAATAATACATGAGATCACACAATCGATTAGTCTTAAACTCTTTGTTCGGGGTAAGGTTTCTGCTATTGAACCATACTAACCTTGCCTCTGAGGGACTGGGGAATGTAGAGTCACTACTTTCACCTCCATCTCAAAATACAATTGTAGCCGGTAGGTAAGTGCAGCCTGAGTATTAGTTAATCTTTTAGTAATTATGACTTTGGGTTTTAAGTCCTATCTAGAATAAGATGTCTGCCAGTATTTACTTCAAAGCTGTGTTATTTCTAGGGTTCTCTCCTCTCTTTTTTTAACAGATGAGAAGGGTTCTTCTTTACCCGTATACCATGTATTCTTAACTTATGTCATATGACTTCTTCAATTTTGGAACAGATATCTTGTCCTCATACTGGAACACAAAAAATAGACCGTGGGGACCTGGAAAAGATGACCCTTGTTGAGGTTTGCTATAAAACTCTAACCAGCTCAAATTGTGAGGTCTGTGATGTTTGATATTTAATTCATGTCTTTATGCGGATAGGTTGGTCCAAGGTTCTGCTTGAACCCAATTAAAATATTTGGTGGTAGCTTTGGTGGCCCCACACTCTTCGAGAATCCATTTTACGTTTCACCAAATCAGGTAACATTCATCCTCTGGTCCTTATCGTTTCGCTCACTAAAATGTAGATTGCCTTATTTGTCTACAAGGCATTGGGGAAGAAGTGGCTTATTAGGAGCAGATACTAAATGTTTCTCCGCTCTTAAAATGCTTCCAGATCCGATCATTAGAGAAAAAACAGAAGGCCGGGAAATATGCTAAGAAAGTCAAAGCCAAGACTAGGAGAAAAATGCATCAGTTGTCAAATCCTCTAGAAGTCTATGAGTTTGCTGATATGTGGAAGGAATGATGAATCATTGCCCAAACCTAGCATCTTTTTTGTTTTGCCGTTGTTACTAAGGCTATTTTTTAATCACTGGATGCATCAGGGAAATGAGCATCGCCAAGATGCTGCAGTTTTGTTCTATTAGAGTTATGTTTGCTATCCATTTTAAAGCTCTTCAGATTGTTTTATTTTGTAGTGGGAAAGTATTACAGGGTGTAAAAATGCCCGTTATTTTGTTCTGCAGTTTTCCATTATCATTTCTCTTGCATAGAAACATGATAACTTAGGACTGAATCATTCTTATAAAAAAGAAGACTCTCAACGTTGAATTGTAGAAGGATGAACTGTACCAGTTCCAACAAAAACTGGAATTCTCGTAATAGTCATGTGAATAAGGGGAGATACCATATCAATTACTGGCTTAAACATTTCTTTTGTATGGCGCTCTTTATGGTCTTGTGTTCAAGTACTCAAAATATCTGTCTATAGAGTTAATAACTTTTTTACATCGACAGTGTAAAGTACTTACGCTACAGGTTCCATAAGAAATAATTACAGATAATCGCGCTTCTAATAACCGTTGATTAGTTATCTGAAACTTCTGCAATAACATGTTAACATGTATTACAACAACCACCTAGTGAAATTTTACTAATAGGGTTTGGGGAAGGTAGTGTGTACGTAGACCTTAACCCTATCCCGAAGGAGTAGAGGCTGTTTTCGAAAGACTTTCGGTTCAAAAAAATAAAAGGGCAAAAAGATATAATATTAGTATCACCAGAGCAATCATAGGAAAAATAGGAACACCATAAAATCCAGAAGAAAGATGCAAAGCAAAGGGAGACAATATTAGTATCACCACAACAATCATAAGAAAAATAGGAACACCATGAAATCCAGATAAGATGCAAAGCAAAAGCGATAGCTAGTAAATATGACATGCACTGGAAAACGAAATAGTAAGACACATAATTGCCACTAGCTATCTTAGACAAAAACCCTACATGGCTAGTCCCACAATGGTACGAAGTAAGGGACGACTCAACTACCTCCTAACCTACAACCCTAATACTCGACCTCCACATCTTCCTATCAAGTGTCATGTCCTCGGAAATCTGGAGCCTCTCCATATCTTGCATGATCACCTCTCTCCAATACTTCTTAGGCCGCTCTCTACCTCTTCTCATGCCCTCCACAACCAGCCGCTCACATCTCCGTACCAGAGCATCTGAGCTTCTCCTCTGAACATGTCCGAACCATCTAAGCCTCGCTTCCCGCATCTTGTCATCAATGGGAGCTACATGCACCTTCTCCCGAATATCATCATTCCTAATCTTATCTATCCTAGTGTGCCCGCACATCTACCACAACATCCTCATTTCTGCTACTATGATCTTCTGGATATGTGAGTTCTTAACGGGCCAACTCATCTCCATACATCATGGCCGGTCTAACCACCGCTTTATAGAACTTATCTTTGAGAATCGGTGGCACTCTCTTGTCACACAGGACTCTAGATGCTAACCTCCACTTCATCCATCCTACCCCAATATGATGTGTGACATCCTCGTCGATCTCCCCTCCCCCCTGGATAACCGAGCCAAGGTACTTGAAGCTGCCTCTACTCGGGATGACATGCGAATCAAGCCTCACATCCACGCCCACTTCCCCTGGCTCAGCGCTGAACTTACACTCCAGGTATTCCGTTTTCGTCCTGCACAGCTCGAAACCCTTAGACTCAAGAGCATGTCTTCAAACCTCCAGCCTCTCGTTAACACCGACTCGCAACTCATCAATCAAAACTATGTTATTGGCGAATAGCATGCACCATGGAACCTCCCCTTGAATATGGTGTGTTAACGCTTCCATCACCAGGGCGAATAAGAACGGACTGAGCGCAGAACCTTTTTTGTAACCCCATTACAACCGGAAAATGCTCAGAGTCGACTCCTACTGTCCTAACCCGAGTCGTAGCCCCATCATACGTGTCCTTAATCGCCATAATATAGGGAACTGACACACCTTTTGCCTGCATGTATCTCCAGAGATCTTCTCTAGGAACCTTGTCATACGCTTTCTCTAGGTCAATAAACACCATGTGCAGATCATTCTTCCTCTCTCTGTACAGTTCCACCAACCTTCTTACAAGGTGTATAGCTTCTGTAGTCGAACGATCCGGCATGAACCCGAACTGGTTGTCGGATACAGACACTATCATCCTCACCCTCGCTTCAACCACCCTCTCCCACACTTTCATGGTATGACTCAGTAATTTGATACCCCTATAATTGTTACAACTCCGTTACAACATGTTAACATGTATTAATAGTGTATAAATTGTTTACGTTGTCTCTTAGCGATTTGCCATACTTTATATCTTTTTCTATCCTTTTTCTTGAGTTTGGAGTGACTGCCTACCAATGAGAACACTAATTTAGTTCAAACTGAACAATTGTTTAATTAATTAAATGGAGTATTGTTATAAAATAAAAACTGTAAAGTAAAGACAAGTATAGAGAGAAACTGATATATTATTCAAACTTCAAACTTATGTACAAAATGAACAGAAAGCTCCTCTATTTATAGAAGAAAGGAAGCATCTACGAGGCTTTTCAGGAAGCAGCTGCAAGGCTTTTCTTTAGCTGCATGGGCTGCTTGCAACCTGCATATTTAATAAGAAGCTGCTACAAATTATTTCATTGAGCTGCTTGCAACCTGCCTGCATCAGCTGCTTGTAGATAAATTTCAACAGAGTACTAAATGGATAATCTTTTTCAAGAAGATTATCTATAGCAGAGTAATAAATGAACATCCACAATATAATTATTTTCATAACACCCCCCTGGATGTTCATTAAAAGGTATTGTGCCTCGTTAAAACCTTACTAGGAAAAACCCACTGGAAAAAATCCTAGTGAAGGAAAAAGAGTACACATATTTATTAATACGCATTTCTAGATGCCTCATTAAAAACCTTATAAGGAAAACCCTGTGGCAAAAAACCTTAGTAAGGAAAAAAGAGTACATCGCGTATTTTACCCCCTGATGAAAACCTTATTTCAAATATTTGAGTCTCCGCATTCCAATCTTGTATACCATTTTCTCAAAAGTTGAAGTTGGCAAAGATTTAGTGAATAAATCTGCCGGATTGTCACTTGAACGGATTTGCTGCACATCAATGTCATCAACATAAACATGGACAAGATATTTAATTGCCTTTTGGAGCTCTTCTGGAGTTCCAACAAGATTTATGTCATCAACATAAACAACAAGTATAACAAATTCTGATATCATTTTCTTTATACAAATACATGGACAAATAACATCATTTATGTAACCCTCTTTCAGTAAATATTCACTAAGGTGATTATACCATATGCGCCCAGATTGCTTTAAACCGTACAAAGATTTTTGTAATCTGATTGAATACATTTCTCTAGATTTTGAATATGCTTCAGGTATTTTAAATCCTTCAGGGGTTTTCATGTAAATCTCATTATCAAGTGACCCGTACAGATAAGCTGTAACCACATCCATCATATGGAAAGTTTCATCATTATCTCATTTTGATCCACGTACCCCTATATGTAATCAGGAGGTCCAGAAGATCATCCATTTATAAAATATAGCAAATCAAATGCCAGACGCATTTACTGATTTGAAAAGGATAACTAAGTCACATATCCCTGCAGAGAATGTGCCTATATGAATTACTGTCCCAGCAGGACCATCTACTAGTATAAGAACTAGTGAACCTAAAGCACGCCTGAAGCGTGGTAGGCCTTTGGGTTCTAAGGATCGAAATCATAGAAAAAGAAAATCGACAAATAATCAAAATGATATTATGAAGGGATCTCCTGAAGAGACTCAATATCTGATTAGTTCTGAGATTCCTGAAGAAAACAATGAACCCGAGACTCAAGTGAGTGAGGAACTTTTAATAAGTTCTACTGGTGATGGGATTAATTTAAATCGATCTGAAATAGTGGTGGATAATACTTTTGCATATAATGTTGCACTTAATATTATGCAAGATAGTGAGGATTGTGAACCCCGATCTGTCGAAGAATGTCAACAAAGATCTGATTGGCGAAAATGGCAAGGGGAAATTCAATCAGAATTGAACGCACTTGCTAAAAGAGAGGTCTTTGGACCAGTAGTCCAAACACCTGCTGGTGTAAAACCAGTTGGTCATAAATGGGTTTTTGTGCGAAAAAGAAATGACCAAAATGAAGTTGAAAGATACAAGGCTCGCCTTGTCGCACAAGGATTCTCACAACGACCTGGAGTCGATTATGAAGAAACATATTTACCAGTTATGGATGCCATAACATTTCGATATCTCATCAGTTTAGCCTTAACTTCTCTTTTGTTTTCCTTTTTCTCTCCCCCTAATTGTGGGAAATTTGTTTCATTAAATCGACAATCTGCAAATCGAGCAGTAAATAAATCTCCCATCAATGGTTCAAGATAGCGAATAATAGAGGGTGATTCAAACCCAATATATATTCCTAACCTTCTTTGGGGCCCATCTTACTGCGCTGTGGTGGTGCTACTGGCACATATACAGCACATCCAAAAATTTGTAGATGGACAATATTTGGTTCATGACCAAAAACTAATTGTGACGGAGAATATTTATTATAATGTGTTGGTCTGAGACGGATAAGTGATGTTGCGTGCAAGATAGCATGGCCCCAAACAATAGTGGGCAATTTTGTTTTCATAAGTAGTGGTCTTGCTATCAATTGCAGCCGTTTAATAAATGACTCTGCAAGGCCATTTTGAGTATGAACATAAGCTACAGGATGTTCAACTTTTATTCCAACTGATAGACAGTAATTATCAAAGGCTTGAGATGAGAATTCTCCAGCATTATCAAGGCGAATTGCCTTTATAGGATAATCTGGGAATTGTGCCCTTAATCAAATTATTTGGGCTAATAACTTTGCAAACGCTAGGTTGCGAGATGATAGTAGGCAAACATGAGACCATCTTGAAGATGCATCTATTAGGACCATAAAATATCTAAACAACCCACTTGGTGGGTGAATAGGTCCACATATATCCCCATGTATAAGTTCTAAAAAGGTAGGGGACTCAATGCCAACCTTCATTGGTGATGGTCTAGTGATCATTTTGCCTTGATAACAAGCATCACAAAAAAATTCATCATTTGTAAGAATCTTAAGGTTCTTTAATGGATGCCCACTCGAATTTTCAGTAATTCGTCTCATCATCATTGATCCAGGATGGCCCAAACGGCCATGCCAAAGCACAAAAGTATTTGAATCAGTAAACTTCTAGTTTACGATAGAGTGTGCTTCAACTGTACTAATCTTTGAATAGTATAAGCCAGAAGATAAAGTTGGTAACTTTTCTACAATGCATTTTTGGCCAGAAATATTCTTTGTAATACAAAGATATTCCACGTTCATTTCATCTATTGTCTCAACATGATACCCATTTCGGCGGATATCTATAAAACTCAACAAGTTTCTTCAGGACTTTGAGGAGAATAATGCATTGTCTATAATAAGTTTTGTTCCTTTAGACAGAAATACAATAGCTCTTCCGGAGCCTTCAATCAAACTTATATTACCAGAAATTGTAGAAACATTTCCATTTTTCTTATGCAAATAAGAAAAGTATTTCTGATCTTTGAATATGGCATGAGTTGTTCCACTATCAATTACACAAATATCTTCATGATTGGTCTTTGATCCAAACATAATTTGAGGATTATTCATATTTTTCAAAATGACATAAACAAAATAAATATGATAGTAAACATTATTATCAAAGCATAACTTTTATTTATGTATAACAATTACATAACCATACTATCTACTACAAACAATAAAAATTAAAATATTTATATTTTTACATATTCACTACCGATCGCATGACTTGTTTCTTCTTCTGAGAGTGCAAAATAATCAGCTACATCCAAATGCATGAAGTCTAAATTATCTTCAGAAATAAAATTTGCTTCAACATTTTTCTCTGTCTTCTTCAGGGAGGCTTGATACAGCTCAACCAAGTGCTTTAGTATACGGCATGTATGTGACCAATGCTCTTTTCCTCCACATCTATAACATGTATTTTCTGGCTTTGTTGCTTGCACCGCTTCATGCTTTTGTTCCTTCCTTTTCCACTGCTGGTGGTGAGGAGGGTTCTTTGGTATATTGTTATTACCACGATTAGAGTTTCCTCCCCGACCACGGCCATGACCACGACTGGGGTCACGTCCTCTTCCACGCTTAGCTTGGTGGAAGTTCGTCTCATTCACTCTAGGGAATGGACAAGAACCAGTAGGTCGGCTTTCATGATTTTTCATTAATAGCCCATTATGTTGCTCGGCTACAAGAAGATATGAGATAAGTTCAGAATACTTTTTAAATCTCATCTCTCGATATTGCTGCTGCAGGAGCATATTCGAGGCATGAAAAGTGGTGAAAGTTTTCTCCAACATATCATGATCAGTAATATTATCACCACATAATTTCAATTGGAAAATAATTCTGAACATAGCAGAATTATACTCACTGATAGATTTAAAATCTTGTAGCCTTAGATGAGTCCAATCATAACGTGCCTGTGGAAGAATGACCATCTTCAGGTGGTCATATCTATCTTTCAAATTATTTCACAGTATGACTGGATCTTTAACAGTAAGATATTCCATTTTCAGGCCCTCATCAAGGTGATGGCGTAGGAATATTATTGCTTTGGCACAGTCTTGGTTTGATGCCTGATTTTAATTTTTGATGGTGTCTGCCAGACCCATCGCATCAAGATGAATTTTGGCATCAAGTACCCAAGACATGTAGCTTTTGCCCGATATATCCAGGGCTACAAACTCAAGTTTAGAAAGATTTGACATTATTTAGAAAAAGAAAGTTCGTACCTCTGATACTTTCAAAGTATTTTCTCGAGATGGCAGAGTCTCGTGCTGATAACGTGTTATAAAATAAAAACTGTAAAGTAAAGATAAGTATAGAGAAAAACTGATATTTATTCAAACTCAAAACTTATGTACATAATGAACTGAAAACTCCTCTATTTATAGAAGAAAGGAAGCAGCTGCGAGGCTTTTCAGGAAGCAGCTGCAAGGCTTTTCTTTAGCTGTTTGCATGAGCTACTTGCAACCTGCCTGTTTAATAAGAAGCTGCTACAAATCATTTCATTGAGCTGCTTGCAACCTGCCTGCATCAGCTGCTTGTAGATAAACTTCAACAGAGTACTAAATGAATAATCTTCTTCAGGAAAATTATCTATAGGGGAGTAATAAATGAACATCCACAATATAATTATTTTCATAACAAGTATTAGTATTATAGCTCAAATATACAGATATCTAGAGACTCAACCACAATTTTTTTTCCTGCGGTTGTGGTTGCGTATTTAGATTTTTGAGGTATAATACTAATATTTAATCAATTTCAGAGCACAACTAGCTTCGACTGCAGGACATGAGTTGAAGTGAATGCTTCAGGTGGATAATCTTCGGCGCTCTCAACCTAGTTTGGATCGTTTGACTAAGGCTGTGTTCTTTACAATCCTAAGCTCTAGCATGTTAAAAACATAGGCGTATCTAGGTTAATGGGTATGAATTCACGTGAACCCATACTCCTTTTCGTAAACCATGTATAATAATGTCATATTTCTTCAAAATTATTTAAATATATGTGTGTGCACCCACGCTCAAAGACTCATATGATGCAATTATTATTGGGTGCACCTCTACAAGTGATATTGACAGTTCAAATCTCACTCCAAACGGTCTTGTTTTCGGTACGAAATATAGATATATATGTGAAACTTGCTAAAATTTTAAAAAAAAATTTAATTTTGAACCTATAATTTCAAAAGTGTAGTGGGTTCATGATAAGAGACTAAAGTTAAACCCATCAAGTATAAATTCTAGATCCGCCTCTTCACAACAGTGCACCCATTCTCTTGAAATCCTGGATCCGCCTCCGGTTAAAAAGTATCAATTTTTTCTATCTTTTCTATCTGCTCCTTGACATCTTTAATGAGTGATCTCATGAAATTGATGTATGTCGAAACAACTCTGTCAATCATATTGTTTTGACACAATTCATAAGCTATTAGATTTAGATAAGAATACCTTAATGTAAATGGAAACAAATGAAGTAGGGAGCTCAAGCTGCCCAAAGATGTAAGAAGGTTGGAATTTAATGTCCTTCAGAGAATCAGTAGAGCTTGGCCTAAAGAAAATCCCCTTTTGCTTTGAGTTCTGTTACTGATCGAAATGAATGAACATATTTCTTCACATTTTTTTCATCCCTGACTCTTCCTCTAAACGGATAAGGATCACACTTAAACATAATCTAATATTAGTCTTCTCTCATTTAATGTTTTATTAATTAACTAATGAATGCACATTTCAGAATCCAAACTGAGCTCCTCCGTAATTGATTAAATATTAGCTCAATGATCCAGATCTAGATCTGGATATAAGCAACCACAATGTCAACGAATATAAAATCCATATTTCTCATGATTTCAATGGTCCCGAAGCTTCCTATTTGAAGTTTGAACTTGTACACGGTAGAAGTTGAGCTCGACTATAACTTGGTAGAATAGGCTTGGAACGTGGCGATCAAGGACTGAAGATCGACCTCGAGTCCCACCGAACTAGAACCCGAGGTCAGAAAGCCTGTCTTCGAGGAACATTAAGTCTGGTGTCGACCTTAGCCTCGGAGAAACGTTATTGAGATAACTAACAGAAGTCCGAAATATCCATGACCGATCGGATATTACGACGGAAATCTCGGCACGAATCAATAAAAAATCGGCAATCAGCGAATCAAGAGACTTTTACCTTTTATAGAGTTGTATCTAAGGTAGGATTCCTCTACTATATAAAGGGATGCTTGATTATTCATAGCGGACATTGTAACACGTATCCCAAAGCAATATATTATTATTCTCTTTAAATTCTTATTATTCTCTTGTTGTTCTGATATCGATTAAAACACTTCTGGCTCGAGGGTGGCTAACCTTCCAAGGCTAAGACTGTTCAACTGGTGTGGTTTGCATTTATTTTTCCACTACAAATCTCCATAACACACACTACTTTATGCTTGCTCTTTGAAGTGTCTTTGATTTACTGTTTTGTATCAAGTTAGATCACGTATCCTTAAAATCACTTACAAATTCAATTATTATCTGATTTTACGTGTAAACAGAACTACCTAAGCCAAATTAACAAAAGAAGGAGAGAGACACGTGATATATTTTTAACAAGTAAAACCCAAAACTTCCTTTATAAAAAGATGTATTCATTTTCTTCACCTTGTAAAAGATCTCGACTCAGCTAGTGAGTTCCCTCTCATTTTTGAAAGAAATTACAAGTCTTATACAAATATGGAAAGAAGCGTACCTGAGGCACTAAAGAGCCCCAAGAAGGCCACAATCGCAGAAGAATCTTGAGTTCATTGAAGAGGTAACTAGCAAAGTTTAAGATGTTAGAAAGAGCACACTTTAATATATTTAATTATGTCTTCAACAATATATAATATTGCTAAAAGGGCAAGTTTTGATGTACTACATGCAGTTCTGGCACATCTGGCCACTACTAAAACACAGAGCAATTCCATCGGTCATTTCCGACCAAAATCGGTCGGAAGTTGATAATTTTCGACCGAATTCCGACCGATTTTAATTGGTCGAAAAAATGATGGTCGCTAACGTGTATCGACCGAAATCGGTCGGAAATTTCCGACCGAAGTCGATCGGAAATTTCAAAGCGTTGACTGACTGTCAAACTTTAATTTCCGACCGAAATCGATCGGAAACTATTATATATATATATATATATATATATTTTAATTTTTAAATTTCCGACCGAAATCGATCGGAAACTATTAATATATCTTTTTTAAAATTTTCAAATTCCGACCGAATTCGGTCAGAAATGTTAAAATAATAATAATTTTATTTAATTAAATAATTAGTTATAAATTGTAATAAATTGTTAATTTATTTTAAAAAATAAATATAAATTTATAATTTCCGACCGAATTCGGTCAGAAATCTGGGTAAAAACTGGACAGAAAATGCATGTTTTTAAGTTATACCACCTACCAATTACAACCAATATCCATCTTATAATGACAGCATTACATTGCAGCCATTCAACCATAATTAATCAACAACAATGAATATACTAACAACAACAACAATTAACTAATAAAAAATATTAACTAACACTAACAACCATTATCTAACAACAACAACAACTAATAACAACCACAACAACTAATAACAACCACAACAACAACTACTAAAATGTTCAATAACAAAATAACAATACAATCATCATTCAAAACTATTCTTAACTAAATATTAACAAGTTCAATACTTTGTTTAGCAATGCACACCATTCAATGAGTTTTTTTTATCTAGCATCATCTCCATCTTCACTCCTAGAACCTTCATCGTCGGCACATGGAGAAGGCTCACTAGACTGGGGAATGGGGAAAGCACCACTAGCAAGAAGATTGGCCAGCTGACCTTGAAGGAGATTAAATTGTTCGTCCCTCCTTTCTAGCTGAACTTGAAGGGTACCAAATTGTTCATCTCTCTTTTTTTCTCTAGCCTTTGTCTCTTCAAGCTCTGCTGTCAGCTTTGCGATCTTCTGTTCCATAGACGATATAGTCGACCTATCAATCGCCTCGCCTTGGGCGAAAGTCCCTATACCTTGCAATCTAGCCCTGTAGTGCAGAAATGATTTATTTGGAAAGCCGTATGCTATCCCCTTTTTAGGACCACCGATAACATCCAACCATATCCTCTGTGCTTCTTCGTCTGAAATGGGCGGTCGCTCGCCTTGCTCATTCGGTGGCAAGCTTTGAGTGTACTCCTCCACATTAATCTTGTAGCGATCCTTTATTTAGAAGATATAAAATTACTAACTATATAATATTATAAACATTTATAGTAGTTATGAAACTTACATGTGTAGTCTCCGCCCGGTCCTCAACCCATCTAGTTGGATCTGTCGGTGCCTTCTTCTTCCGGATGTGAGTCTCCATGAAGAACTCATCATGAATCATTTTCCTCCCATATTTGTTTCCTACAAATATAATAAAACGTGTTAACGAAATTAACACATATAAATATAGTTCGATAAAAATAGACCGATGTAACGACCCGGACGGTCGTTTTGAATATTATAACCCCGTCCCCCAATTTATTTCTCAATTTATGCCTTGCAATTGATTTATGACGTATCAAGTTAGTTGGTTCGGGCCCGGAAGGAATAAGAAATGAAATGAGACACTTAGTCTCATAATTAAAAATTTTAAGTTAGAAAAGTGGACCGGATATGAACCTATGTGTAAATGACCTCAGATTTGAATTTTGATGATTCCAATAGCTCTGTATGGTGATTTTGGGCTTAGGAGCGTGTCCGAAAAATTTTTTGGAGGTACGTAGAGGAATTAGGCTTGAAATGCCGAAAGTTGATTTTTTTGGAAAGTTTGACCGGGGGGGTGACTTTTTGATATCGGGGTCGAAAACCGATTCTAAATTTTTTAATAGGTCTGTTATATAATTTATGATTGGTGTGCAAAATTTGAGGTCAATCGGACGTGATTTGATAGGTTTCGGCGTTGTTTGTAAAAATGGAAAGTTTCAAAGTTCAATAGGCTTGAATTGGGGCGTAATTCATGGTTTTAGCATTGTTTGAGGTGATTTGAGGATTCAACTAAGTTCGTATGATATTTTTGGACTTGTTGGTATATTTGGTTGAGGTCCCGAGGGCCTCAGGCGAGTTTCAGATGGTTAACAGATCAAAAATTGAACTACAACAGCTGCTGCAATTTCCTTCTACTGGAAATTTCTTCTACCAGAATCTAGCCCAGAAAAATTGATCCCAGAATCGAGCCCATAATCAAGGACGATCGAGCCCAGGGTAGAGTGCCACGATCGAAGGCAGGGTCGAGGATCAGGCTCAAAGCCACGATCGAGCCCAAGGTCGAGGGCTACTATCGAAGGCAGGGTTGAGGATCAGGCTCGAAGCCACGATCGAAGGCAGGGTCGAGATCCATGATCGAGGGTCAGAATCGAGGCCCATGATCGAGACCCAGGATCGAGGACCTCGATCAAAGGCCAAGATTGAGGCAGTCTGGGCAGAATTATAAAAATAGGGACTTCGTCCCATTCGCCATTTTTGACAAATTAGAGTTTGAGGAGAGACGATTTTTTATATATTTTCAAGGAAAACTTGAGGTTAGTCCCTTGTGATAATTTCTACTTCATAATATTGAATTATCATCGAATTATCCGACTAGATTACATGATTTCGAGGTGTAAATCGGAAATTGGAACTTAGAAATTTGGAAATAAGATTTGTAGATTTGAGGGTCGAGTTGAGGTCGAATTTTGGTAAAATTGGTATGAGTAGACTCGTGGTTGAATGGGATTTCGGATTTTGTAACTTTTGTAGGGTTTCGAGATGTGGTCCCCACAGGCGAATTTTGAGCTAAATTTCGGATTTTTATGAAATATTAGTATTTTCTTATGGAATTAATTTTAATAAATTTTATTGACTGAAACAAATTATTTATGACTAGATTCGAGGCATTCGGAGGCCGATTTGCGAGGCAAAGGCATAGCAAAGTAAAGAGTTTTAAGTTTTGAGGTAAGTAACAGTTTTAAATCTAGTCCTGAGGGTATTAAACCCCGGATTTTGGTATCATGTGATTATTTTGAAGGTGACACACGTGCTAGGTAACTGGCGTGTGGGCGTGCACCGAGGGTATTGTGACTTGGTCCGTCCCGAAAAACTGTAAAGTTGAATAATTTGTTGTTAGCTATATGCTCTCTATGTGTTGATAAAAATTTGATTGTACATCATGTTAGAAATCATGCTTAGGCTATGTGATAGTACTGTTGGGACCCACAGAGGTCACGTACTTGTTGAATTGCCTGCTAAATGCTATATGTACTCAGTCTCAGTTTTTACTTACACATTTTATCTCAGCCTCTGTTATTATTATTGATATATCATATCATTGTTGTTTGGGCTGATTTCATGATTAATAAGAGCCTGAGACACTGGAGAGATTTATGATTGAGAGAGGACGAGAGATTGATTATGAGATATTGATATCATAGCACGTGAGTTGTCCGTGCAGCACGTGAGTTGGCCGTGTAGATCCTTATATTATACTATAGCACGTGAGTTGGCCGTGCAGATCCTTATATTATACTATAGCACATGAGTTGGCCGTGAAGCACATGGGTTGGCCGTGAAGATCCAGATATTTATATTATGGCACGTGAGTTGTCTGTGCAGATTATAGCGCTTGGGCTGTAGGAGCCCCTCCAAAGTCTGTACACCCTTTGTGAGCGCGGGTAACCATTGAGAGAGTGATGAGGGCTAGGATCCCAGGGAGTGATGAGGTCTGGGAGCCTAGTGAGTGGTTGTTGTCCTAAGAGGTTGTGTTTGATTTCCATTTGTTGTTGCACTTAGTTGCGATCTGTCATTGTTGTGAAATCTCTGAAAGATTATTGATATACGGATTATATGAATAGGAAATGTATAAAAATTGATTTGACATTAAACTGCCAGATTTGATAGCATGTCTATTCTTTGCTGGAATTACTGGAAATGAACCATAACTGTGTAGCTCGTTACTATCTTCAGTTTCTTATTTATTATTGTTACTTTCTGAGTTGGTTGTACTCATACTACACCCTGCACTTCGTGTGCAGATCCAGGTGTTCCCGGACATAGCGGGTGTTGTTCCTTTCGTGCAATTGATTTTTTCAGGAGATTTTGAGGTAGCTGCCGTGTTCCGCAGACCTTGTCTCTCCTTCTCTATCTCTTTGTGTATCGTATTTGGTCTCAGACTTTTATAGACTATATTTTCCAGACTTGTATTCCTATTAGATGCTCATGTACTCAGTGACACCAGGTTTTGGGGAGTGTTTGTATTGTATTTAAATATTAAACTTAAAGAGAAGTTTTGGTTTATTGATATTTTCGGCTTGCCTAGTATCGAGATAGGCGCTATCACGAGTCATGAGCAGGTTTAGTAGAGTCTTGCGGATCGGTACGGAGACGTCTGTACTTATCTTCGAGAGCCTGCAGAACCCTTAGGAAAATTTCACTTTCTTGTATTCTGTCGTGCGAATTTGTTGATTCTGGAAACTAAATTTTTGCTATTCTATTCTCTCTCAGATGGTGAGGACATGTACTACCGGATCGTACGGTCAGCCACCAGTGCCACTAGTTAGGGCCGCGAGAGGCCGGGGCCGTGGTAGAGGTCGGAGATGAGGTAGAGGTCGAGGTGTAGCTCGTACCACAGTTGGAATAACACTTGTAGTACCACCAATTGTTCCAGCACAGGAGTAGATTCCAGATATAGTTGAGCCGACAAGATCAGCTTAGGCACCAACTGTGCCCATTGAGATTGCAGGCATTCAGAAGACTTTGGCCCAGATATTGGCAGTCTGTACTGGTCTTGCTTAGGTGGTTTCGGCTCAGGCCGCACCTGCCACTTCTCAGGCTGGGGGAGGTACTCATACCCCCGTTGCCCGTACTCCAGACCAGGTAGTACAGGGACTTCAGATACCGGGGGCACTACCAACCCAGCCGGTTGTAGCTGCTCAGGCCCCGGTAGTTCCTGTTATGGCAGATGATGAGCAGAGGATACTTGAGAGATTTGAGAGGCTTCGACCTCCACCATTTAGCGGTACTGAGTCAGAGGATGCTCAGGATTTTCTGGATAGGTATCAACAGATGCTTCAGACAACGGGTATTCTGGAGACCAGTGGGGTCTCATTCACTACTTTTCAGTTTTTTGGGCCTGCACTCAGATGGTGGGAGACTTACGAGAGACGTAGGCTTGTTGATGAAACACCCCTTACTTGGCATCAGTTCTCTATGGTATTTTTGGAGAAGTTCGTACCTCAGTCGCGCAGAGAAGAGCTGCGCAGACAGTTTGAGAAGCTTCGCCAGGGTGATATGTCCGTAACGCGGTACGAGATGAGATTTTCTGAGTTGGCTCATCACGCAGTCTGGTTGGTTCCCACTAATAGGTAGAGGATTAAGAGGTTCATTGATGGCCTCACATATCAGCTGCGATTACTTATGACTAGGGAGAGAGTATCTGGTGCTACTTTTGATGAGGTAGTGGATATTGCTCGGCAGATAGAGATGGTTCATAGCCAGGAACGTGGAGAGAGGGAGGCTAAGAGGCCTCTGGTCCGGGTGATTACAACGGTATTCCTTCAGGGGGTCAGTTTCACCGTGGTAGGGGTCGTTCTTACAGACACACTCAGACGGGTCGTCCAACTCATCGTGGTGCATCAGCTAGCCATGGTTCTTACAGTGCTCACTCAAGCCAGTCTTCATTCAGTGCACTACCAGCGCAGAGTTCTCATCATGCCTCGTCCGCACAGGCTTCTGCAGGTCATCCCTCGGGTTATCAGGAGCAGCAGTTCCGTCAAAGGAAAGGTTGTTTCGAGTGCGGAGAATTTGGTCATTTCAAGAGAGAGTGTACTAGACTATTGAGTGGGGTTCACAGCAGAGTTCTGGGCCGACGGCTCCAGCACCAGCAGTTACACTACCCGCCTTACCATATCGGGGTGGGGGTCAGGCAGCTAGGGGTCGCCTAAGAGGGGAAGTCGATCAGAAGGCGGGGAGGCTCGATTCTATGCTTTTCCTGCCAGGCCAGATGCTGTTGCCTCAGACGCATTGATCACATGTATTGTTTCAGTGTGCCACATGGAGGCTTCTATATTATTTGACCCTGGTTCCACTTATTCATATGTATCATCATATTTTGCTCATTATCTGGAAATGCCATGTGAGTCCTTAGTTTCACTTATTCGTGTATCTATACCGGTGTGCGATATTATTACTGTGGATCATGTGTATCGGTCGTGTGTGGTAACTATTGGGGAACTGGAGATTAGAGTTGATCTCTTAATTACTCGGTATGGTTGATTTTGATGTAATCCTGGGTATGGATTGGTTGTCTCTATGTCATGCTATTCTGGACTGTCACACAAAAATCGTGACGTTGACGATGCCGGGGTTGCCAAAGGTTGAATGGAGAGGTTCTCTAGATCTTGTTCCTAGTAGGGTAATTTCTTATTTGAAGGCCCAACGTATGGTTGGAAAGGGATGCTTGTCATATCTGGCCTTTGTGAGTGATGTTGATGCAAATGCTCTTATTATTGATTCAATACCGGTCGTGCGAGACTTTCCGGATATATTTCCTGCAGACCTGCCGAGTATGCCACCCGACAAGGATATTGATTTTGGTATTGACTTGGTGCAGGGCACTCAGCCCACTTCTGTTCCTCCGTATCGTATGGCACCAGTTGAGTTAAAAGAATTGTAAGAGCAACTTCAGGAACTCCTTGAAAAGGGATTTATTAGGCCTACTGTATCTTATTGGGGTGCACCGGTTCTGTTTGTGAAAAAGAAAGATGGTACTATGCGTATGTGCATTGATTATAGGCAGTTGAACAAAGTTACAATCAAGAATAAATATCCATTGCCACGTATTGATGATTTATTTGACCAACTTCAGGGAGCGAGGGTGTTCTCCAAAATTGATTTGAGGTCTGGGTATCACCAATTAAAAATTCGGGATTCGGATATTCTAAAGACGATATTCAGGACTCGTTATGGCTACTATGAATTTCTTGTGATATCTTTTGGGCTAATCAATGCCCCATCAACATTTATGCATTTGATGAATAGTGTATTTCAGCCATATTGATTTATTTATCGTGGTATTCATTGATGATATTTTGGTGTACTCACGTAGCCAGTAGGATCATGTACAACACTTGGGTATTGTATTACAGAGGCTGAGAGAGGAGAAACTTTATGCCAAATTCTCTAAGTGTGAGTTCTGGCTTAGTTCAGTGGCATTCTTGGGACATATAGTGTCCAGTGAAGGTATTAAGGTGGATCCGAAGAAAATAGAGGCAGTTCATAATTGGCCCAGACCATCCTCAGTTACTGAGATTCGGAGTTTTCTCGGTTTGGCCGGTTATTATCGTCATTTCGTAGAGGGTTTCTTGTCTATTGCATTGTTTATGACTAAATTGACCCAGAAAGGTGCTCCATTCAGGTGGTCGGATGAATGTGAAGAGAGCTTTCAGAAGCTCAAGACAGCTTTGACTACAGCTCCAGTATTGGTGTTGCCTACAAGTTCAGAGTCTTATACTGTGTATTATGACACGTCGCAGATTGGTCTCGGCGCAATACTTATGCAAGACGGTAGGGTGATTGCCTATGTGTCCAGACAGTTAAAGGTACATAAGAAGAATTATCCAGTTCACGATCTTGAGTTAGCAACTATTGTTCATGCCTTGAGAATTTGGCTGCATTACTTGTACGGTGTCCAGTGTGAGGTATATACCGATCATCGGAGTCTACAACATTTGTTTAAACAGAAGGATCTTAACTTGCGGCAGCGAAGGTGGTTGGAGTTGCTTAAGGATTATGATATTACCATTCTCTATCATCCCGGAAAGGCCAATGTGGTGGCCGATGCCTTGAGTCGTAAGGCAGAGAGTTTGGGCAGCTTAGCATACTTACCGGTAGAAGAGAGGCCTTTAGCCTTGGAGGTTCAGGACTTGGCTAATCAGTTTGTTAGATTAGATATTTCCGAGTCGAGTCGAGTTTTGGCATGTGTGGTTTCTCGGTCTTCTTTATATGATCGCATCATAGAGCGCCAATATGATGATCCACATCTGCTTGTCCTTAAGGACACGGTTCAGCACGATGATGCAAAGTAAGTCACTATTGGAGATGACGGTGTATTACGGATGTATGGCATGCTATGTATACCTAATATAGATGGGTTGTATGAGCTGATTCTCGAGGAATCTCTTAGTTCGCGGTACTCTATTAATCCACGCGTCGCGAACATGTATAAGGATTTGAGACAACACTATTGGTGGAGGCGGATGAAGAAAGATATAGTTGGGTTTGTATCTCGGTGTTTAAATTGTCAACAGGTAAAGTACGAGCACCAGAGACTGGGCGGATTGCTCTAGAGACTTGAAATTCCAGAGTGGAAGTGGGAGCGTATTACCATGGACTTCGTAGTTGGACTCCCACAGACTTTGAGAAAGTTTGATGCTGTTTGGGCGACAGTAGATCGGTTGACCAAGTCCGCACATTTTATTCCAGTCGGTACTAATTACTCTTCGGAGCGGTTGGCTGGGATTTAGATTCGCGAGATTGTTCGCCTCACGGTGTGCCGGTGTCCATTCTTTCAGATCGGAGTACGCATTTTACCTTACAGTTTTGGAGAGCAGTGCAGCGAGAATTGGGCACACAGGTTCAGTTGAGTATAATATTTCACCCTCAGACGGACAAACAGTCCGAGCGCACTGTTCAGATATTAGAGGATATGCTACACGCTTGTGTTATTGATTTTGGGGGTTCTTGGGTTTAATTTCTGCCACTAGAAGAGTTTGCTTACAATAATAGCTACCAGTCAAGCATTCAGAAGGCTCCGTATGAAGCTCTATATGGGAGACAGTTTCGGTCTCCGGTGGGTTGGTTTGAGCTTGGAGAGGTTAGACTATTGGGTACTGACTTGGTTCAGGATGCTTTAGAGAAGGTCAAAGTAATTCAGGAACGGCTTCGCACGAAACTGTCTAGACAGAAGAGTTATGTCGACATGAAGGTTCATGATGTTGTTCACATGGTTGGCGAGAAGGTTCTGCTCAAGCTTTTACCCATGAAGGGTGTGTTGAGGTTCGGGAAAAAGGGCAAGTTGAGCCCACGGTATATTGGGCCTTTTGAGATACTTAAGAAAATTGGGGAGGTGGCTTATGAACTTGCTTTGCCACCCAGTCTATCAGATGTTCATCCAGTGTTCCATGTATCCATGCTCCGAAAGATGTCGGGGGTCCGTCTCACATTCTGGATTTTAGTACGGTACAGCTGGACGGTAATTTGACTTATGATGTGGAGCCGGTGGCTATTTTAGACCGACAGGTTCGAAAGCTGAGGTCAAATAAGATAGCATCAATGAAGGTGCAGTGGAGAGGCCAAACAGTCATATAAGCTACTTGGTAGATAGAGCAGGATATGCGGAACAAGTATACACACTTATTTGAGACTCCAGGTATTATTCTAAACTCGTTCGAGGATGAACGTTTGTTTAAGAGGGGAAGAATGTAACAACCCGACCAGTCATTTTGAATATTATAACCCCGTTCCCCCATTTATTACTCAATTTATGCCTTACAAATGATTTATGATGTATTGAGTTAGTTGGTTTAGGTCCGGTAGGAATTCGGAATGATATGAGACACTTAGTCTCAAAATTGAAAACTTTAAGTTAGAAAAGTGGACCGGATATGGGCCTATGTGTAAATGACCTCGGATTTGAATTTTGATGCTTCCAATAGCTCAGTATGGTGATTTTGGACTTAGGAGCATGTCCGGAAAATTTTGTGGAGGTCCGTATAGGAATTAGGCTTGAAATGCCGAAAGTTGAATTTTTGGAAAGTTTGACCGGGGGGTTGACTTTTTGATATCGGGGTCGAAATCCGATAATGAAAATTTTAATAGGTATGTTATATCATTTATGATTGGTGTGCAAAATATTAGGTCAAATGCGCGTGATTTGATAGGTTTCGGCGTTGTTTGTAGAAATAGAAAGTTTCAAAGTTCAATAGGCTTGAATTGGGGAGTAATTCATGATTTTAGCGTTGTTTGAGGTGATTTGAGGATTCAACTAAGTTTTTATGATGTTTTAGGACTTGTTGGTATATTTGGTTGAGATCCCGAGGGTCTCGGGTGAGTTTCAGATGGTTAACAGATCAAAATTGAACTACAACAGCTGCTGCAATTTCCTTCTGTTGGAAATTCCTTATGCTAGAATCGAGCCTAGAAAAATTGATCCCAGAATCGAGACCAAATAAATCGAGCCCAGAATCAAGGACGATCGAGCCCAGGGTCGAGGGCCACGATCGAAGGCAGGGTTGAGGATGAGGCTCGAAGCCACGATCGAGCCCAGGGTCGAGGGCCACGATCGAAGGCAGGGTCAAGACCAAGGTCGAGAGCCATGATCAAGGTCCGGGATCAAGGGTCAGAATCAAGGCCCAGGATCGAGACCTAGGATCGAGGACCTCGATCGAAGGCCAAGATCGAGGTAGTTGGGAAGAATTATAAAATAGGGACTTCGTCCCATTCGCCATTTTTGACAAATTGGAGCTTGAAGAGAGACAATAATTGATATATGTTCAAGGAAAACTTGAGGTAAGTCCCTTGTGATCATGCCTACTCTATAATATTGATTTATCATCGAATAATCCGACTATATTACATGATTTTGAGGTGTAAATCGGAAATTGGAACTTAGAAATTTGGAAATAAGATTTGTAGATATGAGGGTCGAGTTGAGGTTGTATATTGGTAAAATTGGTATGGGTAGGCTCATGGTTGAATGGGCTTTCGGATTTTGTAAATTTTGTTGGGTTCCGCGACGTGAGCCCCACGGGAGATTTTTGAGCTAAATTTCGGCTTTTTATGAAAAATTAGTATTTTCTTATGAAATTAATTCCAATAAATTTTATTTACTGAAACAAATTATTTGTGACTAGATTCGAGGCATTCAGAGGCCGATTTGCGAGGCAAAGGCATAGCAGAGTAAAGAGTTTCACGTTTTGAGGTAAGTAATAGTTTTAAATCTGGTCCTGAGGGTATTAAACCCCGGATTTTGGTATCATGTGATTATTTTGGAGGTGACACACATGCTTGGTGACGGGTGTGTGGGCGTGCACCGAGGGTATTGTGACTTGGTCCGTCCCGAAAAACTGTAAAGTTGAATAATTTGTTGTTAGTTATATGCTCTCTACATGTTGATAAATATTTGA
Organism: Nicotiana tomentosiformis; assembly: GCF_000390325.3. Taxonomy (NCBI): domain Eukaryota; kingdom Viridiplantae; phylum Streptophyta; class Magnoliopsida; order Solanales; family Solanaceae; genus Nicotiana; species Nicotiana tomentosiformis. Next base: position 3,238,011 of record NC_090813.1, read on the forward strand.
CTATACATCATGTTAGAAATCATGCTTAGGCTATGTGATAGTACTGTTGGGACCCACAGAGGTCGCGTACCTGTTGAATTGTCTGCGAAATGCTATATGTACTCAGTCTTAGTTTTTACTTGCATATTTTATCTCAGTCTCTGTTATTATTATTGATACATCATATCATTGTTGTTTGAGCTGATTTCATAATTAATGAGAGCCCGAGAGACTGGAGAGATTTATGACTGAGAGAGGCCGAAGGACTGATTGTGAGATATTGATATCATAGAACGGGATTTGTCCGTGTAGCACGTGAGTTGGCCGTGTAGATCCTTATATTATACTATAGCACGTGTGTTGGCCGTGCGGATCCTTATATTATACTATAGCACATGAGTTGGCTGTGCAGCATGTTAGTTGACCATGCAGATCCAGATATTTATATTATGGCACGTGAGTTGTCCGTGCAGATTATAGCGTTTAGGTTGTAGGAGCCCCTCCGGAGTCTGTACACCCCCAATGAGTGCGGGTACCCATTGAGAGAGTGATGAGGGCTGGGAGCCCAGGGAGTGATGAGGGCTGGGGGCCCAGTGAGTGATTGTTATCCTAAAAGGTTGTACTTGATTTCCATTTGTTGTTGCACTTAGTTGCTATCTGTCATTGTTGTGAAATCTCTGAAAGATTGTTGATATACGGATTACATGAACATGAACTGTATAAAAATTGATTTGACATTAAACTGCCAGATTTGATAGCATGTCTATTCTTTGCTAGAATTACTAAAAATGAACCATAACTGTGTCGCTCGTTACTATATTCGGTTCCTTATTTATTATTGTTGCTTGTTGAGTTGGTTGTACTTATACTACACCCTGCACTTCGTGTGCAGATCCAGGTGTTCCCGTACATAGCGGGTGTTGATCCTTTTGCGCGGTTGATTTTCAGGAGATTTTGAGGTAGCTACTGTGTTCCGCAGACCTTGTCTCTCCTTCTCTATCTCTTTGTTTACCGTATTTGGTCTCAGACTATTATAGACTATATTTTCCAGACTTGTATTCATAGTAGATGCTCATGTACTCTGTGACACCAGGTTTTGGGGAGTGTTTTTATTGTATTTAAATATTATATTTTCAACCTTAAAGAGAAGTTTTGGTTTATTGAGATTTTCGGCTTGCCTAGTATCGAGATAGGCGCCATCACGACAGGTTGGGATTTTGGGTCGTGACAACCGAAATATTTTAAGGAATTACCAGTTGTCTCCTCGTATTCCCCATGCTCCTTGAACCCAAACAGTGCAAGGAGCCACCCTTCTCAGATGCTCGTGCCTTCTTTCCCAGTTCACTCTTCTTCTTGAATTTCTCGGTGGCCCAATACCTCTGCAGATCCTCCCATAAATCCGGTAGAACCCATGAAGACTTCTTGTTAACCTTTCGAGCGGAACATAAGAAATTAGATAGTCTCTTACGACATTTGTACTCCCAATTTGCACAAATTTCACGGTTATACCGGTCCTCCCAGGCACACTTAGTCTGCAAATAAAGTATGTAGCGTTAGATGAAAATGTTGTTAATATAATGCTTAAATAGATAAGAATTGTATTAAAACCTTAAATTGGTTGAACATTTGTTGCACGAGATCCTCTGGAAAGTCACTTCAAGTCGGATATGGTGCATTATACCACCCGCATAGAATATCAGTGATTATCTTTGTAACCTGATGATTAGGAATGAACCTGCAACATAGCAATTACATTAAATAAACAAGAGTAGCTATTATAATTTAGCAAAAATAAAGAAGTAATACATAAATCTTACCCATTGCCCCCAGGCCTGATGATCATCCTATGATAACGATCATAACGCACTTCATCTGGATCATCATCCTCCGATGAATCTGAAGCGTGCGCAGAATGGGGGAGGGGCATCTCGCTTAATGCTACTATCCTGACGACGAACTTTAGAAATGCTAGGAGACGAACTCCATGGAGAGGGAGACAGGGTCCCCGATGAAGATGGTTGCGATCCACACCCCTGCATCGATCTAGACCCCTACTGCGATCCTGACCACTGTTGCGATCCGACTGGCTAAAATCTAGATGGATGCGATCCAGCTAGAGATGAAGCAAATGGAGCAGATGATGGGCGTACCATATGGCTCTGTGACTGGTGACTCGATGCACCCATGTAACTACTTGTAGGATCATGTGGAGGAAGCGGGGTATAGCCATGTGGTGGAGAATGGTGATAATACTGCTGGGCGGGCGAATGATGGGTAGTATGATGAGTAGATGAATGTGGTGGAATAGATATGTGCCTAGAAGATTGCTGCCGGCCATGTCTTAAAGTGAACGCTTTACCATTTTCCATGCATTAAGGACATGCTAACTTTCCGGCAGTCATCCACCCAGACAACATTCCATACGCCGGAAAATCATTAATGGTCCACATTAAGTTAGCACGCAAGTTAAAATTTTTCTTAGTTGATATATCATATGTCTCAACTCCATCATACCATAACTGTTTAAGCTCATCAATCAGAGGTTGCAAATATACATCAATCAAACTCTTTGGATTGCGGGGACCGGGAATAACACAATTTAAAAATATATATGGATTAGTCATACACATTTCAGGCGGAAGATTATACGGCGTAATAAAGACTAGCCAACATGAATATGGTGTTGCAGAAACAGAAAATGGCGTGAAACTATCAGCACACAAACCCAACCGAACATTCCTCGGTTCACTAAAATAATCCGGATACGTCCTATCAAAATGCTTCCAAGCTTCCCCATCTGAAGGATGACACATAACACCGGGCGACCTTCTATTTTCATAGTGCCATCTCATATGAGTCGCAGAACTCATCGATGCGTACAATCTCTTTAATCTAGGAATAAGAGGTAAGTAATGCATCGACTTCACAGCAGCCTTCTTCCTGTTGGAAAGCCGCTTAAAATGAGGTTTTTCACAAAATTTACAACTTTCTAAATCTGTATCACCCTTATCATACAACATGCAACCATTTTCACAACAATCGATTCTCATAGATGCAAGTCCTAACTTAGAAACCAATCTTTTAGCCTGATAGAAATCTTCAGGTATGTTGAAAGTTGGGTCAACTAGTTCACTCATAAGGCCAATGAAAGAATCCATTCCCGCTTGAGAAATATTGGTATCTGATTTGATACTTAATAATCTAACCGAAATAGATAACTGAGAGTGCATACTCCCTTCCCTTAGTGGACAACTAACGACCTCTAACTGTTCATAAAAATATTTTGCCACTTCGTTACGAGGTTATTCAACGCTTTCATGGGTTTCAAAATCGAAGTGCATCCCAAAAGCATTCGCAACCTTTTCATGGTATCTAGGATGTTGAACGTTATTTCCCACTGACCTACTACTTTCACCAACAACTACGTTATGAAATACACCATCACTACCATCAATCTCTCCATGACTAGTCCACACAAAATAATTATCCATAAACCTTTTTTTATAAAGATAAGCCTTAACATCCTCTGATCCAAAAAAATGCAAATACTTGCACTTCACACAAGGACACCTAATCAACCCTCCAATCCGAAACGGTTCAAGTGACATTGCATGCGTAATAAATTCCTTAACCCCTTCTATAAATTCCTCCCTAAAAAACCGACGATTAGGATAATTCCTATTATACATCCAACTATGATATTCCATCTACATAAAGAACGAATAAATTATATTAATCATAGTTCAAATTAATTTATAGAATTAAGTTACATAATAAACTTTAGTTACAATATAATTAATTTAAATAATTTGAGTTCGTATTAATTTGAAAGTTCATATATATCCCTAAATAAGCTTTTTTTTTAATTCACTTAGACCATTAAAGGGAAATATAATGAAATAAAATAAAATTTGCTAACCCTAGAATTAATCATAATTAAAATTATTTAAATTAAAAGAATTAAACCCTAGCATTAATCATAAATCATAATTAAGCTAATAGAACAAATAATTGAAAGAATTAAACCCTAGCATAATCATAATCAATATAATTGAAAGCTATAAAATTATCTAACCTTAGCATAATAATAATCTTCTAACATAGATAATGCTAGCATAAACATAATCAATAGGAGTAAATCCTAAATCTAATTAATCATTAACTAAACCCTAGTTTATATAATAGAAAAATTAAAATTACTTAAATTAAAAAATATAGATAACTAACCTTGAAAGAGAAGAAATGGGGTTTGATTTTGGGTGCTAAAAGCAGTGGGTGGTGGTGGCGGAGGAAGCAGTGGTGGCAGTCGTTGGCCGAACAGTGGAAGGGGAGGGGAGGGGAGGGAGACGATGACGGGCTTTGATTTTGGGTGAGGAGGGAGACAAGAGTTGATTTTTGGTGTGGTTTTGGGTGGAAATATAACTGGAGAGGAGAAGATGACTAATGGAAGAGAGACAGAGAAAATGGGGAAATGGGGAAAAAGCCCATCCCTGGCAGATCTGAATTAGAAATTTCCGACCGAAATCGGTCGAAAAATTCGGTCGAAAATATTTAGTGACATTTGACCGTTTGTGTGATGACACATAAGGTCATCTTATTCTTTAGAACTTGAATCTGCACTCTTAAGCCATAAAAATCTCATTTTTACCCTTCTCAATTTGCGTACGCAGTCCGGACATGTTTCCGAAAAGCTTTTACGTTAAAAATTGATGAAAATAAGAATTTATGCCTTAAAAGTTAATTTTAGTTGACTTCGGTCAATATTTTTGGTAAATGGGCCCAGATCCATATTTTGACGGTCCCGATGGGTCCGTATCGAATTATGGGACCTGAGCGTATACCCAGAATCGAATTCGGAGGTCCCTAACTCAAGTTATGAATTTTTGATGAAAATTAAAAGTCTGAAAAATTATTTGTTTTTAGGAATTGATTGATATTTGGCATTGTTAGTATCAGTTCCGTATTTTGGTTTCGGATCCCGGTAGAGGTTCATTATGATATTTAAGACATGTCTGTGAAATGTGGTGAGAAAATGAGTTGATTTGACGTGATTCGGACGTCCAGTTGAGAAAATAGAAATTTTAAAGTGTTCTTGAGAATTTCATTTGATTTGCTACTAAATTCATAGTTCTAGGTGTTATATTGGTGATTTAATCGAGCGAGCAAGTCCGTATGATATTTTTAGACTTGTGTGCATGTTTGGTTTGGGCCCCCGAGGGCTTAGAATCCGACCTCAAATTGAGGTCTAAATCCTAAAATTTCCGAAATTCCTAGTTTCTACCCTAACCCCTAATTCTACTATGAAAACTCTAGATTTTAGATTGATAATTCAAGAAATGTAATGGGTAATTGAAAGAAAATGGTTTAGAATCACTTACCAACACTTTGGGGAATAAAATGACTCTTGAAAATCTCCTCTACCCATTTGGTTCTTGAAAGATGTTGAAGAAATGGCCTAAACCTGTGTTTGATTTTTTTTTATGCACTGGGCGACAGTGTGCACCGCGTTCGCGAGGCCACTGTCGCGTTCCCAAAGGGTACTGCTGCCAAGCTTTCGTGTTCGTGATACCCTGCTCGCGTTCGCGATGGTTAATCCCCCATGGCCTTCGCGTTCGCGATGAAGGAACGACCAACCCTCCCCCGGGTGTGCCTAACACTACGCGTTCGCGAGGAGCTGGTCGCGTTCGCGTTCGCGTTCGCGAAGGGTAACACCCCCATCGCTTCGCGTTCGCCACTAAGCCTTCGCATTCACGAAGAAGAAAACTTCAGCTGCCCAGTTTACTCTTCGCGTTCGCGAGAGTACCTTCGCGAACGCGAAGAAGGACCTGCCAGAACATCTATTGTAGCAAAATACCAGATTTTCAAAGTCCAAAACATCTCGTGGCCTACCCGAAACTCACCTGGACGTCTGAATCATGTCAAATCAATTCCGTTTCTCACCAAATTTCACAGACAAATCTTAAATATCATAATGGACCTGTACCAGGCTCCGAAACCAGAATACAGACCTAGCACTAACAAGCCAAACATCAATCAATTCTTAAAAATAATTAATTTTCATCAAAAATTCATAACTTAAGCTAGGGACTTCCGAATTTGATTCTAGGCATACGCCCAGGTCCAATAATTCGACACGGGCCCACCGGGACTGTTAAAATACGAATCTGGGCCCGTTTTCCAAATATGTTGACCGAAGTCAACTAAAATCAACTTTTAGGGCATAAATTCTTATTTTTAACATAAAAGCTTTTCGGAAACATGCCCGGACTATGCACGCAAATCGAGGAGGATAAAATGAGATTTTGAAGGCTTAAGAGTGCATATTCGAGTTCTAAAATATAAGATTACCTTTTGGGTCATCACATCCTCCACCTCTAAAACAACCGTTCATCCTCAAACGGACAGAGAAAAGTACCTGGGCTGGTGAAAAGGTGGGGATATCTACTCTGCATATCAGACTCGGACTCCCAAGTAGCTGCCTCAATAGGCTGACCTCTCCACTGCACTCGAACTGAAGGGTAACTCTTTGATCTCAACTGGCAAACTTGTCAGGCTAGAATTTCCATCGGCCCCTCCTCGTAAGTCAAATCCTTGTCCAACTGGACAGAGCTGAAATCTAACACATCGGACAGATCACCGTGATACTTTCAAAGCATGGACACATGGAATACCGGATGAACAGCTGCTAAACTAGGTGGAAACGCAAGCCTGTAAGCCACTTCTCCCACTCTCTCCAGAATCTCAAAAGGTCTGATATACCTAGGGCTCAACTTTCCCTTCTTTCCGAACCTTATTACACCCTTCATGGGTGATACCCGAAGTAACATTCTCTCTCTGACTATGAATGCAACATCACGAACTCTACGGTCAGCATAACTCTTCTACCTAGACTGAGCTGTGCGAAGTCGATCCTGAATAATCTTGACCTAGTCCAAGCCATCCAGTACTAATCATGTGCCCAACAACCGAGCCTCTCCCGGCTCGAACCACCCAACTGGCGACCGGCACAGCCTACCATATAATGCCTCATAGGGAGCCATCTGAATGCTTGACTGGTAGTTGTTGTTGTAGGCGAACTCTTCAAGGGGAAAGAACTGATCCCACGATCCTCCGAAGTCTATAACACATGCACGGAGCATATCCTCCTAGATCTGGATAGTGCGCTCGGACTTCCCGTCCGTCTGAGGATGGAATGCTATGCTCAACTCAACCCGCGTACCCAACTCACATTGTACTACCCCCCAGAAGTACGAGATGAACTGTGTAGCTCAGTCAGATATAACAGACACGGGCACACCGTGAAGATGGATGATCTCACGAATGTAAATCTTTGCCAACCGCTCCGAGAAATAGGTAACTGCCACACGAATGAAATGCGCTGACCTAGTCAGCCTGTCCACAATGACCCAAACTGCACCGAACTTCCTCTGGGTCAATGGGAGTCCAACAACAAAATCCATAGTGTTACGCTCCTACTTCCACTCAGGAATATCTAACCTCTGAAGTAAACCACCAGGTCTCTGATGCTCACACTTTACCTGCTCGCAATTTAAGCACTGAGCTACATATGCAACTATGTCTTTCTTCATTCGCCTCCACCAATAATGTTGCCTCAAGTCCTGATACATCTTGGCGTGCCCGAATGAATAGAATACCATGAACTGTGGAACTCCTCAAGAATCAACTCACGAAGTTCATCCACATTAGGCACACAAATACGACTCTACATCCTCAAAACTCCGTCATCTCAAACAGTAACCTGCTTGGCACCATCATGCCGCACTATGTCTCTAAGAAAAAGTAAATGAGGATCGTCATCCTATCGATCTCTGATGCGCTCAAACAAAGAAGACCGAGCAACTGTACGAGCTAGAACACAGCTGGGCTCAGAAACATCCAACTTCACAAACTAGTTGGCCAAGGCCTGAACATCCAATGCAAGAGGTCTCTCACCGATTGGAATATATGCAAGGCTACCCATACTGACTGACTTTCTACTCAAAGCATCAGCCACCACATTGGTCTTCCCGGGATGATACAATATGGTGATATCATAGTCTTTCAATAACTCCAACCACCTTCTCTGCCTCAAATTGAGTTCCTTCTGCTTGAACAAATACTGCAAGCTCCGATGATCAGTGAAAACCTCACATGGCATGCCGTAAAGATAGTGCCTCCAAAACTTCAATGCGTGGACAATGTATGTCAGCTCTAGATCATGAACAAGGTAATTCTTCTCGTGAACCTTCAGCTGCCGCGAAGCATATGCAATAACCTTTCCACCATGTATCAATACCGCACCCAGACCAATACGAGATGCGTCACTATACACTGTATAAGATCCTGAACCTGTGGGTAACACCAATACCGGTGCCGTAGTCAAAGCTGTCTTAAGCTTCTGAAAGCTCGCTTCACACTCGTCTGACCACCTGAACGGGGTACCCTTCTAGGTCAATATGATCAATGAGGCTTCTATGGATGAAAACCCATCCACAAATTGACGGTAATATCCCGCCAAACTCAGGAAACTACGGATCTCTATAGCTGATGTGGGTCTAGGCCAGTTCTGAACGGCCTCAATCTTCTTAGGATCCACCTGAATACCCTCTATTGATACAACGTGACCCAATAAAGCAACTGACCTCAACCAAAATTCGCATTTTGAGAACTTAGCATATAACTGGTTGTCTTTCAGAGTCTGAAGAACGATCCGAAGGTGCTGCTCATGCTCCTCTCGACTGTGGGAGTAGATCAAGATATCATCAATAAACACCACCACAAAGGAATCCAAGTAGGGTTTGAACACCCGGTTCATCAAATCCATGAATGTTGCTGGGGCATTTGTCAGCCCAAATGACATCACTAGAAAATCATAATGCCCATACCGTGTCCGAAAAGTTGTCTTAGGAACATCGGATGCCCTAATCCTCAACTGATGGTAGCCAGATCTCAAATCAATCTTTGAAAACACCTTGGCACCCTGAAGATGATCAAATAAATCATCAATCCTCGGCAATGGATGCTTGTTCTTGATGCTAATTTTGTCCAACTGTCGATAATCTATACACATCCTCATCGATCCATCTTTCTTCTTCACAAACAACACAGGTACGCCCCAGGGAGAGACACTAGGTCCAATGAAGCCCTTATCAAGCAAATCTTGCAACTACTCCCTCAATTCTTTCAACTCTGGCGGGGCCATGCGGTATGGTGGAATGGAAATGAGCTGAGTGACCGGAGCCAAATCAATGCAGAAATCAATATCCCTGTCGGGTGGCATCCCCGGCAGGTCTGCAAGAAATACCTCTGGAAACTCACAAATAACCGGTACTGAATCCATAGAAGGAACTTCCCTACTAGAATCGCGGACATAAGCAAAATAAGCTAGATACCTCTTCTCGACCATATGTCGAGCCTTCACATATGAGATAACCCTGCTGGAAAAATGGCAACGATTCCCTCTCCACTCTAATTGAGGCAACCCCTACAAGGCTAAGGTCACCTTCTTGGCGTGACAATCTAATATAGCATGATAAGGTGACATCCAATCCATACCCAGTATGACATCAAAATTAACCATGTCGAGAAGTAGAAGATCTACATGAGTCTCAAGACTCCCAATGGTGACCACATACGAATGATAAACACGATCTACAACAATAGCCTCTCCCACTGGTGTGGACACATACACAGGAGCACTCAAAGAATCACGGGGAAAAACCAAATAGGAAGCAAAATAGGATGACACATAGGAGTAAGTAGATCCCAGATCAAATAGAATCAAAACATCTCCACTACAAACTAAAACAGTACATGTGATAACAGCGTCAGATGACTAAGCCTCAGACCTGGCTGGGAAAGCATAACACCGAGGCTGGGCCCTACCACCCTAAACTACATAAGACGGCCTCTAACTGGCTCGTCTCCACCTCTAACGGCCTGACCTTCACCTCTAACAGTCTGGCCTCTACCTCTGGCTGCCTGACCCCTGCCTCTGTCTAGCTGAGCAGGTGGTGCAGCAACTAGTGCCGGAACCATGGCACGAGAACTCTGATGATGTGAGCTTCCCGTTGCCCGAGGGCAAAATCTAGCAATGTGCCTCGGATCACCACAAGTATAACATAACCTCGGCTGTTGTGACTGTTAACCCTGAAACTGACCTTGTCGACCTGAATAACCACACTAATAACTCTGGAGTGGAGGTGCACTAATAAGAGTTGGTGGTGCACTGTAGGCTAGCTGGTCGGAATAATACATCTGAGGGTCACGACCACCTGAGGCATCGTGGGATGCCTAGAGTGCTGAATGAAATGGCCTAGGAGGATGGCCTCTACCAAAAGTACTCATGCCTCTAGACAAGGCACCGCTGAACTTACCGGAATGAAGTGGTCTCTTGTCAGACCCCTGACCTCCCTGAGTAAGAACCATTTCGACCCATCTGGCGACATTAGCAGCCGCCTGAAAAGAAATCTCACTCCCAGTCTCCTTAGCCATTTGCAATCTAATAGGCTGAGCAAGTTCATCAATAAACCTCCTCACCCCCTCTCTCTCTCTTTCTCGGTGGGAAGCAGAAGAATAGCATGACGGTCCAAATCCACAAAACGGGTCTCATACTGAGTAACAGTTATACTGCCCTGCTGGAGACGCTCAAACTGACGGCGACGCTCTTATCTCAATGTGATAGGCAGAAACTTCTCTATGAAGAGCTGAGAGAACTTGTCCGAAGTAAGAGCAGGCGACCCAGCTGGTCTGGTCAACAAGTAATCTCTCCACCATTTCTTGGAGGAACCAGTCATCTGAAATACAACAAAATCGTCCCCATTGGTCTCCATTATACCCTTGTTTCGTAGGACCTCGTGGCAGCTGTCAAGATACTCCTGGGGATCCTCTAAAGGAGCACCACTGAAGTGAACAGGAAAGAGCTTGATAAACCTGTCCAATCGCCATAAAGCCTCAGAAGACATAGCTGACCCATCTCCGACTTGTACCGCAATAACCGTCTGAACTAATCTGACTGGCTGAGCTATTGGAGCCTGATACTGGGGAGTTATCTGCTCCGGAGCGGGAGTGGTTGGAGTCTGGGCTCCTCCTCCAGCCTAAGAGACTGCTGGTTCCATAGGAAATGCGCCAGTCTGGGCCACACTCTCCATAAGGCCCACCAAACGGACCAAAGTGTCCTGAAGTACTGGGGTAGCAATGAACCCCTACGGAACCTGAGCTGGTCCGGTAGGAACAATCTAGGCTGGAACATCCTCGTCAAGCTCTATCTGAGGCTCCACTGTTGGGGCTGCTGCTCGGGCTCTAGGCTGAGCCCTGCCCCTACCTCGGCCTCTGGAACGGCCTCGACCTCTGCCGCGTAAGAGCTGCCACTGGAGGCTCTGGCTGCTGCTCAGCTGAGGAAGCGGTACGTGTTCTCGCCATCTGTGAGAGAATAAGAGTAGAAGAGTTCAATCAGTACTGGGAAAGAAAAATCGCACGATAGAGAAGAATAGAAGTGAAAATTATTCCTAAATTTCATAGCCGCTAGAAGATAAGCACGAACGTCTCTGTACCGATCCTTCAGACTCTACTAAGCTTGCTCGTGAATCGTGAGACCTAGGCAACCTACTGCTCCGATACCAACTATCACGACCCGAAATTTCCCACCGACAGGACCGTGATGGCGCCTAACATTTCACTTGCTAGGCAAGCCAATGTTAGAGAATCATTAAACCAATTCCTTATTTCCATTCAGTAAAAAATAATAATTAACTAAGATGAAATATAATAAGTGCGAAATATTATAAAACTGTATTAATTACTACCACCCGGATCTGGAGTCACAATTCACGAGCATTCTAGAATTTACTACAAGTAATAGTATGAAAGAAATACAACTGTCTGAATGAAAGAAAATAGTAGGACTTAAAAGATAGACGGGGACTTCAAGGTCTGTGAACGCCGACAGATCTACCTTGAGTCTCCAGACAGCAGACCAATAGCAAAATCTCGATCAACCTGAGCCGGTACCAAAATCTACACAGAAAGTGTAGAGTGCAGTATTAGTACAACCGATCTCATGTACTGCTAAGTGTCGAGCCTAACCTCGGCGAATTAGTGACAAGGCTAGGACAAGACACCCACATATAACCTGAACAGTATAATCATGCTAGTGGCAACAACAGTAAATAAAGAAATAGGCGCAGAAATAATGGAAAGGGGACATACAGTAGGGAAAATACAATATAAAGAGTGAGAATAATGAAAAGACAGAATTAAACCGAAAATCCTTAAACAAATTGAGCAAATAAAACAACAAAGGAAAACTGCACGGCATCACCCTTCATGTTTTTACTCTCAACCTCACCAAATAAATAAATAAATAGAACTGCACGGCATCACCCTTCGTATTTTACACTCCTCCTCACAAATCACAGAATCAATAACAACGGATAGATAGGAGTATCACAAAGAAACCAGTATTTTACCTATAATCAATAGAACAATGGAACCTCAACCTTAAATCAATATTCGAAAGTTACCAAATCTCAGTGAAACCAGATATAAGTCACCTAACATTTCAAATAACACGCTAAGCATGGATAGTAGAATTTAAGGCTACAAAATAGATAAGAATAGAATTTCACTCGCATGCTATGACTCGACAACGATGCATAGATACTTGTCACATCACCTATACATCGTATTTAACAACCAAACACATAGCAAATAAATACATAATACCTATTCGCTCAATCCAACGTTAGACACGACACTTACCTCGCTCTGAAGGCCACTTAATTCTCAATCACAGCTTTTCCTTTGGAATTCACCTCCAAACCATTCGTATCTATTCAAAAATGACTCAATAATATCAAATATTGCTAAAGAAATCAATTATATTGCATAAATTAAATTTCCCAAATTTTCATCCAAAAAATCAAAAAATTAACCATGGGCCCGCTTGGTCAAAATCCGAGGTTCGGACCAAAATTCATTTACCCATTCACCCCCGAGCCCGAATATATAATTGATTTTGGAATTCGACCTTAAATTGAGGTCTAAATCCCCAAATTTTCGAAATTTCTAGTTTCTACCCTAACCCCTAACTCTACCATGAAAACTCTAGATTTTAGATTGATAATTCAAGAAATGTAATGGGTAATTGAAAGAAAATGGTTTAGAATCACTTACCAACACTTTGGGGAAGAAAATGACTCTTGAAAATCGCATCTACCCGTTTGATTCTTGAAAAATATTGAAGAAATGGCTTAAACCTGTGTTTGATTCTATTTTATGCACTGGGCGACAGTGTGCATCGCATTCGCGAGGCCACTGTCGCGTTCGCGAAGGGTACTGGCTGCCAAGCCTTCGCGTTCACGAGACCCTGCTCGCCTTCGTGATGGTTACTCCCCCTGGCCTTCGCATTCGCGAGACACTGCTCGCGTTCGCGATGAAGGAACGACCAACCCTCCCCCAGGTGTGCCTAACACTACGCGTTCGTGAGGAAATGGTCGCGTTCGCGAAGGGTAATGCCCCCATCGCTTCACGTTCGCGACTAAGCCTTCGCATTCGTGAAGAAGAAAACTTCAGCTTCCCAGTTTACTCTCCGCGAACGCGAAGAAGGACCTGCCAGAACACGTGCTACAGCAAAATACCAGATTTTCAAAGTCCAAAACATCCCGTGGCCTACCCGAAACTCACCCGAGCCCTCGGGGATCCAAACCAAAAATGCACAAGTCTAAAAATATCATACGAATTTGCTCGCGCGATCAAATCGCCAAAATAACACCTAAAACTACGAATTTAGCACCAAATCAAATAAAATTCTCCAGAACACTTTAAATTTCATATCTTCTCAACTGGACGTTTGAATCACGTCAAATCAACTCCGTTTCTCACCAAATTTTACAGACAAGTCTTAAATATCATAATGGACCTGTACCGGGCTCCGAAACCAGAATACGGACATGGCACTAACAATGCCAAACATCAATCAATTCTTAAAAATAATTAATTTTCAGATTTTTAATTTTCATCAAAAATTCATAACTTGAGCTAGGGACTTCCGAATTTGATTCTAGGCATACGCCCAGGTCCAATAATTCGACATGGGCCCACCGGGACCGTCAAAATATGGATCTGGGCCCGTTTACCAAAAATGTTGACCGAAGTCAACTAAAATCAACTTTTATGGCATAAATTCTTATTTTCAACATAAAAACTTTCCAGAAACATGCCTGGACTGTGCACGCAAATTGATGAGAGTAAAAATAATATTTTTAAGACTTAAGAGCGCAGATTCTAGTTCTAAAACATAAGAAGACCTTTTAGGTCATCACAATTAGGGCGGTGGAAATTGGAACTTTTGACAACTCATGGACTATCGCATTAGCTTAGGTGCTTCCATGAACCAATACAAGACACCCATTTGTGTGAAAAATGCACCCCTTGTTGAGCTATTGAATTCTAGGGTCATGTCCAGCTACTTAGTCCCATGTGTCCAAAATGGGTTCCTGGCTACAAGAAATGGGACGACACGAATTGAATGTCAAGCTTCAATTTCTCTGCTTATAGCTTCATTCACTATGCAGAAAAAAGAAAACATGGCACTTGTATTGTTAGTCTTTCATGAACATGGTATGGCTTTGTATTTGTTACAAATAAAACATGGCACGTGTTATCTATAATGATTTTATTGTGTTGAGGAGTTTAGTGCAGACATTTATGAGGAGAAGAAGTTAACACTTTTAGTGTGGGTTAAATGGTCTTAGCTCACCCAACCCGTGTAATGTTCAGGGAAACAAACAGTGTACTGTTGGGCGGGTTGGACGGATGATCAGAAAAAAGTCCTTATTGCTGGCACTAGGCCTAAGATTTTCCTGCAGTCTCATGGCATAAGTTTACAAGTCTCTCAAGTGAGAAACAACAATGTATCAAGTAGTACAAAATCAACATTAACATTAGGAGAAAACTACTACAAAAGTGTTAAAAGACTGGATTAGCAAACATTTACAAGCTTTAAAACGAAAGATTCCAAATTGCCAGGGTAATAAAACAGAAAGACTTGTAAGTTGCAACCCCAATTAAAAAAAAAGACTTGTTGGTTGCAACCTGAAGAACGAAATAAGATAACCCCTGATTAGAATCAATCAAGAATTTGCTAAATTCTTTCAAATGTTTCTATGTAAGCAAGCCTCTTTTATCTGTACAGTTGATCGTGTGAACATCATTTGATAGTTCACCCTTTAATATATAGAGCTCTACTTGTAAGCATTCCAATGTATGTTTCACGTAACATTACAAATGAAACGAAGATGGAGAGATTGCTGTCAAGACCTATCTTTAGCTTACAGCGTAGAGCAAAGCAGTTCTTGCAACTCTTCCTTTCGAGTCTTGGACACCCCATATGTATTATGTTTATTTGCCATGGCCCTGAGTTGAACCTTTTGATAAATTCAATATTTATGTTCGCGTAAAAACGCTGAGTTTAGTTCAATCCGCTGATTATATAGTGCATACGCCTGTATAAGCTAGAACATGTAAATACGAAAACCAGGAACAAAGGAAAATGAAAATTACGAAATTTAGTATAAGGTTTGTGCAGTATTGTTTTCATCTTCTTGAGAAATCAATAGTTCCAATCGAGGAATCAACATATCAAAATCATGCTTACGCGTCACCAGGCCGAGTCTAACATAATTATTTTCTACAAAGAATCCGCTGCCTGGACGACCTATGATTTTTGCTTCTTGGAAAAAGACTTGTGTGTAGTTTTTATCTTCTTCCCTCTTACACTTCACCCATGCAATTGACACCATTTTTATGTTAGAACGACAAGCACGTACATACCCACACACATCAGCCTTCACATAGACAGGATATGCCAGATCAATTGGGATCTACCTCAGTAGTTGTACCAAGAGGATTTGCAACTTTGGACCTATCAGACAATTCATGGAACACCTTGCGCGCATCTGTTTTGCTTATGCATTCAGATTTCGCATCATAGATTTGCGGCAAAGGTGAGTTGGTTAAATTGCTCCATTGGGGATGAACATATCATCTGACTTACTGAAGCCCCACGAATTAGCTTCCAAATGACTTTGGTACTCAACCACAGAGGTTACCTGCCGGAGTTTCGCTAATCTCCCTTTCTGTTTAATCGAATTTTCACCTTATCAGCAAAATGTGGCCAATCAATTAATTACTTGTTTCGAAATAACCACCAGTACCATTCCAATTCTTCACCGTCGAGGTAGAATGCTCCGCTTGGAATATCCAAGCCTCTAGATTCTCGCCTCAAAACCGCCATAATTTGGCATCCATAGCCGTGTCTCCAGGTTGAAAAGAGGTCGGAGCCTTTTTTTCCCACAACCTCCAGCAACATTAACGAAATTCAGCGAAAGCCTAGAGTACTTTTTGGTCCTCCATTAGACCTCTGGATAAAAGCACCAATCAAACAACCCAAATAATACACCAAACCAACTGACTGTATTAACTAACTTAACACTAACTAATTACAAAGCAAATGCTAACTATAGTAAAGAAATTGCAACAGAAAACTAACAGCTTGTTTGGATGGTTGTTATGTATAGCTTCATAACGTTTTCATACAGTACTGTATTGTATTATATTGTATTGTACTATATTATTTTGATGTATACAATGTTTGGATTGATTGTATTGTTTTTTATCGTTTCATGATATCATGCAACAACAATATGGAAGAATAAATTTGTAATATTATAAAAAAGAAGTAAGGTACGAGGTAGAATTATTATATAAAAAAGTAGGGTAAATGATAAAATAAGATAGTTTAATAATATGGAAGAGCAAGATGAGAGAAAAAAATAAGGGAACGACGTGACAACACCGTTTGTTGTTATGTAACAATACGATATAATATAATTTAACTAACAATCAAAATAAATATTATATTTAATGTAACAATACGATATCATAACAACCATCCAAATAAGCTATAAGAAGAAAGGTGATGTGATGAGAATTAGACTGATGAATGAGAAAATACACTGAACTTCACAATCATACCATTTGCTAAATGGATCTCGATACCAAATAAACTATCCAACATCTTATTCAGCTCAATAATCCTGACCGACTCAGTCTCTTCACCAACTGTAGCCCATAGGAGTCAGCTTTTGTTAAAACTATCCTTTTTTTTTGGTTAGGCAACTTGAAGTATTATGTCTAGACTAGAAGTGGAGAAAGATTATGTTATTTCTAAACTTGCATGTGTTTAGGTTATCAGCTGAGGGTGTTTGGATCGGCTTTTGAGCTTCTTTTTTTTAAATTTTTTTTTTTAATGTTTGACAAAGTTAAAAAGTGTTTAAAATAAGTTTAAAATTGCTTAAAACAAATCAAAAGCAACAAACTAGACAATCCCAACTTATTATTTTTTGGCTTAAAAACTA
Organism: Nicotiana tomentosiformis; assembly: GCF_000390325.3. Lineage (NCBI taxonomy): Eukaryota > Viridiplantae > Streptophyta > Magnoliopsida > Solanales > Solanaceae > Nicotiana > Nicotiana tomentosiformis. The sequence continues at coordinate 3,255,407 of NC_090813.1, forward strand.
ATTTTGCCGAGAAAACTATTTTTTTAAAGCTAATTCAAAAAGAGATAGTAGTACCTTAAAAACAAGAAAAAAAGAGACATTATTTTAGCAACAAATTTTGTTTTCCACTTATCGACACACCATTTTGTGCTATTCTTATTCTCATATGAGCTTTTTTTTTCTCGTTCTAGAATTCTGCACTTCAAGTTTTTTTTCTCTGCACTTTAAGGACCCGTTTGACTATAGATTTTTTCAAAATAAACTTGGGTTTTATTTGACAAACACATGTTTAGCCATAGATTTTGCCTAGATTTTGGCCAAATTCTAAAACCAGCTCAATAACTGGTTTTGGGCCAAAATATCACTATTATATTTTTTTAAAATTGTCCCAAATTTTTGTATTTTATAAAAGAACCCATCATTTATTATTTTGTAACGATGTTGCTTCGTCTTCTCGATCATCTGATAGTGTATCATGTAGTTCATTATAAAAATGATAATTTTGTATCAAATTTATTTATGTTCAGGACTATGGTTTGTGATAATATAATGAATGTTATTGATAATTGTACTATTGGGTATTCTGTGATAGTTTTTAGAACTTGTAGGTATAAGTCATGTTTCATATTTTTCCAAACCAAACTTCACCCAGAACAGATGTCCAAACATATTTTCATCTTCAAACCAAACTTTACCCAAATCAGATTTTTCAGAATTAATTTAGGAATCTATGGCCAAACGCTAGCTAAGTTGAAGTCCTGTCTTTTCTCTCTATATATGGCAGCATTTGGAAAATCAGTAGAGCTTTGGCTCAAAGCAAATCTCCTAGTAGTAAGTACTCTTTTATTCCTTAACCAACTGGTTTCAAATTCAAGCTTTAGGTATAACGTTTTAACTATCAATGTAGGACTCTTTAAATTTAGCTGAGCCCTAAAGCGGCTAACGGACACCTAGTAATTTTTTTTTAAAAAAAATACATAACATTTGGAGCTGTATGATAATTAACAATAATTAAATTATATACTACTATACAAATATCAAAAGTAATTTATGGGGCCTCATATTTTTTTGGATCCTGAAGCAGAGAGGCCTTAGTTACTTGGAGGTTCAGCATACGTATTAGTTAACTAATCCGCTAACTAATTCACATTTCAGAAATTAAATACTCCCCGTTTTAATTTATGTAAATCTATTTCCTTTTTAGTCCATACTAAAAAGAATGACTCATTTTCATATTTGGAAACAATTTACCTTTATGTAATGATTTATAGCCATACAAAATATATGTGATTCATTATACACCACAATTTCTAAAGTATTTTTTTTTTAAATTTCATACCCAATCAAATAGGTTCACATTAAATTAAAACCGGGAGAGTATTGGTAACATTGTAGCTCAAAGATCTAGATCTAAAATACGGGCTCAGAAGTCACAAATGTTAAAAGTACGTTTTAAAGTTGGAACTGAATCAACAAAAGGAGAGACACATGATATCTTTTATTGTTTATGCAGAGATAATTACTATTCAGTTGTTACGATAGTGTATTCACATATATTTGCATTGTTGTATTCATGAATACAACAACAAAAAACTCCTAAAATCAGAGTAGTCCAGCTGTACGCGCATGTATTTACATGTATTCGCGCCATGTATTCATGAATACAGCAGCAAAAAGTGCCTAAAATAAGGGCAGTCCAGCTGTACGCGCATGTATTCACATGTATTCGTGTCATGTATTCATGAATAAAGTAACGGCAATCCCTTAAAAATATGTATGTTCAGCTGTCTAAGAGAGAGGAAAAACATAAATAGCGTATTTCATGCCTCAATGGTAGTATAAACCATAAAATACTTATTTTGCTATAAAATATAAAAGGTAGCTATAGAAAATAATATTTTAAAATAATTTTAGTTTATAATAAATAGGGTGTATACATTTGCTATATGAGGTAAAATTTTCATTAAAAAATGAACCAAATCGAACCGAATTAATTCAAAACTGAGCGAATCTGCCAAATGTACACCCTAATTCAACCTCCTTGACTAGTGATAAGTTTACATTAAATACTCAATGGCACACGTATCCATCAAATACTGAATCCGCCCGACCTCGAGTATTCCACCAAGTACCTTTCACGCAAATACATGATAACTCTGCCATCAAATACCAGAAAGTGGATCACTTTTTAATTGTGAAATGGGTCTGCATAAAAGTCAAGCAAAGAAGAAAAGTTGCGCTAGCAAAGTACTAATAGCATTCCATGGACTGCTAAAGTAACTGTGATTTAGTTCAGCTATCCAAAGAAGTAAAGAGATAGTAATTTAATGTCCTTCAAAGAATCAGTAGAGCTTGGCCTATAGCAAATATTCTTTGCTTTGAGTTCTTTAACTGATCAAAATGAACGAACAGATTTCTTCACAGTTCTTTTCATCACCAGCTCTTCCTCTTAGTATAGGGATCACGTATTAATATAATAGTAGTAACAATTATTAGTCGGTAATCATTTAATGTTTTATTAATTAACTAATTGGTTCACATTTCAGAATCCAAATTGAGTTGCTCTGTAATTTCTTAAATAGTATTATAGCTCAAAAATCCAGATTGGGATAAATACTATTTGAATTAAATACTATTCATGAATACAGTAGCAAAAAGTACCTAAAATTAGGACAGTCCAGCTGTACGCGCATGTATTCATATGTATTTACGTCATGTATTCATGAATACAGTAACGGCAATCCCTTAAAAATATGTATGTTCAACTGTGTAAGAGAGAGGAAAAACATAAATAGCGTATTTCATGCATCAATGGTAATATAAACCATAAAATACTTATTTTGCTATAAAATATAAAAGGTAGCTATAGAAAATAATATTTTAAAATAACTTTAGTTTATAATAAATAAGGTATATACCTTTGCTATAAGAGGTAAAATTTTCATTAAAAAATGAACCAAATCGAACCGAATTAATTCAAAACTGAGCGAACCTGCCAAATATACACCCTAATTCAACCTCCTTGAATAGTGATAAGTTTACATTAAAAAAAAATGGCACACATATCCATCAAATACTGAATCCGCCCGACCTTGAGTATTCCACGAAGTGCTGTATTACTTTAGTTTATCATCAATCAATTTAATGGGTGTAAGCTATTGATTTAGAGAGATTTTGATTCATAGCATATCGCATACCCAAGGAAATAAAATTAAAAAACTAACTGTATTGAATGAGCAATAATTCCAAGAAACTAAGGCCCCGTTTGTTCATTTTTTAAAAATGTGTTTGTCCATGAAATTTTGCAAGTTTTTGAAAGTGAGTTTTTTAAAAAATCACTTTTTCAAAATTTTCAGAAAAACTTTTTTTCCTACTCGCAAAACTGCAATATTATTTCAAGTGAAATGCATATTCAAACATCGCAGGGAGTAGATGATTAAGCCAGATGGATATACATACATGTACTTATCTTTGTTAGACAATAATTTGAGGTTTTAAATATATTAATTAATGTAATAAATTTTATGTAAAAAAACACTTGCCAAATACTTAATATTTTAATGCATATAATAATATACCCAAAACAATCAATAGCCAGACGTGGGATCGATGTGATAATAATAATGCAAATAAACATATAAAAGGAGAGGAAGTAGAAAAGCATACCTAAAAGAGTTGATCACTGGTTGTTGATTGATGGCGATATACAATAACCTAAAATTTTAGAAATGCACTTTAGTTAAGATTGAAAAGAAAAAAAACAGAGAAGTGGGAAAAACATGCTACTATTAAATTTCAATGACAAACATTAGCAAAATAGTTGAGACCACGAGGAGTATTATATTAAGAGTTGTTGTTTTATTTATAAAAGTTGTTTGCTTTTCTGTTTTTTTAAAGATGAAACCAATTTGCTTACGCAGAACTAAATTGTCTTTCAAAATGGATTCTATTGTAGGAGTGTTCTACGATAGGTAATTTACAATATTTAGACATTTCGGTTCGGTATTTTTGATATTCGATTTCTTTAAATACTATACCAATACCATACCTAATTAAATTCGGTATGATTCGATTTTTCTCCTTTCGCTTTTGGTTTATTCGGTTCGGTAACTTCAGTTTGAATACTAATTAGTGCATAGAGCCATAGACTGTAATATTCCTAACTAAAGTACTTAAAAATACAAAACTAAAAATGTTTGTTGACAAAAGTTTAGTCCAAAACCAGCAAATATAAACTCATAGAGAGAAAATTGTACATAAATGAATAAATTTGATCATTAGAAATATCTTGTTGCTTGTTTCGAGTTAATCGATAAACTTAGAGAATAAATGAAAGTAAAATTTTAAATTTTAAATTTTTTATATTTATGTTATAATTAATAATATGTGTATTGTATTGTATAATATAATATATATTTCGGTACGGTATCGGTATTTCAGTATTTTATTTTAAAATACCAAATACTAATTTCTATTTAAAACTTAAACCAAATACCATACCGAATACCAAAATACTAAATATCAAATATCAAAATTTTCGATTTTAATACGGTGATTCGATATTTACCAAATTATGCACATCCCTATTCTATTGTTTAGTTGAACTCGATGTTCAAATATTTTTGAAAAAAGAGTAATATCAAAATTTTAAAAAAAAAATTTAGTTGAAGGTATAAAAGTCAGGTCAATATTTTGGAGATATTTATAGAGATAGCCTTGTGCAGTACCGTTATCATCATCTTGAGAAATGAATTGTTCCAATCGAGAAATGAGCATATCAAAATCATGTTGACGCGTTACCAGACCGAGCCGAACATAAGTATTATCTGCAAAGAATCCGCTGCCCGGATGACCTCTGATTTTTGCTTCTTCAAAGAAGACGTGTGTGCAGTTTTTATCTTCTTCCCTCTTGCACTTTACCCATGCAAATGCTGCAATCGACACCATTTCTATATTAGAACAACAACCGCGCGCGCACACACCAGCACATGGTGTCATATGCCGAATTTCGCGTAATTCGTATCACAATGTTGTAATTATGCTTGTAATAAAGTAGACCTCTTTGGGGACTGTAGTTGTTGAAAGTCTCCCAAATTGGTACTCTTTCCACACTTTAAATGATTTTAAATTTATCTTTTATCATTAATTAACAATAAAATTGATCATATTAACCTGCTTATTGAAAATATAACAAACAACAACTAGACTCTTTACTTTAATGACAACTTTATAAAAAAAAAGTTAATTCTTTTTTGATATCCGAACAAATCTAATATTGTGGACAACAAAAAAAAAAGTCAAAAAATCACTTAAAATGAACCGGAGGGAGTACTTTTTTTTTTTCTTTTTTTTTGTATTATATTTTTAGTGACGTCGGATGCATCCATAGCAAAGGGCATCTCCGCGGCCACTAAGAATCACAAAGAAAGAAATTTCTGAGATGACACGTTGGTAAGTTAAGTTTTGGGGCCCTAATACAATATACAACATTAATTCAAAAACCTCTTAATTTTAATAATCTTAACCATAATAAGTATCTTAAAAATCTCTGGAAGCGCTTGGTCAAGTAAATTTGATACGGTTCAATTTTGTCATGTAAAAATTTAAAATAATAGTACAGAGGAATCCTTTCATCAGTCACGTGGTAGGTTGTTATAAAAGAGATTAACAGAGCATGGGAGGTAGTGCTAGGTGACAGCAGTAGATAAATAAATAGTGAGAATGAAATCCGCATTACCAATACGGATTGTGACAGTGTTAAAATAGTTTATTATTCTGAATCAGAGATTTTTGGTTCGAATTCTGATACAAAGTTGTTTTTGTTGGAGAATGTTTTAATCCCAATGTGATAATTTCTAACACGAACAAATTTAGTTAGGCTCCAATAATTGAACATCAAACCCAAAAAAAGAAGAAGAGAGAATGACATCCGCACACCATTTGAGTTAGTTTCAAAAAGAATCGCCACCTTTATATATTTAATTTTTTTTTTTAAATTCTGTCTTTTCATTTGTCTTTTAATGAGACTCTCTAATAATACCATATAGTAGGAATTGGCGACATGTCATAAGACCACAAAATTTGAAGAGTACTTTTAATATGTTATGGTACCTATTTAGTTTATATATGTATAAACAGTGTTTATTCCTTTCATACGTTCAATATCCAGTCAATCATCACCAAATAAAATAAAAGAAAGGAGCAGTAGAAAATGACTTCACTAGTAAAGGAATAAGAAGATGAGAAGAAATATAACCTGGAGATGGTTCTCTTGCTCTGTCAAGAAATGTGCAATACTGAGTTGGAATATGTTGAATGCTGAAACGTTTAGAAAAGGAGAAGATGTGACTAATTTTTTCCCAGCGATCTCTCAAGATTTCATGCGCAAAATTGAAGAATTTCTTGCCATCTCCTTCATTAACAACTCTCAGAATAGTTAAAGCTCTCAATAGTGTATCTTTAGATATCTCCATATCAGCCTGATGAATATATTCCTTCATTCGATTATACACATTCACGTCCTTCACAACAGCCCACCTACACAAATGCATGTGGATCAGAGGCGACGAATCTCGGATTTTAATTCTATGGATTCATGACTCGGATTTCAATAACTGAATCCATCACCTCATTTAAGTTATGGTTTCATAGTTCAAATATAACAATTTCAGTGAATTTTACACAAATAAATCAAGGTCCAGACAAAATATTTGTAATACTCATTCCATATTGCTTCTGTTGTATTAGTATAAGATTTCATACAAAAAAGGGCAAAGGGCTAGTGCACGAAACATCCCGCGTTTATGCAGGGTCCGGGGAAGGCCACACCCAAAGAGGGTGTGATGTAGACAACCTACCCTGATTCAAGCACTAGTGGCTGATTCCACGGCTCAAACCCGTGATCTATAGGTCATACAAAAAGCAATTTAGATTAAATGTTGGTATATTACCCGAGTCTGGTTCCAGCATGACCAGTTAGCTTAGACAAGGAGAAAATCATGAGATCATCATCAGCAGGAGCTGGAATTGCTGTGAACTGAGGCCAATAATAGACCCTATCAAAAATGTACTTCACATTTGGGCCGCCTTTCAGAACTGGACCTTCTAAATTCCCTTCGGGATTGCTAGGTGAAGTCACAAACTCAAACACATCTCCACCAATATCAGAGTTGTTCAACAATGATGGATCTCCTATAAATTCATAATGTCGCGTTTGCAAGTAGTCCGTTTGAAGCTTATAGAACTGACAAAACCAAAACCAAAACCAACTTAGTATTCAAAACTCAAGGATAATGTAAAACTTTGTCATAGGGTAATGGAGAAGAAGGTACAAACCGGATAATGAGGAGGTTTCGCGAAAAATTTTGCAGGGTAAGGAGAGGAAGAATAATTCTCCATAGAAAGAGAATGAACTACAGCATTGAGTAGGCGACTAGCGCCTACACCAATAGCGATGTATCTTCCATCTGTAATAGCGTTCTTGGCATTTGAATGTAACTTCCTAATGGTTTTCTCAAGCTCCTGGGAAAGGTGAGAGGTTGGATCAGGAAAGGAATAGGCCATTCTATGCCAACCTGCTATCACTACTGCACTGCTTTCTGCATTTTCCATCCAGAATGGCTCATAGAATAGAGGATCCCAACTACATTAACGAGTTAAAAAGACTTGTTACTAGTGGTAGCGGCAAAAACAGGATTTTAATTAAAGGAATTCAAAATACAAAGAAAGTAAAACACATAAAGCCTACATACTACCCTATCTAAACCCAGAATTCACGTGGTTGTTGTTGTTGTACAAAGAAGTCAAGGACATATACTACATATAAATAAAAGATAATTTTGGCCAACTCGCCTAATATATTTTCCGATAAGAGTGGGTTGCTCTAGTGGTGAGCGCTCTTCACTTCCGACCAAGATGTGGTAAGTTCGAGTCATCCAAGAGCAAAGTAGGGAGTGAGGGAGGGAGCCAAAGGTCTATCGGAAATAATCTCTCTACCCAGAATAAGGGTAAGGTCTACGTATAAACTACCCTCTCTAAACCCCACTAGTGGGATTATACTGGGCTGTTATTGTTGTATTGTTGGCCTAATATATTTTCCAGCAAAGGCGGTTTGGATGAATCTCCTTCGGCACCCTTAGCTCTTCCTATGCTTGTTACAAAGAAACCAAAACAAAAAAAGTAAACGTAATATCATAAACCACAAGGGAGATCAGTATTACCCGAAAGCATTAGCAGAACAGTTGGGAATAAGTAAAGAGCAATCAGGTCCAGTACAACAAGTATAGCATTCACAAGTAGGAATTCCATCTACGATAAGGCTATCAAGATAGGCTTTTCCATGGCCTGAGCATGAAATTGAGGCTACTGCTTCTGCTTCCTCTGCTGCTCTCTGGCTCCAACTCAGCTTCTTCTTCTCCTGCTCTCTGCATTTGCTCTTTGACTCCAACTCTTTCATAAAAAAGAATATATTCATGATTAATAGTATTAAAACCAAGAGATACATGACATAGTTACACCTCTGAATCTTTGCCATAATCTCTGGTCTGGGTTTCCTTTCTTCTTTGAAATGTTTGTGACTGTAGCAAAAGAGTAGTATATTTGTTGGGAAATAGTATCCCACATGGAAATATTAATATCAACGGTAACTAATAAGAATACGGCAAAAGGCATATACCAATGTACTTTCAAAAATGATCTAAGAATATCTTTCGTTATATTATTGGGCTATATATACCTTTTCTGTCATACTTTGGAACAAATATACCCTTATTTTGGATGGAGTGCCACGTGTCAGCACAAGATGAGAACGACTCATTTTATTTTTTTATCCGATCCGTTTTAAAAAATTCACAACCCGACCCGCTTTAAAATTCAATTTTTTTAAAGCATATATTTTGTAAAAACTAGATTTTTTTTTTGTAAAAACTAAAAAAAAAAAGAATTTGCAAAATATATATTTTTAAGTCTTTTCAGTTTTTTTAAAGTATTTTTTTTTTGTAAAAATTGAAAAAAAATATTTTTTTAAAAAACTGAAAAAAAACACTCCAAAAACTTTAGACTACACATGCATTAGTTTTTAAAAAATGAAAATATTTTGCAAAATCTTTTTTTTTTCAATTTTTACAAAAAATGACTTTAAAAAATTGAAAAAACTGAACGTGAAAAATATAATATATGAGTGGAAGAATATAATAGTATTATAATAAGAAATTTTCCACTTGCAAGAGACTACTACACAAAGTCTGGAGAGACTATTACACATTCAAAAATAACAACTCTTTTTATTTTATACAGCTCACATATGATACAATAATACTCAACACTCTTTAACTTTTTCTTGACAGACTGTTTTCTTCACTGTCTGTGAACTGCTACTCTATTATTTTCTTCTCACTCCTTTTTTTGGGGTACTGAAATGAAACAAACAAGGATCTTATTTATAACAGTGAATGTAATGATCCAGAAAAGAAAATATAAAAAAAAAATTAGCTTTTGCTATATGGAAGTATCGAACACAAAAAAGGAAGCCCCACCCCAGAAACACAATGCTGCAAATATTATAGTAAGATTTAGGAAAGTGTATTTCCTAGGAAAAAAACAAAAATAGGAAAGTGTATTTGGTTTTGGTTACATATAAATATGGATCTACGGCCATGATTTGAGATGTACAGATTTAGAAATGTAGTGTAATGATCATTGTGGGCTCCACTCCATTTCTTACAAAATTAATGTGATGCAGTCTTACGGCTGGACTCCATTCCTAAAAGACAAGGGTGTTTGAATTGACTTTTTAAGTTTGTCAAATAAATTTTTAAGTTTTTTTTTTGTTATATCATTGTTTGGTAAAGTTAAAAATTATTTAAAATAAATGAAAAATTGTTTAAAACAAACTAAAAAGGATAAGTTAGGCAACCCAATTTATTGCTTTTTGACATAAAAATTATTTTTTAAAAAAAAATTATTTTTTTCAAGCCAATACAAACTGACCCAACTAATGCCCAGTCACAATCAACGTGTCCCTTTACCAGGTTCATCACCAAGTCTTGTTACGTTTGTGCAAAATCTGTTGCCACCACTCAATCATTATCTTCCCTTTTTTATTTATTTTGATTGGGTGGATCCCACAATATAACGTCAACCACAATTAATCGTTGGATTTACAAACAATAAAAAAAGAAAAAGAAAAAACATTTAAAATGCTAACATAAGAGCCCTCATTTTCGCTTAGAAATTCAATAAAATAATGAGAGGTTACAGTAGAGTAATTAAAAATTTTCTATTGGAGTTGTGAACAATACGAAAATTATCGATTACTCACTTTTACTTTAATGGTTCCTATGATCGAAACTACATTGTTCCTTTACCACCTTTCGGCTTACATGATAAAAAGCACTAATTAAGTTTGGGCCACGATAATCACATGGTATTCAGGACCAAAAATAGATGGGTTCCTACCAATAATTTTATTTCATTTTCTTCTTTAAAACAAAATATCCAACAAGACCCTTTTCTCTCCTCCCCCTTGTTCTTTCCCAATTCATCGACCAAATTTACACCAAAATCAAGGTAATGTCCATCTTTTCTTTTATTTTTCTGTATTACATTACGTTTTTGCACTGGTTTTTGTGATTAAGTTGTGACAAAATGAGAGAATGATTTTGAAGATTTCATTCTTTGTAAATACAATAAAAATGTGTGTTTAGTCACCGTACATACCTAGGATTATATACAAAAGGAATGAATCTAGGGCTACATGCTATATTACCAAATGGCAATGTCCTATTAGCTAGTATAATGTTATACATAAAATAAATACAAGGAATAAAGAAATAATTAAAATACATGATGTAATGTGCTGAGCACTATGAGAATATTCTAGAACAATGTAGTAATGAAAATAAATAATTAAAATACATGGTGTAATGTGCTAAGCACTATAGGAATATTCTAGAACAATATAGTAATTGTACTTTATAATCAGAAAATTCTAGACATTTTTGTGCAAACCTTCACCGTCTCCAACACTCCCCCCCCCCCCCCAAGTTGGAGGGAGAAGGAAACACACCCAACTTGCCCAATAAATCACGATGAAAAGGTCATGTGAGTGGTTTTGTGAAGAGATCTGCCAACTTGGCAGAAGATCGAACAAAAGATAATGAAATTAGCCCAGGTAGATATTGTTCTCGCACAAAATGACAATCGATTTCAACATGCTTCGTCCGTTCATGAAAAACAGAGTTTTTCGCTATGTGAATTGTTGTTTGGCTATCGAAGTGAAGGGTGACTGGAAGAGAAATAGGAATTGACAAATCCTCAAAAAGACGAACCAACCATGTAAGCTCTGCGATCACTCGCCTCATAGATCTGTATTCTGCCTCGGCCGAACTAAATGGGATTGAAGTTTACTTCTTGGATTTTCAAGAGATCGGAGAGGTGCCGAGGGAAATGTAAAAACTACTCACCGACTTCCTCGAGTCCGAGCAGGTTGCCCAATCAGAATCACAAAAGGCTAGGACCTTGAATGATGAGGAAGAAGACATAAAAATCCCAACCCCATGATCTTTGAGCAAATAGCGAAGCACACAGAATACTGCATCTAGGTGTGGCTGTCTTGGGTCCTGCATGTACTGGCTGAGGTACTGGACCGTAAAGGACAAGTCTGGTCGAGTGTGAGTGAGGTAGTTAAGTTTTCCAAGGAGATGATGATACAAGGTGGGATCCTTCACTGGTTCCCCTGTTTGAGTAGACAGACGAGTAGATGAATCAAGTGGAGAATAAACATGTGGCAAATAGAGGGAGTCAAATTCTTGGAGAAGGTCTAAAGTGAATTTACGCTGAGAAAGAATGAGTCAATCTGTTTCTCGGATAACTTCCATCCCTAGAAAAAAATGTAAGTCCCCAAGATTTTTAATTCTGAATTCTTGATTGAGAAATTCTTTCAATGCATGTAATTATGCACTGTCATTTCCTGTCAAGAGTATATCATCCACATAGATAACCACTATAAAAATGAAAGAATTTGACTTTTTAAATAACAGGGAATAGTCGTTTAACGAGTGAGTGAATCCCTTAAAGTTCAAAGCAGCTGTAAGTTTTGCATACCACTGTCGAGATGTTTGTCGTAGCCCATAAAGCGATTTCTTTAACTTGCATGCATGAGTATGTGATGGAGGCACAATCCCAGATGGGAATTTCATGTACACTTCTTCATTTAGGTCTCCATGTAGGAAATCGTTATTCACATCTAGTTGGTATAGACCCCATCCTTTCTTTACTGCAGTGGCCAATATGCATCTGATTGTGATCATTTTCACCACGGGTCAAAAAGTTTCATTGAAATCTATGCCCTCTTTCTGTATGTCTCTTGACTAATCTTGCCTTTAGTCTTTCCACACTACTATCTGAATATTTTTTAACCTTTTAAACCTATTTGCATGGTAAAGCTTTCCTCCCAGGTGGTAATTCAACCACTCCCCAAGTCTTATTAAGTTCAAGAGCCTCAATCTCTTTGTCCATTGTTTCTTTCCACCCTGGGTGATGTGCTGCCTGTAAATAGTTGAGAGGTTCTTGTATATTGGACAGTGTGTTTAGCATGTGTTGATTAGTAGAAGATAGTTCACTGAAAGATATACAAGTGTGTGTAACAGGTGTGAGAAAGTAAGAGTTGCTAACATCTGTGAGTTGGAGTGTATTACATATATAATCCTTGAGATAAGATGGAATTGTGTGTGGTCTGGTAGACTTCCTAATAAGAAAATCCATCATAGGATCAGAATTTAGAGAAGGAAAAGCAGGTAAAGATGCATGTGATTGACTAGATAATACTGGAGAATCTGGAGTGAACTTAGAAGAAGAGCTAGAGGAAATATGTGTGCTAGGATGAATTGAAGAAATATGAGAAGAACATAAATCAATTGATGATTCAGTAGGCTCTTGGGAAACTTCAGTATGAGGTCTGGTAGAAAAGGGTGAAACTTCAGGATTCTGGTTACTTAGACTAACTTTAGCAGTGGGTAAAGAAATATCAGAAGAAGAATTAGACTTAATAGAAGCAAATGGAAAGAATTCTTCATGAAATACAACATCTCTAGAAATGAAAGGCTTTAAATTTTTGAGCTTCAATACTTTGTAACCCTTCTTTCCATGAGGATAACCTAAGAACACACAAGGAGTAGCCCTTGGTTCAAACTTAGTTCTATGATTTGAGAGAGTAGAAGCAAAACACAAACACCCAAAGTATATAAGGTTAGAGTAATTTGGCTTGCTTTTAAAGAGAACTTCATAAGGAGTTTTAAATTTTAAAACACTTGAAGGAAACCTGTTGATCAAATAGGTTGCTGTAAGAAGGAAGTCACCCCGGTATGATATAGGTAGGTGTGATTGGTATAACAAGGCTCTATATGTCTCTAATAAATGCTTGTGCTTTCTCTCCACAACTCCATTTTGTTGTGGTGTGGACACACAAGTGGTTTGATAGATAATACCTTGTGACTGAAAAAATTCTGATTGAATGTTCCCACTTCCCAATTCAAAGGCATTATCTAACCTTATAATTTTGATCTTGCTGTTAAACTGCCTTTCTACCATGGCTAGAAAGCCTTTTAGAATAGTGAATGCATTGGATTTGTTGGTCAGTAGATAAGTCCATGTCCCTCTACTGAAATCATCAGCAATTGTAAGAAAATTCTTAAAACCATCATATGTAGCACCATTGTATGGTCCCCAGGTATTCACATGAATTAATTCAAACACTTTCTTGGTAGAAATATAAATAGAGGGAAAAGGAAGTTTGGATTGCCTTGCCATAGGAAAAATAACACATGGAATGAAAAATTTAGAACAGTTGGATATAGAAACTGATGAAACATTTTTCATATTGGTAAGGGGCATATGGCCTAATCTGTAGTGCCACAACTTTTCCTTTACACTTGAATCAGAAAAACTAAAATACGATTATAAACCATGATTGGAAACAGAATTCCTTCTTGGAATAAAAACTCTTCTAAACTTAGGTGAACTCTTAGACACTACTGATGTATGTCTGGATCTAAGAATGTAGAGGCCTCTTTCCTATTTACCAATCTCCAGTGGGCTCTTAGTTGAAAGGCCTTGCAGAAGAAAACATGAAGAGGGAGTGAATTAAAACATATTGCTTGAGTTGTCTACACAACTTGTGCACAGATAACAGATTATATTTAAAAGGATGGAATGTAAAGAAAATTTCGCAGAATCAGATTAGGCACAAGAGAAACAGTTCCTGAATGAGTGACTTTAACTCTGGAAGAGTTTGGGAGTTTAACCATGAGTGGTTCAGGCAAGATTTTCAAATCTGTGAAAGATTGTTTGTTGAAAGACATATGTTCTGTTGCTCCACTATCCAATATCCAAGAATCATCATTGATTTGAATTAAACAAGCAAAATAGTCAAAGAAATTGGTTATTCCAGTACAACTCACATTTGCTGCAACATCAGAGGTTCCTGCACTGTTTTGTCCCATTTTCACTTGCTGAAGGAGCTGCAGTAGTTAAACCACATTCTCCTTGGTAAGATTATGACCTCATGTTGCATTTTCTGCTCCCTGTTCACTTTCCTCATTTGAAAATAAAACGTTGTTTGCCTGGGCACCTCCCTGAAACCTTTTCTGCTTTGTGAACTTGAAATCTGCTGGAAACCCATGAATCCTATAGCACTTGTCTATGCCATGTCCAGGCTTCTTTCAATAGGAATAAATTCCTGTAATTTTCTTAGATTCAAAACTTGTTTTCTGCATCCCGTTCTCATTAAATTTTCTGAAGTTTCCTGGTTGGTTTGTAACAATGAATGAGGCAGATTCCTCTCAGTATGAAGGGGTAGCATGTATCTCCCTCTGTTTCTCATCTTGAATCACAAGAGAGTATGCATGTCCAATGGAAGGTAAAGGTGATGACAACAAAATGTTGCTCCTTACCCCAATAAATATGTCATTCAGTCCCACTAGGAAGTGCAGTAGTCTCTCATCTTGGTGTGCTTTCAAGCTTTTGACTTTTGCTCCACACTCACAAACACAAGCAGAAAATGTGTTGTGTACATCTAGTTTATCCCATAGGCTCTTCATTTTGGTTAAGTAAGTTGCCGCACTTGAATTTCCTTGCACCACTGAACTTAGCTGCTTTTGTGGTTGGAACAATTTTGCTCCATTTGCTTGACTAAATCTGTCTTCCAGATCACTCCATAAATCATTTGTACTTTGTGAATAGAGAACACTCTCAGCAATCTCTTTGGACAAGGAGTTGAGCAGCCATGAAAGTACCATGTCATTGCATCTAGCCCAAACTTGCTGGATTCTAGAATCAGCCTTAGGGACAACCAGGGTACCATCGATAAATCCCAGCTTGTTCTTTGCAAACAAGGCAATAATGACTGCCCTTCTCCAAACTTCATATCATTTTCCTTCAAAAGCTGAGGACACAAGGTTCATCCCTGGATAGTCAGAATGATGAAGGTAGTAAGGGTGGGTAGAGTCAATCACTCTTGAACCAATGGTAACTGCAGGTGCAGGAGCATTGGTGGTGGTAGTAACAGAAGCTAGAGTATCAACTGACTGTGGTGAAGAACCCATAGCAGACAAGCTTAAGAGAAGAAGGAAAATGAAGAAGGAAAGCTGATTTATGACTTAGAAAGCAGAAAATGATAGCAGAATCAAACCTGCTCTGAAACCATAACAAAATGAGAGAATGATTTTGAAGATTTCCTTGTTTGTATATACAATAAAAATGTGTGTTTAGTCACTGTACATACCTAGGATTATATACAAAATGAATGAATCTAGGGCTACATGCTATATTGTCAAATGAAAATGTCCTATTAGCTAGTATAAAGTTGTACATAAAATAAATACAAGAAAAGAAAGAAATAATTAAAATACATGGTGTAATGTGCTGAGCACTATGTGATAAACAATTAAAATACATGGTGTAATGTGCTGAGCACTATGGGAATATTCGGGAACAATGTAGTAATGGGAATAAACAATTAAAATGCATGGTGTAATGTGCTGCGCACTATAGGAATAATCTACAAGAGGTACGGCGTGGCTCTTGGCCAGATTCACCCTTTATTCTGGAGAATAGTGATTCTCCTTCGATTCTTCGTAAACAAAATCGATGGGTGACCCTTCACCCTGGATCGCCTTATGCGTCTCTACAGTCCCCGACTCTATCAAGGGGGGCTAATCAAGCTTGCTCGTCGGGCTAGTAAGGCCCCTTTCTCGAGTATAGATGAGGCTTGAGACCGAGGTTGGATGGGCCGTTTTGTTCGAATAAAGACTTTAGATTTGATACTTGCCGAGCACATGCCATTTTCCGAGAAATAGAACATGAAACGTAAGTATTACTTTGCCTTAAAAATTTAATCTATTGTTTCTCCTCTTATCTCTTTTTATGGGTGTTTTTGGTGTTGTAGTTGTGGCCCAGATGCCGGATGTGGTTCCTCAACTCAAGGAATGGGTCGAGGACCTTGTGTCACAGAGACCATACTCCAAGCGTGCTTGGATTGAATTATCGAAGGGTCGGTGGGAGGCCCGTAATCATGGTAAGTTTTCTTTTCTAGTTCGATAAGGTTTTGACTTTCTCCTTGTGTTGTCGAATTCTTATCGGCTATATTTGTTTTTATAGGTCTCCCCGAGGACGTTGCTATGAGGCCTCCATCCGAGGGTGAGGATGTGCCTCCCGAGTCCCCTGCTCCGAAGCAAGGCGACGA
Organism: Nicotiana tomentosiformis; assembly: GCF_000390325.3. Classification (NCBI taxonomy): domain Eukaryota; kingdom Viridiplantae; phylum Streptophyta; class Magnoliopsida; order Solanales; family Solanaceae; genus Nicotiana; species Nicotiana tomentosiformis. The sequence goes on from NC_090813.1 coordinate 3,272,124, forward strand.
GAAAAAGAGGAAAAACGCCCCGAGCTCTCTTGACTTGGAGAAGAAAAAAACAAAGAAGGGGCTAACGCATAAAGCTAAGGAATGTACCCGCGCCCTCCCATCGGACTCGATCCGCCGACTGAGGGATGAGTTTGAAGAAGAAGAAGATAACTCTGAGCTAGTGACTCGGGTGCGGATCGCTTTGCCTTGAACTGAGGAGGCTGTTGAGAAGGCATTGGCCGGTACCTGCGAACCGGAATAGGGTGCGGCTGCTTTGCCTCAGGCCAGGGAGGTCGAGATAGAGACCGGGGCCGACACTTCTCGGGTAGAGGGAGGTTCCCCGAGGGACGAGCTTGGGGCGATCGACCTTACCGGGTCCCCTCAGATCACAGACGCCAGGATATGCGAGGCCAGTATGCTAGAAGGTCGTTTTTACGAGGGGCCTCAGGGGGCGACTGATATCCACAACTTCTTGGAAGATGTCACCGGGCTTGGTGACTTACTGGTGCCAAGGAAGGTACCATCGTCGAGTGCCAGTGGGTCTTCATCGAGCCTAAAGCTGGTGGATCGATTCCCGAACCCAAGTGTTAACCCTGACCGCAGGCGGTCGATATTTAACTCTATTTCGGAGGGTGCCCGGGTTTTCTTTGCCCCCCGTGGGGGTTGCTATCTACCTTAGTTGCTTGGTGACCGAAGAGGACCAAGCCATGATGGACGCGGTGGAAGCGCCTTGCCTATTCAATGAGGCCCAACACGCTTTGAATCGGGTAACTTCGAGTGTCACTCCATTATTTATTTTAAATATGAAGTTGTAAATAATCCTAAAACTTTTCTTTACTCTTGCAGGCCTCGGTATTGCACCATGAGGCTTTCCTCCAAATCTGGGAAGAGTTAACCCAGCACGAGGCTGAGGTTCAGGAGCTCACCGAGAAGAGGGATACTTATAAGCTTCTGAGTGAGAAGCTTCAGACCGAGTTAGAAGCATCTCGGAAGGAGCATACCGAGTGGGCCAAATAGGTAAATCGAGTATTTGAAGATAGTGACGACGAACTTGACTCAGTGGCTAAAGATCCGATCCCGTAGGTTCGACAAAGGCTTGAAACAATCGGGCAGCTCCAGGCACAGGTAGACGCGGTACAAACTGAGGCTGAGGAGTTCAAGAAAAACATGGACTTCATAGCCTCGCAAAAGGAAGTTGCCTAAGCACAACTGGCGTCGGCTGACGTTCGGCTTCGGGATACAAAGGAGAAGACCTTGGTGCTGGCCAAGAGGATCGAGGAGCTCCAATCTAAGCTTAACTCGGCTATTTCTAGCCAAGAGATCTTGGCCACGGAGCTCGAGGCAGCCAGATCTGAGGTGGTCGTGGCCAATACCAAGGCCGATGCTAAAGTGGCCCAATTCAAGTTTGACTTTAAGGCTATTCAGGCACATACCAAGAGCATGGTGGATCATACAAGGTGGGAAGCTCGGAGGGAAGCCCTTGAGGGAGTCCATGCTCAGGGTTTTGAAATTCTGGCGGAAATCGAGAATGCCAAGGTAGAAGAAGCTAGGGCTCGGAAGTTGGCTTTTCCCGAGGAAGGCCCCGAGAGCTTAACTGAATCTGAATGTGGGGAAGACCCCGAGGATGAAGACGCTGCCCCCGATGAGGACCAAGCAACCTAGGCCACTTAGGCCTTTGGATGTTTTTATTTTTGCTTTTTGCATCTTTTTGAAGCCGCTTTGGCCATTGTACATTTCTATATCGGGCCATTCTGGCCTTTGTAAAAAGATTATATATACAAGGCTTTCTTTACCCTTTGGCTTTCAAATTTTTCCTTTACTTTATTACTTGTATTCATAAGGGTCGAAACACCTTAACATAAAGTAATTTTGGTTGTGTTCGAAAGTTCAAACAACCCTTGCCTTTGCCCTACTTTATTTTAAGGCGTCTTGGGGGTTCGGTGTTACCGGAACCTTTTCCCTAAGTAGGTAGTCGAGATTGTAGTTTGCCGAGGGTAGCCTTTAGAACCGATTGTGAAAAATTTTCTTTTTCGAAGGCATAGTTTTTGTTAAGGGTTTTGGACGTCTCCAAGCCGTGTTAATTTGGCCGTAGCCTTTTAGTTCGGGAGCTGCCCATTGGACTTGTTTTCCCGAGAAATCCAGGCTTGCCCAATATAACAGTCCCCAAGTGGAGTGGCCGTGGCCTTTAAAAATTGAGGAGTTGCCTAATAGGTCTTATGCCCTCGAGGCCTAGTGACTTGGAAGGAAACTCTTTAAGGGATGTAAAGAGGAAAATTTTTAAAACATAAGATGATTTCAAGGAAAGTACTTCTCTTTATTCTTGTGCAAAGCAGTCATACATGCGTACATGTTTTATGCCAGGGCTCGAGTAATCTATGTGGGCACGGTTCGTTTGACCGTTTGGCCATTCCAATAAATCCTACCTATCGAGACCCTTCCTTTACGAAGTAATTTCCTCGCTAAAGTTGATATCCGAAGGTAATGCATATCCAAGGGTAGTACCCCCTAGTATTCAAGGTTGATTGTAGAGGGACCTCAGATATTGTTGAATTGATCTTCGATACCGATTCATGATCGGACTTAATTCTAAGTTAGCACGATCCACTGTTGCCTCGTTAAAGACCTTGCCGAAAAACCCATTTGGGACAAAATGGTCTAAGAAAAAAAGAGTGCAACGCGTGTTTTCAGACATAAAAACTTCATGTCGCTTCTTGTTGATTACCTACAAGTGTTAGTCCGAAATAAAAAGGAAATGAAATGGGGTCGTACCTTAGCAGTAATATCGTTTTAGGTGTGATATATTCCAATTTCTCGGTAGTTGTTCTCCGTTCATCATTCCGAGCTCATAGGATCCTTTTCCGGTGACCTCGAGAATCTGGTACGGTCCTTCCCAGTTCGGATCTAATTTTTTTTCGTTCGGATTTCAGATGTTTAGGGTGACTTTCCTTAGCACTAATTCCCCGACATTAAAGTATCGAAGGTTTGCCCTTCGATTGTAATATCTCTCGATCCATTATTTTTGGACAGCCAATCGAACAAGGGCGGCCTCATGCCTTTCATCCAATAGTTCCAAACTCGTATTCATGGTCTCGTCATTTGACTCTTTTGTTGCATATCAGTATCTGATACTTGGTTCCCCGATTTCGACCGGTATTAAATCTTCGACGCCATAAACCAATGAAAACGGAGTAGCCCTGGTACTGGATTTTGCAGTCGTGTGGTATGCCCAAAGGACTTCGGGTAGGATCTCCTTCCATTTCTCTTAGGCACCGGTTAACCTCTTCTTAAGGTTTTGGATTTTGGTTTTGTTGGTTGATTCGTCTTGCCCGTTCCCGCTAGGGTGATAAGGTGTCGATAATATTCTTTTGATCTTATGATCTTCGAGAAACTTGGTCACTTTTCTCCCAATAAACTGTTTCCCGTTGTCACACATAATTTAGGATAGTATCCCGAACCGACATATGATGTAGTCCCAAATGAAGTCGATGACTTCCTTCTCCCTAACCTTATCGTATGCCTGTGCTTCAACCCACTTAGAAAAATAGTCTGTCATAAATAAGATAAATTGAGCCTTACTTGGTGCCCATGGAAGAGGGCCAACGATGTCCATTTCCCTCTTCATGAACGGCCATGGTGACCAGACGGAATGCAGCAGTTACCCGGGTTGGTGAATCATTGGAGCATATCTTTGGCATTTGTCACATTTTTGAACAAACTCCTTCACATCTTTTTCTACGGCGATCTAGTAATAGCCGGCTCTGATTACCTTTTGAACCAATGATTCGGCGCCTGAATATTTCCGCAAGTGCCCTCGTGAACTTCCATCAGAACATACTCGGTATCTCCCGGTCCTAGACATATTGCTAGTGGGCCATCGAACATTCTTTTGAACAATGTTCCATCTTCGGACAAGGTGAATCAGGTTGCCTTTGCGCGCAGGGCCCTCGATTATTTTGGATCTGAGGGAAGTTTCCCGGTCTTCAAATATTCTATGTATTTATTTCTCCAATCCCAGGATAGGCTTGTGGAGTACATCTCGGCGTGACCTTCTTCGACTACTGACCTCGTGAGTTGCACAACGGCCCCTGAGTCGAGCTCGTCGTCCTCGACCGACGACCCTAAGTTTGCGAGGGCATCGACCTCGCTATTTTGATATCGAGGCACGTGCTGCAAATTCCATTCTTTAAACCAATGTAATGTTACTTGTAACTTATCTAGGTACCTTTGCATTTGTTCTTCTCTGACTTCCAACGTTCCGTTAACCTGATTCACCATAAGGAGGGAGCCGCACTTAGCTTAGATCACCTCTGCCCCCAAGCTTTTAGCTAGCTCGAGACCTTCAATCATGGCCTCATATTCGTCCTCGTTAGTCAACTTCATAGTTCAAATGGATTGTCTAACCACGTTGCCCATGGGTGGCTTCAGTACGATGCCAAGTCCGGAACCCTTTGCGTTCGATGCACTATCCGTAAAGAGGGTCCAGATTCCCGAGGATGTTCTTGAGTTTGCCAACAACTCTCTTTCGACCTTAGGTATTAGGGCCGACGTGAAGTCGGCCACGCTATTTGCCAAGATTTGAGACTTATTGGCTGTTCGGGGTCGATATTCGATATCGTACCCACTAATTTCCATGGTCCATTTGGCCAATCGTCCTGAGAGTTTGGATTTATGCATTATATTTCGCAATGGGTAAGTTGTCATAACACATATATGGTGGTATTGAATGTGCGGTTTCAGTTTCCTAGAGGCGCTTAACAAAGCGAGCGCCAATTTTTCTAGGTGGGGATATCTTGTTTCAGACTCACCCAAGGTTCGACTAACATAATAAATCGGAAATTTCATACCTTGTTCTTCCCGAACTAGAACTCCACTTACCGCTATCTCCAATACTGCCAAATATAAGTACAGTTGTTCATCTACCCTCGGCGTGTGAAGTAATGGCGGGCTTGACAAGTATCGCTTAAGTTCTTCCAGGGCCCGTTGACATTCCAGAGTCTATGTAAAGTTATTTGTCTTCTTCAGCAACGAGAAAAATTGATGACTCTTATCGGAAGACCTCGAGATGAATCGCCCAAGGGCGGCTATGCGCGTGGTTAGCCTCTACACGGCCTTCACGTTGTCTACTACCATGATATCCTCGATAGCTTTAATCTTGTCGGGGTTGATCTCGATTCCTCGGTTGGATATCATGAATCCAAGAAATTTACCTGACCCCACTCTGAACGTGCATTTTTCTGGATTCAATTTCATGTTGTACTTCCTCAATATACTGAAGGTTTCCTGTAAATACTTCAAATGGTCATTTGCCCGCAGATACTTAACTAACATGTCATCAATGTAAACTTCCATAGATTTCCCTATTTGTTCTTCGAACATCCAGTTTACTAGGCATTGGTAAGTGGCACCAACATTTTTCAATCGAAATGTCATTACGTTATAGCAGTATGTACCATACTTAGTGATGAAGGAGTTCTTTTCCTGATCATCCGGGTTCATTTGTATTTGGTTGTACCCGGAATAGGCATCGAGAAAAATGAGGATCTCGTGGCCGGCCGTGGCATCGATCATGTGATCGATGTTAGGCAAAGGAAAAGAGTCCTTGGGGCATGCCTTATTTAAATCTTTGTAATCCACACACATTCTTAGTTTGTTCCCTTTCTTAGGGACTGCTACAGTGTTTTCTAGCCATATGGGGTATTTGACTTCCCGGATGGAGCCTATCTTAAGGAGCTTAGTTACCTCGTCTTTGATGAAGGCATGCTTGATCTCGGACTGGGGTCTCCTTTTCTGCTTCACCGGATGGAATTTCGAGTCCAAGCTCAGTTTATGAGTAGTGATCTCTGGTGGGATTCCTGTCATGTCGAGATGGGACCAAGCAAAACAATCCCGTACCTAGGTATACCTTTCGATCGGGTAGATGCTCGATCAGTATGACCTGCTCCAGCTCTTCGACCATTGATGTGGTAGCGTCGGAATCATCGGGAACTATGAAGGATCGAGGAACCCCATAATCATCGCCTTCGTCAGTCTCCTGCTTATCTAGTTGGGTCGAGGTCGACGTCTGTGATTGCTATTTGGCTTTCTGTTTTGCTTTCGAATCTGACTCCTTTGTCAATGAGAGTGTCGATATTGGAATCACTTCATCGACGACAAACATTCCTTCGCGGCGGGATGCTCTCTATAGATTGTTTTAATCCCTTATGGTGTTGAGAATTTTAGCACCCGGTGAAGGGTCGAGGGCACATCCCTCATGTTGTGGATCCACGGTCTTTCGAACAGGGCGTTATATCTCATGCCCCCTTCGATCACATAAAACTTAGTCTCTTGGATGGTCCCCATTGTGTTCACTGGTAATGTTATTTCTTCCTTAGTAGTTTCACATGCCATGTTGAATCTGTTTAGCACTCGAGCCACGGGCACGACTTTGTCCTGTAGGCCGAGTTGTTCTACGGCCCTCAATCGAATGATGTTGGCTGAACTACCTGGATCAATTAGCACACCTTTAACTCGAGTTTTATTCATCAGTACAAATATTACCAATGCATCATTATGGGGTTGTAAGATTCATTCTACATCTTCGTCGTTGAAAGATAAGGTTCATTCTGGTATATATTCCCGAGTTCATTTCTCCCTCGTGATTGACACCTTGGTGCATTTTAACATCGGACTTTGGGTAACATCAAACCCTCCAAGTGCCTATCGCTGAATAACCTGGCTACTTCTTCTCTCAACTGTCGACAATCTTCCGCTCTATGGCTGTGAGTGCCATGATATTTGCACATTTGGTTGGGATTTCTCTAGGTTGGATCAGTTTGTAAAGGTCGAGGCCATTTGGTATCTTTGATGCATCCGATAGCTGATATGATGAAGGTTGCGTCAACATTAAAGTTATATTCTGATAATTGTGGTGCGTCTTTAGGTCCGATAGGCCTGTCGAAGTCGTTCTTACTCATAAGACCTCGAGAGCTCTGACCTTGATCACTTCTCCTTTCATTTCGTACAGGATTTCGCCTAGATCGGCTGCTCCTACAATCTCTATTATACGGTTGGTACCGATCTCTGTTCAACCTCGGTTCTCGATCAATGTCCCTCTTGATTCTATCAAAGGGCCTGATAGGATAAACGGACCCGGAAGGAACCCCAAGCTGGTCATCTTCGACCCTGATCTTTGATTGATACCGATTGTGCACATCGGCCCAAGTAACATCCAGGTATTCTATCAAATTCTTCTTCAACTGTTGTGAATCCACTAAACTTCGAACATTGAGTCCATGGGTGAAAGCTTGAACATCCCAATCATCGGCGATCGGTGGCAGATCCATTTGTTCCATTTGGAATCGATACACGAATTCTCTAAGCATTTCGTTGTCCTTCTGCCTTACCTTGAAAAGGTCCGACTTCCTAGTTTCGACCTTGATGGCCCCATCATGTGCCTTTCCAAACAAATCTGCAAGCATGACAAACGAATCAATAGAGTTAGGTGATAAATTATCGTACCATATCATAGCTCACTTTGACATACTTTCCCCAAATTTCTTTAGCAAGACAGAATCGATCTCGTCATCCTCTATATCATTCCCTTTGATAGCACATATGTAATAGGTGACATGCTCATTTGGGTCGGTCGTTCCATTATATTTAGGAATATTGGGCATGCGGAACTTCTTGGGAATCGATTTGGGAGCCGCACTCAAGGGGGGAGGGTTTTTGCATGAAACTTTTGGAATCCAGACCCTTCAATATTGGTAGTGCCCCCGGGATTTGATCGACCCTAGAGTTGTAAGTTTTCACCTTCTTGTTGTTTGCCTCGATCTTCTTTTCCCTCGACTTGTCACGACCCCAAATTCCCTCCGTAGGAGGTCGTGATGGCACCTAGTCTCTAAGACTAGGTAAGCCTATCAATGCGGAATAATCATAAATATCTGAAATAAATAAACTACAATTCAAATAATTACAACTCCCAAAACCCGGTAGAAATAAGTCACAAGCTTCTAAAATTTATTCTCAATATTTCTATGTATCAAGGTATAAAGAAAAATAAGGAAGCAACATAAAATGATAGAAGGGGACTCCGGAGTCTGCGGACGCTGGTAGATATACCTCGAAGTCTCCGTGCGCAGGTAGTTTCACTGATGTCTAAACTGGTAAGATGTATCTGGATATGCACAAAAAGATGTGCAGAAGCGTAGTATGAGTACACCACAGCGGTACCCAGTAAGTGTCAAGCCTAACCTCAATAGAGTAGTGACGAGGTCAGGTCAGGCCCTACTGGAAAATAGATAATGACATGGAAACAAAAATATTTAAATAATTTAATAAGATAAAAATGACTGCGGAAATGAATCAAATAGTATGTCACATTTAATGACACCAATTAATTGCAAATAATATCTCGTAAAATCAAAACAGAATTTCCTTTCAGCTTTATGAAAATCACAACATATAATCGAAGGCAACAATGACCATAAATCAATATCAACAAGGGCACTACCGAGGTACCACCTCGTAGTCCCAAATCATAAATAAATTCACAATATCTCATTTCCTTATATCACCGCGGGAGCCTTCAAAATTTATTTTAAAAAATATTTTTTCCCGAAATAGCATCCCGCGTTTTAGCCTCCCTTATCATACCGCATGACTTCTAGTAGTCACCCCTACTAGTCACTCGTATCAAGCCACCCTTATCTCACCGCATGCGTTTGAATCCCCAGACCTTATACCACCGCATGCATATCAATATCACAATATATCACAATTTGCACCCCAAGTGCATAATATTTCAATTTTCCAAAAATAAATCAACAACAATATTTTTTTCAATAATAAAGAGCTCACGGCTCATGCTAAAATAATTCAAAAATAATATTTTTCCACAATAAAGAGCTCACGGCTCCATCACAAATGTGTACCAAAAATCTTGCGAAAATAATCAGGAATAAAATAATTCAGGAAAATAATATTTCATATTAATAATACTTAATTTAAAGAAAAATCAACCTTCAAATAATGCACAGTATAAAAGAAACTAAGTTTCAATCAAACAGGTAAAACAATTAGCAGGAAAATGTCAAGCAAATTTAAGGTATACAAATCAAATCATTAATGGAGAATGTAACAAGATTTAATAATTTAATTAATATGTAACAGTGATCTTCATAATTTGAACACATAATCCTTCACATTTAGTCTGTGTACACACTCGTCACCTCGTGTACATGACTTTCATCATATTACAATTAATACCAATCCTAGGAAAATTTTCCCCACACAAGGTTAGACAAGTCACTTATTTCGACTTGCTCCAATTTAACCAAGTATTATGCTTTTTCCTCAATTTTTTTGACTCCGATCGACTCGTATCTAGTCATAAGTAATTCGATACAGTCAACAAAAATTATAGGAATCAATTTCATAAGAAAATACTACATTTTTCAATAAAATCCGAAATTAGCTCAATATTTGCCCGTGGGGCCCACATCTCGAAATCCGGCGAAACTTATAAAATCCGATAACCCATTCAATTACGAGTCCAACCATACCAGTTTCACTCCAATCAGACTCCGGATCAACACCGAAATCTCAAAAATTCATTTGTATGAGATTTCTAAAATTTTCCAAATTTCAATCTCAAAACACTAATTAAATGGTGAAAATAATGATATATTTGTGTATATAGACCAAATCCGAGTTGGAATCAGTTACCCCAAATGTCTTTCCTTGAAAATCTGTCAAAAGTCGCCTCTGTTCAAGCTCAAGTTTGTCAAAAATGGCAAATGTTGAATGCCACTGTTTTTATAACTTACAGATCTGTCCAGTTCGATCTGTCAGGGACCTCGATTTTGTCAGGGAGCTCTATCTGTCAGGGACCTCGATTTTGTCAGGGACCTCGATTTTTCAAGGACCTCGATTTTGTCAGGGATCTCGATTTGTCGGGGACCTCGATTTTTTTAGGGACCTCGATTTGTGAGGGACCTTGATTTGTCAGGGACCTCGATTTGTCAAGGACCTCGATTTTGTCAGGGACCTCGATTGTCAGGGACCTCGATTTTATCAGGGAGCTCGATTTGTCAGGGACCTCGATTTTGTCATGGAGCTCGATTTTGTCACGGAGCTTGATTTTGTCAAGGAGCTCGATTTTGACAGGGAGCTCGATTTTGTCAGGGAGCTCGATTTTGTCAGGGAGCTCGATTTTGACAGGCAGCCCGATTTTGACAGCATTTCCAGCAGAAAAATTGCAGCAACTAATTCCTACTTTTGATCCGTTAACCATCCGAAACTCACCCGAGGCCCTCGGGACCTCAACCCAAAACACCAACAAGTCCTAAAACATCATACAAACTTATTTGAAACCTCAAATCACATCAAATAACGTTAAAATCACGAATCATGCTCCAATTCAAACTTAATGAAACTTAGAATTTCCAACTTCTACATTCGATGTCGAAACCTATCAAATCTAGTCCGATTGACCTTAAATTTTGCACCCAAGTCATAAATGACATAACGGAGCTGTAAAACTTTTCAGAACTGGATTCCGAACCCGATATCAAAAAGTCAACTCCCCGGTCAAACTTTCAAACTTTAAATTCCTATTTTAGTCATTTCAAGCCTAATTTCACTACGGACTTCCAAATAAAATTCCGATCACGCTCCTAAGTCCAAAATCACTATACGGAGCTGTTGGAATTATCAAAATTCTATTCCGGGGTCATTTGCACATAATTTGACATCCGGTCACTATTTGAACTCAAACTTTAAATTTTTCATCAAAATTTCATATCTCGGGCTAGGGACCTCGGAATTTGGTTCCGGGTATACGCCCAAGTCCCAATTCACGATACGGACCTACCGGAACTGTCAAAATACTGATCCGGGTCCGTTTGCTCAAAATATTGACCAAAGTCAACTCAGTTATGTTTTAAACATCTAATTCACATTTTAATCCATTTTTCACCTGAAAACTTTCCGAAAATTTTTTTCATGGACTGCACACGCAAGTCGAGTAATGGTAAATAGTGCTTAGATCACATAATTAATCATTAAATTTAAAGATGATATTTTGGGTCATCACACAACTCAATTCGTTTTGTTAGTTCTTCGAGCATATTCATGATTGCAGGATCGGCCCCCCATTCCTTCTCATTCGATTTCGATTTCCTTGATACTGATTCGACCCTGTGGACAACTTCGTGGGACATCTCGGGCTCGATCCTGCTCGGTGGGTGATTCTGGTTTTGGAGCTAGGCTATCAGTGCTTGTTGAGCCTGCAACATTTCGAAGATCACCCGCAGGCTGATCCCGCCCTCTTTGCCGTCATGTGTGCTTTGAGCGGCTGATCGAACGTCTCTACGGATGCTACTCTTGGGATCGACGGCCAAATTTTCATTGATGGCTATATGCGAGCTGACGTCGATTGGATCTACAGTCGGAACTCCATCGTGGCCAACTGGAGGTACGTCGTTCCCTGGTGTTATGTTTTCATTTTCGTCGTGGTGATCGAAATCATTATCCAAGTGTAGGGGTGCTGACTGAGAGTTCGACATTTTGATCCTAGAATCAAAGATACTCCAAAGAACAAGTGTAAAATAGTGTATGTTATGAAAGTTTGTACCATATAATCACTATTATCCTTAGCCCTGCGGTGGGCGCCAAACAATTTTCCCTAAAAATTGGATAACAAATGAATTTATATTCGATTTTAAGGATACGTGATATAACTTGATACAAATTAAAGAAACATATTAGAATTGAAATTGACTATAAAATAATAAATGCAAATCAAGCAGCCTTACGCCAAATTGTTTACCTAATCGAACAGTCTTGGCCCTCGAGTTCGATCACTCTTGAACCACGAGATGTCTCAACTGATGTATGAATAGAATAACAAGATGATAAAAGCTAGAAAATGACAGTATATTGCTTTATGTTGCGTAATGTGTTCTGCCTTACAAATGATCAGACCCTCTTTATATATTAGGGGAGTCATATTCTTGATACAATTCTATACAAGGTAAAAACTCTCATGATTTGCTAATCAATCGGCCTATCCTTGATACGTGCCAAAATATTTGCCATGATATACAACCGATCACGGATATTTCGTCTTTCTGTTATTCGGCCCGGCAAATTTTCCTCGATCTCGTCTAATCTTGATTTTGTTCGATGACATGGTCTCGAGCTTAACGATATAACTTCGCACCTCGGTTCGATATAATTCGATATCGAACTTTAACCTCCCATATTTTATTCTGGATTAGTCACACAAGAGGCGAATCCGATTTTGACTGTATACACATATATACGAGGAAAAGAAGTAAAAAAGAAAGGAGGGTTTGGTAGACACTTATAGAGCGGTTTAAATGAGCTTACAACTTAATCCTCCACTAATTACAAAACAAATGATAATATTTTACCTGTCTTCAAGATCTTACATGTCGAAACTCGAAACCATATGTAGGTAAACCGTAACACAATGGATGTAACTTAGGCAGCCAGTCCCTAAAGAAAGTGCACACTTGCTTTAGGTCCCAAATATTTAAGGTCCAAAATTACTATTTCTCTATATATAACAGTATATTATTTAGAGAAAATCTCACTTTATACCTATTAAGCCCAAACTATTTACCTTTAAATACTCAGGCCCAAACGATTTACTGTTCCTACCCATATGACCCAGACAATTTACGCGACCCACCTATTAGCGGATTCTCATACCCGACCCAAGCTATTTCACCCAGCAGCCCACGCAATTAGTGGATCCCATACCTACCATCTTTAATGCCTCATTTATTTTGTCTTCATCCTTTAACGCTACAGACAGTTTCCAAGTCTCCATAGCCAAACCATGAGAGCCCATATTTCATCCGTATTCGAGTTTTTAATTTTTTCTTTAGATTCCGTTCTATCTCTTCGTCTAATAGTAATTTTTGAGTGAAAGTTTTGCTTGTGAAAGTATATTTTAGTGAAAGTGGGTTTTCAAAATCATAGAATTTTTGTGTTTTTCTTTGTACTTTTGTGAATCAATGTCTATGAGTTGTTATTTTTACTATAGGTCGGAAGCATTGTGCGCGTAGATGGTGGCGTCGTGGACAACATCATTCTTCAACCCAAGTAGTTGTTGAATCTGTTGCCTCAGTCATGACTGGTCCTAGTTTTTCATTATTTTCTGATTCTCCGTCTGTGTTTAGTCTTAACCTTAGCAGTAGTCGTGTTGAAAACACAACTGAAAATTTAGAATTAGAGGATGGAAAAGGCAACAATATTGATGCTTCGTCAGTCGATGAAACTCCCTACTAGTCTTTACCCGACACAAATTCCGAACTAGTCATAGTAGGTGATGTTGTGAATGATAAGGGAAAAGGTAAAGTTGTTGAGGATTCTGAGTTAGGGGGAAGTCGGCGATTCGTGCTTGAAACAAAGACTCAACCAGTAGTTGTTGATTGTAGCAATGATTCTTAGTTAAAGAAGAAAAAATTAGTGTCGCACCCAAGAAGGTAATTTTCTTAAAATTAGGATTTGTGCTTTTGAATGTATAGTACATTGTTATTTTTTGATTTCCTGGTATGCTTTTATATTATATTATAGTTATAGTCAGTTGTGTTATTTTTAAGTGAATTCTATTTCTGAAATAATTTATATGATCATGTTTTGCATTGTTGAGATTCCCTTGTGCCTATAGACATAGTGTATGTGTGTTATGTAATAGTTTTTATAGTTATAGAAAGTTGTTGGAACAACCCCGTACAACTATATACCCTGTTAGTATAGCTATATACTATATTGGTATATTGGTATCATATGCTTTCGGATCCTTTTTTGGTTGTCTTGGCTATTTGTTTTTCCTTTAATAGTAGTAGTATCGTACAATATCTTCAAAATACTTTATAGATGCATACCTTTTTTTCTTTTTCGCTTTATGCATATCTGTTATGTAATAGTAGTATAGTCATTTATAGTTGTCGGGAATTAGCCAGTAGAATTGTATACCCTGTTGGTTTAGTTATATGCTGTGTTGGTATCGTATGGTAGTTATAAAATTTTTGATTGTTTTGGTTGTAACATTTTTTATTTCCTGGTATGCTTTTGTATTATATTATAGTTATAGTCAGTTATGTTATTTTTAAGTGAATTCTATTCCTGAAATAATTTATATGATCATGTTTTACATTGTTGAGATTCCCTTGTGCCTATAGACATAGTGTATGTGTGTTACGTAATATTTTTTTTTTATAGTTATAGGAAGTTGTTGGAACAATCCAGTACAACTATATACCATGTTAGTATAACTATATACTATATTGGTATATTGGTATCATATGCTTTTGGATCCTTTTTGGCTGTCTTGGCTATTTGTTTTTCCTTTAATAATAATAGTATCGTACAATATCTTAAAAATACTTCATGGCTGCATACCTTTTTGCTTTTTCTCTTTTTGCCTATCTGTTATGTAATAGTAGTATAATCATTTTTAGTTGCCGGGAATTAGCCAGTAGAACTGTATAACCTGTTGGTATAGTTATATGACGTGTTGGTATCGTATGGTAGTTGTAATATTTTTGTTTGTTTTTGTTGCATTTTTAAGTGAATTTTATTTCTGAAATTATTTATATGAACATCTTTTGCAGTTTTGGAATTTTCTTGTGCCTGTGGACATATATTATAAACCAAAGGTTGATTGGGATACCAATTGCCATGTTATTCGTCTGTTGAAAGAGAATTTATCAAAGACACAACTTCAGATGTTTAAGAAAATATGCTTTGGATATTGCTTGGATCCGCCACCAGTTATTGTGCAGATTTGGGTTATGCACCATTTCTTTATTAGAGAAGTACATCATGAGGTGAAAAATGAGATGCGGTTTGTAGTGAGTGATTCTAGGCTGCATTTTGTTTTAGGTGAATTTGCACTCGTTACTGGGTTGAAATGTAAGGGTGATACAAATATAGAGAGCGTAGAAAAGAATAGGTTGATTTAAAAATATTTTGGGACTTCATCTGTGACGTTGGCCCAACTAGTAGACTATTTTACGAAGAAGAAATGGGAAACATATGATGATGCGTCGAAGATAGCAATTCTTTATTTTGTGAACAACTTCTCACTTTCTCTGCTCAAAACAAAGATTATTTCACGGTCTTACATTGACTTGGTTGAGTGTGGTGATTTTAATAATTATCCCTAGGGTATAGATATTTATAACGCTGCAATAGACTCGTGTTCTACCAAGTTTCAAGATAAGCCTTATTTTTATAGACTCGGTGGCTTCCCGTTGGCTTTATAGATTTGGTTGTATGACTGCTGCCCAAGTTTGGATGGTCACTTTGCTGATCATATTGGGACAAACTTCCACGAATTCTGAATTGGGTAGTCATGGGTCAAATACAGAATGAGCGAGTTGCTTTGCAAATGTTTAGCTTGCAACGCGAGCAGGTAATTTTATCATATTTTTATTGCCTCTCTTAATATTTTGGTACAGTAGTTTAGTCACGGGTAGTTGTAGCAATATCCCAGATTAATGATATACTTTGTTGGTATACATGTATACCATATTGGTATCATATGATAATATGGATCTTTTTTGTTACTTATACTTTTAATTTTCTCATACTTTTATTGCATCTTTTAATGTTTTGGTGCAATATTTTAGTCACAGGTAGTTGTAGCAATATCCCATATCAATGATATACTCTGTTGGTATACATGTATACCATATTGGTATCATATGGTAATAAAGATCTTTTATCTTTCTATGTTTTATTATCATTTCTATTTATAACTAGTGTGCTTAATAATTGCAGCTAAAGAACATCACCCCAACTGATGCTGAGAAGTAACTATTTGATGTGCGTGGTCTAAACTTTGAAATTGAAGTTGATTGCCCTGACAGTCAGCCTGATAGCTTTCAGGTTTTTGGCACTCAATTGCCAAAGACACAAAGTATGCATCAAAGTGCTGGAGGTGATTGCGAACCTACCAACGCTGAGGTAATGAAGGAGTTATAAGGTTTGAAGCTTTTTGTAGAGACCAATTTTGAGGAGGTATTTGCAGCTATTGGTAGGCAGTCAATGAAACCAGAGGGAAATTCAGCGGTATTGATCTTTTCTATAATATAATGCTATAGTATATTGTTCAAAGATGCAATATATGTTTATAGGATACTATTCCATTCTTTACTTTTAGTGCACATAGTATTCTTGTTATATACATAATAATAAAATTATTATTTTCTCAGTTTCAGCATAAGCAACAGGATAATCATCCTTACTTTGGTGAGATGCATAATGATTATGACCAGTTTGAAAGGGGCGACGGTGGGAATGATCCTATAGTTATTGGAGATAGCGCACGCCCAAAGCGCCTTCTAGTATGTAAATCACAAATTTAATTTTTGTTTTTGCTGTTGTTTTTTGAAAATAGTACTCTTGATTATACTTTTATATGTTTAGTGTATGGTTTTGGAGGGGTTGGTCGAGAGGGTCGTGCCTGTGGAGTCAATGTGAAGAATGTCACAACAAGGCATGGCGTAGTTAATGATGATTTATATTATGGTAAAATGTTGTATATGTAATTTTTTATTCTTTTTTTATTTATTAACTTTATGTATTTGTGCGTTCACTAACCTTTTTTTAAACTTTTTTCAGCCCCTTCGTATGAGCATGATTTTGGCTTGGATTCTAACTTTGAACTGTCTGCATCTGTAATTGATCAAATCACCGCCATTACACAACAAGCAAAATATAAGCACACATATCATGATGTTAAAAAGCCTGGACCTGCTCCATTGCCGTCAGGAATCCCTGCACAGACACGATCAGATGATGTTATTGAGTCTAATACTGCTTCATAGGGTACGATTGTCGATGTTACTAATTCTGAAGTTAGTATGTAAATGAGAGATTTTTGATAGTTTTTTTAATTTAAATAGTGATGCTGATAATGCTTTTACGTGTTCAGCATCTCGGGTTGATGGTGTTGGTCAAGTGGAT
The DNA here is from genome assembly GCF_000390325.3 of Nicotiana tomentosiformis. NCBI lineage: Eukaryota > Viridiplantae > Streptophyta > Magnoliopsida > Solanales > Solanaceae > Nicotiana > Nicotiana tomentosiformis. The sequence continues at coordinate 3,289,089 of NC_090813.1, forward strand.
GTTGGTGGCAGTAATGTTAATTTGCCTTCTGGTAATGTCTTATATATATAAATTTTCATTCTTTTTTTTTAAATTTCTTAAGTTTGTATATTTGTTGATTCACTAGCATTTTCTAATTTAAGCTCCATGTCGACACGAGGGTGATCTTGTGTAACGACCCGGCCGATCGTTTTGAGAGTTATAGTCCCGATCCCCTATTAACTGATTCTCCCATATCTATTTCTACTATTGTGACTTGCCGGGAGGGTTTTTTTTGGTTTTTGGAGTGTTTTGAGATACTTAGTCCTTAAATGAAGGTTTACGCCTTAGGATTTGGACCGTAGTCGAAACTGTGTGAAGACAATTCCAGAATGGAGTTTTGTCGGTTTTGTTAGCTCCGTTAGGCGATTTTAGACTTAGGGGTGTGTCCGGATTGTGTTTTGGAGGTCTGCAACTCATTAAGGCTTGAAATGGCGAAATTCGAAGTTTTGGAGATTTTAAGCGGTAGTGGAATTTTTGATCCCGGGGTCGGATTATGATTCTGGAAGTTGAAGTAGGTCCGTAGGGTTGAGTATGACATGTGTGCGAAATTTGGGGTCAATCGTACGTGGTTTGGTTAGTTTCGACATCGGTTGTCAAATTTGAAAGTTTCAAGTTTTTTAAGTTTGAATCGAAGGATGATTCGTGATTTTAGCATTGTTTAATGTGGTTTGAGGGATCGAATAAGTTCGTATGGTATTTTAGAATTGGGTGGTATGTTTGGTTGAGGTCCCGGGGGCCTCGAGTGTGTTTCGAATGCTCAACGGATGGAAAATCTGACTTGTGCAATTTCTGATGTTGCTAGTTTCTGGTGTCGGACTCGCGCATGCGGAGAGAAGGGAGCAGATGCGCTTTTGGTCATGAGATCCTTTGAGTGTAGATGCGATATGAGGGCCACATCTGCGCATCCACAGATGCGGTGTGGTGGTCGCAGAAGCAAATTTGGGGAGGAAGCTGAGGTGGCTAAGGTTCCGCAGAAGCAGACGAGTGAGCATAGAAGTGAGTCCGCAGGTGCGGAGGGTAGTGTGCAGGTGCAAAGCCTGGGAGTTTAATGAAACTTTGCAGGTGAGGAGTCTTAGCCGCAAAAGCGGTACCGCAGGTGCGGTTGAAGGCTCGCAGATGCAAGTTTCCTGGCAGAAAAAGGACCAAATCGAGGGTTTTATCTCATTTCAATTTTTGGGACTTTGAGAGCTCGTATTAAGGCGATATTTCAAGAAATTTTCAGAGGAATCTTGTGGGTAACGATTCTTAACTCCTTTATGATTATATTTCTCTAATCTATGGTTTATTTCATTATCTAATTAAGAAATCTGGTTGAGAAATTTGGGGGAAAATGGTAGAAGTTCTTCAACTAAGAAGTTCTTCAAAATCTTAGTTCTTCAACTAAGATTTTGACATCGGGTTTGGATGATTTTTGTACAAGTGAACTCGTGAGTGAATGGGTGTTCATATTTTGTGACTTTTACCCGATTCCGAGACATGGCCCCGGGGAGACCTTTTAGGGCGATTTTCCTATTTCTTGCTTTAGCTTTGATTTCAGTAGCTAGATTGGTTCCTTGTAGTTATATTTATGATATGTAACTGATTTTGGCTAGATTTGGGCCATTCAGAGTCGGATTTTCGTGGAAAGAGCATTGTTACAGATTGATTGAGCTTGGTTAGAGGTAAGTGGCTTGCCTAACCTTGTGTGGGAGAAATCCCCTTAGGATTTGGTGTTATTATGATATATGAGCACCGTGTACGCGAGGTGACGAGTGCGTACATGGACTATTTGTAGAAAAACCTTATTTGTACCGAGTAATAGCATGTTTTCATCTTATCTAAGTATACTAATATGTGTAGTTATCCTGTTAGCTTGGAATAGTATGTCTACGTGTCCTAATTGCCTATTTGAACTCTTTGCAGCATGTTTAGTATATCCTGCTTCTTTCTTGACTTGTACTTAGTCTAAATTATAGGTTTCATGTTGTAGCTATTATATTTATTTTTTGAGTTGGGTATTTACTTTGGGACTAGGGGACGGTATCCCGGGAGATCCCCCTGTATATTTACTTTTGAGACTACAAGGCGGTTCCTCGGGAGATCTCCCTGCACATTTACTTTTGAGACTACGAGGCGGTACCTCGGGAGATCTTCTTGCACTTTTATTTTGGGACTACGAGACGGTATCTCGGGAGATCCCCTGCTGTTTATCCCTGTGTTCTGCGTTTCTACTTTGCTATGTTCTCTTTGTTTAAATTCCAGTCTCTTATTATATTGTTATACTCTCTTGCTTATTTATTATATACCAGTAGGGCCTTGACCTGACCTCAACACTACTCGGCCGAGGTTAGGCTTGGCACTTACTGGGTACCACTGTGGTGTACTCACGCCCTTTCCTGCATATGTTTTTTCGTGTGCAAATCCAGGTTCCTTTTACCAATCTCGTCCTTAGTTGCAATCGCTGCTATTTTAGAAGAACTTCAAGGTATATCTGCCCGCGCCCGCAGATCCTCGGAGTCCCCCTCTATCCCCTATGTTGATTCTTCTCTTATTTCTATAGACACTGATGTATAGAATAGTTAGAACTTCGTAGAAGTTTGTGACTTACGGTGTTTCGGGTCTTGGGAGTGTTATTTATATTTCGAGAGTTGATTATTGTATATGCCGAGCGACATCTCAATTGCTTATTAAAAATATTTGTTACTGTTAGTTGTTAATTTTCATGTTTTTTATTTTATTTTTGCACGTGTTAGGCTTACCTAGTCGTAGAGACTAGGTGCCGTCACGACGTTTCACGGAGGGAGAATTTGGGTCGTGACTTCTTGACTTGGATTCTGATTTTGAATATACTGATTCTCAACTTGATGCCATTACACAAGGAGGGAGATATAATGTAAATCAATCTGGAAATGAACTGACAACTCGTGATGTAAATAAGTCTAAACCTGATCAGTCGGTAACAAGAATGGTTGTCCAGACACAAACAGATGTTGAAACAACTTCTGCAGTTTTCACATGGAGAAGACACCCTGCAGCTGTAAAACAGTCGCCGTATAGGAATGACTGGCAATCTGGTGTTAGTGCAGTTGGGGGATCCTTAAAGGTTATCAAAGAAAGATTTTCATTTGTAAATGACATTTCTGTGGATGTTGATTATAAGCTTACGACTGCATTCTCAAACTTTGTTGAAGCAAACATGCAATTGGGAGAGTGCGCATTCGTTTCCATATACTTTTGTTTTCATATTTTCTTAATTTTTGTTGATATATTTCTTATCCGTATTTTCTTTTATACGAAATAGGGAAGTGTATTTACCTGGTGATCAAAAGTTGGACCCTTGTTTTGACTTTTAAGTTGAACAGATTGATGATAAGATATTTTTCTATACATTAAACTATTCTGGCAGGCCGCTGTCTAGTTCGGTATGTGTACTGCTTTTTATTTTTGTTGTTGTATTAGTTCATGCATATTGTTAGTGTTAGTCATGTTTTCTTCCACTCATTTTTGTAACACTTGAATATTATATTCTACTATCTTAGGAAGAAGGCGAAATATGAAATTAATATGCCAATCAAAGTCACAACTATGGATACTCTTTTTAATAATATCATTCAAAAGGTTTACACAGAATTTGTAAAAAGTGGGAAACAAGATCATTTGATTGATAGAACAGACGATATCATGGAGTACATGAAAGGATTTAGGATACATTGCAATACTCCATGGCACCAGGTTGATCATGTCCTCTTTCCAATTAATTTGGCAGAAAAATGGCATTTGATATTGGGGTGTGTATCATTCCATTAGAGATGTTTTTATGTATATGACTCGTTACGTAGTCGAAAGGACAAAAAAGCTATTCAAAAGGTGAAAGAGGCATATGCTGTGTTGATCCCCCTGTTTCTAGTTAGCATTGAATTTTATAACCAAAGAAGTGACATTATAGTACAAAATGGTCTGCACATGTGAAAGGACTTGACTGATCTATTTGAGATTGAACTGATTACAAATCTGCCAACACAACAAAATTTGTAAGAATAGTTACTTTTTTTTACTTTGTTTTCCTCATTCATATCAATATTTTTCACTACTAATCGATTTTTATATTCTATTCATTTATTTTATTTCAGAGAGTGTGGAGTATATGCTGCATGCTTTGTTGAGTACATTATTGAAGGTCTTCCAATCCCTATTGCCAATTTTGATGTGGATGGTCTTCGAGCTAGGTTTGGTATACTGTTGTGGTACTATGGGAGGAACAAGCAGTTGCATGGAGAATCAAGTGAATCTGAGGCTCCAGTAGCAACAAAAAAGACTCATGGAAAGAAGCGCAAGAAGTAGTATAGGTCTCTTTTTGCTTTTAGTTAATCGTAGCATGAAAACTTTGCAGGATTTTAATAGTTTTTGGTAAAGTATGGTATTTTGCATTATTAAATTATAAAAATACTAGCTTTTAAAAGTGTGTTCTAGGAATACAATTGTAATAGTACAATATGTTACTATAACTGTTTTAATGTTGGAATCTATCTTCAATTTGTTTTATTAGTCTTTTCTTAGGCTTCTTCAATAAAGTTGTTCATTTATTAGGAGTGCCTTTCGGAGACAAAATTTTCTCAGCACTTGAAGTCAAGCCATTAGTGCAGAACATGGCTGTTACAGCAACACTGTTAGTTCCTACTCCTACTGCCATTTGTAGTAGTAGGAGCATTGTTAGTTCCCTATAATACACCAGTAGAAGTTGTTTTTAGATATGTATTTTTAAGGGAGTTATGACGTTCAAAAAGAGGAACTATGTTGCTATTTGGTTGAAGAATAGGGCGAGCATTGATTTGAATGAGAAGAAATATTTTTAGAAAGTGAACTGGTTTTGAATTTGTATTGAGAGTAATTTTTAGTTGTAGTTGAATCTACGAAATTGTGTGCAGATTTTGCACTGCTGCACCAACTGTATTCTGCAAAGATTTTGGTTCAGGTATATTAGTGCAGTAGAACTATATACCAATCAGGTATACAAATATACTATTTGGGTATCACGTTGTATTTGAGTACCTTTTTTTTTTTACAGCAACTAGATGTAAATACTAACATGAGTAGCACAGTGTGCCAATTTTGTTGAGGAAGTATGTATAAATGTTGCATTTTTTGGTGCACCAGTTATATTTCTGCAAATATTTTGATTTAGCCATATTAGTGTAATACAACTATATACCATTAAGGTATACAAATATACCATTCGAGTATCATATTGTATTTGAGTACCTTTGTGTTATACTTCAATATTGACATGAGTTGCAAAATGTGCACATTTTGTTGAGAAAGTATGCACAGATGTTGCATTGTTTTGGTGTACCACTTGTATTTCTGCACATATTTTGGTTTAACCATATTAGTACGATATAACTATATACCAATAAGGTATACAAATATACCATTCGGGTATCACATTGTATTTGAGTAGATTTTTGTTATACTTCAATATTGACATGAGTTGCACAGTGTGCCCATTTTATTAAGAAAGTATGTACAAATGTTGCATTTGTTTGGTGCACCACTTGTATTTCTACATATATTTTAGTTTAACCATATTAGTGCAATATAATTATATACCAATAAGCTATATACAAATATACCATTTGGGTATCGCATTGCATTTGAGTACCTGATGTTGTACAATAACTGCATGTAAATGACTTCCAATTTGTTATACTTCAATACTGACATGAGCTGCAAAGCGTGCCCATTTTGTTAATGATGTATGTACAAATGTTGCATTTGGGGCACCACTTCTATTTCTGCACATATTTTGATACCAATAAGGTATACAGATATACCAATAAGGTATACAAATATACCACTTGGGTATCACATTATATTTTAGCATCTTTTTTTCCTGCAATAACTAGATGTAAATGCATCCCACTTTTATATACTAAAATAGAAAATAAACAGATTCTTATTGAAAACACAAGTAGCCATATAAAATTTTTGCCAAAAAATAATTTGGCAAAGAATCACCATACCAAATATATGTCTAGTGCAAGACATGCATTGTATTTCTTTGCAATTCAAATGATATGATTCTACGATATATGAGTTCTACAAAAACATTGAAGCATTATATCAATCTTTCGTTGGAATATTTCGGCACATTCTCCGGTTGTGTCCTTTTTTCCCGCATAGTGCACATGTAACTGTATTTCCCTCCCAACCTCCTATGCCTCTGTTCTTTTTAGGTCTTCCTGGTTTGATTTTTCCTTTTGGTAGCAGTACCACCTGCAAAGAGACATGTTCTGAAATTTGCCACGTTGTTTCATCAGGCAAAGGGTTTACTGGTATCTTATATGTTTTCAAGAAGTAGTCTATATTGTAGTAATCTGAGCAATACTTGTATGAATCCATATGGAATTTTTGTATAACTTCCATTGCATGTGGACATGGAATATTGTCTAGCTGAAACCTTCCATAAGTGCTGCTTTTTCATATAGGCGCACCACATTTCTTGTTTGGCCATCAATTACTAAATGTAAGAATTGAGTTGATGGCAACACCTAATATAATTTTAATTAAGAAAAGTCATTAGTTATATGAAATAATAGTATTTTTTTAATAACAATATGCAGTTATTTAGTGAAATCTCTAAGGTGCAGAAGTAAAACTACAGTACGTGCAGTATTTTTATGATTCTGAAAATGCATACCGTCGCCTTTTGTGATAAGATAGTATTATCTGCCAATATGTTTTCATACTTTACACAGATCTTCATAAATAATTCCAATGCATCCTTCTGATTGGTGTAATTCCATTTCTGAATCAATCTTGTCATAAAGTCAAGCAAATTCACAACTGGGAGGTCTCTTGTGTGCTTGTTTGCTGCATTTACTGATTCTCAATATTCGATGTCATGGTCATGGTTCTATTTGCCTTGGAATGCGCCCCGGGACCATTTATCATATCCAATATCCATCAGGTGTGTTTTCACTCTACTATCAATTGATTCTAACTCTGCCATATACCTGTTGAATTCTTCAATAGTGTATGCTCTTTCTAGCACAAAGTATACTTCTTTGATTTATTTTTGGCTCTTCCTAAAGTTTATCTTTATGTTGTTCCATAGATGGAAACATACATGCACAATGAGGGATTCCTGGATAGACAATCGAAGTTGCTCTCTATATACTATCATGCATGTCTGATACAATGCACGTTCCCTCTCTTTGTCCATAGGTTTCTCTGAACTGCACAAAGAACCACTCCCACGATGCATCATTTTCCGAATCAACAATTGCATATGCAAGAGGTAGAATTTGTCCTGTAAAATCAAAGGAAAAAATATTAGTTATAACACACCATGTTAATTTATCATTTCATATAGTAGTATAGTCATAGGTAGGTGCATGTATGTAGCAAAATAATTATATACTTTGTTGGTATACTTGTATACCATATTGGTTCATATGATATTTGAAAATCGTTTTTGCTGCTTTAACTGAATGTAATTGGATTGTATTTTTAAAATAGTAAAGCACATCAATTATTTAATATTGATTATGAAATAACTTTTTTTCTTACCCTCTGCGTCTTACGTGGAAGCCGTGAGTATGGTCCCTCTATATGTTGACTTTAAAAAACTTCCATCAACTACAAATGTTGGCCTACAATAGACCCATCCTTTAATCAATGCATATATAACTATGAATGTATACAAAAAGCTCCCATCTACTTCAGTATGTAGTCGTGTTAGTGATCCTGGGTTAGCATACTCTAACATATAAAGATATGTTGGTATTTTCTTGTATGACTCACTTGGTGTTCCTCTCAACAATTGCATTGCCTTTTCTTTTGATCCCCATGTTTGCATGTAGCTTAAGTCCATACCATATGCTTTTTGGATGTCTCTCTAGATATTTATTGGTGTATATATGGTTTTCGGGTCAACAAGTTTATCTTGTACCATAACTGCAACAAAAGCTGAGATAGCTTGCTTTTGTGAACAAAATCTCTTATCATATAATCAAATGTGGACATAATTGAAATCCGTTACTTTGAAAAGATTTGATACTCGCAGGCTTGATGCTTTAAGTCTCCATGTGCATCTTTCATCCATGCATTCAAGGGTATACTTGTTTATAATACAAATACATTTATATATCATGTTTTATTGATAAACAACACACACACAAATCTGTACAATTATATACTCATATAGCATACCTATATACTATATCAATATCATATTTTACTGATAAAAAACATAGGCAAACCATCACAATTCTATACTCACATAGTATACCGATTTAGCATACATATATACTATATTGGTATCATGTTTTACTGATAATAACTAACACACAAATCAGTACAATTATATACTCGCATAGTATACTGATATAGCATACTTATATATATATCAGTATCATCTTTTACTGATAAAAAATACAGACAAACCAGTACAATTCTATACTCGCATAGTATATTGATTTAGCATATTCATATACTATATCTATTTCATCTTTTACTGATAAAAAAATACAAACACAAACCAATACAGTTCTATACTTACATAGTATACTAATATAGCATAGTGATATACTATATCGGTATCATGTTTTACCGATAAAAAATACACACACAAACCAGTAAAATTCTATACTCACATAGTATACCGATATAGCATCATGATATACTATATAGGTATCACATAGTTTTTACTTGAAAAAATGCAGACGAACCTTCTTGGGCATGATTTAGTAACCCGATATTGACATTTTTCTCTAACGACATATTGTTTCATAACGAGAGCCAACAGGTTCTTGTCTTTGTAAATTTATCCTTTTTCAACTTTTTGATGAAATTGATCAGTTATGATGTTTGTATCATCAAGTTCTATACCAGTGTCGTCTTCTTCTTACACATCAAAAGTACTAATCATATCACTACTTTCAAATTGTGCAATTTCTGATGAAATTATAGCAACATCGAAACTGGAGGTGCTTGCAGCTATAGTATTTTTAGCAAACGACACACATAATAGGAGTATTGTCATCCGTGCACTTGATTTTTTCAATTTCATGTAAACACTAACACTCATATCGCTACAAATTGTAATTAGTGGATATCCTTGAGCAATAGCATACTGAATAACTATTGTGTTACTGTCCTTTTGCAGTTGCTTTGCAATTTCTCCAAGAAATTGTTCAAATTTTCAATAGGTCTTTATTAGAATTGCATCAACATGAATGTTTATGAAATTATGCTTTATCATCCCATTCTCCACTATGCTGCAGCAGAATTGGTATATTTTCCATGATTCTGAAGTTATAACTACTTTTATGTCCAAAATTGAATCTCGACAATGCAAATGTCAACAGTATTGATGTCAAATACTGAATTTCAACAGAAGATTTTTCGAAATCAAATCAGTTGTTATGATTCAAACCTTCAGATCCCCAGATATCCAAACCGAGAATAGAACTTTTAGCTAAAAATTCATAAGTTTGAGCGCTAAACTTCTGTAATCTGCGAAATCAAAATCGGAAAAATAAGATGCGAATTTGAGCATCAAAAGTTTTAGCATCTTCCAAAGTCAAATGAGCAACTTCTACAAAATTTAAGGAGAAAAACTCGAATTTTAAATAGAAATCAGCATCTTCGCTCTGTTTTTTCACACTTCCGATCTTCAAATTAGGGTGGCGATCTTCAAATCTTCAACAGATGCTGGTGAAAATCTCAATTTTTGTGCGCTAATTTTCTGAAATTTTGAGTAGCTTTTGCGTTTTTATAGGTAGGGCATTAGCGCGGGGTAGTTATTTTGAGATACTCATTTGTTTATTAAATGGGTAGGGGATTGTAATTATTTAATGGGTAGAATTATTTTATGGGCAGAGCAGGGTAAATATTTTAACTTTTATAGGTACTCCTGTTTTTTCCCTTATTATTTATATAATTATTTCTTATTGTTGATAAATTTATTTTTTTATTGTCATATTAATTTTAATAACTCAATTTCTTCCACTAATTAACCAAAATAGTTTTCTGTCAATCTTATTTTACGTTTCTACTGAATTATATTTATCTATTCATTAGTTAGTCACGTAACTATATCTAATAATCTAACTTATCATTTATTTTTCTTATATAAATTATACTCTCTTTGTCCCAATTTATATGAAAGTGTTTGACTGGACGTGGAGTTTATGAAATAAAGGAAGATTTTTGAAACTTTTAATTTAAAAATAAATCATAGAAATAATTTGTGGACTAGAAATCATCTCATTAAGGGTAAAAAAATAATCTAAAGTTGATTTTTTACCAAATATAGAAATGGGACTGACCCAAAAAAAAAAAAAAAAGGAGTCACATAAGTTGGAATGAAGAAAGTATGTTTTCTGGGTTCCCCCATTTTAGTTGTGATGCAATCAACGTTAAATTCGTTCAATTTTGTGTACTTTATAAAATCACATTCTCATTTTTTTAATTTCACATCCTCGCTTGTCTAATTTTCAAAAAATGATGCCTATTATATATATATATATATATATATATATATATATATATATAGGCCTCAGATATTGTTGAGCCGTCCCTGAATATAAGTATGCTGCAACTAATTACCTACAAGAGATAGTACCTTATAAACAAGCAAAATAACATTATTTTCCGCTGCTGGACGTTGAAAATTTATTTGTCATTAATAATTTGTAAATTGTATACTCCACACAAATATTAGAAGTAATTTATGGGGCTTCATATTTTTTGGGACCATATATATATATATATATATATATATATATATATATATATATATATATATACACACACACATTTTAGGCCTCGAATGTTATTGAGCCGTCCCTGAATATAAGTATGCTGCAACTAATTACCTACAAGAGATAGTAGTATTTTATAAACAAGCAAAATAACATTATTTTTCGCTGCTGGACGTTAAAAATTTATTTGTCATTAATAATTTATAAATTGTATACTCCACACAAATATTAGAAGTAATTTATGGGGCTTCATATTTTTTGGGACCTAAGACAAATGCCTTAGTTGCTTGGAGGTTCAGCATACATAGTTAACTTATCCCCTAATTAATTCAGTCAAATAAAAAGATTGAAAAAAGAGAAATAATATAATTGAAGAATGAAAAGGCAATGGTGTGCGCCTGCTATATTTGGCAGCAGAATAAGTTGTAACGTGTATAATCAATTTGCAAATTTGGCAAAGTAAGTTACAGGTGTCAGAACCAATCAGTTTTGATTGGTTAAAGCAGCGGTGCCTTTTGCTATAAATAGAAGCCTCGGTTTCTTAGTTTATGTACACCACAACAGAGGAGAGATAGGACGTGAGAATAGTAGAGAGTGAGAATAGTATTATAATGAAGTATGTAAAATAGCGGAGTCCAGAATTAAAATGTGATTCTTTTGGACTCAAAGAATAAAAATATATGAAAAAAATACATAGTGACAGTAATATATATAGCATCTTTTCAAAAGACGTTATACCTTAACGGCCGTTTGGTCAGTTAAGTATAACGTCTTTCACTAAGATGCTATATGTATTATGTTGGCCCACAAATAATTCTTTTGGGCTTAACTAATATAACAATAATTTAATTGGGTATAACCTCTTAAGCTAAGACGCTATACCTCAAATAATTCACCCCCTAACTAGTTTTTGCCTTATATAAGGACGTTAAGGATTTTGAAAAAAATCATCCAGAAATACTCTCAAGTGTCATAATGTCTGAAGAGCAAAGAATTAGAGTTTCATTATATGTGGGAGGTGGGGGGTGGGGTGAGGTTGTGGTGGCGAATAACTCAGTAAGCTATAGTTTATCTCCACAGTCTCATGTTAAGTTGCCACTTACAATGGATACGATACATTGGTATCGTTGTTATGTAAAAAAAAATGAGTGTGAGCAAACGTTCAGTGAATTTTAAAATAACCGGAAGATATCCGTATTCTGTGACTCCGCAAGGGGTTGCTTGTTATGCTGAGTTTAAAATCGAAGACGATGAAACTCTGAGAGATTTTTTGAGGACTGCGGATGAATACCAGGAATTTATTGTGATAAAAATATTAGAAATGTACGTCAAGGCTCAAGACGTTCGCAATAATGTGGTTGCGCAAAGTAGGGAAATTCCTCAATCATCGGGTGGTTATTTTGGAGCAGTTTTAGCCGAACAGGTTCCGGCTGAAAGAGTTTGGCCGGATCTAAACTTATCTCCACGGGCGAATGAGGAGCGAGGAAATAATTTCTCCCCTAGTATACATAATCCACAAGCACAGTGGTAAACTTTAATTTTCCTACCGTGTTATAATGTATATTTTTGTATATTGTATTTGTATTAACACTCATATATTCCACAGAGGGTACCGACCAGATATGAATTTTATAAGTTATGAACCAACGGTCAGTTGGAATATGCCGAGTTTTGGTGTGTTGGATCATGGTGGTCCATTTGGGAGTCAGAATCAACAAGATATCTTGCATCATGGGATATCAACACATTATGATTTGTAAGTGAATATATAAAGTTATATGTATTGTTTGGACCAATTTGAGCAACTCATTATTTCTTTGGTTGCGCTGTGAAAACGAGCAACTTGATGGTCATGTCCTTACTCAATTGCCCGAAGACGACGTATTTAATCGAGATCTGGTAGATGCACAGAGTCAAGAAGAGAATAGTGATTATAACAACAATACCGATGAGTCTGGATATGACACGCCCTTCCCTGACGAGGATGATGTTGAGGAGGAAGAGAATGTCGAACCTGATTTGACGAGGGAGCATGCTCCACCTCCCGTTAGGCCAAGAGTATACGAGTTCCACATGTAGTTTCATTCAAGGCATATTCCCTACCTTGATCATTTGCCAAATATGCCGGATGTGGATGCCCTCACAAGGGATATTGACAAAATTCGGTCAGCAATGTGGGATGAATTTAGACCAACGGTGCTGTCAAAGGGCATGTTTTTTCCTGATAAGGCGCGCCTAATCAGGGCAGTGAAAATATACAGCGTAAAAGAGTGCCGTGAGATGATGGTATGGGAGTCATCTTCGGATGTATACAAGGTTGTTTGTCGTAGATGGTTTACGGGTTGTACTTGGATGATGTGTGCGAGGAAGAAGAAAATAAATATGTGGGTTGTGGGTAAATACATTGGCACCCACAATTGTGAAATGGACACATTCAGCGAGAATCACTTTAACTTGGATGTTGACTTGATTTCTCTTGTCTTGATTCCACACATTGAAGTCTCCATAAGGTACAAGATCAAGAGTGTATTACATCTATCCACCAGAAATATGGGTGTACCATTACGAAAAGAAAGACATTTCTCGGGCGCAAACGTGCGTTTGAAATTGTTTACGATGACTGGGATAAGTCTTTGCATCTCTACCCGGGTACATTTCCGCATTGCAACATTTTAACCCTGGGACTGTTGTTGAATGGAAACTTGAGCAAAGTCCGGGAATACCAGAATATATATTCAGATACGTGTTCTGGGCCTTCAAACCATCAATTGATGGTTTTGTGCATTGCCGGCCGATAATATCCATAGACGACACTCATGTCTATGGAAAGTATGATATTAAGTTGTTGATCGCTGTTGCAATAGATGCTAATAGACAAATATTTCCCCTAGATTTTGCTATTTGTGCCAATGAAAGCCAAGAGACGTGGACGTTATTTTTGAACCACTTGAAGGAGCACGTTGTCAAACAAAGTCAGGTATTTGTCTAATATCTGATCGGCATGGAGGTATTTTAAGTTCTGTACAGCATTTGTCTGAATGGCAGGAACCGTATGCATACCACCGTGACTGTGTGAGGCACCTGAAGGCCAATTTCCAGAAGACATGTCCCAACAAGGACTTGCATGATTTAATGTGGATGGCTGCAACTGGTCACCAGGAGTGTAAATTCAGGAGGCGCATGGAATCTATCAGGCAGGAAGACGAAAGAGCCTATGATTGGTTGATGCGATATGAGCTTGACAAGTGGACATTGCATGCGGATGGTGGCAGACGATGGGGAACCCTGACTACAAATGTGCCAGAGTCTTTCAACAGTTTATTGAAGTCTGCACGTGAATTTCCTGTCACTGCCATGGTGCAGATGTCATTCAAACAGATGGCGGAGAGGTTTGTTGAAAGGAATAGAGGTGCATCAGAATTGATGGAGAGAGGTATTGAATTTATGCCAATACCAATGAAAATATTTGAGAAATATAGGAGGCGAACACATTGGCATTCATTTTTACAGTATTGCAACGAGCGAAATATTTTTGAAGTTCGCACTGTTATCCATCAAAACCAAGGGAATACTACACACACCATAAATTTATGTTCTTGTGGGAAATGGTCCATCTACCACGTGTCGTGCTCACATGCCATGAAGTTCTTTCAACATACAGGTTTCGCGGCAACCCAGTACGTTGATAAGAAATATAGTGCTGCTGCATACTTAAACACTTATAGTGGGCAGTTGCAGCAAGTAGGTACTGAGCATTATTGGCAGCCGGAACCATTTAAAATGGTATGTAATAAGGAGTATTTGCGTAAGCTACAAGTGCAAAAAAGAACGCGTATACGGAACCAAATGGATGTTGGTGATACCATTTATGCGCATAAATGTGGCATATGCTCGCAAACAGGACACGACTGTCGTAAATGTCCTTCAGCTGGTTTGGGTGTCGGTGGTAATCCTGCTCCTGGTGGAAGTTCATCTAATGTGCCCAACAATCAAGGATACACGTAGTATTTTTTTTCGTTATGTGGTTATAATAAGTGTATGTACTTGTTTATCTTGCCGAATGTATGAAATAAAATTATATTTCCATTGCTGTTAAATTTTTTTGATATTTAACATTAATACTTCAGTACAACAATCTAACATAAACCCATTAAAAAAAACAACCTTCAAAATAATCTTTTTGATATTTAACATTAATACACATAGTGGCATTTTTTTAATGGATGTTGTAATGTTTATTCAAAAGGTCTTTGAAATACATATGACTTGGTTCAGTTTAAGAAGCTTTCTTATTGTACCGTAAAGAATTATTAGCACGTGAAGCATAGCGCGGTTACATACCACATTATGTGTATTGTCTTGTCAACCTGATAAAGCCGTCGTTCTGGAAAAGTTATCTTCTGAAAAAGCATTACTGTACCGTATAGAATCATTAGCACGCGAAGCATAGCATAGCGCGGTTACATACCACGTTATGTGTATTGTCTTGTCAACCTGATAAAGCTGCCATTCTGGAAAAGCTGTCTTCTGGAAAAGCATTATTGTACCGTAAAGAATCATTAGCACGTGAAGCATAACGCGATTACATACCACATTGTGTATTTTTTTCTTGCCTATAAATGACTAGCACATTTTAGTTATTATCTACGCTTAACCAAAATAAATAGCAAAACTTTCCATAATTTTTTTATTTTTATTGCATTAACAAATGTCTGGACGCAATGACCAACCAAGGTGCAATTGTGGCAAACATGCGATTATGAAGGCATGTTGGTCCGATAGTAATGTTGAGCGCAGATACTGGACGTGTCTATACAGGTTTGGAGGTAATGACGGAAATCATTATATGTTTGAGGAATGGTATGATGAATCCATTAACCAAGAATACTACAAATCAATTTTGCAGTATGTTTGGTATATGAACGCTGAATACCATTACCAGATCTCTGAAATGCAAAAAGAAATTGCGGCACTGCAGGAGAAACTAAAAGAGGCGGAAGAAGAAAAAAATAAAATGGAAGAGAAATTTAAGTGGTTGGAGTAGAGGATAATGGGTGGTAGTGACTAAACAAACACATGTATATATTGAGTGTGGTATTTTATCTTTGTATTTTCCGTTTTATCTATTTTTATTAGTTGTATCGAATTTAAATTATGTTAAGTTGCTATATTTGTTTTGCCCAATTTTAGTATTAAAATAACAAAGAAACCGAGAAATAAGAACATAATACGCATATAATGCTAAACCATAGATAAAGTTGCTATTATTTATTGATTGTCATATGTGTATAAAATAAAAAAATCAATGTGTCCCATAGCTTTTATGCTTTAAAGCAGCCGCTGGCCTGAGGCGCATCCCATCCCGCCCGGCTACGCTATCAGGATCATCCTCATCACGTCGCCTCTTAATCGGAGGATGCGCTGCATCATGATCTTCAGTAAGGCTGGCAGGCTCGGTAGAAGGGGTCGTCGATCCAGCAGTAACCTACAGAATAATGAGATATTTTAGTATATGAAATATATATTAGTAATGCACGTGTTAGCTAAAAAAAATTAAAATGTCTTACCATGGTCTCATCGGCCTCCTCACTATAATCATCCGTCTTAGTTCTGTCCGTGACGGGCAAGGAAGATGGCTTCAAAAAAAATAATAGGCTTTAGATATTTATGACTAATCAATGATATAAACACAGATATAAATAATAGTAATATAAACTAACCAAATCCGGTGAAAGATCCTCAGCATTCCTCGATGATGAGCCATAACTCAGTCGGCACCCACTATCCACATCTCGTGGGCGACGAACAACAGCAACAGGCGATGCCTCTGGAGGGTCAGGAAAATACATATCCCAATAATGTGAGGTAAAGGCCGTGCCCGCGATCAATGGAGCTAACGGGGTCACCTGCGAAGTCCCTGGAGTAAGCCCCAACCTAAATGACGGGATATCACTAGGAGCTGACTGTGGCTCAGGGTGGTCACCCAGATGATCAACTCCAACATCCTCAACAGGTGCCTCAACACCCCCTTGCTTGGGACCTCCTCCTCCCCGACCCTATGACCTAGTGGGACACCCCTACCTCGTGGGACACCCCTGCCACGTCGACCACGTGCAGGCTGCACTGCTGGCCCACGATGGCACTGCTCTGGCGCCATATAATCAGCCTCTTGTCCTAAGCGCTCATCATCCCGGGCTCGCTGCAATGTCCGGGAAGCTAAATCTGTAACCTGCCGGCCATAGTCGTGCAAAGCGGCCGCTCCCTCGCCGGTATGCTGCTGCATCTACAGTCCCAACTGATGGAACAGATGTAGACTAATAACCTGCACAACATGCAACATATTAATTGCGAAACGATAATGTTAACATTATAACTAAGTATACCAAATAACATACCAATGCCTCATGCCTCCAAGCGTATGGAACGAACCGACCGCCAGCTCGATGAACGGGATTCCTGACGAAAAGTCAGGTAATGCTGCGGTACCAGCCCATATATGCATGCTCACCATCCATATATCGGGTGGAATGGGTGGCAGAATCAGGTCAGGCCGTTGGTCCCAAATCTCGATCTGCAACTCTAGCCATTCCTCATATGCTTGGTCAACCCTCGAACAATCATCCCGCTGGTAATGTGTCATAAGCCAAGCTGACGGTGGAGGTACAAGCTGCGGTCGACCAAACTGGCGAAGGACTCGCTCGGTGGCATGATGCTCGACATTATCAAGACACATCAACGGGACGGAAGAGCTCCAGATAAGTCGCCCGATCGAGCAATAATCGGGAAAACTAGCTTTTAGCTCGTCATTGTATGTCCTCCAAATGAACTATTACGTAAAAACATGAACCGTGAGTATACGCAATACATATGAATCCAGGCCAAGTAAACTTAAGTATAGAATTACCTACGCGTCCTCCAGCAAATCCAACAAATCCCTGCAATAGGGGAGATTATGCCGAGCCTCGTACCCGCGTCTGTGTCCCCGCCTATCAACCCACCTCCTAGCCAAAGGGAGAAATGGTAGAGGTAGTGCATCCTGAGCTATGGGTGGTAGAGGTGGCTGAAACTGCAGGAACCGCTCCTAGGCCCAAACCTAATATACAATTTGGACGTAAAGTTTAAGGTATATTTTAATGATGTATGTTATAATGAAGAGAGTATTTGACTATGTTTTCACCTGCAGCAGTGGCATAAATCCTGCAAATGTCTCGCTGGGTGCCCATGCATGCCCGGCATATCTGCCTGTACAAGTAGCCAAGAACAAAAGCTCCCCAGCTGTACTAATGTAAATCATCTAGCCGCTCAAGATGATGAAGAAATCTCAAGCTGACTAGGTTTCTCAAAGTGTTCGGGAACAATACGCCTCCAAACATAAGCAGCAACAACAACCTCGTGTACCGGTTAATATGAAGATCCGGTGTATCATGAGTAATGTCATCATGCATGGCCTCCAAATGCAGCCGGACGGGCGTCAACGCAAGACGACTATCCCCAACCAATACACCTTCCTCCTCTGGCCGAAAACCGGTGAGCCGCTGTAACGTCTCTAGGTACTGATCTCTCGTATAATCTCTCATGGCATGCGGCAAAGCAACAGGAAGTCCATCAACCGGCAGCCCATACAGAACCTCCACGTCCTACAGCGTGATAGTGGCCTCGCCAATGGGCAAATGGAATGTGTGCGTCTCTGGTCGCCACCGCTCTATCAGAGCCGTGATCAACGATCAATCTAGTTACAGCCGGCCGATCTCAATGATCCTATAGAAACCTGTATCCTGCAGGCGTCTAACTATACGGGGATGGAGCTGGCGGGTCTTAAGAAAGTCCCACATATCGTCTACTCTCCTAGAACATAAAGTCTGGGCCAATAACTGCCCCTCCCATATGTAGGAAGACCTATGCTCTGTCTATAGCAATAGTAGCTCTAGGGAGGCAGGTCCGGGATGCAAAGGCGGAACCTTCATGACGACTACTGTAAATTGAACAAAATTAATTACATTATTTTTCTTTTCCATTGCTTAAATATATTGCAATACCTTGAATATTAAATTTTATTTGATATTTTTACTATATTGTTAATTAACTTGATACATTTTCAATATTATAATTTTATATTTTATATGTTACTTTAATATGTTAGTTTTATAATTTTATATATTAGTTTCATTATTTTATATGCTTGTTAGTTATTCACCTATTTTTTACTATATAAGATTTAATTATTAAATATTCATATTTTGCTTCCGGATACAATATTTAACGCCCAGTAGCACCAATGTATCCCGAATTTTTATGTTCATGATGAGAAAAGTTTTTCATTTTTTCACTCAACATGTCTTTAATTTTATATGTTAGTTTTATTATTTAATATGTTAGTTTTATTATTTTATATGTTTGTTTGTTTGTTACTGACTTATGTTTTATTATAATAAAAGTAAATAATTAATTTTCATAATTATACAAGATTTAATTATTAAATATTCACATATGGGTTTCGGGCTCGATATTTGAGGCCCAGTAGCACCAAGTTATCCGAAAAATATTGTTGTTTTTTCATGTTATTTTCTTACGATCGTTGACTAGAATTGGACAGAGTTTGTGTTTGAACTATCAGCTATTTTGACGTATTTTTGGGTATAATAGATACTTAAATGATTAATTTCAATAACTACAAGGATACTACGCTAAAAAGCACTACATTTTACTACGCTAAAAGGGCACTACATTAGGCCACAAGATACCACTACAGGGAACTAAATTAACAATTTATCTAGTTTACTAATCTTTTAGTAAATAAATAATCTAAATCGGATAAAAATAACAAATTAATTTAATCACAAAACAATCACGAAAATACATATACCACAGTACAAACTAACTAATTAACATTTTTTTAACAACTAATAATAATTTCTCTATTTTACGAATATTTTTAGCACACTAAAACTATAGTCCGGAGAAAAAACAACAAATTAGTTAAATTACAAAACAATTACAAAATAACATAGAGCACATAAAAATAACTAATATGCATTTTTTATACAAGTTTTAACAAAAACTAAGTCGGAATACCTCGATTTAAGATTTTTAGAAAGTCAAAGATTTTGTGATTTGGAGTCGAAACAAGCAACAATGTCCGAGATAACGCCTTAGCTAGCATGTGGGATCGAGAATCTTTACTTTTTGTAGGACGGGTGGGCTCCACACAAGCTTTGTTTGATTAAAAATGGAGGGGGATGGGGGACGGTTCTGTTTTGGGTGAAGGGAAGGAGACGATATATTTATATGTATAGGGTCTTTTGTTAAGACGCTATGTATATAGCGTTTTAACAAAAGACGCTATAGTTTCCCGCTTAAATTAGTTCACATATAGCATCTTTGTAAAATACGATATACTTAACTGGCCAAACGACCGTTAAGGTATAGCGTCTTTTAAAAAGACGTTATATATATTATTGTCACTATGTATTTTTTTCATATATTTTTGTTTTTTGAGTCCAAAAGAACCACATTTTAGTTCCGGACTCTAAAATAGAGAGTTATTTTTAAAAAAATGTGAAGTAGTCTATTAAGGCTATCGTATGTATAATTTTTCACTATAGTAGTATTATATTTACGTGTGAAGTAGTCTATTGAAGTTTTTGCACGATGCGGTAAAGAAGTATTTATGCTATTACGTCAAGTAAGAGATAGTTACATGTAATCACTGTTTGATCAAAAATATGGCTATTGGTTTAAGTAATTAAATTTATGTAATTATGAGTTAAATTTAGTTAACAATAGTATTGCTAGATGTAGTTTTCGAGAGCACAATAAACATTAGATGAGTCTGGTCAAATAATGATAACAATATGTAACAGCTATTCCAAAAAATATGAGCAATAATGTAGCAGTTAATAGCAATGAATAACAGTAAATGACATTTAAGAAAATAGGAGGAATGATTTACCCAATAAAGGGTGAACTAGACGGTTGTTCCTCCCGACAATGATGAGTGACAGACAAATCCTTGAATGTTCGAGTTATTCTCGGATCTGATAGAAAATATATGGAATAATATAGATAAGAATCTCAATGAAAAAGTGGTGTTTGTATCTAAGTAAGAGAGAGAGAATCTTTTTGTCGAAGTATGTTCTTACAAATGAACATTATGTCCTGGGAAGCTACATCTAGAAATATTATTGTTAACTAAGTTTAACACATAATTATATAAATTTAATTATGTAATTATTGGTTAAACTAAGTTAACAATCACGCTTATGGTACCTGTTGATTAGTTATCCAAAACCTGATATTATAACATATTTGCATCTACTAATAAAATAAAAATTCTTTACATTGTCTCTCAACTACTCGTTTGCCATGCTTTATTTCTTTTTTCTACCCTTTTTCTTGAGCTTGAAGTGACTTTGCCTATTGGATAATGAGAACACTAATTTAGTCAGAGCAAAAATTGACCATTACCCTCAATTATATGTTCCTGAGGCAAAAAGTTTAGTGATCTCAAAAATTGGCTAGAACCAATGATATGATGCCAGTAGAGATTTATTCATATTTTCGTATGTATCTGCATTTTTTATTGTTGAAAGATGGGCAGATTTCGTGGAGATATTTAAGGGATACGAATGTGATTGTTCTTTAGCAATATAGTTCGTACATGATTTTGTAGGATTCGATGGAGAATCAAATCTATCCTTAGCTGTAACCAAGATCATGTTATTTATACTTTACACTATTGAATAAAAGTAATTTGGGCTTTTGAAGTTTTTATACTAAAAATAGTACGGGTTATTTAATTTTCGGACTGGTAATTTAAAAATAGTCATCGTTTGTAAAGTCATTGAAAAATAGCTACTATTTTACTGCAACGCGGACCGGTCCAGCATAATATACTGGAGATTGATGCACATGTGTATGAACTTTCAGCATATTATGCTGGAACTCCAACACACATTGAAAGTTTCAGCATAATATACTAGAGATTGGAGCACCTGTGTATGAACTTCCAGCATATTATGCTGGATCGGTATATTATACTGGAACTCCCGTATATTATGCTGGAGTTCTAGTATAATATACTTGAACTCCAGTATAATATGCTGGAGTTCCAGTATATTGGAACTCCAGTATAATTGTCACGTCCCAAACGACCCCCTAAATGTGACTGACACGTAGCTAATACTACCCGCTAGGCGAACCAATTCATGTACTCTTAACCTGTTATATAAGCATTGAGAGAAACACGTACTAGCCCAAACGCATTAAATATTACTAAATACGAAATAATTATTCGACTAAAATCATAATTTATTTATAAATCTAAAGAACACCCAAATAATAAATCTCTAACCCAAATTCCATACTAAGACCGTGGAACATCTAACATAGTAATAGAAGTTTAAGTAACGGGCATGCAAACTCGAAAGAAATAATAGACATAAGATAGATAGAGCTGAAACAACGACCTCCACGAATAATGTGGCGGCTCACCTCAGCAATAAGATCCACTCAGCGAACTCGTTAGCCACTAGCCTCGCCCTCAACAACAGTATCTGCATGGACATGCAGGTAAAGAGTAAGTTATACGTAAATATAACTCAGTAAGATCCTCGCCCCGCCACTCTGAATACCTCTGGAACAAGTGTTAGAAAGTACAAATACACAACGAACACATAAATAATATGCACAAAAATTCTTTCACCATATAATTACTTTATAAGGTCCAAACAATTATTCAACAATAATATTATATATATCTCAACACAATTTATACTAAGGACTTGTTATTAACGGCAGTGCAGGAAATTAACCATACACCCCAACGAATCCACGACACCATACACAATGCCCCAAATCTATCACGACGACATACACAATGCCCCAACTATATTACGGCGGCATACACAATGCCCCAAATATATCACAGCGGCGAAGAAATAATTTCTAACGCCCCAACACCATAGCACGAGGCTACACCACATCACAAATCACTTATTAAATAATTTTAACTTTTTACAAAATAATATATATTTACGGTTGGTCAAAGACCACCGATTCTACCAAGCGCACGCTCATCCCAACACATGAACCAGGCAGACAAAACATACTTTCAAAATGAGTTTTAGAAAACAAGCACCAAAGGTTAAAGTCTCACTTACCTCGCTAACGGAAAGTTCTCAACCTTGCAACGTCTAGAACACCAATCAAACGGTCTCTAATAACCTCGATCTATGCAAAATATTAATTAACATTATCAAATGCGCTATTCGGGGTCAAATCTCAATCTCACTAACTTTCAATCTCAAACTAACTCTTAATATTTTACACCTTAATAAAAGTATATCCCAATATCTTAATCTAAACATAATATTCAATTACAATTCTTTTAAAGTAATACCCTCAATTTAACTCAATATTAGATTCAGTTTTGTACGTTAGTACTTTAATTCTAAAGATAGTAACCAAACAGTAAAGTCAGAATCTATATTATTTAAAAAATTAAGATTTGTACAGTAGCATCAAACAAAAAGTAACGTGCCATGGATTCCCACTGATGCAGCGTAAATACATAAGTATTCATTGTTAAAATTTCAATATTACACCCAAGTTAGTCATTGCCATAATAATTCCTTCCATCATTATGTCTCATAATCATTATCCATATATTACATCACTCCACTTTTATTGAATTGGTTGCGGTAGGTAAAAATTAGATATATGCATACCTTGTAACTTGGATTCTTTTATAAGGATTTCTGCACAGTAATTGGTACAAGTTGTCTGGCTTATAATGCAGGTTGCCGAAGACACAGTATTTTCCCCCAATATTGTCTACTGCTACTATTCTCTCTCCAAAAACCTAACTGTAAATATATATTCTAACCCCTAAGTCTTAAAAGTAGCCGCATAAGATATGGGCTTAAAGCCCACTTCTTTTATCCATATTATTTAAAATTAAAATTTTTTACCTCCTATAGCAAAATTTTACACCTTATTTATTATAAATAAATACCCTTTTAAAATATTTTTTTCTATAGCTATCTTTTAGTTTTTATAGCAAAATATGTATTTATGGTCACTTCCTACCGTTAAGCCATTAAATACGATGTGTAATATTTTTTTCTCTCCTACTTTCTGTTCTTTCTCTCACAAGATCACCATATAGTATCCAACTTCTCCCTCCACGATCTCTCTCCACTATTTCTCTCTCACAACGCCAGTCTCTTCCCCATTCTATATCCACAATTCTCCACTGATTCATTTCCATTGTCTCTCTCAATTTTTAATATTTTTTACTCCAAAAAGTTGTGGTAAGTGTTAAAGTTGTTAGATTTTCGCTGGTACTATGCTTCTTCTGTTTCTCTTTACTATTTTTTTTAATAAATAATCACCATTGTTATGATTTCACCAGAAAACTCGAAATTTCATATCCAATGGCTGATTCAACAACTAAGGAGAGGGTTACCCGAGATATACCCACCAAATCACTCAATTTCGAAGAGCCATCTTTCGATTTGCAAATCACTCAAGTGGAACATGTACTTGCAGGTTCAACAGCAAATACATACAACAGAATATAATTGGCTTGAGAATACAGTTGAAAACAGTTAGTTGAAATACATAACTAAAACTAGAATAAATAGTGTATTTTAAAAAGTTGTTGAATAAAATAAAATACATCTAAATACATATAAATACAACAGTCAAGAGTCACTGTAATAAGTATAATTGAGTTTGTTGAGTTATATTAGGAATCTATCACGTTAATTGATTTACTTACCGTTTTTAAACAGCTGGAGAGACCTTTTTTTTCGTAGATTTCCATTACTGTATTCACAAATACAGCTCGCGAATACATATGAATATAGTCTATGTTAGCTGGACTTTCCTGTTTTTCGTCGAGTTTTGCTACTGTATTCATGAATACAGTAGCTTGAATACATCGAATACACTCTATAACAAGTGAAAAGATAACTGTAGGAAGTAATTAAGTAAATGGTAGCTATAGCAAGTTAATATCCACTAAACAATAGTAGTTTCTGAAAATTTCTCTTAAAATTACTACCTTGCTAATTAGCATGCGTAATTATAAAATAGGCCCACTAGCTATTTATTTAGTGCATTATCTTATATATTATAATCGATTATTTTCTACTAGCTTAGTACTTCTTCAATAGCTACAAAATAAATTAATTTTCTAGTCTCATAATTTAATTAGTATATAGAAAAAATAAATTCGGGTTATTACATTCCCCCCACTAAGAAGAACATTCGTCCTCGAATGTTAAGCAAGTTATACCCTAGAAAAGAAATGTATGAATACTTCATCGTTACACTTATCTTGTATTTTCATATTTACACTACATACGCCTCGTGTAACTCATTTGAGAACTTGTTAACAACTATCACTATCCCAAGAGTTAGAATCTCTACTCTAGTGTCTTAAATCATAGTTAGATATATTGAACACTTTCTATTCATCTCATGTAAAACCTTCGTATAAGGAACTTCCTTGCCCAAGGCAATCGTGAACACATTTCCATGTCATTCTAAGACTATAAGAAACAACTAATTAATATTATTTACCTGGCAATTGTGCGTCACATAGCACGACACCACTCAATCCATACACATAGTAATATTAAAGTCAGACATCAGAAACATTAGTAAAGTGACTATAGTGTCCCTTCCGTGAACAAATATCACACCTTCTCTATATACTCTATCCACAAATATAATCTCCCCACTAGGATCGTCACCACGTATGGCACATTAAGAGACCCGACTCCCCGTTCTAAATTTAAAGCTAAAAATAAGGACACATACGAATACCATATGGACAACAGTAATACCTATGACTACCACATTATATGCCTCAGCATCCTGTCTGGTTTTGCAAAGAATCTCGGCAGTTCACCCGCGTCTTGGAGTTCCAGTATATTATACTGGAATATTTTTCGAATTTTTAACAGTGTTTTCGTTCAAATTTATATTTACATAAAAAGTGGCTAAATTTCGATTACTTTTGAAACTGTGGCTATTTTTCAATTACCACTTGTAAATCTGGCTTTTTTTTGAATTTCTCCTGTTTTTATCATATACACAAAATTAAGCTGGTCGTTTGATATTTCTATATTTATGTGACATGTAAAACAAAAATACAGTAAAATTTTAATACAAATGGCAGGTCTAACATGAGGAAAAATTACGGGAGCATCATAGGAATGATGTAGATAACTATTTGAGATAGGATTAATAATCATAGGGTGTGTTTGGTACGAAGGGAAATACTTTTCGAAAAATAGTTTCCAATTTTTTCACGTTTGGTTGGCTTAAATATTTTGAAAAATATTTTCCTTGTCAATTCATTTTCCTCCAATTGGAGAAAAATATTTTTCCTATCAAAAATAGGAAAAATATTTTTCAAAACTCTTTTTCAACATTCACCACCTTATTTCTCATAGCACCAACTCACCCTCACCCACCCCACCCCCCACAAAATCCCAACCCCCTCCTCCCAATCACACCCCACCCACCCCAACCTTTATTTTTTGACAAAATTACATCATATATCACTTGGGCCATACAACCCATTAGAAAATAGTCCACATTTGAAGCCCTAACCTGGTTTGACCCACATTGTATATGTTATGAAATTTTGTTTTCACCCGGTAGCCCACAAATATTATTAACGGTATTTTAGTTTTTTTTAAAAAAAAAATTCTCTCTCTCTCTCTCTCTCTCTCTCTCTCTCTCTCTCTCTCTCTCTCTCTCTCTCTCTCTCTCTTCTTCTCACGCTCGTTTCATAGAAGTACGAAGGCAACCGTCCTCCATTGTTGTGTCTCAAGTGATTTTTCGAGCTTTCACTCTTATTTTAAGGTAATTTTCATTTCATTTTATGCTTTTACCACTGTTTTCGTTTTAAATTTTGTTTTATTTTTAATTTTTTGGCTTTTCTGATTTTGAATATTTTTGTTTTACAATGTTGTTGTGTTTTCCTTTCAATTTTGTGTTCCTTCTATCTTTATTCTGGGCCTAAACTTGGAGTTTTAGTTTGCATGCTTTATTATTTCGACTTTTAGTATAATTTATTTTTTGAGTTTTGTTCCAATTTGGGAAAATTGGCTCATGTGACCACGAAGGATTGGTTCCACTCGCTTGCGTATTGTGGTCGGCCTTTGATTGACACGATATTTAGTAACTTTCTGTCCTAATGCCTTTTTTTGTTGCGTATCTTTATTGTTTGAGACCCCTCATAGTGTACACATAACTTTGTATAATCAAATGTAATATATTTGTATAATTACGGTATAAGCTTATATAACCTTGTATAAATATGTATAACTCTGTATATTACTGTATAAATTTGTATATTCAAAAAATCTGCATCATATATTGCTTTTTTGTAGTACTTTGAATCATTTAGTAGTGATGATTATTTTTGTTTTATTTTTCTTGCCTCACCACTTGGATGTCATCTTTTACTATTTGTGGAAGAGGAAAAAATATGGGCCGAATGTTTTCGTAAGGTGTAATAGAACCGACTTTGCCTTTGGTAACAAGATCAATTCAGTGTATAAAGATTTTAAAGTGAAGCAAGATCCTTCTGTGATTCCTGAAGGGCATGAAATAGATGAGTACATTAGAGGCTTTTATTGTGATGCAAATGTAGCGTGGCACACTATTGACCACGTGTTATTCCCTATTTATGTCAAGCGTGGAAGAGCTAAATTGGGCCACTGGGTTTTGGGGTTGTTTACGTTCATAGATAGGTGCATCCACATCTATGACTCTAACCGTGGAGCTATTAATGACATACTTGCTTTGGATGCTGCATTACCTTATGCAATTTTGATACCTTACTTCTTGAACAGTTCTGATTTTTATGTCGAGAAGAAGGCCATTGATTGGAAAAATAGTGCATATACCGATAAATCTCATTCTGATGCTTTGCAGATTAGTCTGGTTAATAATGTGCCACAACAGATCAAATGGTAGGTTAATCTTAGTTGTTTTACTATTTGTGTACCTATTTACAGTAACGTACAAAGAATCTGATTTTTTTAATTACAGTGATTGTGGTGCTTTTGTTGTTGGCTTTGCTGAGAATTTCATCCTAGGTAAGGAAATACGAAAAGATATTTTTGACATTGAGACACTTCGCACCAGGTGGGGATCTCTGTTGTGGGATTATGGATGGAAAAATCAACAGTCTGGTGCAATTAGCGGTGATGAAATCACAGGGAGACTTTTCAGGAAGAGGAAGAGGTGACGCCCGAGAAAGTAGTTCTGTTTTTGTTTTCATTTTAATGTAGATGACTTTATTTGTGTAGTTTGTGGTGGTCATTACACATTGTGGCTGTGAATGAATTACATTTTAATGAATATTTCAGTTGCTTTTTTCTTTAAAAAGTATGTATTTTCGTTATTGTTGCAGTTTTGTCAATATTGCAGGGTTTATACATATGTATACAATAATATACATAGTTATATAATTTTATACAAATTTATACTCTCATTTATACATCTGTATACATATAATGACATTGATTGTTTGTAGTCCTGTTTTGTATTTGTACAATCTATCAATATATTTAGCACCATTAAAAGCAGTAACACATATTATTGGATAATCAAAACATGGATAATGAAACATATTTAACATAATTACAACCTATAGTGTAAATTATAATTTTTATTGACATTTGTAACTCAATTATTTGTGAAACTTAACTACTCAACAAGGCAACATATGTAATAGGAAGTGTTATGTTTCCAACTATTTATTTTGGTCGATTCTTACATGTATTTCTATTGTGACCATTTTGTCCACACAGAGAACATGAAAACCCCATCTTATACTCTTTCTCTGAAGCCGGTTTGAGTCTTTCCTTTCTTGGCCTTCCTGCATTTATTCTCCCTTTTGGTGGCAGGACTACATCTTCCAACACCTCTATTGGGATTTTTCATAAACTCTCATCTAGCATCGGATTCACTGAAAATTCATAAGTTCTAAGGAGGTTATCCTTCTTGTAGTAAAAAGAGCAATACTGGCCAGGTTTCAGCTGCTGGTTCTTCAAAACCGCCCAAGCATACGGACATGGAAGTTCATCCATTTGAAATTTTTCGCAACTACATGTTCCCTCTTCAAGGCACACTATGTTTCGCCTTACCCCTTCAAGCATAGTATATAACTACTCCGTAGCAGGCCTCACCTGCAAAAGTTTTTTTTTTTTTTTTTTTTAAAAAAAGAAGAAGTTAAAGCACATTTACATTATTATATAGCGTTATACATCCTTATACAAACAATAAAATGCAAGTCAGTAGTGCTATGCATCATTATAGTTAATTTATTTTACCGTCATTTGCTCCGATGCAATAAGATTTTCCTGAAGGAGTTTGTTGTACTTTTTGCCAAGCTCTGTAGATGTCTCCATTACACTTTTTCTATTTTTGTTATTCCATTGTTGTAGCAAATTTTTCATGTACTCCAACAATCGCATTATTGGTAGCTCTCTAGCATCTTTGCTTGCTGCATTAATTGACTCTGCAATATTGGAAGTCATTACCATCGACCTTTTAACTTTGGAGTATGCCCTAGACCACCTTTCGTAACCAATTTTGAACAAGTAAGGCTGCACCCTCGGATTAATTTTGCACATCTATGTCATATGATAGTCAAACTTCTCTATCGTGTAAGCTCCGGCCAAAGCGAAGAAGATATCCTTCAATTGTTTGTGATATTTCTTGAATGTGCGCTTGATATTCCGCCACAAGTAAAACATGCAAATACAATGTGAAACTTCTGGGTATACAACTTTTGTGGCATAGAAGATGCTTTCATTTCTATCTGAAACTATACGCATCCATTCCCTAACACCAAAAGTGCCCTTTATCTAGACGAAGAACCACTCCCAAGATTTATTATTCTCTGAATCTACAATTGTATATGCAAGTGGAAGTATTTTTCCTGTTTATACAAAGTAGATATTAGGATTCAGACAATTATACAAATCTTATACACAGTTATACACGAATATACAACTTTATACATACTGCAAATTTTATAAAAATAATAGCTCTTAAATCCTATACACGTTTATACATGAAACTACAACATATATTATACAAACTGCAGAAACAAAGTAGATGTAGTCAACTCACTAGCTCTATCCTGTGTGCAAGCAGTCAATATAGTACCCTTATATGATGCTTTAAGGAAACTTCCGTCAACAACCATTATCGGCCTGCAATGCTCCGAACCCTTGATAGATGCATATAGCAAAACATATGCGTAAAGAAAGCATCCATCTTATGATTTGTGCAACTTTGTAACTGTTCCTGGATTTGTATGCTCCAACATATACAAATACCTCACCAACTCCTTATATGAATCGTTCATATTCCCTCTTTTCATCACACTGACAACTGTCTCTTTATCTTTATAAACTTGATCCTACATTCCTATTCAACTAATTCATTTAACATATTATCTATTATACCATAATCAGTGTTTTCAATAAATTCGATATCAGGCATAATCTCAATGCTATCAATTGTGGATGCATCTTCAATATCATTTACACGATTGCCTTTATCTATACAACTTGAACTTGTAGCAATCAAACAATTATCATAAATCTCTTTCACAGTCACACACAACGAGTACTCAGTGAAATCCAAGTTTTTCTTCTTTAATTCAATATACACCCGAACACCAGCATCGTTGTAAATCAGAATCGATGGCAAACCATCCTTTGAGAGAAACTTAATCTCTAATGTATTTAACTCAGAATCAACTCTAATCTGTTTCGAAATTGCTTCAAACTCAGAATCGCCGACGAAATTGATAAATTTGTTGTCATCCCATTCACCACTATGAAGAACCTAAACTAGTTAAAGCTCCATCGAACAAAAAGTTAAAATCAAAATTGCAGCAAAAATGAAAATCACGCTGATTGCAGCAAAAAAAATTCACTTTTCGTGTTTGATTTGCTGTTAATTCGAGATGAAGAAGAATTTTTAGGTTTTTTGGAGTTACATTGAGTGTAATATCGCGTTTTTGTAGATTTGGGGAAGAAGAATGGAAAGAATGAAAGAAAATCCCGCTAAAAGAGAGAAAATCCCGGTTTTGAATCCCCAAAAATAGAAATAACGCCCCTTTTTCGGATATGGACCTGTTATTTTTGGGCTACTCAGTTATAAATTGAAATATGAGTTATAAAATTAAAAAATAGGGAGCCCAATTATTTTTATGTGAAATTTTCCCTTGTTTTTTTTTTCGTATACATCTGCATTTTTTATTGTTGAAAGATGGGCAGATTTCGCGGAGATATTTTAGGGATACTAATGTGATCGTTCTGTTTCCTACATGATTTTGTGGGATTCAATGGAGATTCAAATCTCCTTAGCTGTAACCAAGATCATGTTATTTATAGTGTATATAATACTATTGAATAAAAGTAATGGGCTTTTGAAGTTTTTATCATATTACACAAAATTATGCAGGTCGTTGATGTTTCTATATTTATGTGATAGGTAGTGTTTTGGTTTGGATCGATTTTTCTCTAAAAAGAAATCAAATCAAGTAAGTCAATTTTTCAAATATTTGAATCAAACCAAACCAATTAAGTCTGTTTTTATCGATTCGGTGTATGTCGATTTTTGTCGGTTCGATTTTTTCGATTATTTATCGATTTTTTCTTAAATATGAGATATACACTACCAAACACATATTTCGGCGACTATATTTTCAACATAACACTATCAAATAAATTACTTTTTGAGAAATCTATCATTTATCAAGATATATTGATGATAATTGAACCAAATAGTGATGAATAATTTTAGGACTCAAAATAAATTATTTTTAATATGAAATAAATTCTTGTACTTAGCAAAAGAAAACTACTAATCAAATAGAATGTAAAGGCAAAGAACTAGATTAAAAGTGCAAACTATTAAAATGTAACATAAAATTTTAGAAATATTGTATAAACATATACATATATATAGGTATAATAATAAATTTTAAATAACTACTTTTATATTCGGTTTGGTTCGGTTTTTTTCGGTTATATTTTGATTAAACCAAAGTCAAACCAAATTTGATCTGTTTTTAAAATTCAAAACCAAACCGAAAAAGTATCGATTTTTTTAGTCGGTTTGATTCGTTTTGGGTTTGATTTTATTTTTTCGGATTTTTATGAACACCCCTAAAGATATATAATACGTTAATACAGTAAAATTTTAATACGATTGGTATTTCTAACATGAGGGAATTAAAGTTATGGGAGCATCACAGGAATGGGGTAGACAACCAATACAATATATTTGAGATAGGGTTACTAATCATCTAATACGAATTATAATGAAGTTTTGGCTTTATTAGCTGCCCGGTCTAAATTATTGTTTACGCGAAAGAATAGAGAACTACTTGTTCCTTCCACATTTTTTGACATGTTTTTTCCATCAATTTCTTTCCGTGGAACTATTGACCATTTCATTCTTGCACAAGAAGTGGATGACTTTTTTTTAAAATAATTTTTGTGTTATGTGGTCCTAAACCCCGACCTACAATTATCCCATTCCGTTTCTCCTAGTGTTTTTCTAAATTAAATATTTTTCAAAAATATATTTTTTGTTACTTAACCAAACACCAAAAATTAAGTAAGAAAATCCCATATTTTCCGACAAAAATTTCCAAGGAAAATATTTTTCAAACCAAACACACCCTTAAGCATGTTTAACCAAACTTAAAAAAATCAGCTTATTTTGAGAAGTATTTTTTTAAAAGTGTTTTTTTCAAAAGTACTTTTTGGTAAGAAACAGTTTGTATTTGACCAATTAATTTGAAAAATATTTCTGAGTTTAGTGTTTGACCAACCTTTTAAAAAGTGCTTTTAAAAAAAAAGCTACTTTTTTCTATTTCTCCAAAACTACTTGTGCTTCTACTCAAAATCACTTTTCTTTCTTCTAAAAGTTTGGCCAAACACTTCTAACTTTGAAAAAAAAAATGCTTTTGGCTCTAGAAAAACTTGGCCAAACATGTTTTAGTAGAGCTCGTCCTAAAGCAATTTCTTGGCCAAACATGCTTTACATTTTTTTTAATCACCAGCTCTTCCTCGTACAAATAAGAATCACATGTTACCATAATAACTATTATTAGTCAACAATCATTTTAATAATAAAACTTAACAAATTAATTCAGATTTCAGAATCGAAACTGAGCTGCTCTGTAATTGATTAATGTTATTACTGCTCAAAGATTCAGATCTGGATAGACAGAGTCTCACAAATGTCAAAAGCAATTTATTATAGTAAGTAGTACTGTACACGGTATGAAGCCGAGGTACTGAGCACATTTTGAGGTTTCAACTACCTAAACCAAATTGACAAAAGGAGAAAGCCACTTCTACAGGTTCTATACACTACCCCTACAGCTCAATATTTATTTCCTTCACCTTGTAACAGATCAAGAAGTTATTCGTCGGGATCGTGGAACTATCGCTCGACTCAGCCTTCCCTCCCACACAACACTTGTCCATCTATAAAATATGGTTGGAAGCATAGCTGAGGAAACAAAGAGCCCCAAGAAGTCCACATGGGGTATGGCAGAAGAAATCAAGAAGAATCTTGAGTTCATTGAAGAGGTGACTAGCAATGTTGATGAGGTCCAGTGCAGAGTTCTTGCTGAAATCCTCTCCCAGAATGCACATGTTGAGTACTTGCAACGCCATAATCTCAATGGCAGCACTGATAGAGAGACATTCAAGAAAGTTTTACCTGTCATCACTTACGAAGATATTCAGCCCGATATCAAACGTATAGCCTATGGAGATAAATCTCCTATTCTCTGCTCCAAAACCATCTCTGAACTATTTACAAGGTTCTCCTCAAATCATTCTTTTTTTGATAGAAAGTAAAAATTTATTGAAGTATGTGACCCACATCGGAGAGAAAACACAATTTTATTTAAGTATGTCAACAATACATGCATGTTGCTCTTGTGCTAAAAGGAAAATTTTGATGTACTACATGCAGTTCTGGTACGTCTGGAGGGGAAAGCAAATTGATACCAACAGTAGAGGGAGAGTTTGAGAGGAGATCAGTACAAATTCAAAACCTTTTGATGTCTGTGATGAGCCAAGTGGATCCAGATTTCGGAAAGGGCAAAGGGATGTATTTCATGTTCATAAAGTCTGAAGAGAAGACCCCAGGAGGATTACCAGCTGTCTTTGGTTCAACAAGTATTTACACGAGTCCTCATTTCAACTACAGCCGTCTTCATCACCCCCACTTTAACTACACTAGTCCGACTGCAACCATTCTTTGCTCAGACTCTTACCAAAGCATGTATTCCCAAATGCTTTGTGGCCTCTGCCAAAACCAAGAAGTCCTCCGTGTTGGCTCGCTTTTTCCAAGCGGCTTCATTAGTGCCATCCGATTCTTGGAGAAGCACTGGTCTCTACTTTGTAACGATATCCGAACTGGAACTCTTAACACCCAAATAACTAATCCTTCAGTGAGAGAGGCAGTGATGGAAATCCTCAAACCTGACCCAAAGTTAGCTAATTTCATTGAGGCAGAATGCAGCAAAGATTCATGGCAAGGGATCATCACTAGGTTGTGGCCTAATACCAAGTATGTGGAAACTATTGTGACTGGCTTCATGTCACAATATATACCGACCCTTGATTATTATAGCAATAGCCTCCCTCTTGTTAGTACCATGTATGCTTCCTCAGAATGCCACTTAGGAATCAATTTGAACCCTTTTTGTCAGCCCACTGAAGTATCTTACACACTTATTCCCACCATGTGCTATTTTGAGTTCTTACCATATCATGGAAACAGTGGAGTCATTGATTCTATAGTCTTGCCCAAGTCGCTTAATGAGAAAGAACAACAACAGTTGGTTGATTTGGCTGATGTCAAGATTGGTCAGGAGTACGAGCTTGTCGTTACCACATATTCTGGTACGGTATTTTCAAATTCCAAATGAAAAGCTCTTGACATTTTTTTTCCCATTTATCTGTCAAACATGCATGTTTGCGCCAACGCTTAGCTTTCCTTGAATTTTGTGCCATTTCAGGACTCTATAGGTATAGAGTCGGTGATGTGCTTCGGGTTGCTGGATACAAGAACAACGCCCCTCAATTCAACTTCCTATGCCGGGAAAATGTAATCTTGAGCATTGGTGCTGACTACACTAATGAAGTTGAGCTACAAAATGCAGTAAGAAACGCAGTGGGGAATCTGATGCCATTTGATGCACATTTAACGGAGTACACCAGCTACGTCGATTTCACCACCATTCCAAGCCATTATGTCCTATTTTGGGAGCTGAGTTTGAATGGCTCTATCTCAATTCCTCCTTCAGTCTTTGAAGTGTGTTGCCTCACAATTGAAGAATCTCTAAACTACTTCTACCGCGAGGGCCGTTCGTCTGAGAAATCCATTGGGCCTCTAGAAATCAGGGTGGTGGAAACTGGAACTTTTGACAAGTTCATGGACTATCGCATTAGCTTAGGTGCTTCCATGAACCAATACAAGACGCCCCTATGTGTGAAATATGCACCCTTTATTGAGATATTGAACTCTAGGGTCGTGTCCAGCTACTTCAGTCCCATGTGTCCAAAATGGGTTCCTGGCTACAAGAAATGGAACAACAGCAGTTAAATGTCAAGATTTCTCTGCTTGTAGCTTCATTCACTATTCAGAAATAAACACAACCATTTGTGGATTATTTTACCGATTCAAAATCATCCTAACTATGTTACTCTTAACAAAACATGGCACTGTACGTCCCCTTTTTTAAGACACTCTTTATATTTTGTTCTCATTTAAAAAAACTTTTGCTAATATAGACCCAGCGGCAGAAGCCGCTTCTATCTAAACGCTCTTCTTCTTCTACTCCTTCTTCCTCCTCCTTCATGCTTCTAGTTAATTTAAATTACTAAACTGAATTATAGTATTTATCTGTTGTAATATCTAGCTTGAACGAGCTCTATCTCTCGCTGTGTTCCTATAAAAAAAAAATTGAGAAGAGTCCAATGTATATTTTATATAGGCAAAATACTAAAGTTGGCCCATGTGTCTACATGACCATATAGATACTTCTAAGTTAAATGTGTCTCATGAACACCCGAATCCGGAAGATTACATGCGTGAGACACAACCGCGGATGACGTGGCAAACAAACAAATCAGTGAATGACACATGTAATTTCTATTGAAAAAATATTTAATCTTTTTATGTGGATTAAAAATTTAATTATCACAAACCCAAACACTTTTATATCACAAACACAAACAAAATAGAAATTAAAAACAAGAAATGACCTCAAATGTTTCTCTGCAAATTAGATAAAATAACAACCGTGGAGGTGCTTTGGATATTTTGAAAAAAATCGTGGTTTTGATGACTGGACTGGAGGATAACTTGGGAGCTAATATGGTATTTTGTGTTATGATGGAGTAAAAGCGTTTTGGTGGTAATACATGAGGCTATTGGTTCTTGGAGAAATGGGGTTAATAGAGGAAGAAACTGAAATTTTTGGTGATAGGTCGGAGAAGATGGTGGTGGTTCACGGCATTTTTGGTGGTTTTCGAGTGGCGCTCATGGAGAAAATATGGAGGACGATGGCGAAGAGAATGTTCTTTGCCTACATCTTTTGGCCGATGAAAATTGGATCTGAAAATGGTGGAGATAGGAAGGTCCGCTGCCAAGGTGGCGGCGGCTATGGTGGCAGAAGGGTGGTGCTTGTTATTGCTTGATTAAGGATGAAGAAAGTGGGCCCCACATGGAAAAAAAAGCAAAAATATAATTTTTAGAGTTTTCACGCGCCGAACGTTGCGTGAAAATCAAACATTTTGCCATGTCAGCTCAGGTGTCCACGAGACACACCTGTATCAACTTTTTAATTGTCTCTTTATATATTTTGCTACTCATATAACTGCAAGTGAAAGAAGATAGAGAAATGATATGATGCTAACTTTGTTTATTTTCCGTATACATCTGCATTTTTTATTGTTGAAAGATGGGCAGATTTCGCGGAGACATTTTAGGGATACTAATGTGATTGTTCCTTAATTAATATAGTTTCTTACATGATTTTGTGGGATTTGATGGAGATTCAAATCTATCTTTAGCTGTAATCAAGATCATGTTAATGATCTTATTTTGCATCTTGCTTTTCTCTGTACATAGAGGTTTATAGTCTATACTATTGCCACTGGAAGTTGACTTAGGTTTTTAAGTGCTTTGAAGGTTTTATGATTATCTTTATTGCATTCAGCAAACTCACATACCAATTTTCCAAAATTTGTTGATTGGCTTATATTTCATTGGTTAGGAAGCTATAAACTTTTTAGTTTTTTTTTCTTCAATAAATGCTACAGTTGCTATGTTAAAATGGATTGGGATAGCAGGGAATATTATAGATTCTTCTATTGTAGCTCAGGTATGGACTATGGCTTTTAGTCCTGAATTGATTATACTCTCACAAATTATTCTACAGTTAATTATCCGCAATAATAAGTTATAAATTCACGAGGAAGTTTATTGATAGTATAAGCTGAAAACTGGACATATTTATGGAGAAGAATTAGATGTTGGTCAAATATAAAGTATCAGGAAACTACCTTACCTGCTGCCGTATGTGTCATGATTTTGACTTGATCTTTACAAATTTTACAATAAATCTGTTTATCCCAAAATCTGAAAACAATTGAATTTATACGTGATTTTAAGGATATGTGATCTAATTTGATATAAAGTGATAAATCAGATTTAATATGGAAGATTAAATAGAAAAATAAATGCACACCATGCAGATTGAACAACTTGAGCCTCACAAGATTAATTTCCTTCGAATTTAGATGTGATATTATTGAAGTCAGAATAATATGAACAAAACTCGAAAAAATAGTATCTTGTTCTCTTAAGTATGTTACCATGTCACCAATGAATTGCTCCATTCTCTTTATATATACGGGGAGATGAAACCTTTAAGACATTATTTTATAAGAAATTATGTAGATCGTTGGCTCCATTTTTGACTTAATCCCGTAATTTTCGCCATAATGATTGGTTAATGGCGAGAATCACAAATACTTGTCATGTGAGTTGGCAAAGCTTTTCTTCGAGCTCGTTAGAAGCGGGGTCAGTCGTGCCCCCGATAAACTCGAGGGCAAATCTGATGGTCTTGTTCGAACTTCGATCCTCGATATCGAGCTCAGTTACATCTGTAACTTCAATCTATTACGTAGGTGCCGAGCCTTAGCCTATTGTTCTAGATGCCTCGATCAAGCCTGCTCGATTCTATCCGTATACAGATAGTCCCCTTATTTTTTGGAGAGTAAGCGATTAAAAACGATATGAACCCTCGATCCTTACTTCGATAAATCAAGACGACGGGTACATGACATAGGTGATAATAATAGTGGAAACGTCCCGTCAGTCCTGTCTTCGAGGCATTAAATGTATTTCAGTTGACGGTCGGCTACCTCAGGAGATGAACCGCCGCTTGAGGAACCTATAAATACCCTTTAATCCGTTTGTTATAACTTTTACGCTCAAATCCTTCTTGCGTTCTAAGAACTTCATCTTCTTCATCTTCTGGTTTTCTCATTGCCAACCTCAAAGCTTCCCCTTATCAACAATCTCTTTCCTTTATTTTTTTTATAAAAATGGCAAAAACTTCAAAGTTTGTTCCTAAAAAAGAAGCACCTTCTTCTTCAAAACCTTCTGAAAACGCTCCTCACGCTGCTACTTAGGAACCCCCTCTGAGATCATACATCCCAACCGGGTGCCCTACTATGGTTGATTTCAAGGTTGAGAATACACCCATGGTACCGAGTTGATGCGAACCGGTCTCGAGGTACATATGTACGATCACAGACAACATCCTCAATAAGGTTAAAGAGGATTGCAACTGGGTAGGCAAACACATAGTGGCTCCTACCCCTGAAGAATAAATTACCACCTACATGGAGGGTTTATTAAGTGTTTACACTTACCCTTTCATTTTGGGACCTCTAGACCCGGTTATCATAGCCTTTTGCAAAAGGTATGATGTGACGCTCGGGCAGATACATCCTTCATTTTGGAGAATTGTTATTCTACTTCGATTCTTTGTGAGCAAGGTCGAGGGATGTCCATTCACCATCGATCATCTTATGCGCCTGTACAGCCCTCGACTTTACCGAGGATGATTAATTAAGCTTGCACGTCGAGCCACCAAGACCTTGTTCTCGAGTATTGACGAGGATCAAGACCGGGACTGGTTTGGTAGATTTGTTCGAGTGAGGACCTCAGACTTAATCCCGGCTGCGGACATGCCGTTCCCTGAGAAATGGAACATGAAACATAAGTTTAGCTTTGCCTTCGGTATTCCTTTTATTGCTTTTCATTCCGTTTGGTTTCTCATCAATATTATGTGATGCAACTGTTTCCCAGATGCCGAACCCTGTCCCCGAACTTAAAGAGTGGGTCGAGGGCATTGTGACATAGAGACCTTATTCCGAACGCTTATGGCGTGAGCTCTCGGAGGGCCGATGGGAGGCCCGTAATCATGGTAAGGGTTTTCCCCTAATAATACATATGATCTCATTTTTTTATCATCAGTCCCTGATCCGTTATATTTTCATTTTGTAGGTTTAGGAAAGGACGTCGATATGAGGCCTCCATCAGCTGACGATGATATACACGCCGATCCCTCTACTTCAAAATAGGGCAAAGAGAAGAAGAAAAGAAAAGCTCAGAGTCCCTCGGCCCTTGAAAGGAAAAGACCTAGGAAGCGACTTGTGCAGAAACCTAAGAAAACCAACGCCCGAGAACTTTCATCGGACTTACTCAATCGGTTGAGGGATAAGTTCGAGAAAGAATAAAATTCTGAGTTTGTGGCTCGTGTGAGAAGTGGCTCCGAAATACCTCGAACCGTGGAGGCCGTAGAAGAAGCAGTGGCTGAAGTCTCCGAGAGGGTCGAGACCGATTTGGCCCGAGCCAGTGAGGTCGAGAAAGAAAATGTGATTGGTACATCCCTGTCACAAGATAATGTACCCAAAGAGGCGCTTGGGGTGATTGACCTTTCTGGGTCGCCTTCGTTTACAACTTCTATGATAAACGAGGCCCAGGCGTTGAAAGGTAACCTCGGCGAAGGGGCCCAAGGAGTAGCCGATTCTTTCCATAATTTTTTCGAAGGCCTAGATTCCACTGCTTCGGAGAATGTTACCGATTTGGGCGATCTACCGGTAACAAGGAAGATATCGTCCCCGGGA
Organism: Nicotiana tomentosiformis; assembly: GCF_000390325.3. Classification (NCBI taxonomy): domain Eukaryota; kingdom Viridiplantae; phylum Streptophyta; class Magnoliopsida; order Solanales; family Solanaceae; genus Nicotiana; species Nicotiana tomentosiformis. The sequence goes on from NC_090813.1 coordinate 3,329,137, forward strand.
GCTGGTGGGTCCTCTTCGAGCCCGAAATTAGTGAACCAGTTCCCTGCTCCGAGTGCTGATCCTACCTAGAGGCGAGCAATTTATATGTCCACCCCGTAGGACGCCCAGGTTCTTTTTGCCCCGGTGGGAATTGCTAGTTACCTTCGGTGTTTGGTGACCGAAGAGGATCAAATCAAAATGAACGAGGTAGAGGCGCCCTAGTTTTCAACGAAGCGCAATAGGCGCTGAATCAGGTAATTTCGCATATCCCTTTGTTATATACTTAGATTCAATAGTGAATAATCCTAACATCTTCCTTTGTGTTTGCAGGCCTCAGTGCTTCATCATGAGGCCTTTCTCCGATACCGAAAGAAGTTCAAGCGTCACGAGGCCGAGACTCGGGAGCTTGCCGAGAAGAAGGATACTTACAAGCTTCTTAGTGAGAAGCTTCAGGCCGAGTTAGAAGCGGCTCGGAAGAAGCATGTCGGTTTGCTCGAGCAGGTAATACGAATATTCGATCTTAGCGATGATGATTCAGATACTTTGGCTAATGACCCGAAACTACAGGCTCAAAAGAGACTTGACTAGGTCGAGCAGCTTCAGGCAGAGATGGACGCGGTGAAGGCTGAGGCTGAAAAATGGAAGAAAAATATGGACCATCTGGCCTCGGAAAAAGAAACTGCCCGGGCACAATTGGCTTCTGCTGAGGTTTAGCTTCAGGCAGCAAAGGAGAAGAACTCAGCGCAGGCCAAAACGATCGAGGAACTCCAATCTCTGCTGAGTTTAGCTGTTTCTGTCCGAGAGAATCTGGCTAAGGAGCTCGAGGCTGCCAAGTTAGAAGTCATTACGGCCCGAAACGAAGCTGATAAAAGGGTGGACCAACTCAAAGATGATGCCGAGGCTATATAGGAGCAGGAAAAAAGTATGGTGAAGCATGCATGGTGGGAATCCCGAAGGAAGACCCTCGAGGGAGTCCATGCCCAGAATTTCGACATATTGAACGAAATTGAGAACGCCAAGACATGTGAAGCCAATGCTTGAAGGCTAGCTTTTCCCGAGGAGGATTCCAATGTGTCTGAAGAGTCGGGAGAGTCCGGTGGCGAGGGAGACTCTGAAGGCGATGACGCAACCCCCGATGAAGATTAGGCTATTCAAATTTTGTACTGTTTCTTTTGTTGAGGCAATTTGGCCTTTGTATATGACATGTAACGGGGCTATTCAGCCTATGTAAACATCTTTGATATATATATATATATATATATATATATATATATATATATAAGGCCTCTTTCATAGCTTTCGAATTTCTTCTTTGCTTTATTATTTATTTTCAAAAAGATCGAGATGCCTTAATATGAAATAATTAGGCTGTGGTCGAAGGTTCAAACAAACCTTGCCTTTATTGCCTTTTTGGGTTAAGGCTTTGTAGGGGTACGGTGTTGTCGATAATTTCCCCCAAAATATTTTAAGTTTATAGCCTTGCCGAGGGTAACCTTTAGAACTGGGCAATGCCAAATAAGCTTCATATCCTCGAGTATTTTTAACTCGGACTGGCCTTAGCCTTTAAATCCGGGCAAATGCCAAATAAGCTTCATGCCCTCGAGTCTTATTAACTCGGACATGCCTTAGCCTTTAAATCCGGGCAATGCCAAATAAGCTTCATGTCCTCGTATTTTATTAACTCGGACCGACCTTAGCCTTTAAATTCGGGCAATACCAAATAAGTTTCATGCCCTCGAGTTTTATTAACTCGGACTGGCCTTAACTTTAAATTCGGAAAATGCCAAATAAGCTTCATGCCTTCGAGTTTTATTAACTCGGACTGGCCTTAGCCTTTAAATTCGGACAATGCCAAATAAGCTTCATGCCCTCGAGTTTTATTAACTCGGACTTGCCTTAGCCTTTAAATTCTGGAAATGACAAATAAGCTTCACGCCCTCGAGTTTTATTAACTTGGACTGGCCTTAGCCTTTAAATTCGAGCAATGCCAAATAAGCTTTATGCCATCGAGTTTTATTAAATCGGACTGACCTTAGCCTTTAAATTCGGGCAATGCCAAATAAGCTTCATGCACTCGAGTTTTATTAAATCGGACTGGCCTTAGCCTTTAAATCCGGGCAATGCCAAATAAGCTTCATGCTCTCGAGTTTGATTAACACGGACTGTCCTTAACCTTTAAATTCGGGCAATGCTAAATAAGCTTCATGCCCTCGAGTTTTATTAACTCGGGCTGGCCTTGGTCTTTTAAGTTAGGCAATGCCTATAGTCCCCGAGCGAAGTGAATGTTCGAACGCGGGTTAAGGTGGCCCTTGGGCTTGATATCTGCAGGAAATTCCCTAAAAAATGCAAGTGACGTTTTTGAAGATGAGATGTTTATATGCAAAGAAGAGTCTCCTTTCTTATTCCTATGCATAAATAGTTGTACATGTATACACGTTTTGTTCCAGGGCTTAAATAATTTGAGAGGGAACAATTCATTTGACCGTTTGGACCTTACAATAAATCCTGTAGGTCGAAACCCTTCAATTATGGAATCGAATGCTTTGTTAAATCCGTTATCCGAGGATATTGCCCTCAATGTTCAAGGTTGACCGATGAGAGGCCTCGAATGCTGTCGTGATCATTGTCACCGATTTGTAGCCCGCCTTCGATTTCTAAGTTAGCATGATTTCTTGTTGCCTCGATAAAAACCTTGCCGAAAAACTAATTTGGGACAAAACAGTACAAGGAAAAAAGAGTGCAACGCGTGCTTTTAGACCTAGGATCTCGCATCATCCTTTGTGAGTTGCCTGCAAGTGTCGATTTGAAATGTAAAAAAGATAAATAGAAGAAAGAATTGGGGTCGTACCTTAGCAATAATATCGTTTTAAGTGAGATACATTATAGTTGTTTGGTAATTGTTCACCGTTCATTATTCTCAGCTTGTAGGATCCTTTTCCGGTGATCCCGATAATTTGGTACAATCCTTCCTAGTTTGGCTCCAATTTCCCTTCGTTCGGGTTTCGGGTGTTCAGTGTAACTTTTCTTAATACTAAGTCCTCAGTATTGAAATACCGAAGGTTGTCCCTTCGATTATAATATCTCTCGATCCGCTGTTTTTGGGCAGCCAAATGGACAAGGGCGACTTCACGCCTTTTATCTAATAGTTCCAGGCTCATACTCATAGCCTCGTCATTTGATTGCCTTGTTGCATATCGGAATCTGATGCTTGGTTCTCCGACCTCGACCAGTATTAAAGCTTCGGTGCCGTAAACCAAAGAAAATGGTGTGGATTTGGTACTGGACTTCGAGGTTGTACAGTACGCCCCTAGGACCTCAGGTAGCATTTCTTTCTATTTTTATTTGGCGTCGATCAACCTCTTTCTGAGGTTCTGGATTATGGTTTTGTTGGTGGATTTTGCTTGTTCGTTCCCACTGGGATGGTAAGGAGTGGATAAGATCCTTTTGATCTTATAGTCTTTAAGAAACTTGCTTACTTTGCTGCCAATAAACTATTTTCCGTTGTCACACACAATCTCGGCCGGTATTCCGAATTGACATATAATGTGATCCCAGATAAAATCGATGACTTCTTTTTCTATGACCTTTTTATATGCCTGTGATTCCACCCATTTAGAAAAATAGTCAGTCATAAATAAAATAAATTGGGCCTTACTGGGCGCCCGTAGAAGGGGGCTAATGATGTACATCCCTATTTCATGAATGGCCATGGTGACAAGGCCGAATGTAATGGCTTTCCTGCTCGATGAATCATCGGAGCATGCCTTTGGCATCCATCGCATTTTCGAACGAACTTCAGATTCCCGAAGAAGTCCCCGAGTCAATCAATAACTCTCTTTTGACCTCGGGTATTAAGGTCGGCGTAAAGTCGGCCACGAAATCTGCCAAAATTTATGACTTAATGGCGGTCCGGGGTCGTACTCAATATCATAACCACTTACTTCCATGGCCCACTTGGCCAATCGGCCTGAGAGTTTGGGCTTATGCATAACGTTTGGGTATATAGTTACGACACATATGGGGTGACATTGGAAGTATAGTTTTAATTTCCTGGAGGCGCTTAGTAAAACGAACGCCAATTTTTCTAGGTGGGGTATCTAGTTTCAGCCTCACCCAAAGTCCGACTAACATAATAAATCGAAAATTGCATACCATGCTCTTCCCGAACTAGGTCTGCACTTACCGCTACCTCCGATACTGCCAAATACAAATATAATTATTCGTCTGCCCTCGGTGTGTGAAGCAGTGGCGGACTCGATAAATATAGCTTAAGTTCTTCTAAGGCCTGTTGGAATTCCGGGGTCCATGTGAAGTTTTTTTTCTTTATCAGCAACGAGAAAAATCGATGACTCGTATCGGAGGACCTCAAGATGAATCGCCCTAGGGCGGAAATGCGCCCGGTTAGTCTTTGAACGGCCTTCACGTTATCCACTACTGTGATATCTTCGATAGCTTTAATTTTGTCGGGGTTGATCTCGATTCCTCGGATGGATACCATGAATCCGAAAATTTACCTGATCCGACTTCGAACGCGCATTTTTTCGGATTCAGCTTCATGTTGTAATTCTTCAATATACCGAAGGTTTCCTGCAAATGCTTTAAATGGTCCTCTGCTCGCAGAGATTAAACCTCATTTATCACTAAAAATGACACATACTTTTATAATGTAATTTCGTTTGGATTAAAAAATGCCGGTGCCACATACCAACACCTAGTAAATCGGATGTTCGAAGAACAAATAAGAAAATCGATGGAAGTTTACATTTGGTTAAGTCGGAGTCATCAGAATTATAAAAGATCGGGGAACCCCATAATCATCGTCTTCGTAAGTCTTTTGCTAATCTGATTGGATCGTTACCGGAATCGGTAATTGATATTTGGCCTTTGGATCGGTGCCAGAATTCGGCCCCTTCAGTATTGTGAGCGTTGATATCGGAACTGCTTCTTCGATGGAAAACATCTCTTTTGCGGCCGGTTGTTCCCCGTAGATTGTCTTGATCCCCCATGGGACTGGAAATTTTAACACTTGGTGAAGAGTCGAGGGTACTACCCTCATGTGGTGGATCCATGTCTTTCCGAGAAGGGCGTTGTACCTCATGTCCCCTTCGATTACATAAAACTTGGCCTCCCGTACGATTCCGCCGGTATTGACCGGTAATGTTATCTCCCATTTTGTGGTTTCTCATGCCATGTTGAACCCGTTTAGGACCCGGACTGCTGGCACGATCCTATCTTGTAGACCGAGCTGTTCTACGACCGTCGATCGAATAATATTGGTCCAGCTTCCTGGATCAATTAACACACGTTTGATTATAGTTTTATTTATGAGTACATATATTACCAGTGCATCATTGTTAGGTTGTATGATGTCTTTCGTGTCCTCGTCACTGAAGGATAAGGCTCCTTCAGGTATGTAGTCTCGAGTTCGTTTCTCCCTGGTGACGGAGACTCTGGTGCATTTCAACATTGGCCCTTGTGGGATATCGACTCCACCGATGATCATATTTACGACGTGTTGAGGTTCAGTACCTTCTTGTCCTGTCTGTTTGTTAGAATCCCTATTTCTAAAGTGGTTCTTGGCTCGGTCGCTTAAGAATTCTCGAAGGTGCCATTTGTTGAATAAATGAGCTGCTTCTTCTCTCAGTTGTCGACAATCTTCCGTTCTATGACCGTGAGTGCCATGATATTTGCACATTTGGTTAGGGTCCCTTTGAGCTGGATCAGATTGTAAAGGTCAAGGCCATTTGGTTTCACTGATGCACCCGATAGCAGATACGATGGCGGCAATATCGATATTAAAGTTGTACTCTGATAACTTTGGTACTTCTTTAGGCCCGATGTCCCGTCAAAGCTATTTTTGGTCATGAGCCCCCGGTTGCTTCGACCTTGGTCATTTCTCTTGTAATTTCTTACAGGGTTCCGCCCCGATTCACTGCTCCTTTGATCTCCATTATAGTGCCGATATCGATTCCCGTTTGATTATGGTTCACGATCGATATCCCTTTTGGCTCTATCGAGAATCCTGGCGGGATATGTACACTTCTAAGGTGCCCCGAGTTGATCATCTTCGACTCTGATTTTTGACTGATACCGATTGTGTACATCGGTCCGGGTAACGGCAGGGTATTCTATCAAGCTTTGCTTTAATGTTGTGAAGCCACCGAGCTTCGAATATTGAGTCCCTGAGTGAAAGCCTGAACAATCCAATCATTAGCGACCGGCGGCATATCCATTCATTCCATTTGAAAATGGGACACGAACTCCCTAAGCATCTCATTCTCCTTCTGTTTGACTTTGAAAAGGTTCGATTTCCTGGTTTCGACCTTGATGGAACCATCATGTGCTTTTACGAAAGAGTCTGCAAGCATAGCAAATGAGTCAATAGAATTAGGAGGTAAGTTGTGATACTATATCATGGCTTCCTTCGACAAGGTCTCCCCAAATTTCTTTAGCAAAACAGACTCGATTCCGTCGTTTTCTAAGTCGTTCCCTTTGATGGCACATGTATAAGAGGTTACATGCTCATTTGGATCGGTCGTTCCGTTGTACTGAGGTATTTCGGGCATACAAAATTTCTTGGGGATCGGTTTTAGGGCCTCGCTTGGAGGAAATGGTTTTTGCACGAACTTCTTGGAATCCAGTCCCTTTAATATCGGGGGTGCTCCTGGGATTTGATCTACCCTAGAATTATAGGTTTCAACCTTTTTATCGTTCGTTTCAGTCTTCTTTTCCCCTAACTCTATCCGCTTTGTCAGCTCCTCGAGCATTTTTATAATTTTGGGGTTAGTCCACGACTCTTGTTCATTCGATCTTAGCACGGCTGGTTCCGTTCTGTGCGTGACTTCTTGGGGTGGATCGGGTTCAACCCTGCTCGGTGCCTGGGTTTAGCTCTACAACTGAGCTATCGCCACCTGTTGAGCTTGTAGCATTTCGAAGATCATGCGTAGGCTAATACCGTCTTCTTCAGTGTTCTATGTGTTTCGAGCTGCAAATCGGGCTCCATAACAGACGCTATTTTCAGGGTCGATACGCAGGTTCGCGTCGATAGCCACATATGAATTTACATCGATTGGATCTGCAGTCTGAATTCCAACGACTTCAGCGGGTGGCCCCGCATTAGCGGGCGCCATGTTGTTATTCTCACCTTGATGACCAGCCTCGTTGTCGATATATAGATGTGCCAATTGAGAGTTTGTCATTTTTGGCCTGAGATTAAAGATACTTCAAAGAGTAAGTGTAAAGTAGTGCGTGTTATGAAGATTTGTATCAAATAACCACTATTATCCTTAGCCCCACGGTGGACGCCAAACTGTTTACCCCCAAAATCGAATAACAATTGAATTTATACGCGGTTTTAAGAATATGTGATCTAATTTGATACAAAGTGAGAAATCAGATTTAATATGGAAGAATAAATAGAAAAATAAATGCATACCATGCAGATTGAACAACTTGAGCCTCACAAGGTTAATTTCCTTCGAATTTAGATGTGATATTATTGAAGCCAGAATAATATGAACAAAGATGGAAAAAATAGTATCTTGTTCTCTTAAATATGTTACCATGTCCCCAATGAATTGCTCCATTCCCTTTATATATACGGGGAGATGAAACCTTTAAGACATTATTTTATAAGAAATTATGTAGACCGTTGGCTCCCTTTTTGACGTAATCCCGTAATTTCTGCCATAATGATTGGTCAATGGCGAGAATCACAGATACTTGTCGTGTGAGTTGGCAAAGCTTTTCTCCGAGCTCGTTAGAAGCGGGGTCGGTCGTGCCCCTGATAAACTCGAGGGCAAATCTGATGGTCTTGTTCGAACTTCGATCCTCGATATCGAGCTCAGTTGCATCTGTAACTTCGATCTATTATGTAGGTGCCGAGCCTTGACCTATTGTTTCAGATGCCTCGATCAAGCATAGAACTCGGTTCTACCCGTATACAATGACCCTAGAGTTATAGGTGGGGTGCTGAGCAACCCCTTTGTCACCAGCATTTCCTCTTACAGATAAGGATCACATGTTAACATAATAACTATTATTAGTCAACAATCATTTTAATAATAAAACTTAACAAATTAATTCTGATTTCAGAATCCAGACTGAGCAGCTCTTTTATTGATTAAATGTTATTATCCAGATCTGGATAGACAGGGAGCCACAATGTCAACGGATCTGTAATCCATGCTCACAAGTCACAATTGTCAAAAGCAATTTATAAATAGTAAGTAGTACGCACATGGTAGGAAGGCGAGGTGCTAAACGTTTTGAAGTTTCAACTACCTAAACCAAATTGACAAAAGGAGAGAGAGACATGGGTATATTTTATTTAGAACTAGAACTGGAAAACCCCAAAACTTCCTTAATATAAAGTCCCACTTGATACAGCAGTCAAATATTCATTTTCTTCACCTTGTGTGTACAAATTACTAATATAGTTTCTTCACAATTATGGAAAGAAACGTAGCTAATGAGGCACCAAAGGCCACAATAATGGCGGAGGATTACAAGAAGGATCTTGAGTTCATTGAAGAGGTGACTAGCAATGTTGATGAGGTCCAAATGAGAGTTCTTGCTGAAATCCTCTCCCAGAATGCACATGTTGAGTACTTGCAACGCCATAATCTCAATGGCAGCACTGATAGAGAGACATTCAAGAAAGTCGTACCTGTCATCACTTATGAAGATATTCAGCCTGATATCAAACGCATAGCCTATGGTGATAAATCTCCTATCCTCTGCTCCCAACCCATCTCTGAATTATTGTCAAGGTTCTCCTTCTTTTCTTTTCTTTTTCCCGAATAGAAAGTGAAAATTTATCTGTATCGATCTCACATTTTGGGTTGTACATATTGAGTATGTGACTTATCGAAAAGCTTAAGCTGTTAGGAAAAATACACTTCTATTTAGTAGTTAATTATGTCTTCAACAATACATGCATGTTGCTCTTAATTATTTTTTGCTAAAGGATGTACTGCATGCAGTTCTGGCACCTCTGGAGGGGAGAGCAAATTGATACCAACAACAGAGCCAGAGATTGGGAGGAGACTACAGCTTCACAAACTTGTGATGTCTGTGTTGAGCCAAGTGGCTCCAGATTCTGGAAAGGGCAAAGGAATGTATTTCATGTTCATAAGCCCTGAACAAAAGACCCCAGGAGGATTAATAGCTCGCTTTCTTACAACTAGTTATTACAATAGTCCTTACTTCAACTACAGTCGTCTTCATAACCCCCATTGTAACTACACTAGTCCAACTGCAGCCATTCTCTGCCCAGACTCTTACCAAAGCATGTATTCCCAAATGCTTTGTGGCCTCTGCCAAAACAACCAAGTCCTCCGTGTTGGCTCCTTTTTTGCGACCAGCTTCGTTCGTGCCATCCGATTCCTGGAGAAGCACTGGTCTCTACTTTGTAACGATATCCGAAGCGGAACCATTAACACTCAAATAACTGATCCTTTAGTGAGAGAGGCAGTGATGGAAGTCCTCAAACCTGACCCAACATTAGCTGATTTCATTGAGGTTGAATGCACCAAAGATTCATGGCAAGGGATCATCACTAGGTTATGGCCTAATACCAAGTATGTGGATGCTATTGTGACTGGATCCATGTCACAATATATACCGATACTTGATTATTACAGCAACAACCTCCCTCTTATCAGTACTCTGTATGCTTCCTCGGAAAGCCACTTTGGAATCAACTTGAACCCTTTTTGTAAGCCCAGTGATGTCTCTTACACCCTTATTCCCACCATGTGCTATTTTGAGTTCTTACCGTATCGCGGAAACAGTGGAGTCATTGATTCTATATCCATGCCCAAGTCGCTTAATGAGAAAGAACAACAACAATTGGTTGATTTGGCTGATGTCAAGATTGGCCAGGAGTACGAGCTTGTTGTTACCACATATTCTGGTATTTTCAAATGCCAAACAAAAAGCTCTCGGCACATTTTCTTTTTCTTATTTATAAGTCAAACATGCGGTCTGCTGATGCTTAGCTTTGCTTGAATTTATGCCATTTCAGGACTCTACAGATATAGAGTCGGTGATGTGCTTCAGGTTGCTGGATACAAGAACAACGCGCCTCGATTCAACTTCCTATGCCGGGAAAATGTAGTCTTGAGTATTGGTGCTGACTTCACTAATGAAGTTGAGCTACAAAACGCAGTGAAAAATGCAGTGGGCAATCTGGTGCCATTTGATTCTCAGGTAACCGAGTACACCAGCTATGTCGATATTACCACCATTCCAAGCCACTATGTCATATTCTGGGAACTGAATGCGAATGACTCTACCCCAGTTCCTCCTTCAGTCTTTGAAGATTGTTGCCTCACAATTGAAGAATCTCTTAACTACTTCTACCGCGAGGGCCGTGCGTCTAATGAATCCATCGGGCCTCTAGAAATTAGGGTGTTGGAAATTGGAACTTTTGACAAGCTCATGGACTACTGCATGAGCTTAGGTGCTTCCATGAACCAATACAAGACGCCCCGCTGTTTGAAATATGCACCCCTTATTGAGCTATTGAACTCTAGGGTCGTGTCCAGCTACTTCAGTCCCATGTGTCCAAAATGGGTTCCTGGCTACAAGAAATGGGACGGCAACAATTAAATGTCAAACTTCCGATTTCCCTGCTTGTACCTTCATTCACTATCCAGAAAAAAGACAACCATTTGTGGATTATTTAGTCAATCGTCATCCTAGCTAAGTTAGTCTTTCGTGAACATGGTATGGATTTGTATTTGTCACAAATAAAATATGGCACTTTTTATTTCTGTAATGTGTTAAAGTAGTTTAGTGCAGACACATATGAGGAGAAGAAGTAAAAAAAAGAAAGGAGGTTTGTAGTCACTTTTAGTGCCCATATTTTATCCAATCTAAAAAATATCACTCACCCAACCCGTGTAATATTCAGGAAAAAAAAGAAGACATGTAATGTTGCGCGGGTTGTACGGGTAATGAGGAAAAAATCCAATTTTGCCGGCACTAGGCCTAAGATTTTCCTGCAGTCTCGGCATAAGTTTACAAGTCTGGCAAGTGAGAAACAACCCTGTACCAAGTAGCATTATAAAACTATAACCCATCTATCAACAGTAATTTTTTAGAGGAAACTACTGCAAAAGTGTTAAAAGACTGGATTATCAAACATTTACAAGCTTTGAAAGGAAAGACTCCTGATTACCAGGGAAATATAACAGAAAGACTTGTAAATTGCAACTTCAATTAAAAAAAGGATTTGTAAGTTGCAACGTGAAGAACGAAATAAGAAAACTGATTCTTGGAATCAATCAAGGATTTGCTAAATTCTTTCAAATGTTTCTCTGTTAGCAAGCCTCATTTGTCTGTACAGTTGATCGCATGAACATCATTTGCTAGTTCACTCTTTAATATATAGAGCTATATTTCTTCCTCTTTTCCTATACAAATAAACTTGTAAGCAGTCTAATATATGTTTCATATTACACTGCTAATGAAAAGAAGATAGAGAGATTGTTGACATGACCTATCTTTAGCTTGCAGCTCAGAGCGAAGCAGTCCTTGCAAATCTGCCTTCCGAGACTTGGACACCCCATATATTTATTTAGTTGATGATTTGCCATGGCCCTGAGTTGAACCACTGTCATATTATACATATCTTCAGTACAAGGTGATGGTCTAATAGATGACATGGGAGCAACAATTTTAGCATTATAAGCATTACAGTCATCATAGGAGCTGGAGCTGTGAATGACCCGCGGCTCTTGACTTGTTCTGCCATATGATTTTACCAACCTATTCCGAACATTTCTCTTATCTTTATTCGCTTGATCTTGTTTCTTGAGTGGGACTGAGAAATTGCACTAGCATCTGCAAAACCAGCAGCAGCTCTTTTGGCTCGAGCGAGTTGAGTTTTATTGATGGTATTGTCCCCTCTTTAGCTTTTTTAGTGGCTTGCTTCTGTCATTCCTTTTAGAATTCAACAGATGTGGCAGTGATTCCTCTATAGTACAATCAGCAAAACTTCTTGTCCCTTTATTCGACATGGAGATTTTATGCTGGCCATATTTATCTTTACAAAATACTTTGATGTTTTTTATCATTATTTGAACAGCCTTCACTCCTTCCTGCGTTCGTCTGCTGCTATATTCTTTGGCTTCTTGTTCTGAAGCATGCCTGTCCTCTTAGAGTTATTCCTGCAGGCTATTCAATTAAGCAAATACAGGCATCACCTTAAAGTAGTTTATTCATGCTTGGACTTTAATTAAGAACTGTAACATTCATAATATTTGCAATTTATTATCCTGAAATGCTAAATTTAGGAGAAAAATTGATCGTATAAAAATTTAAAATCCTTTGTTCAAAATACCAAGAAGAGATTGGACGATGAACGAAAACTGAACTGGGAGTGTAAGATTCTTTAAGTTCTATTGTAAAAGAAAGCTAGGAATTGTAATGAGTAAATTTTATGAGCGGTCATTAATGAATTGTGTTCATATTACACAAAAGTCATTTTTCTTCTTTTTGTTACGTAAAAATCATTCAACTTTGTGTTCGTTACCTAAAAGTCATTTTTCTTTTTTTTTGTTACACAAAAATTATTTTACTTTGCTCTATTTATCACAAAAGTCACCTTGGCCAGATTTTATAATACATTTACTTGAAAAGTCTATTATGCCCTTGACATTATAAATCTTCTCATTTATGTAATACCTTCTATATGATATACTATATAATATATTTTTATCTAGGTATTTTACTTATAATTAAAATAACTTTAAATTTTTTTATTTATTATTTTTATAATATATTCATACATTTAATTTTTTTCATGGCATTCACTTTGTTTAATCATATTTAAACATGAACATATTTTAAATATAAAAATAATAATAAAATATTTATTTTTTAATATTTATTTGAAATAATAACAAACAGATTTGTGTAACAAATGATAGTTTTTTATAGTCAATAAATATGTTTTATAAATATTCAAAAATATTTGTGTTTACTATTAAGATTTTTTAAAGCTTTATATGCTAATATTATTTATTTGAAAGTATTAATCTGATGTGTCATTGTGCTAAATATGGGTATTTTATTTATTGGATTAATGAGTATGGCTTGGCTGATAAAGCAGTAAACTTTGATTTTATAATTTTCATTAAAAATATTTTATTAAGCTTGATTAAGAATATGGACTTGAGTTTTGTTCACAGTAATATTACTGACAAATTTAATAATGTTACTTATGTATCTTAAAAATTAACGTTAAGAAAAAATTAAATGTACAAATATATTATAAAAATAATAAATAAAATAATATAAAATTATTTTAATTATAAGTAAAATACCTGGGTAAAAGTATATTATATAGCATATAATATAGAAGATATTACATAAAGGAGATGACTTGTAATGTCAAGGGCATATAGACTTTTCAGGTGAATAATTTGTAAAATCTGGTCAAAATGATTATTGTGATAACTAGAGGATAGTAAAATAATTTGTGTAACAAAAGAAAAAAAAATGACTTTTGGGTAATGAACATAAAGTTGAACGACTTTTACATAACAAAAGAAAGAAAAATGACTTTTGGGTAACGAACACAAAGTTGAAGACCACCCATGAAATTTACTCGAATACGGTTGTTTAAGTTTAATTTTAGTTTGAAAGAAGATAGGGCTGGTCCCTGAATATCATCTTGGCTTTTAAACATCAAATCAAAGGTGGAACCTCTATCTTTAAATCCACCTAGGGGTCAGACATGGTTAAATGACTATATCTTCAAGCTAAGATGTTTTAGCATGTTGGTGGTTCCACTTGTATTTTCTATTTCATTTCTGAAGTCTGCTATATGAATAAACAACTCGGCATCTGAAAATTTAAAATGGAACAAGGTAGACAGCTAATAAGCTTACTGTTTTTTGATGATTGAGATGCCAAGACTGAATTATTTATTGGCCTAGATAGTGAAACCATCCTTGAATTCTACAGTCCTGATATCCTTTGAGCTGTGATTGTCTATTGCTTCTGTTTTGTTAAGACACGTGTTAGCAACATGTTATGTGGTAGGTAAAACGTTAATACAGACAAGGATCACATATTAACATAATAACTATTATTAGTCAAACAATCATTTAATAATAAAACTTAACGAATCAATTCAGATTTAATAATCCAAACTGAGCTGCTCTGTGTAATTGATTAAATGTTATGACATTTCAAAGATAGAGATCTGGATTCAAAGCAATTTCTTTATTGTAGTAGTACTGTACATGGTATGAAAGCGAGGTGCTAAACGTTTTGAAGTTTCAACTACCTAAAACAAATTGACAAAATGAGAGAGAGACATGGGTATATTTTATTTAGAACTAGTACTGGAAAACCCCAAAACTTCCTTAATATAAAGTCCCACTTGATACAGCAGTCAAATATTCATTTTCTTCACCTTGTGTGTACAAATTACTAATATAGTACTTTACAAGTTTTTCACAATTATGGAAAGAAGTGTAGCTAATGAGGCACCAAAGGCCACAATAATGGTGGAGGACTACAAGAAGAATCTTGAGTTCATTGAAGAGGTGACTAGCAATGTTGATGAGGTCCAATGCAGAGTTCTTGCTGAAATCCTCTCCCAGAATGCACATGTTGAGTACTTGCAACGCTATAATCTCAATGGCAGCACTGATAGAGAGACATTCAAGAAACTCGTACCTGTCATCACTTATGAAGATATTCAGCCTGATATCAAACGTATAGCCTATGGTGATAAATCTCCTATTCTCTGCTCCCAACCCATCTCTGAATTATTGTCAAGGTTCTCCTCCTTTCTTTTCTTTTTCCCGAATAGAAAGTGAAAACTTATCTGTATTAGGAAAAACACACTTCTATTTAGTAGTTAATTATGTCTTCAACAATACAGGCATGTTGCTCTTAATTATTTTTTGCTAAAGGGAAAGTTTTGATGTACTGCATGCAGTTCTGGCACGTCTGGAGGGGAGAGCAAATTGATACCATCAACAGAGGCAGCGCTTGGGAGGAGATTACAGCTTCTAAAACTTCTGATGTCTGTGATGAGCCAAGTGGCTCCAGATTTTGGAAAGGGTAAAGGAATGTATTTCATGTTCATAAGTTCTGAACAGAAGACCCCAGGAGGATTACTAGCACGCTTTTTTACAACTAGTTTTTACAAGAGTCCTTATATCAACTGCGGATACCCCTGCAGGAAATTCACTAGTCCAACGGCAACCATTCTTTGCCAAGACTCTTACCAAAGTATGTACTCGCAAATGCTCTGTGGCCTCTGCCAAAACCAAGAAGTCCTCCGTGTTGGCTCGCTTTTTGCAACCGGCTTCATTCGTGGCATCCGTTTCTTGGAGAAGCATTGGTCTCTACTTTGTAACGATATCCGAAACGGAACCATTAACACCCAAATTACAGATCCTTCAGTGAGAGAAGCAGTGATGGAAATCCTCAAACCTGACCCAAAATTAGCTGATTTCATTGAGGCTGAATGCAGCAAAGACTCATGGCAAGGAATCATCACTAGGTTGTGGCCTAATACCAAGTATGTGGATGCTATTTTGACTGGATCCATGTCACAATATATACCGATACTTGATTATTACAGCAATAGCCTCCCTCTTATCAGTACTTTGTATGGTTCCTCAGAATGCCACTTTGGAATCAACTTGAACCCTTTTTGTAAGCCCAGTGAAGTCTCTTACACCCTTATTCCCACCATGTGCTATTTTGAGTTCTTACCATATCACGGAAATAGTGGAGTCATTGATTCTATCTCCATGCCCAAGTCGCTTAATGAGAAAGAACAACAACAATTGGTTGATTTGGCTGATGTCGAGATTGGCCAGGAGTACGAGCTTGTTGTTACCACATATTCTGGTATTTTCAAATGCTAAATAAAAATCTCTTGGCACATTTTTTTCCCATTTATAAGTTAAACATGCCGTCTGCTGATGCTTAGCTTTGCTTGAATTTATGCCATTTCAGGACTCTACAGATATAGAGTCGGTGATGTGCTTCGGGTTGCTGGATACAAGAACAACGCGCCTCGATTCAACTTCCTATGCCGGGAAAATGTAATCTTGAGCATTGGCGCTGACTTCACTAATGAAGTTGAGCTACAAAACGCAGTGAAAAATGCAGTGGGCGATCTGATGCCATTTGATTCTCAGGTAACCGAGTACACCAGCTATGTCGATATTACCACCATTCCAAGCCACTATGTCATATTCTGGGAGCTGAATGCGAATGACTCTACCCCAGTTCCTCCTTCAGTCTTTGAAGATTGCTGCCTCACAATTGAAGAATCTCTTAACTACTTCTACCGCGAGGGCCGTGCGTCTAATGCATCCATCGGGCCTCTAGAAATTAGGGTGGTGGAAATTGGAACTTTTGACAAGCTCATGGACTACTGCAGTAGCTTAGGTGCTTCCATGAACCAATACAAGACACCCCGTTGTGTCAAATATGCACCCCTTATTGAGCTATTGAACTCTAGGGTCGTGTCCAGATACTTCAGTCCCATGTGTCCAAAATGGGTTCCTGGCTACAAGAAATGGAACAACACTAGTTAAATGTCAAGCTTCCAATTTCTCTACTTGTAGCTTCATTCTCTATCCCGAAAAAAGACAACTATTTGTGGATTATTTAGTCAATCGTCATCCTAGCTAAGTTGGTCTTTCGTGAACATGGTATGGATTTGTGTTTGACACAAATAAAATAAGGCACTTTTTATTTCTGTAATGGTTTTATTGTGTCGAGTAGTTTAGAGCAAAGACAAGAGGAGAAGAAGTAAAAAGAGAGGTTTGGTAGACACTTTTAGTGCCCATATTATGTTGGTGGTTTCACTTGTCTTTTCTATTGCATTTCTGAAGTCTGCTATATGAATAAACATCCCGGCATCTAAAAATTTAAAATGGAACAAGGGAGACAGCTAATCAACGTACTGTTTTTTGATGATTTCTCACTTGAACTTGATATGCCAAGACTGAATTATTGGCCTGGATAGTGAAACTATCCTTGAATTTTACAGTCTTCATATCCTCTGAAATGTGATTGTTGATTGCTTCCAATTTGTTAAGTCATTCTTTAGGCAGGTTTTGAACTTCCGACACCAGGTTCTTCAGGCTGTAGATTAAAATTAAAAGTTATGTCAAAATAGTATGTCTGGCTATAGGTTCAAGCACTCAGTTACCTAAAACCACTGAAAGAAGAAGACACAACAAAGTTTCTACTTTAATGTACAACCTGAAAAGGACATAATGGAGTTCCATTTGTTCAAGGCCAAAAAAAGTCTATATACAACAACTTCATCTTTCACTAATTGCAAAACCAATGATAGTATATTTTTTTTTTGCTTCAAGAACTTGACATGTTGAAAACATTATATGCACTTGTAATGACCATAAGCTCTGCATGTGATAATTCCAAAAGGCAAACCTGCTCATTCTCATTCTTCAAGGCCCTTGGCAAACTTTCCAGGTGATCAATCAATCTTTTTATTTAATGCAGCAAAGCACATACCAGACCGTTTCTCATCGATACAGGCCAATTGGCTCAGGAGCATCAGTATATCATCTTCAAGCTCAGAAATTTCTGAATCAACTTTGGTGATCAGTATCTTCAGAACTTGCAGACAAGATATCTCATTTAAAGCATCTTGCTCAATCACGTCTGTGACACAAAATCAATTAAAATAGATGAGATATGTCAAACAAAAAGAATAATAAAAGAGCTACTATATATGTGAACTTACCAAGTCGTGGATCGAAATACAAGTTATACTGTCAACTGTTTGCTGTATAATTGCTTTCATCTGTGACTAAATAAGTCAGGACAGTCAGCACTTTTTTCTACCAAAAAAATCATGAAGAAGCCCAATTAGAGTGTAAGATTATGAAACCTTGATTTTCAGGTGGACCTCAAATAGACCATCTCCTTAATATAGTTAACCCTGATGTATCGAAAAAGAGTACAAATAAAACAGTGTGCATCCCAAAAATTTGTACATATCGTATGCCAGCAAAATTACCATGCTTCAAAAGTTGAATCCCCAAATTCAACATACAAAATTGCAAATCCACATTGAAAAAATCAATGACTTCCTATTGATCAGTAAAAATAAATAAGGTACTACAGGTGCTTTAATGTTAGAAAGTCTGGATTTTGAAGATTCCCTCACTGAGTACCACATTACCAGCTTGTTTTATCCCATGGAGTCATACAATTAAATTCATAAATCTATCAAAGCAGAATATTTCCAATATTTAGCTTATATGCACTTAATTCAGTTGACTTGCAACTTACTCTAAATTTATTCCACTGAACTTCTCAGCTGACTTCAATGTATTATAGAGACAATGACATCTCCACTTAATTCAACTCTTGAATTGTAACTTCTGTACTTGCTTGTTATCAATTGAATTATGAGATCCCTAAATTAATTATGGCGTTGTATCAAATTTCACTCTCCAAAACCTCATTTAGAAACTAGAAACAGATTCTCTTTTTCTGGTGTAAATTACCTACTACCATCAGGGGAACTACATCGGGAGTTAGAGTTCTAGCCACAGGATTAATGATACAAAACTACAACCCAGGATCTCCACTGAAATATGATATCAGAATCAACAGTACTCTTACACATGATTATGGCTACACGTATACATGCAAACATTTGAATAGATAAATATTAATCAATAAATTCTTATGCTTTTCAAGGATGGAAAGCATTAGTCGATGAAAATTCAAACGCAAAAATGTCATCTCTTTGTCTTGTTCTATAGAACAAGTTAGAAGGTTGTTAAGAATACAATGAAAAGATTAACACTTGAGTAGTTAATGCACAACAAGGTAAGAGAAAAAGAAATTAGAAACTTTAGCTTCCAAAGAAAGATAAATTGAAATTCCTCTGTTGAAAGGAATCTAGGGATTTTGTTCGTAGCAGGAGAGAATGGTGACTGGCCGTAGCAAAATATTCCCATTTTTCGCTTTAACATTTAAAGTTTGAAATTCTTATTTGGTGGTGGAAATTAAAAGTTAATAATTGATTATTGTTAAAATTATTTGAATATTTATTATCTGTGCTTAAATTTTTAATTCAAATACTGAACGAGAAATGGATGGTTCTCAAACTGATTCGGCGCCTAAAAAAAAGAAAAAGGTCTCTGAATCTGGTATTAGTCATAAGAAACATGCCAAATCCGTTTCAAATATATTTTTTTTTATGTATTCTAAATTTTATGTATGTTCGTTTTTACTTTGTAAGAGCTAGTTCCTCTAACAGACATGCATGCTTAGCTTATTGGAAAACAGAAGATACTGGTAAATTTGTTCATTTGGATATTATGTGATATACTTATGTATGTTTCTTTTTAAATGCAGCGTAATACAAATGGTAAGTTGAAACTAGGTATTTGTTTTCAATTTTAACATTGTTAGTGAGTCAAAAGAAGATTATCAACAACACAAGTAGAGCTTTTTAAATCAACTTATTTTGGGTATTTGCTGGATTTGCCTGGAATAGATTACAATCCCAACTGATATATTCTTTGTTGATAATGGAAGTTCAAAAAGAAACTGAGGATGAAATGTAGTTTCTTGTCAATGAAGTTAAGCCATACTTTAATTTATCTCAGTTTGCTTGTGTGACCGGATAAAAATGTACTGGGGATGTAAAGTGCCCTACTTGGTCTAAGGGAAAGAAAAATCATTTAATTGAAAAATATTGTGTGGATCACTCTTCTCTTGCTAAGAAATGTCTTAAGCATTATTTTCTTAATAAAACGCCTAAATCTAATGAAGATGCTATGAAGGTGGCAATGCTCTATGTTGGCCTAGTGAAGATTGTTTTGATGATTAACAAAGGAACTCAAGCATGAACCAGGTTCATATACAGTGTACACAAATACGGGCAGATTCAAGCACAAAGCATGCACGTGAAGGAGATAAGATTAAGTGGTTATATCTGATATCTTCTGAACGAAAAGATTGCATAAGTGATAAGGAAGAGGACTCCTTACTCAAAGATTACTCTATCCTAGATAAGGGATGTCACGACCCAAAATCCTAACCTGTCGTGATGGCGCCTATCTCAATACTAGGCAAGCCGACAACCTAAATAAACCACAATTTCTTTTAAGTTTGAAAACATAATATTTGAATTTCATAGAAAATCTCACGAATTACTGACATAAAAATACATTCCCAAAACCCGGTGTCACCGAGTACATGAGCATCTAAATGATAACAAAGTGTGACTGATAAAAACACTGTCTGAAAATATAGAACAGTACAATAATTGAAAGGGAGAGAGTCAAGGTCAGCGGACGCCAAACAGCTAACTTGGTAGTCTAAAACTGATAACACTCTAAGATCTAACAATCGCCGTATCTGGAAGCACCTGGATCTGCACACGAGGTGCAAGGTGTAGTATGAGTACAACCAATTCAGCAAGTAATAATACTAAATAAAGAACTGAAAGTAGTGACGAGCTTCACAGCTAAGTCCAATTATAATAATTTACAACGTAAGAAAGTAGACATGCTTGCAAGTTTAACAATTAAGGCCCAAACAGTAATTTCATATCAAGTTCGACTGAAACAGGAGATAATATCTCTCAGAAATTTCTAAAACAGTGATATATGATAACAGAAGTACAACAATAATGAAATCAATGCATCCTCTTAGAACAACATTCACTCAGTCCTTCCACTCGCTCAACACTCGACACTCGCACTCAGTAGGTACTTGCGCTCACTGGGGGTGTGTACAGATTCCGGAGGGGCTCCTTCAGCCCAAGCGCTATAATCCGCACGGACAACTCACGTGCTGTACGGACAACTCATGTGCTATATTATAATATCTGGATCCGCACGGACAACTCGCGTGCTGCACGGACAACTCACGTGCTATAGTATAATTTCTCACAATCAGGCCCTCGGTGTCACTCAGTCATAAATCTCTCCAATTTCTCGGGCTCTCTGTAATCATGAAAATCAGCCCCAACAGAAATGATATAATGTATCCACAAGGAACAATAGAGACTGAGATAAAATAAATAAGTAAACCGTGACCGAGTACAAAATAATAATTTAGCAGATAATTGAATATGTACACGACCTCTGTGGGTCCCGACAGTGCCAACACATAATCTGAATATGATTTGTGGTTCAATTTCTCTACTACATGGAGAATGTATAGATAACAACAGATTATTCAACTACACGATTCCATGGAATTTGATCGAGTCACAATTTCTATGGTGCACACCCATATGCCCGTCACCTAGCATGTGCGTCACCTCAAAACCGATCACATAATACATAATCCGGAGTTTCATACCCTTAGAACCAAATTTAGAATTGTTACTTACCTCAAACCATGAAATTCTTTATTCTGTTATGCCCTTGCCTCGCGAATCGGCCTCCAAACGTCTCGAATCTAGTCACAAATAATTTGATTCAGTCAATACAAATTATAGGAACTTAGTCAAAACCTCAAATCACATCAAACAACGCTAAAATCATGAATCATACCCCAATTCAAGCCTAATGAAACTAAGAATTTTTAACTTCTACATTCAATGCCGAAACCTATCAAATCAAGTCCGATTGACTTCCAATTTTGCACACAAGTCATAAATGACATAACAGACCTATTTCAATTTCCAGAATCGGATTCTGACCTCGATATCAAAAAGTCAACTCCCTAGTCAAATTTCCAAACTTAAATTTCTATTTTAGCCGTTTCAAGCCTAATTTAACTACGGACTTTCAATAATTTTTCGGACACGCTCTGAAATCCAAAATCACCATACGGAGCTAATGGAATTATCAAAACTCTATTTCGGGATCGTTTACACATAGTCAACATTCGGTAAACTATTTCAACTTAAGCTTTAAACCTTGGAACTAAGTGTTCCAATTCATTCCAAAACCTTACCGGACCCGCACCAATTACCCCGGCAAGTCACATAACAACAGTAAGGCATAAATTGAGCAGTAAATGGGGGAACGAGATTGTAATACTCAAAACGACCAGCCGGATCGTTACATTCTCCCCCTCTTAAACAAACGTTTGTCCTCGAACGAGTTTAGAATCATATCTAGAGCCTCAAATATATGTGGATATTTGCTCCGCATCTCCCGCTCAATTTTCCAGGTAGCTTCTCTGACTGGCTTTTCTCTCCACTGCACTTTCACTGAAGCTATGTTCTTTGATCTCAACTTTCGAATCTGCCGATCTAAAATGGCCATCGGCTCCACATCATAAGTCAAATTACCGTCCAACTGCACTGTGCTTAAATACAAACATGAGACGGATCTCCGACATACTTCCGGAGCATAGATACATGAAACACTAGATGAATACCCAATAGACTAGGCGGAAATGCCAGTTTATAAGCCACATCTCCATTCTTCTTAAGTACTTCAAAAGGCATAATATACTGAGGGCTCAACTTGCCCTTCTTCCAGAACCTCAACACACCCTTCGTGGGTGAAACCTTGAGCAGAACCTTATCTCCAACCATGTAAGCGATATCACGGACCCTCCTGTCGGCATAACTCTTATGTCTAGACTGTGCCGTGCGAAGCCGCTCCTGAATCAATTTAACCTTCTCCAAAGCATCCTGAAACAAATCGGTACCCAATAGCCTAGCCTCACCCGGCTCAAACCAACCCACCAGAGACCGACACCGTCTCCCATATAAAGCCTCATATGGAGCCATCTGAATGCTTGATTGGTAGCTATTATTGTAAGCAAACTTTGCGAGTGGCAGAAATTGATCCCAAGAACCCCCAAAATCAATTACACCTGCGCGTAGCATATCCTCCAATATCTGAATAGTGCGCTCGGACTGTCCGTCCGTCTGAGGGTGAAATGTTGTACTCAACTGAACCTGTGTACCTAATTTTCGCTGCACTGCTCTCCAAAACTATGATGTAAATTGCGTGCCCCGATCCGAAATGATGGACATTGGCACTCCGTGTAGGCGAACAATCTCGCGGATATAAATCTCAGCCAACCGCTCCGACGAATAAGTAGTACCAACTGGAATGAAATGGGCAGACTTGGTCAACCGATCTCCAATCACCCAAACAACATCTAACTTCCTCAAAGTCTGTGGGAGTCCAACTACGAAGTCCATGGTGATACGCTCCCACTTCAACTCCGGAATTTCAAGTCTCTGAAGCAATCCGCCCGGTCTCTGATGCTCGTACTTCACCTGTTGACAATTTAAACATAAAGATACAAACCAAACTATATCTTTCTTCATTCGCCTCCACCAATAGTGCTGCCTCAAATCCTGATACATCTTCGCGGCACCTGGATGGAGTACCGAGAACTGTGAGCCTTCTGGAAAATCAACTCAGGCAAACCATCTACATTTGGCACACATAGCCTGCCCTGCATTCGTAATACACCGTCATCCCCAATAGTGACTTCCTTAGAATCACCGTGTTGAACCGTGTCCTTAAGGACAAACAGATACTGACGTTCTCTGATACGATCATAAAGAGAAGACTGAGAAACCACACAAGCCAAAACTTGGCTCGGCTCGAAAATATCCAATCTGACAAACTGGTTGGCCAAGGCCTGAACATCCAAGTCTAAAGGCCTCTCTGCTACCGGTAAGTATGCTAAGCTGCCCAAACTCTCCGCCTTACGACTCGAGGCATCGGCCACCATATTGGCCTTTCCGGGATGATAAAGAATGGTGATATCATAATCCTTAAGCAATTCCAACCACCTCCGCTGCCGCAAATTAAGATCCTTCTGTTTAAACAGATGTTGTAGACTTCGGTGATCGATATAAACCTCACAATGGACACTGTACAAATAATGTCGCCAAATCTTCAAGGCATGAACAATAGTTGCTAACTCAAGGTCGTGGACCGGATAATTCTTCTCATGTACCTTTAACTGTCTGGACGCATAGGCAATCACCATACCATCTTGCATCAGCACTCCACCGAGACCAATACGCGATGCATCACAATACAAAGTATAAGACCCTGAACCTGTAGGCAACATCAATACTGGGGCTGTAGTCAAAGCTGTCTTGAGCTTCTGAAAGCTCTCTTCACACTCATTCGACCACCTGAACGGGGCACCTTTCTAGGTCAATTTAGTCAAAGGCGATGCAATAGACGAGAAACCCTCCACAAAGCGACGATAATAACCGGCCAAGCCGAGAAACTTCGAATCTCAGCTGAAGATGGCCTGGGCCAACTCTGAACTGTCTCTATCTTCTTCGGATATACCTTAATTCCTTCACTGGACACTATGTGTCCCAAGAATGCCACTGAACTAAGCCAGAACTCACACTTAGAGAATTTGGCATAAAGTCTCTCCTCTCTCAGCCTCTGTAATACAATACCCAAGTGTTGTGCATGCTCCTTCTGGCTATGTGAGTACACCAGGATATCATCAATAAATACTACAACAAATGAATCAAGATATGATTGGAATATACTATTCATCAAGTGCATAAATATTGCTAGGGCGTTGGTCAACCCAAAAGACATCACGAGAAATTCATAGTGACCATAACGAGTCCTGAATGTCATCTTTAGAATATCCGAATCCCGAATTTGTAACTGGTGATACCCGAATCTCAAATCAATTTTGGAGAATACCTTCGCCCACTGAAGCTGGTAAAATGAATCATCAATACGCGACAAAGGATATTTGTTCTTGATTGTAACTTTTTTCAACTGCCTGTAGTCGATGCACATCCGTATAGTACCATCTTTATTTTTCATAAATAGAACCGGTGCACCCCAAGGCGACACACTAGGCCTAATAAACCTCTTATCAAGAAGTTGCTGTAGTTGCTCTTTTAATTCTTTCAACTCAGCTGGTGCCATACGGTATAGAGGAATAGAAATGGGCTGAGTGTCCGGCACCAAGTCAATACCGAAATCAATATCCCTATTGGGTGGCATACCCGACAGGTCTACAGGAAATACCTCCGGAAAGTCTTGCACTACCGGTACGGTTTTTGCGTGACAGTCCAGAATAGCATGACATGGAGATAACCAATCCATACCCAAGATTACATCGAAATCTATCATACTAAGTAATAAGAGATCAACTATAGTCTCCAGTCCCCCAATTGTTACCACACATGACCGATACACACGGTCCACAATAATAGTATCACCCACCGGCGTAGATACACAAATAAGTGAAACTAAGGACTCACGGAGCATATCTAGATAATGAGTAAAGTACGATGATACATACGAATAAGTAGAACCAGGGTCAAATAATATAGAAGCTTCCTTGTGGCACACTGAGACAATACATGTGATCACCACATCTGAAGCAACGATATGTGGCCTGGCAGGAAAAGCATAAAATCGGGCCTGACAGACACTTGATCGGCCTCCCCTTCTTGGGCGACCCCTAACTGGCTGAGCCCCACCCGAGCTGGCTAGGCAGGTGGTGTAACTACTAGTGTTGGTGCCGTCGGCTGAGAACTCTGTTGTGGAGCCCCACTCAACAGCCTAGGACAATCTCTCTTGAAATGAACAAATTCCTCGCACTCGAAACAACCCCTCCTCTGACGGAACTGCTGCTCCTAATAACCTGAGAAATTACCTGTAGAAGCCTGAGCGGACGAGGCATGATGAGAACTCTGCACTGGTAGTGCACTGAATGAAGACTGGCATGAGTGAGCACTGTAAGAATCGTGGCTAGATGATGCACCACGATGAGCTCGACGAGTCATCTGAGCGGGCCTATAAGGGCGACCCCTGTTGTGGTAGGACTGCCCCCAGAAGGTACCACCCTCGAGGCCTCTTGGCCTCTCTTTCACCACACTCATGGCTATGGACCACCTCTATCTGCCGAGCAATGTCAACCACCTCGTCAAAAGTGGCACCAAATACCCTCTCCCTTGTCATAAGCAATCGCAGCTGATACGTGAGGCCATCAATAAACCTTATAATCCTCTCCCTATTAGTGAGAACCAACCAAACTGCGTGACGATCCAACTTAGAAAACCTCATCTCGTACTGGGTCACAAACATGCCATCCTGCTGAAGCTGCTCAAATTGTCTGCGCAGCTCCTCCCTACGAGGCTGCGGCACGAACTTCTCTGAAAAGAGAATAGATAACTCCTACCATGTAAGTGGTACTGCACTGACTGACTTGCGCCTCTCATAAGCCTCCCACCATCTGAAGGCAGCCCCAGAAAACTAAAAAGTACTGAACGAGACCCCACTGGTCTCCAGAATACCTACTGTCCGAAGCATCCACTGCACTTATCTAGAAAACCCTGAGCATCTTCTGACTCAGCACCGCTAAATGATGGAGGTCGAAGCCTCCCAAATATCCCAAGTCTCCTCTGCTCATCATCTGCCATAACGGGGATTACCGGGGCCTGAGCAGCTGCAACCGGCTAGGCTGGTTGTGCCTACTGTATCTGAAGTCCCTGCACTACCTGATCTGGAGTACGGGCAATAGGGGTATGAGTATCTCCCCCGGCCTGAGAAGTGGCTGGTGCGGCCTGAGCCGAAACCACCTGAGCAAGGCCAGTGCAAACTGTCAATATATGTGCTAGAGGCTCCTGAAGGCCTGGAACCATAATGGGCACAGCTGGTGCCTGAGCTGGTCCCGCCGACTGAACTATATCTGGACTCTGCTCCTGAGCTGGAGCAACTGGTGGTGTTACAGGTGCTGCTCAAACTGTTGTACGAGCTACACCTCGACCTCTACCTTGGCCCTGGCCTCTACCACGGACCCGACCTCTCGCGACCCTAACTGGTGGCTGACCGTCCTATCCAGTAGTACGTGTCCTTATCATCTGTGAGAGAATAGAATAAATGAAATTTAGTTTCCGGAATTAACAAATTCGCACGACAGAATACAAGAAAGTGAAATTTTCCTAAGGGTTCGACAACCTCTCGAAGATAAGTACAGACGTCTCCGTACCGATCCGTAAGACTCTATAAAACTTACTCATAACTCGCGACACCTATGTAACCTAGGTTCTGATATCAACTTGTCATGACCCAAAATCCTAACCTGTCGTGATGGTGCCTATCTCAATACTAGGCAAGCCGATTACCTAAATAAACCACAATTTCTTTTAAGTTTGAAAATATAATATTTGAATTTCATAGAAAATCTCCCAAATTACTGACATAAAAATACATTCCCAAAATCCAGTGTCACCGAGTACATGAGCATCTAAATGATTACAAAGTCTGACTGATAAAACACTGTCTGAAAATATAGAACAGTATAATAACTGAAAGGGAGAGAGTCAAGGTCAGCGGATGCCAAACAGTTACCTTGGTAGTCTCCAACTGATAATACTCTGAGATCTAACAATCGCCGTATCCGGAAGCACCTGGATCTGCACACGAGGTGCAGAATGTAGTATGAGTACAACCAACTCAGTAAGTAACAATACTAAATAAAGAACTGAAAGTAGTGACGAGCTTCACAACTAAGTCCAATTACAGTAATTTCCAACGTAAGAAAGTAGACATGCTTGCAAGTTCAACAATTAAGGTCCAAATAGTAATTTCATATCAAGTTCGACTGAAACAGGAGATAATATCTCTCAGAAATTTCCAAAATAGTGATATATGATAACTGAAGTACAACAATAATGAAATCAATGCATCCTCTCAAAATAACAGTCACTCAGTCCTTCCACTCGCTCACCACTCGGCACTCGCACTCAGTAGGTATCTGCGCTCACTGGGGGTGTGTACAGACTCCAGAAGGGCTCCTTCAGCCCAAGCGCTATAATCCGCACGGACAACTCACGTGCTATAGTATAATATCTGGATCTGCACGGATAATTAACATGCTGCACGGACAACTCACGTGCTATATTATAATATTTGGATTCGCACGGACAACTCACGTATTGCACGGACAACTCACGTGCTATAGTATAATATCTCACAATCAGGCACTCGGCCTTAATCAGTCATAAATCTATCCAGTCTCTCGGGCTCTCAGTAATCATGAAAATTAGCTTAAACAGAAATGATATAATGTATCAACAAGGAACAATAGAGACTGAGATAAAATAAACAAGTAAACCGTGACGGAGTACACAACAACAATTAATCAGATAATTCAATATGTACAACAACTTCATCTTTCACTAATTGCAAAACCAATGATAGTATATTTATTTTTGCTTCAAGAACTTGACATGTTGAAAACATTATATGCACTTGTAATGATCATAAGCTCTGCATGTGATAATTCCAAAAGGCAAACCTGCTCATTCTCATTCTTCAAGGCCCTTAGCAAACTTTCCAGGTGATCAATCAATCTTTTTATTTAATGCAGCAAAGCACATACCAGACCGTTTCTCATCGATACAGGCCAATTGGCTCAGGAGCATCAGTATATCATCTTCAAGCTCAGAAATTTCTGAATCAACTTTGGTGATCAGTTTCTTCAGAACTTGCAGACAAGATATCTGATTTAAAGCATCTTGCTCGATCACGTCTGTGACACAAAATCAATCAAAATAGATGAGATATGTCAAACAAAAAGAATAATAAAAGAGCTACTATATATGCGAACTTACCAAGTCGTGGATCGAAATACTCTTGAATTCTACTCTTGAATTGCGACTTCTGTACTTGCTTATTATCAATTGAATTATGAGATCCCTAAATTAATTATGGCGTTGTATCAAATTTCACTCTCCAAAACCTCATTTAGAAACTAGAAACAGTTTCTCTTTTTCTGGTGTAAATTACCTACTACTATCAGGAGAACTACATCGGGAGTTAGAGTTCTAACTATAATAATAATAGCCACATGATTAATGATACAAAACTACAACCCAGGATCTCAACTGAAATATGAAATCAGAATCAACAGTACTCTTACACATGATTATGGCTACACGTATACATGTAAAGACTTAAAAATCTCTGGTAAATGTATTAAGGTTCAGTTATTTTATCATTTATCTGTCTTTAAAAAAATTTCATTAAATTGGATAGTTGTTAATTGGTTTACCTAGCGGGTTGAGTTATGTGCCATCACGACTAATTGGATTTTATCGGGTTAAGCATGGTTAATTATACATAATCAGGGTTAAAAGAAATGTAGGGTCAAGTAAAGAATAACCGGTAATATAAAGACACGTGGGAAAGCCGGGGTCGAAAAATTAATTCTTATTACGGAAAAACCATAAAATGGAACTGTTAGTAGACACTGGCATAAATAGGCCAAAAGTATAACGTCAGTGACATGAATGGACAAACATTTAAACGGATGGTATAGATAGGCCATTTCTGTTAGATGGGTGGCATGCATGAGCCAAAAAAGTATAACTTCAGTGGCATGAATGGACCAACCTTTAAACGGATGACATAGATAGGCCATTTCTGTTAGTTGAGTGGCATGAATGAGCCAAAAATATAACTTAGTGGCATGAATGAACCAACTTTTTAACGGATGACATAGATAAACCATTTCTGGGAGTTGAGTGACATTTTTAGACCTTTTTCGTTGTTAAAATTATTCGAATATTGATTATTTATGCTTAAATTTTTAGTTCAAATACTGAACGAGAAGTGAATGGTTCTCAAACTAATTCGGCGCCTAAAAAAAAAGAAAAAGGTCTTTGAATCTGGTATTAGTTATAAGAAACATGCCAAATCCGCTTCAAATGTTATTTTTTTTATGTATTCTAAATTTTATGTATGTTAGTTTTTACTTTGTAAGAGCTAGTTCCTCTAACAGACATGCCCGCTTAGCCTATTGGAAAACAGAAGATAGTCATATACAGGTAAATTTGTTCTTTTGGATATCATGTGATATACTTGTGTATGTTTCTTTTTAAATGCAGTGTAATACAAATGGTAAGTTGAAACTTGGTATTTGTTTTCAATTTTAACATTGTTAGTGAGTCGAAAAGAAGATCATCAACAACACAAGTTGAGCTTTTTAAATCAACTTATTTTGGGTATTTGCTGGATTTGCCTGGAATAGATTACAATCTCAACTGATATATTCTTTATTGATAATGGAAGTTCAAACAGAAAATGAGGATGAAATATAATTTCTTGTCAATGGAGTTAAGCTATATTTTAATTTATCTCAGTTTGCTTGTGTGACTGGATAAAAATATACTGGGGAAGTAAAGTCCCCTACTTGGTCTAAGGGAAAGAATAATCATTTAATTGAAAAATATTTTGTGGATCACTCTTCTCTTGCTAAGATATGTCTTAAGCATTATTTTCTTAATAAAACGCCTAAATCTAATGAAGTTGCTATGAAGGTGGCAATGCTCTATGTTGGCCTAAGTGAAGATTGTTTTGACAATTGACGAAGGAACTCAAGTATGAACCAGATCCATACACAGTGTACACAAACACGGGTAGATTCAAGCACAAGGCATGCACGTGAAGGAGATAAGTTTAAGTGGTTATATATGATAGCTCCTGAACGAAAAAATTGCATAAGTGATAAGGAGAAGGACTTCTTACTCAAAGATAACTCTATCCTAGATAAGGGATGCCACATCCCAAAATCCTAACCTGTCGTGATGACTCCTATCTCAATACTAGATAAACCGACAACCTCAATAAATCATAATTTTTTTTTAAGTTTGAAAATATAATATTTGAATTTCATAGAAATTCTCACGAATTACTGACATAAAAATATATTCCCAAAATCCGGTGTCACTAAGTACATGAGCATCTAAATGATAACAAAGTGTGATTGATAAAAACACTGTATGAAAATATAGAACAATACAATAATTGAAAGGGAGAGAGTCAAGGTCAGCGGACGCTAAACAACTACCTTGGTAGTCTCTAACTGATAACACTCTGAGATCTAACAGTCGCCGTATAGGAAAGCACCTCGATCTACACACGAAGTGTAAGGTATAGTATGAGTACAACCCACTCAATAAATAACAATACTAAATAAAGAACTGAAAGTAGTGACGAACTTCACAGCTAAGTCTAATTACAGTAATTTCCAACGTAAGAAAGTAAACATGCTTGCAAGTTCAACAATTAAGGCCCAAACAGTAATTTCATATCAAGTTCGACTGAAATAGGAGATAATATTTCTCAAAATTTCCCAAAACAGTGATATATGACAACTGAAGTACAACAATAATGAAATCAATGCATCCTCTTAGAACAACACTTACTCAGTCCTTCCACTCGCTCAACACTCGGTACTCGCACTCAATAGGTACTTGTGTTCACTGGGGTGTGTACAGACTCCGGAGGGGCTCCTTTAGCCCAAGCGCTTTAATCCGTACGGACAACTCACGTGCTATAGTATAATATCTAGATCCGCACAGACAACTCACGTGCTGCACGAACAACTCACGTGCTATATTATAATATCCGGATCCGCACGGATAACTCACGTGCTATAGTATAATATCTCACAATCAGGCCCTCGGCCTCACTCATTCATAAATCTCTCCAGTCTTTCGGGCTCTCAGTAATCATGAAAATCAGCCCCAATAGAAATGATATAATGTATCCACAAGGAACAATAGAGATTGAGATAAAATAAATAAGTAATCCGTGACCGAGTACAAAACAACAATTTAGAAGATAATTGAATATGTACACGACCTATGTGGGTCCCGATAGTGCCAACACATAATCTGAATATGATTTGTGGTTCAATTTCTCTACTACATGGAGAATGTATAGATAACAACAGATTATTCAACTACACGGTTCCATGGAATTTGATCGAGTCACAATTTCTATGGTGCGCACCCATATGCCCGTCACCTAGCATGTGCGTCACCCCAAAACCGATCACATAATACATAATTCGGAGTTTCATACCCTCAGAACCAAATTTAGAATTGTTACTTACCTCAAACCGTGAAATTCTTTATTCTGTTATGCCCTTGCCTCGCGAATCGGCCTCCAAACGTCTCGAATCTAGTCACAAATAATTCAATTCAGTCAATACAAATTATAGAAATTAATTCCATATGAAAATACTAATTTTTCAGCAAAATCCGATATTGCACTCAAATATTGTCGGTGGGACCCACGTCTCAAAACCCGACAAAAATTATAAAATATGAATGCCCGTTCAACCATGAGTCCAACCATACAAATTTTACCAAATTCCGACATCAACTCGACTCTCAAATCTTCAAATTAAACCAAGAGGGTTTTCTAAATTCTCCAACTTAATTCACCAATTAAATGTTAAAAACAACTATGGATTTGGGTATTTTGACCAATATTGAGTTAAGAACACTTATCCCGTTGTTTTCCTTGAATATCTCCTGAAAATCACCTCTTCCTGATCTCCAATTCGCCAAATTTTGCCTTCCCCTCAGTTCTTCTTCGCGAACGCGAGACTCCTCCCGTGAACGCGATGAAAGAATATAGATAGTGCATCAGAAAAATTCCAGCAGCATTCCAAGTCCAAAAAGTTATCCGTTAACCATCCAAAACTCACCCGAGGCCCCCGGACCTCAACTAAATACACCAACAAGTTCTAAAATATCATACTAACTTAGTCGAAACCTCAAATCACATCAAACAACGCTAAAACCATGAATCATACCCTAATTCAAGCCTAATGAAACTAAGAATTTTCAACTTCTACATTCAATGCCGAAACCTAACAAATCAAGTCTGATTGACTTCAAATTTTGCACACAAGTCATAAATGACATAACATACCTATTCCAATTTTCAGAATCGGATTCAGAATTCGATATCAAAAAGTCAACTCCCCGGTCAAACTTCCAAACTTAAATTTCTATTTTAGCCATTTCTAGCCTAATTTAACTATGGACTTCCAAATAATTTTCCGGACACGTTCCGAAGTCCAAAATTACCATACAGAGTTAATGGAATTATCAAAACTTTATTCCGGGGTCGTTTATACATAGTCAACATCCGGTCAACTATTTCAACTTAAGCTTTAAACCTTGGAACTAAGTGTTCCAATTCGTTCCAAAACCTCATCGGACCCGCACCAATTACCCCGCCAAGTCACATAACAACTATAAGGGGCCAATTGAGTAGTAAATGGGGGATTGGGGTTGTAATACTCAAAATAACCGGTCGGGTCATTACAAGGGAAGAGTTAGAAGTTGAAGATAACTAGAACTTTTCCACCATGGAAGAGTATAACTTTAGAACTCTAGTTATTTCCTATTCTATTAACTCTATATATTGCAGGATGTTCTCATTTTATAGGCACGCACAAACGCTGAAGTTAAACGTGAGTTGAGAGCAAAATAGCAATGCATTTTGCA
Organism: Nicotiana tomentosiformis; assembly: GCF_000390325.3. Lineage (NCBI taxonomy): Eukaryota > Viridiplantae > Streptophyta > Magnoliopsida > Solanales > Solanaceae > Nicotiana > Nicotiana tomentosiformis. The sequence goes on from NC_090813.1 coordinate 3,362,387, forward strand.
AGCAATTCCTGTGTGATTCAAGTGTGCGAACCTGAAGCTACATGAACCAGATAGAATAACCAGTTCCAAGCGTCTGTCTTTTATTCTAGTTTCATTGTAGTAGGGCTTTTGAGTTGTACCTTTCAGCTTTATCTAGAAGTAATTGTATTGGGTACTCTAAGTGTTGTATTCAAGTTATAGTTAACTTGAAGTTGTCGCAACAACTAGAGGCTGGTTGCCACAAAGGGTTAGAGGTAATCCTTAAGTTTACAAAGAGTTTTGTAAATGTTATTTTTGGCTCAGTGATTTAGTGAAGTGTTGGAAAAATCCTACTGGGTAGTAGGTCGTGGTATTTTCGCCTATTGAGCCATGTGTTTTTCACATAAAACTACTTATGTTCTTTACGTTTTGCATTTATTATTTCGCAACAATAGTATAATGAACACATAGAAGAACCAGGTTCTTCTATAAAATGTGCACGCAAAAAATTGGACACCACACAAATCACCCTCCCCCCCTCTTGTGTGGTTTTGAAGTACAAAGTATTGATTGGTATTAGAGCGGGTTATCCTTGAAGAGGCTAACACCTTAGGAGAAGACCAAGATGAGTGCACCACCTAGAAACTGGGAAGGACAATCCACTGCTAGGCCACCACTCTTTAATGGACATTACTTCTCTTGGTGGAAGAACAGAATGAGAGATCACATTCAAGGAGAGGACTATGAGACATTATCACTCATGGTCCACTAGCTACATTGAAGAAAAATGCCAAAGGAGTTGATGTGCCAAAGACAAGAGCAGATTGCACTGCTGAAGACTTTAAGAAGTGGGAGAAGAATACTAAAGCCAAGAAATGGCTTGTTTGTGGACTTGGTCTAGATGAGTACAACATAACTATGCCACTGCTAAGCAAATTTGGGACACACTACAGATGGCTCATGAAGGAACTACTCAAGTGAAGAGATCAAGAGAAAATCTATTGTACTCTCAGTATGAGAACTCTGCTTTGAAGGATGGAGAAACCGTTCAAGAGATGTACAACTGGTTCACTACACTGACAAATAAACTGAAATCTCTTGGAAAGATTATTTATGAAGAAGAGAGGGTTGAGAAGATACTTACTAGGGTCTTGTCAATCACTTGGGAAAGCAATATCATTGCCATCCAAGAGTCAAAGAACATTGCTACTCTCTCACTAGATGAATTGATTGGAAATATCACTGCCTATGAACTTCAAATACAAACCATGAAGATGGATGTACATAAAAAGGAAAGAATCTTGGCACTTAGAATCACTGAAGGTTCTGATCTGGAAGATGATAAAATGGATATGATCACCAAAGACTTCAAGAAGTACTTAAGGAGAGGAAAGGGTTCTTTAAGAAGTGGAAGCTACAGCAAGGCAAAAGCTCTGGAGAAGCAAACCAATGATGGATGCTACAAGTGTGGAAAACCTAATCATCACATAAAAAACTGTCCTTTGTGGGAAATTGAATAGAAGAAGGAAAAAGCTGAACGAAGGAACAGGTTCAACCTAAGAAAATCAACAACAAAGTATCAACCAAGGCTATGGTCACAACTTGAGGAGAAAGCTCAAATGATGATGATGATGATGATGAACGAGCACTTATGGCCATTGGAGAATCTGATGAAGAAACTAAGGTAAGTGTCTTTCATCTCAAAGACAAGATTAATGTTTTGTCTAAATAAAGGTTATCTGAGTTACTACTATAGCTAATTGATGAATCTAAGGATGTAAATAACGAAAAGGAACATCTGTCTAAAGAATGTGTGATTTTGTAGGCTAAGTGCAAAAATCTGGAACTTAGGGTTAGTGAAACTGTAAGTGAAAATACTGTTGAAGAACCAGGTTCATACACTTGACTCGATTGTCCTAGAGCTTAGATCTGAAAATGTAAAATTGAAACTAGGAACAGGTAAAAGGACAGCCGATCACATCCAACTCACTTTAGAATAAAATGTAGGAAAAATGAAAGATGAGTTGTACAAGAGAGATGAACAGGTAAGAATCCTAAAGGAGGATCTAAGCAAGGTCAAGCATGAGCTTGGCAGAACTTGTATATGGGACAGGTCCTCTGATACACTTTCATGGCTACAAGAACATCATAGTAGCAATAGAAGAGACTTTGGGAACTCTGCACCTAAGTGGGATCCCAAAAGCAAGTACCTCACACTCTCTGAGAACAAGATTTGCACACACTGTAATAACATTGGTCACTATAAAAGTGAATGCACTGCAAAAGAGAGGGCAAGTCAAAAGAACAGAAATTTTGTTCTAAGGAAAAATAGGCTGCCAAGTTGGGCTAAAAAGAATGTGATTTATCCTTTTGCCTATAGAAAAGGAACCAAAATAGTTTGGGTTCCTAAGACTAACCCCTGATTTCTTTTTGTAGGTCTAAGTGAAGGGGAGCAGCCAAATATGGTACATAGATAGTGGCTGCTCAAAGCATATGCCAGAAAGCAAGAACCAATTTCTTTCACTTGAGGACCTTAAATGAGGTAATGTTTCCTTTCGAAATGGGAAGAAAGTTGAGATCATTGGGGTTGGAAAGGTAGGTAAGACTGATTCTCACTCTATTGAGAATGTCTACTTGATAGATGGACTGAAGTACAATCTAATAAGTGTATCACAATTGTGTGATAGAGGTAACACGGTAGCATTCACCTATACAAAATGCTTTGTGATTAATCTTACCACTGACAAGATAGTTTTGAAGGGAAAAAGAGTGAACAACATATATGTTGTGGATCTGTCCACACTTTTAGATAATGAACTCACTTGCTTAAGTGTGTTGGATAATGATCCCCTCATTTGGCACAAAAACTTGGACATGCCAGTCTAAGCCAACTCAACAAACTAGTCTCCAAGGACTTGGTGATAGGGCTGCCTAACATTAAGTTCAAGGAAGATAAAGTTTGTGAGGCTTGTGCAAGAGAGAAGCAGGTAATATCCTCTTTCAAAAGCAAGAAAATGATAAGCACTACATGGACGATGGAACTGGTCCATATAGATCTTTGTGGTCCAATGAGAACACTGAGCAGGGGTGGTAAGAGATATGTTATGGTGCTTGTTGATGATTACTCTAGGTTTACTTGGACATTGTTTTTAACATCAAATATGAAGCATTTGACATGTTACTTCTTTTGTTAGAAAAACTCAGAAACAACTAGGTAATTAACTTGCATCAATTAGGTTTGATCATGGTACTGAATTTGAGAATGCTAAATTTGCTGAATTTTGTGATGAGCATGGCATAAATCATAATTTTTCTGCTCCTATGCTTTTATTGTTTTATGACTTGCGAGGATGTTTGGCATCATTCCGAGTTGATTTGATAGGAATCGGATGCGCGAAAATATTTTAGAAGTTTTTGGAGTTCATGAGTTAATCCATGCGTTTTGGCGCCCGATTCGTGGATTTTGATGTTATTTTGGTATTTCAATCATGCGAGCAAGTCTGTATGATATTTTAAGACTTGTGTGGATGTTGGGTGTTGAGACCCGAGGGCTCGGGTAGTTTCGGACAATGTTCGGAAGGATGAAGCTTCAGTTTTCTGGTGTTTTCTTTTCTGGTGTTGCATGTGTTGCAAATGCGAGAAATAGTTCACATTTGCGAACCTCGCATTGGCGAGAAAGGCTTCACATTTACGAAGAAGCCTGATCTGGGCATAGCTCGTATTTGCGAGAAATCGATCGCATTTGCGACCTTGACAGGGTTCGCATTTGCGAGTCCTTGGTCGCATTTGCAACCTTGGTAGTGGGAGTCCAGGTTCGCATTTGCAATGTGTTTGTTGCATTTATGCACAACTTATTAAATGTGGGACTTAGGCCATTTAGTTCATTTTCTTTCATCTCTTGGGCGATTTCTGGAGCTCTTGGAAGAGGGTTTTCACCTAGCACTTTGAGGTAAGTAATTTCTACAAAACATGAGTTAAATTCATAGATTAGGGGTAGATTAACATGTAAAAAACTTTGTGAAATCAAGGGTTTAGATGAAAAACCTAGGTTTTGGATAAAAATGAGATTTGACCACGAAAATGGTTTTGGAATTTGGTGGAAATCATATGTTTGACCAGTTGAGGTTATGGGTAACAATTTTCTTCAAACATTTCCTGAATCCGGGCACGTGGACCCGGGGGGGGGGGGGGGGTGAATTTTGGGAATTCTTCAATTGGGGTTGAGTAATCACTTTAATAGTTAGAATATGAAGTTTTGAGCCAATATTGACTATTTTATATAACATTTGACTAGGTTTGAGTCATTTTGGCAGCAAATTGAGGGTTTGAGCACAAATCTTGGATCGGAAAGTAGGCTTGAGACAAGGTAAGTCTATTTTCTAATCTTGTAAGAGGGAATTAACCCCATATGTGAGTTTAATTAATATGTGCTTATAATTGTGGGGGCTACGTACATCCGAGGTGACGAGAGTCCGTACGTAGCTACTAATTCTACTTATGTCCGGGTAAGTTTTAGGGTTACACCATGCTTTGTTGACATCGTCATTTGATTATGCTTACTAATTGCTTTGGATAGAGCTGAGATTGAGGATCTCAATGGATTTTAAAGTTTCTAGCTGAATTTTTTTGTTTTGGAAATAATTTAGGGATAACTTGTGAAATCTATGTTCAACCGCATCGCAATTATATTCTGCGAGTGGGGTAAATTTCCACTACTCTCATGGGAGTGGGTCGTTCGCCTCGGCAGGTAAATAGATACATCTATGGTTCGTGTCGTTCGACCCTCGGCAGTACACACAGTATATTTTATGCATTTTGGATCGGGTCGTATGTCCTCGGCATAATTCGTGCGAAATGATACTGGAAATTTCAATATGATTGATATTGCTTCATTTGTTTGAAAGGTTAAAAAGATAAAAGGGGAGAAATTGATTTGGTAAATGCTATCGGTGAAAGGATTATCTAATTAAAATAATTATCAGTTATATACATATATTCTTTATTATTGACCCATAGTAAGTGTCAAAGTCGACCCCTCGTCACTACTTCTTCGAGGTTAGACTAGATACTTATCGGGTACATGTTGTTTATGTACTCACGCTACACTTCTGCACTTAATGTGCAAGTTTTGAGGTAGGTGCTTATGGATATCAGTCCGGCACGTACACTTGATTACTATTGCGAGACTTTGCGGTGAGCTGTCTTCCGAGCCCATTCTGTAGCAGCCGAAGTCTTCCTTTTGATTTATTTTCTGTCCATTTTATTTCAGACAGCAGTGTAGTACTCTTTGTATATTCTACTAGTAGCTCATACACTTGTGACACAAGGTCTTGGAAATTTATGTTAGTAGGCACTTGATGGTTTTGGGTTATTTATCTTATCTCACTCGTTTTAAAAATTTTGATCTCTCATTTTTATAAAACTTTCGTTTCTTATTTGGTGCATAAATTGAAAATCAACTATTTTAAACCGTTAAAAGAAAGATCGCGGAGTTAGCTTAAGGTTGGCTTGCCTACCGGTAAATGTTAGGCGCCATCACGGCCTATAGGAGAAATTGGGTCGTGACAATATGGTATCAGAGCACTAGGTTCACGTAGGTCTCACAAGTCATGAGCAGGCCTAATAGAGTCTTGCGGATCGGTGTGGAGACGTTCGTACTTATCTTCGATAGGCTATAGGGTGTTAGGAAACTACTCTTTATTCATCTCCTATCGTGCAGTTGATGGTGTACTAAGTTTCTTTCTCTTGTTCTGTCACAGATGGTGAGAACGTGCGCGATAGATGTTCCAGACTCGGGAGGGGCTGCTCCCCCTGTTGCTAGAGGCCAAGGCAGAGTCCAGGGGATGGCACCGGCCCGAGGTAGGGGACGAGGATGTCCTAGAGTTGCCCAGTTGTACCGCTAGCGGGCCCAGTAGAGGATCCCATTGTTGAGTGTCATGCCCCAAAACCGAAGAGCGCGACCGGCGCTCAACCGAGTGAACCCGACTGAGCAAGCCTGTTAGATTTTATTTTACCCAAATTCATCTATGAATAAAGAGGAGATGTACTCCGTTAATCAAATACCGAAGAGATTTCATTAACCATTTCCATTTCATTCCTATTAACAGCATCATTCAATATTTCCAAAATAGTACGAGTTTAAAGATTTAATGAAAAACATGTTGCCAAATACCAACAGTTCTAAGCCAATTCCCAACATCAAATACCACCCACAATCTGTCTACGGAGCCTCTAAGTACAACTGAAGAGTAATATGGAAATACCGGCAACAAGGCCCCGGCTATACCTCAACCACAAAGTACATGAGAAACAAAAGATACATGACCCCGAAATGAAGTGGGGCTCACCAAATCAGCTGAAAAGAGTGTACTGCTATCACTGATCAATGCCACCTGTTGTAGAACCTCCTGCATCCATTAAAGATGCAGCGCCCCCGGCAAAAGGGACGTTAGTACTGTCGAATAGCACTAGTATGTATAGCTAGAAATCCTCTTTCAAAATAGAATGCCCATATAATCTATACGTGGAACACATAATATAATGTAATTGAAACAACCTGTACAAACAAGGACAAGAAAAGGGGGCACCTATTGTCTGCATTAACAATGTCTCATTAGACCGTACTTAGTGTTCACATATCATATTATACACTTATGCATTTCATAGACCGTCCATAGTGTTTATTCATACCGTACATCTATACCTCTTATACACAATGCACCTATGCGTTTCATAGACCGTCCATAGGATTTCATATCACAATGGATTTCATAGCATAATGTACCTATGCGTTTCATAGACCGTCCACAGGATTTCATAACACAATATACCTATGCGTTCATAGACCGTCCATAGGGTTTCATAACACAATATACCTATCATAGGGTTTCATAACACGATATACCTATGCGTTTCATAGACCGTCCATAGGGTTTCATAACACGATATACCTATGCATTTCATAGACCGTCCATAGGGTTTCATAACACAATATACCTATGCGTTCATAGACCGTCCATAGGGTTACATAACACGATATACCTATGCGTTTCATAGACCGTCCATAGGGTTTCATAACACCATATACCTATGAGTTTCAAAGACCGTCCATAGGGTTTCATAACACATTGGAAACAAAAGTACAAATACGTACATCTCATAACCTTTCACATCACATAGCACCTAATCCGTACTTTCAACCACTTACAACATCATTATTTCATTGGCTCTCTTGACCAAACATATGATTCTTTATTCATGGCACAATGGCCGTATTTTATATTCCACACTTTTATTTCTTCCCTTTCATAGATCATTATCATAATTATCAACAAGTGGAATATTCCGGAAATCATAACTTTAAGTTCATTAGTAATGAAGGCTTTAAACATAATGAATTCCTTTCCAATAAATGGAGTAAAGTGATTGGCAATCAAAGCACAAATTAAAATCATACACAATTTCCACTCATTAATATGTAAGAATGCAAAGCACATTGAAAATTACTTACAAAGCATAGCATTAGCTAAAACAGCCACATATGTGCATCACTTGAGTTCATAAACTTTTAGCCGATTATATTGTCGAAGTAAATTTTGGAATAGTTGAGTCAAAGATCATTCATAATCTTTCTCACATTATTTCATTACATCGACACCATTGGCCATAAGTATGCCTTTCACTATTGGCACGTTGGTCACACTTTATATCCCCCAATTCACTGATTTCACTTCCAACCATCTTTATAGGTTATCAATAATAAGACATTCCCAATCAAGACTTTAGGTACACATATGAGCAATTAAGAGTCTTAAGAATATTGAGATTTCACACACATTTTGGCATACTATCTTTCATTAAAACATGACTCAAAGCCATAACATATTAATACACAACCCATACTTGGAACATCTATATTTTGACATAAGGCTCATTCGGGATAATCAAATTTATAGGGAATAACCCAGAATGTAAGAGTTAGGAATCTTGAGCCAATCATACTTGATCTTACGGAAACATTATGGAATTCAATTCCAAGAGAGAAAGTTTAGCCAACATACCTCAAATTCTTCCCTTAATGATACTACAACGATGCACTACACTAATCAACTTCAATATACAATAAAAACATCCAATAAGACCAATATTAGTAACAAATCCCATAGGTTCAATGTATTCATAAATTTCATCGCCAAGATTACCATTCACCTTTTCCCTTATTTTCTCAAAAGTACTATTCATGCCATGAACTAGATTTTTATAATCCAATCTTTCAACCCTTAAAATTTGCAACAAATGCTTCAAATACTTCTAATTACTCATATTAAACGAGTTTGAAGCATTGGAATTACCTCTAGTAGATCAATCTTGAAAAATCATAACTTTGGTGATTTTTGTGTTCTTGAGGATTTGATGATGAAATCTTGTATTTGGATGTAAGAACGATGTTAGAAATCATGTATATTGAGTAATAATCAACCCAAAACATCATTAACAGCTTACCTTGGTTGATTGGACTTGATTTGAGCTCAAAATCGTCCCTTCACCTCAAGAACCCTAACCCCCAAATACTCGAAATATCCCCCTTCCCCGACCTTGTATTTATAGGTCCAGATTTCTGGGTTTCGGATGCGGCCCTGGATGCTTCGCATCCCCACTTCACTCCTCTTTGAAGCTCGGATGCGGACCTGGACGCTATGGCAGCACTTCACTGCCAGCCTCTCTTTCGGACGCGGCTTCGGATGCTTCGCATCCGCAGGCTCCTCCGCCAGCCTTTGGTAATTTGATCATAACTTCTTGTAGGAATGTACGAATGGCAAACAGTTTGAAGAGTTAGAAACTAGACTCAAAGGGATTTAATTTTATAGGTAGATCACCTCATAAGTTGTTATACTTTGGTATCAGCATACGTTTGAAGTAGGATCTTGTGCGAATTGAGACATCCTTTCCACTTAATGTGTCCTACTTGTTCCACACGAATTCTTTCCATTCACAAAACTCCTTAGTATGTTTCAACACACCTTAAACATATACGTTTCATTTTGAAATAATTTGGTTCTATCCCATGGGTCTCCTTTAATACTCTAACACGTCATTCCCAAATACCGTTGGCGTACTTTAAAATATTAAATCGTTAGAAAATATTTTCGGGGTGTTACATTGAGGAACAGGGTGAGGTGCCCGCACCAGAGCCAGTCCCGTTCTTTTTCATGTCAGCACTGGGCTTTCAGGAGGTCATGGGTCGTATGCTATGGTTCATAGATTCTATGACCCAGCTGGTTTATTTCCAGTAGACCCAGCCACATCTCAGGCGGGAGGGGGAGCACAGACCCCTATTGCTCAGGCTCATGGGCATGCGGCTATCGTATATCAGACCCCAGGCACACTACCCGTGGGTGGAGCCCATCTAGTTGCAACAGCTGTACCTGATCCTAGACCAGCTGCGAGCGGCGAGCCGCAGAAGCTATTGGATAGATGTACCAGGCTTCATCCTCCTGTCTTCGGGGGTGAGCGACATGAGGATCCCCAGGACTTCATTGATAGGTGCAGGGACAGACTGCACATCATGAGTATATTAGAGTCCTATGGGGTGGATTTCACTACTTTCCAGCTGGAGGGCAGTGCCCGTAGCTGGTGGCAGTCACATCTTCTCGGCAGACCAGCAGGTTCTCCTCCCATGACTTGGGATGAGTTTACACGCCTTTTCTTGGATAGGTATATTCCACCCTACTAGAAGGAAGAGTTGTTCTGTCAGTTTGAGCACCTCTAGCAGGGTCAGGTGTCAGTGACCGACTATGAGGCGAGATTCTCTGAGTTGTATCACCATGCACTTATGATACTTCCTACCGATGATGAGAGAGTACGAAGGTTTGTTGCAGGATTGCACTCCGGTATTCAGGATACTATGGCCCGAGAGGTCGAGATGGGTACTTCTTATCAGCTGGTTATGTAGATAGCTAAGAGGATTGAGGGTTATTATCATCGAGGTAGAGAGTAAATACAGCGGGGCAAGCGATTCTATTTTTCTGGAGAGTTTAGAGGTGCCCCCGGCTGGGGGCAGAGGTCAGGTTGGGAGGGTTCTGCCTAGCAAGCTCACATATCCAGCACCACCACCTCCTCGGGTTACTCCAGCGTGACCCTGTTTCAGTGCTATGCCAGAGAGTTCTTATCTCCCACCAGCTATCCAGGGTTCTTCCAGTGGGTACTCAGGCCCTCAGGGTTCTTCGAGCGCCTATTTCAGTGCCATGCCAGAGAGTTCATACCGCCCACAAGCTATTTAGGGTTCTTCCGGTGGGTATTCAAGCCATCAGGGTTAGACTTCAAGGCAGCAGTCCACCACTCTGGGGGGTTGTTACGAGTGTGGAGATCCTGGTCACATGAAGAGATTTTGTCCCAGACTCCGGGGCAAGGCAGTGTAGCAGAGTCATCGGCCCATGATTTTAGTACCAGTAGTCGCACCAGTCGTCCAACCACCCAGAGGCGGAGGGCAGGTAGGTAGGGGCCGTCCTAGGGGTGGAGGCTAGGCAGGTGGTGCTTTATCTAGGTTCTATGATTTCCCGTCCAGACCAGATACAGTGGCCTCAAATGCCATGATCACATGTATTATTTTTGTCTACGGTAGGGATGCTTCGGTATTATTTGATATAGGGTCCACCTATTCATATGTGTCATCTCTGTTTGATCATTTCCTGGATATTCCTCGTGAGTCCTTGGGTACTCATGTTTATGTGTCCACTCTAGTGGTCGGTTCTATTGTTGTGGATCGGGTTTGCTAGTCCTGCATTGTTATATTCTGTGGCTATGAGACTAGAGCAGATCTTCTACTGCTCGATATGACTGAATTTGACGTTATCCTGGGCATGGACTGGTTATCTCCATATCATGCCATCCTTGATTGATATGCCAAGACTGTTACCTTGGCGAAGCTAGAGCTTCCTTGATTGGAGTGGAACGGTTCATCTATCAGCACACCTAGTCGGATCACCTCTTTTATGAAGGCTCGACACATGGCCGAGAAGGGTTATTTGTCTAATCTAGCTTATGTTCGGGATACTACACAGAGACTCAAGCGATTGATTCGGTACCAGTAGTTTGGAAGTTCTCCGATGTGTTTCCTTCTGATCTTTCCAGCATGCCACCAGACCGTGATATCGATTTTTGCATTGATTTGGCTCCAGGTACCCAGCTTATATCTATCCCACCGTACCGTATGGCTCCGAAGGAATTGAAGGAACAACTTGAGGAGTTTCTAGCAAAGGGGTTCGTCAGACCAAGTGTATCACCTTGGGGTGCACCGGTGTTATTTGTGAAGAAGAAAGATGGGACTATGCAGATGTACATTTATTATTGCCAGTTGAACAAAGTTACCATTAAGAACAAGTACCTGTTGCCGCGTATTGATGATTTGTTTGACCAGTTGCAGGGTGCTAGGTTGTTTTCTAAGATCGACTTGAGATCGGGCTACCATCAGCTGAAGATTCGGGACTCGGATGCTCTGAAGACTGCTTTTCGAACTAGATATGGCCATTATGAGTTTCTAGTGATGTCCTTCGGCTTGACTAACACCCCAGTGGCATTTATGGATTTGATGAACAGGGTGTTCAGGACCTATATTGATTCATTCATCATTGTCTTCATTGATGACATTTGGATCTACTCGCGTAGCATGAAGAAGCAAGAGCAGCATTTGAGAGTGGTGTTTCAGACCTTGCGGGAATAAAAGCTATATGCTAAGTTCTCCAAGTGTGAGTTTTGGCTAGATTCTGTAGCATTCTTGGGGCATGTTATATCAGGCGAGGGTATTAAGGTGGATCCCAAGAAGATTGAGGCAGTTCAGAGTTGGTCTCGTCCCACTTCGGCAACTGAGATCGGGAGCTTCTTGGGATTATCAGGTTATTATTGCCGGTTTATGGAGGGCTTCTCATCTATTGCAGCACCTTGACTATATTGACCCAGAAGGGTGCTCTGTTCCGTTGGTCTGATGATTGTGAGACGAGCTTCCAGGAGTTCAAGATAGCTTTGACTACCGCACCGGTCCTAGTGTTGCCTTCCGGTTTGGGGATGTATACTGTGTATTGTGACGCTTCACGCGTTGGTTTGGGTTGTGTATTGATGCAGGAGGGGTGAGTTATTGCATATGCTTCACGTCAGTTGAAGCCCCATGAGAAGAATTATCTTGTGCACGATTTGAGTTGGCCGCGATTGTTCATGCTCTTAAAATCTTGAGGCATTATCTTTATGGGGTGTCCTGTGAGGTTTACACTGATCATCGCAACTTGCAACATTTGTTCAAGCAAAGGGATCTCAATTTGAGGCAGCGCAGATGGCTTGAGTTACTGAAGGATTATGACATCACCATTTTTTATCATCCGGGCAAGGCGAATGTAGTCGCGGATGCCTTGAGCAGAAAGGCAGAGAGTATGGGTAGCGTGGCATTCATTTCAGCAGAGGAGCGTCCACTAGCTTCGAAAATTCAATCCTTGGCTAACAGACTTGTGAGGTTGGATATTTCACGTCCCAGCCGAGTTCTTGCATGCGTCGTTGCCTAGTCTTCACTATTGGAGCAGATCAAGGCTCGACAGTTTGATGATCTGCACTTGTTGGTTCTCAGGGAAATGGTACTATAGGGTGGTGCCAAGGAGGTTACTATTGGCTAGGATGGTGTTCTACGACTCCAGGGTCGTCTATGTGTCCCTAATGACGATGGCCTTAGGGAGAGGATTCTAGAGGAGGTGCACAGTTCTCGATATTCCATTCATCCAGGTGCTACGAAGATGTATCGCGACCTGAGGCAGCATTATTGGTGGCGGCGGATAAAGAAAGACATAGTTGAGTATGTAGCTAGATGCCTAATTTGCCAGCAGGTTAAGTATGAGCACCAGAGGCCAGGTGGCCTACTCCAACAGATGCCTATACCTGAGTGGAAGTGGGAGCGCATTACTATGGACTTTGTGGTTGGGTTGCCGCGGACTTTGCGGAAGTTTGAGGTAGTTTGGGTCATTGTTGACAGATTGACCAAGTCAGCACACTTCATCCCAGTTGTGACTACATATACTTTGGAGAGGTTGGCCCAGATTTATATTCAAGAGATAGTTCGGTTGCATGGTGTTCCTGTTTCCATCATATTAGACAGAGGCCCTCAGTTTACTTCGCATTTCTGGAGAGCAGTACAAAGTGAGTTGGGGACCCGTGTAGGGCTCACCACAGCATTTCATCCCCAGACTGACGGGCAGTCGGAGCGGACAATGCAGATCTTGGAGGACATGCTCAGGGCATGTATGATTGACTTTGGGGGACAGTGGGATCTATTCTTGCCCTTGGCTGAGTTTTCTTACAATAATAGTTATCAGTCCAGCATCGAGATGGCTTCATTTGAGGTTCTATATGGTCGACGATGTCGTTCTCCCATCGGGTGGTTTGAGCCCGGCGAGGCTAAGTTATATGGTACTGATTTGGTGATGGATGCTTTGGAAAAGGTAAATTTGATTCAGGAGCGACTTCGCACAGAACAGTACAGACAGAAGAGTTACGCGGATCAGAAGGCGCATGATTTATCATTTATGGTGGGTGAGAAGGTTCTCTTGAAAGTCTCACTGATGAAGGGGATTATGAGATTTGGAAAAAAGGGCAAGTTGAGCCCAAGGTTTATAGGCCCATTTGAGGTGTTGAGACGAGTTGGGTAGGTTGCTTATGAGCTTGCTTTGCCTCCCAGTCTATCGGGAGTTCATTTGGTTTTCCACGTGTCTATGCTCCGGAGGTATCATACCGATAGGTCACATGTGTTAGACTTCAGCACGATTCAGTTAGATGAGAGCCTGGGTATGAGGAGGAGCCAGTTGCCATTGTGGATAGGCAAGTTCGCTAGTTGAGGTCCAAGAATATTTTTGTGGTAAAGGTTCAGTGTATGGGTCAACCAGTCGAGGAGGCGACTTAGGAGTCCAAGGAGGACATACGGAGCAGATATCCACACTTATCCAGCACTCCAGGTATGATTCTAGACCCGTTCGAGGACGAACGTTTGTTTAAAAGGTGGAGAATATAACGGTCCAACCGATCGTTTTGCTTTTTCGAACTCCGTTCCCCTAAATAAGACTCTCCGTATGTGATTTTACTATTTTATGACTTGTGGGGATGGTTAGTTTGGATTTGGAAGGGTTCGGGTTGAAATCGGAACACTTGGTTCCTTAAGTTGGCCTTAAAAGGCTAAGTTTGACTTTGGTCAATATTTTGAGTAAACGACCTCAGAATCAGGATTTGACGATTCCAATAAGTTCGTATGATGATTTCAGACTTAGGAGTATGTTCAGATCGGGTTTTGGATGACCCGGAAGTGTTTCTGTGCCTAATAATGAAAGTTGGCTCTTTGAAGGTTTTTTAAGTTCTTTAAATTTGGTTTTAAAAGGTTTTGGTGATATCGAGGTCCAAATAGGATTCTGAAACAGGGAATAGTTTCATAATATCATTTAAGACTTGCACATAAAATTTGGCGTCATTCCGAGTTGATTTGATGGAAATCGGACACGCGGAAGTGTTTTAGATATTTTTGGAGTTCATGAGTTAATCCATGTATTTTGGCATCCGATTCGTGGATTTTGATGTTATTTCGATGTTTCGATCATGCGAGCGAGTCTGTATGATATTTTAAGACTTGTGTGGATGTTGGGTGCGGAGCCCCGAGGGCTCGGGTGAGTTTGGACAATGTTCGGAAGGATGAAGCTTTAGTTTTCTGGTGTTTTCTTTTCTGGTGCTGCAAGTATCGCAAATGCGAGAAATAGTTTGCATTTGCAAACCTCCCCTTTGCGAAGAAGCCTGATCTGGGCATGACTCGCATTTGCGAGAAATCAATCGCATTTGCAACCTTGACAGGGTTCGTATTTGCGACCTTGGCAGTGGGAGCCCAGGTTCGCATTTGCAATGTGTTTGTCGCATTTGCGAACCAGATGTTGCAAATGCGACATCTGAGACATGTACACAGCTTATTAAATGCGGACTTAGGCCATTTAGCTCATTTTCTTTCATCTCTTGGGCGATGTTTGGAGCTCTTGGAGGAGGGTTTTCACCTAGCACTTTGAGATAAGTAATTTTTACACAACATGAGTTAAATACATAGATTAGGGGTAGATTGACATGTAAACAAAATGGTAAAATTAAGGGTTTAGATGAAAAACTTAGGTTTTGGATAATAATGGGATTTGATCACGAAAATAGTTATGGAATTTGGTGAAAATCATATATTTGACTTCATGAGGTTATGGGTAATAATTGTTTTCGAAAATTTTTGGAATCCGGGCACGTGGGTACGGGAGGGGTGTGAATTTTGGAAATTATTCAATTGGGGTTGGGTAATCACTTTAATATATATAATATGAAGTTTTGAGCCTATATTGACTATTTTATATAACATTTGACTAGTTTCGAGTTATTTTGGTACCAAATTGAGGGTTTAAGCACAAATCTTGGATCGGAAAGTAGGCTTGAGACAAGGTAAGTCTCTTTTCTAACCTTGTAAGAGGGAATTAACCCAATAGGTGAGTTTAATTAATATGTGCTTATAATTGTGGGGGCTACATATGCACGAGGTGACGAGAGTGCATATGTAGCTACTAATTCTGCTTATGTCTGGGTAAGTTTTAGTATTACACCATGCTTTGTTGACATCGTCATTTGATTATGCTTACTAATTGCCTTGGATAGAGCTCAGATTGAGGATCTCAATGGCTTTTAAAGTTTCTAGCTGAATTTTTTTGTTTTGGAAAGTATTGAGGGATAACTTGAGAAAACTATGTTCAATCATAAATTTTCACTACTCTCATGGGAGCGGGTCGTTCGTCTCGGAAGGTTAATAGATGCATCTATGGTTCATGTCGTTCGACCCTCGGCAGTACACACAGTATATTTATATGCATTTTGGATCGGGCCGTACGTCCTCGGCATATTTCGTGTGAAATGATACTGGAAATTTCAATATGATTGATATTTTTTCATTGGTTTGAAAGGTTAAAAAGATAAAATGGGAGAAATTGATATGGTAAATGCTACCGGTGAAAGGATTATCTAATTAAATTCTTGCTTCTGAGTTCTATTGTCATTTATATATCCCATGTTTAATTATCAGTTATATACATATATTCTTTATTGTTGACCCTTAGTAAATATCAAAGTCGATCCATCGTCATTACTTTTTCGAGGTTAGACTAGATACTTACTGGGTAGATGTTGTTTATGTACTCACGCTACACTTCTGGACTTAATATGCAGGTTCTGAGGTAGGTGCTTCTGGATATCAGTCCAGCGCGCAGACTTGATTACTATTGCGAGACTTTGCGGTGAGCTGTCTTTCGAGCCCGTTCTGCAACATCCGAAGTCTTCCTTTTGCTTTTATTTTCTATCTATTTTGTTTCAGACAGCAGTATAGTACTCTTTGTATATTCTACTAGTAACTCATACACTTGTGATACCAGGTCTTGGAAATTTATGTTAGTAGGCACTTGATGGTTTTGGGTTATTTATCTTATCTCACTCGTTTTAAAACTTTCGATATGTCATTTTTATAAAACTTTCATTTCTTGTTTTGTGCATAAATTGAAAATCAACTATTTTAAACCGTTAAAAGAAAGATCACGTAGTTCGCTTAAAGTTGGCTTGCCTAGCGGTAAATGTTGGGCACCATCAAGGTCTAAAGGAGAAATTGGGTCGTGACAATGAATGCGTCTGCATTCTCAATGTTTATCACAAGTCACATTCTCTTCAAGGAATGGAGTATAGTCATAGCGACGTGCTTTATTATTTTTCATACCAATTTTATGGTAAATATTTCCTTCACCTTTTGAAGGATATAGTTTGAGAACCATTATTGTTCTCCCAATTTATAATGACCATAATGATGACTATTATTATTTTTCCATTTGTTTGGCACCCCCACGTTCATTGGTCAATCACTTATCTTCATTTAGACTTATTATGTACCGCTACCACATTCACTTCAAGAATGGAGCAAATCAAGTGGGACAAACTTCATGATTTTTCATGAAAAATATATTATTTTTATTTAGTCATCATTATATCATCAATATGGTACATTGAGACTGAAACTCAATACCTTACCAATATAAAGGCATGTTAGACCATAATGAATTGGGACTCAAACCCAAATCTTATCATCATGGAGCATTAGGACTTTTACCTGATGTCTTACTCTCATGGTGCGCTGGGACTTAAACCCACCATCTTACCCTTAATCAATGTTATCACCGTATTCAATCATATAACTTTTAAGTTTTACCTCTTTTAATGGTTATAAGTATAAACTCGTCTAGTGATAAATAAAACTTAAGAATTGCATCACTTTATCACATATTTAATTTGATGCAACATACGAACTATATTATTAGAATAGAAAGCCAAATAGTGGGTATCCAAATAATCTAATATCTTAATCAAGATGTTAAAGCACATCAAATACTATTGGTCCCCAAAATTATTATTATTATTATTTATTTATTTTTAAAGATGATTTTCGAAAAATAATCAACCTAGATAGACGATATGTGCATTTAATTAATTAGTATGGATCATAATATAATTGACATTATTTTTCATGTGCCCAAAGCAGAAAATTAACGTAATATATTGCCTTTATCAAAATAGAAAACTAAATGTAAAGTTTTTCACTCAAAAAAGTTTTTTCTTCTTTCTCAAAGAAGCAATAGAATCATATTACAAAGCCAAACAAAAATTGGAAAGTAAAATTTCAATCCAACATGATTTTGTGACATAAGTATTATGAGTTAGAAAACCACCTTTACCAGATTAACAGTATTTAGCTCTAACATGCTTGAAATTTAATTTCATGGGAACTTTAGGATATAGTAATTTATTATATTCCTAATATACATGTCTAACTTTTATAGTAATTATGTTATAACTTATAGAACCACTAAAATTTATTTAATGAACTAAATATTAGCATCTGACGGGCCTACCTTGTTTCATCTACACCAAGCTAACATATAACTCCTTTTCACTTTTATTAATATCAACCAATAATAAAACATTAGATAGAGCTATTAATAAACCAAAATCACGGATTCATTTGGTCAGAGC
Source organism: Nicotiana tomentosiformis (assembly GCF_000390325.3). Classification (NCBI taxonomy): domain Eukaryota; kingdom Viridiplantae; phylum Streptophyta; class Magnoliopsida; order Solanales; family Solanaceae; genus Nicotiana; species Nicotiana tomentosiformis. Next base: position 3,380,447 of record NC_090813.1, read on the forward strand.
ACGTAAGCGTATATTTTTGTTTTCTTTCTTTGGTATTGGACAGTGAGGTAAGCACAAAGAGAAAATGACAAATATCAAACATTCATTAAATTACTTATTAGCTTGATAGGTTTATATTCTGTTCATAGTTGTCAGACTAAGAGTATTAAGGCATTAAGCAATATATTCTAGAGAAGAAACCACTCAATAATAAATATATATCACTTAATTGTCATCCTTATTTGTACGTTAAATAGAGCATGATTATTATAAATGGGGAATCGGTAAAATCAAAAGAAGTAGATTTCATCTACACAAACACATGTTGCAATACCTATAAGCATACCTGATTTTGAACTTATGTTCTTGGTTGCATTACTCATTCTTTCGCAATTCGTGCTGATAACGTGTTATGAAATATAACAATATAGAACAAGGAAAAACAAGCTAAGAGATATAGAGAGAAAGACATGAGAGATTCTTATTTCGTCTTCAATTGTGTGTTCTTTCCGTCTATTACAAGGCCTTTATATAAGCATGAAAAGTGAAGAAATATGTTATTGAATATGTCATTAATTATTTGAGATTATGGAGAAAGATCATGGGAAGGTTATGAAGTTACAATCATAACTCCATAAGTTTATAGTAGTAAAAGTTATGGAGATAATGGAGAAGAGTAGTGAGCATTATACTTTTGGCGTGGTTATGGACATCCACAGTAATTCAAAATTTTATAACAAAGCATTAGTTTTGGCCCATTTTGTTGCCTTTCGTTCCTCAAGAAGACGCAGCAACAGTAGTTGCTTTGCTTCTCCATTTTAGCGAGAAATGGATGTCTTTAAGGAAACTTGGAAGCTTAAAATTCTTGCATGCCAAAGTGGCAACAACTACAAGAATCGTAGATCGTCTAGCTCTTGCTATATATTTCTTCTAAAATCTTATGAACATTTCAAGATTGGGATTTCTAAGGTTTGAGTCAAAGAGGTAATTATACTACTCAAGCTTCCTTTATAGTGATTAAATAAGGTTTTTTTAAGGATATTTATGGGTAATATTTTTGGAATGAATGAGTTATTGAAGTAACCTTGAAAATGTGTTCTTGACATTGAAAAGATTAAGGAGGAAGAAGACGAATAGTAAGAAATTAATAAAAACATGATTTTTTGATGATGTTAGCAACTTCTAGAGTTCAATTAAGACTAAGCATTGAGTTAGTGGATGTAAACTATTGTTTGAATGATGAAATGGATGTTGGAAGGCTTATAGCTAAAGTTTAGGGTTTAAATGGGTTATGATAGGCTCAACTGGATAATAATTGAGCTCCAATTGAATGTGTGATATAGATTGATGTAACTGGATGTGTTGGACATTGTTGAATCAGTTGGAATGCTAATCCGAGGTAAATTAAGATGTACTTTCCTTTAAGGTTTTTTTGGACGAATTCCAAGAATTCCAAAGTATGCTTAAAGTTGTTTAAATGTTGGTTTGGTTTGTTGGAGTGATCGAACCTTACCTTCCATGATTTTAACGTTATGTGATGTTTTGTGCTAACTTATAGTATCATATATGTAGTAGGACTTGCATTGTTAGTCATTTTATGACTTTTATTAAATGATAGCACTTTAAACCATGATTCTCAGTTGATTTGATTCAATGATTATTACAAATTTTGAAACTCATTATCTTTTGATTTTCAACTTAGCGAAGTATTTTCAAAGATTATCAGTTTATGAAAGTCAAAAAAACTTTATCGATTTCAAAGTATAGAACTGAGCTATTGGCCTTAAGAGCCAATTATCGAAAAATGTTTATAGGACCTACGAGTCATACAGTTTAAAGAAAAATGTATTTGGAAGGACCATAGTTATTATCGTTGATACATACCATATATTATCTAGAGAGACACCTTACCGTGCTATCACTATTGCAAAATCTCATACCAATGGGTGATGCGACCTAGTGACCAGGCGATGGTCACTATCGTCAATATCCGTAGGGTGAGACGCCCAGGTTGACCGGGGGATGGTCAACATACAGATTCAAATACTGATTACCGTTATAGTATTCTAGCTTATATGTACCATATATTGTTCAGAGAGACACCTTGCCGTGCTAGCACTATCGCCAAAATCCCATAACAATGGGTGACGCAGCCTCGTGATCAGGCGATGGTCACTATCTTCAATATCCTTCGGGTGAGACGCCAAGGTTGACAGTAGGATGGTCAACATACAGATTTAAACACTGATTTCTATCCCGATCGAAAGATTCCTAGATTATTGAAATGACAAAGAAATACTTACAATTTACTAAAAGGTGTATAACTGATAAAAATGATCTAACATTGTGTTTAATATTATATGAAAATGCTTTTAGTGCTCATTATTTTTCACAAGTAATTTTATGAAATCTCATACTTATCATACTTTATGTATCCCTAAAGTATCGTTCCAACCTTATCAGAAGGAGTCAATGCTATTTACGGGGTACAATTATTTATATTGTACTCATCCCTAATTTTCTTTGGTGGACATTGTGTGACATTACAAATAGCTTTGCCTTGGTGGTGGCGAGGCGAATTAGGTTGCTACCGCTCCTACTTCATTACTTATGGTAAGCTTTACCTTCTTCATCATGAAAGCTACCTTATACTAGCCTATTCTTATGTATATCGTTAGAGGTTCCATGGCATATATTGTGGGAGGTCTAGTTATATATATAAAAAATAACTTCATTATCATTTTTTGTTATAAAAAGGAATTTAAATATTTCATCAAACTATCATATTATTAGTTCATGAAAGGATTATATAGTCACAGTGGTTCGCTCGATGCTAGTTAACGGCATTGGATGTATGTCACATGTGTATACCTAAAATCGGGTCGTAATAAAATTTAGTATTAAAGTGCTAGGTAGAGTATGTCTTAGGGTGTCATTGAACCGTGTCTAGTAGAATCTTACTTACTGGTGTGTTGTACGTCACACATATAATTGGAAGGCTACCGAATAAATTTGGAATGTTTCCCCTTTATTCTATTCTAGATCGTGCATTAAAGCGTAAAGTGAGAACCTATCTCTCCTTTTCATAAATCTCATATATGGTTGACACTTGGCATGTTCGAGGGGCACAAGATTCGATTCTTATATAATTGAATTGGCTTCTTGAAATGTCAGGCCTGTGGTAATTGATGACCTCTTGTATGGGCATATAAAAATAATAAAAATAAAAATAAATAAATTCGTTGGTTATAGTGCTAAGGGCCTATTTGAAATAAGATGGGATAATGATATTTCTATTAGTTCTGTCAAAGTGATAATGGGATTCATGTGTCACGACCCAAAATCCTAACTTGTCGTGATGACGCCTATCTCAATACTAGGAAAGCCGATAACCTCAATAAACCACAATTTTTTTTAATTTTGAAAATATAATATTTAAATTCAGTAGAAAAATCTCACACATACATATATAAATACACTCCCAAACTCCGGTGTCACTGAGTACATGAGCATCTAAATGATAACAAAACCTGACTAATATAATCACTGTCTGAAAATGTAGAATGATACAATAACAGAAACGAAGAGAGTCAAGGTCAGCGGATGCCAAACAACTACCTCGATAGTCTCTAACTAATAACACTCTGAGATCTAATAACCGCCGTATCCGAAAGTACCTGGATCTGCACACGAGGTGGAGGGTGTAGTATAAGTACAACCAACTCAGCAAGTAACAATACTAAATAAAAAACTAAAAGTAGTGACGAGCTTCACAGCTAAGTCCAATTACAGTAATTTCCAACATAATAAGGTAGGCATGCTTTTAAGTTCAACATTTAATGCCAAAACAGTAATTTCATGTCACGTTCAACTGAAACATAAGATAATATCTCTCAAAAGTTTTCAAAACATTGGTATATGACAGCTGAAGTGCAACGATAATGAAATTAAATGTATCCTCTTAGGACCATAGTCACTCAGCCATTCTCAGCACTCACACTCAGTAGGTACCTGCGCTCACTGGGGGTGTATACAGACTCTGGAGGGGCTTCTTTAGCCCAAGCGCTATAATCTGCACGGACAACTCACGTGCTATAGTATAATATATAGATCCGCACGGACAACTCACGTGTTGCACGGACAACTCATGTGATATAGTATCAATATATGGATCTGCACGGACAACTTACGTGTTGCACAGACAACTCACGTGCTATAGTATAATATTTGGATCCACACGGACAACTCTCGTGCTGCATAGAAAACTCATGTCCTATAGTATAATATCTCACAATCAGGCCATCGGCCTCACTCAGTCATAAATCTCTCCAGTCTCTCAATCTCTCAATAATCATAATAATCAGCCCAAACAACAATGATATGATGCATCAATAATGAACAATAGAGACTGAGATAAAATAAATAAGTAAACTGTGACTGAGTACAACACAATAATTTAGCAGATAATTCAACATGTACACGACCTATGTGGGTCCCTACAGTGTCAACACATAATCTAAACATGGTTTGTAGTTCAGTTTCTCTACTACATGGAGAATTTACAGATAACCACAGATGATTCAACTACACAGTTCCATAGAATTTGACCAAGTCATAATTCCTACGGTGCACGCCCACACGCCCGTCACCTGGCGTGCGCGTCACCTCAAAATCGATCACATAACACAAAATCCGCGGTTTCATACCCTCAGGACCAAATTTAGAACGGTTACTTACCTCAAACCGCGTAATTCTTTATTCTTCTATGCCTTTGCCTCGCGAATCGGTCTCCAAATGCCTCAAATCTAGTGACAAATAATTCGATTCAATCAATACTAATTATAGGAATTGATTCCATATGAAAATATTAAATTTTCCAACTAAATTCGAAATTGCACCCAAAATTAAAACCCAACAAAAGTTACAAAATATGAACGCTCATTCAATTACGAGTCCAACCATACAAATTTTACCCAATTCCGACATCAACTCGACCCTCGAATATTTAATTTAAACCAAGAGGGTTTTTCCTAATTTTTCAACTTAATTCACTAATTAAATATTAAAAACAACCATGGATTCGAGTAATTTAACCAATATTGAGTTAAGAACACTTACCCCATTGTTTTTCTTGAAAATCTCCCGGAAATCGCCTCTTCCCGAGCTCCAATTAGTCAAAAATAAAAAATGGGACGAAGTCCTATTTTTAGAACTTAAAGTTTCTGTCCAGTCATTTCTTCTTCGCGAACGCGGAAGCTTTCTCGCGTTGGCGAAGCACAAAATTGTGCTGCCCGGATTTCCTCCATCGTGAACGAGAGCCCGGTCTCGCGAACATGAATACCAAATTTCCCCAAAGCCGGCTTTCCCTTCCGCGAACGCGAGACCTCGATCACGAACGTGTAGCTTTGCCCCTCGACCCTTCGCAAACGCGTGCCCTCGGTCGCGGACACATAACTTTGCCCCTCGACCCTTCGCGAATGCGTGCCCTCAGTCGCGGATGCGTAACTTTGCCCCTCGACCCTTCGCGAATGTGTCACAACCAAAAATCCCACTAGTCGTGATGGCACCTAACCCAACCCGTTAGGTAAGCCAATTTCTATCTATCTAATTCCAATAAAATTAATTAAAAGAAAATATCTAAAACCAATACATCTCCCCAAGAACCGGTAGTACAAATCATGAGCTTCTGAGAATAGAGTGTACAAAGCGAAAATAAAATAAATACATAGTCTGTTTGAATAATACATAAACAAAGCTTTTATAAATCTAAGGTTACCCTGAACAAGAGGCAGCTACAACAGGAACGCGGGTACATCTTCAGATCCCGCAACCATCAAGCACAGCAACAACGACAGCCAATATCTGCGCGCAATGTGCAGAAATGTAGTATCAATACAACCGACCTCATGTACTGAGTAAGTAACAAACCTAGCCGTAGGTTGAAAGAAGTAACGAGCTTCTACCAAGGTCGGGTCCAAAACCATTAGTCCACAACAGTCTATAACAACATAAAGCAAATAGTACCAAAAGAAACACAGAGATAAAAATGCTCAGCCGAAACATGATTTCAAAAATAATAGTTCTTCCTTTCAAATACATCAATGAAAATCCAAATCGTCTGCCGAAGTTACCAAAAATATGAATAATTTGAGAACAGTAATTCTTCCAAAAATCATTTCAATAGTAAATAAAATATCTCATTTTCTTTCCCAGATAACTAGTGTAAAACAAATGCATCACTATGCCCATTTATCAATATGTGTGAAAAATCATGAATAATGTGATACCGTACATCATGAGGAAAACACATCTCTATGCATATATGTCATATGTGCATTTCAATGCAATGTATCTCAGAGATTGCACTCATGTACTCACAGTCTCAGAGTACTCAATCTCATTGTCTCGCATTCTCTCTCACTGTCCTCAGCACACTTAATCACTCAGCGCTATACAATACCTACTGCAGCGTGCAGCCCGATCCCTGTTTATAGTCGACTGCGCTCACTGGGGGTGTACAGACTCATGAGGGGCTCCTACAATGCAAGCGCTATAAGCATGGACAACTCATGTGCTGCACGGACAACTCACATACCATAACATAAATATCTGGATCTGCACGGCCAACTTACGTGCTGCACGGTCAACTCACGTGCAATAATAATATAAAGATCTGCACGGCCAACTCACGTATTGCACGGCCAACTCACGTGCAATAATAATATAAGGGATCCGCACGGCCAACTCACGTGTTGCACGGCCAACTCACGTGCAATAATAATATAAGGATTCGCACGGCCAACTCACGTGCAATAGTAATATAAGGATCCGCACGGCCAACTCATGTGTTGCACGACCAACTCACGTGCAATAATAATATAATATATATATATATATATATATATATATATATATATATATATATATATATATATATATATATACAACCAAAATGGCCCACTGCGACGTGCAACCCAAGCTCAAAAATATCCTCACAATTAGGTCTTCGGCCTCCCTCAGTCATCAATCTCTCAAGTCTCTCTTTCATGGGCTCACAATGTCATGAGAATATCCCAAAATGATGATATGATGTATTAATAAATAACAACAAAGACTAAGATATGATATGCAATGAAATGAATATGACTGCGTATGAATTTTTATTTTAAAATAAATACTTCACAACAATATGATATTTGTGGGTCCCAATAATACTGGCACATAGCCTCAACATGATTTTTTTTAATATGCTTTTCAGCTCAATTTCTTTAACTCATAAAATCGCATGGAAAATACCAAGATTATTTAACTACAAAATTCCACAGAAATAATTATGTCTCAATTTCTATAGTGCACGCCCACACGCCCGTCACCTAGGATGTGCGTCACCTCCCAATAATTCACGAAATACATATATTCAGGGTTCATACTCTCAACTCCAAGATTAGAAGAGTTACTTACCTCGAACAAGCCAAATCCAATGCCGAGCAAGCTAAACAATGCTCCAGAAATCCCATTATGTGCGTATTAACTTCCAAATGGCTCGAATATAGTCAAAATAATTTGATTCAGCCCACAAAAATTATAGGAATTAATTCCATATCAAAATACTAATATTTTCCAAAAATCCGAAATTGCGCCCCAAAAATCACCCGTGGGGCCCACGTCTCGGAATCCAGTAAACATTGCAAAATCCGAACACCCATTCAACCACGAGTCCAACCATAGCAAAATTACTCAAATTCAACCACAACTCGGCCTTCAAATCCTCAATTTAAACTAATAGTATTTTCAAACTTTTCCAACTTAATTCACCAATTAAATGATAAAAACAACCATGGATTCGGGTAATTTAACCAATATTGAGTTAAGAACACTTACCCCGTTGTTTTCTCTGAAAATTGCCCAAAGATCGCCTCAATCCGAGATCCAAATCGTTAAAAATAGAAAATGGGACGAAGTCCCATTTTTTGAACTTAAACTTTCTGTCCAGGCCTCTCTTCTTCGCGAATGGGACAGGTCCCTCGCGTTCACGAATCACAACTCGACTGCCCACAAATTTAACTCTTCGCGAACGCGATCGTGGCTTCGCGAACGCGAAGCTTTGCAAATCTTACCCTTCGCGAATGCGACCACGGCTTCGCGAACGCAAAGATTTACCAGCTCAGACCTTCGCGAACATGAACGCCACCTCGCGAACGCGTAGAACAAGAACCTGGGGTCCCCAATCGCCTCACTCCTCATCGCGAACGCGACACCTCTCATGCGTTCCCGATGTACACATAGACCATACCTTCACGTTCGCGTCCTCCCCTTCGCGAACGCGAAGAACAAAACCTTACACTCAGAAAACACTCTTCGCGAACGCGAGGGCCCACTCGCGAACGCAAAAGAGAAAATCAGAAAAATGCAGCAATATATATCAGCAATCTCACCAAGGCCAAAAATGATCTGTTAACCCCCCGGAACTCACCCGAGCCCCTCGGGACCTCATCCAAATATATCGACAAGTCCTAAAATATCATAAGGACTTAGTCGAACCCTCAAATCACCTCAAACAACGCTAAAACCATTAATTACACCCCAATTCAAGTCTAATGAACTTTGAAATTTTTAGTTTCTACAAATGACTCCGGAACCTATCAATTCACGCCCGATTGACATTAAATTTTGCACACAAATCATAAATGACATAACGGAGGTATTCAAATTTTCATAATCGGATTCCCACCCCGATATCAAAAAGTCCAGCCCCCGGTCAAACTTTCCAAAAATTTAACTTTCACCATTTCAAGCCTAATTTCACTACGGACCTCCAAATAATTTTCCGGACACACTCCTAAGTCCAAAACCACCATACGGAGCTATTGGAATCATCAGAATTAAATTCCGAGGCCGTTTACATGTAAGTCGACATCCGATCACTATTTTAACTTAAGCTTTAAACCTTGGAACTAAGTGTTCCATTTCATTCCAAAACCTCACCGGACCCGAACCAATTGCCCCGGCAAGTCACACAACAACTGTAAAGCCCAATTTGAGCAGTAAATGGGGAAACAGGATTGTAGTACTCAAAACGACCGGTCGGGTCGTTACATTCTCCCCCACTTAAACATACGTTCATCCTCGAATGTGGCAAGAGTTATTTCCAAGCCATCAAATCACTGTTCCACCTTACCACACACGTACTCGGGGGTGAACCCACATCACCCTATTCCACATAGGCTTGACTACACAATACAACTGAAAATCATTAATTTAACCTTAGCCCATAAACCTTGGAGTTTAATTTTCAACCTTTAGAATTTCTTTTAAGATACAAGTCTTATATTTACACACCGTATAAGTCCGAACAAGTTGCATCGAGCTATAACTATAATCACGGATATAATCAACCAATATATTACATAATTCGCATGCTCGTAGCACCATTCTCGATCGCAGTGACTACTCCAAAACCAACAGCATACTAGTATTAAACCCATATCGAACCAAACCTCATCCCAAAACCTTCGTACATTGTTGATAATAAAAGAAACACGCAGTATCTCGTAACCCTTTATTAGACCAACAAGTCATGGAGATCTCTCGCCCCAACCGGAACCATAATCACTTTCTGAGCCTACTTTCAATATTATACTCCCGAATATACCGAAATTAAACCTGATAGTACCCATTCTAGGTCCAATGACCTTATATTACTCAACATAACTGTTTCACAGACATACCACACCAATATAACTCGGAGCCACAACTCGTGCCATCCGTGCACTAATACGCAACAATTCAAATGTACCAAGTCATGGAAAATGACTTAAATGAGAGAACTGCCCCGCCAGATTAATAAGTACCTCCACAACGAAACGCTGAAAATTCATCATACACCATATAACCATCACCCGATTCTAACACGAGGTTCATACTATATAATCCGAGCCAACCTGCTCCAAATTAATAACGACGGATAGGCAAATGACAAAAATACCACACAAAACCTGAAAGGACATAACCATTACGCTATCGATCATGTAATACCCAAATACTCATCTCACTCAAATTCTGCTATAAAGCTCAAATAGAACCGCACCATTTGTGCACATAACCAATGAATCACAACTCTTCGTAGCATAAAGGAGTAACTCACAGATCATTGAGAACACGAATAAGTTCAACATCAACCGAATGACACATCCCTCAATAATAGCAGTATGGAGCCAACAATTCCGGCTATATATAGAATACACATCTTAATTAGGCCTACCTATAGACCCCCAAATCAACTAGGGTTACACACAAATAGATAAAAATCCCTCTGGAAATCCATAATGACTGAATCATAACACATTTCATCATCCGGCTAGCTCCGACCACAACTTCACAGTCCACAACCATGAAACAATCTGCTCTTGGGAACTCCTAATCTCCAAATCCATAGAACACGTAAATCACCATATTTGATTCCATCTCCACCGCCCGAATGCCTAATACCTCTCTCACACACGATCATCCCACGAGAAATACTTGAAAATTTCTTCCGTGCCACTTGACAAAATTTGAACATCACAGTCTATCAACCATGTGAGTACCGCAATACTAATTTATACATCTTTAAGTCAAAATACAATGCGCCTTCTGAAGTCCGCTCCTTTCTCATACAACACCAAGTAGCAATAGTATTCATCTAGTTATTTGAAACCATCCATGTTGCCCAACATTCATTACCTTCTCTTCAAGACTGTACTGCCACCCTGTACATGAAAATCTAGCTTTCGTACAACACATAACATCTATCTTGCCATCATGTAAAAGGCACAAAAATCTTATTATCAACTTTGAGTCACCAATAATTTACATACCATTTTAGTTAGAAACCTTTCTCTTGCTTCTTTCCAGGAGGAAATCACAATACACAACACGTTCTCCACACCGGTAGAAACCATCAAGAATACTTTGGAATCCATTTGCACATAATCAAGCCCTTAAAACTAAATTCCTCTAATTCAACCAAGCCATGCAGGTCGCCAAGTCCAGGTGTATTGCCACAAAGCACCTGTAGAAAAACCCCACATCATAAGCACCCAAAGAACCGATCATATCCATTACCATACTGATCCAACCTACTACCCAGTTGTCCTATTTTCTCCGAGTCTCTTCCGATTTTGTCTTCCGATTGATACTTCTTCTTGCTAAATACCATGATCGTTAACCATAACTTACCCTACAAACCTTAGCATCGAATCACAATGCCCTATTGCCCATAAGCAACTGTACTTTTCTTAAGCACCTTTAAAACTACTACAACTGTAACCCTTATTCTAAGAATACCTTATGTGAATTTGAAATTGTTCTTCTTACCTTCCTTATATAAAAGTGTAGAATCCATAGTCATACAGAATTCCCGCAAGTCCAGGCACCATCAAACAAAAATCTCAGATTTTAACCATACGCAAGTCCGGAAACTTTCTCAATTGCTATATATAATTCTCATACCCACTAGAATTTTCTCGGGAGTCACCCACTTTGCCCAAATTTAATTGCACCGCCTAAATGGGCCAAAAGACACGTGCCCCATTAGCACAACAACACTCAAAGAAGTAACTCTACTTTAACACCACCTATCAAATTCATACTCCGTGCGCACTACATCATTCACCCATAACAACTCACTCATCCCACGATTTTTATATAATCATAAAGTACAATATAACCCGTAAGAATTCGTTTACTCAAGTTATTCTCGAACTCTATCTCTGCAAGTCATAACTAATCCACAAGTATGCCTCAGACCAAAACTAAAATTTAATATATAACCATGAAATTAAGCCGTCTGCAGCAGGCTCCCCCAGTTGGCTCAAAGCCATAAATTTAAACACTTCATAACTCACAATATCCATACTCTACTACTACCCTAATACTTCCGTCAGTTCAACGAAAAATTCTTCTCAAACTCATACAATGCCAACCATAAAAATATCCCAAATCATCTGCTAAGCTCGCAATCATTCTCTTGACACTCAAGTCAACTTTCTCAGCCAGATTCAAATTCAAATCTCCACACATACGCCCTGCTGGTGGAAAAGTAACTCTCCACTCACATATAAGGAACACACCTACGTAGATTACTCTCCAGGAGATAACCCACCTCCCTAGCCTCAAATTGGCATCTTGTTATATCTTTTCACAGTCATAATTACTATGCAATCACTTAGTCAATCTGAGTCCAACTCATTACCCATACATGAGAATTTAATTTACCCCAAAATTTAATAATATGAAAGATCCTTCAAAATATTCATACTCGAGACTGTACGTCACATTAAAACAAAAATCAAGCACCCAATGGCCATTTCTTTACATTTCAAGGAAACACTTCTTGTCACATTCAAATCGTCTTAACACATCCCGCGGTCACATCATACCCATCATACCGCCATTCCACCGCTCATTGAGCTACAATTCCGATGTAGGGTCATTACCGGACATATGAGTTCAATTGTACAAGTTATAACTGAAGTCGCCGAGCTTAAACTGCGGTCTAACCATGGCCTCAAGTCCTCTAGACTGGCCCATCACCAAAACATAGAATTCACATCTCGCACATTATCCCTAAAATCACAAGCCGGCGATACACAACTGATACAGAGTGCTCATGTGCGCATACGAATACGTGGAAGGAATTCAAAGAGTTATGTCCCAAGATGAATCAATCCCGCACGATAAGGAAAGAAAGATAGGAAGTATATATCCTAAATGCCATGTAGCCTCTCGAAGATAAGTATGGACGTCATACCGATCCGCAAGACTCTACTAGACACTTGCTCATGACTTATAGAACCTATGAACCTAGAGCTCTGATACCACCTTGTCACGACCCAAAATCCCACTAGTCGTGATGGCACCTAACCCAACCCGTTAGGTAAGCCAATTTCAATCTATCCAATACCAATGAAATTAATTAAAAGAAAATATCTAAAACTAATATATCTCCCTAAGAACTGGTAGTACAAATCATGAGCTTCTAAGAATAGAGTGTACAAAGCGGAAATAAAATAAATATATAGTCTGTTTGAATAATACATAAACAGAGCTTTTATAAATCTAAGGCTACCCTGAACAAGAGGCAACTACAACAGGAACGCAGGTACATCTTCAGATCCCGCAACCATCGAGCACAGCAACAACGGCAGCCAATATCTACACGCAATGTGCATAAGTGTAGTATCAGTACAACCGACCCCATGTACTGAGTAAGTAACAAACCTAACCGTAGGTTGAAAGCAGTGACGAGCTTCTACCAAGGTCGGGTCCAAAACCACTAGTCCACAACAGTCCATAATAACATAAAGTAAATAGTATCAGAAGAAATACAGAGATAAAAATGCTCAGCCGAAACATGATTTCAAAAATAATAGTTCTTCCTTTCAAATACATCAGTGAAAACCCAAATCGTCTGCCGAAGTTGCCAAAAATATGAATAATTTGAGAACAATAATTCTTCCAAAAATTATTTCAATAGTAAATAAAATATCTCATTTTCTTTCCCAGATAACCAGTGTAAAACAAATGCATCACTATGCCCATCTGTCAACATGTGTGAAAAATCATGAATAATGTGATATCGTACAGCATGCGGAAAACACATCTTTATGCATATATGTCATGTGTGCATGTCAATGCAATGTATCTTAGAGATTGCACTCATGTACTCACAGTCTCAGAGTACTCAATCTCATTGTCTAGCATTCTCTCTCATTGTGCTCAGCACACTCAATCACTCAGCGCTATAAAATACCTACTGCGGCGTGCAGTCCGATCCCTATTTATAGTCGACTGCGTTCACTGGGGGTGTACAGACTCATGAGGGGCTCCTACAGCCCAAGCGCTATAAGAACGGACAACTCACGTGCTATAACATAAATATCTGGATCCGCACGGCCAACTCACGTGCAATAATAATATAAGGATCCACACGGCCAAATCACGTGCAATAATAATATAAGGATTCGCACGGCCAACTCACGTGCAATAGCAATATAAGGATCAACACGACCAACACGTGTTGCACGGCTAACTCACGTGCAATAATAATATAATATATATAAAGCCAACATGGCCTACTGCGACGTGCAGCCCGATTCCAAAAATATCCTCACAATCAGGCCCTCGGCCTCCCTCAGTCATCAATCTCTCCAGTCTCTCCTTCATGGGCTCACAATGTCATGAGAATAGCCCAAACTGATGATATGATGTATCAATAAATAACAACAGAGACTGAGATATGATATGCAATGAAATGAATATGGCTGAGTATGAATTTTTATTTTAAAATAAATATTTCACAACAATATGATCGTTGTGGGTCCCAATAATACTGGCACATAACCTCAACATGATTTTTTTAAATATGCTTTTCAGCTCAATTTCTTTTACTCATAAAATCGCATGGAAATGCCAAGATTATTTAACTACACAATTTCACAGAAACAATTATGTCTCAATTTCTATAGTGCACGCCCACATGCCCGTCACCTAGCATGTGCGTCACCTCCCAACAATTCACGAAATACATATATTCAGGGTTCATACCCTCAACTCCAAGATTAGAAGAGTTACTTACCTTGAACAAGCCAAATCCAATGCCGAGCAAGCTAAACAATGCTCCAGAAATCCCATTATGCATGTATCAACTTTCAGACGGCTCGAATCTAGTCAAAATAATTTGATTCAGCCCACAAATATTATAGGAATTAATTCCATATCAAAATACTAATATTTTTCAAAAATTCGAAATTGCGGCCCAAAAATACCCATGGGGCCCACGTCTCAGAATCCAGTAAATATTACAAAATCCGAACCCCCATTCAACCACGAGTCCAACCATACCAAAATTACTCAAATCCGACCACAACTCGGCCTTCAAATCCTCAATTTATACTAAGAGGCTTTTCAAACTTTTCCAACTTAATTCACTAATTAAATGATAAAAACAACCATGGATTCGGGTAATTTAACCAATATTGAGTTAAGAACACTTACCCCGTTATTTCCTCTGAAAATCGCCCAAATATCGCCTCAATCCGAGCTCCAAATCGTTAAAAATGGAAAATAGGACAAAGTACAATTTTCTGAACTTAAACTTTCTGTCCAGGCCTCTCTTCTTCGCGAATGGGACAGGTCCCTCGCGTTCGCGAAGCACAACTCGACTGCCCACAAATTTAACTCTTCGCGAACGCGACCGTGGCTTCGCGAACGCGAAGCTTTGCAAATCTTACCCTTCGCGAACGCAAACGCCACCTCGCGAACGCGTAGAACAAGAACCTGGGGTCCCCAATCGCAACACTCCTCATCGCGAACGCGACACCTCTCACGCGTTCCCGATGCACACACAGACCATACCTTCACGTTCGCGTCCTCCCCTACGCAAACGCGAAGAACAAAACCTCACACTCAGAAAACACTCTTCGCGAACGCGAGGGCCCACTCGCGAACGCGAAAGAGAAAATCAAAAAAATGCAGCAACATCTATCAGCAATCTCACCATGGCCAAAAATGATCCGTTAACCCCCAGAACTCACCCAAGCCCCTCGGGACCTCAATCAAATATACCGACAAGTCCTAAAACATCATAAGGACTTAGTCGAACCCTCAAATTACCTCAAACAACGCTAAAACCATGAATTACACCCCAATTCAAGCCTAATGAACTTTAAAATTTCTAGTTTCTACAAACGATTCCGGAACCTATCAATTCACGTCCGATTGACCTCAAATTTTGCACACAAGTCATAAATGACATAACGGAGGTATTTAAATTTTCATAATCGGATTCTGACCCCGATATCAAAAAGTCCATCCCCCGGTCAAACTTTTCAAAAATTCAACTTTCGGCATTTCAAGCCTAATTCCACTACGGACCTCCAAATAATTTTTCGGACACACTCCTAAGTCCAAAATCACCATACGAAGCTATTGGAATCATCATAAGTAAATTCCAAGGTCGTTTACACGTAAGTCGACATCCGATCACTATTTTAACTTAATCTTTAAACTATGGAACTAAGTATTCCATTTTATTCCAAAACCTCACCGGACCGGAACCAATTGCCCCGGTAAGTCACACAACAACTGTAAAGCCCAATTTGAGCAGTAAATGGGGAAATGGGGTTGTAGTACTCAAAATGACCGGTCGGGTCGTTACAGAACGCGTAGTACAAAATGGGCCAGTCCAAATTTCCTCTTCGCGAACGTGAGACTCCCCTCGGGAACGCGATAAAAGAAGCCAGATACAGGCATCAGAAAATTTCAGCAGCTGTTTATGTCCAAATTTCGATCCGTTAACAATCCGAAACTCACCCGAGGCCCCGGGGACCTCAACCAAATACACCAACAAGTCTTAAAACCTCATACGAACTTAGTCGAAACCTCAAATAACATCAAACAACGCTAAAATCACATATCACACCCTAATTCAAGCTTAACGAAACTAACGAATTCCAACTTCTACATTCGATGTCGAAACCTATCAATTCAATTTCAATTAACCTCAATTTTTGCACACAAGTCATAAATGACATAACAGAGCTAAAAAACTTTTCAGAACTGAATTCCGACTCTGATATCAAAAAGTCAACTCCCCGGTCAAACTTCTAAACTTAAATTTTTATTTTAGCCATTTCAAGCCTAATTTAGCTACGGGCTTCCAAATAAATTTTCGGACACAATCCTAAGCCCAAAATCACCATACGGAGCTATTGAAATCATCAAAACTCTATTCCGAGGTTGTTTACACATAAGTCGACATCCGGCCAACTATTTTCACTTAAGCTTTAAGTCTTGGAACTAAGTATTCCAAATTCATTCTAAAACTTCCCCAACAAGTCACATAATTATAATTTGACACAGGATAGGCAGTAAAAAGGGGAACGGGGTTGTATTACTCAAAACGACCTGCCGGGTCGTTACATTCTCCCTTACTTAAATATACATTCATCCTCGAACGTGCCAAGAGTTGTTCCTATGCCTTTAAATCATTGTTCCACCTTATCATGCACATACCTGGGATGATCCCACGTCCCTCTATTCTATGTAGTCCTGACAAAACAACATAACTGAAAGTCATTAATTCAACCTTAGCCCATAAACATTGGAATTAAATTTCCAGCATTTAGAAATTCTTTTTCAAGACCCGAATCTCACATCTACAAATTGTATAAATCTGAATAAACTGTATCAAGCCATAATCATAACCCCAGATATAATCACATAACATACTACACAACTTGCATGATTGCAGCACCATTCCCGATCACAGTAACTACTCCAAACCAACCAAGTACTAGTATTAAACCCCACATTCCACATAACCTCGTTCTAAAACCTTCAAACACTGTCGATAATGAAAGAAACATACAGGAACTCACAACCACTTACCAGATCAGCAGGTGACGGAGCTTTCCCTCATTCAAAAGGTACCATAGCCAATTGTTTAAGCCAAATTCTAAATTATTCTTCCAACACATTGTAATCAAACATGATAATACCCATTCTAGGTCCAATGACCTTATATTATGAAACATATTTATTCCACATACATGGCATACTAATATGACTCCATCCACAACTGCACAATTTGTGTACCAAAAATGAAAAATGTCTCAAACAAGAGAACCATTTTGCAAGTTCAACAAACACCACCACAACCGCAATGTTATGAGCTCATCATATATAGTAGAACCAAAATACACGAATCTAATAATGGTAACCAGCTCTCTTAGAGCTCATATTAACATCACTTGTACATGGGCTCAAACCTCACATATATGTACACTCCAAGCGCATAGCTATCATAAATAATTAACGCAACTAGTGCCCCCACTGAATTTAAATAAAACATTCACCTCAAACAGGACTCAATCCTGAAATAATATGCTTATGAGAACTCTCAGTCTCTAATTTCATAAAACACATGAATCACTGTAACTAATCCCAACTCCAGCACTCGAATGACTAACACACGTTTCATGCACGATAATCCGACCAGGAGTACTTTCATAATTCTTCCGTGCCACATAGAAATAATTTGAATATCAGCAGTCTATCAACCAGGTGAGTACCGCAATACCGATAAAAATCTGTAAGTCAAAGAGCAATGCGCCTTCTGAAATATGATCCCTTCTCAGGGATTACCGAGCAGTTAGAACATTCATCTATATATCTGGAACTGACCATTCTGGCCAGAATTCATGACCTTCCTTCCATGAATGAACTGCCACCTTGTACATGTAAATCTTAATCTCGCGCCACACACCACATCTATCATGCCATCATGTGACAAGTATGAGAATCTCATTATCAACTTTGGGTAACCAGCAAATTACATACCCGGTCATTTAGTAACCTTCATCTTGCTTCCTTCAAGGAGGAATTCATAATACACAACACGTTCCCTACATCAGTAGAAAATATCCGGTTCAACCCATGGTAGAAATAATTAAGAACACTTTAAAAACTATTTTCACATAACCAAGCTATCAAAACTGATTCCCTCTAACTCGACCAAGCCACGCAGGTCACCAAACCCAAGAATATTACCACCAAAATTTCTGTAAAGTCTCACCACATCATAATTACCCCATAAATACCACAACCGTAACACTCACTCTGAAAATACCTTATGTGAATTTAAAATTGTTCCACTTTCCTTTCTTATACTGAAATGTAGAATTCATAGTCATACAAAATTACTGCAAGTCCCAGCACCTTCAAATGCAAATCTCATATTTTATCCATACACAAGTCCGGAAACATTCTCAGTTGCTATATATAATTTTTGAACCCATTAGAATTTTCTCGGGAGTCACCCACTTTGCTCAAATCTAAATTGCACCGCCCAAACGGGCCGAAAGGCACAAGCCCCATTAGCACAACAACCCCCAAAGAAGTAACCCTACCTTAACATCACTAATCAAATTCATACTTCGTGTGCACTACGTTATTCAAAATAACAATTTAATCATTCCATGTTTTTCATATTTTTATAAAGTGCCATATAACCCGTATTCAGGAATTTTCTTACTCGAGTCATCCTCGATCTCCATCTCTGCAAGTCATAACTGATCCACAAGTATGTCTCAGATCAAAACTAAAATTTAGCACATAACCATGAAATCAAATTGTCAATAGCAGTCTCCCCCACTTAGCTTTAAGCTACAATTATATAAACTTAGAACCCGCAAGGATTTATCCTTCTCAATTACAATAACCTCGCACCGTTAACCCGCCAAACTTCTCGAAGTCTTTTGTTAAGATTTTCATGGACATTCTGAATCACCAGCCACAGTCACACACTCGACCTCTTACCAGGTAGCAAGTATTATTCCTCGCAAAAGCTTCATCAACATTATGCCACCGCTAACTGCTCACAGGAGATAACCCACCTGTGGAATTCCTTACCGACATCTTCCAACGACGCTGCACTGGGTACAACAACCATGTAATCAGTAAATTCTCCTGAGCCCATGCTCGCCCAATATCTGTATAAG
The DNA here is from genome assembly GCF_000390325.3 of Nicotiana tomentosiformis. NCBI lineage: Eukaryota > Viridiplantae > Streptophyta > Magnoliopsida > Solanales > Solanaceae > Nicotiana > Nicotiana tomentosiformis. The sequence continues at coordinate 3,399,967 of NC_090813.1, forward strand.
TCTGCACTTTCCCTACTAACATCAACTGAAAGTTCAACAATACCTTCCGAATTCAAGTCATATTTCACTTGAAACGATAATCAGATCTTCATATCCCTCTTCATTTCAAAAGAACTCCTTTATTCCATATTTAATCTTTCTTCGTACAATAACCATCACTCCAAAAAAGGTCTGTAGGCCAAATCACATTCCATCATGATTCCCAAACCGTTCTACACTTTCTCAAGGCGTGCAACTACCCTACCACAGAATCCATATGCTAATCTGCTACTCTTACTTCGATTAAACCATCTCCTTTAAGCAAATTCTCAACCTCTACTTCTCCTACTTGATCTGCTAGTACTTCAACCACCGCGAAACACTTCCCATCATGTATTCCATCATACTTTGTTGCTCAATTGTTGCATCAAATCAAAATGCATATCTATAGCACATGAACCAATAAAAATGTTACCGACTCTAAGTCTCTTCGAAGATCATCTTTCTCGAGCCATCAACATTACAGATACCAATTCGATTCTGAACCGTTGCACACAGCTATCTCTGGTAACCGACCCTCAGGCACCATTTCACAACACCCTGCCCCGAAGGCGAAATCCAAGAAAACCGTAACACTGATGGACCATAATGCGTTCAAACAAGGACGACGACATTGCATCACAATGAAAATTCCACCATGCTCGCAAATATCAAGTCTTGTTACTTTAACAACCAAACCTGGACATCTATAGTCTAATTGCCTTTCCTCCGATGGAATTAATTGCTGAACCCCTTAATCATGCACTGAGAAATCCTCTCTTCGAGCCATTCACCACCTCAACACATAACGAGCACCTTACCATTACACCAACATTGTGTGATAACAATGCATAGACATCGTAGCAACCCATGCACAGTCTCAAAATCATTGAAAATACAGACACTGAGCTGGAATAAAAGAACATCCTTCTGCAAGGTGACGATAATAGCATGCCCGAACATGCAGAGAAAAACATCCTGCACCATGTTTGCAATACCACTACAACTCCTTGACACCCAATTGATAACAAGCGCTTCGCGTTGCATAAGATTGAGTAAGAAGGAAATAAAGGCACAAGCCTCAATAGAATCAAACTGCACGATGAGGAAGTCAAGAAGGGAAGTGCTCCTAACAGCCCTATAGCCTCTCGAAGATAAGTACACACGTCTCCGTACTGATCCGCAAGACTCTACTAGACTTGCTCATGACTTGTGAGACATATGTAACCTAGGCTCTGATACCAACTTGTCACGACCCAAAATCCTAACCTGTCGTGATGGCGCCTATCTCAATACTAGGCAAACCAACAACCTCAATAAGCCATAATTTCTCTTAAGTTTCAAAACATAATATTTAAATTCAGTAGAAAAATCTCACACATACAAATATAAATACACTCCCAAAACCTGGTGTCACTGAGCACATGAGTATCTAAATGATAACAAAGTCTAACTGATAAAATCATTGTCTAAAAATGTAGAACAGTACAATAACAAAAAGGAAGGGAGTCAAGGTCAGCGGACGCCAAGAAACTACCTTGATAGTCTCCAACTAATAACACTCTAAGATCTAACAGCCGCCGTATCCGGAAGCACCTGGATCTGCACACGAGGTGCAAGGTGTAGTATGAGTACAACCAACTCAGCAAGTAATAATAATAAATAAAGAACTGAAAGTAGTGACAAGCTTCACAGTTGAGTCCAATTACAGTAATTTCCAACATAACAAGGTAGGCATGCTTTCAAGTTCAACATTTAATGCCAAAGCAGTAATTTCATGTCAGGTTCAATTGAAACATAAGATAATACCTCTCAGAAATTTTCAAAACAGTGGTATAAGACAGCTGAAGTGCAACAATAATGAAATTAAATGTATCCTCTCAGGACCACAGTCACTCAGCCATTCTCAGCACTCAACACTCTCACTCAATAGGTACCTGCGCTCACTGGGGGTGTGCACAGACTCCGAAGGGGCGCCTTCAGCCCAAGCGCTATAATCCGCACTAACAACTCATGTGTTGCAAGGACAACTCATGTGCTATAGTATAATATATGGATCCGCACGAACAACTCACGTGCTATAGTATAATATTTCATAATTAGGCCCCCGTCCTCCTTCAGCCATAAATCTCTCCAATCTCTCGGGCTCTCAATAATCATGATAATTAGCCCAAACAACAATGATATCATGCATCAATAATGAACAATAGAGACTGAGATAAAATCAACAAGTAAACTATGACTGAGTACAACACAACAATTTAGCAGATAATTCAACATGTACACGACCTTTGTGGGTCCCTACAGTATCAACACATAATCTAAACATGATTTGTGGTTCAATTTCTCTATTACATGGAGAATGTACAGATAACCACAGATTATTCAACTACACAGTTCTATGAAATTTGACCAAGTCACAATTCCTACGGTGCATGCCCACACACCCGTCACCTAGTGCGTTACCTCAAAACCGATCACATAACACAAAATTTGTGGTTTTATACCCTCAGGACCAAATTTAGAACTGTTACTTACCTCAAACCGCGTAATTCTTTATTTTTCTATGCCTTTACCTCGTGAATCGGTCCCCAAACGCCTCGAATCTAGTTACAAATAATTAGATTCAGTCAATACTAATTATAGGAATTGATTCCATATGAAAATATTAATTTTTCCAACAAAATCTAAAATTGCACCCAAAAAGAGCACGTCTCGGAACCCGACAAAAGTTATAAAATATGAACTCCAATTCAACCACGAGTCCAACCATATAAATTTTACCCAATTCCGACATAAACTCGACCCTCAAATCTTCAAGTTAAACCAAGAGGGTTTTTCTAAAATTTTCAACTTAATTCACCAATTAAATGTTAAAAACAATCATGGATTCAGGTAATTTAACCAATATTGAGTTAAGAATACTTACCCCATTGTTTTCATTGAACATTGCCTCTTCCAGACCTCTAATTTGTCTCCCATTTGCAGAACTTAAAGTTTATGTCCAGGCGTTTCTTCTTCGCGAACGCGGAAGCTTCCTCGCGTTCGCGAAGCACAAAATTGTGTTGCCCGAATTTCGTCCTTCGCGAACGCGAGCTCAGTCTCGTGAACGCGAAGACCAAATTTCCCCAGGCCGTCTTTCCATTCCGCGAACTTGAGGCCTTGATTGCGAATGCGTAGCTTTGCCCCTCGACCCTTCACGAACGTGTGCCCTCGGTTGCGGAGGAGTAACTTTGCCCCTCGACCCTTTGCAAACGCGTGCCCTCGGTCGCGGATGCATAACTTTGCCCCTCGACCCTTCGCGAACGCGTAGCAAAAAATGGGCCAGTCCAAATTTCCTCTTCACGAACGCGAGACTCCCCTCGCGAACGCAATGAAGGAAACCAGATATAGGCATCAGAAAATTTTAGCAGCTGTTTAAGTCCAAATTTTGATCCGTTAACCATCCGAAACTCATCCGAGGACCCCAGGACCTTAACCAAATACACCAATAAGTCTTAAAATATCATACTAACTTAGTCGAAACCTCAAATAACATCAAACAACACTAAAATCACAAATCACACCCCAATTCAAGCTTAACGAAACTAACTAATTTCAACTTCTACATCCGATGCCGAAACCTATCAATTCAATTCCGATTGACCTCAAATTTTGTACACAAGTCATAAATCACATAACAGAGCTATGAAAAGTTTCAAAACTGTATTCCAACTCAAATATCAAAAGGTCAACTCCCCGGTCAAACTTCCAAACTTAAATTTCTATTTTAGCCATTTCAAGCCTAATTTTGCTACGGGATTCCAAATAACATTCCGGACACGGTCCTAAGTCCAAAATCACCATACGGAGATATTGAAATCATCAAAACTCTATTCCGAGGTCGTTTACATATAAATCGACATCCGGCCAACTATTTCCGCTTAAGCTTTAAGTCTTGGAACTAAGTGTTCCAAATTCATTCTAAAACCTCTCCGACAAGTCACATAATTATGATTTGACACAGGATAAGTAGTAAATGGGGGAACGAGGCTGTATTACTTGAAACGACCGAACGGGTCATTACATCATGAAAGGAACATTGCTAACAAAGTGGGTAGGGATACATCAAAAGATTAAGTTCTCAAACTATATTGAAGTTTTTATTGACACATAGAATGTCTGGTCGAGGACCACCATTAACGAGATATAGACAAGGAGAATTGAATAGCCAAGAGTTGAGTGAGGAGGCTCGTATATAGAGTTTTGATGAATATGATTTGAGGTTGAACGATGACCAATTGGTCAAAGTAACACGAACCAGTTAAGGTCACAACTTATATCTTATGGCTTCGGTGAGAAACAATACTTAATGGTGCTAAGTAAAATTGAGAGTTAGTTTTCTTGGTGGACATAAAAGATATATCGAGAAAGACAATTCTCAGATTCAGTAAAGACTGGATAAGACCCCAACATGACAAGCCACAATGGTAGCCATTTTGCATGAACTAGTGGTGATATGTATGAGATGAGATGTATTGTACTGGACTACTGGTAAGAGAGGAACGTTTGCGACACTTAAAGCATGCCACATGTTAAAGATACATGTAGGAGACTAGAACGCTTCCTTAATGGCTAAGGCGATATGAATGGTTCAACAACTAATGGTACATATGAGCACCAATCGGAAAAATAAAAGGGTAAGTGAAGGAGTTACGAAGGCATAGGATGTACGAAACACAGCTTCTAAGATTGCAAAGGTAATATGGATTGCCCAGGGAGGCAAATTGATACGGAAGGTCAATGTTAAGATTCCACAAATCAAGTAAGTATTGTTTTGGCACTAGAATTTGTGATAAATAAAAGACACCAAGAATACTGTTGAAGTGAGCTATAGTCGGAAGCGGAAGCCCAAGTTTAAGTCTTAGTATTAGCCCATTCCCATTTATTTATTTGTACATGGCCATTATATTTTCATTTGTAATTTTTGTTATAGTCTTGGGTCAATAGGCCCAATATATGAATGGGAGTCCATCTTTGTACAGAAAGAGATTTTTTCATTCTTCTGCTCAAGTGATAGAAGAGACCCAAAATATTTCTCTCAACCGACTCTCTCTTTCTCAACGTGAAAACCTAATAGGGTTTCACTGATTTTAACAATTTCTCACAAGTTAACATGGTATCAGAGCGGGATCTCGCTTAATTTCATCATTCTCTTACGTCCGATTTTACCCGTATTCTCTTCTTCGTTCATTTTTTGTTGCTGAGTTCGAGTTTCTTTTGGTTTGGTTTCTTCGCTAGATTTCTTTTGGTGCTAGGAAGCATGTTGCTGTTCTTTTCTTTACTTACTCTTCAATTTCAGAAGGCCGTGTTTTCCGGTTGCAAAAAACTCTAGTAAATTTGTTTTTTTTTTGGAATATTGCCTGTTAGGGTTTGGGTGCATGTGAATATTTTGAGAATTGATGAATATTTGATATGGCTCCGATCGATTCTGACATTTATAGTACCTCTACTTTTCGTGAACCTACTGAATTTACCCCTAGACCCTCGAGCCCTCTATTTCTTCACTCTTCTGATATACCCGGGCTATCTCTGATTTCTGTGCCTTTTTCTGGGTCTGGTTTTGGGGGTTGGCGAAGGAGTATAATTGTTTCCTTGTCTGCCAGAAATAAAATTGAATTCATTGATGGAACTTTCCCTAGACCTCCACACAATTCTCCAGAATGCAAGCAGTGGGATAGATGTAATAACATGGTTATCTCATGGGACTAGTTCCCTATCCCCTAGCATTGCTGAGAGTGTTCAGTATTTTGAAACAGCTAAGTATATTTGGACACAATTGAATATAAGGTATGGCACTGTAAATGGAACTAAAGTTTTAGAAATTAAAAAGGAATTAGATTCCACAAATTAGGATTCTCTAGACATTGTATCATATTTTAATAAATTGAAGAAACTTTGGGATGAGCTGAGGGTTATGCGTTCTAGCCATAGCAGCACTTGTACTTGTGCTACTAAGGCTGGCATCCAAAAAGAGGAGGAGGAAGATAGGTTGCATCAGTTTCTCATGGGGTTGAATGACACATATGTCAGTGTTAGGAGTAACCTTCTCATAATGCAACCACCTCCATCCTTAGACAGTGCTTACAACATTCTACTTCAAGATGAAAGATAGAGGCACGTCAATCCATCCACTCAGTTCAGCCCTGAGTCTGCCTCTTTCAATACTGCCTCACTTAATTTCTCTCAGCCATCACATCCTCAGAAACAATATGCTCAATGAGTGTCTTTTGATTCAAATAAAGCTGCTCAATTTTGCAAGTATTGTAAGAAGAGTGGTCATTTAATTGACAAATGTTATAAGTTGCATGGATTTTCCACTGGTTTCAAGTTTACCAAGGGTCGGAAGATGGCTGCAAACTGATGAATTAGCCTCCAATAGTGTTGAGTCTCCTGTTTCTACTCCTGCTAGTCATTCTGATGGTACCTCCTCAGTCCCAAGACCCACCAAGGAGCAATATGCTCAACTCATTTTCTTACTGCAGCAGGCTCATGTGATTGATCCATTTTCTGCTCAATCCAGCTTGATGGCATCTGCAAACTTTGCTGGTAATCTTCCTTTAACTGCCTGTGTAGAAGCTCAGTATAGTGCATCTTTGTTGAGTAGAGTAGATGAATATAGTTGGATTTTAGATTCTGGGGCGACACACCATATGAATTCACACAAAAATATCCTTTCCAACATTCAACCTTTAACAATCCCCTATCTTGTCACACTTCCAAATGGCTACAAGGTGAAAGTAACTTGTACAGGATCTCTTAAGTTGTTTTTCTTCACCTTAAATCATGTTCTTTATGTTCGTACTTTTCACTATAATCTCATTTATGTGTCTCATCTAGTTATCCAACTTCATGGCATGGTTCAATTTGACTATCTTTCATGTATTTTACAGGCCTCTTCACTGAAGAGGCCACTGAAAGTTGGTAAGCTGGAGCATGGTCTTTACAAACTCCTTATGTCTCCCTCATAATCCACTATATTTGATGCTACTGTTAGCTTACCTTTTGTTTCCAATGCAACTTTACATTGTAAATATCCCTTGAATGTTTCTGATTCTTCTTCTGTATCTTTTCCATCTGTTTTGCATTGTAAAAACCATTCTCCCATTAATAAAGAGGAAGTGTTATGGCATCAAAGGTTGGGGTCATATTCCTTTTGTTAGATTAAAAGATGTTTCTAGTATTCCTCGTGAATTCTCTTCCAAACAGTCATTTACCTATTCCATCTGTCCGATGGCTAGACAGTCAAGGTTACCTTTCCCTGACAGTAGCATAAAAGACTTCACATCCTTTCCAATTAATTCATGTTGATACTTGGGGGCCTTACTCTATTTCTACTTATAATGGTTTTAAGTATTTCCTCACCATAGTTGATGACTTCACTATAGCAACCTGGACACACCTCATGGGTTCCAAAAGCAATGATTTTCCTTTACTTCAAGCCTTTCTTGCCATGGTTCAAACTCAATTTTCCACCAAAGTTCAATGTGTTAGAAGTGATAATGCTTTGGAACTTAGTTCTAGCAACCATGCTATCCAATATTTTAAAGATCATGGAGTTCTACATCAAACTAGTTATCCACATATACTGCAACAAAATGGTGTTGTAGAAAGGAAACACAAGTATTTTCTTGAGACTTCTAGGGCCTTACTTTTCCAATCCAAGCTACCTATAAGATTCTGGGGGGAATATGTGCTCACTGCCACATACCTCATCAATAGGTTCCCTTCCAAATTACTTCAGAATAAATCTTCCTTTGAATTACTTTATGGACATTCTCCTTCCTATTCTCACCTCAAAGTTTTTGGTTGCCTTTGCTTTCACACCATCCCTAAGTGCCATAGGGATAAGTTCCAACGAAGGGCTGAACCTTGTGTCTTTCTTGGCTATCCTCTTACTATGAAAGGCTACAAGTTGTTCAATCTCTCTACCAAACAGGTTCTTGTCTCCAGGGATGTAACCTTCCATGAACATCTTTTTCCCTTTGATACTTTAACATTTCTTTCTCCTTCTTCTCCTTCTTCTTCTTTCCCTGTCTCTATTGATCCTTCTGATTCTCCTGCAGATGAATTTTTTGTCCTTATTTCTCTCCCTCCTTATCCAGTCACATCTTCAATCCCTCGAAATTCTTTCAAGAACTCCTCTTCTACTCCACCTATACCACCAATACCCTTCATTCAGCCTACTAGAAAGTCTTCCATACCTCATTACCTTCATGCACATCTTGATGATTTTGTTTGTGCTCTTCCCCCTTCTTTACTTGGCTCCAGTTCTTTATCCTCTGTAGTTTAACCTTCTTCTGACAATGCTGCTATTGAGCCTCAGTTTTATCATCAGGATGCTTCTATTCCATCCTGGCAGGAGGCTATGAGAAAAGAATTTGAGGCCCTTGAGGCCAATCACACTTGGACAATTGTTGAATTGCATACAGGTAAGAAACCCATTGGTTGTAAATGGGTCTACAAGATTAAATATAGGGCTGATGGTAGTGTTGAGATATACACGGCTAGGTTGGTAGTAAGAGGGGATACACAAGTGGAGGGGGTGGACTTTACTGAAACTTTTTCCCCTGTGATTAAGTTTTCCACTGTTAAATGCTTAGTGGTTGTGGCTGTTAAAAGGCAATGGTCTCTCTTCCAACTTGATGTCAACAATGCTTTTTTGCATGGTGACTTAGATGAGGAGGTATACATGAAGTTACCTCTAGGGATGTCTGTTGTTTCTGCTTCTTGTTCTTCTAGCTCTTTGGTATGTAAACTTCAAAAGTCTCTCTATGGTATCAGGGAGGCTTCTAGGTAGTGGTATGCTAAATTGTCTCTTACTCTTCATACTAGGGGGTATACACACTCTTTAAATGATTACTCTTTATTTTTCAAAAAGTCTGCTTCTTATATTATCTTGTTGGCTGTTTATATTTATGACATTATCTTGACTGGTGATGATGAGGCTGGGATTCTTGCATTAAAAGCTTTTTTGGATGACCAATTTAAAATCAAGGACTTGGGTACCCTCAATTATTTTCTTGGTATTGAAGTGGCTTCCTTTCCTTCTAGTTTGCTTCTTCATCAACATAAGTTCATAGCTGATATTCTCCAAGAGTATAAATGTTCTAAGGTTACCCATGTTGTTTGTCCCTTGGATTTGAATCAAAAGTTTAAAGCTGATGTTGGTGAGTTGTTTCCCAAACCTGAACAATTTAGGAGTTTGATTGGCAAGCTGAATTTTCTCATACATACTAGGCCTGATTTATGCTTTGCAGTCCAGCACCTGAGCCAGTTTCTTCAGTCTCCAAGGGTTCCCCATATGGATGTTTCCCTTCATCTCCTTCTTTATTTGAAGGGCACCTCTAATTTGGGTATATTTTTTTGAAGCTTCTTCTAATGTGTCCTTAACTGCATATTGTGACAGTGATTGGGCAACTTGCCGTGATACTAGGAGATCTGTGACTGAGTTTAGCATTTTTCTTGGTGGTTCTCTCATTGGTTGGAAGTCCAAGAAATAACCTGTTGTTTCTCTATCTTTAACGGAGGCAGAGTATAGGGCTGTTAGCAAAGTTGTTGCTGAACTTGCTTGGCTCACTCGTTTACTTGATAATCTTAATATTTCAGTTTCTTCTCCTGTTCCTGTTTTCTGTGATAACCAGGCTACTATTCACATTGTCCGTAATCTTGTGTTCCATGAACACACAAAATATATCGAAGTGGATTGTCATTTCATTCGCACTAAACTCATTGATGGAGCTATTCAGCTGCACCACGTCCCTACCACTGCTCAATTGGCTGATTTGTTTACCAAGCCACTCACAGGGAGTGTTTATCATGGGTTGTTGTCCAAGTTGGGAGTTGTATCCCCCTCCAACTTGCGGGAGGGGGGGGTGTTGAAGTGAGCTATAGTCGAAAGCGGAATCCCAAGTTTAAGTCTTAGCATTAGCCCATTCCCATTTATTTGTACATACGCATTATATTTTTATTTGTAATTTTTTTAAATAATCTTGGATCAACAGGCCCAATATATAAATAGGAGTCCATCTTTGTACAGAAATAGATTTTTTCATTCTTCTGCTCAAGTAATAGAAGAGACCCAAAATATTTCTCTCAACCGACTCTCTCTTTTTCAACGTGAAACCCTAATAGGGTTTCACTGCTTTTAACGATTTCTCACAAGTTAACATGGTATCAGAGTGGGATCTCGCTTAGTTTCATCATCCTCTTCCGTCCGATGTTACCCGTATTCTCTTCTTCGTTAAAGCCTTGGAGAAAGTAAGATCAATAAAAAAGAAGGCCTGAAATTGATAAATTTATCGAAAGTCATTTGAGATATTATATCGTGAGTTAACCTCATATGCAAGGTGACCTTGTATTTATGAAAGTATTATCAATAAAAGGTGTCACAACTTTTGGGGGAAAAAAGCAAGTTGAACTCAAGGTTAAATGAAGCCTAATGATATTTTTATTGAAGATTAGCGAAGTGACCATATATTCAGTTACTTAGTGTTAATATCTATTCATGATAGACAAGTTCAACGGTTGAGAACAAAAAAATAGTTCCAGTTAAAGTCCTTAAGAGGGGGTCGCATGGAAGGAATAAAGTTATGTGGAAATTGAAGTTCTTCTTTGATTCTAAAGCTCGCATATTTTTTTATAATTTATAGTCCTAAAAGTTATGTATGAGCTACAAATTACATCAAGTTCGTAATTGAAAGTGTTTTTAGTACATATACGTCAGACTCCATAAGTTATTAAAAAAAGTATAGAATATTCTCCTCATGTGAATTTTATAGTGCATGTATTTCGAAGTTAGTAAAGCAAAGGTTTCATGTGTTCATCATTATGGAAAGTTCATGTTTGTATAGTAATTCATGTGTATCGTTATCGTGAATAGCAAAGAAGTCCATGTTGGCATTTGTGATGATGTATATTGATGATATGTTGCGTTAGATGTCATATTTGGGTGTGATACAGTTGTTACGATGTATTTGAGCAGGTCTAATTTGTTTTTGGATAGTCCTGTATACAAAGGGAACTATGCCAAAATTTTTAAGAATTTGGAGAGTCAAATTTTGGATCTTGAAGTTGAAATGAGAGTTGGCAAATGGACTAGAACCTCTCTTAAGTTTACTGAGAGACTATAAGCCGACATTCGAGGATGAATGTTTACAAGCGGGAGAGAATGTAAAGTCCCATATATTAATTAACATTTAATATGGGCTAATTATGATTCTGATGAAGCGTTTGAGAAATTTTTCAAAGTATTTATGAAGTTTCATAAAGTTAATAAATTAATTGGAATATGGTAGGATGAACAAGTTATTGCTTGGAAAAGTGCTAAATTTAATTTGAAAAACTAAAACAAATTTTACTTAGACAACTTTTGGGGATTCAATACACTATTATCTCTTCTTAATTAGTAGCCAAATCTAATACTTAAAATATGGCATACATGTAAAGATATTTAATAAGTGGGACCCACAAAGGCTTAGCTTTATTAAAGGAAAAGAAAGATACCAAGCATTAGTTTTGTCCCATTTTGTTGCCTTTCGTTACTCAAGAAAACGCAGCAACAATAGTTGCTTTGCTTCTCCATTTCAGCGAGAAATGGATGTCTTTAAGGAAACTTGGAAGCTGAAAATTCTTGCAAGCCAAAGTGGCAACAACTACAAGAATCGTAGATCGTCTAGCTCTTGCTATAAATTTCTTCCAAAATTTTATGAACATTTCAAGATTGGGATTTCTAGGGTTTGAGCCAAAGAGGTAATTCTACTACTCAAGCTTCCTTTATAGTGATTAAATAATTTTTTTTTAAGGATACTTATGGGTAATATTTGTGGAATGAATGAGTTATTGAAGTAATCTTGAAAATGACTGTTCTTGACATTGAAGAGATTAAGGATGAAGAAGATGAATAGTAAGAAATTAATAAAAACATGATTGTTTGATGATTTTAACAACTTCAAAAGAACTTTATCGATTTCAAAGTATAGAACTGAGGTATTGGCCTTAATAGCCAATTATCAAAAAATGTTCATAGGACCTACGGTTTATACAGTTTAAAGAAAAATGTATTTGGAAGGACCATAGTTATTATCGATGATGCGTACCATATATTGTCTAGAGAGACACCTTACCGTGCTAGCACTATTGCAAAATCTCATAGCAATGGGTGATGCAGCCTCGTGATGAAGCGATGGCTACTATCGTCAATATCCTTCGGGTGAGATGCCCAGGTTGATCGGGGGATGGTCAACATACAGATTCAAACACTGATTACCGTTTATAGTTATTCTAGCTTATGTGTACTATATATTGTCCAGAGAGACACCTTATCGTGCTAGCACTATCGCCAAAATCCAATACCAATGGGTGACGCAGCCTCGTGACCAGGCGATGGTCACTATCGTCAATATCCTTCGGGTGAGACGCCCAGGTTGACCGGGGGATGGTCAACATACAGATTCAAACATTGATTTCCGTCCCGATCGAAAGATTTTCAGATTATCGAAATGACAAAAAAATGCTTACAATTTATTAAAAGGTGTATAGCTGATAAAAATGATCTAATATTCTGTTAAATATTACATGAAAATGCTTTTGCTCATTGCTTTTCACAAGTAATTTTATGAAATCAATAAAAACATGATTGTTTGATGATTTTAACAACTTCAAAAGAACTTTATCGATTTCAAAGTATAGAACTGAGGTATTGGCCTTAATAGCCAATTATCAAAAAATGTTCATAGGACCTACGGGTTATACAGTTTAAAGAAAAATGTATTTGGAAGGACCATAGTTATTATCGATGATGCGTACCATATATTGTCTAGAGAGACACCTTACCGTGCTAGCACTATTGCAAAATCTCATAGCAATGAGTGATGCAGCCTCGTGATGAAGTGATGGCTACTATCGTCAATATCCTTCGGGTGAGATGCCCAGGTTGATCGGGGGATGGTCAACATACAGATTCAAACACTGATTACCGTTTATAGTTATTCTAGCTTATGTGTACTATATATTGTCCAGAGAGACACCTTATCGTGCTAGCACTATCGCCAAAATCCAATACCAATGGGTGACGCGGCCTCGTGACCAGGCGATGGTCACTATCGTCAATATCCTTCGGGTGAGACGCCCAGGTTGACCGGGGGATGGTCAACATACAGATTCAAACATTGATTTCCGTCCCGATCGAAAGATTTTCAGATTATCGAAATGACAAAAAAATGCTTACAATTTATTAAAAGGTGTATAGCTGATAAAAATGATCTAATATTCTGTTAAATATTACATGAAAATGCTTTTGCTCATTGCTTTTCACAAGTAATTTTATGAAATCTCATACTTATCATACTTTATGTATCCCTAAAGTATCGTTCCAACCTTATCGGAAGGAGTCAATGTTAATTACGGGGTACAATTATTTATATTATACTCAGCCCTCTTTTTCTTTGGTGGGAATTGTGTGACATTACAAATAGCTTTGCCTTGGTGGTGGCGAGGCGAATTAGGTTGCTACCACTCCTACTTCATTACTTATGGTGAGTTTTACCTTCTTCATCATGAAAGCTATCTTATAGTTGCCTATTCTTATGTATATTATTAGAGGTTCCATGGCATATATTGTAGGAGGTCTAGTTATATACAAAAAAATAACTTCATTATCATTTTTTATTATAAAAAAGAATTTAAATGTTTCATTGAATTATCGTATTTTTAGTTCATGAAAGGATTATATAGTCATAGTGGTTCGCTCGATGCTAGTTAACAGCATTGGATGCATGTCATATGTGTATACCTAAAATCGGGGCGTGACAAAAACCATCTCTGAACTATTTACGTGGTTCGCTCGATGCTAGTTAACGGCATTGGATGCATGTCACATGTGTATACCTAAAATCGGGGCGTGACAAAAACCATCTCTGAACTATTTACAAAGTTCTCCTCCAATCCTTCTTTTTTTGATAGAAAGTAAATTTATTGAAGTATGTGACCATCACATCGGAAAATCTTAATTTGTTAGAGAAAACACACTTTATTTAGTAGTTAATTATATGTATTCAACAATACATGCATGTTGCTCTCTTCTTAATCAATTTATGCTAAAGGGCAAGTTTTGGTGTACCACATGCAGTTCTGGCACGTCTAGAGGGGAGAGCAAATTGATAACATCAACAGATGGAGAGCTTGGGAGGAGATTACAGCTTCACAAACTTGTGATGTCTGTGTTGAGCTAAGTGGCTCCAGATTTTGGAAAGGGTAAAGGAATATATTTCATGTTCATAACCGCTGAAGACAAGACCCCAGGAGGATTAATAGCTCGCTTTCTTTCAACTAGTATTTACAAGAGTCCTTATTTTAAGTACAATCATCTTCATCACCACCAAGATAACTACATTTGTCCAACTGCAGCCATTTTGTGCTCAGACTCTTACCAAAGCATGTACTCGCAAATGCTTTGTGGCCTCTGCCAAAACCAACAAGTTTTTCAGGTTGGCTTATTTTTGCAACCACCTTCGTTTGTGCCATGCGATTCCTGGAGAAGCACTGGTCTCTACTTTGTAATGATATCCGCACCGGAATCATTATCACCCAAACAACTGATCCTTCAGTGAGAAAGGAAATGATAGAAATCCTCAAAGATGGCAAAAAAATTAGCTGATTTCATTGAGGCTGAATGCAGCAAAGATTCATGATAAGGGATTATCACTAGGCTATGGCCTAATACAAAGTATGTGGATGCTATTGTGACTGGATCCATGTCACAATATATACCGATACTTTATTATTACAGTAATAGCATCCCTCTTATCAGTACTCTATATGCTTCCTCGGAATGTCACTTTAGAATCAACTTGAACCCTTTCTGTAAGCCCAGTGAAGTCTCTTACGCCCTTATACCCACCATGTGCTATTTTGAGTTCTTACCATATCACGGAAAAAGTGGAGTCATTGATTCTATCTCTATGCCCAAGTCGCTTAATGAGAAAGAACAACAACAATTGGTTGATTTGGTTGATGTCAAGATTGGTCAGGAGTATGAGCTTGTCGTTACAACATATTCTGGTATTTTCAAATTCCAAATAAAAAGCTTTTGACGCATTTTTTTTTCCCATTTATCTGTCAAACATGTTGTCTGCCAATGCTTAGCTTTGCTTGAACTTGTGCCATTTCAGGACTCTATAGATACAGAGTTGATGATGTGCTTCGGGTTGCTGGATACAAGAACAACGCGCCTCAATGATGGGGTCCACACCCATTAATAGAAAAAAATAAAGGGAATCTAATGATGGCAAGAGCAAGTTTTAGAGTTGGCAACCAATTTGCACTGTAAATTACATAGTGCAAGTTGTAAAGTGAGATCCAATCTTCCGATTGGTTAATTGGGGCAGTCATTCCCTCTATATAAGGAGAGCTTCAGCTCTTATTTTATACACCAATCTCAGAGGAAAAATATATCTGAGATTTAGAAAGAAAGAGTGAGGTTTCACAGATAGAGTATAAGAAAATAGTCTGTGAGAAAAATAAAGAGTGAGCGATATTGTAGTGGGGTGAGAATATCAAAAGATGATTATTTCTTTTGAGTGTTGTAGTGGTCTTTGGAGTATTTTACTAGGACCTACAAAGTGTAAAAATTCCTTGTTATAGTGATATCAGTTGCTCATCTCGGGGCCGTGGTTTTTTTCGTTATTCAAAAGGGTTTTTCACATAAAAATCTTGGTGTCGTTGTCACTCTTTTATTCTTGTTAATTACCGTTTCTCGGTGCTACGTTATTATTCTGCTTTTATTACAGTGAATATTATTTTTGAGGGAGTTTATTCCCAACAACTGGTATCAGAGCACAGGTTCTGCTCGCTCACAAAAGTACTATAGAGACTAGTTAATTCTAATAGCACATGCACTTTTTTATTCTTTCATTTTCTCTTTTGTCATTGAAGACGATTTTAATTTTAATATTTTTTAAATCAACAAGGAGCATTTTTTCAAATTTATTGCTTTTGGAAGGAGCACATGCAAATCACTGTCTAAACAAAAAATAATTTTTTTTTCGATAGATATAAAATAAAAGGATTAACTAGTATATACACTCGACACTCGTGTCTTCTAGCATTTCCTCGCATATTGCAAGAGACGTCGTTAGGGTTTTTATTTTCGCACTTGATTTCTAGCTAGTTTTTTTGTTGCTTTCTAATCTTTTTCATAAAGAAAAAAGTAAGTAGACTGCGTATTGCTAGGAATAATATATAGCCACCAGAAGGTTTGAGAAATTTGATTGAGTGATCTTTTGAGTGTTATAAGTATAATTAAGTAATTTTTATGTTACAAGTAAAAAAAAAATGACTTTATTATGTAATTTTGGATAGTTAGATGTCCATTTGAATAATAGACTCTTTTGTTATATTTTGATATTACCTAGAGGCTAGATCTGTCTAATAATGGTCGCTTGCTTCTCTTTGTTAGCTAAGTGACTAATTGTCATCATTCTTTTTGAAAATAATTATGTATCTTCTTATTTTGTTGGACCGCCATATAAAGTATGGAGATCTTTAAATTCTGCTTAAAGAGGAAAGAAAATAAATATAATTCTTGTGTTTGCAATAATACACTGACTAAAATAATTTATCCTGAGTTTCTTTTAAATATAACTTAGTAACTAAAGTTGAATGTCTCATCTCATTGAAACTTACCCAAATAACTCATGCGAATTGCCAAATCAGATAACATTTG
Organism: Nicotiana tomentosiformis; assembly: GCF_000390325.3. Taxonomy (NCBI): domain Eukaryota; kingdom Viridiplantae; phylum Streptophyta; class Magnoliopsida; order Solanales; family Solanaceae; genus Nicotiana; species Nicotiana tomentosiformis. Next base: position 3,416,747 of record NC_090813.1, read on the forward strand.
TTATGAAGTTTAGACTGTATAGTAATCAAAACTGGTAAAATATTAAATATTTTCAATAATGTAATAGGTGAGGTGATTAGCTTGGCTCACTATTTAATAGCCTTTAGATCTTTAGTTCACTTATTGCTTTCCTTCTTTACAAAAATATAAGCATCACAAAATCAAACATTTCAACAGGTTTGAGCAAAGTTTATACACGAAAGTCTAAGATAACAAAATTAAAATATAATTAACAAATCGTAACGGTCGAATACTACAGTTTTTTCAATACTTTTTATTGTTAAATGTTTCTGCCTATTTTATTATTGCATGATCCAACGAACTTGTGGTGAAATTTCAGTTCATTAAGATGGAAGTTTACCACACAAAATATGTGAATTCCCTTCAAAACCTATATGTATTAAAAATTCAAAATTAGACTATCTTTTCTTTCACATGCAAATAATGGAGAAAATATACAGCTAAAAAAGCGTCGAAGAGATTGGATCACCCTGAATTATTGAAGAGCCGTCCGACTTCTCAGTGTCCAAATAGAAAAAGTTTTTATTTTGGTAAGACTTGTCTTATCCTAATATATCTAAATAATAAATGCATGCCTAACAAAACTAAAACTCTGCTTCTTCAGAAAAGGATTTGGTTGGTAGACGCTTCTTTTTAGTGATCTATATATAGCGCACTACATTACATAAGAAGTTAGCTCTGCCATAATAATCTCCTAAGTGTTGGTTGGGACGTGTGGGGAAGAAAAGGAAGAAGAGGCACAGATTGACATTGCTCTCTTCTTCCACTTTCATACATTCCCCACAAAAGTTCCCAAACATACACACACACTCATCAAAACAAAATAAAAAATCACCCTCCAAATTTTCAAGAAATAAATCTTGAAATCTGCTGAGAATAGGGTTGTCGATTCAATCTATCTTGATGAGATTTTTCTAGTCGATTAAAAAAAAAAAAGACTAGTAGTATCCACAAGAGGGTACATTCAAAATCAAGAACCAATCATGTTGTCAGCACAATCGGAGAAACAGGCTTTTTTCATTGCCACACTTATAACCTTTTGGTATTCCTCAAACATAGGAGTCCTTCTCCTTAACAAATTATTGTTATCAAACTATGGATTTAAATTCCCAATTTTCCTAACAATGTGTCACATGACAGCTTGTGCTGTTCTTAGCTATGTATCCATTGTTTTCCTCAAGATTGCACCTTTTCAGAGGATTAAATCAAGATCCCAATTTTTCAGAATTGCTACTCTCAGTATTGTCTTTTGTGGGTCTGTTGTGGGTGGCAATATTTCTTTAAGGTATCTGCCTGTTTCGTTCAATCAGGCTGTTGGTGCCACAACCCCATTTTTCACTGCATTGTTTGCTTATTTGATCACTCGAAAGCAAGAAGCTTGGATCACTTATGGTTGCCTTGTTCCTGTTGTTACTGGGGTTATAATTGCTAGTGGGGTATGTTTATAACCTACTAACTTATTTTTCTTGAATTATTTAATTGCTTGTTACTTACGAGATCTTTACACAAATACATAGCACGTATATATAGAATACCTGGTTATGCACATATTATACTTGAATTATAGATATATTATACATGTGTCAGCTATTTTATTTTAAGCGGTTTGGTGGGCAGCTATTTAGATTATTTATCTTGTTACACTTTGCGTTATCTCTAACTATGGTTGTGTAGAAAAGGAACTTTTTCTTAATTTTCTTACCTTTTTAGGTCAATCTTTCCCGATTAAAGATGATCTACACTTCTTATCAAAAGTCTGATTTTCTTTCCGAAGTCTAGATTAACTGCTTGAGGTTAGATATGAGAATTTATGGATGCTCATATCGATACCATATACCGCCTCAACAATCAGAGGTGGATATAAAAACTAAATTTGATTAAAGTTGATGCTCATATCTCAAGAGTTTGCTTTTCTTTTCTATGGAAATTATGTTACTTTCACATTCTGTTTCAATTGTCATACAGATCACTTCTTTCTTTTTTAACTGATAGTGTCTTCCCTTGATGTCTGAATTGAAGATAATAAAAGAAATTGACTTTGTACGGCATTTTCTGAGTAGAATCTGTCTTGATGACATATATACAGCGTCCACCACTAGAAAATAAATATACTTTCAGCAATTCAGAGATTCTTAATTTCTCATAATTTAGTTTAAGATTTTATTCACTAAGAAAGTGATACTACTAGTTATACTGATTTCTTTACATGGTCTTTTTGTGTTGTGTTATACTTGAAGTTTATAAAGCCTACCAAATCTTTGTCTATTGTTGTTGAAATCAGTTCTGTAACTGTAATTATGGCCAATATTTTGGCTAATGGAGTCCATCTCACATAAACATAAGCATCTTTGCAAAGTGTAGATTATGTTGACAATATTCTTTGGGACCCAAAAATATTGCATTATGTGGTGGACATCATTTGCACAAGTTGTATTTCTTCTCAAGGCTTTTTTGCCTATAAAAGGGAAGACAATTAGTTCATTTTAGAAAAACCAACATGACTTGTCTTCAATTCTTGTTTCTTCCTTTCTTCTTTTATTAAGAGTGTTTTGTATGAGAGTTAGTGTTGGGAAGCACTTGTGTGAACCCTTTCTTTCTTTGGAGTGATCTTGTGAGGTTATTCTCTTAGGGTATTTGGGATTAATTATAGTGTTTACTCTAATTTTGTATTCTCTTTTGTACTCTTATTGTTATAGTAAATTGCTCCTCTCCGCTTGTGGACGTATGTCACTTTGACCGAACCACGTTAAATTTGTGTCTTCTTTATCTACTTTAATTGTCGTTGTTATCAACTTCCATTGTCTTTGTTATTTCCATTATACCGTTGTTTGGCTATATTCCGCACTACCCGGGTTCCCGATCCTAACAGTAACCAAGTTGAAAAGTTTCCAGTATTTTTTGAGTGAAGAACTTGGCAACTAGTTAACATCATATATAATCCCTATTAATCAGGGAGTTATGAGAATTTGAGGAGCTTTCTTTCTTTATATGCTAATAAGAATCTTAATTAATTCGTGGCAGGGCGAGCCAAGCTTCCACCTTTATGGATTTCTAATGTGCATAGGTGCAACTGCTGCTAGAGCCTTTAAGTCTGTTCTTCAGGGTGTCCTTCTTTCTTCTGAAGGGTAAGTACTTTAATCTATTTATATCTCATTTTGTTGTTCCATAGAAGGGGAGCCTTGTCGTAACCATGTGACCAGGAGGTCACGGGTTCAAGCCGTGGAAACAGGCTCTTGCAGAAATGCAGGGTAAGACTGCGTACAATACACCCTTGTGGTCCGTACCTTTCCCGGACCCCCCGCATAGCGGGAGCTTAGTGCACCGGGCTGCCCTTTCTTTTCTTTTTCTTTTTTCTGTTGTTCCATTGATACATTAGTGTAACCTGCTGTTGTTTTTCAGGGAAAAACTGAACTCAATGAATCTCCTGCTCTACATGTCACCCATTGCTGTTCTCGTGTTATTGCCTGCTACACTCGTTATGGAGCCCAACGTTATAGATGTCACTATGACACTCGCGACAGAACATAGGTTCCTTGGCTTACTTATTTTGGTTAATTCTGCAATGGCATATGGTGCCAACTTGTTGAACTTTTTGGTGACTAAGCATACCAGTGCATTGACACTCCAGGTTCGCGCTATACCTCTCTTTTCCTCCTGCCTTCTCCCTCTTTTTCCCCCTCTAATTGGTAGTGTTATGTGGCAAAAGAAAGATGCACAATGATAACTGAGGGGTATGGTGGAATGGTTGAAATCCTTTCACCCTTAATAAGAAGTGTCGGGTTCAAGCCCAGGAGTAGAGGACCTATAGCATTTGCCACTAGACCATTTCGTCAGTAACATAATTTCACCCTTAATAAGAAGTCTCGAATTCGAGCCCAGGAGTAGAGAACCTGTAGCATTGGCCGCTATAGACCATTTCGTCATTAGCATATGTCTTTGCTCTCTAACTTGCCATATGTCTTTAGACTTCATAAGAAAGATCACGCTTAGTCTCACGCCAAGGTTAATTTTCTAAATTCGTTGTTTAAACACGAGACTTCTAAATATGCTTTTTCAACTTCAACTTAAAATTTCTATAAACTTCAACCAAATATTGTCCAAACACCTACTATATTTTTCATTAATGGTTCTAAAGTTGTACCGTCGTTTTTCATGCTAATCTGCAATGTACATTGCCTTCACTTGATGTTTAACATCTTTAATTATCTGTTGCCTGCTATAGGTCCTAGGCAATGCAAAAGGAGCAGTGGCTGTTGTTATCTCCATACTTATATTCCAAAATCCAGTAACTTTTATTGGAATCGCGGGCTATACAATGACAGTGATGGGAGTTGTTGCTTATGGAGAATCCAAAAGAAGGCACAAATGAGTTGAAATCAGGCCCCTTTCTTCTTTTTCTTCAAGGTTAGATGTGGGGTAGAGTTAGGATGAAATAGAGATTTCTCCTTTGCAATTTTGTAGCACATAGACAGAGGAAATATTGATTAAGGGAACAGAGAGGAAAATTGAGGTGCATTCTTCTGTTGTATTCTTTTTTTATCCAAAGGGTATTCTACAGATGTCTCTGATTGTTATGTTGTTACATTAAAGTAATAAAATGTCTCGTTGGTTTTCTGGTTAATTTCCCTATAAATCTTCAGCTGCTGATGAGATTTTTAGGACTGCAATTTTTGAAATACATATGGAACTACCACATCCTGTACATATTATGTGTTTTAATGTATTTGCACTCTCGAAGAAAAACATTTAATAGCCTTAATCATAAGAGTATGTTTGGCAAAAAAGTATTCCAATAACAAATTACTTATCGTTTTTCTTTAACATTGAATAAACAAATTTAGTTTATTAAACCGACTAATATTTGGAACCGGAGAGAGTGAAATTCAGGTCGCCTAATACACCGGGGTATTAAATTCCTTATGCTGCCATTGAACTCTTGTTTTCTGTGTTAGAATTCCAGTAAACAAATTTTCCGAATCTCTTGGTTAACTTGGGAGATTTTATAATTTCTATTGCAAAACCGAAATGCCAAACTTTCTGACTGCAACCGAGGCTGAGGTGTAGAGACAAATAATTTCAGGATAGTACCTAATCCAAGGCTTCTCATATGAAGAATGTATATTGTCCAAGGATTAAAGGAGTCAACTAACGTAATTGAATGTCATATAAATGGTAAGTTTTGACAAATAGAGTTATCCATGTTGGGATTAGTTACTAGTTCGAATTTGATATAAATTTATATTTTTTGGGAATTGGTGTTCCTATCTATTAATATTGTGTTGGCAAATACTTGTCAAAAAGCATTTGTAACTAATCGTGTAGGGGATTTTGGTTTATTATTAGGAATTTTAGGTTTTTATTGGATAACAGGGAGTTTCGAATTTAGGGATTTATTAGAAATATTCAACAACTTGATTTATAATAATGAAGACGATTTTATTTCAGCTCTTATACATGCTGCTACTATGGTAGGGGCGGGAATTTTTCTTGTAGCTCGGCTTCTTCCTCTTTTCAGAGTTATACCTTACATAATGTATTTGATCTCGGTTATAGGATTAATAACAATATTATTAGGAGCTACTTTAGCTCATGCTCAAAAAGACATTAAGAGAAGTTTAGCCTATTCCACAATGTTTCAATTGGGTTATATGATGTTAGCTCTAGGTATGGGGTCTTATCAAAGCGCTTTATTTCATTTGACTACTCATGTTTATTCCAAAGCATTATTATATTTAGGATCCGGATCCATTATTCATTCAATGGAAACCTTGTTGGACATTCTCCGGCTAAAAGCCGGAATATGGGTCTTATGGGAGGTTTAAGAAAACATATACTACCAATTACCAAAATCACATTTTTATTAGGTACACTTTCTCTCTGTGGTATTCCACCGTTTTTGGTCCAAAGATGAAATACCTATGCTTGAGAGATAGAAAGTACTCGATAAAATAGTCAAAGTATGTACAAACTAACATGAACACCACCATTATAGAAAAAAGTCACCAAAAAGTAACATCAGCAGCTTCACAGTACCTACTCTGAATTTCTGACACAATAAAATAAACTGACATCCATAGAGAGTTTTGAATAGACAAACGCAGCTGAATGGAGCTCAATAGCAGAAACAAGTAAAGAGGGTATGTAGAATTTTGGTAGTAAATAAAAAGGGCAGCCCGATGCACTAAGCTCCCGCTATGCGCGGGGTCCGAGGAAGGACCGGACCATAAGGGTCTATTGTATGCAGTCTTACCCTGCATTTTTGCAAGAGACTGTTTCCACGCTTGAACCCGTGACCTTCTGGTTCAAGTGAACTTCTCGGGAAGCAGAAATGGTTTCAAGTGGTTTCAAGTAGTAAATCTCAACCAAATTAAGAGATGCAGAAAAAATTCGAGCTCTACTGCTCGGGAAGAAAAACTACAGTAAACTCCGCGTTTCTCTCAATTACATGACTTACCAGCTATTCAAACTGATATAGAACGGAAGCAAGATCCTAAGTTGCTTTGAGTTTCACATATCGTGGTAAAAAATATGCTAGGCTACTACATTTTCAAAAATCTATGATGTATATAGTTAGAAGGGCAAAATCTCATGAACCTCTTTCACAGAGTGAGATTCCGTCATGTTATATTACTGAGCTTTCTTGAAGGATCTTGATGATGACAGTAGGTACCTTCTTTCCTGTAAGAAGGCAAAAGTATCAATAATGAGAATAAATATACGTGGACTATTTTGACTTTCATCATGAACATTTCAAAAAAAAAAAAATTCGATTAGTGGGAAAGGCACTAGCACAAAAGGGACCAAAACCTAAGTTGCTCGGACACGGATGCAGATGTCCGACATGGGTGCAGATCTAGAGGTCGGATCCTTCGAAATGTAAATTCCTATTCGGGAATACGGATCTAGTACGGATACGGGTGCGAAGATCTGGCTAAAAATAATTCAATAAAATAAAAATATATCTCTAAATTATAAAAAAAAATTGTGGAATACTTACGTTTACGTATAGCTTGAAAGTGTGAATTTATTTTTTATTCTCAAGTTGTAGATAAGTAAAGGATTGATTTCCTAGATAAGGTATATGCTATTCTCTTCAAATTTATCCTAGTTTTGGTTCTGATTTCGGGAATCAAATTGTATCTCGTCTCGAATTTTTTCTTCCGTCGTGATCAAAGTACCCAAAATTGTTTGACCATATCCGGTACGGATACCATACCACACCCATACTAGTGTCGTGTCGACACGGGTGCGACACCTAAACTGCCGTGTCAGAGCAACTTAGACCAAAACAACTACACTTTAGTAGTGAAGGTACTTCATCTGTCACTAACTATATTGGGTAATTGCCAACCAAAAATATTTCTCATGCTTTACTATGCCATTGTTTCATTCTACTCATGTCAAATGGTTTCAAGTGAACTTGGATCAAAGTCACAAGCCTAACCAATTCATAACAATCATCATGAAAGTACATAAACGACTAGCTTCATACCTCATCTGAGCTACGCATGCTTAAAGATCTTCATGCTGAGCCAATGGAAATATATTTTCACAACAAGGATGGGAAGTGTTAAAGGAACCAGAAAGCAATAGTATCTGTAACAGGAAAAAATATCTCAACTCAAGGGTGCAAATCATCTACTTACAGCTAAAAAAGGATCATCTACTTGTACCAACAGAAAGCGTGATATTTTGGGGAATAATTCAAAGATCATGTATCCCTCACGAAAAGGGATCGAAAGAATGCATTGCATTTCTCATGAAAAGGGAAGAAGCATATTTACATGTCAACAGTTGAAACATGAGATATTCATGCTACATAGCCTTATTAAGCAGTACATATTTATTAATGATTTGATTTTAGCACAATGATTATATTAGGTTAACAACCATCACAAAATAGAATCACATCTTGTTGAATCCTCATTTCCAAATACTAGTTCCAGTCATTCACCTCCATTCACACTCATGTCATAACCATTATTACTAAAGAAGCATAATTAAGTAACTGAAGTCTCTTGTATAACTAAAGTACTTAATTAAGATAAATGAAATCAACTATGACAAAATAATCAAGCCAGGTAACACCTAAACAAAAAATGTCCGACGTCTAGGAGGGGGAATCACCAGTCTGATAATTCCAAATCAAAGGCTTTCAATTGTCTAATATAACATTGTAAAAAGTAGGATGGAAAAAAAAAGCATTTCGTTTCCACATTACTCCGATGCACATGTAGCTGGTTGGGAAGAGATCCACATAAAAAACTTAATATGTGTTCAATTTTTACTGAAACCACAGGTTTGCAAATTTTAAACTAAGCTCGAGAATTGAGTGGTATCTTACTGTAGAACTATTACTACCTTGCATCCTGAAGCAGCAAATTTTTTAAATTAAAACATTTAATCAAAACAATATTGTAAGGCAAGAACAATGCATTTCGACCAGGGCAGCACTTTCGCAGTAATCTGAACACAGAGTTCCAAAGAGAACTTCTCCAACGAACGACTTAAAGTATCTCTTCATTTATTCGATAAGGAAAAGATGAAAAGGATTCGAACACAGGACCTCACCAGTACTATGAACCCGATTAAAGTATCTCTTCATTGTTTCAAATTGGGAAATACGAAAATTGGTATACAGCAAAAATTTCACAAATGTGAAAGCAAGGTCTTCTAGAGAAGGAATTCTTGCAGAATTATCTCTAATGAGAATAGGATTCAAACTAGTTCTTCCACCACAAAATTTTCCATTATCAACATGTCAGACTCGTCAATTATACACTAAATGCAAAATTTTCTATTAAGATCTATCCGTGTGAGTATGCAAAGTTTTTGCAGCTAAGAATTTCTCAGTCAGGTGTGGGGGTCCATTTACCACCTTGCTTGTGTTCTTCCTTTTATTTTTTATTTTTTGGGGTTCTTCCTTTTATTTAAGTTTCCAAATTGGAAAAGTGAAACGTATCCCTTGATAGGGACTGTTTAAAGCAGACAGGTGATCATGCACAGAGTGCCACTTGAATCATGCAATTCAAACGCACTCGGAGTTCAGCTTTGAAAAATGAATAATAAATGTGCTCATGACGAAACCAGAAGCTCCTTGGTCCTCGGACTCCATTCAAAATTTTCCAACACCCATTTTCTCAATGAATAAGTTGCTCCAACCTGAAGGAGATTGCTGAGGTTTCCTAGAGGAATATTCTTAACATCTCTGAAAATATTGGTCATACTCCTTATCTTTTTCTATCTACGATGACATGGAGCTACCATTGCTAGATTCAGTTGAATCATACCACAACAAATTCAATTGCGTCTTTTTTTGATATACTGCACACCTGCTAGATTTCAGTTTTTTTTTTCTTTTTTTCTGTGTGTATGTTAGAGTTAAGGCCTTCACAAGCCTCTTCTACCGTATTCCACAATCCTCTCTCCCCCCCCCCCCCCCTCTTTTTGGTGGTTAGTAGTAGCATGGGATCAATATCATGGTACTTAGAACATAAATATGTCAAGTGCAGTACTGTCCACTCTGTAATACTAGTCGATGCAATAAGCGGAACTCATGAAAGCTCTGCCGAAATGAAGAAGACCAATGAACAACTGTTACCACAGACAAACCACACATGCTATCCGGAGTAACAAATCCTAAAATATGGTGAACAATAATAGAAGAACATTTATAAAGTAATCAAACAATGTCAGTTAATGTCCCAAATCACTATCTCTAAACTCCTTCCCTCAGTTCAGTTCTCAATATACAAATAATGCTGTAACGTCAAGGTGTGTTCTCAGTCCCTAAATTCAAACATAATTTTATCTAATTAATCAGTATCCAGGGTATTTAAAAAGGAATATGTAAGACAAAATAGGTCACTTTTAACAGTAAAAATGAAAGATAGATAAGCAAAGAATGGAAATTCACCTGTCATTTTGGATGGCTGCAAGGATGGGGTTATCAAATGGCGGAAGTAACTTGGACACTATAGCAGCATAAACAAACACCAAAAAGGAAATTGAGCCAAATGCAAGAAATGCCAATCCCTGAGCTTTCGAACCATACTTGTATATAGAACACAATGCCATTTGCTACTATATGATTATCTTGTCAATACTTGCAAATTGTCAGGCTGGATATAACATAATACACCAGAAAGCTGCAGCAAACAAAATTTTCTGTTTTGGTCATTTCACATACAAGAAAGCAAAAAGTTGCAACCTTTCATGGGGATTTTTTAATACAAACAAATTGGAGAAGAAAGGGGACAGGGGTTCAACACAACCAGTGAAAAATTGGTCATTTCACGATCAAGAAATGAGAAAGCTGTAATCTTTCAAGGGGATTTCACTGGTATAAGCAAAATAAGAAAGATGAAAAGGGTTTAACACAAACCTTTAAAATTAGGTCACCAGCTGTTACCTGAGCAGACACATCTCTTGCCTGTTCGGTTCCTCTTAATACTTTCCAATTTTCTGAATCAAATCCAACCAAAACAAACAGTAGAATGATAATTGTTGAAACCCCAAAAGTTGTATCTCCTAAATAGCGACTGTGATTAGGCGTGGACGTGATTTCCCTTTTGAGCTTGTCCTATCAGTATTCTGAAGCCAAGTATCCTTCATTTATGTTTTTGGAAATAATATTCCTTCCATCCAAATAGTAACCTGTTTGACCTGCCTAGAAAATTAAGCTTATTTTGAGAATTATTTTTTTCAAAAGTGTTATTCAAAAAAGTAAAAAATCAGTTTGTATTTAATTAATTAATTTAAAAATTACTTTTAAATAATAATTTATTTTTGGCCAAGTTTTTAAAAAAGTATTTTAAGCGTCAAATTACGAATAAGGACATGAAAAGATTTGTTTAATAGTTACTGTTATATAAGTAGATAAATAATCATAAATATTAATTATTAAAGATAATAATTAAGTTTTTTTATTTTATTTAATTAAACTATAAAAATAAAATTGAGAAGTACTTTATTCTTTCAAGATAATTTAAATATATCAAAAAAGCATTCAATAAATATGAAAGCTCATCCCAAAAATTATTATATATTACTTAATAATTTAAACTAAGTAAGGTTATTTTCGTATATATAATATTTTGCTAAGGATATTTTTGAAAGGAAAAAAAGTCAAAATTGCTTCTACTTCTGTGGAGAAGCTATTTTTTTCTGCTTCTTAAAAACTCCTTCTAGCCAAAAATACGTTTTTCCCCAAAAACGCTTGGCCAAACACCTCGAATTGAGAAAAAAAGCACTTTTGGCTTGGGAAGAAGCTTGGCCAAACAGGCTACTAGGAAACACACCCCAATTTTCCGGTTCTTTTTAGAAATTAATTAATTACCTTCTATTTTTTTTAAAAAAAAAACTGCACTCTCCAGGTACTAATTCTTTGATATTGAAAATTGACTTTTGAAAAGAATTTTTAGATGTTTAATTTCTTTTAAAAAATCAAAGTCCATCATCTCGATGTTGGAGTTAGGCCGGACTCCATCCCTATATTTCAAAAAATTTAATTACATGGAGGAGGACATACACCTTAGCCTCAATTACATATTGTAGATTGGTAACCACCAATGTAATGTGCACTTGTAAATAAGAAATTGATAGAAATCTAATGGACTCCTCTCTACCACTTGATATGTTTATATTCTCAATAGATGGCAATACATACAGATATGTCCCAAATACTTTATGTCTAATCATAGTATCAAGTGATGATATCATTGACTACAAACAAAATTCCTTTTCACTCTGAACCTGAAATTAGGCAGTCCTTCTTGATCAAACTTCAAAGAAGCTCTAACCTCTCTAGGAAAGGAAACACCTTGATTGAAGATACCATGAGCTTTTGTGTCTTCTCCGAGGTTTGCTAATTGATCTGCAATCTTGTTACCTTCCCTGAAAATATGCCTAAATATGCCTAAACTGAAAGTCTCATGTTCGAGCCAATTCCCAAATATGTTCAAGTACGTGTCTCATATGTCAATGTGCCTTTGTTTTCATGTTAATCATATTGATAATTAACAATGAATCTGACTCCACAACAATATTTTTCAAACCATGATGGCAACACATTTGGATGCCTTGTAAAACTGCCTTTACCTCGGCAAAATTATTGTTGATACCCAATTTTGCTCTCATATTTTATAACGTGCATCATATACTTCCAAAAGAACATTTTGCACTATTACCCAACTTATACGGGTCATATAAGTAATTTCTACAATTTTCAAAGCTTTTAAATTAATTTTTTGCATTTTTAATTATTCAATATTTTACTAATTAGTCCACAAATTATTTTGAGTGATTTAAATTAATTATTTATACCCACAAGCATATTTTATAATATTTTACTTTGTTTCATATAACTATATTTGCATTTTTATGTTATTTATATATCTTTGCAATAATAGCCAATTTCCATGTTTGTCTATTTAAATTAACCACTATATAAACCCCTTTCCCTATTCTCCTAAATCAGACCTTAATCACTACTCTCTCTTACTCGCACTTACTCGATATTGTTCTGAACTATTGGCTCTTGGCCGACTGAAAGCCAAGGCCACCAGAATTCGTTCATAGTAACCTTCTCAGTGCGAGCACTGCCCGAGGTTCATCTGAAACCCTTGGAAACTCTGACGCATTGAGCTTTGGGGTTCTACTGCTTTCTTTGCCATTGAAGAACTACTTGGACTATTCCTCTTATTTGCTTGTTTGATTATTCACGACTGGTAAGTCCTTTTGGCCACAACAATTTTATTCTCTTTCATTGTATTATGTGTTCTATGTATTCATGTCCCTGAAACTTCTATGAAACACTGCTCTACTATGCCACTTGCTTGTAACTTTGCTTGCTCTAAGGTCTTCTTGTGTTTCGATACTAAACTTGCCTGGATTCTAGTTATGAGATGTATTTATCACATGTGCTGGCATAAATGATTTCTGATTCTCCTAAACTCATTTGGTCTATTGTGTTATGTTGATACGTGAGGTTAATCCTAAGTTTCCCTCTCTGTCTTGTTATGGATTGTTATGATAGTCTGGGAAGTATTCTGCCAAGTCACTTATGCCTAATCTGCTGCCTTTCTGGGGTTCTGCGACCTGTTCTCATGCAATTTATGTTTCTATTGTGTGTTTGTTTGATGAACTCTGTATTCTTCAGTAATAGTTAAACCTTTAGGGTAAACTTTACAACTAGCCTTTTCCCTATATGTGGTCAACTATTGCTGGATTTGATGCTTGTTTGTCGTACCTTTGGAATTGAATTGTGACTAAACTTTAGCATGCTAAAGCTTCCCCTGTTAAGTATTTGCTCGATCATGAACCTGTATTTTTGTAGCTTCCTTGTTAAACTTACCATGTTAAGACTGTGCTCTACTGATTCTCCTAGCTTTCATGATCAGGCCCCTTGTTTAAAAGTGATTTAGGCTAGTTCTGGCTATGTTTTGTTAGAAACCTCACTCGAAATAGTTTGCAATCCCATGATGGTCAATCATGTCACCTTAACTTCTAAAATACAAGCATAAATATACCTTATGTGTGCCCTGTCAATATATCATATGCTCCTATCTCTATGTCTTAGTGAGAACTGCTGTTAGTAAGCTTCAAACCTGTTTAATTAATTCCTATGTGTAGTTCGTTAACTTGTGTGGTTAAGTTTGTCCATATGCAATTGCTGGGTAAGTAAGTCTCCATTTGGGCCTGGTGTTGGCCCATGTATGAGTTGAACCTTGTAACTCACACACTCTAATGCCTTCGGTGAGCTTTGGGACCTGGGTCTGCTGAAGGCCCAGAAGTATCGCTGGGTTATTTTCTGTGGCCATATAATTGTTTATTGGGCCTGTATCTATTTTAGTTTGTAACTTAGGCATATTTGAGCATGTATTCTTCATTCGAGCCTATAATAATTTGTAATAACAACAGCTAGGGAATTAGTGGAAACTGGGGGGTTGGGATATTATGTTCTTCACATGAAAGGGTAGAAAACATGTCTATAAGGCCTTAATTTGTTTGCTTGCTATTTATCTGTGCTATGTGTTATTCACTTTAGAAGCATGACTTAGGTCTAATACAATGTCTTAACTTGGAAATGTTAGAAAGCATGTCTATAGGAACTAAAACAAGATTTGTTGATCGTTACATCTAGATAACATGCCTATAGGACTTCAATTCGATTAATAAAAAATTATCGTTGTTGCTACTCATATCATACTGCCCGCCTAAACAACATGCCTATAGGGATAAATAAAACAATTATGCGTTCTCAATTACTTTGCTGCCCAGATGTGAACTATTTAGAAATCATGCCTATAGGATGTTACTACTCACCTAGAAAGCATGTCTATAGGGTCAAAGATGAATAATTATGCGCCTTCAATGGTCTCACTGCCCAGCCGTAAATTGCCTAGAGATCATGCCTATAGGATCTAATTATTAAAATCAGCAGCTTTGTCAAGATAATCTCCCTAGAAATACTGCCTATAGGATTTTATTGAGCCGTTCAATGACCTAGAAATCATGCCTGTAGGTCTTGAACAATTCAACGTATCCTAGCTCCAAGCCCAACCATCTACAGGCGCTTACCTAATAATTTAAACATTGTTAGCATAAGCGCATAATTGCCTGCATGCATCTGTGTCTATATGAGGAGGCCAACTTGAGCCCTTAAGTGTTGATTATGTGTAGTCCTAGTTGTTTTGACTGAGTGCCTAGTTTTATCATTTGAGCAGCCTAAGGATGTCTAGAACTACCAAAGTAGTAGGTCCAAAGCCTACTGGACCATAGGTATGAGACGGGGAAAAGCACACATATGACATGTTTTAGAATTAAATTAGAACGCTCTTAGGTAAACACTTCAAGATAGTAATTGGGTAGCAGGAGATGATAGTTTGTGCATGCTGAATGATATGAGCAACCCTTACACTTAAGGGAGTTGCCAAGTATTATTTATGTTGCACGGGGTGATCCTTTAGAATAAAAAGCTTAGGAACCCCCCCCCCCCCATAGTTACTATTATACACCTATTTGTGCAAAGTTTGATCAAACTAGGACCTATCTTGTAATCTTCAAAGGTTGCATCAATTATTTCTGTGTAACCCATTTCTCTCTCTTTAATACTTGTTTCTTATTATAATGGGATGTCCCTGTTACAATTGACCTGATCATATAGGATAATTGTAATTCAATAATCCCTACATAACGTAAAATTTAGTTAGGACCCACAGTTGTGGATCTCGAAGAGTGCCTAAACCTTCTCTTTAAGGTAATTTGAGCCCTTACCTGATCTTTGATGACACAATCTAGTTAAAATAGAGTTATTTGCAAATAGGTGCCCTAACACACTTTAAAATCATTAGGTGACGACTCTTCTCTTTTAATACCCATTTAAACAGAGTTGGACCTCAAAGAGTGCCTAAACCTTCTCTTGTTGGATTATTTGACTTTTTTCATGTACCTCTCTTTCCCTGTCACGACCCCAATTTCCCTTTGTAGGATGTCGTGATGGCACCTAGTCTCTAAGACTAGGTAAGCCTAATAATTTGCGGAATAACTGAATAATAAACTGAACTCCAATCTCAACACATGATATATAAATAAAAACTGCGATTTAATAATTACAACTCCCAAAACTCGATAGAAATAAGTCACAAGATTCTAAGAGAAAGTAGTAAGTGTCTCTATACATCAAAGTCTAAGGAGAATAAGGGAAACAACATAATAAGGATAGAAGGGGACTTCGAGGTCTGCGGACGCTGGCAGATATACCTTGAAGTCTCCACGTACGGTCCAACTCACTAGTATTTGGCATGGTAGGAAGAACCTGGATATGCACAAAAAGATGTGCAGAAGTGTAGTATGAGTACACCACAACGGTACCCAGTAAGTGCCAAGCCTAACCTCGGTAGAGTAGTGACGAGGTCAGGTTAGGGCCCTACTGGTTTAAAAGATAAGCAAGGCAGACGATATAATAATATTTTGAAATGACTGAGAATTTAAACAACGAGAAATTTCAGAAAATAACAGCACCACAAATAGAGGTAAACAACAGGGGCGCTCCCAAGGTATCACCTCATAAACCCAAATGTAAATGCTCAACAGCGGATATCCCGGGGTATTGTCTCGTAGTCCCAAAAATAAATATGCAAATAGGGGGATCTCCCGAGGTACCGCCTCGTAGTCCCAAAAGTAAATATGCAAGTAGGGGGATCTCTCGAGGTACCGCCTCGTAGTCCCAAAAGTAAATATGCACTACAGGGGGGATCTCCCGAGGTACCATCTCATAGTCCCAAAAGTAAATATGCACGATAAGCGGGGTTCTCCCGAGGTACCACCTCGTAGTCCCAAAAGTAAATAAGCAACTCATAAATTATGGAACAATTAATTTACGGCAAGGAATCCTACAGTTAAAGACCGAATAAAATAATCAAGGAAAACAGAGAATTCAACTAAGCATGTTGCATGAATTTCAAGTAAAAGTTAAGACACATAGACATGAGATACTGGACTAAACATAACAACTACACATGCTAAGGCAACTCAGTTAATGAATTTAAAAGGAATCTACTCAGCAAGAACCGAAATTTCCATATTTAGCCTATGTACGCACTCATCACTCACGTACACGACGCTCACATATCAAAAATTGTTATAGCAGTACTAAATTCTAAGGGAATTTTTTCCCACAAGGTTAGACAAGTTAATTGCCTCAAATCTCGCTCAATCAAACGGTAAGGATGCCTTTCCCTCAAATTTTCGACTCCGAATGGCCCAAATCTAGCCAAAATCAATTACATATCATGAATACAACTACAAGAAACTAATTTAAATCATAAATCCACGACTTTAGCAAAGAATAGAAAATCGCCCCAAAAAGTTGACCCGGGCCCACATCTCGGAATCGGGTAAAAGTTATAATTTACGAACACCCATTCGACCACGAGTCTAACCATACTAGTTTCACTCAAATCCGACTCCGAATCGACATTCAAATCTCAAAAAATCGTTTTATGAAATTTCTACAATTTTCCCCAAATTTTCATCTAAAAATACTAATTAAATGATGAAAACAATGATATATTCATGTATATTAACCAATTCCGAGTTAGAATCACTTACCCCGATGAATTTCTTTAAAATCCCACGAAAAATCGCCACAAACCGAGCTATTCAAATTTCCAGAATCGTATTCCGACCCCGATATCAAAAAGTCAACTCCCTGGTGAAACTTCCAAACTTAAATTTCCTATTTTCTCCATTTCAAGCCTAATTTAACTACGAACTTCCAAATAATATTCCAGATTCGCTCCTAATTCCAAAATCACCATACGAGCTCTTAGAATGATCAAAATTCTATTCTGGGGTCATTTACGCATAAGTCAACATCCGGTCAACCTTTTCAGCTTAAGTTTTCACCTTTGAGACTTAATGTCTCAATTCATTCCGAAACCTCATCGGACCCAAACCAATTACCCCGGCAACTCACATAACAACTGTAAAGCACAAAATGAGCAGTAAATTGGGGAACAGGGCTGTAATACTCAAAACGACTGGTCTGGTCGTTACATTCTTCCCATCTTAAACAAACGTTCATCCTCGAACGAGTTTAAAATTATACCTGGAGTGGTGAAAAGATGAGGATAACATCTACGCATATCATGCTCGGTCTCCCATGCCGCCTCCTCGACTGGATGACCCCTCCACTGAACCTTTACTAAAGCAATATTCTTTGACCTCTACTTTTGAACCTGCCTGTCCAAAATGGCCACTGGCTCCTTAACATAAGATAGATCGTTGTCCAACTGGACTAAGCAGAAGTCTAACACATGGGACTGATCGTCATGGTACTTCCGGAGCATGAAAACATAGAACAGTGGATGAACTGCAGTGAGACTAGGTGGTAGTGCAAGTCGGTAAGCCACCTTTCCAACTCTCTCAAGAATCTCAAAAGGCCCAATATACCTAGGGCTAAACTTGCCCTTCTTTTCGAACCTCATAACACCCTTCATGGGCGAAACCCGGAGCAAGACCTGCTCTCCAACCATGAATGCAATGTCGCGAGCCTTCTGATCAACATAACTCTACTATCTGGACTGGCTATACGAAGTCGATCCTGAATCAATTTAACCTATTCCAAAGCATCCTGAACCAAGTCTGTACCCAATAGCCTAGCCTCACCCGGCTCGAACCAACCCACTAGAGACCGTCACCGTCTACCATACAAAGCCTCATACGGTGCCATCTGAATGCTCGACTGATAACTGTTGTTGTAGGCAAACTCCGCAAGTGGAAAGAACTGATCCCAAGCACCCCCAAAATTCATCACACACGCACGAAGCATATCATCCAATATCTGAATATTGCGCTTGGACTGCCCGTCCGTCTGAGGGTGAAATGTTATATTCAGCTCCACTTGAGTACCTAACTTTCATTGTACGCCTCTCCATAACCGTGATGTAAACTACGTACCCCGGTCAAAGATGATAGATACCGGTATGCCATGAAGCCTGACAATCTCGCAGATGTAAATCTGAGCCAGCTGCTCCGAAGAGTAAGTAGTAACCACAAGAATGAAATGAGCCGACTTGGTCAATCTATCCATAATCACCCAAGCCAAGTGATTCGCTCCCATTTTATGAGAGCCCAACAACTAAATCCATAGTGATTTGCTCCCATTTCCACTCTAGAATTTCTAACTTCTGAAGCAATCCACCCGGTCGCTAATGCTCATACTTCACCTGCTGACAATTTAGGCAATAAGCTACATATTCTACTATGTGCTTCTTCATCCGCCTCCACCAATAGTGCTGCCTCAAATCCCGATACATCTTTGCAGCACCTGGATGAATGGATTACTGCGAGCTGTGAGCCTTCTGGAGAATCAACTCACGCAAACTATCTATATTAGGCACACATAGCCAGTCGTGCATCCGTAATACATCGTCATCTCCAATAGTGACTCCTTTGGCATCACTGTGCTGAACCGTGTCCTTAAGGACAAGCATATGGGGGTCATTATACTGACGCTCTTTGATACGATCATAAAGAGAAGACTGAAAAATCACACAAGCCAGAACTTGGCTCGGCTCGGAAATATCCAATCTGACAAACTGGTTGGCCAAGGCCTGAACATTCAAGGCTAAAGGCCTCTCTGCTATTAGTAGATATGCTAAACTGCCCAAACTATCCGCCTTGTGACTCAAGGCATCGGCCACCACATTGGCCTTCCCGGGATGATAGAGAATGGTGATGTCATAATCCTTAAGCAACTCCAACTATCTCCGCTTCCGCAAGTTAAGATCCTTCTATTTAAACAGATGCTGCAGATTCTGGTGATCGGTGAAAACCTCACAAGGAACACCATACAAATAGTGTCGCCAGATCTTCAAGGCATGAACAATAGCTGCTAACTCAAGGTCATGCACAAGATAGTTCTTCTCATGCACCTTCAGCTGTCTAGACACGTAGGCAATTTCCCTACCGTCCTGCATCAATACCGCGCCAAGACCAATGCGCGACGCATCACAATATATCATATAGGGCCCCAAACTACTAGGCAACACCAACACTGGGGTTGTAGTCAAAGCAGTCTTAAGCTTTTGAAAGCTCTCCTCACACTCAGTCCACCTGAATGGAGCACCCTTCTGGGTCAATCTGGTCATAGGTGCTGCAATAGACGAGAACCCGTCTAAAAGTCGACGGTAATACCCCGCCAAGCCAAGAAAACTCTGGATCTCCGTAGTTGAGGATGGTTTGGGCCAACTCTGCGCTGCTTCAACTTGTCGATCAGCGGTGCAATCGACGATCCCGTGCCTTTCCCTCTCAACTCGTCCGCTTGAGAGTATCAGTCTAGACCCTCTTAAAAACACCACTTTGATTTAAAAAGTACATGCATCATATTAAAACCTAGTATGGATTAAAACGTCAATGACGCATTAATTCGTTTAGATAAGCCTTGTCCAAAGTGCAAAGGGATTTCCACAATCCAAAAGGACACAATCATGTTATGTGCCTTACTTGGAGAAAATGTGCCAACATGTTGACCGTTATTGCGTAAATAGTCGAATTTGGAGGGGGAAAGGGCTAACCTTTTTATTTAATTGTAGAAAATGAGGCACGAAATTTCCAGGTTTGGCATGGTCCAGAATATCCCACCATTGCTGATTGATTGGTGGAATGACCTTTCAACATGTGATAGAAACCACGTAAGAAGGGTATTGGGTAACTTGCCGTCTTTGCTAAACGTCTGTCCAAACACAGAATTAATTGAGGCAGCCACTATGTTTTGGGATGAAAAGAGATATGCCTTTCGATTTGGCAATATAGAGATGACTCCTCTTCTAGAAGAAATTGGGGGTTACGCCAAACTTCCATGGGATAGTCCGGGTCTGTTGGTGCCAGAAAATTGTACTCCACACGTTTTTCTGAAAATGCTAGGGTTCAAGAAAAATGATGAATTGGTTTGCTGAAGAAATCCTATATTCCTTTCGAGTTTCTCTACGAACGGTATGGACACAACAAATCATACCGTTTTCATCATGAGGAGTTGGTTATCAGTTCTTTAGGATGAGTTCATCGTCGAGTTTATGTCTTCTTAATCTGCTTTCTGGGTTTGCTAATTTTTTAGATGCAAGGAGGGAAAATTCTCACTCGTATGGCCATGGTCGTCAGGACCGTGATGGAAGGGATCGAGGGGCAGAAATACACCATCATTCCTATGATACTAGCTGAGATGATCGGTGCAAACATGGGTTTAGACATTTTGAGGGTTGTAATCTTGTACTGCAGGTATGGCCGCTAGAGCATTTTCAGAGGGAAAATTACCGCCAGGAGCTCTTGCGTAGACCACTGAATGAATATATCGCTAGTCATCATCCAAAAGGGATGACATTTTCTTAGGATAGGTTTGCAAAGCCTTTGAATGCTGAAGGGTGGGTACACTTCTTCAGTAATCTGACTGACAAATAAGTGAATTGGATGTTTGAGTGGTTTTCCAGTAAAGAGTTCATAATCAGGTCCAAAGGGACCACTCATTTGGTGTTTATTCGGTTACGAAGCATTTACCCTTACACTTCTATAAGGGTAATGAGGCAAGCTGGGAAGAATCATGTCATACATCGGGTTTCTAATATGATTCAGTATAAGGTAGACTTCAAAGGGGACGTTATTCTATTCACGTTTGAGGCCCAGCATATGTGGAACCAAAAGATCATTGTAGATGGAGATACTATCGAGCCAAAAGGTATCACGCCGGACATATGTATTACTAACTTTCATGGTTAGAGGACGACATAATCGGGAACGTCAAATTGGGAGTCAATCTGAAAGACAAAATCATAGATGAGGCGGCCGAGGCTCTGGTAAAGTACAAGAGGCTACGCAAAAGAGTGTTTGAATATAAAGCCAAGCATCTTGAACAATATATGATAGACATGGAGGCAATAAAAGAATAGAAGGAGATTGCAAACAAGTTGACATAGAGGTTGGAGAACTTAGAGAAAGGATTGATGGAATTGGAAGGAAAGATGAGGAAGAGGCTTTGGGATTGCCAAGGTATGTGCTACGATGAAGGAGGAAAACTGGCGATGGCATACTTGCTGCTCGACATGCGTGACCTTGAGAGTGTGATTGATGGAGCCAAAGAGCAAAACATGGAGAAGGTCCTTCTAGGACCAAAGAGATTAGGAGGATGTTTTCTTTACTGCTTTCTAGTTAGATTTCATTAGATTCCATGTAATAAGGCTTCATGCCATTAATGACTTTATATTATTATTTCAGTTTAGTAAAGATTGGTTTGAAATATTTTTCGCATTAATGGAATGAGGAAATGTTGGCATAAATTTTCTCGAAGTCTACTTGTTGCTTAGGCCTACCTCGGGCACAACGAGATCCCCAAATTAGGACGCGAATTATTGCATACCTTACGTGCTACTTGCTTAAATATTGCAAACACTCTTTTATTTTGTCTTACTGACTTGGATACCTTCTGTTTTTCTTTTTTTGATTATTCCCATTCCCAAAGGTTGGTTCGTGCATTCTGATATCGTCAGCATATCACACCAGATCCAGAGGTCCTCCACTTCCTCCTCCACCAAACGACATCAAAAGCAAAAGCAATGGAAAGATGGACAATTTGAGTGGTAATAAAAAGACAATGCTACTATTGCAGAGAATGTAGAGACTTCAGATGGAAGAAGTATACCAGGACAAAATGAATTGGTTCTACGACTAGAGCAGAAGATCTTGGAGTTACAAGGCGAACTCGAGTAGGTCCGAAATCTCGCCAACCTCTCCCTTTGAATGTCCCCGACATCAACCATTAGAACACCACCACCCAGAACTAAACGCCACCCTAAAACACACAACCCTAAAATCCACCACCCTTAGCTCCACAAAATCCTCCCGCAATGCATCAATACCACAGCCCCGCACCCCCTCAAAACCTTAACCCTCCATCGTTACAAACTCCTCAGCACACCACCATAACACGACCTAGTATTCACAAACCACTACCTATCATACCCCTTAGAACGTGCCACAACCTACCCCCGATCTACCTCAGACCTCAATCAATGATCACCCATATACTTAAGTCCCAGGAACGCACCAAGGCAATCCGATATATGTGGAGACTCTACCACACACCCCACATCAAACAATATACATACCCGAACCAACCGGGAAAGACCTGCTCATCTGGAATATGGCTGAAGAGTTAAAGAAGTTGACTGGAAGAGTCCAGAGCATTGAGGGTGGAAAGGGTGTTGAAGTGTTGAATTATGAAGATTTGTGTATCCAGCCAGACGTGGAGCTACCAGAGGGTTACAAAGCTCCTAAGTTTGAGATGTTCGATGGCACCGATGACCCCAAGGTGAATTTGAGGACTTACTGTGATAAACTCGTAGGAGAGGGAAAGAACGAGCAAATACGCATGAAGCTGTTCATGTGAAGTCTCACTGGGGATGCTTCATCCTGGTACATCAGTCAAAATCCAAAGAAGTGGTCTAACTGGGTAAGTATGGCATCCAATTTCATGGACAGATTCAGGTTCAACACAGAAAATGCATCATACAGTTTCTATAAGAAGAACCTCAAGAAGAAGCCAACAAAGACCTTCCTTGAGTATGCTACCTGCTGGAGATCAGAGGCCGCCAAGGTGAGGCCACCGCTAGAAGAGGAACAAATGAACAAGTTTTTTGTCAGAGCTCAAAATCCACAGTACTATGAAAGATTGATGGTTATAGAGAATCACAAGTTCTCTGGCATCATCAAATTGGGAGAAAGAATAGAGAAGGGCATCAAAAGTGGTATGGTTACTAACTTTGAAGCACTGCAAGCTACAAATAAATCCTTATAGTCCGGGGGCATTTCTAAGAAGAAGGAAGTAGGTGCCGTGATGGTATCCCTAGGCCTTAAGTCTCCCCTTACCTACCAGACACCTCCACCAATATATCAACCCTAACCTCCAAAGCACCATTACCCCGCCACCACTTACCACACCTACAATACCCAGCCAACATACTACCATTCATCTCCCCTTGCCCGTCAGAACTACCCGAAACCCCACCCAAACTTCAACCACATAATTGCTAAACAATACACCCCTATCGCCGAGCCCATAGCCCAATTATATGAGAGATTGAAGGCCGTCGGTTATGTTACTCCCATTTTTGTAGCTGCCATTGAAAACCCTTCTCAGTGGGTCAACCCCAACAAGACATGTGCCTATCACTTAGGCATGAAGGGACATACTATCGAGGAATGTCTCATGTTGAAAGATAAAATCCAAACACTGATTGACATCAAGGTAATACAAGCGAAGGAGTCCGCACCGAATATCCGCAATAACCCTCTTCCTGATCACATGAGTGAAGGAGTGAATGTGATCGAGACTAATGAAGAATGGGACCAAGAAGGATCCATTGATCTTATCCGAGAAGGAGACACCCCCAAAGCATCTCCTGTCACCCTCTAGCCGATTGTGGTATAGACCAATGCACTGTTTGAGGTCGAGTTAGCTACATCCTTCACTGTGATGGTAGCTCTATCACCGTCTTACATGTCTGATGTTGTTCTATAGCATTATGTAACGAAATCAAGGAGAAAAGGAAAAGACAAGATGGAAGAGACGGATGTTGCCCAAGGGATGAACAGAACCAACAGGTTTACACATCAGAAAATCTTGGAGGAACGAGTAAGGAAACTGTACCAAAACCACCTGCTGTGGAGGCAGGATACTGATGATTTATGGAGGAAGGTGCAGGCGAGGGATTACTTTGTTGTTGATCACCTATACAAGACTCCCGCCCAAATATCCATCATGTCGCTATTACAAAACTCAGATGCACACAAGAATGCCTTGATGAAGGTGTTGAGTGAAGCTTACGTACATGCTGGTATCATTAGTGGAGAAATAGAGAATATGGTGGGACAGGTGCTGGAGAGTCACAAGATGAAGATGAGCTACCGCCAGAAGGTCTTCCTAACAAATCATTACACATCACTATGCAATATGAAGATAAGTTCATCGCTCGGGTTTTGATTGATGGGGGTTCAAGTCTAAACATATTCCCTCTGCTACTCTGAAAAGATTGGGCATAGGTATAATGGAGATACGAATGTGAAGCATTAATGTGAAAGAATTCGATGGGTCTCAAAGGGATACTATTGGAGAGATTAACTTAGACCTGAAGATGGGCCCGACTTGGTTCAATGTCGAATTCTAGGTACTGGATATATCCGCTACCTATAACTTATTGTTGGGACGACCTTGGATACACGCAACTGGGGCAGTTGCTTCTACTCTGCATCAGGCAGTGAAGTTCAAGTGGAATCACCAGGAGGTAGTTATCTACAGGGATGGAAATAATCCTATGTATACCAACCAGACTGTGCCAACTATTGAGAACAAAAGGAAGTTGGGATGAGAAATATTCTACAACATTGATCGAGTAAATACAGTCAAGAAAGGACGATGGTGGAGCAACAAGGTACTAAGCATGCTGCTGTGGTTAGGGTATGAACCAGGCAAGGGTCTTGGTCCTAAGCTTCAAGGGATCACAGAACCAATACGATCACAATATCATGGCACGACCTTTGGTCTCAGATATGAATACACTATGCAGGAATATAATGACCGGACACTACCGTGGCATGACTTCTACTATCCATTGGATCAACCCATACCACCGCTACACCAAACATTTTTCCAGACCGATGGATTTGGGGATCTGAAGAGGATGAGGTCTTAGCCGACATGGGGAACCTATTTTTGAACGAAGAAGATATGGACTGCAGTGCAATCTTGGAGGAAGAGTAGGAGGAGGAAGACCTTGCCATCCAGACAGTGGGAGATGGAGCTGTTCTCAGGAACTGGACTGTTGCACCATCCCGGGCTCGCCGAGCACCTGGGTAGCCTTGGCAGAACTAACATGGTTTCCTTTAAGATTGTTTTCTAGCATTTAAGACATTTTCCAATATTCTGTTTTGAAATAATTACTCGAGACATCGAGTCGTATTTGTTTGACAATTTTAAGTTTTAATTAATGCATCATTGCTTTTCATTTATTTATATTTTTATCTTTCTACATTCGTTTTTCAGCATAATTATTACCTATCTTGTTGAACCTATGACTGTGACATGTAATGAGACAACGCAACATCAGGAGAGTGATTCAAAAGATTGGAAAAGTGATGTAATACCTGAGGAAATTGTCAAGGAAGTAGAGGATTTTGAGAACAAACCAAAGTCAAATCTGGAAGAAACTGAGGCAGTTAACTTAGGGGGATTCAGAAACAGTCAAAGAAACTCGCATTAGCATTCATCTGTCACAATCAGAGAATGAAGAGTATATCTGATTCCTAAAGGAATATGAGGACATTTTTGCATGGTCCTACGACGACATGACAGGGTTGAGCATATCCATAGTGTCTCACAAGCTACCTACCAATCCTACATGTCTGCCAGTAAAATAGAAGCTCAGATAGTTCAAGACATACATAAGTTTGAAGATAAAAGAGGAAGTTACCAAGCAAATCGAAGCCAAGATCCTTCAGGTGGTTGAGTACCCAACCTCGCTAGCCAACATTGTGCCGGTACCAAAGAAGGATGGAAAAGTTAGGGTGTGCGCTGACTATCGAGATATGAATAGAGCAAGTCCTAAAGATGATTTCTAGCTACCCAACATACACATATTAATTGATAACTGTGCCAAGTATGAACTCCAATCCTTTGAAGATTGCTTTTTAGGATACCACCAGATTCGGATGGACGAATAGGATGTAGAAAAGATAGCCGTCACCACGCCATGTGGAATATACTGCTACAAGATGGTGCCGTTTGGTTTGAAGAATGCTGGGGAAACCTACATGAGGGCCACAACTACTCTCTTTCATGATATGATACATAAGTAAATATAGGTGTACATGGATGATGTCATCATCAAGTCTAAGAAGAGTTCAAATCCCATAGCAGACCTGAGAAAGTTTTTCGACCGACTACGAAAGTAGAATTTGAAGTTGAATCCTACACAATGCGCTTTCGGAGTCCCTGCCGGGAAGTTGCTAGGTTTCATCGTCAGTCACTACGACATTGAGTTGGACCCGTCAAAGATTAAAGCTATTCAGGATCTACCACCACCAAAGAACAAGAAGGATGTGATGAGTTTCCTAGGTCGTCTCAATTATATCAGCCGCTTTATAGCACAATCGACAATAATATGTGAGCCAATCTTCAAGATACTGAGGAAGGATGTTGCGACGAGTTGGACTGAAGAGTGTCAAAAGGCTTTCGATAAAATCAAGGGGTATCTATCCAAACAACTTGTGTTGGTCCCGCCTGAACCTGGGAGACCTTTGCTACTTTAACTGTCCGTGTTGGATGGAGCCTTTGGTTGCGTCTTGGGATAACTTGATGAGGCCGGGAGGAAAGAACAAGCATTATACTATCTTATTAAGAAGTTCACTCCTTACAAAGCTCGATATTCTCTATTGGAACGTACCTGTTGTGCCCTGACATGGATAGCCTAGAAGCTGAGACATTACTTCTGTGCGTACACCACATACCACATATCAAGGATGGATCCGCTAAAATACATCTTTCAGAAGCCTATGCCTATGGGCAAGCTAACAAAATGGCAAATACTACTAAGTGAGTTCGACATCATTTATGTGACTCAGAAGACAGTCAAGGGGCAAGTATTGGCTGATTACCTAGTAGAGAACCCCGTGGATGGAGAATACGAACCATTAAAGATGCATTTTCCTGACGAGGAAGCATCTTTCATAGGGAAGGATATTGCCGAATCATATGACGATTGGAGGATGTTTTTCACGGATCCGCAAGCTTCAAAGGAGTGGTCATCATTCCTTTCTTAGTATCAGAAACCGGTCAACAACCTCAGGTTTCGGTGAACCAACAATATGGCAGAATACGAGGCTTGCATTTTGGGACTCAAATTGGCCATCAACATGAATATTCAAGAATTACTAGTAATCGGAGATTCAAATTTGCTAATACATCAGGTACTCGGAGAATGGGCCATTAAGAACACCAAGATAATTCCATACCTACATTGTGTGCAATATC
Organism: Nicotiana tomentosiformis; assembly: GCF_000390325.3. Taxonomy (NCBI): domain Eukaryota; kingdom Viridiplantae; phylum Streptophyta; class Magnoliopsida; order Solanales; family Solanaceae; genus Nicotiana; species Nicotiana tomentosiformis. The sequence continues at coordinate 3,444,348 of NC_090813.1, forward strand.
TGATCAAAAGATTCACAAAGATATAGTTCAAACATATTCCTAGAATTTAGAACAAGTTCGCGGATGCGCTGGCTACCTTGTCTTCCATGATACAACATCTAGACAAGAACTATATTGATCCCAACCCAATAGAAATCCGTAAGCAGCCAGCTTACTGTGCTCATATTGAAGAAGAGTTCGATGGGAATCCATGGTTTCACGATATCAAGGAGTATTTGGAAAAAAAGAGAACACCTAGAAAACGTTATGCACACCCAGAATCACACACTTCAGAGATTAGCCAACCACTTCTTTCAAAGCGGAGGAATTCTATATAGAATGACTCCCGACTTGGGTCTGCTAAGATGTGTCGATACCAACAAGGCATCTAGGTTTCTCGAAGAGATACATGCCTGAACCTGCGGGCCTCACATGAATGGGTTTGTTCTAGCCAAGAAGACATTAAGAGCAGGGTATTTCTGGATGACTATGGAGACTGACTGCATCAAATATGTACAGAAGTATCACCATTGCCAGGTGCATGCTGATATGATAGGAGCACCACCCAATGAACTCAATGCGACAAGTTCACCCTGGCCCTTCTCCACCTGGGGCATGTATGTCATCGGACCGATTGAACCCGCCACTTCCAACGGACACAGATTCATCTTAATGGCCATAGATTACTTCACAAAATGGGTCGAAGCCGCTTCCTATAAAGCTATGACTAAGAAGGTCATAGCAAACTTTGTTCGGGATCATGTTGTTTGCTGATTCGAAGTGCCTAAATCAATCATTACCTACAATGCTGCCAATATCAACAGTGATCTAATGAAAGCCATGTGTGAAGCATTCAAAATCAAGCACCGGTACTATACAACATATAGGCCACAAATGAATGGAGTTGTAGAAGCCGCCAACAAGAACATCAAGAAGATATTGAGGAAGATGGTGGACAATTACAAGCAGTGGTACGAGAAGCTACCGTTTGCTTTGCTCGGATACCGCACCATGGTCCGCACGTCAACTAAGGCAACTCCTTACTTACTGGTTTATGGTATTGAAGCTGTAATACCCGCCGAGGTGGAAATTATTTCCCTGAGAATTATACAGGAAGCCGAGCTCAGCGATACGAAATAGATACAGAGACGGTATGAGTAATTGGCTCTCATTGACGGTAAAATGATGAATGCAGTGTGTCACGGTCAACTCTTCCAAAATAGAATGGCAAGGGATTTCAACAAGAAGTTAGACAGAGGCAATTCATACCAGGGCAATTGGTGTTGAAGCGGATCTTCCCGCATCAGGATGAAGCAAAAGGAAAATTCTCACCTAACTGGCAAGGTCCTTACATGATTCATCGAGTACTGATAGGAGGAGCACTCATACTTGCAAAAAATAGATGGGGAGATATGGCCGAAACCTATCAATTCGGATGCCGTCAAGAGATATTATGTTTGATTCCCGTTTAAGAGGGGATACGTAGGCAGCCCTGTGGGTTCGGTCACATTATAATAAAATCTTCATTCCCCTCTACGATCAGAAACCAGGGCAAGATTTCGAGTTTCGTCAATCTCATTACGTCAAGGATCGCCAAAATAGTATCGCTGAAAGAATACATCAAACTGGGGTAAAAGTTTGAGGGGGTCCTCAAAATTCTGTGTTAAGAAGGTCGCAATGTCTCAAAGCATGTCACAGACTATGATTCAACCAAATTATTTACTTGTGCGCATTATCTTTTTAAAAACAACTGCATTATTTATAAATGATTTACCGCAAATGCATATTTTTAAAAACCTCATTTCTGTAATAGCCAGATGTTACCCAGGGCGACTCGAACAAGGAATCGAGATAGAAGCAAAGGCGAAATGTGGAATCGTAAGCACGAACCGACCTTCCCCAAACTTACAATTTTTCTTTGGATGCAGGCATAATGGATATAACATTGATGAACATGTCCAAAAATATGTACAACAAGACCACTATCTTCACACCGACGGAAGTCACCAAGCCCAATCGCGTCAAGCTAAGAATCATTTTTCTTCCTCCTATTTAGTCATTGCTTTCTCTGCATTGGGATAAACATTGCCCTTATTACATTTCATGAGACCAAACGTTGTCTCCATTACATCGCTTGAGTCTAAGAACTACCTCCATTATTGCACAAGGCTAAACGCTACCTTTCTCCGCATAGGGTTAAGCATTGCCCTCATTACATTGCATGAGACTAAATATTGTCTCCATTACATCGCATGAGGCTAAGATTTGCCTCCATTATTGCATAAGTCTAAACAATGCCATCCTCTGCATCGGGCTAAGCACTGCCCTCATTACTTGCATAGGGCTAAGTACTACCCTCATCATTTGCATCGGGCTAAGCACTGCCCTCATACTTGCATGAGGCTAAGCTTCGCCTCCATCATTGCATAAGGCTAAGCACTGCCTTTATCTACATAGGGCTAATAGCTTGCCATCTTACTTGCATGAGGCTAATCTCTGCCTCCATCTCATACAAGGCTAAGCGCTACCTTATCTCGTTCTTGCAATCAATATTTCAGCATCCTTACATTTTCATGAGCTAAAACATCGCCACATTATCCGTAGGCATTATTCTCATAGCCCGAAGACATCGTGCCATGGTCTGAGGATCTCTCGAAACTGCATATCATTATTCAAAAGTGTCATAGTCCAGAGGCACCATCCTCAAGGCTCATACGGTGAATAAGAAAGATTGTGATTGTGATTTGTGAAATGTGAACATGAGATGTGGTACCTCGGTGTGATTCTTACTGTATATTCTATGTTGGAATGACTTGTTGATTTGAATGGTTATCATTTTTCCTTAAATCATTCATTTGTATTTTGATTGTATTTGGTTATTCGTTGTTATCTTTGTGTTGGAATGATTGTGACTTCTTGTATGAGTCATGCATTCTATGTGACATGCTGTGTTGCTTTAATAAGCTAATTTGTGCCTTCGTTGTTACTTGATAAATTGATTGTCAAGATGAATATACTTAAGTGGAGTCATCATCTCATATTTTGTTGAGTTGTTCGTAATATAACGATTGTAAATAAAGAAATTGTTAACATGCTCTACTTTATGTGACTTTAAGATAAAACTCGTCATCTCACCCGTTGCCTTGCTATAAATGATTCTCAAATTTAATTCATTACCCTATTTGATGCATTACCTTATTTAAATTATTATCATGCTTTGTCACGACCCCAATTTCCCACCTTAGGATGTCGTGATGGCATATAGTCTCTAAGACTAGGTAAGCCTAACATGTATTAAAGAAAAAGCAGAAATAATAATAAAACCTCAAAGTTAAACCATGTAAACCATCATAATAGAACTCAACAGTAGAGCTGACAAAAACTCCCCAAAACCTGGTGGAATAGAGTCATAAGCTCTACAAATACAATACTGTTTTGGAACAAGAAATAAACAGTAGAATGTCTAAAACCAGAAGGTGACTTCGAGGCTTGCGGACGTCGAGTAGGAATACCTTGAAGTTTCCAAAAGGCATCTAATCAATCACTGGCATTTGACACGGGCATACGTACCTGGATCTGCACAAAAATATGCAGAAGCGTAGTATGAGTACACCACAATAATATCCAGTAAGTATGAAGCCTAACCTCGGTAGAATAGTGACGAGGCCAGGTCAAGGCACATACTAGGACAAGATAAACAGAACAAAAATTTAACGACGGGAAGTAATGGAAAGTGGAGAAATGAATGACAACAAAGCAGTTTAATAACGTACACTAGTGACATAATTGTAAGCAAAACGACAACAAGAAGGGAGCACTTAATGAGAACCACAAATAATCAAATACAGACAAAACTGGTAAGACAACGAAGAATAAAAGCAACAAGAACTGTTCAACTAATAAGTCTTTTCAATATAAAATGCACAATAAGAATCATAACCGAGGTACCGCGTCGTATTCACATTTCACAATTTCAATCACAATCTTTCCTTATATCACCACGTGAGCCTTACATTTAGTTTTGAAAATCATTTTTCTTGAAATATCTACATGCGTTTTAGCCCACCTTATCACACCGCGTGGATTCAAGTAGTTCCCTACTAGCAACATGCGTATCAAGCCCACCTTATCTCACCGCATGCGTATCAACCCCTAGACTTATACCACTGCATGCATATCAATATCACAACGTAATCACAACTCGCACCAAAAGTGCCCATATGCCACAACTTTGCCAAAAGAATCAACAATACCAATGTTTTCACAACAAATAGCCTATAGCTCAACCACAATGTGTACAAGAATCTCAACAACACCAAAATAAATGTGAATTAATCAACAAGAAAGATATCTCAATAATTAACAACTTCACCTCAATGTGATAATAACTTTTACAACTTCAACACCAATAACTCAATAAGAAGATATTCGACGAAATAACAACTTCAAGTAAAGGTAATTCATTAATTTAAGAGGTAACAAGATAATAAGGAAGGCAATAACTTCAACTAAAGCATATAAGAGAAAACAATAAGACATAGAACAAGTGTTAGCTATGTCAAATAAAGCATGTAAGGGTAGATTAACACATGTAAGAGTAGATTAACAATGGGAAATATAACATATTATGACAATTCAATTAAAGGTATGGAAATAGTCTAAATAACCTAAACTAATCAAATACCACATATAGCCCGTGTACTCACTCATCACCTTGCATACACGGCTTTCACATAACAAAAATAGCACAATTAACCCATATCCTAAGGGGTAGTTCCCCCACATAAAGATAGGCAAGATACTTACCTCAACTAGGCCAACTCAACCCTCGGAAATAGCTTTTCTCCTAAAATTCGCCTCCACATGGATCAAATGTAATCAAAAGTGACTTAATATCATCAACCAATGCAAGGAAAAATAATTACAATAAATAAAGCTTTGATCTTTACCAAATTCCCCAAAAGTCAACCTCGGGTTCGCCCGGTCAAAACTTGGGTCCAAGGGTAGATTCTGACTACCCATAACCACACGAGTATATGTGATTTGTTTTCAAATCCGAGTCCAAATTGACTCTCAAAACTCAGATTCTCATTTTTCAAAAAAAAAAACTTGACAATAGTTCCCAATTTTCCTCTTTGATTCTCGTAAAAGTGATGTTAAATCTAAGATATAATCATGAAATATAGTTGGAAATTGATTAGAATAACTTACCCATTAGTTGTAGATGAATATCCCCTATCCAAATCGCCTCCTACCGAGTGTAGGGGTTCTAAAATATAAAAAATGAGACTAAATCCTCACTTTCCAACCCTTATGTCCAGCTGCAGATATCGCATTTGAGACACATGGTTCGCATTTACGAATCCTCGCAATTGATAATCAGGTATCGCATTTTTTAACCCTGACAACCTCAATAGAAGTTGCAATTGCGACAAAGACTTCGCAATTGCGAAGCTAGCTACCAACGCAAAAGCGACCAAGTGGTCGCAATTGCAACCCAAGCCCAGGCCTGCTGACTTTGTAAATGTGAAGGGGGAAGTCACAATTGAGACATCTGACCACCCACTGTCCCCTTCGTAATTACGAGGCTGGTGCTCGTAATTGCGGCAACAGAGCACCAACACACCAACAATTCCATTTTCAGTTCAAATCATTTCGCGACACGTCCGAAGCTCATCCGAGCCCTCGGGGCTCCAAATCAAACATCCAAACAAGTCTGAAAACATCATACGAACTTGCTCGCACAATCAAAACACAAAAATAACATATAGAACTACGAATCGAACACCAACACACATGAATTTCAAAGTAAAGTTCAATAATCTCTAGAATTGCATCCAAGCGTCCGAATTCTATCAAATCAACTCCAAATTTTGCAGACATGTTCTAATTAGCATAACATACCTGTTCCAATTCCCAAAACTAAATTCTGAACCCGGTATCCAAAAGTCAACCTACGGTCAAACTTCTAAACCTTAAATTGCTAATTTTTGGCAAAACAACACAAACCAACCTACGGACCTCCGAATTTGATTCTGCGCATATGCCCAAGTCCAAAATCATGATACGAAGCTATAGGAGCCATCAAAACACCATTCCGGGGTTGTTTTCACAAAAAGTCAAAGTTTGGTCAACATTTCTAACTTAAGCTTCTAAGCTAAGAGACAAAGGGTCTAAATCAACCCAAAACCTTCCCGGAACGAAACCAATCAACCTCGTAAGTCATAAAACCAAAAATTCACATATGTGAAGCATCAAAAGGGGGAACAGGGCGCAACTACACAAAATGATCGGTCGGGTTGTTATGTTCTCCCCCTCTTAAAACAAACATTCGTCCTCAAACGTGCATATATACATACCTGAAGTGACGAAAAGGTGAGGATAACGAATCTGCATGTCGTGCTCGGTCTCCCAGATCGTCTCCTCAACCGGATGACCCCTCCATTGAGCCTTCACTGAAGCAATATTCTTTGATCTCAACTTTCCAACCTGTCTGTCCAAGATAGCCACCGGCTCCTCAATTTAAGTCAAATTCTTGTCCAATTGGACTGAGCTGAAGTCTAAAACATGAGATGAATCACCATAATACTTCTGGATCATGGAAACATGAAACACCAGATGAACTGTCAATTGGCTGGGTGGTAATGCAAGCTTGTAGGCCACCTCACCAACTCTCTCAATGATCTCAATAGGACCGATATACCTAGGGCTCAACTTGCCCTTCTTCCCGAACCTCATCACACCCTTCGTAGGTGAAACCTAGAGAAAAATCCTCTCTCCAACCATAAATGCTACATCATGGACCTTCCGATCAGCGTAACTCTTTTTCCTAGACTGCGTTGTACGAAGCTGAACCTGAATCATCTTAACTTTCTCTAAGAAATCTTGAACCAAATCGGTGCCCCACAACCTAGCCTCTCCCGGTTCAAACCAACCAACTAGAGAACGACACCGTCTCCCGTATATGGCCTCAAAAAGGGCCATTTGAATACTCAATTGGTAGTTGTTGTTGTAGGAGAACTCTGCAAGCGGCAAGAACTAATCCCAAGAACCCCCGAAATGCATAACATATGCATAAAACATATCCTCTAATATCTGAATGGTGCGCTCTGACAAACCCGTCCATATGGGCGTGAAATGATGTACTCAACTCATCCCGTGTGCCTAACTCACGTTGCACAACTCTCCAGTAATGTGATGTGAACTACGTACCTCGATAAGAGATAATGGATACCAGTACACTGTGGATTCGAACAATCTTCCAGATATAGATCTGAGCTAGTTACTCTGAACAATAGGAGGTCACCACCGGAATAAAATTAGCCAACTTGGTCAACATGTCCACAATCACCCATACTGCATCAAATTTCTTCAAATTCCACGGGAACCCAACAATGAAGTCCATGGTAACATGCTCCCACTTCCACTCGGGAATCTCAAGTCTCTGAAGCAAACCGCCTGGCCTCTGATTCTCATACTTCACCTGCTGACAATTTAGGCATCTAGACACATACTCCACTATATCTTTCTTCATTCTCCTCCACCAATAGTGCTTCCTCAAATCCTGATACATCATAGAGGCACTCAGATGAATAGAGTACCACGACTGTGGGCTTCCTGAAGGATCAACTCATATAACCCATCTACATTGGGCATACATAACCGTCCGTACATCTACAACATACCATCATCTCCGATAGAAACCTCCTTGGCATCGCCATGCTGTACCGTGTCCTTAAGGACAAGCAAATGAGGGTCGCCATATTGATGCTCTCTGATGCATTCATATAAGGAAGACCGAGAAATCACACAAGCAAGAACCCAGCTGGGCTCTAAAACATCCAATCTCACAAACTGATTAGCCAAGGCCTGAACATCCATGGCTAGTAGCCTTTCTTCTACTGGTAGATATGCCAAACTTCCCAAAACTCTCCGCCTTTCTACTCATGGCATCGGCCACCATTTTGGCCTTCCTGTGATGATACAAAATAGTGATATCATAGTCTTTATGCAACTCTAACCATCTCTGCTGCCGCAAATTAAAATTTTTCTTCTTGAACAGATACTGGAGACTCCTGTGGTCGGTATAGACCTCACATAGAATGACGTACAAGTAGTGCCTCCAAATCTTCAATGCATGAACAATAGCTGCCAATTCCCAGTCGTGCACTGGATAATTCTTCTCATGGACCTTAAACTGCCAAGACGCGTAGGCAATCACCCTACCGTCCTGCATCAACATCAACACCCTGTCAAGCCCAATACATGGCGTATCATAATACACAGTGTAAGACCCCGAACCCGTAGGCAATACCAACACCGAGGCTATATTCAAAGCAGTCTTGAGCTTTTGGAAGCTCGCCTCACACTTCTCGGACCATCTGAAAGGAGCACCCTTCTGGGTCAATCTAGTCATAGGTGCAATAATGGATGAGAAACCCTCTACAAAACAATGATAATACCCGGCCAAACCAAGGAAACTCTGAATCTCAGTAGCCGAAGACGATTTGGGCCAACTCTAAACTACTTTAATCTTCTTCGGATCTACCTTGATCCCCTAACTCGACACCACATGACCCAAAAATGCCACCGAATCATGCCAAAATGCACAATATGAGAATTTTACATATAACTTCTTCTCTCTCAAGGTCTGAAGCACGATCCTCAAATGCTACTCATGATCCTCCCTAGTGTGAGAGTACACCAAGATGTCATCAATAAATACAATGATGAATGAATCAAGATATGGATGGAATACACTGTTCATTAGGTGCATAAATGCCGCTGGGGTGTTGGTCATCCCAAATAATATCACAAGAAACTCATCGTAACCATACCAAGTCCTAAAAGCAGTCTTTAGAATATTCGGATCCCGAATCTTCAGCTGATGATACCCTGACCTCAAATCAATCTTTGAGAACACTCTGGCACCTTAAAGCTGGTCAAATAAGTCATCAATGTGCGGTAATGGGTACCTGTTCTTTACTGTAACCTTATTCAAGTACCGATAATAATTACACTTCCGCGTAGAACCATCCCTCTTCTTCACAAACAGAACCAGACCACCCCATGGTGAAACACTAGGCCGGCTGAAATCCTTATCAAGAAACTCCTACAGTTGTTCCTTCAACTCCTTCAAATCTGCTGGTGCCATATGATATAGTGGAATAGAAATGGGCTGAGTGCCCGACAACAAGTCAATACCAAAATCGATATCTCTATCGGGTGGCATGCTTGGAAGATCTGCTGGGAATACATCTGGGAAGTCTCTCACTACCAGAACTGACTAAATGGTAGGAGTATCAGCACTGATATCTCTCACAAAGGCTACATATGCATCACACCCCTTCTCAACCATTCACTCATCCTTTAGAAAGGACACAACCCTGCTAGAAATATAATCCAATGTACCCCTCCACTTTAAATGCGGCAAACCTGGCATAACCAATGTCACAGTCTTAGCATGACAAACCAGAATAACATGATAGTGCGACAACCAGTCCATGTCCAAAATCACATCAAAGTCTATCATATTGAGTAGCAATAGATCAACTCTGGTCTCAAAAATACCAATAACAACTAAACACAACCGATACATACAGTCCACAATAAAAAGATCTCCTACAGGCATGGACACATACACAGGAGAACTCAAATAATTACGAGATATATCCAAATATGGAGCAAAGTAAGATGACACATATGAGTAAGTGGATCCCGGATCAAATAATACTGATGCATCTCTATGACAAACCAGAACTATACCTATGATGACTGCATCTGATGCGACTACCTCCGTCTTACCCGAAAACGCATAGAATCTAGATTGGCCTCCCACTCTAGGGTGACCTCTACCCTCCTGACCCCACCCCTAGCTGGCTGTGCGGGTGGAGCGGCAACTGGAGTTGCAACCATGGCCTGTGAAATCTGTTGACCAGGTGGAATCCGTGGAGCCTGAGTAGTTTGTGGAGGTGCACCCCTCCTGAGTCTGCGGCAGTCCCTCACCATATATCGGGTATCACCACACTCAAAGTAAGCTCTCGGTGGCCGTGGCTGCTGATACTGGCTCTGGCATGGTCGGGTAGATTGACCGCTGAAGGCACTCCGTGCTTGAGGTGCACTAGAAAGTGGATGAGCAAAGTGGGAAACCTGGGACCTCGAAATAGCCAGAGCACCACTAGAAGCTGGAAGTGTTGAATAAACTGGATGTCTCACATAGCCTCTACCATGATGGGCTGCAGCTGGGGTACGAGCACCACTATATCCTCCAGAATCTCGAGGCCTCTTGGCCTCCCTGTCCTCTCTCTCACGGCCCCACATACCCTCCAACCTCTGCGCGATCTCTACCACATGCTGGTACAGAGTATCTGTCACCAACTCACAAGCCAATGTAAATCTAATACCATAGTTGATCCCCTCGATGAATCGACGTACTCGCTCTCTGACTGTAGAGACCAAGGTAGGTACATGTCTAGACAACTCACTAAATTTGATGGAACACTCTGACACTGTCATAGCACCCTGGCGTAGCTGCTCAAACTTTGTGCGCCATTGATAAGTGTGGATTTTAACCACTTATTAGTACCTTCTTGCTTTAGTTTTAGTCCAAAAGTGTTAATTTTTGTTCCCAAAACTAATGAAATTGTGCAAATTGTAGGCATGTTGGAGAATTGGACCTTACAAAGAATTCTAACTCAAAAAGGAGTGTTCCAGCTCATAAAGTTAAGAAGGAGTGCAGGAAGCCAAAGTGCAGTCCACATAAGGAATTCTGTCGTCGAAGAAGAAAGTGCGGTCCGCAGATCTGGTACCTGAAGCTCAGAGGATGTTTGGAGAAGTGTGGTCCGCATACTAAATGTGCGGCCGCAAAAAATGGTCCCACTAACAAAAATCCAAAAAGTTCAGAGAATGTGCAAAACGACCAAGTGTGAACCCTTGCCAAAAGTGCAGTCGCAGAAGGAAAAGTGCGGCCGCAGAAGCTGAAGTGCAGTCACAGATGGAATTGTGCGGCTGCAGAATCTCTACACTTGCTGGAGCTAAGAAAAGTGCGGACCACACATGGAATTGTACAGCTGCAGAACCTCCCGGAGGGCATTTTTGTGAGCGAATTTTGGGCCACAATAAATAGATGGGAAATACTTTTTTAGGGGTAGTTTTGTAATAGTTTAAGCTGTAGCCGTTATATTTTACTATTTTGGGTAATTAGTGACTATTTTGGGTTAAGAATTATTAGTTTTATCAATTTAATCTTAGTTATGGCTTTAATTAGCTCTTTTTTGTTTTTTCAATTTCTACCATGAGCAGCTAGATTTTCTCTAGGGTTGTGACCCAACCCTAGTGTGTAAACCTTATAAGTGATTAATGTAATACTTGTTTATGATTGCGTGTTTATTAATTAGCCTTGTTCATGCATTATTTCTATAATTAATGGTTGCAAACATTGATTCATGCCTATTTGACTTGGTTCTTACTTGAGAAAGAAGGACTTAGTCTAGGAAAACTTAGGGTAGCAAGAAATTGGGCTAGTTAAGGTTTTGTCTAGGAAACAGCGTGCCCAATGTCTAAGACAACGTGCCCGTACCACCCCCACCTCCACCACCACAACCATAAGTGGAACAACACCGGATATTGCCCAATGAAGGTTATGCTAGCGCAATAGTCCCCCCTTGTATTAGGGCGGGCAACTTTCAAATTTCCAATCTGATGCTCGCTTTGCTAGAGCAACGAGGCTTTTTCACCGGTGCGCCAAGTCAAAATACCTATAAACATTTTAAGGGCTTGGTGGATACGTGTTGGGTGAGCAAGCAAACTAATGTTCCCGAGGATGCTTTGATTCTAAGGCTTTTCTCCTTCTCTATACGGGGTACAACTTTAGATTGGTTAGAACGTTTGCCGAATCATTCAATACATACTTGGGATGAATTGGCGGCGAAATTTATTGCTAAGGTTTTCTCTCCCGGGCATATGGCTACTCTTAGGGATAAAATATTGTCTTTCAAGCAAGAGCCCAATGAACATTTGCATGAGATTTATGAGAGGTATTGGACAATGGTGAAGAAGTGTCCAAATAATGATATGACCAATAACATGATCCAACAAACTTTTTACCATGGTATCAATGCTACAAACCAATGTATGGTCAATTAACTGTCCGGCGGCAACTTTATGACAACACCTTATGCGGAAGCATGGTAAAATCTTGATGAGATAGCAGAAATGTCATTGTCTTGGCAATCTCGAGCTAATATTCCACAAGGTTATCCCAATATGATACACCTCCACAAAGAGTTGCAAGACCATGGGCAAGCCATTTCCGAATTGACAACAACTATGACTCAACTAGCAAAAGCCCAATATAATCAAGTGCAAGGTCCTAAGAAAGTTCATGTTATGGAGGGAGTAAATGTGCTGGTGAACAAGAAGATGACCAACAGTCCACAAATGCAAACCCGAGTGGAGAATTATGTGCCAGATGATGGTGGTTTTGATCATGATAATTCTTATCATGAGCAAGAAGAGGAATTTCAATATGTGAATAATTTTCAAGGGCAAAAAAACAACTTCCAAGTCTCCAATCAACAACAATGGCGACCACAAAATAACCAAGGCAATTGGAGTTCTAACAATCAAGAAAATTGGAGTGGAAACAACCAAGGAAATTGGGGAGGCAACAATCAAGGTGGTTGGGGAAACAATCAAGGCAACCGGGGGTCAGATTTTCAAAGGCCCCAAATGTATCAACAACCGAGCAACCCGCCTCCTTATCCTTCCCATGGTTCAAATTCTTCAAATAATAAGATGGACCGTATTGAGAATATGTTTAAGTAAATTATGGAAAATAATCTCAATTTGGATGCCCAACTTGCCTCACACAACACATCAATCCGTAATTTTGAAGTTCAAATGGGGCAGATCTTTAAAGCTCTAAATACTCATCCTAAGGGTGCACTACCAAGTGACACAGTAGTGAACCCAAAGGCTGGTAACAATATGGGACGTGCTATGGCGGTTATCACAAGAAGTGGAAGATGGGGGATGCACCCACCTCAAGTGAAAGATGACTTGTAGATGATGACCAAGTGATAATAGAGGAGATCATCCCAAACAATGTTGTTCAAGCAAATGATGAAGTTTGGATTGACATTGATAATAGTGTTGAAGAGACTCAAGAGGAGGTGAACCCATCTAGAGAGCACATCATTGACATACCAGAGTCGGTAGTGCAAAAGGATAAGGCAACATTGCCTAAGCCTCCACCTCCCTACCCTCAAATACTTGCCAAGAAAAATGGAGAGAATCAATTCAAGAAGTTCATTCAAATGATGAAGAGTCTTTCAATTAATGTGCCATTCGTAGAAGCTTTGGAACAAATGCCCGATTACGCAAAGTTTATGAAAGATATTGCAACCAAGAAGAGGTCAATGAATTTTGAAACTATTAAGGTCACTCATCAAGTGAGTGCAATTGTTCATTACATGGCTCCTAAGTTGGAGGATCCTAGTGCTTTCATGATTCCTTGTACAATTCGGAGTGCCAAATTTGCTAAAGCACTTTGTGATCTTGGGGCGAGTATTAATTTGATGCCCTATTCGGTTTTCAAAACTTTGGGAATTGGGTAACCAAGACCCACATCTATGAGGTTGTAAATGGCCAATCGTACGATAAAGAGGCCATTGGGAGTGATTGAGGATGTTTTGGTCCGGGTTGATAAGTTCATTCTTCTAGAGGACTTTTTTGTCCATGATTGTGAAGTTGATTATGAAGTTCCTATCATTCTTGGGAGACCTTTCCTTGATACAGGTAAGGCTCTTTGTGAAGTGGAAGCCGGAAAACTCACTTTCTGGGTTGGTGATGAACAAGTGGTATTCGATGTGTGTAAGTCTATGCGACAACCAAATAGTAATGAGGTGTGTTCTTTTGTGAATTTGGTGACAAATTTTATTATTTATTATACAAGTTCTACAATCAACGATGGTGATATGTTGGAAGCCGTTTTGCTCAATTTTGATGATGACGAGATGAATGATTTCATGGAGTGTGTGAACTCTTTGCAAGGAAGGGGTCGTACAACTATGCACCCTGGAAATTATATTTGGATCTTGAGAATAGGAAGACTCCTCCTACAAAGCCTTTTATTAAAGAGACACCTACTTTGGAGTTGAAGCCATTGCCTCCACACCTTCGATATGAATTTCTTGGCTCTTGTTATACTTTACCAAATATTCTTTCCTCTTGTTTGACTAATGTGCAGGTTGATTCCACATTGGCAGTGTTGCAAAAGAGGAAGAAGGCTATTGGGTGGACTTTGGCGGATATTCGGGGTATAAGTCCCACATTTTGCATGCACAAGATCAAGTTGGAGGATGGTGATAAACCGTCAATTGAACATCAAAGAAGACTCAATGAGGCTATGCAAGAAGTGGTCAAGAAGGAGATTATCAAGTGGTTGGATGCCGGGTTTGTCTACCCCATCTACGATAGTTCATGGACCTCTCCGGTTCAATGTGTCCCAAAGAAGGGGGCTTGATGATTGATACTAATGATAAGAAGGATTTGATTCCTATAAGAACGGTGATCGGTTGGAGGGTTTGTATGGATTATCGTAGGCTCTTCAAAGTCACAAGGAAGGATCACTTTCCACTTCCTTTCTTAGACCAAATGCTAGATAGATTGGCCGGCCGTGCTTTCTCTTATTTTCTTGATGGGTACTCGGGCTACAACAAAATTCTTATTGCTCTGAAAGATCAAGAGAAAACAACCTTTACATGTCCTTATGGTACTTTTGCTTTCAAGAGGATGCCTTTTATTTTTTGCAATGCACCGGTGACTTTTCAATTATGTATGATGACTATTTTCATGGACATGGTGGAGGACTACCTTGAAGTTTTCATGGATGACTTCTCGGTGGTTGGGGATTCTTTTAATGATTGTCTTACAAATTTGGACAAAGTGTTGGCTAGATGTGAAGAGACCATTTTGGTACTCAATTGGGAGGAATGTCATTTCATGGTTGAGTAAGGAATTATTCTTGGCCATAAAATCTCAAGGAATGGAATTGAAGTTTGAAGATTAAGGTGATTTCTAAGCTTCCACCCCCAACTTTGGTGAAGGGTGTGCGGAGTTTCTTAGACCATGAGGGTTTCTACCAGCGCTTTATCAAAGATTTTTCTAAAGTGGTGAACCCATTGTGTATGCTCCTTGAGAAGATGCCAAGTTCCATTTCAATGATGATTGTCTGAGGGCTTTTAAACTTTTGAAGCTCAAGTTGACAACCACTCCTATCATTACTGCTCCTAATTGGAGTTTGCCTTTTGAACTCATGTGTGATGCAAGTGACATAGCGATTGGAGCTGTTTTGGGGCAACGTATTAACAAGGTTTTTCATCCGTCTTGCTATGCTAGTAAGACCATGAATAATTGTTATGCTTGTGATTGGACCATGAACATTAACAAGGTTTGTGTTTGCAGTTGAGAAGTTCCATCCGTACTTGATGGGTGCCAAAGTTATTATCCACATGGATCATACGGCTCTTCGCTATCTTATGAGTAAAAAGGATTCTAAAGCTCGGTTGATGGGATGGTTACTCTTGTTGCAAGAATTTGATATTGATACTCAAGATAGGAAAGGTAGTAAAATCCAAGTGGCGGTCTACTTGTCTCATTTGGAGTACGGGGGAAGCCACATGATGGCCTTGAAATCAATGACTCTTTCCCCGATGAGCAACTTTTGGCAATTTCAATGAAAGAGGTGTCGTGGTTCGTGGATTTGGCAAATTTTCTTGTGAGTGGAATCATTTCAGATGAGTTCTCTTCAAACCAAAGGAAGAAGCTCAAAATAGATTGTCAAGATTATTATTAGGATGAACCATAGCTTTTCCGGATTTGTACGGATGGGGTGATTAGAAGGTGTGTACCAGAAGAAGAGCAAGGCGATATTCTTAGTGCTTGTCATTCTTCGCCATATGGTGGTCATCATGGTATAGCAAGAACGACAGCCAAAGTTCTTAGTTGTGGTTTCTATTGGCCTACTCTTTACAAGGATGCAAGTGACTTAGTGAAAAGATGTGATGAATTTCAATGGGCCGGTGGAATCTCAAAGAAAAATGAGATGCCTCTCACACCCATCTTGGAGATTGATATTTTCGATGTTTGGGCATTGACTTTATGGGCCCTTTTGTGAGTTTTTGTGGAAACACTTACATCTTAGTCATGGTGGATTATGTTTCCAAATAGGTTGAGGTCGTCGCCTTATCCAACAATGATGCGACAAGTGTAGTGTCTTTCTTGAAGAAGAATATTTTTACAAGATTTGGCACTCCACATGCAATCATAAGCGATGTGGGTCACACTTTTGCAATAGGGCTTTTGATACTTTACTTAGCAAGTATGGTGTTACTCACAAGGTCACGACTCCCTATCATCCACAAGCTAGTGGTCAAGTGGAAGTCTCCAACCAGGAGATAAAGAGTATCTTATCTAAAACGGTGAATGCTAATCGGACGGATTGGTCCAAGAATCTTGATGATGCATTATCTTCTGGTGGAACTAGAGTGCAAGGCAATGTGGGCTTTAAAGAAATTGAATCTTGATTAGGATATAACCGCTAACTTGCGGGTTGCACAGTTGAATAAATTGGGTGAGTTTCGGTACCATGCATACGAGAGTTCGTCCTTGTATAAAGAAAATGTGAAATATCTTCATGACAAGTACATTTGGATCAAAGTGTTCAAGGCAGGTGATCTTGTATTGCTGTTTAACTCAAGGTTGAGGATGTTTCCCGAGAAGCTCAAGTCCAAGTGGAGTTGTCTGTTTGAAATTGTTGGTATGACACCCTTCGGTGCATTGGATTTAAAGAACAAGAACAATGAAATATTCCGAGTCAATGGTCACCGGGTGTAGCACTACTTGGGTATAGTTGGAGAGAGCCATGTGGTGGCGGTTCTTTACTTTACTTGAATATGCTTAGACATTGCGTCATGTCGCGACGTTAAATCAGGCGCTTCTTCGTAGGAAACGCAAGTTCTTTTCCTTTTTCTTTTGTAGTTAGATGTTATTTGTTGTTTCTAACTTGATTTGAAGTGTGCTACAAAGTTGATTGTCACATGCAAGAAGGGGGAAAAATGGCTATGTGTAGAAGGAAATGCGGACCGCACATTTTAATTGTGCTGCCGCAAATATAAATGTGCCATAATAGAAGAGCTTGTGCAGCCGCAAATTTCATATGTGGACCGCACTTCTGGAAGCTCAACAAGATGTCAAATCGCAAACTCTCTGATTTTTTTCTCTGTCAGTGCGAGGCTATTCTGCGACCGCAAGAGGAATTGTGTGGCCGCACTAAAAAATGTGCGGACCGCACATGAGGAACAACAATTAATGCCCAGGTGAAAGAGTGCAGACCGCACATGAAATTATGTGATCGCACTCGGCCCCTTACCCTCTCAATAACTCTGAGTATAAATAGGAGTTTTGCATTCATTTTACACTTTTCATCCACCTTAGAATCATTGTTTCTTTACAAGCTTAACTGAGGACATTTTATTGTCAAACATACACCCCCATCTATGCTCACAACGATCGTTTCCACTCACTATTTAAGTAATGATTGGACGTATATCAGCCATGCATCCTGAAGGGTCTGGGGAATAAACTCTCCCAGGAGCATCTCTGAAAATTGAGTCCATGTGAGTGAAGCTGCATCGGCTGGGCTACCCTCCTCGTAAGCCCGCCACCACTGATACGCCGCTCCTGACAGATAAAATATGGTAAAAGCAACTTCGCTTACCTCCATAATGCCCATGGTGCGGAGAATAGGGTGGCACTTCTCTAGAAAACCCTGTGCATCCTTTGTAGCTAGGCCGCTGTAAGTAGGAAGATGATACTTCTTGAACCTCTCAAGTCTAAGCTGCTCCTCCTCAGATGCCACTGCTCTAAACTCAGGCTGAACCAGAATAACATGCTATGATGGCATAACCTCTGGGACCTGATCAACATGGACCCGCTGCTCTGAAGTACGGGCCATTGGAGTCTGAGCTCCTCCCCCAGCATGAGATGTAGCTGGAGCAAGTGGAATCAACCCCGCCTAAGCTAGAGTACCGAACATGCTCAGGAACTGTGATAGGGTCTCCTGAAGTGCAAGGGTGACAACAGGCACCTCGGGTGCCTGACCCTCAACCGGAATTACTAATGGTTCCTCAGTCGCTACTCGGGCAGGTGTTCTAGCTGCACCATGTGTCCCTCTTCCTCCTCTTCCCCAGCCCCGGCCTCTCGCGGCTATAGCAGCGGGCGCGAGTGTCTGATCGTCGGATCCAGAAATATGTGTCCTCACTATCTATAAGAGAATAGAAATTGAAAGATTCAGATTTTGAAGTCAACAAATTCGTATGATAAGGAATCAAATAAGTGGAATTTTCCTAACAGTTCCGTAGCCTCTCGAAGATAAGTACAGACGTCTCCGTACCGATCCGTAAGACTCTACTAAACCTGCTTATGACTCGTAATACCTATGAACCTAGAGCTTTGATACCAACTTGTCACGACCCCAATTTCCTACCTTATGATGTCATGATGGCACCTAGTCTCTAAGACTAGGTAAGCCTAACACGTATAGACAAATAGCGGAAATAATAATAAAACCTCAAATTTAAATCATGTAAACCATCATAATAAAACTCAACAGTACAACTGACAACAACTCCCCAAAACCTAGTGGAATAGAGTCATAAGCTCTACAAGAATGTACTAATAGTCTCGTAATACAATACTATTTTGGAACAAGAAATAAGCAATATAATGTCTAAAGCCAGAAGGTGACTTTGAGGCCTGCAGACGTCGAGCAGGAATACCTTGAAGTCTCCAAAAGGCAGATAATTAATCATTAGCATCCAGCATGGATAAACATACCAGGATCTGCAAAAGAATATGCAGAAGCGTAGTATGAGTACACCACAATGATACCCAATAAGTATCAAGCATAACCTCGGTAGAGTAGTGACGAGACCAGGTCAAGATACCTACTAAGACAAGATAAACAGAACAAAAATATAATGACGGGAAGTAATGGAAAGCGGAGAAATGAATGACAACAAAGCAGTTTAATAACGTACAGTAATGTAATAATTGTAAGCAAAAAGACAAAAAGAAGGGAGCAATTAATGAGAACCACAAATAATCAAATACAGACAAAACTAGTAAGACAAGGAATAATAAAAGTGTGCAACAAGAACTGTTCAACCAATAACTCTTTTCAATATGAAATGCACAACAAGAATCACAATCGAAGTACCGCCTCGTATTCATATTTCACAATTTCAATCACAATTTTCCTTATATCACTACGTGAGGCTAACATTTAGTTTTGAAAGTCATTTTTCCTGAAATAAATATACGTGTTTTAGCCCACCTTATCACACTATGTGGCTTCAAGTAGTTCCCCTACTAGCAACACGCGTATCAAGCCCACCTTATCTCACCGCATGCGTATCAACTCCTAGCCTTATACTACCGCATGCATATCAATATCACAACATAATCACAACTCGCACCACAAGTGCCCATATGCAACAACTTTGCCAAAAGAATCAATAACACCATTGTTTCCACAACAAATAGCCCATGCCTCAACCAAAATGTGTACAAGAATCTCAACAACAACAAAATGAATGTGAATTTCTCAAGAAGAAAGATATCTCAACAATTAAAAACTTCACCTCAATGTGATAATGACTTTTACAACTTCAACACCAATAACTCATCAAAAAGATATTCAATGAAATAACAACTTCAAGTGAAGGTAATTCAACAATTTTAGAGGTAACAAGACAATAAGGAAGGCAATAACTTCAACTAAAGAAAATAAGAGTAAATAACAAGTAAGAGGTAGAACAAGTGTTAACAATGTCAAATAAATCATGTAAGGGTAGAATAACACATGTGAGAGTATATTAACAATGTGGAATATAACATGTTATGACAATTCAATTAAAGGCATGGAAAAAGTCTAAATAACCTAAACTGGTCAAACACCACATATAGCCTGTGTACCTACTTGTCACCTTGCGTACATGACTTTCACATAACACAAATAGCACAATCAACCCAAATACCAAGGGGTAGTTCCCTCACACAAAGTTAGGCAAGATACTTACCTCAACTAAGCCAACTCAACACTCGTAAATAGCTTTTTCCCTAAAATTCGCCTCTACACAGCTCAAATCTAACAAAAAGTGACTTAATATCATCAACTAATGCAAGAAAAAACAATTACAATAAATAAAACTTTGATCTTTACAACATTTTCAAAAAGTCAAACCCGGGCCAACCCGGTCAAAAATCGGGTCCAATGGTAGATTTCGAGTGCCCATAACCTCACGAATCCATATATGTATTTTATTTTCAAATCCGAATCCAAATCGACTCTCAAAACTCAAATTCTCATTGTTAAACAAACAAATTGACAAAATTTCCCAATTTTCCTCTTTGATTCTCATAAATTTGATGTTAAATATAAGATATAATCATTAAATATAGTTGAAAATTGATTAGAATCAATAGAAGTCGCAGTTGCGACAAAGGCTTCGCAATTGCAAAGCTGGCTACTATCTAAAAGCGACCAAGTTGTCGCAAATGCGACCCAAGCCCAGGCATGCTGACTTCGCAAATGCGAAGGGGGAAGTCGCAATTGCGACATCTGACCACCCCCTGTCCTCTTCACAATTGTGAGGCTGGTGCTAGCAATTGCTACAACAGAGCACCAGCACACCAACAATTCCATTTTCAGTTTAAATCATTCAACGCCACATCCGAAACTCATCTGACCCCTTGGGGCTCCAAATCAAACATCTACACAAGTCTAAAAACATCATACGAACTCGCTCGCGCGATCAAAATAATATCTAAAACTATGAATTGAACACCAAAACGCATGAATTTCAAAGTAAAGTTCAAGAACCTCTAGATCTGTAACCAAGCGTCTGAATCCTATCAAATCAACTCCAAATGACACCAATTTTCACAAACAATTTCTAAATAGCATAACAGACCTATTCTAAGTCTTAAAACCAAATTTCCAACCTAATAGCCAAAATTCAGCCTACGGTCAAACTTCTAAACCTCAAATTGTCAATTTTTGGCAAAACAACATAAATCAACCTATGGAGTCATCAAAATACCGTTCCGGGATTATTTTCACAAAAGTCAAAGTTTGGTCAACATTTTTAACTTAAGCTTCTAAGACAAGAACCAAGGGGTCTAAATCAACCCGAAACCTTCTCGGAACGAAACTAATCAACCCCGTAAGTCATAAATTCACAAATGAACATGTGCGATGCATCAAAAGGGGAAACGCGGCGCAAATACACAAAACGACTAGTCGTGTCGTTACACGTTTTACTTTAGATGATTCTACATTTAATTGTTAACTTATCTGATGTTTTACCTTATTTAAAAAGGTTATTTTACTTTACCTTATTTTACTTCTAAACTAAACTCATTTTTCCTTTTGATACTCTACTTTGTTTATAAATTGTACTTTATTTTACTTTATTTGATTTCTAAAATAAACTCATTATCTCATTTGACGCTTTACTTTATTCAAAATTGTTATTATGTATTATTTTATTTAAATAAATCTCTCAAATATTTTATTTGGCAATTGACACGATTACAATGTACGTGGTAGTACGTGGACTTTGCCGTGCGAAGGTGATTGATAATATGGGTATGAGGTGCCATGGGTGTCAGATACGTGATTATGACCTGCGATTTATGATTATGAGGTGTGGTGTCTCGGAGTGATTCTTGTTGTTAATCATGTGTTGGAATGACTTGATTACTTGAATTGTCATTTGTTTCCCCTAATTGGTTTCATTCATATTTTTACTATGTTCTGATTGTTTTGCCATTTTATGACCTGTTTACTTCTTGTTTCCATGTGTTGTTTCTATTATTCCGTGGTTAGTATTATATTAATATTCCTTCCATTGTTAGCCTTATATTGATGTTCTTTCCACTGTTAGCTTTAGACATATATACTTACACATGTTATTGTCTAGTGGGTGTCTTGACTTACCTCGTCACTACTCCACCGAGGTTAGTCTTGATACTTACTAGGTACCACTATGGTGTACACATGCTATGCTTCTGCATATTTTTGTACAGATCCTGGTGTTGGTCGTTAGGTATCTAATGGAGTTTTGCTACTGATACTTTAAGGTATACCTGCCATTACGCTCGCAGGCCTCAGAGTCATCTTCTGGAGCTTTACTTTATTATTATTTACTTTCATTCCAAACAGTGATATATTTGATAATCCTAGTTACTCTCAGTCGAGCTTATGACTATGTACTACCGGTTTTGGGGTTGTATAATAATTGTTCTGTTTTAGCTACATTATTCTTTTATCAGCTTTTCGTTTATACGATTAAGTTGATTAATTCTGTTACATCTCATCTAGTGTTAGGCTTACCTAGTCTTAGAGACTAGGTGCCATCACGACTACCTAAGGTGGGATTTTGGAGTCGTGACAGTTCAAGTCCATTGAGTTCAAGTATATTCCCAGGTTTCACAATGAATTAGTTGATGCCTTGGCCACCCTGGCCTCAATGCTTTCACATCCAAGTAACACTCACATTGACCCACTACGGATTCAAATTCGGGATCAACATAGTTATTGCAATACAATTTAAGTAGAACCGGATGGTGAACCATGGTACCGTGATATTAAACAGTTCCTGAAAATAAGAGAATATTCGGAACATGCTAATAGGGAACAAAAAGAACTATTAGACGACTTGCTAATGGTTTCTTTTTAAGCGGGGGAATCTTATACAAAAGGACTCTAGATTTGAATTTGTTAAGATGCGTGGATGCCAAAGAAGATGAAAGGATTATGAAGGAAGAGCATTAAGGAGTATGTGGCCCACACATGAATGGATATGTTCTAGCGAAGAAAATCATTCGGGCATGATATTCTTGGGTTACTATGGAGCGAGATTGCTTTCATTTTGTTCACAAGTGCCACCAGTGTCAGATTCACAGTGACTTGATTCACTTGCCTCCTTCAGAGTTGTATCCTATGTCCTCTCTTTGGCCTTTTGTTGCTTGGGGAATGGACGTCATTGGGCCAATCGAGCCAAAAACTTCCAATGGGCACAAAGTTATGTTGGTTGCAATTGATTCTTTACCAAATGGGTGGAAGCTATTACATTAAAAGCAGTAGTAGACTTTGGTCACTCTAACTTTATCTGTCATTTCGGTATTCCACAGACCATTATCATAGATAATGCTGCTAATTTGAATAGTCATCTGATGAAGGAGGTATGTGAACAATTTAAAATTGAACATCGCAATTCTACCCCTTAATGGCCCAAAGCTAATGGAGCTGTTGAAGCTGCGAATAAGAACAAATTCTTAGGAAGATTATCCAAGGGTCTGGACAATAGCACGAGAAACTGCCTTTTGCTCTGTTGGGATGCTAGACAACTGTCCGTACATCGATTGATGCAATGCCCTATTTGTTGGTTTATGGCACTGAAGCGGTCATACCTACTGAAGTTGAGATTCCCTCTCTCCGAATCATTGTTGAAGCGGGAATCGAGGACACTGAATGGGTCAAGTCCTGATTGGAACAGTTGACTTTAATTGATGAAAAACGTTTGGCGACAATTTGTTTTGGTCAGTTATACCAACAAAGAATGGCAAGCGCTTACAATAAGAAAGTGCGCCCAAGGCAATTCGAGGTAGGACAACTTGTTTTGAAATGCATCTTTCCGCACCAGGAAGAAATAAAAGGAAAGTTAGCCTCGAATTGGAAAGGTCCTTACCTCATCAAAAAAGTGTTGTCAAAAGGATCTCTACACTTGGTAGATATATAAGGAAAGGTGACAGATATAGCTGTTAATGCAGACGCGGCCAATAGATACTATGTCTGACATACCTCTATTGGAGCACTTTTATACTTAGTATTCTCAGGTTGGGATGACGAAAAGATCTCATTCTCGTTACCCAAGTACTAGTTTACCCTAGTTAGCCCTTTGAAGCCTTATTTATATTCTTTGTTTCCCCTCTTTTGGAACCAATGTACTTAATAAAAAAAAGAACAAAACAAAGTTTGTGTATCGTATTGAACTACATTCGACTTGATTACTTTAAAGGATACGTAGGCAGCCCTACTCAGGGATTCGGTTTAACCAAAATAAAAAAAAACATATTCCCCATTATTCAAAAACACTGGAGCATGATTTTATTTTTTCGATGGTTGTTCCGTCAAAATAGTTCCAAAAGTTTTAATTTAGTTAAATAGTTCTTTTTACCTTTCCCTATTAAGACTTTCTAATCAAATTTCGAGAATGCTAAGTCGGTATACTGCGGGTGATGCCTCAGCTATTGTAAAGAGAGAAAAATTAAACAAGAGAGTCTTATTGGTGAAAACCCTCACGGGCCCTATAAGGCAATGGTGAGTTGAGAAAAGACATATGAGAGAGGTCAATTGGTGAAAACCTACAAAGGGCATCGTTGATCGAGTTAGGGCTTTCTATATTCCAGCACAAGCATGGTTAAGACAAAGAACTTAATTTCAAAATAAAGTTTACAATAAATTTCGAGAATTAGACAGTGCAGATGGATCGGGTATCCAGTCCAAATTGTATGTCATGTTCATTGAAGACAACATATACCTCCAGATAAGTCCTTTCTTATTTTTTCCTTGAAAGGGACACTTCTTGATTAAGTTGTAATACATATTAGTTCACTTTCTTATTTTCTTTCGTACTATTTTTTGAGTCCCTTTTGGTCTAATGTTTTTCAAAGAAAAGCAAAGAAAAGGCCACAAAATTAATTATCATTTCCCCATTATATAAAGATAAAGATTGCTGGGCATAAACCGCATGGGCAAAGGCATAAAGCCATATGTGATTTTCCCTGACGAGCAAAATTCTTGAAGGACTGAGCAATGTTTCAAGATTCAACAAAAGTTACTTAAGTAAAATTTGTTTTAGAAGAAAGGTTGTTTGCACCATAAACATAAATGGCGATGGCGCAAAATAGACAAGTTTTGATATTGAGAAATAAAGATCTTCAGAAAGTAAAGACAGAATCTCCCGGCAACAGGTACGACCACCAATATAGTCAGTTTTTCCAACAAGTGTAATGGACACAAGGTCAAGCCACCCAAGATATCAAAGCCATAAACCGACCACCATTTTAAAACTAACAAATATTTATTTGTTTAAAATAGGGACAAAACAAGTTTAGGAAACAGTTAATGAAAAGACAAACACCACTAAGTGAAATTCTCAAATCCTTGATTTTCTTCCAATATACATGTAATCATGTTATTTTTAGTTTCATTATAGGGAACCAATACCCTATCTCATTTTCAATATAAGGTACGACATTCCCTAGATTGTTTCTTATTTTCAACATAGGGTACGATATTCCCTATTTGCATTCATGACACAAGGTACGATATTCCCTGGTTATATTCCTTATTACCAACATGGGGTACGACATTCCCTAGTAGCATCACAGAGTGACACGAGCCTCATCTTATTGCCAACTGTCACGACCCATAATCCCTCCTCAGGAGCCGTGATGGTACCTAGTCCCTGGGACTAGGTAAGCCTAACACATAGAGAGTTATTTAACAGATTTATACGAATCAAACATTTATAAAGAACCAGAAATTTCTATACAAAGCCAACAACCATCAATAGATGTAATATATCCCAATACCGGTAGTACAAGTTATAAGCTCTACTGACTTCGCTAAAAATCTCTAGGTGCAATTGTTCTGAAATAGAAATAAATAGTACAAAGTAAAATTTTAAAAGGTGACTCCGAGGCCTGCGAACACGGCGGCATGTATACCTTGAAGTCTCACTCGCAACTCACAATCAACTAAAAATGACCAGCGCACTTCGAAGTACCTGGATCTGCACAAAAATGTGCAGAAAGCATAGCATGATTACACCACAGAAGTACCCAATAAGTATCAAGACTAACTTCGGAGAAGTAGTGACGAGGAACAGTCAAGACACCTACTAGACATAATAACCTGTACAAGTACGAATATGAAACTAACAAGGAACAATATTAATATAAAGCTAAGCATGGTAATAATAACAAAACAATACTTGCAATAGAAAACTAGAAGCAACAATTAGCAACCAGGAACAACAGTTAATAACGTCATAAAGTAAGCAGAATATAGTTAAAGTCCGGTGAACCCAAGTAAGGGAAAACATGTAACAACCCAATAGAACAACCACTCTCACACAATGTTTATACAAGAATTTTCCCAAGGTACCAAACCTCATAATCACAATCACGGGTCCCAAATCACGAACCCTAATCACTTGGCATCTTGTGCCCACATTACAAACCACATCCATGCGGAACTCTCACGTGCTGGACGGACAACTCACGTGCCAATTTTATTAATACCTCATATCTGCATGGACAACTCACGTGCTAAGAGAGTGACAATATCCCATATCCGCACGGACAACTCACGTGCTAGCAGTAACAATACCTCATAACCGCACGGACAACTCCCGTGCCAATAGTAGCAATATCTCATATCCGCACGGAAAACTCACGTGCCAATAGTACAACTCACGCACAGAAGGCAGGTATACAAAAATGCATGTAAATGATCAATAAACATCTGGGTTCATCCTCTTAGACTAACATGAGTGACTCATTACAGTGTATGCTTGTGCAAATGTTATATCACAGCTCGAGTCAACAAGTAAGATCAGAGACAACGAATGACACATAGGAAACAACACAAACAAAACCGTAATATGCATGACTCACACAAGTTATGCACACCACTACACAAATATCATCAATAACCATGCCCCTAGGCCATCACAGATCATCACAAATCTTCCTCGATATAGCCCCCCTTGTTTCACGCGTGCGCCACAATAAAGTAAATGCCCGCCTTGTCTCGCCACACGCGCATAATAATATTCCCACCTTGTCTCTCCACATGCGCAAACCCATATATATAGGCCGCCTTGTCACGCCGCTTGTGCAAATATCAATAATAACAATAGCACAAATGACTCACGTGCGAACACCGCGACAATCCTCTCAATAATACTACGTATGCCAAAAACATAAAACAATATAACAACTCACTCCACTTGTGCGCATATACCACACATAGCCCTCAGCTCAACAACACTGAGTACAACACCAACAATAATAACCCGGGAGTACGACAAGTAAATCAACAAAAGAATTACAAAAGCACAATGAAACGGAAGAACGATCTCATAATGAAGATATAACAAGTAATAATAGATTCAAATAATAATAACTCAACAATAGGAGAGATAATGTGAATCAACGATATCAAATAAGAATAACTCAACAATAAGATAGATAACATGTAACAATGATTTCAAATAAGAATAACTCAACAATAAGAGAGATAATGTATAACAACGATATCAAATAAGAATAACTCAACAATAGGATAGATAATATGTAACAAATATTTCAAATAAGAATAACTCAACAATAAGAGAGGCAGCATGTAACAACGATTTCAAGTAAGGATAAATCACAATGGAAGATATAACATGTAATAAAAGAGGCAATGACTCCAATTAAAGCATATAAGAGTATATATGGCAATAAAGGTTAGAACATGAACCACTCAACTTCAAATAAGGCATGTAAGGGTAAATTTAGCAATGGAGGATATAACATGATAATGCAACTTCATTTTAATGTGCATAAGAAACCTAAGAGTCTAAAACAGTCAAATTTCTGCATATAAATCGTGTACACACTCGTCACCTCATGTACACATCTTTTACGTAGTTCAAATACTGCAACAACCCAATTCCTACGGGGTAGTTCTCCCACACAATGTTAGGTAAGATACTTACCTCAAAAGCCCTCAATCAATACTCTAAAATAGCTTTTCCTTTACAATTCACTTCTACTCAGCTAAATTCTAACTAAAATCGACTTAATAACATCAAATAATGCAGGAGAAATCAATTTCAATAAATAAAGCTATGATATTTACACAATTTTTTAAAAGTCAACCTCGAGCCCACCCGGTCAAAATCCGGGTCCAAGGGTAGATTCCGACTACCCATAACTACACAAGTCTATATATGTATTTTGTTTCAAAATCCGAATCCAATTCGACTCTCAATCCCAATTTTTTATTTTACAAAATATAGATAAAGTTTCTCAAAATTCCCCTTTGATTCTCATAATTTTGATGTTAAATTCACTTACCCAATGATTGTAGATGAAAATCCCCTCTCCGAAATTCCAGCTCTTAACCCAGCTGTAGATGTCGCATTTGCAACCAAAAGTTCGTAATTGCAGATGTTAGCATTTGCGACCAAAAGTTCGCAATTGTGGATGTTCGCAATTACGACCAAAAGTTCGCAAATGCAGTAGTTCACAATTGCAACAAATAGTTAGCAATTGCGAAGTACCCACACCAGCAATCCCAAACATCACCGAAATAATCCGAAACCACCCCGAAACTCATCCGGAACCTCCCGGACACAAACAATATATGAATTTCAATCATAAAACATGCTACAAACCTGATCGCGCACTCATAACACTGAAAAAAGGTCGTCTTGACCCGATATTGACCATGGTCAAGCTCCAAATTTCTTAACTTAACTAGTCTCTCAACCAATGATCCAAAAGACACCTAAGCCCATCGGGACCCCGTCAAATCATACTAACAAGTCCCAATACATAACACGAACCTACTCGAGTACTCAAATCCCAAAACATGACATCAAAACTATGAATCGCACCTCAATTCAAGCTTAATGAACTATGAACTTTCAACTTCTACAAATCACGCCGAATCATATCAAATCAACCCGGTATGAGGTCAAAATTTTCATGCAAGTCCCAAATGACACAACAGAGCTATTCTAAATCCCTGAATAGCAATCCGAACCCAATATCAACAAAGCCAACTCCTGGTCAAACCTCTCAATCTTCCAAACCTTCAACTTTCCAACTTTCTCCAAAATGCAACAAATCAACCTACGGACCTCCAAATCCAAATTCGGCATACGCCTAAGTCTAAAATCACCACACAAAGCTATTGGAATTATCAAAACACCATTCTGAAGTTGTCTACACAAAAGTCAATGTCCGGTCAATTCTTGCCACTTAATCTTCTAAAACAAGAATCATTCTTCCAAATCAACCCTGAATCATCCAAAATCTGACTCCAGCCACACACGCAAGTGATACTACAAAATATAAAGTTACTCAAGACCTTAAGCCACTGAACGGAATGCTAAATTTCAAAATGACCGTTCGGGTCGTTACACTCTCCCCCTATTAAATAAGAGTTCGTCCTCGAACGTGCCAAGAGTCTTTCTCAAGCCATCAAATCATGGTATAAACTCACCATACACGTAACCACGGGTGATCCTACGTTACCCCAATCCATATAGGCCCGACAACATCATCTCGACCGAAGATTATTTATGCTACTCATGTCGATAAGCTTTAGAATCAAATTTTCACATCCACTAAGCACTTTATCATCACGCAACCACTATGTAAAATCCTCAACTAGCTGTGATAGCTCATGCATACATCCACAAGATACAACCAAGAAACATAACACATCACCCATATGCATATAGTAACAACTCTGACCACAATAGCTGCCCATTACCAAGTTCGGTACCGGCAAATAGTCTCATATCGATTAGAACCTTGTTCCAAAACTTTACAACACCGACAATGATGCTAGAAGCATGCGAAAGTCATAACTACTTACTCGATCAACAAGCCACATCGAATGCCACCCGGGCACATACATCGCAATCCAAACCCAACAAGCATAACTCGAATATGACTGGATGTGAAAAGTGGAACACATGAGAGGACCGTCAAATAAGCCAAACAAGCACAACTCCCCACTGATACCATAATAGGATCCAATCCACAAGGAAGAAGCAAGACCCACGCAACAACCACAACAAATCTTACCTAATATTATCTCACTGTGGCGCATAGCCCAGTACTCACACACCCATTCACAAGGAAAACCAGGTCCCCATCCTCTACTTGGAATCACGAGTAAGGTAAACATCTCAGCAACTAAACCATTCTACTACTCAACCTCGTAGAACCAAAATTACAACACGTAATAACATCCCATACCTGTAGAGTACCCAAACCACAAGTCTGGCCAAACCATCCAGAGATCACATCAAATCCTACCGTATTTAATTAACAGAAAGTCCACCCAAGCCTCATGACCCTCAATAGCAACCAAACAAGGACGATAGACACGGGCTATCATAATAGAATTCCCCAACTAGCATGAACACATGAACATAGTATAAGAATCACAAAACACAACCATATTTGAAGCAAGGTAGGATAAATCTTACCAATCAATGGGACCAGATCAAAATAACACAAATGTATCTCTGTAATCAATCGAAATCATACCTGTAATGACATCATCTGGTGCATCAGCCTCTGCCCAACCAGGAAAAGCATAACAATGGGCCCGACCTCCCCTTCTAGGATAACCTTTACCCGCCTGACCTCTACCCCTAGCTGGCGGTGCAGTTATAGCAGCATCTAGAGTAGAACACATAGCTTGAATACCCCGCTATGACATATCTGTCTAGAGTCTGGGAAATCTCCCACCATGTGGCTGGTATCTCCACACTCAAAGCAACCTCTCCACTGATGTGGCTGTGGAAGCTATCCGGTACGAGTGCTCTGGGACCCATATATATCTCAAACACCACGTGAAGCCTGAAGTACAAACTGAACTGGCTGACCTAGAAAACTTCTACCATGACGTACCCTGCCTCCATAATAGGGATCAATATCCTCCCCGTCTACGACTCCTCTTAGCCTCCCAACCCTCTCTCTCTCTTGACCCCGCATACCCTCTAATCTGCGAGTGATCTCTAACAACTGCTGAAACGGAACATCCATCTCTAACTCCCGGCCATGCTGAATCGGATACCATAACTGAGCCCCTCAATGAACCTGCAGACTCACTCTCTAACTGTAGAAACCAAAGCAGGTGCATGCCTGGACAAATCACGGAATCTAACAGCATACTCTCACAGTAACATAGTACCTTGGCGCAGCTGCTCGAACTCCACGCGCCATGCATCCTAAAGGGTTTGGGGAACAAAATCTCTCAAGAAGATATCTGAAAATCAAGTCCATGAAAGTGAAGCTGCATCGGCTGGGCTACCCTCCTCGTAAGCCCGCCATCACTGATACGCTGCTCCCGACAGTTGGAAAGTAGTAAAAGCAACCCCTATCATCTCCACAATACCCATGGTGCAGAGAATACAGTGACACTTCTCGAGAAAATTATGTGCATCCTCTGAAGCTAAGCCACTGAAAGTAGGAGGACGATACTTCTTAAATCTCTCAAGTCTCAGCTGCTCCTCCTCAGATGCCCTTGGCCTGACCTCAGGCTGAACCGAAATAAAAATTTGTGCTAGCATGACACCTGAAACCTGACCATTGTGGACACGCTGCTCCGGAGTACGAGCGGCAGGAGTCTAAGCTCCTCCCCCGGTATGTGAAGTAGCTGGTGCAACCGGAATCAATCCCGCCTGAGCAAATGTACCAAACATGCTCAGGAACTACGCTAAAGTCTCCTGAAGTCCCGGGGTAGCAACATGTGCCTCCAGTGCTTGTCCCCCAAACAGAGCTACTTGTGGCTCCTCAGCTGCTGCTCTGGTAGGTGCTCGAGCTGTAGCACGTGCTCCTCCTCGGCCTCTGCCCCGACCCCTAGCAACACCGGCTCTGGGGCAGCATTATCGGTAACTACAGCTCGTGTTCTCATCATCTATGGGAGAATAGAATGACAAAAGCTCAAACTCTAAAATCAATAAACTCGCACGATAAGAATGAAAGAAGTGAAGTTTTCCTAATAGTTTCGTAGCCTCTCAAACATAAGTACAGATGTCTCCGTACCGATCCGCAAGACTCTACTAAACTCGCATATGACTCGTAGCACCTATGAACCTATAGCTCTGATACCAACTTGCCACGACCCAAAATCCCTCCTCAGGAGTCGTGATGGCACCTATTCCCTAGGACCAGGTAAGCCTAACACATAGAGAGTTATTTAACGGATTTATATGAATCAACCATTTAACATGAACCAAAAATTTCTATACAAATCCAACAACCATCAACAGATGTAATATATCCCAAAATCGGTAGTACAAGTCATAAGCTCTACTGAGTTCGCTAGAAATCTCTAGGTACAAATTTTTCAGAATAGAAATAAACAGTACAAAGTAAAATTTTGGAAGGTGACTCCGAGTCCTGCGAATGCGACGGCAGGTATACCTTGAAGTTTCCGCCGCAACACACAATCAGCTAATTAATGACCAGTGCGCTATAAAGTACCTTGATCTGCACAAAAATGGGCAGAAAGCGTAGCATGAGTACACCACAGAGGTACCTAGTAAGTATCAAGTCTAACCTTGGAGGAGTAGTGATGAAAACAGTCAAGACACCAACTAGACATAATAACTTGTACAAGTACGAATATGAAACTAACAAGGAACGATATCAATATGAAGATAAGCATGGTAAAATAACAAAACAATACTTATAATAGAAAACTAGAAGCAACAATTAGCAACCAGAAACAACAGTTAATAACGCCATAAAGTAAGTAGAATACAGTTAAAGTTCGGTGAAACCAAGTAAGGGAAAACATGTAACAACCCAATAGAACAACCTATCTCAACAAGGTTTATACAAGAATTTCCCCGAGGTACTATACCTCAAAATCACAATTACGTGTCTCAAATCACGAACCCTAATCACTTGGCATCTTGATCCCCAATTACAAATCACATCCGTGCGGACAATTCACATGTCAATTGCATTAATGCCTCATATCTGTACTGACCACTCACGTGCTAAGAGATTGACAATATCTCACATCCGTATGGACAATTCACGTGCTAGCAGTAACAATACCTCATAACCACATGAATAACTCACATACCAATAGTAGCAATATCTCATATCCGCATGGACAACTCACGTGCCAATAGTACAACTCACGCACAGAAGGCAGATATACAAGAATGCATGTAAATGATCAATAAACATCACAGTTCATCTTAGTAGACTGATATGAGTGACTAATTACGGTGTATGCTTGTGCTAGTGTTCTATCGCAGCTCGAGTCAACAAGTAAGATCAGAGACAACGAATGGCACATAGGAAAAACACAACAAAACCATAATATTCATGACTCACACAAGGTAGGCACACCACTACACAAATATCATCAATAACCATGCCCATAGGCCATCACAAATCATCACAAATCATCCCCGACATAGCCCCCTTTGTCTCGCCGCGTGCACAATACTAAAGTAAATGCCCGCCTTGTCTCACCACATGCGCATAATAATATTTTCACCTTGTCTCGCCACATGCACAAACCCACATATATAACCCGCCTTGTCATGCCGCATGTGCAAATATCAATAATAACAATAGCATGGACGACTCACGTGCGAACACCCCGACAATACTCTCAACAATACCACGTGTGCCAAAAACATAAAACAATATACCAACTCACTCCACATGTGCCCATATGCTATCACATTTTCTTAAATATAATTTCAATACCACAACCACACATAGCCCTCGGCTTAACAGCACTGAGTACAACAACAACAATAACCCGGGAGTACGACAAGTAAATCAACAAAAGAATTACAAAAGCACAATGAAACGGAAGAACGAGCTCACAATGTAGACAAAACAAGTAATAATGTCTTCAAATAAGTATAACTCAACAATAGGAGAGATAATGTGTATCAACGATATCAAATAAGAATAACTCAACAATAGGAGAGATATTATGTAACAATAATTTCATATAAGAATAACTCAACAGTAAGAGAGATAATGTGTAACAACGATATCAAATAAGAATAACTCAACAATAGGATAGATAATATGTAACAATGATTTCAAATAAGAATAACTCTACAATAAGAGAGGCAACATCTAACAACGATTTCAAGTAAGGATAAATCACAATGGAAAAGATAACATGGAATAAAAGAGGCAACAACCCAAATTAAAGCATATAAGAGTATATTTGGCAACAAAGGGTAGAACATGAACCAATCAGCTTCAAATAAGACAAGTAAGGGTAAATTTAGCAATAGAGGATATAACATGATAAGGCAACTTCATTTTAATGTGCATAAGAAACCTAAGAGTCTAAAACGGTCAAATTTCCACATATAAGTCGTGTACACACAAGTCACCTCGTGTACACATCTTTCACGTAGTTCAAATAGTGCAAACAACCCAATTCCTATAGTGTAGTTCTCCCACACAACGTTAGGCAAGATACCTACCTCAAAAGCCCTCAATCAATGCTCTAAAATAGCTTTTCCTTTACCATTCACCTCCGCTCGACTCAAATCTAAGCAAAATCGACTTAATAACATCAAATAATGCAAGAGAAATAAATTCCAATAAATAAAGCTATGATCTTTAAACAATTTCTCAAAAGTCAACCCCAGGTTCGCCCGGTCAAAACTCGGGTCCAAGGGTAGATTCCGACTACCCATAACCCCTCAAGTCTATATATGTGTTTTGTTTCAAAATCTGAGTCCAATTCGATTCTCAATCCCAAATTTTTATTTTTCAAAACATAGACAAAGTTTCTCAAAATTCCACTTTGATTCTCATAATTTTGATGTTAAATCTCATATATAATAATGTAAAATAGTTAAAAATTGATTAAAATCACTTACCCAATGATTATAGATGAAAATCCCCTCTCCAAATCGCCTCCTACCTAGTCTAGGGTTCAAAATATGAAAGAATGAACTAAAATCCCAAAACTCCAGCTCTTAACCCAGCTGCAGATGTCGCACTTGCGACCAAAAGTTTGCCATTGGGGATGTTCGCAATTGCGACCAAGGTTCGTAATTGCGACTAAAAGTTCACAAATGCTGTAGTTTGCAATTGCAACAAAAAGTTCGCAATTGCGAAGTACCAGCACCAGCAATCTCAAACTTCACTGAAATGATCTGAAACCACCCCGAAACTCATGTGGAACCTCCCGGACACAAACCATATATGCATTTTAATCATAAAGCTCGCTACAGACCGGCTCGCGCACTGAAAACACTGATAAGAGGTCGTCTTGACCTGATATTGACCATGGTCAAACTCCAAATTTCTTAACTTAACTAGTCTCTCAACCAATGATCCAAAACATACCCAAGCTCCACGAGACCCTGTCAAATCATACCAACAAGTCCCAAAATATAACACGAACCTACTCGAGGCCTCAAATCCCAAAACGTAACATCAAAATCACGAATCGCACCTCAATTCAAGCTTAATGAACTAAGAACTTTCAACTTCTACAACTCGCGCCGAATCATATCAAATCAACGCTGAATGACGTCAAAATTTTGCATGCAAGTCCCAAATAAAGGATCTATTCCAACTCCCGGAATCGCAATTTGAACCCAATATCAACAAAGTCAACCCCCGGTCAAACCTCTCAACCTTCCAAATCATCAACTTTCTAACTTCCGCCAAAATGCAACAAATCAACCTACGGACCTCCAAATCTAAATCCGGCTTACGCCTAAGTCCAAAATCACCATATGAAGCTATTGGAGTCATCTAAATATCGTTCCGGAGTCGTCTACACAAAAGTCAAACTCCGATTAACTCTTGCCACTAAAGCTTCTAAAATAAAAATTATTCTTCTAAATCAACCCCGAATCATCCAAAAATCAAATCCGGCCACACACGCAAGTCATAATACACAATACAAAGCTACTCGAGACCTTAAGCTACCGAACGGAACACTAATTCTCAAAATGACCGATCGGGTCGTTACACCAACACAAGGTACTACATCCCATGGTTGCATGACTTGCTGCTAAACAATAGTACAATATTTCCGAGTAGCATCCTAGAGTGCCACGAGCCTCATTTTATTTCCAACATAGGGTACTACAATCCCTGGTTGCATTCATTACTATCAACATAGGGTACGACATTCCCTAGTAGTATTTCAAAGAGACAAAAGAGCCTCACTGTATTGCCAACACGGGGTACAACATTCCTTGGTTGCCTTCCTTATTGACAACACATGGTACCACATCTCCTAGTTGCCTTCCTTCTTATTAACATAGGGTAAGATATCCCCTGTTTGCATTTTAGGGAATAAAAAACCTATTTCTTTTTCAAATCTTTATTTATCAATAGCAAAGATAGTATATAGTGTTTTCAATAACACACACAAATTTCCTAGTGCAAAGTGGGGCAGAAATGTTTTTGTTCGTTTTGTTTGTTTGTGATGGCTTGTAGGTTTTCCCACAAAGCACAGATTGGATGCGCAAGAATAAGATTCCAGCTCTTGTAGAGAAAGAAGAATGTTTGATCTTAATAACAACCGCGACCAGCTTTGACGTAATGCATGCAGCAACCTAGGTCTCAAGATCCATCTTTTCGGCATCTGATCAAGGAGCAAGCCTGTAAGAATGTTTCATAGTTTAATATATTCGGAAGTATCAAGTTCCAGCCAAAAGTTAAGGCGGAAAGCAAGTCAAGAATAAGGACAAGATTTCAGAGGGCACTTAGATAGGAATTTTGTAATTCTTTGATTTCAAGAGTATTTAATTTTCTCATTTTTGATGTAATAGTAGGAACCGCAAACCGGAACCTTGACGAAACCGCACTCGACTCTCCATCGAAGCGTACTCCATCACTCTTCTTCCATTTGAACTATACGTGACCTAATTCCCTTATAACCCGGGATATGTAGGCTGTCTAAAATCAAGGCCCAGTCGTATCTTTTTCTTTTATCTTCTTTTCCTTTTTAAATAATAGTGAGGTAAAAAATCAGCCACCTTTGTTCATTTTCTTTGACTGAAAACTCTTCATGTTTCCAAGCAAAAAAGGGCATGCTGTGAACAACTAATTTCTGACCGCACCCGAATTCTATACTATTTTAGTGTAAATATTTCTTCTAGGTTTAATCTTGATATTAAAACTTTTATCTTAATTTTAATAGATTTTATTTGAGAAAAATTATAAATTACAAAAAATATTCACATACTTATATAACATATTTCATTTCAATTTGTAAAGAAAAAAATGAAAACTTAAAAAAGTATATGATTTATTTAATTAGAATTTAATAAGTAAGCTATGGTATATTTCTTAGTATCATTTAAAGTACACGTAAACATTTAGTTTTATTATATTTTTCCTTGTGTAATAAATGGTTGGTTAATATTCTTATTTTTATACTTTAATTTATCTTTAGAAAAAAAAGAAGAAGATTCAGAATGAAGTAAAATTACGTTAAAGTGATATATTTGTTATCAAACTTTATCTAAAATCTGATCTTTACTTTAAAAACAAAAACACCCGTAATTCCCATTTTTTGCTAACCCCCTCACGTCTCCCCTCACAGCACACACTCACGTCCCAACCCCTATTTCCCCTCGATCCCACGATCACACACACATATAGTTAGGCACTCTAGGACTTTTAATACAAATAGCACACACTTGCATCTGGGAGGGGCACGAAAAAAACGACGAAGAAAGAGAGAAACAAAAACAATGCACAGCATGAGCTTCAGAAAGTTTTCCATTCTCGTCTACTTTTCTTCCTTATAATAGCTGACCAGAAATCTATTTTTTTTTTCTCCACCAAAAAACACCAAGTTTCAACAATGAAAAATGCATCCTAAAACCTCCACTAAAGCTCCACCAGCAGCCTCTGCAAAAACACTATGAAAGCTACTAGTTAGTGTTTAAACCATAAAATAATACTACAAAAAAAAAAAAAAACAGTTTTAAAAATATCAAAGTCACTGCCATTCTCACCTTGAAAATCCAATTCTTCCCTCCGACGAAGTTTGAGAATTCCGGCACGTTCCCGACGTTCCAGTCGAGCTTCGGTTTTGGGTCTTCTGTTCGAGTTTAAAATAGCTATCGTGTCTGCAGTTTACAAAATTTGTAACTCAACATTCTTTTGGTAATCATCTTTGAGGTTGGTTGGTTTTAATATACCTTTTAATCGAATACTTCAACTCATGGATATGTGAGAATTGGTAAGAATGTAATTATATCACACTGTGGGTGTTAAAAATTTTCTGACAAAAGAAATCCACTTTTGTTTTTTCGATGCTTAAGATCCAATGTTCTTTGAAAGTTACTAACAAGCTATGAATGGTAATAAAAGGATGATTTGTGTTGTGATAGAAAGGAAGTTCTTGGACTACTCATGTCTTTGTTTCGATTATCTATTCCTTCATGGGTTAATTAAGTATTTCATTTTTTTCAGTTGGCATTTGTTTAAAGTTTAAATTTAAGTTGTTAAACATAAATAATTGAAAGTGTGTTACTACTCAAAACCCATTGAATTTTGGGCCTACTGTGACCTAGAAGCATGGGCCATCTAAGAGAAGTGGGTTGTCCGTGTTAAAGCCATAAAAAGATTTGGACTAAAGAGAATTCTATCCGGTCCAAGAGTAATAAAATTTAAAACTGGCTCAAATGTCAATAAGGTTACAAGCTAGCCCATTTCTTATAATTAATGGATATCAAAATGACCCAAAAGATAAAGTGCTAAGTTATATTTAGTGATTTTTCACTAATATATAAAATCATATATTTCTTCCTCAATAATTTCATATCCATAATTCTAGGCCTCACAATAACCTCAAAGTAGAGTAATTCATGAATACGTTGTAATGCTTTAGGCACGCTCTTAATTAATCAAATCATTGTGATTATGTATACGTTCGTGTGACATAATTATAATTTTCAAAATTAAAGGCAAGGTATGCATTCGCGCAACTTTGGCGAAATAATTTTAATAATAATAAAGTGTTATTAATTGTATATACGCACGCGTGACATAATTTTGACACACCAAACCAAAGTGAATACATACACACGTGATTCGTTTCAAGATAATTCCATAATTATAATAACCAAATAATATTAAAACGGTTAAAAGTGGAAATACACAAAGGCCACTTAAAACATGTAAAATCTTCGGACTAATCAAGCCAAGTGCAAATTGTAAAGCGATCTGTAACGACCGACCGATCATTTTGAGCTCTAGCGCGTCGTTAGGCGGTTTGAGGCTTTGAGTAGTTTCATTTCATATTTTATGACTACTACGCGTAGTCGGAATTGAATTTCAAAAAGTTCGGAGCTGATTCAAATGAAAAATTCTCAATTCGGAAGTTTTAAGTTAGAAAAGTTGACTAAGGTTTGACTTTTGACTAAACGGCTGATTCAAATGAAAAATTCTCAATTCGGAAGCTTTAAGTTAGAAAAGTTGACTAAGGTTTGACTTTTGAGTAAACGATCTCCGAATCAGGATTTGAAGTTTCAATAGGTTCGTATGATGATTTTGAACTTGGGCATATGTTCGGGTCGATTATCGGATGGTCCGGGAGAGTTTCGGCGCCTAATGTGAAAAGTTGGCATTTTAAAGGTTTTAGAATTTTTTAAGTTTGATTTGAAGTGGACTTTGGTATTATAGATGTCTGTTTGGGATTCTGAACATTGGAATAGGTTCGTATAGTGATTTGTGACTTGTACATAAAGTTTGGCGTCATTCCGGAATGTTTAAGTATGATTCGGACGCATTCGTCGAACTTTGAATGTTTGAAAGTTGAAAGAAGGATTTTGATCATCGATTCGTGATTTTGATGTTATTCGTGGCGTTTCGAGCCTTTGGATAAGTTTGGATAAGGTATTAGGACTTATTGGCATGATTAGACGGGGTCTCGGGGGCCTCGGGTGTGATTCAGGGTGGTTTCAGACCATTTCATCTTGTCTTAATTGCTGGTTTCTGGTGTTAGAGTTATTCATGATGATCACGATGATAGGCTCGTGATCGCATAGTGTTGATTGAGAGCTGGGTGAAGTTGTTCTTTGCGATCGCGTAAGGGTGCTAGAGATCACGGAGTTTGGTCAGATGGTTCATCGCGTTCGCGTGAAAGGGGCCGCGAACGCGAACGCGAACGCGAACGCGAAATGTTAGCGAGGTGTCTTGGGTTTGGAAGGCTATTCTTCGCGATCGCGTAAGGTGTTGGTTTGAGGCATGAAGGTTTGGCCTTCCCGTTCGCATAGGCATTCCGTCAAAGGGTCGCAATCGCTTTTCATTGGTCGCGTTCGCATAGAAAAAATGTGGGGCAAGGCTAGCTTGGTCTTCACGATCACGAGGGTACTTCCACGATCGCGAAGAGGAAGGACCTGGGCAGACTTGATTTTTATATGAGATTTGGTTCATCTCTCTCTCATTTTCACTTGGTTGGGTGATTTTTTGGAGCACTCGGAGGGGAGATTTTCATCATCTATTATGAGATAAGTTATTCACATTTGTTGTAAGTTAAATACATGAGTTATATATTGATTCAAACATGAAAATTTATAAAAATTGTAGGATTTTGGAAGAAAACCTAAAATTTGATATTTTTGGATTTTGACCACGAAATTGGACATAGAATTAGGAATAAATTATATATTTGAGTTAGTGGTTTATGGGTAATGTTTATCTTTGAAAACTTTCGAAATTCGGGCACGTGGGCCCAGGGGTTGACTTTGTTGACTTTTCGAGCGGAGTTGGAAATTGTTATAAATTGATCAATTATGAGTGTTGGAGTATATTTTTTATTGGTTTGCATGATTGTTTGACTAGTTTCGGATCGATGTGAATTGGTTTTAGCTATTATAGAGACGTTGGAGCCGATTATGGATCTTTGGAGCGAGGTAAGTCTCCTGTCTAACTATGTGAGGGGAAAATTACCTCGTCGGATTAAAATTATTATATGTTACTAGTTGTGGGCGCTACGTACGCATGAGGTAGCGAAAGTCCGTACATAGCCAAAAGTATGTTTATGTTCGGGTAGACATAGGACTTTATCATGTAATATTTGAATTATTTGAACTCATTTTTGCCAGCTTACTTAAGTGAATCTATAATTGAAATTGATTTGGGAATATATTAGGCCGATATTTATCACCTTGAGTTGTTTGGCGAGATATTTGATAAATGATAAAAGTCATGTTTACTTTATGCTCCTATATCTGTCTTGTAAGCATGTGACTCGTAATTCAATAAGTTTCATCCTTTCCTGTGCATCGGGCCGAACGCCTCGGCGGTATATTAAGATGCATCTCTGGTTTGTACCGGTCAACCCTCGGC
Source organism: Nicotiana tomentosiformis (assembly GCF_000390325.3). Lineage (NCBI taxonomy): Eukaryota > Viridiplantae > Streptophyta > Magnoliopsida > Solanales > Solanaceae > Nicotiana > Nicotiana tomentosiformis. The sequence goes on from NC_090813.1 coordinate 3,485,583, forward strand.
AGTGTACACACCACTCTGGATCGGGCCGTACGACCTTGACATAATCATGCGTTATACCGCTAGGAGTTCGAATATTCGTGAGATGCCCCTTTTATTGAGACCTAGCATTTATATGGTATTCCTTATCCATTTGAGATTACATTTGATATTTCTTATCTGCTGAAACAGCCGAGGGTCTTTCGGAAATAGCCTCTCTACTTCTTTGGGTTAGGGGTAAGGTCTGCATACACACTAACCTCCTCAGACCCCATTAGTGAGATTTTACTGGGTTGTTGTTGTTGTTATATCGCCAAAAGAAATGCTGGAGGATTATGATAGTAACTATTTTTACTTCATTATTATAGTTGTGATTCCTATATGCTTATGATTTATCATATTGATTTATCAGACTTCTATTAAGTGTCGATGTCGACCTCTCATCACTACTTCTCCGGAGTTAGGCTAGATATTTACTGGTTACACGTTGATTTACGTACCCATGCTATGCTTTTGCACTATATGTGCATGATCTGATAGGTTCATTTGGCGGCCATCTTGGCTCGTAGGCGCAATTGCTGAGGGGACCTTATGGTGAGCTGCTTTCAATGTTACGCACCACAGCCCACAGAGTCTCCATCTTATTTATTTACTTTATCATGTATATTTTATATTCTAGACAGATGTTGTGTTGCTATGGCACTCTTTAGTAGACGCTCATACACTTGTGACATCAGGTTTTGGGATATTCTAATTGATGTTACGGAATTGCGTAACACTGTCGACTTTTGTTTTTTATTACCTTACTAATTGTGTAGGTACCCATAATTATAAATGCGCAAATTACTTTATTTAATAAATCTCATGATTCCAAAAGTGATAAAATGAATAATTAATTTGATAGTTCACCGTTTGCTTGCCTAACAACGACGTGGGGTGCCATCACGACCTATAGCGGGAATTGGGTCATGACAACTTGGTATCAGAGCTCTAGGATCACTTGGGTCTCATGAGTCATGAACAAATCTAGTAGAGTCTCGCAAATCAGTACTGAGACATCTGTACTTATCTACGAGAGGCTATGGGTTTGTTAGGAGCACTTCCCTTCTTGATTCCTCGTCATGCGATTTGATTCCACTGAAGCTTATTATTTTATTTCCTTCCTACTCATTCTTATACGATGTTGAGCGCGTGTTATCAATTGGGCATCGAGGAGTTGTAGTTATACTGCAGACGTGGTGCAGGATGTTTCTCCCTGCGTATTCGGGCGGGCTATTATCGTCGCCTTGTGGAAGGATGTTCTGTCATTTCAGCCCAATATTAGTGCCGCCTACGGTTTCGAGGCTATGTATAGTTATAACGACCCGACCGATCATTTTGAGAATTTGCATTCTGTTTAGCTATTTGAATTTTTGAGTAGCTCCGTATGATGTTTTATGACTTGTGTGAAACTTCAATTTTGGTTTTCAGGTGATTCGAGATTAGTTTGGAAGAATGATTCTCATGTTTGAAGCTTTAAGTTGGAAGAGTTGACCAAGATTGACTTTTGAGTATTTGATCTCGAATCGGAGTTTTGATGGTTCCGTTAGGTCCGGATGGTAATTTTGGACTTGGGTGTATTCCCGGAGTTGCTTTTGGATATATCTAGAAGGTTTCGACACTATTTGGCAAAAATTATAAATTTGAAGGTTTGGAATGTTCATAAGTTTAACCAGGAGTTGACTTTGATAATATCGAGTTCGGATTGTGGTTCCGGGAATAGGAAGAGATTTTTTGTGTCATTTGGGACTTGTGTGCAAAATTTGAGTTCATTTCGAGTTGATTTGATATGGTTCGGCATGAGTTTTGGAAGTTGAAATTTCAAAAGTTCATTAAGTTCGATTTGAGGCGCTATTCGTGGTTTTGATGTTGTTATGTGTGATTTCAGGCCTCGAGTAGGTCCGTGTTATGTTACGGGACTTGTTGGTATGTTAGGACGGGGTCCCGAGGAGCTTGGGTGAGTTTCGGGGTGGTTTCAGACTATTTCTAGGCCATTTTTAGTTGCTAATTTTTGGTTACAATAGTGTGTATCACTATCGCGAACTTTGGGTCACATTCATGAAGAGGAAAATAGGAAAAAGAGCATGTGTATCACGTGTGATGATAGCACACGTGATTTGTTGTGTGGTTTGGTCGTTGTTATACGGAGTATAAGTGTGGCATTTCACCGTTGTTATGCCGGGCATAAGTGTGGCATCTCACTGTTGTTGAATGTACAGAGTGATATGGGTGGCTATTGTGTTATTTTCCGGGCGGAGCGATAAGGGTGGCTATATACGGAATGATACGGGTGGCTATATGAGAGATAAGGGTGGCTAATGATAATGTCAGGGCGGAGTGATACGGGTGGCTATAGGAGAGATAAGGGTGCCTAATGAGAATGTCAGGGCGGAGTGATACAAGTGGCTATCAGAGAAATAAGGGTGGAAAATGTCAGGGATGATGTGTGATAGTTGGAGATATTGTGTTGGTGATTTTCATGTGATGGTGTGCTTTTCCTTGTGTTTGTCATACACCTTGTGTCACTTGCCTTGTTATTTCAATGAGCTATTCGATGTCTTTGATATTAGTTGTTGACTTGGGCTGAAAGTAGTACACTCACACAAGCATACACTGTAGCATGCCACTTATACTAGCTCAGGAGTATGAAACTTGACATTTATTGATTATGTCCATGCGTTCTTGTATTATCTGTTTCCATGTTGATATTGAGCCTGTGACCATGTCGGGTAGATTATGATTGGGATCCTGTGATCATACAGGGCGGATTGTGATTGTGAGCCTATGACTATGCCGGGTGGATTGGGAATGTGAGCCTGTGATCACGTCAGGCGGATTGAGATTTTGGCACGTGAGTTGTCCGTGCAGTTGTAACGCGAGATGTGGGCACGAGGTGTCGTGAGTATATAATGGTGGGTTGTGATCCGTGACTTGTGACTATGAAATGAAGTACCAGTGAGTGTTTTCGTTGTGAAACTTGTGTTAGAACGGCTTGATTAATTGATAGTCATTTGTGTTTCCTTATTTGGGTTTAATGATACTTCAAGGTATTCTTATTGCTTTTCTGTTTATATCACTTGTTAGTTCTTGTTGCCATTGCTGATTTCTGCTTTCCATTATTAGTTTTATACTCCTATATTGCACATGTTATTTTTTCTATTAAGTGTCTTGACTTGTACTTTGTCACTACTCCACCGATGTTAGTCTTGATAGTTACTGGGTACCTACCGTGGTGTACTCATACTACACTTCTGCACGTTTTTGTGGAGATCCAGGTTTTTTGAAGTCTGTTGATTGTTAGATAGCAGATCAAATATTGCTGTGGAGATTCAAGGTATACCTGTTGTCGCGTTCGCAGGCCTCGGAGTCACCTTCAGAAGTTATTTTTGTACAGTTTATTTCTATTACGGAACAGTTGTACTTAGAGACTTTCTAGTGAACTTAGTAGAGCTTATGATATGTACTACCGGTTTTGGGATGTTATTTCATGTTGTAAATGTTGGATTAATTTAGAAATATTCGCTTTGTGCTTAATAGTTCTGTTGGTTAATTTCTATCAATTTATTGAGTAAGTATTAGGCTTACCTAGTCGTAAAGACTAGGTGTCGTTATGACATCCTACGGAGGAAAACTGGGGTCATGATAAAAAGGTTATGGCTATTATACTAGAGGTTGTCTAGAAGAGTTGGGCAAGCTTGTTGGAGTTTGTTCATAGCAATCATGGGGGGATGGTCTCGATCGGGAAGGGTAAAAATTGAGTTGGAATTTTTTTGAATCGCGATCGCGATATTGGGGATCGCGACCACAAAGTAGGACCCCTGGTAGTGCATTAAAACATCAAATTTTGGGATTTTGAGTTCATTTTGGCATATTTTAAGTTATGGAGATCAGATTGAGGCGATTTTTGAAATGATTTTCACCAGATGGATTGGGGTAAGTGTTTTATACTCAGTTTTGGTTATATTCAGTAATTCCATCTTCGTTTTTGGATTTTAATTGATGATTTCAAAAGAGAAATTGGGGGTTTTTGTCTAATTTTCCCTAAAGTGAATTTTTGAGTTTTGAATATCGATTCGGAGTCGGATTTGAGTGAAACTAGTATGGTTGGACTTTTAATTTAATGGGTTGTTGGATTTTGTGAGTTTTATCAAGTTTCGAGGTGCGGGTTCGGGTTTAACTTTTCGGTTGACTTTGGGCTTTTGATTAAAGATTCGACCTTTATCGATTGGGTTTGTTTTCTTTTGGCATTATTTGATGTTCTTGAGTTGCTTTTAGCTTATTTCGAGCCATTCGGAGGTTGGTACGCACGAGATGGTGTTTCTAGAGTATTGCTTGGCTTGCTCGATATTGGTTCTGGCTAGTTGAAGGTAAGTAGCACTTCTAAACTTGGTGCTGAGGGTATGAATCCCTGAATATGTGTTATGTGTTGGTGTTGAGGTGACGCACATGCTAGGTGATGGGCATGTGGGTGTGCACCGTCTAAAGTATGAATAGGTTGATTCTGTGGTACTGTGTAGTTATCTATCTTGTTTCTATCCATGAAATTCCTACGTGTTAGCGTAATTGAGCTGTGATCCATGTTGAAATCATGTATAGGACATATACTAATTCTATTAGGACCCACTGAGGTCATTTCTGCTGTTGAGTTATTTGCTTAAAATGCAATTACATACTCAATCATATTTCATTCATTTGCATATCATATCTCAGTCTATGTTATCATTTGTTGTCACATCATGTTATCATTGTTTGGGCTGATTGGCATGAGATTTGTGAGACCGAGAGATTGGAGAGATTGATGACTGAGTGAGGCCGAGGGCCTGATTGTGAGTGATATTTATGGGATCGGGCTGTACGCCACAGTAGGCTTTATTGATTCATGATGGGATCAGGCTGGATGTCACACCATGCCATGATTTGATTATATTAGCGCTTTGGTAGCATTCTCCCCTATGGAGTCTGACATACCAGTAGTGAGCGTAGGTGCCGATGAGTGCGAGTTTCGAGTGCGAGCACCGAGTGATTGAGAGTGCTTAGTGATTGGGAGGTGCTGAGTGATTGAGAGTGTTGAGTGATTGGGAGGTGCTGAGTGATTGAGCGTGCTAAGTGCGGTTGAATACTCTGAGAGCATGAGCACATGAGTTTACCACTGTGGTGCATTACATTTGACATGCATACTTGGCATGTAGGCATAGAGATGCATTTCCTCATGCTATACGATATGGTGAAATTTATGACTTCTCATACGCATTGACAAATAGGCATAGAGATGTACTTTCCTCATGCTATATGATAATGGAGCATCTTATCTGTTGTTAAATGTTTTTGGGAAAAATCATAGTTTTTCTGACATACTCATACTTTGGCGATTTCGATGAAAGATTTGGATTTTACTGTTATACCTGAAAAGCATGCCTATTTTCCATAACTATGAACGAGCTGAGCATCATATCTTTGAGTATTATTTGTACTATTTTCATTATATTGTAACGCGTTGTTCTTGGCTTTTTGTATTGGACTCTTACCGTTGTCCAATCTCATCACTGCTTTTAACCTAAGGTTAGGTTTGTTACTTAGTGAGTACATGGGATCGATTGTACTCAAACTACACTTCTGCACCTTGTGTGCAGATTTTGGAGTTGATGTTACTGTGTATGGTGGGAGCTGGTATTGAAGATGAACCTGCTTTCCGTTTGTAGCTGCCTCTTGTTCATGGTAGCTTTAGATTTTTAAAAAAAAAATTTGTTAATGTACATTTCGAATAGATGATGTATTTATTTCATACTAGCTTTGTAAACTCTAAATCTTAGAAGCTCATGATTTGTATTACCAGTCCTTGGTGATTCTTTGTATAAAAGTTTATTTATATTATCATTATTTCTACGAGTAGAACTCATTTGAAATTGGGTTATTGTTAAATTGGCTTACCTAGCGGGTTGGGTTAGGTTCCATCACGGCTAGTTGGATTTTGGGTCGTGACAGGTTGGTATCAGAATTCTAGGTTCATAGGTTCTACGAGTCATGAGCAAGTGTCTAGTAGAGTCTTGTAGATCATTGTGATGACGTCCATAGCTATCTTCGAGAGGCTTCAGGGCATCTAGAATAAACTTCATATCTTTCTTTCCTTATCGTGCGGTATTGATTCAGCTTGGAGCATATCTCTTTGAATTCCTTCCACTCACTTGTATACGTATCGTGCAGTATTGATTCAGCTTGACTTATAAGTGTTTCGATGGATTTATTCATATTGTTCATTTGTGGAATGAAGTAGATTCTCATGTCTTGTTTATGAGTTCAGACTTAGGAAGATTAAGTGATTGCGTAGTAGTTGTGGTTGTGAAAGGGTATAGAGAGATATCAATTTAAGATTGAGCAGGTAGGTTATCACCTGCGGGGTAATCTACGGATGTGTGATCCTTATGATGTTGTGTGGAGGGTTTCTTTTCTACCAGTGGGTATATGTGTTGCGATTTGAGTTTGATTTGGTTGAGAAAGTTGACTTGACTGTCACGGGAATGAGTGCGAGCCTAGAAAATGATTTGAGGTATTCCATGATTTGTGTTTCTTGATCCTGCGAAGGATTTAATTTAATTTCAGTATGGGATTAGGGTAGTAATAGAGTATGGGTAATGTGAGTTATCAGATGTTTTATTCTGCGGCTTTGAGCTAAGTGGGGGAGTTTGCTATCGACGATTTGATTATATGGTTACGTGTTGTATTGGTTTCGGTCTAAACATACTTGTGAACCGGTTATGACTTGTAGAGGCTAGTTTTGAGGATGACTAGAGTAAGGAATTGCTGGATGCATGATGTGTTACACCTTATGGATATGTGGAAGTCTTGGGAGTGATTTAGGGTTGTTGTCTGTGACGAATGTAACATACTAAGAAAAGGGATTTGCTCAGTTGCCTAGGGGTGTGGATTACTTCTTTGGTTGCTAGTGTGCTAATGGAGCACAGGCCGTTCAGCCCATTTGGGCGGTGCAATTGATATTTGAGCAGAGTGGATGGCTCTTGAGTAGGTTCTAATGGGTTCAAGATTCATATATGGCATTTGTGAATTTTCTGGATTTGTATATGGCTAAGATCTGAGATTTGCATTGGATGGTGCTAGGACTTGCAGTACTTTGTATCATTATGGATCCTATATTTCAGTTTTAGAAAGGTAAAGGAAACAATTTTAGATTCACATAAAGTCTTTTGATAATGGGTATCTCGGATGCGGTATTTTGAGTGTTTAAATGGGAATACGGTAGCTTATGGGCTTTAAGGCGACATGGTTTCATGACAGGGTCTCGTGTGGTGAGTTTTAGTTGAGAAACGTGGTATTATGGTGAGGAAAAGTGTCAACTTGAATGATATTTAGAAGAAACTCGGAGGAAATATGACAACTTGGTAGTAGGTTGGATCAGTATGGTAATGGTATGTTCTGTTCTTTCGGTTCTTATGATGAGGTGAGGCTTTACGGGTGTTTTGTAGCAATTCTCTTGGATTTGGTGACCTGCGTGGCTTGGTTGAGTTAGAGGGATTCAGTTATGATAGGTTGGTTATGTGCAAATGGATTTCAAAGTGTTCTCGATGGTTTCTACCACGGTTTGAGATTGATATTTCCTACCGGTGTGAGGAGCATATTGCATACTGTGGTTTTCTACTGGATGGGATCAAGTGAAAGGTTCCAGGCTAATTGAGTATGTAGTTTGCTTGTGACTCAGAGTTGATAATGAGGTTCTCGTGTTTTCATATGATGGCCTAATAGAGGCGGTGTGTGGTGTGAGATTGGGATTTGCATATGCTAGTATACGATTCAGTTTCAAAAGGAAGATCAGGAGTTTATGTAGCACAAACGATTTCAGATAGTGAGAAAAATGTTGGCACTACTTGGTATTACTTGGGAAGAGTGTACATTCAGAAGGCGCACTGAGTTTTGACTTACGGATGCTTCATTGGTATTGCGGTACTCGCCTGGTTGATCGACTGTTGATATTCAAATTCTTGCTATGTGGCACGAGAGAATTATAGAAGTATTCCTCATGGGACGATCGTGAATGAGAGATGTATTAGACATTCGAGTGGTGGAGTTGGGATCAGTTATGGTGATTCATGTGTTCTATGGATTTGGAGACTAGGAGTTCTCAGAAGCATATTGTTTCGTGGTTGTGGACTGTGAAGATGTGGCCAAAGTTAGTCAGATGGTAGTATGTGTTATGGTTAGATCATTATGGACTTTCAGAGGGTTATTTATCTATTTGTGGATGACTAGGATTGATTTGGGGGCTCATTGGTAGGCTTAATGAGGATGTGTATTCTACACCAGGTCGGATTGGTTGACTTCGTACTGCTATTGCTGAGGGATGTGCCATTCGGTTATAATTCGTCTTATTTGTATCTGATATGTTCTATGTTTCACTCTTCTATACTACAATGGGTTGTGATCTATTGGTTACTTGCACATTAGATGCGTTTCTGTTTAGGCCGTTCAGTGAAATTAAAGCGAGATGGTGATTGGGTGTGGAATGGTTGATTGCGCCTTGGTTATGGTCTTTTCGGGCTGTGGTATATTGTGTTATTTGCTTCTCTATGGTTATGGTCATGCACTTCGTGTACTTGATGTTGAATTGCGTGTGGTTGTTGATTTTGAGCATTGTGGCTTGAGGTATTTTATAGGACCGGTGTTTGGATGGGGTCACGTATTGCAATAGAGTTATATTGAGATATGATCCTTTGTATTAGATTCGTGTGTCTTGGTTCTACTATGCATGATGGGTTCATAGCATTGCATTTGTGGTGGTACTTATTGAGCTTGCGGGACGGTTCTCTCATTGGAGTCATTTTCCATTTTTGACTACATTTGAATTGTTGCTTATTGGTGCACAGATTGCATAGTTGTGACTTTAGGTTGTATTGGAATGGCATGTCAATAGAATAGTTGTGTTTGATGAGATAAAGTCATTGGATGTAGAATGGATACTATCAGATTTGATTACGGTATATTTGGAAGAATAATATCAGAAGCCGGCTAAGAATTTGGCTTTGGTTCTAGTCGGACGAGTGGGAGAGCTCTACGACTTGCTAATCTGATGCGTGGTTATGCGTTTCTGTTTGTTTCTTTCATCATCGGTAGCGTACAAAGGTTTTGAATGAGATTTTATTTGATATAGGGTTTATTGCCGGTATTGGGTTTGTTTGAGCAGCTATTGTGATCGAGAACTATTGCTACGAGTATGTGAGTTATGTTATGTATCATGTGATTTCATCTTGGGTCATGGTTATGCGAGATTCGGGTCTTGTAGGAATTTCGGATGTTGCAATTTGGGTTCTAAGGCTTACGGTCTAAGGTTAAAGTAATGATCTTCAGTTATGTTGTGTTGTTGGGCTTATATGGATTGGGGTGGCGTGGAATCTCCCCCGAGTATGTGCGTGGTAAGGTTGCAAAGCGATTTGAAGGCTTTGGAATGACTCTTGGCATGTTCGAGGACGAATGTATATTTAAGTGGGGGAGAATGTAATGACCCGACCGATCATTTTAAGAATTTGCATTCCGTTCAGCTATTTTAAGTCTTGAGTGGCTCCGTATGATGTTTTATGACTTGTGTGAATCGTCGATTTTGGTTTTCAGGTGATTCGGGATTAGTTTGGAAGAATGATTCTCATGTTTGAAGATTTAAGTTGGAAGATTTGACCAAATTTGACTTTTGAGTATTTGATCTCGGATCGGAATTTTGATGGTTACGTTAGGTCCGGATGGTGATTTTGGACTTGGGTGTATGCCCGGAGTTGCTTTTGGATATTTTTAGAAGGTTTCAGCACTATTTGGCAAAAAGTAGAAATTTGAATGTTTGGAATGTTCATAAGTTTGACCGGGAGTTGACTTTGATGATATCAGGTTTCGGATTGTAGTTCCGGGAATTGGAAGAGCTTCGTTATGTCATTTGGGACTTGTGTGCAAAATTTGAGTTCATTTCGAGTTGATTTTATATGGTTCAGCATGAGTTTTGAAAGTTAAAAGTTTAAAAGTTCATTAAGTTTGATTTGAAGCACGATTCGTGATTTTGATATTGTTATGTGTAATTTGAGGCCTCGAGTAGGTCTGTGTTATGTTATGAAACTTGTTGGTATGCCAGGACAGATCTCGAGGGGCTCGGGTGAGTTTCAGGATGGTTACAGACAATATATAGGCCATTTTTAGCTGCTGCTTTTTGGCTACAGTAGTGCGCATCGTGATCGCGTACTTTGGGTCGCGTTCACGAAAAGCAAAATAGGAAAACTTGGCATGTGGATAGCGTTCGCGGAGAGAGCTTCATGTTCGCGAAAAAGAAACTCTGTTGTCGTTGAGCCGACTTTGGAAGCTTATATCTTGTACTCTATAAAGAATTTGGTGATCATCCAAAAACAACAATTGTAGCCCTTGGTGTCTAGTTTTCAGAAAATTAAAACAATTGTCACTTGGAATTTTGTATAAAATGTTATGGCTATTATACTAGAGGCTATCTGGAAGAGTTGGGAAAGCTTGTTGGAGTTTGTTCATCGCGATCGCGGGGGAACAATAGCGATCACAAAGGGTAAAAATTAAGCTAGAATATTTTTTTGAATCGCGATCGCAATGTTGAGGACATCGAACGCATAGAGGGACCCCTGGCAGTGCATTAAAACATCAAATTTTGGGATTTTGAGTTCATTTTTACATATTTTGAGCTGTGGAGCTCGGATTGAGGTGATTTGTGAAGCGATTTTCACCACATGGATTGGGGTAAATATTTTATACTCGGTTTTGATTATATTCCGTGATTCCATCTTTATTTTTTGAACTTAATTGGTGATTTCAAAAGAGTAATTGGGGTTTTTTTCTAAATTTTCTTAAAGTGAATTTTTGAGTTTTGAACATCGATTCAGAGTCAGATTTGAGTGAAACTAGTATGGTTGGACTCGTAATTGAATGGGTTGTCAGATTTTGTAAGTTTTGTCGGGTTCCAAGGTGCGGGCCCGAGTTTGACCTTTTGGTTTACTTTGGGCTTTTGATTAAAGATTCGACCTTTATCGATTGGATTGGTTTCCTTTGGCATTATTTTATGTTCTTGAGTCGCTTTTGGCCAGTTTCAAGCCGTTCAGAGGTCGGTATGCATGGGATGACATTTTTAGAGTATTGCTTGGCTTGCTCGGTGTTGGTTCTAGCTTGTTCAAGGTAAGTTACACATCTAAATTTGGTGATGAGGGTATGAATCCCTAAATATACGTGTTATGTGTTGGTGTTGAGGTGACGCACATGCTAGGTGATGGACATGTAGGCGTGCACCATATGAAGTATGATTCGGTTGATTTTGTGGTACTGTGCAATTATCTATCTTGTTTCTATCCATGAAATTCCTACGTTTTAGCATAATTGAGCTGTGATGCATGTTAGAAATCATGTATAGGCCATATACTTATTCTGTTGGGACCCACTGAGGTCATTTCTGTTGTTGAGTTATTTGCTTAAATTGTAATTACATACTCAGTCATATTTCCTTCATTTGCATATTATATATCAGTCTCATTTATCATTGTCGTCATATTATGTTATCATTGTTTGGGGTGATTGGCATACGATTTATGAGCCCGAAAGACTAGAGAGATTGATGACTGAGTGAGTCTGAGGGACTAATTATGAGTGACATTAATGGGATCGGGATGCACACCGCAACAAGCTTTACTGATTCATGATGGGATCGGGCTGCTCGCCGCAACATGCCATGATTGTCTTATATTAGCGCTTGGGCAGAATCCGCCCCTCCGGAGTCTGACATACTAGCAATGGCGTAGGTACCGATGAGTGCGAGTACCGAGTGATTGAGAGTGTTGAGTGATTGGGAGGTGCTGAGTGATTGAGCATGCTGAACGAGGTTGAATACTCTAAGAGTATGAGCATATGAGTTTACTACCGTGGTGCATTACATTTGACATGCATACTTGTCATGTAGGCATAGAGATGCATTTCCTCATGCTATACAGTATGGTGACATTTATGACTTCTCATACACATTGACAAGTAGGCATAAATATGTACTTTCCTCATTCTCTTTGATAATGGAACATCTTATCTGTTGTTGAAAGTTTTTCGGGAAAAATCATAGTTTTTCTGACATACTCATACTTTTGTAATTTCGGTGAAAGATATGGATTTTATTGTTATACCTGAAAAGCATGCCTATTTTCCCTAACTATGAGCTAGTTGAGCATCATATCTTTGAATAATATTTGTATCGTTTTCATTATATTATTACAAGGTATTGTTATACCTAAGGTTAAGTTTGTTACTTATTGAGTACATGGGGTCAGTTGTACTCATACTACACTTCTCCACCTTATGTGCAGATTTTGGAATTGATGTTGTTGTGTATGGAGGGAGCTGGAATTGAAGATGAACCTGCATTCCGGTTGTATCTGCCTCTTTTTCATGGTTATTTTAGATTTATAAAAAAAAATCTATTTATGTACATTTCGAACAGATGATGTATTTATTTCATACTAGCTTTGTAAACTCTAAATCTTAGAAGCTCATAATTTGTACTACCAGTCCTTGGGGATTCTTTGTATAAAAGTTTAGTTATATTATCATTATTTCTCCCAGTAGATCTCATTTGGCATTGGATTATTGTTAAATTGGCTTACCTAGCGGGTTGGGTTAGGTGTCATCACGACTAGTTGGATTTTGGGTCGTGACAACAATGTATTATGATGTTCATGCATTATTATCACGCGATGTTGGTGTAAATGGTAGGGTGCTTATTTATGTGTCGCGGCAATGAATGACTCGAAATGAGGATTACTCGGTTCATGGTTTAGAGGTTCAACATTTAATTCCAACGGAGGAAAGGCAATTGGAATATGGATGTTCGGGCCTTGGTTGACGGAGTCTCGAGACTTGATATTTTCGAATATGTCTCATTTGTGATGTGGTGTCGACATCCTTGTTGGAACGCATTATGCCTCATCGATGTTATGGTCTCCTTTGAATTTCCTTCGGGGTAGGGTGTTGTGAAATGGTGCCTAAGTAGTGATTATCAGAGATGGCGGTGTATGGCGGCTTTAGAGTCGAATCAGTGTTTCTAGTGTTGATGTATCGAGAGAGATGATATTTTTGGAGGCTCAGAGTTGGTGGCAATTTATCCATTCGGGTGCTACAAAGATGGACTATGATTTGAGGCAGTATTTTGGCAGCGAAAGAGGAGGAAGGACATGGTGGGAGGTGTCTCGCGGTGGTTAAATTGCTAGCAGGTCAAGTATGAACAACAAAGGCCGAGTAGTTGCTTAAGGATATGGTTTAACCGAACTGGGAGTGCCAGAGTAGCGAGTAGATTTTGTGGTAGGATAGACACATGCTTTGAGAAGGTTTAGAGCGATTTGGGGATCATGGTGGACAATGACTAAGTCTATGAAATTCATTTATGATGGTGACTACGATACTGATGATGGTTAAATATGACAGAAATGTGTTTTCTTTGGATGAAGAGGGGTGTGAAAGCTTGATTATCGTTTGGGATGCAACATGACTTCGAGTTCTGGAACGTATAGTTGGGCCTTCAGTAGATGCTAATGGGGAATGAACGGACTCTTACCTCTAGTTCGCAAGCATAGGCTCAGTTTACGGATTTTGTGGTGGTTGTACCCAGGACAATGTCGTTGGAAGATGTCGATATGAAATTCCACAGGTGGGCTATCTCCTATGAGCAGGTTAGCGGTTGTGTTATTTTGATGAAGTTCCTACAAAGAGTTCTACTTTTTACCCGGTGGGAGGTGCGTACTGCGATGTAAGCTTGGATCGCTTGAAGACGATGATACGACTGTCAGGAGGTCGAATGTGCGATTGTGGATTATGATTCGGAATGTTTTATGAAAAGTTTAACAAGAGATTGCGAGAAATTTGGCGGGTAACGGTGCGAGATCATGGTAATTGAGATGGAGGAGTCATTTTGGGTTCTAGATTTATGTGATTGTAGCTTAAGGCTAAGTAGGGGAGCCCACCGTCTACGATGGGGTCATGTGGTTATTTTCCTTGGCAGTATCGGGTTATTAGTACATTGGTGGCTCAGTTATTACTAAGGAAAGAAAACATCAAGGGAAAGTCGGGCAAAGAACGTGATGTATATGTGCTACATTTCACCTTATCGATTCATGTGCAGATGTGGGGATGACTCAGAATTTATGCTTCTTGTGGATGTGATGTGCAAGGAAAAGAATTCACTTGGTTGCTTCATTGGAAGTGTTTATGTGCTAGCATAACACTAGTGTTTATTTATATATTCGGGACCAAGTCAGAGTGGGTGACTCTCGATAATGGTTCTAATGGGTTCAAGAATTATAGTGCAGTGTCTAAAGATTTTGGGTCCATTTTGTGGTTAAGGATTGAGTTTTGCAGCGGGTTATGAAAGGGACTTGGAGTGTTTCTATGTTAGCACAGGGGTCTACGGTGCGATGTTAGAGAGATGAAAGGAAACAACTTCAGATTCGTAGAAGATCTGTCAGAATGGGTGTATCAGTTGGAGATACTATTGAGTGCATGTGGAGGGTACATAAGGCTTATGGGTGTTGAGATGATGCGGTCTCGTGATTTGGGTCACTCGGGATGAGTGTTGTTTGAGGTCCGTTATGTGTTGAATAGAACTATTATTTTGAAGGCAGGTCAAGAGTAAATTGGGAAAAGTTGAGTCAGTTAGTAATAGTTTGAATCAACAGGGTTGTGGAAATGATCAGTTTCTATGGTGTGTTAAGGCTATACAGGTGATTCGTGGTTGCATGTACGGGCTTGACAACCATCGTAATTTGATTGATTTGGAGTTATTTGATTCTGATGGCTTTGTTACGTGTAAATGGATTCCGGAAGAGTTATGGAAGTTGAGACCACGACTTAAGGTTTACATTTTCTGCGGTTATGGGAATTCGGTTGCATGTTGCTATTATTCTTCTATAATAAGGTGAGTGAAATGGGTTCTAGCCGATGAAGGGTTTATTCTACTGGTGGTTCAGGGGTTATGATGAAAATCTTGTACTCTCACGTAGCGGCATAATAGGTGCAGTGAGCGGTATGGAAAATCGAAGTTGAGGATCAAGGTTGCAGTTTGATTTTGATAAGAATGTCATGAACTCAGAGGAGCGGGGGAAGAATTCAAATGTTCAGAGTTAGCTGGTACTATCTTAATGTCGCCTGAGGATAGTGTTCTGTGGAAGAGGCATTATGCATTGGTTTGTGGATTCTTAATTGGCATTACACAAATAGTATGGTTGGTGGCAATGGATGTGTTGATTTTGCTACCTGGTGTGCTAGGTTGTGAGAGTAACCTCCACATGATGATTGTGTAAGTGTGATGTGTTGGTCATTTAAGTGGTAGAGATTGAAATCAGGTAGATTCTGGTATTGTCGCTGATTGGAAAGTTTATGTTTGAGGGATGCTCTATTCCTTAGATTGTGGACTGTGGAAGTTTGTTCCGGATTGGACGACTGCTTGTATGTGTCATGAATAGGGTCATTGTGGATCTTTGAAAGGTTATTGACCCAGTGGGATGATCAGAATTAGCTCGAGGTTCATCAGTAGATCTAATGTGAATGTACGCTCTACATTAGGCCGGATGTGTTCATTATTCATATCATCTCTTATTGAGGAGTCTTCGGCCATTGGATGTTATTCCTGTTATCATCTATTCTATGCACTACTCTATTATGCCATGTGGGATGTGAGACGACTTGATTATTCGCACATGTGATGTGATCAGGTGTAGCTTGTTGTGTTACATGAGCAAGGTCTCTCTCGATATGCAAGTCATTTATTGCACCTTAGTCATGCTTGAGTTTTGTATTGCATGGCGCTATCTGTCTTCCCAGGGTTATATGTATGCACTTGGTGTGCTTGTGGTTGATATTCGGGCATTTCATGGGTATGAGCATTAGGGCTTGATGGGTGTTTCCTTATTGATAGTTATGTGTGTACCGGGTGGCATACCGCCACAGGTATGATGATTGGATCGGGTTGCACGCCGCAACATTATTATGTGTGGATCGGGTTGCACGCCGCAACAGTGAGATGTTGAGTATAGTTCCATATATGTATTTTGTGTGCCTTGTTTCTCATCTCTTAGGTAGGCTTATAGCATCTGTTTGGCCATTTTATTCGTCATACGGGCTGGATAGTTCTTTACCCGAGTTCGTTTTTCGTTAGTTGTTCATATTCAAGTTGTGGCTTGTTAGCGCATTGATGTCGTCGTATGAGATTTTAGGTGGTTTTTGATGTGGTTTGTTAGCGGAGTAGCTTGTACTGGGTGAGACGAGGTTGTCGGGCCTGATATCAATGCAATCAGATTTATATAAGGTATATTAGAGGGAAACAATGACACAATTCAGTTTAGAATGAGGCAAGGGTTATTGTTGAGTGGAGGAATTTCATGAATTATTGATTTGACAGGTGGCTACCGAGTTTCTACACATCTCTTTCATCATTACAGTGTTGCGAGGGTCGGAACCAGTCTTATATGTGTTATGATATATATATATATATATATATATATATATATATATATATATATATATATATATATATATATATTAAGGGCATCAGATTCATGAATTTGCAGCTATTGTGGTTGGAGGATGTTATATTAGGCATACGAATTATGCGATGCATTGCGTGGTTTCAACATGGGTGCATGATCATGTTTGGTACATCGTGTTGAGATTGATACGGTGTTCGTATGTTAAAATCAGGTCTTGTAGAGAATTCTGGATGTTGGAATTTGGTGCTAAGGCTTGTGGGATAAGGTAACAGGAGGGACCTTCAATCTGGCTCGATCCATTCTTCTCCCATGGGTTGTGATGGCCTGGGTAGGTGCACTAGGTGTTAAACAACAATTTTTGACAACTCCGGGGCAATTCTTGGCATGTTCGAGGACAAATGTATGTTTAAGTGAGGGAGAATGTAATGACCCGACTGATCATTTTGAGCTTTAGCGCGTCGTTCGGCGTTTTGAGGCCTTTAGTAGCTTCACGTCATGTTTTATGACTTGTACGCATAGTCGAAATTGAATTTCAAGAAGTTCGTAGTTGATTCGGATGGAAAATTCTCAATTCATAAGCTTTAAGTTGGAAGAGTTAACTAATATTTGACTTTTGTGTAAACGACCTCGGAATCTGAATTTGAAAGTTCCAATAGGTTCATATGATAATTTCGAACTTGGGCGTATATTCGAGTCGAGTATCGGATGGTCCGGGAGCGTTTCAACGCCTAATGTGAAAAGTTGGAATTTTGAAGGTTTTAGAATTTACTAAGTTAGATTTGAAGTGGAATTTGGTGTTATAGATATCCGTTTGGGATTCTAAGCCTCAGAATAGGTTCGTATCGTGATTTGTGACTTGTACGTAAAGTTTGACGTCATTCCAGAATGTTTAAGTATGATTCGGACGCGTTCATCCAAGTTTGAGTGTTTTAAAGTTGAAAGAAGGATTTTGATCATCGATTCATGATTTTGATGTTATTCGTGGCGTTTCGAGCCTTTGGATAAGTTTGGATAAGGTATTGGGACTGGTTAGCCTGATTGGACGGAATCCATGGGGCCTCGGGTGTGATTCGGGGTGGTTTCAGACCATTTCATCTTGTCTTGAAATTGCTGGTTTCTGGTGTCAGAGTTGTTCATCGTGATCGCGATGATACGCTCGTGATCACGTAGCATTGATTGAGAGCTGGGTAAAGTTGTTCTTCGCGATCGTGTAAGGGCGCTTATGATCACGAAGTTTGGTCAGATGGTTTATCGCGTTCGTGTGGAAGGGGACGTGAACGCGAAGTATTAGCCAGGTGGCCTGGGTTTGGAAGGTTGTTCTTCGCGATTGCAGGGATTGGTTCGCGATCGTGTAAGGTGTTGGTATGAGGAATGAGGGTTTGACCTTCACGTTCACAAAGCTAGGTTCATGTAGGATGTTACAGAAAAGGGTCGGGATTGCTTTTCATTGGTCGCGTTCGCGTGGAAGAAATCTGGGCAAGGCTGGCTTGGTCTTCACGACCGCAAGGGTACTTCTGCGATAGCAAAGAGGAAGGACCTGAGTAGACTTGATTTTTATACGGGATTTGGTTCATTTCTCTCTCATTTTCACATGGTTGGGCGATTTTTTGGAGCTCTTAGAGGGGAGAATTTCATAATCTATTATGAGGTAAGTTATTCCCACTTGTTGTAAGTTAAATACATGAGTTATATATGGATTCAAATATGAAAATTTGTGGGAATGGTGGGACTTTGGAAGAAAACCTAGAATTTGAGAGTCCGTATGTAGCTACTAATTATACTATTGTCCGGGTAGTCTAGGACCCATATCATGCTATACTCACAATGTTTGTACCCTACTTGTTAATTTAATTGCTTAAGTCTTTTGAAACTTGATAAAAGAATTTAATTTCACTTACTTGAAGTTGTGAATGGAACACTTGACTGTTATTGAGAATTTGTGTTTTCCTTAAAATATTTTCTATTTGTGGAGCGGGCCATATGCCTCGCTAGCAGATAGATGCATCTATGGTTTGTGTCGTTCGACCCTCGGCAGTGCACAGTTTAAATATAATGTTGGATCGGACCGTACGACCTCGGCATAATTTGCGCATGATTAATCTTTGGAACCAATTATAATTGATGTTGCTTCTTTGTCTTGAGATATAAATTATTAAATGATGGAAAAATAAATTTGGGACTTAATATTGGTGAAAGGATTAGTTATTTACTGTTTCCTGTTATTGGACTTTCAGAATTTTTTTTTGTAATCCATGCTTAATTAAAATTTTGACATATTATTGTTATTCCATAGTAAGTGTCAAAGTCGACCCCTCGTCACTACTTCTTCGAGGTTAGACTGGATATTTACTGGGTACATGTTGTTTATGTACTCACGCTACACTTTTGCACTTGAATGTGCATGATGTGAGGCAGGTGCATCTGGTTATCAGTCTGGCGCGCGCACTTGATTACCACTTCGAGGCTTCACGGTGAGTTGCCTTCTGAGCCCGTTCTGCAGCAACTGGAGTCTTTCTTTTGATTGTATTTTTCTGTCTATTTTATTTCGGACAATAGACTAGTATTCTCTTTTATATTCTACTAGATGCTCATACACTTGTGACACCAGATCTTGGCACACACTAGTAGACTTGCGGTTTTGGTTTTATTCTATGATTATGATTGCACACAGTTGCTTTCGTGTTATTTATTGTAAATATGTTATTTCTCAACTTCCTTTTTAAATTAAGAAAAGTTTAATTACTTGGAAAAGAATTTGTTAAAAAAAGAGAGGAAATCACGTGACTAGTTCACAGTTGGCTTGCCTAGCGGCGGTGTTAAGTGCCATCACGGCCTATTATGAAATTTGGCCGTGACAACATGGTAGATCACTAGGTTCATGTAGGTCTCACAAGTTATGGGCAATCCTAATAGAATCTTGTGGATCGGTGTGGAGACGTCCGCACTTATATTTGAGAGGCTATAGGGTGTTAGGAAACTACTCTTCATTCATCTCCTATCGTGTAGTTAATGGTGTACTAAGTTTCTTCTCTTATTCTCTCACAGATGGTGAGAACGCGCACGGTGGACGTTCCAAACTCGGGAGGGGCTGCTACCCCTATTGCTAGAGGCCGAGGCAGAGGTTGGGAGAGGGCACTTGCCCGAGGTAGGGGACGAGGACGTCCCAAAGTTGCCACAGTTGCACCACCAGCGGATCCAGTGGAGGACCCCATTATTGAAGAGCAGGGCGAGGTGTCTGCAGCAAAGCCAGGCCCGCTCGATTTCATGTCAGCACCGGGCTTTCAGGAGGTCATGGGCCGTATGCTATGATTTATGGATTCTATGACACAGGCTGGTTTATTTCGAGCAGACCCAGCCACATCTCAGGCGGGAGGGGGAGCGCAGACCCCTACTGCTCAGGCTCCAGGACATGCGGCTGCCGTATATCAGACCCCGGGTGTACTACCCATAGGTGGTGCCCATCCAGTTACAGCAGTGGCACCTGAGCCTAGACCAGTTGCGGTCGACGAGCCGCAGAATCTATTGGATAGATAGACTAGGCTACACCCTCCTGTCTTCGGAGGTGAGCGACATGAGGATCCCCAGGACTTCATTGATTGGTGCAAGGACAGACTGCACAACATGAGGAAAACAGAGTCCCACGGGGTGGATTTCACTACTTTCCAGCTGGAGGGCAGGGCCCGTAGGTGGTGGCAGTCTTAGCTTCTTGGCAGGCCAACAGGTTCTCCTCACATGACTTGGGAACAGTCTACACTCCTATTATTGGATAGGTATATTCCACCCTCTCAGAGGAAAGAGTTACGGTTTCAGTTTGAGCAGCTCTAGCAGGGTCAGATGTCAGTGACCGATTATGAGGCGAGATTCTCTGAGTTGTCTCGCCATGCACTTATGATACTTCCTACTGAGGTGGAGCAAGTGTGGAGATTTGTTGCGGGGTTACACTTAGGTATTCAGGCTACTATGGCCCGGGAGGTTGGGATGGGGACTTCTTACCAGCTAGTAGTGGAGATAGCTCGGAGGATTGAGGGTTACCATCAGAGAGGTAGAGTGCAGATGCAGTGGGAAAAGAGGGTCCGTTATTCTGGGGAGTTTAGAGGTGCCCCGGCAGGGGGCCGAGGCCAGTTTGGGAGGGGTCAGCCCAGCAAACCCACATATCCACCACCACCACCTCCTCGGGGTGCTCCGATGAGACCCTATTTTAGTGCCATGCCGGAGAGTTCATACCGCCCACCGGCCATTCAGGGTTCTTCCAGTGGGTATTCAGGCCATCAAGGTCATACTTCAGGGCAGCAAATCACAGTAAGGATTTCAGTCATATGCGGAGATTCTTCCCCAGGCTTCAGGGCAAGGCACTACAGCAGGGCTAGCAACCCATGATTTACAGCACCAGCTGTCCGCCCGCCTAGAGGCGGAGGACAGGCGGGTAGGGGACGTCCTAGAGGTGGAGGCCAGGCAGGTGGAGGACAGCTAACTACAACCCAGACAGGTGGGGGCCAGCCAATCGGCGCCCCAGAGAAGTTCTATGCTTTTCCGGCCAGACCAGATGCAGTGGCCTTAGATGGCGTGATCACATGTATTATTTCTATCTGCGGTAGGGATGCTTCGATATTATTTGATACATGGTCTACCTATTTATATGTTTCATCTCTGTTTGCTCATTTCCTGGATATTCCTCGTGAGTCCTTGGGTACTCTTATTTATGTATCCACTACTGTGGGCGATTCTGTTGTTGTAGATCGGATCTAACGGTCCTGTGTGGTCATATTCTGTGGATACGAGACTAGAGAGGATCTTTTGTTGCTTGATATGACCGACTTTGAGGTCATCCTGTGCATGGACTGGCTATCCCCATATCACGCCATCCTTGATTACCATGCCAAACTGTTACCTTGGCGATGCCAGAGTTGCCTAGATTTGAATGGAAGGGTTCATCTGTTAGTGCATCTAGTCGGGTTATCACTTTTCTGAATGCTTGACATATGGTCGAGAAGGGTTATTTGGCTTATCTAGCTTATGTACGGGATACTACCGTAGAGACCCCGACAATTGATTCGGTGCCAGTAGTCCGAAAGTTCTCCGATGTGTTTCCTTCTGATCTTCCAAGCATGCCACCAGACCGTGATATCGATTTCTGTATTGACTTGGCTCCAGGTTCCCAGCTTATATCTATGCCACCGTACCGCATGGCTCCAGAAGAGTTGAAGGAGTAGCTTGAGGAGTTGCTAGCAAAGGGGTTCGTCAGACCAAGTGTATCTCATTGGGGTGCACCAGTCTTATTTGTGAAGAAGAAAGATGGGACTATACGGATGTGCATTGATTACCGCCAGTTGAACAAGGTCACCATCAAGAACAAGTACCCGTTGTCGCGTATTGATGATTTGTTTGACCAGTTGCAGGGTGCTAGGGTGTTCTCTAAGATCGACTTGAGATCGGGGTACCATCAGTTGAAGATTCTGGACTCGTATGTTCCGAAGACTGCTTCCCATACTAGATATCACCATTATGAGTTTCTAGTGATGTCCTTCGGCTTGGCTAACGGCCTAATGATGTTTATGGATTTGATGAACAGGGTGTACATGCCATATATTGATTCGTTTATCAATGTATTCATTGATGACATTTTGATCTACTCACGTAGCATGGAGGAGCACGGGCAACATTTGAGAGTGGTGCTTCAGACCTTGCAGGAACATAAGCTATATGCTAAGTTCTCCAAGTGAGAGTTTTGGCTAGATTCTGTAGCATTCTTGGGGCATGTTGTATCAGGCGAGGGTATTAAGGTGGATCCCAAGAAGATTGAGGCACTTCAGAATTGGCCTCTTCCTACTACGGCGACTGAGATCAGGAGCTTCTTGGGGATAGCAGGTTATTATCACCGATTTGTGGAGGGCTTCTCATCTATTGCAGCACCTTTGACTAGATTGACCCATTCCATTCCGTTGGTCCGATGATTGGGAGGCGAGCTTCCAGAAGTTCAAGACAACTTTGACTATAGCACCAGTTCTAGTGTTACCTTCCGGCTCGGGGATGTATACTGTGTATTGCAAAGCTTCACGCATTGGTTTGGGTTGTATATTGATGCAGGAGGGGCGAGTTATTGCATATACTTCACGTCAGCTGAAGCCCCATGAGAAGAATTATCCTGTGCACGATTTGGAGTTGGCCGCGATTGTTCATGCTCTTAAGATTTGGAAGCATTATCTTTATGGGGTGTCCTATGAGATTTGCACTAATCATCGTAGCTTGCAGCATTTGTTCAAACAAAGGGATCTCAATTTAAGGCAGCGCAAATGGCTTGAGTTACTGAAGGATTATGACATCACCATTCTTTACCATCCGAGCAAGGTGAATGTAGTTGCGGATGCCTTGAGCAGAAAGGCAGAGAGTATGGGTAGCTTGGCCTTCATTTCAGCATAAGAGCGGCCACTAGATTTGGACATTCAGTCCTTGGCTAACAGAATTGTGAGGTTGGATATTTCAGAGCCCAGCTGATTTCTTGCATGCGTTGTTACCCAGTCTTCACTAGTGGAGAATATCAAGGCTCGACAGCTTGATGGTCCACACTTATTGATCCTCAGAGAGTCGGTACTACAGGGTAGTTCCAAAGAGGTTATTATCGGCGAGGATGGTGTTCTGTGACTCCAGGGTCGTCTATGTATTCCTAATGTTGATGGCTTGAGGGAGAGGATTTTAGAGGAGGCACACAATTCTCGATAGTCCATTCATGCAGGTGCTACAAAGATGTATCGTGACCTGAGGCAACATTATTAGTGGTGGCGGATGAAGAAAGACATAGTTGAGTATGTAGCTAGGTTGCTAAATTGCCAGCAGGTTAAGTATGAGCACTAGAGGTCAGGTGGCCTACTCCAGCAGATGACTATACCTAAGTGGAAGTGGGAGCGCATTACTATGAATTTCGTAGTTGGGTTGCCATGGACCTTGCGGAAGTTCGATACATTTTGGGTCATTGTTGACAGATTGACCAAATCGGCACACTTTATTCCGGTTGTGACTACGTATACTTCAGAGAGGTTGGCCCAGATTTATATTCAGGAGATAGTTCGGTTGCACGGTGTGCCAGTTTCCATCATATCAGATAGAGGCTCTCAGTTTACTTCACATTTCTGGAGAGCAGTACAGAGTAAATTGGGGACCCATGTAGAGCTCAGCACAGCCTTTCATCCGTAGACCGACGGGCAGTCGGAGCGAACAGTTCAGATTTTGGAGGATATGCTGAGGGCATGTGTGATTGACTTTGGAGTTCAGTGGGATCATTTCTTACCTTTGACCGAGTTTGCTTATAACAACAGTTAGCAGTCCATCATAGAGATGGCTCCATTTTAGGTGTTATATGGTCGGTGATGTCGTTCTCCCATCGGGTAGTTTGAGCCCGACGAGGCTAGGTTATATGGCACTGATTTGGTGAAGAATGCCTTGGAAAAGGTAAAGTTGATTCAGGAGGGACTTCGCACAGCACCATCCAGACAGAAGAGTTACGCGGATCATAAGGCGCGTGATTTATCATTTATGGTGGGCGAGAACATTCTCTTAAAAATCTTGCCGATGAAGGGGATTATGAGATTCGGGAAGAAGGGCAAGTTAAGGCCAAGGTTTATAGGCCCATTTGAGGTGTTAAGACGAGTTAGGGAGGTTGCTTATGAGATTTCCTTACCTCACAGTCTATCGGGAGTTCATCTGATTTTCTACGTGTCTATGCTCCGGAGGTATTATGCCGACTTGTCACATGTGTTGGACTTCAGCACGATTCAGTTAGATGAGAGCCTGGGTTATGAGGAGGATCCAGTTTCCATTATGGATAGGTAGGTTCGCCAGTTAAGGTCCAAGAAGATTTATGCGGTAAAAGTCCAGTGGAGGGGCCAACCAGTTGCGAAAATGACTTGGGAGGCCGAGGAAGACATGGGGAGCAGATATCCACACTTATTCAACACTCCAGATATGATTCTAAACCCGTTCGAGGATGAACGTTTGTTTAAGAGGTGGGGAATGTAACGACCCGACCGGTCGTTTTGCTTTCTAGAACCCCGTACCCCTAAATAAGACTCCACGTACGTGCTTTTACTATTTTATGACTTGTGGGGATGGTTAGTTCTGGATTTGGAAGGGTTCAGATTGAAATCGGAACACATGGCTCCTTAAGTTGGCCTTAAAAGGCTAAGTTTAAATTCGGTCAACATTTTGAGTAAATGACCTCAGAATCGGGATTTGACGATTCCAATAAGTTCGTATGATGATTTCGGAATTGGGCGTATGCTCAGGTTGGGTTTTGGATGACCCGGGAGCGTTTCAGTGCCTAATAGTGAAAGTTGGCATTTTGGGTGAATTTCATAAGTTTGGGTTGAAGTGGATCCTTATATTATAGACATCCATTTGGGATTCTGAGCCTGGGAATAGCTTCGTATGGTTATTCTGGACTTAGGGGCGCATCCGGAAGTGGATTTGGAGGTCCGTAGGTCATTTCGGGGTCATTTGGCAAAAAATAAAAATTTGAAGTTTTTGGAAAGTTTGACCGATGGTGGACTTTTTGATATCGGGTTCGGATTCTGTTTTCGGAAGATGGAGTAGTTTCGTAATGTCATATAATACTTGCACGCAAAATTTAGCGTCATTCCGAGTTGATTTGATAGGAATCGGACGCGCAGAAGTATTTTTAGAGGTTTTTGAGTTCATGAGTTAATCCATGCGTTTAGGCGTACAATTCATAGTTTTTGATGTTATTTCAGTGTTTCGATCGCTCGAGCGAGTTTGTATGATGTTGTTAGACTTGTGTGGGTGTTTGGTGTAGAGCCCCGAGGGCTCGGGTGAGTTTCGAACGTTCGATAGGATGAGAAAAACTTCAGCTTTTTTGATATTTCTTGGCAGATCTTGTAGGTCTCACAAATGCGAGAAATTGTTCGCATTTGCGAACCTTGCATTTGTGAGGAAGGCTTCACAATTGCGAAGAAGCCTGACCTGGGCAGTGTTCGCATTTACGACACTTTGGTCGCATTTGTGATCTCAATAGTGTCCGCATTTGCGACTCCTTGATCGCATTTTCGACCTTGGCAGTAGAAGCCCAGGTTCACATTTGAGATGGATTTTTCACATTTGCGACCTTCGCATTTGCGAACCAGGTGTCGCAAATGCGACGTCTGAGACATGGGCACAACTCTATTAAATGCGGGACTTAGGCCATTTAGCTTATTTTCTTTCATATCTTGGGCGATTTTTGGAGCTCTTGGAAGGGGGCTTTCACCTAGCACTTTGAGGTAAGTAGTTTCTACACAACATGAGTTAAATACACAGATTATAGATGGATAAACATGTAAAAATTGGTGAAATCAAGGGTTTAGATGAAAACCCTAGGTCTTGGATAAAAATGGGATTTGATCATGAAATTAGTTATGAAATTTAGTGAAAATCATATATTTGAGTTCATGAGGTTTTGGGTAACGATTTTCTTCGACAATTTCCGAAATTCGGGCACGTGGGCCCGGGAGTGAATTTTGGGATTCTTCAATTGGGGTTGGGTAATCGCTTTAATAGTTAGAATATGAACTTTTGAGCCTATATTGACTATTTTATATAACATTTGACTAGTTTCGAGTCATTTTGGCACCAAATTGAGGGTTTGAGCACAAATCTTGGATCGGAAGTAGGCTTGAGACAAGGTAAGTCTCTTTTCTAACCTTGTAAGAGGGAATTAACCCCATAGGTGAATTTAATTAAAATGTGATTCTATTTGTGGGGGCTACGTACGCACGAGGTGACGAGAGTCTGTACGTAGCTACTAATTATGGTATTGTCCGGGTAGTCTAGGACCCATATCATGCTATACTCACAATGTTTGTACCCTACTTGTTAACTTAATTGCTTTAAGTCTTTTGAAACATGATAAAAGAATTAAATTTCACTTACTTGAAGTTGTGAATGAAACACTTGACTGTTATTGAGAATTTGTGTTTTCCTTAAAATATTTTCTATTTGTGGAGCGGGCCGAACGCCTCGGTAGCAGATAGATGCATCTATGGTTCGTGCCATTCGACCCTCGGTAGTGCACAATTTAAATATAATTTTGGATCGGGCCGTACGATCTCGGCATAATTTGCGCATGATAAATCTTTGTAACCAATTATAATTGATATTGCTTCTTTGGCTTGAGATATAAATTGTTAAATGATGGAATTATTAAGTTGGGATTTAATATTGATAAAAGGATTATTTATTTACTGTTTCCTGTTATTAGGCTTTCAGTATTCTTCTTGTAATCCATGCTTAATTAAAATTTTGACATATTATTGTTAGCCCATAGTAAGTGTCAAAGTCGACCTCTCGTCACTACTTCTTCGAGGTTAGACTGGATACTTACTGAGTACATGTTGTTTATGTACTCACGCTATACTTCTGCACTTGAATGTGCAGGATCTGAGGCAGGTGCATATGGATATCAGTCCGGCACGCGCACTTGATTACCACTTCGAGGCTTCACGGTGAGCTTCCTTCTGAGCCCGTTCTACAACAGCCGGAGTCTTTCTTTTGATTGTATTTTTCTGTCTATTTCACTTCGGACAGTAGACTAGTATTCTTTTGTATATTCTACTAGATGCTCATACACTTGTGACACCAGGTCTTGGCATACACTAGTAGACTTGCGGTTTTGGTTTTATTCTATGATTATGATTGCACACAGTTGCTTTCGTGTCCACACACTTTACTCTTGTGATGACATCCTATTCTTTAGAGCGGTTGGATCAAATTTACATCTGGGAGATTATCCGCCTGAAGTGTGTGCCCATTATCATTATTTATGACTGGGGCATGCAGTTCACATCACACTTTTGGAGAGATATGTAGCGTGAGTTGGGAACGCAGGTCGAGCTGAGTAACGTGTTTCATCCTTAGACGGACGCATAATTTGAGCGTACTTTCAGATATTGGAGGATATATTGCGAGCATGCTCTATGGATTTCAAGGGTCAGTGGGACCAGTTCTTACCTCTAGTGGAGTTTGCCTACAAAAACAGTTATCAATCCATCATCCAGATGGCTCTGTATGATGCCATATATAGGGAGGCAATGTCGTTCTTCGGTTGGTTCGTTTGAGCCCGGTGAGGCTAATTGTTGGGCAGTTTTTAGATTTGTTATTTCTCAAATTCCTTTTTAAATTAAGGAAAGTTTAATTACTTGGAAAAGAATTTGTTAAAAAAAAGAAGAGAAAATAACGTGACTAGTTCACAGTTGGCTTGTCTAGCGGTGGCGTCAGGCGCCATCACGGCCTATTATGAAATTGGGTCGTGATAGCAAAATATAAGCTCGGAATACTCGGGAGCAATGATTCTCAGTATTGCTTCATTATTTTTAATATTTTTAACAATTCAAACATTTTTAAAATTGTTTAATATTATCATGAGTGGCTAAGACCCATTAGTTCTGGAATTGTGATTTAGCCATGAATATTGTTGTTTGACGTTAACTTTTTCTTAATTATAATTCGCTATTACATGGTTGTTTCTTCAATTTTGTGTTTAATTGTTTGATTGTCTGGCCAACGATCAAGTTCTATCAAGTATCTTATGCTTGGGAAAACTGCGTTTAGGTTAGAGAAGAATTGAAGAGGGCATGATCTTAACTCTAAAGTGTGTGGGGGAGGGGGGGGGGGAGGGGGGAGGACAGAGTTGTGGCTAGAATATGAATATACCTAATCACCATGCTTAATTGAATATCGTGATCGTAATGCGTTCTTGATAGATTGATTTTATAGGAATATAGGCATGAATCTATCTTGGACAAGCGAGTAGCAATTCGGGAGAATACTATGAGTATACTTTACTCGATTAATTAGCAACCATAAGCGAATTACATGAAAAGGGGAGTTAGCTATAACACAATAGGATTGGTGAATTGATCACAACCCTGAAATGTTTATCTCTATTATATTCTCGAATAGTAATTTTTTGCTTGCTAATTTAGTTAATTGTTACCTTTACTTAGTAGTTATAAATCATACAATTCAACCTTGATTGACTTGATTGAATAACAAGTTGAGTGAAATTAGTAGGTAGTCAAATACAAGTCTATATGGGTTTGATACTATACTTATCATTATATTACTTGTTGACCACGTATACATGTGTGTGCATTTGGGAACAACAACGGGGATAACATCAAATAAAATAAAAAGAAGTAACTTTGAGTTGCCAAAAAAGTAAATAGAGAGAATAAAGAATTAAAAAAAAAAACAAAATTGGGCATGCCAATTGGAAATCTTGGCACATCAATTAATTGGTGAATCTATAAATCATTATTGACAGATTTATAAGTGACTGTGGGTGGAATTCTTTCACTAAAGCATTTCAATGGGAGTTCTAATAGCTGCATGGCCGATACATGAAGATAGAAGGGTGAATGACACAGTTACTCATAAAAACAAAATTATTTACCCTTATTTTATCATTTATTTTTCTATCCATCAAACTAATTACATTTCTTACCAATAGTAGTTTTTGTGGGGAATTTTTTCTTTTTTCTCCAATTCTTTTTTATTTCTATGCTTCTTTTCTTTTTTTTCTTTTTTTCTTTCTTTTCTCCTTTTCTTTTTTCTCGTTTTCTTCTTGTTTTTTTTCTTTTTTCTCTTTTTCTATTCATTTATTTTTTTCCAAATCGTATTATTGTTATTTTTACCATAACTTATTTCACACTCAATTTTGACTCCATTATTTTTTTCTTGATTTCTTGTTCCTTTTCTAATCCCATTTAACTCCTTTTTTCTTTTATTTTCTTTAGTCCTTGTTCCCTTTCTAATTTCATTAAAATTTTTTTTCTCTTCATAATCTAATTTCATTTACTATTTTCACTATTTTTTATTATTTCTTTTTTATACAATAAGAAAAAGTAACTGATATAGTAAATATTTGTTCACCTTTTTTTTTTAAATATAACTAGTATAATACTCCTTTTGTCTTTTTTCTCATTTTTTTAATTCAAATATTAAACTGAAATAATTGTTGTTGTCACTTGATCTAATTCACTGAATATCACACTGACAGCTGTTGAGCACCATAAATTACATAATCAGTTTTTAAGAATTAACACGTGATTGCCATGCAAACCATGATCTCCTTCACTATAAATATCAGTACATACTCTACCATTAGCAGTAACACAACCCGTTATGGAGCAAGAAAACATAATTTACGGCCACCAAATCTCCATATATACTAGTTAGAATAGAAATGATAATAAAATATTAGAAAATTCAATAAAAGTATAAGTAGAAAAAAAGACTTCTAGTACCATATGATACCAATATGGCATACATGTATACCAACAGAGTATATGATTGCTCTAGAATATTGCTACAACTATCTGCAACTATACTACTGTACCAAAACATTAAAGGATGCAATAAAGCATGAGAAAATTACATGCTCGTATTGCAAGCTAAATATTCGCAAAGCAACTTGCTCATTATGTATACTAACAGGGTATATAGTTGTATTGGGTTGTTCTAATAATTTTTTATAACTATAAAAACTATTTTATAATACACATAATCTATGTCCATCGGCACAAAAAAATTCCAGCACTGCAAATCATGTTCATATAAATAATTTCAGAATAGAATTCACTTAAAAATACAGCTAAAACAACCAAAAGAATGTTCAAACTACCATATGATACCAATATGGCATATAACTATGCCAACATAGTATACAGTTTTACTGGTTAATTTCCGCCGACTATATGACTATACTACTATTACATAACACACATGCATAAAGAGAAAAATAAAAAAATAGTGTACCACATATTAATATAATAAAGTATTTCAAGATATTATAATATATTACTATTATTAAAAGAAAATTAAATAGTGCACCAATTAAATGCAGCTAATACAACCAAAAAATGATTCAACTAGCATATGATACCAATATAGTATATAGCTATACTAATAGGGTATATAGTTATATGGGGTCGTTCCAACAAATGAATAAAACTATAAAAACTAATACATAATACACAAAATCTATGTCGATAGATACAAGAAAATCCAAACACAACAAAACATGATAATATAAATCATTTCAGAATAGAATTCACTTAAAAATGCTGCTAAAACAACCGAAATATATTTCAACTACCAAAATATGATACCAATATGACATATAATTATACCAATAGGGTATACAATTCTACTAATTAATTCCATACTTATATATGATAATACTACTATTATATAATACACATGAATAAAGAGAAAAATCAAAAAATAGTGTACCACATATTAATATAATAATGTATTAAAAGATATTGTACTATAATACTATTATATAAAACAAACGCATAAAGAAAAAATCAAAATGATTACATAATACACATGTATAAAGGAAAATTAAAAAAATTAATATACTGTGCTATTCTACTATTACTAAAGAAAAATCAAATAGTGTACCAATTAAATGTAGCTAATACAACCAAAAAATATTCCAACTAACATATGATATCAGTATAGTATGTAGATATACAAACAGGGTATACAATTGTATGCAAAGAGTTTAAAAAATATTTTTGTTAACTCAATTATTAAACTGAAATAATATCAGTTGTCAATAAAAATTTCAAAAAAATTCTAAAAAGACCTAATTGTTAGAGTATACTGTTACATTATATAGTATACTATAATAGTATATCATTGGAATGAACTTTATACCAAAATAATATATAGTATATCATTTTGGTACACAGTACAAATTGTTCTTCGCCAGTTCAACGCAATAAATTATACACTATTGAATCAACCATAATGGTATATAATATATTATTTTGGTATATAGAGGATTGATTCATTTCTTCACAAAAATAAATTAGTAGTATATTATTGTAGTTAATTATATACTCTTGAATTAATTATTGTATACCAATACAGTATATAATATACTATTTTGGTATACAGTATAAATCTGTCTTCTTTGATAGTTCAACTCAATTTCAACCCAATTGTTTTTAAAAAGTACCCTATGGAAAAGTTTAAAAAGGACCAAATTATAACACTATACTATTATATTATATTATATACTGTAATAGTATATGTTGGAATGAATTGTATACCAAAATGGTATATTTGTAAATGTCACGACCCAAAATCTCACCCGTCGTGAAGACGCCTATCTCAATACTAGGCAAGCCAAAAATCTCAATAAATCACAATTTCTCTCAAGATTGAAAATATAATATTTAAATATAATACAAACACTGCCCAAAACCTGGTGTCACTGAGTACATGAGCATCTAATATGAATACAAGTCTGTAGTACATGAGCATCTAATATGAATACAAGTCTGAAAAATATAGTCTATAATAGTCTGAGACCAAATACAGTGAACAAAGAGATAGAGAAGGAGAGACAAGGTCTGGGAATATGACAGCTACCTCAAAATCTCCTGAAAATCAACAGCGCGAAAGGATCAACACCCGCTATGTCCAGAAATACCTGGATCTGCACACGAAGTGTAGGGTGTAGTATGAGTACAACCAACTAAGCAAGTAACAATAATAAATAAGGAACTGAAGATAGTAACTGTGATGACCCAAAATGTCATCTTTAAATTTAATAATGAATTTTATATTCTAAGATCACAAAAATTACTATTTATCATTCCTCGACTTGCGTGCGCAGTCCGTAAAATTTTTCGGAAAGTTATCAGGTGAAATATTGATTAAAATGTGAATTAGAGGTTTAAAACTCAACCGAGTTGACTTTGGTCAACATTTGAAGCAAACGGACTCGGATCAGTATTTTGATAGTTTTGGTAGGTCCGTATCGTGAATTGGGACTTGGGCGTATGCCCGGAATCAAATTCCGAGGTCCCTAGCCCGAGATATGGAATTTTGATGAAAAATTAAAAGTTTAAGTTCAAATATTGACCGGATGTCAAATTTTATGCAAACGACCCCAGAATAAAATTTTGATGATTCCAACAGCTCCGTATGGTGATTTTGGACTTAGAAGCGTGATCGGAATTTTATTTGGAAGTCCGTAGTAGAATTAGGCTTGAAATGCCGAAAGTTGAATTTTTGGAAAGTTTGACCGAGGGGTTGACTTTTTGATATCGGGGTCAAAATCCAATTCTAAAAATTTTTATAGCTCAGTTATGTCATTTATGACTTGTGTGCAAAAATTGAAGTCATTCCGAATTGATTTGATGTGTTTCGACACAAGATATAGAATTTGAAAGTTCAAAGTTCATTGATTTTGATTTGAGGTGCGATTTGTCGTTTTGATATTGTTTGATGTAGTTTGAAGCCTCGACTAAGTTCGTATGGTATTTTGGGACATGTTGGAATAATTGGTTAAGGTCCCGAGGGTCTCGGGTGGATTTTGGAAGGTAAACGGAATGGATTTCGGACAAAGAGTGCTGGAAATTTCTGTTGCAGAAATTTCGTGCATGGAGCCAACTTTGGAAGCTTATATCTCGCTATTCATAAGGAATCAGAACATTTTCAAAACATGAAAGTTGTATTCGTTTGATTATAGTTTCCAGAAAGTTAAACCATTCATTATTTGGACATTTGTACAGAAAGTTATGACGGATTGAATGAAGGGTAGTAGAGCAGTTTCGCCAGAAATTTCGCCAGAAATTCTGATACATGGAGCCGACTTTGGGAGCTTATATCTCACAATTCATAAGGAATCAAAAAGTTACAAAACATGAAAGTTGTAGTCGTTGGATTCTAGTTTCCAGAAAGTTAAATCATGCATCATTTGGACATTTGTACATAAAGTTATGATGGATTGAAGGAAGGCTAGTAGAGCAGTTTCTGGTGGACTTTTAGTGACGAAAAATGGACTTTTAGTGACGGAAAATGGACTTTTAGTGACGGATTGGTAGAAACTTTTAGTGATAATTGTAATGTATAGAAAGTCATGTACACGAGGCGACGAGTGTGTACACGGACTAAATGTGAAAGATTATGCTTTAAATTGTTTAGATCATTGTTGCGCATTAATTAAATTATTTCATTTTGTTATATTCTTCATTATTGATTTAATGTTTATATTTTTTTTAATTTGCTTGACCTTTTCCTGCTAATTGTTTTTTTTTTGTTTAATTGAAACTTGATTTCTTATATTCTGTGCATTATTTGAAGGTTGATTTTCTTTAAATTAAATATTATTAATATGAAGTATTTGACATTTTTAAACTTGATATTGAAGCAACGTAGTAAAGATTTTGAAATATTATTTTTCTAAATTATTTACTCCTGAATATTTTTATACTCATTGTGAGGGAGCCGTGGGCTCTTTATTGTGGAAAAATATTATTGTTAAATTATTTTGACATGAGGTTGATTTTCTTTAAATTAAATATTATTAATATGAAGTATTTGACATTTTTAAACTTGATATTGAAGCAACGTAGTAAAGATTTTGAAATATTATTTTCCTAAATTATTTACTCCTGAATATTTTTATACTCATTGTGAGGGAGCCGTGAGCTCTTTATTGTGGAAAACTATTATTGATGATTTATTTTGGCATGAGCCGTGAGCTCTTTATTGTGAAAAAATATTGTTGTTGAATTATTTTGGCAAGTTAAATTATTTGAGCACTTGAGGTGCAAATTGTGATATATTGTGATATTGATACGCATGCGGTGGTATAATGTCTGGGTGTTGAAACGCATGCGGTGAGATAAGGGTGGCTTGATATGCGTGACTAGTAGGGGTGACTACTAGAAGTCATGCGGTGTGATAAGGGTGGCTAAAACGCGGGATGCTATTTCGAAAAAAATATTTTCTTTAAATAAATTGTGAAGGCTCCCGCGGTGATATAAGAAAATGAGATATTGTGAATTTATTTATGATTTGGGACTACGAAGCGGTACCTCGGGAGTGCCCTTGTTGATATTGATTTATGGCCGTAGTTGCCTTTGATTATTGTTGTGATTTTCTTAAAGTTGAAAAGAATTCTGTTTTGTTTCAATGAGGTATTTATTTGCCATTATTTGATGTAATTAAATGTGACATACTACTTGATTCATTTTCATTTTTATTTTATCTTATAATATTGTTTAAACATTTTACCATGCCATTATTTATTCTCTAGCAGGGCCTGACCTGACCTCGTCACTACTCTACCGAGGTTAGGCTTGGCACTTACTGGGTACCGCTGTGGTGTACTCATACTACGCTTCTGCAAATCTTTTTGTGCAGATCCAGGTACATCTTATCAGACCACGCATCAGTAAACTAGCTATACGAGGAGACTTCGAGGTATATCTGCCAGCGTCCGCAGACTCCGGAGTCCCCTTCTATCTTACTATGTTGTCTTCCATATTTGCTTTAGACTATGATGTATAGAGACATAAAGAATAAATTCTTAGAAGCTTGTGACTTATTTCTACCGGGTTTTGGGAGTTAAAATTATTTGAATCGTAGTTTATTTATTTAAGATATTTATTATTATTTCGCATTGATAGGCTTACCTAGTCTTAGAGACTAGGTGCCATCACGACATCCTACGGAGAGAATTTGGGGTCGTGACAAGTTGGTATCAGAGCACTAGGTTCATAGGTGTAATGAGTCACAAGCAGGTTTAGTAGAGTCTTGCAGATCGGTACGGAGACGTCTGTACTTATCTTCGAGAGGCTATGGAACTGTTAGGAAATATTCACTTCCTTGACTCCTTATCGTGCGGCATTGATTTAGCTTGAAACATATATCTTATATTCCTTTGTATCCACTCATGTATGACATTGCGCACTCGGTATCAGTTGTGCGTCGACGGTTCGTGATGCTGCAGATGGACTACGAGGGAGCCAGAGATGCTCAAACATTGCCTTAACGTGTGGTTCCGACTGAAGATATGGGCGTATTGAGAGATCACCTAGTGAATCATGTGCGGGGTGCAATGGACATTGGCGTTTGGTTGATTTATACGAGCTGTGAAGGTTATTATTGTGGATCATCGGACGTTGTGACCTATGACTTCACGCCGTCCACTATCAATGGGTGGGTTGCGGGGTCATGTATTATATCAGTTTTGGGCCTGAAATGTATTTATGTGGTACTCAAAGGTTCCCTAAAATTTACACATGTTTAAGGCCTGAGATTTCGTAGAGGATAAGGTTGGGACTTGCGGTATGTCCGCCTCCTTAATAATCCTATACTTCAATACCAAAGGAGTTATAGAAACAACTCTAAATTTATAGAAGGTCTACTCAGCGAGGACGTCACTGTTGCAGATTTTGGGGTGCTTCGGAGTAAGTACACTTGTTGACGAGAGTCTGGACTATGTGGTTCATGACAAGATTTGTCTGTATGGAGCTCTACTTTTATGATCGTTGTGTATAAATAGGGGTAAGGGTTACCCCAAAGAAGAGTCGAAGAGTATGTTAAGAAATGGGTCAGCTCAACAGTATTGAGTCAGCATAACAAAAGAGAAAATTTGCCTTGGAAGAGAAAATTCACCACCGGTGTTCGTGGCAAGCCTATGAAGAGAGCAGACCAGCCAATGCAACACCGCCTGCTTGGCTCAGTTCTCAGAAACGTTTTTGAAAGAGTTTGTTTTCTGGACTCTCTGTAATGCGTGGCGCATAGGGTTTGAACGGTTGCGTCATGTCACCATTGACGATGTCAGAATATGCCATCAAGTTCAATAAGTTAGCCTGTCATACTCCTACTTTTCTTCCTACAGCCAGAGGCCGAGTCCATAGACTCATTAAAGGACTCAATTATGATCGTAAAATTTTGTACGGCTCGGGAGCTACAAGCTGATACTTCATTTCTGCTAGTTGTAAACGACTCCGGAATAATATTTTGATGGTTCCGTTAGATCCGTTGACTAATTTTTGACTTAGGAGTGTGTCCGACATGGATCAGGATACGATTGGAATTTGAATTTTATAATTCACTCCTAGAGCATTTGAGTACGATAATTTCACAGCACAAAAATTATGGAATCTATACCCTCAGTTGTCGGCAAACAAGCCCTCAACTTTGGCTTATAGTATATGTATACCTAGCAGAATATTACTAGAGGCACGTGAGGGGTACAACCAAAATCAACATGTGCCAATTTTACTTGGCTAGAAATTATTCTTTTAGTAATAATGATCAAACTGTCTCTATTCCTTTGATGTAGAAATGAATATTGCCAAATACATAGGCAGTCCCCTAAACTTGTTCTGTTATTTTAATTAAATATTTAAATTGAAATTAGTATTTATTGAACACCTAAACTTTATTAAAATTATCAATTAGGCACATTTAGTTAATATGGCAAAGCAAGTGTTTTTCATTCTCTTTGACCGTGTACATATTTGAAAAATAATTAATATTTTTATTTTTTGTCTTTCTCTTTCTCTTCTTTCTTTAGTTTTCATAAAGTCGTTGCCACCTAGCCGGAAATTATGTTGACCTACGGCAAGTTCCATTGATGGCTTCAATCTACACCAGAACACTCCCAAAAATCTCAAATTTATTTCTCCAATCTCCACCATGGTTGTTTATGGGGTGAAAGTATCAAGATTATAGCATAAACAATCTTATCATTACTCTGTTTTAGCGACCATATATAGTACCCTTCACTCACGTCATATCCAAGTAACTACTCAGTGTAACGAGCCGGCACATTGTTTGAGAGTTGTAGCCCCATCCTGGAAGGTTTCAGAATGAATTGAGATACTTACTCTCAAGGTTGGAAGCTTAAGTTGAAAAGGTTGACCGGATGTTGACTAATGAGTAAATAAATCCGGAATAATATTTTGATGGTTCCGTTAGCTCCGTTGGGTGATTTTTGATTTAGGAGTGTGTCCGACATAGATCAGGATACGATTGGAATTTGAATTTTATAATTCACTCCTAGAGCATTTGAGTACGATAATTTCACAGCGCAAAAATTATGGAATCCATACCCTCAATTGTCGGCAAACAAGCCCTCAACTTTGGCTTATAGTATATATACCTAGCAGAATATTACTAGAGGCACTTGAGGGGTACAACCAAAATCAACATGTGCCAATTTTACTTGGATAGAAATTATTCTTTTAGTAATAATGATCAAACTGTTTCTATTCCTTTGATGTAGAAATGTATATTGCCAAATACATAGGCAGTCCCCTAAACTTGGCCTGTTATTTTAATTAAATATTTAAATTGAAATTAGTATTTATTGATCACATAAACTTTATTAAAATTATCAATTAGGCACATTTAGTTAACATCGCAAAGTAAGTGTTTTTCATTCTCTTTGACCGTGTACATATTTGAAAAATAATTAATATTTTTATTTTTTGTCTTTCTCTTTCACTTCTTTCTTTAGTTTTCATAACGTCGTTGCCACCTTGCCGGAAATTTTGTTGACCTACGGCAAGTTCCATTGATGGCTTCAATCTACACCAGAATACTCCCAAAAATCTCAAATTTATTTCTCCAATCTTCACCATGGTTGTTTATGGGGGTTTATACGGGTGAAAGTATCAAGATTACAGCATAGTCTCATGGTTCGGGTCTGTGAAAGTTTCATAATGAATTGAGACACTTAGTCTCATAGTTAAAAGTTTAAGTTGAAAATGTTGACCAGATATTGACTAATGTGTAAACGACTCTGAAATAAAGTTTTGATGGTTTTGTTAACTCCGTTGGGTGATTTTTGACTTAGGAGTGTGTCAGACATGGATCAGGATACGATTGAAATTTGAATTTTCTAGTTCACTCCTAGAGCATTTGAGTACTATAATTTCACAGCGCAAAAATTATTGAATTTATACCCTCGGTTGTCGGCAAACAAGCCCTCACCTTTGGCTTATAATATATATACCTAGCAGAATATTACTAGAGGCACGTGTGGGGTACAACCAAAATCAACATGTGCCAATTTTACTTGGCTAGAAATGATTCTTTTAGTAATAATGATCAAACTGTCTCTCATCCTTTGATGTAGAAATGTATATTGCCAAATACATAGGCAGTCCCCCTAAACTTGTCCAGTTATTTTATTTAAATATTTAAATTTAAATTAGTATTTATTGAACATCTAAACTTTATTAAAATTATCAATTAGGCACAGTTTGTTAACATGGCACAGTAAGTATTTTTCACTCTCTTTGACCGTGTACATATTTTAAAAATAATTAATATTTTTGTTTTTTGTCTTTCTCTTTTTACTTTAGTTTTCATAAAGTCGTTGCCACCTTGCCGGAAATTTTATTGACCTACGGCAAGTTCCATTGATGGCTTCAATCTACACCAGAACACTTCCAAAAACTTCAAATTTATTTCTCCAATCTCCACCACAGTTGTTTATGAGGGGGTGAAAGTATTAAGATTACAGCATAAACAATCTTATCATTACTTTATTTTAGCGACCATATATTGTACCCTTCACTCACGTCATTTCCATGTAACTACTCAATGTAACGATCCGACCGATTGTTTTGAGAGTTTTAGCCCCGTTTCCTCATTTTCTATTCATTTCCTACTTAATTATTGTTTTGTGATTTGCCGGGGTAGTTGGTTTGAGTCCTGGAAGGTTTCAGAATGAATTGAGACACTTAGTCTCTAGGTTGGAAGTTTAAGTTGAAAAGGTTGACCGGATGTTGACTAATGTATAAACGACTCCGGAATAAAGTTTTGATGGTTCCGTTAGCTCCGTTGGGTGATTTTTTATTTAGGAGTATGTCCGACATGGATCAGGATACGATAGGAATTTGAATTTTCTAATTCACTCCTAGAGCATTGGAGTACGATAATTTCATAGTGCAAATATTATGGAATCTATACCCTCAATTGTCGGGAAACAAGCCCTCAACTTTGGCTTATAGTATATATATCTAGCAGAATATTACTAGTTGCACGTGAGGGGTACAACCAAAATCAATATGTGCCAATTTTACTTGGCTAGAAATTATTCTTTTAGTAATAATGATCAAACAGTTTCTATTCCTTTGATGTAGAAATGTATATTGCCAAATACATAGGTAGTCCCCTAAACTTGTCCTGTTATTTTAATTAAATATTTAAATTAAAATTAGTATTTATTGAACACCTAAACTTTATTAGAATTATCAATTAGGCACATTTAGTTAACATGGCAAAGTAAGTGTTTTTCATTCTCTTTGACCGTGTACATATTTGAAAAATAATTAACATTTTATTTTTTGTCTTTGTTTTTCTCTTCTTTCTTTAGTTTTCATAAAGTCGTTGCCACATTGCCGGAAATTTGTTGACCTACGGCAAGTTCCATTTGATGGCTTCAATCTACACAAGGATACTACCAAAAACCTCAAATTTATTTCTCCAATCTCCACCATAGTTGTTTATGGGGGGTGAAAGTATCAAGATTACAGCATAAACAATCTTATCATTACTTTGTTATAGCAACCATATATTGTACCCTTCACTCACGTCATATCCAAGTAACTACTCAGTGTAATGATCCGACCGATTTTTTTCAGAGTTGTAGCCCCATTCCCCCATTTTCTATTCATTTCCTTCTTAATTAATTTTATGTGATTTGCCGGGGTAGTTGGTTCGAGTCCTGGAAGGTTTCAGAATAAATTGAGACACTTAGTCTCAAGGTTGGAAGTTTAAGTTAAAAAGGTTGACCGGATATTGACTAATGTGTAAACGACTCCAGAATAAAGTTTTGATGGTTCAGTTAGCTCCGTTGGGTGATTTTTGATTTAGGAGTGTGTCCGACATAGATCAGGATACGATTGGAATTTGAATTTTCTAATTCACTCCTAGAGCATTTGAGTACGATAATTTCATAGCGCAAATATTATGGAATCTATACCCTCAATTGTCGGGAAACAAGCCCTCAACTTTGACTTATAGTATATATACCTAGCAGAATATTACTAGTGGCACGTGAGGGATACAACCAAAATCAACATGTGCCAATTTTACTTGGCTAAAAATTATTCTTTTAGTAATAATGATCAAACAGTCTCTATTCCTTTGATGTAGAAATGTATATTGCCAAATACATAGGTAGTCCCCTAAACTTGTCCTGTTATTTTAATTAAATATTTAAATTTAAATTAGTATTTATTGAACACCTAAACTTTATTAAAATTATCAATTTAGCACATTTAGTTAACATGGCAGAGTAAGTGTTTTTCATTCTCTTTGACCGTGTACATATTTGAAAAATAATT
This sequence comes from Nicotiana tomentosiformis, assembly GCF_000390325.3. Classification (NCBI taxonomy): domain Eukaryota; kingdom Viridiplantae; phylum Streptophyta; class Magnoliopsida; order Solanales; family Solanaceae; genus Nicotiana; species Nicotiana tomentosiformis. The sequence continues at coordinate 3,526,276 of NC_090813.1, forward strand.
AACATTTTATTTTTTGTCTTTCTTTTTCTCCTCTTTCTTTAGTTTTCATAAAGTCGTTGCCACCTTGCCGGAAATTTGTTGACCTACGGCAAGTTCCATTAATGGCTTCAATCTACACGAGGATACTCCCAAAAACCTCAAATTTGTTTCTCCAATCTCCACCATGGTTGTTTACGCGGGGTGAAAGTATCAAGATTACATCATAGTCTCATGGTTCGGGTCCGGGAAAGTTTCAGAATGAATTGAGACACTTAGTCTCATGGTTGAAAGTTTAAGTTGAAAACGTTGACCAAATGTTGACTAATGTGTAAACGACTCCGGAATGAAGTTTTGATGGTTCTGTTAGCTCCGATGGGTGATTTTTGACTTAGGAGTGTATCCGACATGGATCAGAATACGATTGAAATTTGAATTTTCTAGTTCACTCCTAGAGCATTTGAGTACTATAATTTCACAGCGCAAAAATTATTGAATTTATACCCTCGGTTGTCGGCAAACAAGCCCTCACCTTTGGCTTATAATATATATACCTAGCAGAATATTACTAGAGGCACGTGTGGGGTACAACCAAAATCAACATGTGCCAATTTTACTTGGCTAGAAATAATTCTTTTAGTAATAATGATCAAACTGTCTCTCATCCTTTGATGTAGAAATGTATATTGCCAAATACATAGGCAGTCCCCTAAACTTGTCCAGTTATTTTATTTAAATATTTAAATTAAAATTAGTATTTATTGAACATCTAAACTTTATTAAAATTATCAATTAGGCACATTTTGTTAACATAGCAAAGTAAGGGTTTTTCACTCTCTTTGACCGTGTACATATTTTAAAAATAATTAATATTTTTGTTTTTTGTCTTTCTCTTTCTCTTTTTACTTTAGTTTTCATAAAGTCGTTGCCACCTTGCCGGAAATTTTGTTGACCTACGGCAAGTTCCATTGATGGCTTCAATCTACACCAGAACACTCCCAAAAACCTCAAATTTATTTCTCCAATCTCCACCATAGTTGTTTATGGGGGGTGAAAGTATCAAGATTACAGCATAAACAATCTTATCATTACTTTGTTTTAGCGACCATATATTGTACCCTTCACTCACGTCATTTCCAAGTAACTACTCAGTGTAACGATCCGACCGATTGTTTTGAGAGTTGTAGCCCCGTTCTCCCATTTTTTATTCATTTCCTGCCTAATTATTGTTATGTGATTTGCCGGGGTAGTTGGTTCGAGTCCTGGAAGGTTTCAGAATGAATTGAGACACTTAGTCTCAAGGTTGGAAGTTTAAGTTGAAAAGGTTGATCGGATATTGACTAATATATAAACGACTCCGAAATAAAGTTTTGATGGTTCCGTTAGCTCCGTTGGGTAATTTTTGATTTAGGAGTGTGTCCGACATGGATCAGGATACTATCTGAATTTGAATTTTCTAATTCACTCCTAGAGCATTTGAGTACGATAATTTCATAGCGCAAATATTATGGAATCTATACCCTCAATTGTCGGGAAACAAGCCCTCAACTTTGGCTTATAGTATATATACCTAGCAGAATATTACTAGTGGCATGTGAGGGGTACAACCAAAATCAACATGTGCCAATTTTACTTGGCTAGAAATTATTCTTTTAGTAATAGTGATCAAACAGTCTCTATTCCTTTGATGTAGAAATGTATATTGCCAAATACATAGGTAGTCCCCTAAACTTGTCCTGTTATTTTAATTAAATATTTAAATTTAAATTAGTATTTATTGAACACCTAAACTTTATTAAAATTATCAATTTAGCACATTTAGTTAACATGGCAGAGTAAGTGTTTTTCATTCTCTTTGACCGTGTACATATTTGAAAAATAATTAACATTTTATTTTTTGTCTTTGTTTTTCTCTTCTTTCTTTAGTTTTCATAAAGTCGTTGCCACCTTGCCGGAAATTTGTTGACCTACGGCAAGTTCCATTAATGGCTTCAATCTACACGAGGATACTCCCAAAAACCTCAAATTTGTTTCTCCAATCTCCACCATGGTTGTTTACGGGGGGTGAAAGTATCAAGATTACAGCATAGTCGCATGGTTCGGGTCCGGGAAAGTTTCAGAATGAATTGAGATACTTAGTCTCATGGTTGAAAGTTTAAGTTTAAAACGTTGACCAGATGTTGACTAATGTGTAAACGACTCCGAAATGAAGTTTTGATGGTTCCGTTAGCTCCGATGGGTGATTTTTGACTTAGGAGTGTGTCCGATATGGATCAGGATACGATTGAAATTTGAATTTTCTAGTTCACTCCTAGAGCATTTGAGTACTATAATTTCACAGCGCAAAAATTATTGAATCTATACCCTCATATGTCAGCAAACAAGCCCTCAACTTTGGCTTATAATATATATACCTAGCAGAATATTACTAAAAGCACGTGTGGGGTACAACCAAAATCAACATGTGCCAATTTTACTTCGCTAGAAATTATTCTTTTAGTAATAATGATCAAATTGTCTCTATTCCTTTAATGTAGAAATGTTTATTGCCAAATACATAGGCACTCCCATAAACTTGTCCGGTTATTTTAATTAAATATTTAAATTGAAATTAGTATTTATTGAACATATAAATTTTATTAAAATTATCAATTAGGCACATTTAGTTAACATGGAAAAGTAAGTGTTTTTCACTCTCTTTGACCGTGTACATATTTGAAAAATAATGAATATTTTTATTTTTTGTCTTTCTCTTTCTCTTCTTTCTTTAGTTTTCGTAAATTCATTGCCACCTTGCCGGTAATTTTGTTGACCTACGGCAAGTTCTATTGATGGCTTCAATCTACACCAGAACACTCCCAAAAACCTCAAATTTGTTTCTCCAATCTCCACCATGGTTGTTTATACGGGTGAAAGTATCAAGATTACAGCATAGTCTCATGGTTCATGTCCGGGAAAGTTTCAGAATGAATTGAGACACTTAGTGCCACGACCCAAAATCCAAAAGGTCGTGATGGCGCCGGACACCACTGTCAGGCAAGCCAACCTTAATCAATTAACTTAATTACCCATTTTAGTATTTTTGAAATAAAAAATTTCTTTAATAAAATTGTAGAGATAAAAACTCATAGAGAAAATGATAAATATTTTTGCAGCTAAATTTCTAAACAATTCACAACTATTCCCAAAACCCGGTGTCACAAGTGCATGAGCATTTACTAGAAAATTAAAATAAAATACAGCATCTGTCCAGAATACAAATTAGACAGGAAAATATAATAACTCTGAAGGAGATTCTGTTAGCTGCGGATCGTAATATAGAATGCAGCTCACCTATGTCCCAACAATTTTTATAACACCTCTGCGCCCACAAGGCCGCTATACATATATGTACTTGCATAATAAAATGTGCAGCAAGTGCAGTATGAGTACAAAAATAAAGTGTACCCAGTAAGTATCAAGCCTAATCTCGAAGAGGTAGAGACGAGATGGCCGACTATGACACTCACTGTGGGTCAATAATATTAAATAATCATGAAAATAGAAATATTTATATCAATGATGATTCACATAATTAACAATAATTTATTGAACCAGTAGAAGTAATTAAATTCCTTCAATTCCTATAATTTTCAGTATAATAATTAAATTCCTTCAATTCAAATAATTTCTAATCTATTAAGAAACTCCTTCAATTTCAATAAAAAAAATTCCAGTTTATCAAATAGCTTTACAAGCTACAATTTACTTTCAATAAATTTCCAATTTATCAAATAACTTTACAAGCTGTAATGTAATTCTTATTATTATTAAGCACGATTTCTACCGAGGACATACGGCCCGATCCAGAGTGCCGTGTACAATGCCGAGGGACGTGCGATGCGATCCATAGATGCATCTATCCTACCGAGGCGTTCGGCCCGCTCCACAAGAAAGGAGGACATTTTCTTATGTGCCTCCGGAAGGACAGTATGTTTATTATAAGATAAATTTGGGAGGAGAATAATTTCTTTTTAACAATTAATTGATTTAAACAAAAATTAAGCATATGAGATTTCCATCCTTTAATATCTTTATCTAACAATTCACAATATATTCATATAGATATCAATTAATATAAATAAATCAAAGAATACAATCTACACAAGTAAGGCATGCTTTGAGTCCTAAATTACCCGGACTTTAGCATTTAATAGTAGCTACGCACGGACTCTCGTCACCTCGTGCGTACGTAGCTCCCCCACAATTAGCAACAATTATTTAATTTTTAATCACCTAGGAGGTAATTTCTCCCTCACAAGATTAGACAAGAGACTTACCTCGTCTTGCTCCAATTTAATGTACTATAAGGCCTTTTCCACAATAATCAAACTTTGCCTGGCTCGAATCTAGCCAAAATAATTTGATACAATCACTAAAAATTATAGGAATTAATTCTATAAGAAAATACTACATTTTTAATAAAAATTCTGAAATTAATAAAAATTCATCCGTGGGGCCCACATCTCGGAATCCGGCAAAAATTATGAAACCTGACAACCCATTCAATTACGAGTCCAACCATACCAGTTTCACTCAAATCCGACTCTGAATCGATACCGAAATCTCAAAATTCGTTTCTATGAGATTTCTAAAATTTTTCAAATTTCAATCTCAAAACACTAATTAAATGGTGAAAACAATGATATATTTGTGTATATAGACCAAATCCGAGTTGGAATCACTTACCTCAAATGTCTTTCCTTGAAACATCTGCCAAACGTCGCTTCTGCTCTAGCTCAAGTTTGTCATAAATGGCAAATGGGTCGAATGCCTCTGTTTTTATAACTAACATATCTGCCGAGTTCGATCTTGGGAGCTCGATCTCGGGAGCTCGATCTCGGGGAGCTCGATCTTGGGAGCTCGATCTCGGTAGCTCGATCTCGGGAGCTCGATCTTGGAAGCTCAATCTCGGGAGCTTGATTTTTGGGCCTCGATTTTGGGCCTTGATCTTGGGCTCGATCATAGCCCAGAATTTCCAGCAGAAGAGAAAAAAAATTGCAGCAGCTGTTTAAGTCTAATTTGTGATCCGTTAACCATCTGAAACTCACCCGAGGCCCTCGAGACCTCAACAAAATATACCAACAAGTCCTAAAATATCATACGAACTTAGTCGAACCTCTAAATCACATCAAACAATGCTAAAACTACAAATCATACCTTAATTCAAGCTTAAGGAAACTAAGAATTTTCAACTTCTACATTCGATGTCGAAACCTATCAAATCAACTCCGATTGTCCTCAAATTTTGCACACAAGTCATAAATGACATAACGGAGCTATGAAAATTTTTGGAACTGTATTCCGACTTCGGTATCATAAAGTCAACTCCCCGGTCAAACTTCCAAACTTAAATTCATGTTTTAGCCATTTCGAGCCTAATTTCACTACGGACTTCCAAATAAAATTTCAATCACGCTCCTAAGTCCAAAATCACCATACGGAGCTGTTGGAATTATCAAAATTCTATTCCGGGGTTATTTTCATATAATTCGACATCCGGTCACTATTTGAAGTTAAATTTTATTTTTAATAAAAATTCCATATCTCGGGCTAGGGACCTCGGAATTTGATTTCGGGCATACGCCCAAGTCCCAAATCACGATACGGACCTACCGAAACTATCAAAACACTGATCTAAGTTTGTTTGCTCAAATAATTTACCAAAATCAAACTTGGCCTTTTAAAGCCAACTTAAGGAAACAATTATTCCGATTTCAATCCAAACACTTCCAAATCCCGAACCAACCATCCCACAAGTCATAAATCATTTAAAGCACATACGAAAAGTTTTATTTAGGGTAACAGGGTTCTAAAAGTCAAAACGACCGGTTGGGTCGTTACATTCTCTCCCACTTAAATATACGTTCATCCTCGAACGTGCTATGGAGTGTTCCGGAGTTATCCAAAATTACTGTTGAACACCTCGTGCACCTACCCGTGCTACCACACCCAGTTGAGCACATTAACTCGAGCCAATCTTAAAATTCTACCATTTATTTAGGCAAATAAGCCTTAGAGCCCAATTCTAACATCTAGAATTCTCCACCATGCCTGTCTCCAACCTATGAATGTCGTAACAATCACTACACGATGTACTAATATAGGATTGCATACCTTTGTTGAATTTAGACCATGCACCACATCATTCACATGACTATAATAACATCCTTCGATAATAATAGCCAAAATTCCATGAATCTGATGTTCACAACACACCTCATGATACATATAAGTCATGTTCCAACTCTTGAAATGCTTCCACGATGGAAGAAATGTGTAGAAATTCATAATCAACTGCCGAGTCAACAATTATTGAGTTTCTCCTTCTAACAAGAACCATTGCCTCATTATAACCAAATAATGGTATTTGCTATTTATTACACTTCATATAATCTGATCGCACTGATCCTGAATCCAATAATCTCGTCTCACCAAGTATAAGCTGCTCAGGCAATAAACCATCTCAGACGCGATCAAAAAGCATCATATGTCGCCATAATGAGCTAATAAGCTACGTACTCGATTACGATACATAAGAAAAACGAACTCTGTAAAGGATTTCTCAACCCACGTGACTAATTAGACAATTGAAAAGGTGTCATGAACCTTCCTTAGAAAAAGGGACACAAACACACAAAATAGAATATAGGAGACTGTACTCAACATCACATTATTGCGACGTGCAACCCGATCCACACATGATACCATTGCTGCATGCAACCCGATCCAAACAACATACCCGTGGCGGCGTGCCACCCGATCCGCACAAAAAAGAATCTATAAGAAAATACTTACCGAGCTAAAATGCTCATTACTACAAAATATCCGAATATCGGACACAAGCACGCTCAATGCATAATATCATCACTGGAAGGACCGATAGCGCCATACGCTACAAAATTCAAGCACAACTAAGGTACGACATATGATCTGAATCTCGAGAGCCATCCTGCTCACATAACACCATCGCTATGCGGAACCTCATCACATAAAAAATTTATCAAGCCATTTAATAACTCACACGGCACAATATAGTATTACATGAAATAACCGACGACAAAATGACATCCCACGTCCGAATACTCCAACATAGGGATTTTATGCTGAAATGAACACATCCGGCCTGATATAGAGACACATGTAACTCTGATATAGGGAGCTTTCATACTTGGTTTCAATCTTCACTCAATCAAGTGACTACATGTCACTCTTACATAATATTTTCGTGAGACACGCTTGGTCGACCTTTCGCACCAGGTAACAAGTCTGCACATCCATGCTACCGGTTACACTAATGCTGTAAAGCATATTAAAAATCCACAAATCAATACACAAGGTCTCTTATACCTGACATCGACCTTATATGATGCCAAAAACAATACCATCTTACTTTAAACATCTAAATACCTTTCTTGTTCATCCGAGCTCATGACATCCTTGTCAACACCGAACCGAAATCTTAAATCCTCAACTTTCGAATCCCATGCTACTTAGTGCACTTAACCACGCCAATGCGCAGGAGTACAAGAATTCCATCATAACTTCCGAACCACTAATAGAGTAAACACTTCATCATATAAAAACCTTCTTCTTAACTCATTTCAAGAGAATCATTGCAACACATGACTGAATTCCCATATCCGTAGAAAATACCGACCTCAAGTAGTGGTCTAAGCCACCATAACTTTTCCAGGATCCCTCTACACATAACATGCCATAATACTTGAATTCCTCCGATAAAATCAATTATGGCGGCCGCCAAGCCTCGCACGTACCGCCACAAATTACATGCATAACTCTATGCGCTGAAGGAACTGGTCATTGCCACCATCATGCCAATTCAACCGTTGTTAGCCGACCCGTCTTTTTCTCAATTTATTCTCAACTTGCCTTAGAAATAATAATAGCTTCATTCATTACATCACGAACTCAAATCCGCACTCATCCCAAGTGACCTTATTTCACGAGACCATGCTGTTTCAAAATCCACAAATCATCTCATACCCCTCCTTGTGCGCACTTTTTCATCTTCAATTGTTACACCCATTCTAATACTTCTTTTATGAATCCAAAGTTATTTTCTTCCGTTTCTCAAATGCTACGCCACAACCTAAAGATAACGCAGAGTACTCCAAGCCCTGTTTCATAATCTGCTGTAAAAGCTCGATACTCAACCATACTACGAACTCGAGATCCTTAGACACCGCACTTTAAATTTATGAACCCGCTAAGACCGTTATTGAGAGTCACTTGCTCTGACTTGTTCCCAAACATGATCAATTCCAAGGCCCTGCTAGTACATGTGCACTTTATCAAGGAAACATCCGACTATCTCACTTTCCTGTGCATTACATCTACACGAAGCATAAACTCTGAGCCTTCCAAAAACCTGAATATGAATTGATAAGTCCAAATACGGCACACATTCCCCAAATCCTTTGCTCAAATTACCACTGATGTTTTCTTTCCTTAGTTTCAATGACCCACCAATACACCGATAACCAGAAACCGCACAACTTGACACTACACAATCCAATCATTGACGATGGGGCTCTCCCACTTAGCTTGAAGCTACAATTACAAAATTCTGGAATCCACCAAGATTCTTTCTTTATTGTTGACATGATCCTGCACACGCAACTCGCCAAATTTTCTCGAAATCCTTTTATCAACCTTTAATAAACACTCTGAACCACTAGCCACATTTACATATTAAATCTCTTACCGGGTAGGCAGTAGAATTCTTCGCAGAAGCTTCGTCAACACCACGCGACTGCTAACCTGCTCACAGGAGATAACCCACATGTAGAAATTACATGCCGACATATTCCAACGTCGCTGCACTGGGTGCAATTACTACGAAATCAGTAGATCATCCTGAGTCCGAGCTCATTCACCAGCTGCACCAGTCCGTTCACTCCTCATGGACATCAACTAAAGGTGCGACAATACATTCCAATCCAAAGTCATGTTGTATCCTTCTTCATATCAAACAACTCCCTCCTGTTTTATCCAATCTTCCTCAATATAGCAGCCAATATTCTAAATTAAGTCTGTAGACCTAGTCACTATCCATTTTACATCCCAAATCACTCAAAATGTTCCTCAAGACATGTAATCATCCAACCACGTAACCCATGTGCTACCTTGCCACTCTCCCACTTTGGTCAACCATCTCCTTTAAGCAACTACTCTGCTTCTGTTTTCTTACACTTGGCCTTTTCGGAACCTAACCACCGCAAGACACCTTCCACATGTCCTTCCTCATCCTTCGCTGCCCAGTTGTTGCCTTAACTCAAAATCCATCTCTGTAGCATTTGAACCAATAGCTCGTTACCAGCTTTAAACCTTTCTGACGATCATCCTTCTCGAGACATTAATACTAGAAATGCTGCTTCGATCCTGAATTACTGCACACCGCGATCTCTAACGACTGCTTCCCCTATACCAATTCCTAACACCCCGTCGTGAAGGCGAGTTGAAGAAAACCATAACACTGGCGAACCTTAACGCATTTTACAAGGCGATGACACCATATCAAAATTGAGAACACTACCACACTCGAAAATATCAAGTTTCGTTACTCCATCAACCCCCAACATGAACATTCATAGTCCGGTTGACTTTTCTCCGCTGGAATTAAAATATGGAACATCTGAATCATGTACTGAGAAAACCTTCTTTCAAGTCGTTTACTGCCCTGACACATAGACAGGCATTTTTCCATTTCATAAACACTGTGCGATAACAACACACGAATCGTCATAACAATCAATACCAAAACTCAAACCTTAGATAGTACTGATATTTAATTTGAAATGACAGAGCGGCCTTTCACAAGGCGATGACAGTAGCCCAATTAATTACACAAGGAGAAGTATCTTGTACTACATCTGTAGTACCATTAAAATTTTCCTCAATCCTCAATGTATAACAAGCGCTTCACGTCGCATAAGATTGAATAGGAAGGAAATGTAGGCATAAGCCTCAAAGGAATTGAATCACGCGATAAAGAATCAAAAAGGGAAGTATTCCTAACAGCCCTGTAGCCTCTCGAAGATAAGCACAGACGTCTCCGTACCAATCCGCAAGACTCTACTAGACTTGCTCATGACTCGTGAGACCTAAGTGAACCTAGTGCTTTGATACCATGTTATCACGACCCAAAATCCAAAAGGTCATGATGTCACCGGACACCACTGTCAGGCAAGCCAACCATAATCAATTAACTTAATTACCCATTTTAGTATTTTTAAAATAAAAAATTTCTTTAATAAAATTGTAGAGATAAAAACTCATAGAGTAAATGATAAATATTTTTACAGCTAAATTTTTAAATAATTCACAACCATTCCCAAAACCCGGTGTCACAAGTGCATGAGCATTTACTAGGGAATTAAAATAAAATACAGCATCTGTCCAGAATACAAATTAGACAGGAAAATATAATAACTCTGAAGGAGATTCTGTTAGCTGCGGATCGTAATATAGAATGCAACTCACCTATATCCCCATAAATTTTATAACACCTCTGCGCCCACAAGGCCGCTATACATATATGTACCTGCACAATAAAATATGCAGCAAGTGCAGTATGAGTACGAAAACAACGTGTACCCAGTAAGTATCAAGCCTAATCTCGAAGAGGTAGAGACGAGATGGCCGACTATGACACTCACTGTGGGTCAATAATATTAAATAATCATGAAAATAGAAATATTTATATCAATGGTGATTTACATAATTAACAATAATTTATTGAACCAGTAGAAGTAATTAAATTCCTTCAATTCCAATAATTCTTAGTATAATAATTAAATTCCTTCAATTCAAATAATTTCTAATCTATTAAGAAACTCCTTCAATTTCAATAAAAAAAATTCCAGTTTATCAAATAGCTTTACAAGCTACAATTTACTTTCAATAAATTTCCAATTTATCAAATAACTTACAAATTATAATGAACTGTCCAAGTATCGTGTAATCATTATTATTATTAAGCACGATTTCTACCGAGGACGTACGGCCCGATCCAGAGTGCCATGTACAATGCCGAGGGACGTGCGGTGCGATCCATAGATGCATCTATCCTGTCGAGGCATTCGGCCTGGTCCACAAGAAAGGAGGACATTTTCTTATGTGCCTCCGGAAGGACAGTATGTTTATTATAAGATAAATTTGGGAGGAGAACAATTTCTTTTAAACAATTAATTGATTTAAACAAAAATTAAGCATATGAGATTTCCATCCTTTAATATCTTTATCTAACAATTCACAATATATTCATATAGATATCAATTAATATAAATAAATTAAAGAATACAATCTACACAAGTAAGGCATGCTTTGAGTCCTAAATTACCCGAACTTTAGCATTTAATAGTAGCTACGCACGGACTCTCGTCACCTCGTGCGTACGTAGCCCCCCCATAATTAGCAACAATTATTTAATTTCCCCCTCACAAGATTAGACAAGAGACTTACCTCGTCTTGCTCCAATTTAATCCACTATAAGGCCTTTTCCACGATAATCCAACTCTGCCTGGCTCGAATCTAACCAAAATAATTTGATACAATCACTAAAAATTATAGGAATTAATTCTATAAGAAAATACTACATTTTAAATAAAAATCCTGAAATTAATAAAAATTCATCCGTGGGGCCCACATCTCGGAATTCGGCAAAAGTTATGAAATCTGACAACCCATTCAATTACGAGTCCAACCATACCAGTTTCACTCAAATCCGACTCTGAATCGAAACCGAAATCTCAAATATTCTTTTTTATGAGATTTCTAAATTTTTTCTAATTTCAATCTCAAAACACTAATTAAATGGTGAAAACAATGATATATTTGTGTATATAGACCAAATCCGAGTTGGAATCACTTACCTCAAATGTCTTTCCTTGAAACATCTGCCAAACGTCGCTTCTGCTCAAGCTCAAGTTTGTCAAAAATGGCAAATGGGTCGAATGCCTCTATTTTTATAACTAACATATCTGCCGAGTTCGATCTTGGGAGCTCGATCTTGGGAGCTCGATCTCGGTAGCTCGATCTCGGGAGCTCGATCTTGGGAGCTCGATCTCGGGAGCTCGATTTCGGGAGCTTGATTTTTGGGCCTCGATTTTGGGCCTCGATCTTGGGCTCGATCATAGCCCAGAATTTCAAGCAGAAGAGAAAAACAATTGCAGCAGCTGTTTAAGTCCAATTTGTGATCCGTTAACCATCCGAAAATTATCTGAGGTCCTCGGGACGTCAACAAAATATACCAACAAGTCCTAAAACATCATAAGAACTTAGTCGAACCTCTAAATCATATCAAACAATGCTAAAACCACGAATCATACCCCAATTCAAGCTTAAGGAAACTAAGAATTTTCAACTTCTACATTCGATGTCGAAACATATCAAATCAACTCCGATTGTCCTCAAATTTTGCACACAAATCATAAATGACATAACGGAGCTATAAAAAATTTCAAACTGTATTCCGACTCTGGTATCAAAAAGTCAACTCCCCGGTCAAACTTCCAAACTTAAATTCTTGTTTTAGCCATTTCGAACCTAATTTCACTACGGACTTCCAAATAAAATTCCGATCACGTTCCTAAGTACAAAATCACTATACGGAGCTGTTGGAATCATTAAAATTCTATTCTGGGGTCATTTTTATATAATTCGACATCCGGTCACTATTTGAAGTTAAATTTTATTTTTAATCAAAATTCCATATCTCGGGCTAGGGACCTCGGAATTTGATTCCGGGCATACGCCCAAGTCCCAAATCACGATACGGACCTACCGAAACTGTCAAAATACTGATTTGAGTCTGTTTGCTCAAAACGTTGACCAAAATCAAACTTGGCCTTTTAAAGCCAACTTAAGGAAACAATTGTTCCGATTTCAACCCAAACACTTCCAAATCCCGAACCAACCATCCCACAGGTCATAAATCATTTAAAGTACATACGGAAAGTTTTATTTAGGGGAACGGGATTCTAAAAGTTAAAACGACCGGTTGGGTCGTTACACTTAGTCTCATGGTTGAAAGTTTAAGTTGAAAACGTTGACCAGATATTGACTAATGTATAAACGACACCGGAATAAAGTTTTGATGGTTCCGTTAGCTCCGATGGGTGATTTTTGACTTAGAAGTGTGTCCGACATGGATCAGGATACAATTGAAATTTGAATTTTCTAGTTCACTCCTAGAGCATTTGAGTACTATAATTTCACAACCCAAAAATTATTGAATCTATACCCTCAGTTGTCGGCAAACAAACACTCAACTTTGGCTTATAGTATATATACCTAGCAGAATATTACTAGAGGCACGTGTGGGGTACAACCAAAATCAACATGTGCCAATTTTACTTGGCTAGAAATGATTCATTTAGTAAAAATGATCAAACTGTCTCTATTCCTTTGATGTAGAAATGTATATTGCCAAATACATAGGCAGTCCCCTAAACTTGTCATGTTCTTTTATTTAAATATTTAAATTGAAATTAGTATTTATTGAACACCTAAACTTTATTAAAATTATCCATTAGGCACATTTTGTTAACATGGCAAAGTAAGTGTTTTTCACTCTCTTTGACCGTGTACATATTTGAAAAATAATTAATATTTTTATTTCTTGTCTTTCTCTTTCTCTTCTTTCTTTAGTTTTCATAAAGTCGTTGCCACCTTGCCGGAAATTTTGTTGACCTACGGTAAGTTCCATTGATGGATTCAATCTACACAAGAACACTCCCAAAAACCTCAAATTTATTTCTCCAATCTCCACCATGGTTGTTTATGGGGTGAAAGTATCAAGATTACCGCATAAACAATCTTATCATTACTCTGTTGGGTGATTTTGTAATTGGAATTTGAATTTTCTAATTCACTCCTAGAGCATTTGAGTACAATAATTTCACAGTGCAAAAATTATGGAATCTATACACTCAGTTGTCAGCAAACGAGCCGTCAACTTTGGCTTATAGTATATATACCTAGCAAAATATTACTAGAGGCATGTGAGGGGTACAACCAAAATCAACATGTGCAAATTTTACTTGGCTAGAAATTATTCTTTTAGTAATAATGATCAAACTGTCTCTATTCCTTTGATGTAGAAATGTTTATTGCCAAATACATAGGCAGTCCCCTAAACTTGTCCTGTTATATTAATTAAATATTTAAATTGAAATTAGTATATATTGAACACCTAAACTTTATTAAAAATATCAATTAGGGACATTTAGTTAACATGGCAAAGTAAGTGTTTTTCACTCTCTTTGACCGTGTACATATTTAAAAAATTATTAATATTTTTATTTTTTATCTTTCTCTTTCTCTTCTTTCTTTAGTTTTCAAAAAGTCGATGCCACCTTGCCGGAAATTTTGTTGACCTATGGAAAGTTCCATTGATGGCTTCAATCTACACCAGAACACTCCCAAAAACCTCAAATTTGTTTCTCCAATCTCCACCATGGTTGTTTATGGGGAGTGAAAGTATCAAGATTACAGCATAGTCTCATGGTTCGGGTCCGGGAAAGTTTCAGAATGAATTGAGACACTTAGTCTCATGGTTGGAAGATTAAGTTGAAAACGTTGACCAGATGTTGACTAATGTGTAAACGACTCCGAAATGAAGTTTTGATGGTTCCGTTAGCTCCGTTGGGTGATTTTTGACTTAGGAGTGTGTCCGACATGGATCAGGATACGATTGAAATTTGAATTTTCTAGTTCACTCCTAGAACATTTGAGTACTATAATTTCACAACGCAAACATTAGTGAATCTATACCCTCAGTTGTCGGCAAACAAGCCCTCAACTTTGGCTTATAGTATATATACCTAGCAGAATATTACTAGAGGCACGTGTGGGTTACAACCAAAATTAACATGTGCCAATTTTACTTGGCTAGAAATGATTCTTTTAGTAATAATGATCAAACTATCTCTATTCTTTTGATGTAGAAATGTATATTGCCAAATACATAGGCAGTCCCCTTAACTTGTCCTGTTATTTTATTTAAATATTTAAATTGAAATTAGTATTTATTGAAGACCTAAACTTTATTAAAATTATCAATTAGGCAATTTTGTTAACATGGCAAAATAAGTGTTTTTCACTCTCTTTGACCGTGTACATATTTTAAAAATAATTAATATTTTTCTTTTTTGTCTTTCTCTTTCTCATCTTTCTTTAGTTTTCATAAAGTCATTGCCACCTTGCCGAAGATTTTGTTGACCTACGGCAAGTTCCATTGATGGCTTCAATCTACACCAGAACACTCCCAAAAACCTCAAATTTGTTTCTCCAATCTCCACCATGGTTGTTTATGGGGTGAAATTATCAAGATTATAGCATAAACAATCTTATCATTACTCACTTTTAGCGACCATATATTGTACCCTTCACTCACGTCATATCCAAGTAACTACTTAGTGTAACGACTCGGCCGATTGTTTTGAGAGTTGTAGCCCCGTTCCTCTATTTACTGTTCATTTCCTGCTTAATTATTATTATGTAATTTGTCGGGGTAATTGGTTCGAGTCCTGGAAGGTTTCAGAATGAATTGAGACACTTAGTCTCAAGGTTGGAAGCTTAATAGGTTGACCGGATGTTGACTAATGTGTAAACGACTCAGGAATAAAGTTTTAATGGTTCTGTTAGCTCTGTTGGGTGATTTTGTACTTAGCATTGTGTCCGACATGGATCAGGATATGATTGGAATTTGAATTTGCTAATTCACTCCTAGAGCATTTGAGTACGATAATTTCACAGCGCAAAAATTATGGAATCTATACACTGAGTTGTCGGCAAAGAAGCCCTCAACTTTGGCTTATAGTATATATACCTAGCAGAATATTACTAGAGGCACGTGAGGGGTACAACTAAAATCAACATGTGCCAATTTTACTTGGCTAGAAATTAATCTTTTAGCAATAATGATCAAACTGTCTCTATTCCTTTGATGTAAAAATGTATATTGCCAAATACATAGGCAGTCCCCTAAACTTGTCCTATTATTTTAATTAAATATTTAAATTGAAATTAGTATTTATTGAACACCTAAACTTTATTAAAATTATCAATTAGGCACATTTAGTTAACATGGCAAAGTAAGTATTTTTCACTCTCTTTGACCGTGTACATATTTGAATAATAATTAATATTTTTATTTTTGTATTTCTTTTTCTCTTCTTTCTTTAGTTTTCATAAAGTCGTTGCCACCTTGCCAGAAATTTTGTTGACCTACGGCAAGTTCCATTGATTGCTTCAATCTACACCAGAACACTCCCAAAAACCTCAAATTTGTTTCTCCAATCTCCACCATGGTTGTTTATGGAGGGTGAAAGTATCATGATTACAGCATAAAATATCTTATCATTACTCTGTTTTAGCGACCATATATTGTACCCTTCACTCCCATTATATCCAAGTAACTACTCAGTGTAACGATCCGGCCGGTTGTTTTGAGAGTTGTAGCCCCATTCCCCCATTTACTGTTCATTCCCTTCTTAATTATTGTTATGTGACTTGTCGGGGTAGTTGGTTCGGGTCCGGAAAAGTTTCAGAATGAATTGAGACACTTAGTCTCAAGGTTGGAAGTTTAAGTTGAAAACGTTGATCACATATTGACTAATGTGTAAACGACTCCGGAATAAAGTTTTGATGGTTCTGTTAGCTCAGTTGGGTGAATTTGTACTTAGCAGTTTGTCCGACATGGATGAGGATATGATTGGAATTTGAATTTTCTAATTCACTCCTAGAGCATTTTAGTACGATAATTTCACAGCGCAAAAATTATGGAATCTATACACTCAGTTGTCGGCAAACAAGCCCTCAACTTTGGCTTGTAGTATATATACCTAGGAGATTATTACTAGAGGCACGTGAAGGGTACAACTAAAATCAACATGTGCCAATTTTACTTGGCTAGAAATTAATCTTTTAGTAATAATGATCAAACTGTCTCTATTCCTTTGATGTAGAAATGTATATTGCCAAATACATAGGCAGTCCCCTAAACTTGTCCTATTGTTTTAATTAAATATTTAAATTGAAATTAGTATTTATTGAACACCTAAACTTTATTAAAATTATCAATTAGGCACATTTAGTTAACATGGCAAAGTAAGTGTTTTTCACTCTCTTTGACCGTGTACATATTTGAATAATAATTAATATTTTTATTTTTGTATTTCTTTTTCTCTTCTTTCTTTAGTTTTCATAAAGTCGTTGCCACCTTGCCAGAAATTTTGTTGACCTACGGCAAGTTCCATTGATTGCTTCAATCTACACCAGAACACTCCCAAAAACCTCAAATTTGTTTCTCCAATCTCCACCATGGTTGTTTATGGAGGGTGAAAGTATCATGATTACAGCATAAAATATCTTATCATTACTCTGTTTTAGCGACCATATATTGTACCCTTCACTCCCATTATATCCAAGTAACTACTCAGTGTAACGATCCGGCCGGTTGTTTTGAGAGTTGTAGCCCCATTTCCCCATTTACTGTTCATTCCCTTCTTAATTATTGTTATGTGACTTGTCGGGGTAGTTGGTTCGGGTCCGAAAAAGTTTCAGAATGAATTGAGACACTTAGTCTCAAGGTTGGAAGTTTAAGTTGAAAACGTTGACCACATGTTGACTAATGTGTAAACGACTCCGGAATAAAGTTTTGATGGTTCTGTTAGCTCAGTTGGGTGAATTTGTACTTAGCAGTTTGTCCGACATGGATGAGGATATGATTGGAATTTGAATTTTCTAATTCACTCCTAGAGCATTTTAGTACGATAATTTCACAGCGCAAATATTATGGAATCTATACACTCAGTTGTCGGCAAACAAGCCCTCAACTTTGGCTTGTAGTATATATACCTAGGAGATTATTACTAGAGGCACGTGAAGGTTACAACTAAAATCAATATGTGCCAATTTTACTTGGCTAGAAATTAATCTTTTAGTAATAATGATCAAACTGTCTCTATTCCTTTGATGTAGAAATGTATATTGCCAAATACATAGGCAGTCCCCTAAACTTGTCCTATTGTTTTAATTAAATATTTAAATTGAAATTAGTATTTATTGAACACCTAAACTTTATTAAAATTATCAATTAGGCACATTTTGTTAACATGGCAAAGTAAGTGTTTTTCATTCTCTTTGACCGTGTACATATTTGAAAATTAATTTATTTTTTTATTTTTTTTCTTTCTCTTCCTCTTCTTTCATTATTTTTCATAAAGTCGTTGCCACCCAACCGGAAATTTTGTTGACCGATGGCAAGTTCCATTGATGGCTTCAATCTACACACTAGAACACTCCCAAAAACCACAAATTGTTTTCTCCAATCTCCACCATGGTTGTTTATGGGGTGAAAGTATGAAGATTACATCATAAACTTTCTTATCAATACTCACTTTTAGGGACCATAGATTGTACCCTTCACTCCCATCATATCCAAGTAACTACTTAGTATAACGCCCCGGCCGGTCATTTTAAGAGTTGTAACCCCATTTTCCCATTCACTGTTCATTCCCTGCTTAATTGTTATTATGTGACTTGCCGGGGTAGTTCGTTCGGGTTCGTGAAGTTTTGGAATGAATTGAGACACCTAGTCTCAAGGCTTGAAGCTTAAGTTAAAAAGTTTGACCGGATGTTGACTTATGTGTAAACGACTCCAGAATGGAGTTTTGATGGTTCTGTTAGCTCCGTTGGGTGATTTTAGACTCAGGAGTATGTCCAACATGAATCAGGATACAATTGGAATTTGAATTTTCTAATTTACTCCTAGAGCATTTGAGTATATCAATTTTACAACGCATAGATTATTGAATCTATACTCTCAATTGTCGGCAAACAAGCCCACAACTTTGGCTTATAGTGTATATACCTAGAAGAATATTACTAGAGGTACATGTGGTCTGCAACCAAAATTAACATGTGTCAATATTACTTGGCTAGAAATGATTCTTTTAGAAATAATGATCAAACTGCCTCTATTCCTTTGATGTAAAAATGTATATTGCCAAATATATAGGTAGTCCCCTAAATTTGTCCTGTTATTTTATATAAATATTTTATTGAATACCAAAACTTTATTAAAATTATCAATTAGGCACATTTTGGTAACATGGCAAAGTAAGTATTTTTCACTCTCTTTGACCGTGTATATATTTGAAAAATAATTAATATTTTTATTTTTTTTGTTTCTCTTTCTCTTCTTTCATTTTATTTCAAAAACTCGTTGCCACCTTGCCGGAAATATTTTTGACCGACGGCAAGTTTCATTGATGGCTTCACTCTACACCAGAACAGTCCCGAAAATCTCACATTTGTTTCTCCAGTCTCCACCATGATTGTTTATGGGGAGAAAGTATCAAGATTACACCATAAAGAATCTTATCATTACTCAGTTTTAGCGACCATAGATTGTACCCTTCACTCCCGTCATATCAAAGTAACTACTTAATGTAACGACCCGACCGGTGATTTTGCGAGTTGTAGCCCCGTTTCGCCATTTAATGTTCATTCCTTTCTTAATTGTTGTTATGTGACTTGCGGGTAGTTGGTTTGGGTCCGAAAAAGTTTCAGAATGATTTGAGACACTTAGTCTCAATGTTGGAAGCTTAAGTTGAAAAGATTGACCGGATGTTGACTTATGTATAAACGATTCCGGAATGGAGTTTTGTTTTTTTCGTTAGCTCAGTTGGGTGATTTTGAACTTAGGAGTGTATCCGACATGGATCAGGATACGATTGGAATTTGAATTTTCTAATTCACTCCTAGAGTATTTGAGTACAATAATTTCACAACGCATAAATTATTGAATATATTTTCTCAGTTGTCGGCAAACAAGCCCTCAACTTTGACTTATATTATATATACCTAGCAGAATATTTCTAGAGGCATATGTGGGGTACAACCAAAATCAACAGGTGCCAATTTTACTTGGCTAGAAATTATTCTTTTATTAATAATGATTAAATTGTCTCTATTCCTTTGATGTAGAAATGTATATATCCAAATACATAGGTAGTCCTCTAAACTTGTCCTGTTATTTTATTCAAATATTTAAATTGAAATTAGTATTTATTGAATACCTAAATTTTATTTATATTATTAATTAGGCACATTTTGTTAACATGGAAAAGTATGTTTTTTTCACTCTCTTTGACCGTGTACATATTTGAAAAATAATTAATATTTTTGTTTTTTTCTTTCTCTTTCTCATCTTTCATTATTTTTCATAAAGTCGTTGCCACCTTGCCGGAAATTTTGTTGACCAATGGCAAGTTCCATTGATGGCTTCAATCTACACCAGAACACTCCCAAAAACCTCAAATTTGCTTCTCAAATTTCTACTATGGTTGTTTATTAGGTGAAAGTATCAAGATTATAGCATAAACAATCTTATCATTACTTAGTTTTAGCGACCATAGATTGTACCCTTCACTCCCATCATATCCAAGTAACTACTTAGTGTAACGATCCGGTCGGTGGTTTTGAGAGTTGTAGCCCCGTTCACCAATTTACTGTTTGTTCCCTACTTAATTGTTATTAAGTAACTAGAGGCACATGTGGGGTACAACCAAAATCAATATGTGCCAATTTTACTTTGCTAGAAATGATTCTTTTAGTAATATTGATCAAACAGTCTCTATTCCTTTGACGTAGAAATATATATTGCCAAATACATAGACAGTCCCCTAAACTTGTCCTGTTATTTTATTTAGATATTTAAATTAAAATTAATATTAATTGGATACCTAAACTTTAATAAAATTTTCAATTAGGCACATTTTGTTAACATGGTAAAGTAAGTGTTTTTCATTCTCTTTGACCCTGTACATATTTGAAAAATAAATAATTTTTTTTATTTTTTTCTTTATCTTCCTCTTCTTTCATTATTTTTCATAAAGTCGTTGCCACCCAGCCGGGAATTTTGTTGACCGATGGCAAGTTCCATTAATGACTTTAATCTACACTAGAACACTCCCCAAAACCACAAATTTGTTTCTCCAATCTCCACCATGGTTGTTTATGGGGTGAAAGTATCAAGATTACATCATAAACAATCTTATCATTACTCAGTTTTAGTAACCATAGATTGTACCCTTTACTCCCGTCATATCCAAGTAAAAACTCAGTGTAACGACCTGACATGTCATTTTGAGAGTCGTAGCCCCGTTGCCCCATTTACTATTCATTTCTTGCTTAATTTCTTTTATGTGACTTGCCGGGGTAGTTGGTCCGGGTCCGAAAAAGTTTCAGAATGAATTGAGACACTTAGTCTCAATGTTGGAAGTTTAAGTTGAAAAGGTTGACCGGGTGTTGACTAATGTGTAAACGACTCCGGAATAAAGTTTTGATGGTTCTGTTTGCTCTGTTGGGTGATTTCTGACTTAGGAGTGTGTCAGACATGGATCAGGATACGATTGGAATTTGAATTTTCTATTTCACTCATAGAGGATTTGAGTACGATAATTTCACATCGCATAAATTATTGAATCTATACCCTCAGTTGTCGGCAAACAAGCCCTCAACTTTGGCTTATAGTATATATATACCTAGCATAATATTACTAAAGGCACATGTGGGGTACAGCCAAAATCAACATGTGCCAATTTTACTTGGCTAGAAATGATTCTTTTAATAATAATGATCAAACTGTCTCTATTCCTTTGATGTAGAAATATATATTGCCAAATACAAAGGCAATCCCTTAAACTTGTCCTGTTATTTTATTTAAATATTTAAATTAAAAATTATATTTATTGAACACCTAAACTTTATTAAATTTTTTAATTAGGCACGTTTTGTTAACATGGAAAAGTAAGTGTTTTTCATTCTTTTTGACCGTATACATATTTGAAAAATAATTTATTTTTTTATTTTTTTTCTTTCTCTTCCTCTTCTTTCATTTTTTTTTCATAAAGTCGTTGCCACCCAGCCGGAAATTTTGTTGACCAATGGTAAGCGCTAGATGTCTATCGTTTTTTCAAATTACTGGTACTGGCTTAGAGTGAGAACCCAGTCCCAAAATGGGAATGGGCTAGGGTTATGAACTTATAATCATCCAGGTCGTCGATATTTTTCAATACATTAATAAATCGACAAGTTCCATTGATTTCTTCAATCTACACTAGAACACTCCCAAAAACTATAATTTTGTTTCTCCAATTTCTACAATGGTTGTTTATGGGGTGAAAGTATGAAGATTACAGTAATAAATTTTCTTACCAATACTCAGTTTTAGCAACTCGGCCGGTCGTTTTGAGGGTTATAGCCCCGTTCACCTATTTACTGTTCATTCCCTGCTTAATTGTTTTTAAGTAACTAGAGGCATATGTGGGGTACAATAAAAATCAACATGTGCCAGTTTTACTTGGTTAGAATTGATTCTTTTAGTAATATTGATCAAACTGTCTCTATTCCTTTGATGTAGAAATATATATTGCCAAATACATAGGCATTCCCCTAAACTTGTCCTGTTATTTTATTTTAATATTTAAATTGAAATTAATATTTATTGAACACCTAAACTGTATTAAAATTTTCAATTAGGCACATTTTGTTAACATAGTAAAGTAAGTGTTTTTCATTCTCTTTGACCCTGTACATATTTGAAAAATAATTAATTTTTTTATTTTTTTCTTTCTCTTCCTCTTCATTCATTATTTTTCATAAAGTCGTTGCCACCCAGCCGAAAAATTTGTTGACCGATGGCAAGTTCCATTGATGGCTTCAATCTATACAAGAACATTTCCAAAAACCATAAATATGTTTCTCAAATCTGCACCATGGTTGTTTACGGGGTGAAAGTATGAAGATTACAGCATAAACTTTCTTATTAATACTCAGTTTTAACGATCATAGATTATACCCTTCACTCTCGTCATATCCAAGTAACTACTCAGTGTAACTACTCGGCCGGTCGTTTCAAGAGTTGTAGCCCCGTTCACCAATTTACTGTTCATTCCCTGCTTAATTGTTATTAAGTAACTAGAGGCACATGTGGGGTACATCCAAAATCAACATGTGCCAATTTTACTTGACTAGAAATGATTCTTTTAGTAATATTGATCAAACTATCTCTATTCCTTTGATGTAGAAATATATATTGCCAAATACATGGACAGTCCCCTAAACTTGTCTTGTTATTTTATTTAGCTATTTAAATTAAAATTAATATTAATTGAACACCTAAACTTTATTAAAATTTTCAATTAGGCACATTTTGTTATCATGGTAAAGTAAGTGTTTTTCATTCTCTTTGACCCTGTACATATTTGAAAAATAATTAATTTTTTTATTTTTTTCCTTTCTCTTCCTCTTCTTTCATTATTTTTCATAAAGTCGTTGCCACATAGCCGGGAATTTTGTTGACCGATGGAAAGTTCCATTGATGGCTTCAATCTACACTAGAACACTCCCAAAAATCACAAATTTGTTTCTCCAATCTCCACCATGGTTGTTTATGGGGTGAAAGTATCAAGATTACCGCACAAACGTTCTTATTAATACTCAGTTTTAGCGATCATAGATTGTACCCTTCACTCCCGTCATATCCAAGTAACTACTCAGTGTAACGACTCGGCCGGTCGTTTCGAGAGTTGTAGCCCTGTTCACCAATTTACTGTTCATTCCCTGCTTAATTGTTATTAAGTAACTAGAGGCACATGTGGGGTACAGCCAAAATTAACATGTGCCAATTTTACTTGGCTAGAAATGATTCTTTTAATAATAATGATCAAACTGTCTATATTCCTTGATGTAGAAATATATAATGCCAAATACATAGGCAGTCCCTTAAACTTGTCCTGTTATTTTATTTAAATATTTAAATTAAAATTTATATTTATTGAACACCTAATCTTTATTAAAATTTTCAATTAGGCACGTTTTGTTAACATGGTAAAGTAAGTGTTTTTAATTCTCTTTTACCCTGTACATATTTGAAAAATAATTTATTTTTTTATTTCTTTCTTTCTCTTCCTCTTCTTTCATTATTTTTCATAAATTCGTTGCCACATAGCCGGAAATTTTGTTGACCGATGGCAAGTACCATTGATGGCTTTAATCTACACTAGAACACTCCCAAAAATCACAAATTTGTTTCTCCAATCTCCACCATGGTTGTTTATGGGGTGAAAGTATCAAGATTACAGCATAAACAATCTTATCATTACTCAGTTTTAGCGACCATAGATTGTACCCTTCACTCCCGTCATATCCAAGTAATAACTCAGTGTAACGACCTGACATGTCATTTTGAGAGACGTAGCCCCGTTCTCCTATTTACTGTTCATTGCTTGCTTAATTTTTGTTATATGACTTGCTTGGGTAGTTGGTCCGGGTGCGGAAAAGTTTCAGAATGAATTGAGACACTTAGTCTCAATGTTGGAAGTTTACGTTGAAAAGGTTGATCGGATATTGACTAATGCGTAAACGACTCCGGAATAAAGTTTTGATGGTTCCGTTAGCTATGTTGGGCGATTTCTGACTTAGGAGTGTGTCCAACATGGATCAGGATACGATTGGAATTTGAATTTTCTAATTCACTCATAGAGGATTTGAGTACGATAATTTCACAGCGCATAAATTATTGAATCTATACCCTTAGTTGTCGGCAAATAAGCCCTTAACTTTGGCTTATAGTATATATACCTAGGAGAATATTACTAGAGGCACATGTGGGGTACAGCCAAAATCAACATGTGCCAATTTTACTTGGCTAGAAATGATTCTTTTAATAATAATGATCAAACTGTCTCTATTCCTTTGATGTAGAAATATATATTGCCAAATACATAGGCAGTTCCTTAAACTTGTCCTGTTATTTTATTTAAATATTTAAATTAAGATTTATATTTATTGAACACATAAAATTTATTAAAATTTTCAATTAGGCACGTTTTGTTAACATGGTAAAGTAAGTGTTTTTCATTCTCTTTGACCCTGTACATATTTGAAAAATAATTAATTTTTTTATTTTTTTCTTTCTCTTCCTCTTCTTTCATTATTTTTCATAAAGTCGTTGCCACCCAGCCGGAAAGTTTTTGACCGATGGCAAGTTCCATTGATGGCTTCAATCTACACTAGAACACTCCCAAAAATCATAAATTTGTTTCTCCAATCTGCACCATGGTTGTTTATGGGGTGAAAGTATGAAGATTACCGCACAAACGTTCTTATTAATACTCAGTTTTAGCGATCATAGATTGTACCCTTCACTCCCGTCATATCCAAGTAACTACTCAGTGTAACGACTCGGCCGGTCGTTTCGAGAGTTGTAGCCCTGTTCACCAATTTACTGTTCATTCCCTGCTTAATTGTTATTAAGTAACTAGAGGCACATGTGGGGTACAACCAAAATTAACATGTGCCAATTTTACTTGGCTAGAAATGATTCTTTTAATAATAATGCTCAAACTGTCTATATTCCTTGATGTAGAAATATATAATGCCAAATACATAGGCAGTCCCTTAAACTTGTCCTGTTATTTTATTTAAATATTTAAATTAAAATTTATATTTATTGAACACCTAATCTTTATTAAAATTTTCAATTAGGCACGTTTTGTTAACATGGTAAAGTAAGTGTTTTTAATTCTCTTTTACCCTGTACATATTTGAAAAATAATTTATTTTTTTATTTCTTTCTTTCTCTTCCTCTTCTTTCATTATTTTTCATAAATTCGTTGCCACATAGCCGGAAATTTTGTTGACCGATGGCAAGTACCATTGATGGCTTTAATCTACACTAGAACACTCCCAAAAATCACAAATTTGTTTCTCCAATCTCCACCATGGTTGTTTATGGGGTGAAAGTATCAAGATTACAGCATAAACAATCTTATCATTACTCAGTTTTAGCGACCATAGATTGTACCCTTCACTCCCGTCATATCCAAGTAATAACTCAGTGTAACGACCTGACATGTCATTTTGAGAGACGTAGCCCCGTTCTCCTATTTACTGTTCATTGCTT